>NC_135500.1:52623271-53823271 GCF_052857255.1 Amblyomma americanum
CGCTGCACAATAGTCGTACGCGCTAAAGGGTGGTCATTGAAATCAAATACGTCCTCAAAAGAATGCCAGTAAATGTGTAAGCGTCTGTGCTTGGTCTTCGGAGAGATTGGAAGCGATCATGTTGGCATAGTGGTCAGGCCTCGAAATAGCTGTGAAATGACCGTCCGAAGAGTGCGATACACAGTTTGTGACTGCGGAGATCACGTATTCATCGGTCGGGGACAGCGTGGCGAGGCACATTCCTTGAGGAAGCGTCTGGACGTGCGTACTGAATTTGAGAACAGGTAGACATGCGCTGTTTGCCGATACTGTGACAACTGTGTTTTCAAGGGCAGCATTCTTTGTGACGGGCAAATCAAGGTCAGGAGTGATGACATACTGACCGTTGGGAAGACGTGGAACAGATTTAAACATAACGTAAGTAGCGGCTTCAGGTGGTAAGCGGATGAACTCCGCAGTACAGAGACTGTGCACAACTGGGGAAGGTGGTTCTAAGAGGAGCGGTAGGTCCAACTGAACAACGCTTGTAGCACAGTCAATAAGGGCTGCGAGCTCACTAAGGAAATCAAGGCCGAGTATGATTTCATGAGGGCAGTGGTTGAGAACGTCAAAGAGTACGGTGGTTTGGCGATCTGAAATAGTCACACGATCAACACACAGGCCGAGGACTGGGGACGTTGTGCCATCGGTAACTCGAACAGAGGCTGTAGGGGCAGGCGTCAGTACTTTGTGGAGGCGGCGACGTAGGTTCGAATTCATCACAGAAATGTGGGCGCCCGTGTCAACCAGAGCAGACTGCAACTACATCGACATGTATGGTCAGTAAATTCCGCGGGGCACGAAGAACTAAACGAGAATTTTGGGGCCGGGTCGTCACTACAGCATCACCTCTAGACGCTGCAGAAGCTAGTTTTCCGCCTGTGATCGTCCGTAGGGACTAGGAGAGGAAGCACGTGGTCGTTGCGGCGAACGGGACTGGCGGCGCTGTGGGGATGGTGAGCGGCTGAAGCGGAGCGGCGAGACGTCGTTGGTGGGGCTCGATGGGTTCGAGGATCACGAGAAAGAGCTTGAGCAGCGTCGAAGCGGTAAGGGGGAGTCGATGAACGGGTCCGCTGGGAGGAGTACCATCGACTATGGCAATGACGGGCGATGTGGCCTACTCAGGAACCATTGAAACATATGGACCTGTCGTCAGGCGTACGCCACTTGGAGGGATTGCGCGGTCGAGGAGTGGTGCAAATTGGACGGCGAGGATAAAGAGGAGGGACTTCGGGTACTTAAGGGGGGTGGGGAGGGAGGAATAGCGGCGACTGAGTTGAAACCCAAGTTAGATATTTCCTGTCGCACGACGGCTTGAATAAGTGGAAGGGTCAACAGCTGGTCGGCCACAGGAGTTGCTAAGGGAGCCGGACCAATTGCTTCAAGCTCACGGCGCACAATATGGGTCACGTTCTCAGATGAGGTCGGCTGGTTCCGAAAAAAAAGATCTTGGCAGGAGGAAGACGCCGCCGCGTTGGGCAGGCGTGCGATATGCTGGGTGATCCGTCTGCTTTTGGCGTCCTCGAAACGGCGGCCTTCTTTTATGATATCGGCGATCTTGTCGCAGTTTTTCTAGATGAGCAGATAGAAGGCATCGTCTGCGATGCCCTTGAGCACATGTCCGACTTTGTCAGCCTCGCTCATCTTTGTATCCACTGTGTAGCACAGAGACTACGCATCTTGAATATAAGAGCCGTAGGACTCAGTGGATGACCGGGTTCGACTGGCAAGATCTCTTTTAGCGGCAGCTGCCAGCCGAGTGGTTTGCCGGAAAGGTCGATAAGCTTCTGCTTGCAGTCAGCCCATCTGGTCAGTGTCTCTTCGTTGGTATCATACCACTTGAACGCCGTGCCCATAAGGTAAAAAACTATGTTCGCAGCATGAAAGTTTGGTCCCAGCGGTTGCTAGCGCTGCACCGTTCACGCCTGCGAAGTCAAGTCTCGACGTCGGCGTCATCGTCCCCAAATAAGGGCCCAGGATCACGAGGGTGAGTGAGGACGACGGAGGACACCGATGCGGCAGAATCTTGGGGGGATGCTTCCGTCATTGTCGGCCGTAGTAGGTATCGTCCGCTGCGTAGTTCCGTCTTGTCGCACCTCCACCAAGGATGTTACGGGGAAATACTATTTGTATTTATTTACAAGCGTTGGGGTTAGAATAAAGAGTTCCTAGCAGGGAGCACCAACACGAACAGGGAGCTGCGTTAACCTCCTCTTATTCGTTCGTCCTTTCACG
This sequence comes from Amblyomma americanum, assembly GCF_052857255.1. Lineage (NCBI taxonomy): Eukaryota > Metazoa > Arthropoda > Arachnida > Ixodida > Ixodidae > Amblyomma > Amblyomma americanum. The sequence continues at coordinate 52,625,546 of NC_135500.1, forward strand.
CGAGAGGCCACTTCGTCTTCCACTGCCACTTCGTCGTTACAATATTCAGATTATGTATCAATTGTTGCAAGAGTATTTAAATGCTCTGGAAGTTTGGCTGGACAGCCTGATGCTAATTTTAAATGTCAACAAGTGTGCCGTCCTTGTTTTCCCACAGTCATCCCCTGTTTACATTTCTTTGTCGTATCACTCTATCCTATTCCCGCAAGTTGAGTCGGTTAAATACTTGGGTATAATATACCGGGTGTTCTAGCTAATTTCAGAGAAAGGTTAAAAAATGTATTATTATAGACATGCGATTGAAACCAGTTGCATATTGGTGGCAGCCATCTAGCGCACTGCAGGCATTTTTTGTTCCGAAATTAATTGATAGTTTACATAGGTTTCATTATTTAACGTAATAAATATTGCATTTTTTTCTCTAAACTAAATATTTAATAATTTATGTAATCAACCTAATTAAACTATTAAGTAATTGCGAAACGAAAAATATCCTGTGGTGCGCAAGATGGCTGTGACAGATATGAACCTAGTTTCATTCGGCTGTCTCAAATAAATTATTTTTTAACCCTTGTTCAAGTTAGCTGGGACACACGGTATGACCCACAATTAGACTGGTGGCCCCATACTAGAAGCATTGTGCTTGAAGGTGACGTGCGCTTGGCCGGTTGGTTAGGATCAGCAATAAAAAATTTGGTGTGCATTGGGACACTTTGCTCTTTCTTCGTAAGGCCTATGCGCGGCCAATACTTGAATGCGGCCCTGTTATCTTTTCTGGGTGCCCAAGGTACAAGCTTGAACCCCTGTTTTCTGTGGAGAGAAGCGCTCTGCGCCGGTGCTTAGGTCTGCCTAAATCAGTGGCGAATGATGTGCTGTACTTGGAGGCGCGGATACCTGATCTATATTTGCGGTTTATGCTTCTTACTGCGCGGATGTTTTTAAGTTATTTGGAGCCTTTTCATAGATTGGCTAACCCCATATTTTCAATGAACCCATCTGTGCTTTTGCACTTTTTGGCCTAGGTATCAGCTCCCTCAGGTTGTGGTCACTAACTCCCTGAGCTGTCAAAATTTTTTTTATCAATAAATTCGGTAGTACCGCTTATCCCCCGCTGCGCTGATACTGTAGTCTCTTTTGATGACACCCTCCCAGGGAAAGTTAAAAATCTGCTACGCAGTCTATTAAATGGGCTCTTTGAGTAGTATTTGGATAATTTTCCTACTAATGTTGCCCTTTTTAAGACGCCTCCCAGCAAAATGAAAAGGCAGCCATTGGCATTCATTCAATAAATTTGATTGGCGTTATTCATTTCGGGCCCCTGGCTATTTTTGTCGCCGAGTTTCTGGCCTTAGAGTTGGCTTTAATAAGGATTCCCTGCAGTATCTCTCAGGCTTTTACACTTCCAGACAGTCTTTCCTTTTTGACAGCGCTCGAAAAATCGAGGGATGCTCCTATGAGGCGTTCCTTTCGATTTTTTATTCCGCCATATATTACTGAAGTACGTTTTCACTGGGTCCCTGGGCACTGTGGCATTGCGTTAATGAGAAGGCTGATTTTTTAGTTAAGTCGCCCTTGGGGGACCTATTGCCCCGTTCGTCCCTAATATTGTCTTCTTCACTGCTGCATGCTTCCAACGGTTCCAGCGCCTCCGCTACTCGAGCCATGAGCCTCTCCTTGCTGCAGCGGATTTTCAACACCTGGCATTTCGTTTGAATGGGCGGATGTGCAGTTCAAGGAAATGGGAGGTGTCCTTGACCCTTCTGCGCTGCAGACTACCGCGACTAAATCTCTATTTATGTTGATCAGGGCTATTGCTGACCAGCCCTGTGAGTCTTGCAGCGAAATTGAGTCAATAGATCACCTTTTTTTTACCGGCTGCTCGCTCCTTTCCGCAGAACATCTTGGCGATCCACCTTGATCAACTGGGGCTACCTCTATCTACTCTGACCCTCCTCTCTTTTTGGCCAAGCGCCAAGCGACATGCCTTGAAACCAGTGTGCGATTTCATTCACGGATATATAATTGCATCAGGTAGATTCTTATGCTACAATGTGAATTCACAGATTTTTCATTTCCGTTTTTATCTTTTTTTAATGAAAATTCGAGTCTTCGTAACAAAGTTACCCAAATACTCCAATCCTTGCCCATGTGTGCGATTGTATCAGCAATGCACCCTGGCCAATCCCCTGTTGTGGGTAAGTGCCATTCAGCCTGATGACACCATCATCATCACTCTGTAGGTGTGTGACGATTCCCCAAGGCAGCAGACGCCAAGGGCACCGCAGGCGCCTTCTCAGCGGCACCCAGCTGCACGGGGGAAAGGGAAAAGATAATAAACGCTCCCCCGCTTTTCAAGGAGAGGGGCCAGTCTGATTCCCGCCAGCAACGTGTACTGTCGGTTTACGCGGCGCTCTTCCCGCGCCCTCGTTAGGGCACGTCGGTGACCCGTTTCGGCATTCGCTTCTAAGCTCACCCCTTTACAATACTATAACAATTCTGGCGACGAGGTAAAAGTTTTCCGGCATCGCATCATCTGCAACCATGCCGACCTACGGAGCATTACAGCCATTTCACGGCGAAGGAGGAGCCTGGACGGAGTACTTGGAGCGAGTCAAGCTGCTCTTCGACGCCAACAGCGTTCCAGAGGAGAAGAAAAGGCCCGTGTTCCTGACATGCTGAGGGTCCAGTACCTACTCCTTACTACGGAGCCTGCTGACGCCTAAAACTCCAGGTCAAGTCTCTATCGACGAGATATTCTCCGTGCTTTCGGGCCACTACATTCTGAAGCCTTCCGTGGTGGTCTGCCGCTTCAGATTCAATAGTCGCCCTCGCCAACCAAACGAGTCTGTCAGCGACTACACCGCGTCACTGAAAAAGTTTCAGCAAACTGTGAGTACGGCACCTTCCTCCCTGACACGCTGCGGCACAGACTCGTTTGCGGCATTAATGACGCGTCAATGCAACGACGCCTGCTTGAAGAGCCAAACATGACGTTCGAGTCAGCAGTCAAGCTTCTAATTGCAATGGAGACGGCTAAAAGAGACTCAAGCATGTTGATGCAAGCTCAGGGCATGACCGAAGCGCAGACAGTTCACAGTGCGATGAGCAAGTAAATGAAAAGGACGATAAGTTGTTATTTCTGTGGAGAGCCACACTACGCAACAGTATGCCAGCGCGCCAAATCCCGGTGCAACGCATGCAGCAAGATCGGGCATCTGGCCAGAGTATGCCGCTCAAAGGCTGCCGACACGAAGCAAAAGAACGTGTCAAGGAAGCACACTACGCCAAGGCAAACAAAGCAGCCAGTTTACAGCCTTGAGGACAGTGGAAATCTTCCTGAAATCCAGTGACAGGTCTACGAGACGTGGCAGATGAACAGCGAGGAACCAATTCCTCCGTTGTAGCAGTTTTGCAAGTCGCAGGCAGGCCTCTAAGAATTGAGCTAGACACGGGGGCCAGTGTCCCCGTAATAGGGGAGACCGCATTCCAACAGCGGTTTCCCGAGCTCTTAGTAGACCCATCAGACGTAATTCTGAAGAGTTATTGCGGAAGACTTACACCCGTTAGGGGCAAGGTTACCATTTCAGTCCAGTTCGGACGAAGAGAGGCAACATTGCCTTTGTTTGTAGCTCCGGACCAGTGTCCAACCCTTCTCGGACGAAAGTGGATCAGTGCGCTTCAGCTCGACCTAAATGACGTCAGATCCGTTGACTCACTTACGAGCGTTGACGAGCTGCTTACTTGCTACAAAGAAGTATTCTCGGACGGACTAGGAACATTCAAAGGTGTGAAAGCCAAAATTGTAGTCAAGGAAGATTCACCTCCAAAATTCTTCAAACCACGAACGATTCCTTTTGCATTGCAAAACAAAGTTGCAGAAGAAGTGCAAAGAATGCAACGAGAAGGGGTACTTACACCCGTCAGAACGTCTGAGTGGGCAGCCCCAATTGTTCCTGTGCTCAAGCAAGACGACCCCGGGCGCATATGTGGCGACTTCAAGGTCCCAATTAACGGTGCCACAGTGCTGGAAAAATATCCTGTGCCGCGAGTCGAGGACCTATGGGCGAAACTTTCAGGTGGCAAAAAGTTTACGAGGCTGGATCTGAAAGACACTTACCAGCAGGTAGAACTTGACACGAGTTCACAGAAGCTAGTGACCATCAATACGTCTCAGGGCCTCTTCCAGTACACCAGACTACCTTTCGGAGTAGCTTCAGCGCCGGCCATATTCCAAAGAGAAATGAAAAATTTGCTACAAGACATGCGCCATGTCACCGTGTACTTTGATGACATCTTGGTAATGGGATTGGACGACGCAGGTCACTTAAGCAACGTAGCCAGTGTACTACAGCGTCTACAGGAAGCAGGCCTCAAGCTCAAGCTAGGGAAGTGTTCATTTCTAGCGACAGAAGTGAGTACCTGGGCCATGTCATAAATGCAGACGGACTGAGGCAAACACCAGAGAAAATAGAAGCTGTCGTGAATGTTCCATGTCCCAAGGACGTCAAGCAACTTCAAAGCTACCTTGGACTCATTAATTTTTACAGGCGTTTTCTGCGTAACCTTTCGACAGTTCTCCGGCCCTTGAATCTGCTACTTACAAACGAAACTCCTTGGAAGTGGACAAGCGTAGAGGAACAAGCTTTCAGAGAAAGTAAAGTTCTCCTGACTTCTGCGCCGGTACTACATCATTTCGATTTTTCCAAGCAAATCGTTCTCAGTTGCGACGCTTTGCCGTACCACCCAGCATCGAATGGAGCAGCGGAACGCGTCGTGCAAACAATTATGCGGAAACTCAAGAAGGCGGCGCCTGGATATTTTCAAACAAACATCGACAGGATCCTGCTTTCCTACAGAACAACGCTACATACCTTCACTGGGTGCCCTCCCGCAGAGCTCTTAATGGGCAGGCAGCTGAAAACGCCCATTCAGCGAATGCACCCCGGCCTAAGGGCGCATGCGGACTTCAAGCAATTGAAGCAAAAGATGCGCTGCGACAGTAACGCACGCAAAACCTGCTTGCCTTCGCCAGGCGAGCCCGTCTTTGTTAGAAACTTCCGACCATGTCCAGCTTGGATTGCCGGAACGGTTCGCCATCCCACAAGTTCTTCGTCGCTTCAAATAGAACTCGAAGACGGAACGCTGTAGAACAGGCACGCGGACCACGTGCGACCGCGAAGGACGCCCGGCGTTCTCTCAGACGACGAGGAGCTTCCTCCTGCACTAGCAGCCACAACGGACACGGAACAGCCGTCCCCACCTCGCTGCTCATTAAGCACCGAGCCGTCTACAACAGCCTCGGCGCGGCAACAGCAGTCAAGTGCGGCCCCTTTGCACCACCAGCTTCGCCGGTCTACTCGGGTCCGGAAGCCTGTTATCTACTACGGACTGTAGAGGCGTAAAAAAGACACGGCTCGTCCCCAGTGCCGTGCAGCTGGCTTCACAACAAAGGGAGCGGTGTGACGATTCCCCAAAGCAGCAGACGCCAAGGACACCGCAGGCGCCTTCTCAGCGGCACCCAGCTGCACGGGAGAAAGGGAAAAGATAATAAACGCTCCCCCGCTTTTCAAGGAGAGGGGCCAGTCTGACTCCCGCCAGCAACGTGTACTGTCGGTTTACGGGGCGCTCTTCAAGCGCCATCTTTAGGGCACGTCGGTGACCCGTTTCGGCATTCGCTTCTAAGCTCACCCCTTTACAATACGATAACAAGGTGCAAGCGCAAAAAGAAGAGCGCACACCAAGAACGAAATCACGAGAAGTGGAGCCGTCATGTGCGAACTGGCGTTAAATTTGTTCACAACAGACGCGCTAGCCATAAGAAAGAAAGGGCTAAAAGTATGGAAGAAATACGTGAGGGTAGTGCGAGCAGAAAGCGGAGCCAAAATAGAGTGAGGAAGAGAAGCCTCAGTCGAAGGCGGAAGAGCACAGCTCGTGACAGGAGGAGAAGCCAGATCCACGTGCAGAAGAGAAGCACAAGTGCGACTGAGAGCTTGAGGGAAACAGTCCTGTCCCGAGCCCATGTACGCCAAATGTGGAAATATAGGCGCAAGCCTGTCTTGTGCTCTCAGTTGGGAATGCTATGTTAAAGAGTGGCATGTGTTGAAATGCATTCCGATTGTTGCCTTGTGTTATGTATTTGAGAACATGATTGTATGTATGTATTTTGACATTCGCCATTGAGTCTTGAGCGCAAGAATGTGCGCAGAAATTTTCAGTTCCGTGAATATTGTTGCACAATATTCTTAAAGCAAGGGGCAGTGTCGCAAAATTCGGGGCATATTCGAAAAAAAAAGCCCAGCGCGGAAGAAATTGCGCCCGAAATAAAACTAAAACCGCGGAGAGGGAGCCCCGGAGCGCGTGTAACCTTGCCTGTGCTGCTGCTCTTTCACTCTCCTTGACAGCGTGGCGCCAAAGGAAACATGGCCGTGCGCGCCGTCGATTTTTCGAGAACGTGTAATTTCTACTAAATGTTGACGGAGAGGGCACAGCTTTGACCGCGCTAAGTGAAGCTTTCTCCCCTTTTCCTCTAACGTCCATGACGGCGCATCGTGAGAAGGACATTGAAAGTTCTCGAGTCCGGTTTCTGCGCTTGACGAATGGGGTCGCGCGCCCGGTGCGAGAAGGGGAAGGGAATTGTGTAGTTGATACTGCGTGTATGTGCGCACCTACCTTGGTGCAAAGAACGAACATACGCGGGCCGCGCCTATAAATGAGGGGCTTTAGCCGCTGTCTATCATCCCGAGCCGCCCTATAAGCTTCAGAGAAGCGCGCCCGCTCGACTCCTGGGAGAACAACACTCGACCAGCCACGAACCAGAGGTGCTGTTGTATGGAAATATACATTCATCATTGTCAATAAAATTATTGTCTAAAACTTTCTCGAGCAGTCAGCATTTCATACATATGAGCTCTTACACGTTCTTGTATCTACTAATATAACCTTCAAAGCTCATAAACCATAACCTTCGAAGTTTTGTTACAGGTGTCTTTACAAGAGAATACTAGCAGTTTGTTTTTTCATAAATATCAGAGACAAGGTGAAATTTCGGAGCCTTGGTATGTTTGCATGTGTGCATGATGGGAAAGTATGCGCTTAGTTCCCTCCAAACAAATCGCGCATAATGGCAGCATCAGCCTGTAATTCACTACCCCTGGTCTAGTACACTACACTTCTAACTGTAATCAGCTCCATGGAGAAAGCGTATTCAGCCCCAGCATAGAATGCAATGCCAGTGGCACGCCCAGTAGCAAATCGTAAAGCAGTGCAAAGCTCGCCCTTGTTCCTTTTTTTTTCAGGCGTCACAAACTTCTATCGCTTCCTCTGTAGACGCGCTTATTTCTTGTATACAAGGTATATGTGCACGACCGGCATCTGTGCACGGAGCCAAATGGGGCAGGCGGAAATGCTCGGAACTGGTCAGAGCCAGTGTTTTCAGCGCCCACGTCAAACAAGACATGGCAATTAGTACGTTTTCTATGTTGGAAAATGAAGCAGCATGCTCGTGAGCCATGGTGACATATATATAACTTAAATAAGTATTTCTCAGCGACTTTCGCATTGTGTGGTGTTATCTATGGATTATCGTCAAAGTGATTGTTTCTCTCGTTATGATGGTGATCTGAAAATTTTGGGAGGCACAACGGGCACGCTTTTCTCTGACGCTTAATAAACCAAGGGCATTTTCGTGCATTATAGTGTGCCATGAAGCGCTTAAAAGGAGTTACTCCACTCATAACGGGGCGAGAAATCAGCATAAGCAGACATAACGAGTAGAGAGGACTCTAATGTACCTCTGTGCTTCGCAAATTTCACGATTCTGTCTATATTGAAGGATGTATCCCGCATGCAGCACAAATTTCAACGCGCAGAATGTGTTTTAATCATGTTTAGGACCAGAAGGGTCGTGTAATAAGCGCTCCGAAAAAAGGGGTGACGCCTTTTGCACTTCATGTCTGAAGGGAATGCAACCAAAACCTGCCCAAATGAAGCCTCACATCACTATTGACTGACACCTCGGCATCTAACGAAATTTCCTCCTAGGCTCGCATGTACCATCTGGTTTTTATTGTTGCCTTACAGACTGACTTCATCGTGCTGATTTTTGAGATCGGCAAATGTGCACGGTATGGAACCAGCAACTGTGTTCTGTTTGAGCAGCTCGACGGATGGTCACAGTTACACACTGAAGTAGTCCTATAGAATGTTTCCGGCACGTGCATTACTACTAATGGCCGGCCTGCACACTGAGACATACAATTCATGCATCAATTCCAGTCGACATCAATACACTGCGTCTTTGGCAATTTTTACTTTTTTTAGTTTGAGTTCAATGTTTGAATGCAGAAAACGCAGCACTTGGAAAAAGCGGTCGCGGAGTAAGGCGTAAGCAGCGGGGTTCTCGTCGCCTGATGTTTAGATCGAACCTGCATACAACCTAAGGAACACGCTTGTTTTTCCGTTAACGGAGCGGTCCCGGAAAGTAATTTCTTAGGAGCAGCTTTGCTTTAGCCTGGCAGATACATTTTTTCTAAACAGAGTTCACGTCGGACACTCTGTGTGAAAACAGCAAAATCATATGGGACATTGTGTACTCGGTATAGTAGCAAGGGCAGAAAAATATTGAGAAGTGATCAGGAAATAACAGGTCACACAGTAAGTCCTATGTTTCTTCTCTAAATACTAGCCACTCAAGTTTTCTGGTTGAAACACTAAGACTTTGTGATTTGCCTTTAATGCAAGCTTAAGCTGGGAATCTCTCTTTCAAAGCGCTCCTCCAAGACGTGCAGCACGTGATCTGGTGATTTAGACGCAGGCTCCCCTCTCTACGCATGGGCACCGCGTCCATTTTGAAAACCTGCGAGCCAGTGCTTCTTACTTTTAAAACAGCCTCATCAGACGCTTTGTTGAGTGCTTTACGTTATGAAGATGTGCTTGCTAAATTCGCAACATTAGATTAATTGGGCAACGGTGTACCATGCTAATGGAGGGGACATGCCTATACTTACGAGAAAGATATGTTTGATCTCGAAGTTGCTGCTGAATTTCGGCACACGATCTAGTGAGCTGCTTTGGCCGAGCGCGTCAATTGCACCCACAATCACTATTTTATTGTAGTTTGTGATGTAAAGAAACGTGTCATTTGCCCGTCTTATGATAACCTTGATGTCAGACGGTGAAGTCGCAGGTTTGTCCAGGTCACCCACAGCAGCATTTCCTCTGTCTTTTATCACAGAAATTCTGCAAATACGGACGCCAGTGTTAGCGGTGGCAGAGCACACGAGGAATAAATGTCAGAAAGCGAAGTATTGATTCGCAGTTACCATTCCTTAGGCATATATCCAGCTCGCTAATGGTGACGTTCTGAAAAAAGCTTGGGATAACATTTTCTGCTCTGATAGACTAAGGAAGCAATCTCAGAAGGCAACGTTTGGTTTCGCAATTGGTATTCTTTAAGCCCATATCCTGCTCGCTTGTAACGAAGTCAATAAGCACCCTAGGATAATATTTCATGCTGTGATAGACCAAGAAATGAATGTCAGAAAGCGTTGTTCTGGATTGCAATCAACATTTTCAGCCAGATATCCAGCTCGCTAGCAGAGACTTTCTGAAGCAGCTTAGCGTAACATTTCTTGCTCTGATAGACTAATGGAAGAATGTCAGAAGAGGGCCTTCTCGTTTACAGTTACCATTCTTTAGCCATATATCTGGCTTGCTAATAGCTACTAAGTGAAGCGGCTTAAGATAATATTTCGTGCCCTGAGAGATTAAGGGAGGAATAAACGAAGGCGACGTTCTAATTAGCAGTAAGCGTTTCATAGCTTGCTATCAGCGACATTGTGAAGCAGCTTAAGATAACGCTTCTTCCTTTGATAGACTAATGGATGAATGACAACGAGTGGCGTTCTGGTTCACAAGCTAATTTCTTGATCCATATATCCAGTTCGCTAATAGCAAAGTTCTGAAGCAGCTTAAGAAAACAAATTTTCCTCTGATAGACTAATGGAAGAACAACAAAATGCGGTGTTCAGGTTCGCAGTAATCGTTCTATAGCCATATATCTAGCTTGCTAATAGCGACTTTATAAAGCAGCTGAAGAGAACACTTCATCCGCTGATAGACTAATGGATAAACGACAGAAGGCGGCGTTCTGGTTCACGATTACTATTCTTTAGCAGCCCACCAATAGCGCCTTTTATGAAGCAGCTTACTATAACATTTCCTGCTCTGATAGAATAAGTAATGAATGCAAGAAGGTGGCACTCTGTTTTGATACTACCATTTTATAGCCGCCATATATCCAGCCTTCTAATATAGAACTTATGAATCAGCTTAGGGTAACCATTTCTTCCTTTAACATACTAATAAATAAAGGTCAGAAGGCGGCGTTCTAGTTCGCAGTCACCATTCTTTAGTCATTTATCTAGTTCGCTAGTCGCGTGTTTTTGAAGCAGCCTAAATTAGCATTTCATGCTCTGATAGACTAATGAAGGAATATCAATAGGCGTAGTTTTTATCAGCAATTACAATTTTTGTGGAATATATCCGGCTTGACGAAAGCAACATTGTGAATCAGCTCAGAATAAAATTCCTGCACTGATAGAGTAATGAACGAATGATAAAGGGCGGCAATGTGCTTCCGAATTAGCATTCTTTAGCCGTATATCCAGCTTGCTAGTAGCGACTTTGCGAATCAGTTTAGGATAACAGTTTCTTCTCTAATATACTAGCGGATAAATGTCAGAAGGCGGCGTTCCAGATAGCGATAATCCTTATTTAGCCATATATATCTACTTCACTAAAAGCGATTTCGAAGTCTGAGGTTTGAAGTATATTTAAAGATTCATTGAGCAATATAAATAGATATTTTACAACGCAAGAAAGGCTCCAGGGTATTGCTAGCGAAGAGGAACCTCTCATAAAATATTCCCGAATTTATAACTCTAGAAAGCGTCAAAAATAGCAACCAAGGCAGCACAAAAGTGAAAAAACAAATACTGCATTTGACCAAAGAATACAGCATAATAAAATAATTCTAGAGGTGTTCAAATTGGCTTCTTGCTACGAAACTAACCTTAAGAGTGCACTTATTATGTTTGCGCTTACATGACGATATAGGAGATGGTATTGTGATATAACGCGGTAAAGAATTCCAGTTTGACGAAACTCAAACTGTTTTAGTGCCAAAGTTAATTCAAACTTTAGGAAAAAAGTTTTCATGAAGCAAAACGCGTGTACATTAGTGTTAGTTATGTTTTTCACGTGTATAAATTGCAGGAGGTTGCGATCATTCAACGTGATATCCAAATGGTGATTGTTGAATTCGACTAGATCATTTATGTGAATAATACCAGCATTATGGTGCAACAGGAATGTAGAAGAGTGCGATTAAGCTTCATTATTCCGATCGCTTGATTAGACGAAAGCTGTGTATAATATATCAGACCCCATGAAGTTATGATCATTATCATCATCATGATTACAACCCCGAAGGACGTCGTCAGGCTGATGATGACTACCAAAATGAACATCTGTGCCCGAAAATGAAAAAAAAGCTGCTTGGCATGACAATCGTAAAATAAAACTAAATATGAGCTGGGGTTTTTCATGTATCAAAGGCACTGAAGTGTACGCACAGAAAACTGAAGCATTTCATGCGATACGAGTTGATAGCGAAGTCACTCCGAAAGGATGCACAACGGGGCCACCCCCTCTTGAAACGCGGCCTAAACAGTTTTCTACCTACATAATGTTTTTTTGGTGACTGCCCTCAAAGATATTCATTACCCTTCTGGCAACAGTTATCTCACATTTGTGCACTGTAATGCCCGAAGTACGTGAAACAAAGAGCACGAACTGACCATATTTCTCAGTGAATACCGTTTCAAGTTTCACGTGATCAAGATCACTGAAACCTGGTACTCATGTCATGATGATGTGCTGAATCTACCTGGATATAGAGGCTTTTTCTAAAGGTAACCCATCGACGAGGCCGTGCCGTATTGCAGTTAATATCGGAACAATTTTCGTGCACCTTGCTACCAGATTTTTCAGAGAGAATTCAGATTATGAAGCTTTAATGCAGCAGTATGAAAATAAGCTATTTGTTGTCATTTACCGCCAACCTAACAGAGATGTCAACAATATTTTTCAGCATCGTAGAAAAATTACTGGATTTTACACTTGCCGATAAATTGCATGTAATTTTAGGTGGCGACTGCAATAATAACTTCTCTGAAAACAAAGCAGCTGCACATACATTTCAAATGCTTCTTGATTCATTTGCAGGCGAAAACGTTATATCTAAACCTACACGAACTAGCGATCACTCTGAAAGCCGTTTAGACAAGTAGGCGACATATAATGTTCATGAACACACATAATCAGGCAGAATCATGAAAGGCTTAAGGGATCTTTTACGCATTTTCATGTTTTCCAAGAACAATAACTTTTTTAAGAGAAAAATTTCGGATGTCAGACCTTTGCTTTGGGAGAAATAAACTCCATAACCCCAGAAACCTTTCGGACTAAAATAGCAAGCATAAGCAAGCATTTGCTGGAGCTCAGTGTTTGATTGCATAAGGGTTGAAAGAGCCTATGATACCATTATGTCGGTTTTTAAGACATGTTATTATGACTGAAACTAAAAGAGGCAAAGTCGAAACGGCTCAGCAAGTTTTCGTTGAGGAATGCATCCCTCGGGATAATCAAGACAAATGGAGAACATTTGTGCGCTAAATTGGTTCAAACAAAGAGCACGGAAGACCTTTCTGCGTTCAGAAAATGCAGAAAGTGTAACAAACTTCCTGCGTCGAAATAAAATACACATTTTGCGAATATATTTAGTGCGACATGAACGCAGAGCGATATCTTGTGGCGCGAACTTGGCAAATTATTGAACTGTGGCAATGGCCAGAGTGAGCAACTTTGTTTAATAGTACACGGCAAAACACTCAAGGGCTAAGAACTAGCAGACAAGTTCAATGAACACTTTGTAAATCTCACCTACAGAGCACTACAAATCGATAAGGAAAGAGATACTGATGACCTGGAAATCAAACCTATAAAAGATGACGTCGCCCTTTTGGAGCCACCTCTTTGTTCCAACGTTGACAGTGGCTTATATAGTGTTGCTTTCCTAGAAAATATGATTTATGATTTATGCGGTTTGTCGTCCATAACCACACAGGCGATAAGAGAGGCCGTAGTGAAGGGCTCCAGAAATTTCGACCACCTGGGGTTTTTTAACCTGTACTGACATAGCACAATACACCTCTAGAATTTCCTCTCGAGAATTTCTTCTATAATTTTGCCTTCGTAGAAATTCTACCGCCGCGGCAGCCAGAGAAAATGTGCAGTGTGCTTGAGTACGAGCTGTGCATAAATCTGGCGATGAAATGATATTTCCAAATATCGCCCAGTTACTATGTTGCCTGTTTTCAAGGTATTGGAAAAGTTATATGAAAGAGGGTCGCTTCATTCTGTGATAATTATGGGATACTATCAGAAGAGCAGTTTGGGTTCCGTCGTGGCAGATGTACCGAGTTAGTTTTTATTAACCGAGAAAGAATTTGCACTTAAGAGATTTGAGGAAAGTAAACTAACAGTAAGGGATTTTAAACAATTTTTAAAGCATTTGACAAAACTGACTGTGGTATCTTATTTCCTAAACTTTAACATTACGGTTTCCCTGGACTTTGTGGAAAACTCTTCAAATCGTAATTTAATAATCGCGAACATGTGTCGTAATTAATGAATGGCGTTCTTCTGTGCTTGATATTATGTCAAGAGTACCACAACATAGTGTACTGAGACCAGGGCTATTTAGTATCTATATTAACGACGTCATGAATGCTAGTGAATTTCTAACTTACATTATTCACGCAGGTGATACGATTCTTTTTCTTCCAGTCAAGTAATATTGTGACCTAATGCCCTTAGCTAATATTTAACTAGATAAGCAGATTCAATGCACTAAAATAAATGGCTCAGAACCAATGCCAAAAATGCAAAATACATATATTTACACCTGTACAAAATTGTTCCCCGGGATGTCAGTACATAATTCGGTATAGGACAAATAACACTTGTTAAAGAAGCTAAACCATGGGGATAACTTTATACTTAAATCTGTATAGAGACCTAGTTTTGGTGGCGTATTCTTCTCTACAATGATGCGGTAGACACTACTACGGATAAATCACCATGTGATATTCAAGTACATCCGCTAAATAATTTATACTATTTTTTATGTCATGCTGTTTCCGTTGCGTTTTTAACTACCAAACTGCCATATAATAACTGCTTCAGCATATTTTGTCATTGTGGCTCTTAAGGAAGGCTGCCTTCAGCACTGTACTGAACTAAGACGGTGAAGCAGCGATTATATTGACCTTTTTGCATGGTTCACTTATTGTGGAACCTCTTTTTGACGTCACAATCCTCATTTGCTGTTGAAACTGAAACCGGAACAGTGCAAAAAAGGAATTCGATTATAAATTATTTAGTGCTCGCAGGAGAATACCACGCGGTCATCCATGTATATTAATGCCTTACTCATCAATGCAAATAAAAGAACACGCATCCAAATGTTAGGTGTCTATACTCCTTTAAACTTGAATACGCATGTGAACCATGTGGCAGGAAAGTTGGCTGGAGCGTGTGGTGTGTTCAGTAGGTTTAAACAAGTCCTTCCTACAAAAAATAAACTTCTTGTTTATAACGCAATATTCCTCCCACACATCAATTACTGTAACCTTATATGGACAGACATATCGCAGAGAAACATAAAACAAATTACACCTCTTAGAGAAGAAAGCCATTCGCCATATAGCAAATGCCACCTTCGACATATCATAGACATACATATCGCAGAAAAACATAAAACAAATTACACCTCTTAGAGAAAAAAGCCATTCGCCATATAGCAAATGCCACCTTCGACATATCGTAGACATACATATCGCAGAGAAACATAAAACAAATTGCACCTCTTAGAGAAAAAAGCCATTCGCCATATAGCAAATGCCACCTTCGACATATCGTAGACATAAATATCGCAGAGAAACATAAACCAAATTACACCTCTTAGAGAAAAAATCCATTCGCCATATAGCAAATGCCACCTACGACATATCGTAGACATACATATCGCAGAGAAACATAAAACAAATTACACCTCTTAGAGAAAAAAAAGCCGTTCGCCATATAGCAAATGCCACCTTCGACATATCGTAGACATACATATCGCAGAGAAACATAAAACAAATTACACCTCTTAGAGAAAAAATCCATTCGCCATATAGCAAATGCCACCTTCGACATATCGTAGACATACATATCGCAGAAAAACATAAAACAAATTACACCTCTTAGAGAAAAAACCCATTCGCCATATAGCAAATGCCACCTTCGACATATCGTAGACATACATATCGCAAAGAAACATAAAACAAATTACACCTCTTAGAGAAAAAAGCGATGCGCCATATAGCAAATGCCATCTTCGACATATCGTAGACATACATATCGCAGAAAAACATAAAACAAATTACACCTCTTAGAGAAAAAAGCCATTCGCCATATAGCAAATGCCACCTTCGACATATCGTAGACATACATATCGCAGAGAAACATAAAACAAATTGCACCTCTTAGAGAAAAAAGCCATTCGCCATATAGCAAATGCCACCTTCGACATATCGTAGACATAAATATCGCAGAGAAACATAAAACAAATTACACCTCTTAGAGAAAAAATCCATTCGCCATATAGCAAATGCCACCTTCGACATATCGTAGACATTCATATCGCAGAGAAACATAAAACAAATTACACCTTTTAGAGAAAAAAAAGCCGTTCGCCATATAGCAAATGCCACCTTCGACATATCGTAGACATACATATCGCAGAGATACATAAAACAAATTACACCTCTTAGAGAAAAAATCCATTCGCCATATAGCAAATGCCACCTTCGACATATCGTAGACATACATATCGCAGAGAAACATAAAACAAATTACACCTCTTAGAGAAAAAAGCCATTCGCCATATAGCAAATGCCACCTTCGACATATTGTAGACATACATATCGCAGAGAAACATAAAACAAATTACACCTCTTAGAGAAAAAAGCCATGCGCCATATAGCAAATGCCACCTTCGACATATCGTAGACATACATATCGCAGAGAAACATAAAACAAATTACACCTCTTAGAGAAAAAAGCCATGCGCCATATAGCAAATGCCACCTTCGACATATCGTAGACATACATATCGCAGAGAAACATAAAACAAACTACACCTCTTAGAGAAAAAAGCCATTCGCCATATAGCAAATGCCGCCTTCGACATATCGTAGACATACATATCGCAGAGAAACATAAAACAAATTACACCTCTTTTAGAAAAAAGCCATTCGCCATATAGCAAATGCCACCTTCGACATATCGTAGACATACATATCGCAGAGTAACATAAAACAAATTACACCTCTTAGAGAAAAAAGCCATTCGCCATATAGCAAATGCCACCTTCGACATATCGTAGACATACATATCGCAGAGTAACATAAAACAAATTACACCTCTTAGAGAAAAAAGCCATTCGCCATATAGCAAATGTCACCTTCGACATATTGTAGATATACATATCGCAGAGAAACATAAAACAAATTACACCTCCTAGATAAAAAAGCCATTCGCCATATAGCAAATGCCACCTTCGACATTTCGTAGACATACATATCGCAGAGAAACATAAAACAAATTACACCTCTTAGAGAAAAAAGCCATTCGCCATATATCAAGTGCCACCTTCGGCATATCGTAGACATACATATCGCAGAGAAACATAAAACAAATTCCACCTCTTAGAGAAAAAAGCCATTCGCAATATAGCAAATGCCATCTTCGACATATCGTAGACATATATATCGCAGAGAAACATAAAACAAATTACACCTCTTAGAGAAAAAAGCCATTCGCCATATCGCAAATGCCACCTTCGACATATCGTAGACATACATATCGCAGAGAAACATAAAACAAATTACACCTCTTAGAGAAAAAAGCCATTCGCCATATAGCAAATGCCACCTTCGACATATCGTAGACATACATATCTCAGAGAAACATAAAACAAATTCCACCTCTTAGAGAAAAAAGCCATTCGCTATATAGCAAATGCCACCTTCGACATATCGTAGACATACATATCGCAGAGAAACATAAAACAAATTACACCTCTTAGAGAAAAAAGCCATTCGCCATATATCAAATGCCACCTTCGACATATCGTAGACATACATATCGCAGAGAAACATAAAACAAATTCCACCTCTTAGAGAAAAAAGCCATTCGCCATATAGCAAATGCCACCTTCGACATATCGTAGACATACATATCGCAGAGAAACATAAAACAAATTCCACCTCTTAGAGAAAAAAGCCATTCGCAATATAGCAAATGCCATCTTCGACATATCGTAGACATACATATCGCAGAGAAACATAAAACAAATTACACCTCTTAGAGAAAAAAGCCATTCGCCATATATCAAATGCCACCTTCGACATATCGTAGACATACATATCGCAGAGAAACATAAAACAAATTCCACCTCTTAGAGAAAAAAGCCATTCGCAATATAGCAAATGCCATCTTCGACATATCGTAGACATACATATCGCAGAGAAACATAAAACAAATTACACCTCTTAGAGAAAAAAGCCATTCGCCATATCGCAAATGCCACCTTGGACATATCGTAGACATACATATCGCAGAGAAACATAAAACAAATTACACCTCTTAGAGAAAAAAGCCATTCGCCATATAGCAAATGCCACCTTCGACATATCGTAGACATACATATCGCAGAGAAACATAAACAAATTGCACCTCTTAGAAAAAAAAGCCATTCGCTATATAGCAAATGCCACCTTCGACATATCGTAGACATACATATCGCAGAGAAACATAAAACAAATTACACCTCTTAGAGAAAAAAGCCATTCGCCATATAGCAAATGCCACCTTCGACATATCGTAGACATACATATCGCAGAGAAACATGAAACAAATTACACCTCTTAGAGAAAAAAGCCATTCGCCATATAGCAAATGCCACCTTCGACATATCGCAGAGAAACATAAAATAAATTGCACCTCTTAGAGAAAAAAGCCATTCGCCATAAGCAAATGCCACCTTCGACATATCGTAGACATACATATCGCAGAGAAACATAAAACAAATTACACCTCTTAGAGAAAAAAGCCATTCGCCATATAGCAAATGCCACCTTCGACATATCGTAGACATACATACCGCAGAGAAACATAAAACAAATTACACCTCTTAGAGAAAAAAGCCATTCGCTATATAGCAAATGCCACCTTCGACATATCGTAGACATACATATCGCAAAGAAACATAAAAAAAAATTACACCTCTTAGAGAAAAAAGCCATGCGCCATATAGCAAATGCCACCTTCGACGCGCAGGCAAGGGAATTGTTTGCCTTGTTTATTGACTTCCTTTACAGCACTTCCACAAATATAACCTCGTTATTAAATACACGTGTGTAATTTTAGAAAAAGTTCGCAAACGCCGTATTCAATCACGAAAAAAAAATAATGGTCAATCCTACTTCCGTGTAAAAATCAAGGCTTACATAGCATGCAAAACTGCATGCCGAATTGCTTAAACTTCTTACAAAACCGGAATATCAACAGAAATAAAATCTCTAACAAAAATGGAAAGACATCCTTACTGTTATAACTGCGCGATTTTCATTATTAATTTAGTCATTAATAACAATTTTAGTGTAAAAATTGTGTTGTAATGCTCTGTAGTCTTTTTCATGTGGCTGATTCATGGTTGATTGATATTTTGTTGAATGAAGAAAACAGCAGGAGCCCCGGCAAAAAAAGCCAGTGGCTTTTTTCCTGTCCATAGTTTTTTTTTCCTCCAAATTGTAGGAGAAAGAATGTACTAAAAAAGATGACTTGCTGAATGAATGAATTCAGGCCTTATGACCATTAAAAATGCATATCACAGTGTAAGCAATGTGCGCAGGTTAAAAAACGAGCTTTAAGCAGTATGTAAATAACATGTGATGTTTTCTGTAATGACTCTCGAGTAGTCCTGTTAAATTGAATGTTAAATAACTCTTGAATATGCATGCTAAATTTGAAAAACTGAGAAAAAGAACACCAAGAAATAGGCAGGAATGCAAAAGATGTGAATCAGCTTAGGATAACATTTCCCATCTTTGATAGACTAATGGATGAAGGTGAGAAGGTGCGTTCTGGTTTGTTATAGTACGGCTTAAGCCGCACAACGTGCACAATGTCAGAGCTGTTGGGCTGTCGACGTCTCGGTTGCGCGGCACCGTCGGGAACCACTTCATAGGTAACATCACTGATACGCCGTAGCACTTTATAGGGGCCAAAGTACCGGCAGAGTAGTTTCTCGGACAAGCCCTGGCGGCGGACAGGTGTCCACACCCAAACTTGTTCACCGGGATTGTAGTCGACCTGTCGGTGTCGAAGGTTGTAACGGCGCGCATCAGTGCCCTGCTGCTGGCCGATGTGTACGCGGGCAAGCTGACGGGCTTCTTCAGCGCGTTGGGCAATTTCATGAACATCGGGTGCGAGTTGGTCGTCATCGAGGCATGGTAGCATCGCGTCAAGCATGCTCTGGACTTCACGTCCATATACAAGACGAAAGGGAGTAAAGCGTGTAGTCTCCTGGAGGGCCGTGTTGTACGCAAATGTGACGTACGGTAGCACCTCATCCCAAGTTTTGTGCTGAACGTCTACGTACATTGACAGCATGTCCGCAATGGTCTTGTTTAAGCGTTCGGTTAGCCCATTGCTCTGCGGATGATAAGCTGTGGTCTTGCGATGGCTAGTGCAGCTCAACGTAAATATATGGTCGATTAGCTGCGCTGTAAACGCTGTGCCTCTGTCGGTAATAACGCACGAAGGGGCTCCGTGCCGCAAGACGATGTTTTGCATGAAAAAGTCGGCGACCTCTGAAGCTGTGGCACAGGGTATCGCCTTGGTCTCGGCGTAGCGAGTCAAATAGTCAGTAGCGACTATGATTCACTTGTTTCCTGAGAGTGACAACGGAAAAGGACCGAGAAGGTCCATTCCTATTTGATCGAACGGAGAGCGGGGTGTAGTAACGGGCTTGAGAAAACCCGCCGGCTTAAGCGGTGGCGTCTTCCGGCGCTGGCATTCACGGCAGCTTTTTACGTACCTTTGGACATCGTCCGAGAGTCCGGGCCAGTAGTACATGTTGCGTATCCTGGCGAGCGTCCGGGAAAAACCCAGATGGCCTGAAGTGGGCTCGTCGTGGCATGCCAATAAAATGTCGGCGCGAAGATCGGCCGGAAGTACCAGAAGGTAAGCTCTTTCTTGGCCTCTCGAGTTCTTCTTGTATAAGATACCTTCGCGCAAACAGAAAGAGCCGAGACGTCGAGCGAAGTGTCGTGGTAGAGGCATGGCGTGACCTTCAAGGTTGTCAATCAGCGGTCGGAGGTCCGTGTCAGCCCGCTGCCGGGCTATTATGTCCGATGCATTAAGTATACCGAGGAAACCGCTGTCGTCGTCGATTTCGGGACCGGAAGAGTCGAGTGGTGCACGCGACAGCGTGTCGGCGTCTTCGTGTTTACGGCCCGACTTATATACGATGGTAATGTCGAATTCTTGGAGCCGTAAACTCCAGCGGGCCAATCGTCCAGACGGGTCTCGCAAATTAGCCAGCCAGCATAGGCAGTGGTGGTCGGTTACGACTTTGAATGCGCGGCCGTAAAGGTAAGGGCGAAATTTCATGGTGGCCCATACGACAGCAAGGCATTCCTTCTCTGACGTAGAGTAATTGCGTTCGGCGCGGGAGAGAGTACGGCTAGCATAGGCTATAACTCTCTCAATGCCCTCTTGGTGTTGGACAAGGACAGCTCCAAGACCGATATTGCTGGCGTCGGTGTGGATCTCGGTGTCGGCCTCTTCGTCGAAGTGTGCAAGAACGGGAGATGTCTGAAGGCGTTGGCGGAGCGAAGAGAAAGCCGTCTCTTGGTCTATTGTCCAAACGAAGGAGGTGTTGCTCCTGGTGAGGCGCGTCAACGGCTCTGCAATCTTTGCGAAGTCCGCAATAAACCGTCGGTAATATGCACAGAGACCCAGAAAACGCTGGACAGCTTTCTTGTCAGTCGGAGTAGGAAAATTGGCGACGGCGGCTGTCTTGTCGGGGTCGGGTCGAACTCCGTCGGCGCTCACAACGTGACCGAGGAACCTGAGCTCTGTGTAACCGAAGTGACACTTCTGGGGCTTCAGCGTAAGGTCAGCGGAATGGAGGGCTCTGAGGACAGTTCGCAGGCGCACGAGATGCTGTTCAAAAGTTTCTGAAAAAACGACAACGTCGTCCAGGTATACAAGACAACTTTGCCACTTGAGGCCGGTGAGGACAGTGTCCATCATCCGTTGAAACGTCGCTGGCGCAGAGCACAAGCCAAAAGGCAGCACTTTGAATTTATAGAGGCCATCTGGTGTAACGAAGGCAGTTTTTTCGCGGTCCCGTTCGTCCACTTCAATTTGTCAATAACCGCTCTTCAGGTCAATGGATGAAAAGTACTTAGCACGCCGTAATCTGTCCAGGGAGTCATCAATGCGGGGCAACGGGTAGACGTCCTTTTTAGTCACATTGTTTAATTTACGGTAGTCCACGCAGAATCGAAGTGTTCCATCCTTCTTTTTAACAAGGACAACAGGCGAAGACCACGGGCTTTGGGAAGGTTGAACTACACCGTCGTCAATCATCTCCTGAACTTGCTTTTGGATTACTTCCCGTTCTTTGGCGGAAACACGATAAGGCTGCTGGCGGATAGGGCGAGCGTCGTCATACGTAATGATCCGGTGTTGCGTTAGGGGCGTTTGACGAACATTCGACGAAGAAGCGAAACACTGTTTATACTCCAATAGCAAGTGCTCTAAGGCCAGGCGCTTTCCTTCGGGGAGGTTGCAGTTGATGTCGACATTCAGAACAGATTGGTCGTCAGTGGCGCGCGATGATTGGTCGTCAGGGGCCGCTGCCGCGAACGCAAAGCAGACCGGAACATCCACAACCGCTTCAGCGGTAGCGATCGCAGTTCCAGAGAAAAGGTGCCGGTGCTCTGGAGAAAAATTTGTACCAAGGATCGCAGACTGGCCAGCGCGAATTGTTAGTAAGCTTCGAGCGGCGCAGATGCCTTGAGTCAGGAGGAGCGAATGATTAGCCTCGGCGACTGCTTCAGCGTCGTGCAACTCAGCACAGGCGACTTCAATCAAAACACTGCTACGGGGCGGAAGTGTAACGCTGTCGGCGAAAACGCGAAGTGCGGCACTGCGTTGGCAGGAGTTGTCGAGTTCGGCGGCTTGCTCTGTGGAAAACATGACGATTCGGTTGCGCAGATCGATAATTGCTCCATACTCCCGCAGAAAGTCGATGCCGAGGATTAGGTCCCGAGAACACTCGCCCAGGACGATGCAGCTGACGACGAACGTGGACTTGCTGATCTGAACGCGAGCAGTGCACATACCCTTGGGCGTAACCAGATGACCGCCGGCAGTTCGAAGGTGCGCGCCAGGCCAAGGGGTAATCACTTTTTTCAGAATGGTCGCCAGTTGTCCACTTAAGATCGAATAATCGGCCCCGGTATCAACTAATGCGCTTACTCTGCGACCATCGATAAGAACGGGTATTTCTAAAGAAACGCGGTTTTTTAACTCTGGTGATGGCGTCGGCGGGTTTTTGTCGGATTGTAGCGGCGACGACGGGAGGTCTTCAGCACAGCGCCCCCCAGCGACCTCGCCCCCGAAGGTCGCGGGTTTCAGTTTTCCCGACGAGGACTTGGCGATCGGCCCGGTGCCGCTCGCGAGAAGCCGGGAGGTGTCGGGGAAGAGCGCCTCGGTGAGGGTGAGCGCGACTGCCGCTGCGCTCGGGATGGATTGCGCTGGTCCGCAAGGAATTCTTCAATTTCAGGGGGTCGTTCACCTTGACGGGGTCTCGGTGAGTCGGTGCGGAAGCCTTGGATGCCGATGCGTCGGTAATAACAATTTCGATAAAGATGACCTGGCTCTCCGCAGTGAAAACAGAGCGGTCGTCGGTTAGCTGTACGCCAAACGTCGGCCTTTCGGAGGGGTGCTCGACGATCCTCGAAGTACTGCACCGGTTGCACAGAGGGCCGCGGGGCTTGAGGCGTGGCGTGAATTGGTGGCGGCGAAGCGGGAGCCGGACGCCTTGCAACTTCGGCGTACGTCGGACGGTGGTAGTCCCCAGGCAGAGGTGGTACGTCGACCACAGGAACAGGGCCCCGGAACGCCTGTTGCACCTCCTCTCGTACAAGAGCTGAGATGGAACCGAGCGCAGGCTGCGACGGGCTACAAAATTTGTGAAGCTCCTCACGCACGATTGTGCGAATAAGTTCCCGCAAATCATCAGGATGCTGTCCGATGGTGGCAAACGATGATGTGACTGCAGCAGCATGCACGGGCCGGTCGTAACTGGCGCAACGCTGTTGCAGGACCTTCTCCATCGTTGTGGCTTCCGAAAGAAATGCAGCAACTGTAGATGGTGGGCTGCGCACGAGGCCTGCGAACAGCTGCTCTTTGACGCCTCTCATTAAGTGCCGAAGTTTCTTCTCTTCAGGCATGGCAGGATCAGCTCTCCTGAAGAGCCGCGTCATGTCCTCGACGTACATTTGTACGCTTTCGTTCGGTAGCTGGACGCGGGACTGGATTGCCCGCTCCGCTCTTTCGCGGCGATCCGCGCTGGTGTAGGCCTCCAGCAGGCGACGGCGAAACTCTCGCCAGGAAGTTAGAACTTCCTCACGGTTCTCAAACCACGTGCGGGCGCCATCCTCTAGGCTAAAGTAGACATTTCTTAGTTTCTTGTCGTCGTCCCACTGGTTATAAGCAGCCACACGCTCGAAGTGAAGGAACCAGTCCTCCACGTCTTCGAAAAGGTCCCCGTGGAAGGCCTTGGGAACCCGCGGGGTCTGCAAGGTATAGTGGGCATGTGTAGCACCGGCAGCTTGCGTGAGAATACCGGTGGCTGGTATCATGACTGTCGCGAGTGGTCCAAGCTCCGGTGAAAGTCCCTGCAGCCTCCGGCTGAAGCGGTGTACCGGGGTGTCAATCGGCGCAGGGCTGGTGGCACGGCTCCCTGGAGGGGTTTCTTGCATGCGATACTCGTACCCAGCAGGCTCCACCAAATTGTCACGGAGTTCTCACGGAGAGACGCTTCAACAGCTGGAGTCGGCAAGAGGAGACGGTAATGGCGGCCGATCCGCGATAGCACGATCGCAACCTCATCGTCTTCGCGGACAGCTTGCGCCACCTGGCAACACTAGGTGGCAATATATATATATATATATATATATATATATATATATATATATATATATATATATATATATATATATATATTAGGGCCGTTTATTGTCACGTTGAAAACACCGGCGACGAAGACCCTATCTCAAGGAATCTACGAGCCAGCGAGGCGAGAGACCGGGACACAAGCGGCAGCGTTCCAGCATGAGCATCTGACGGGCGGCACAAGCGCTTCGTCGTCGTTGGCGCTGGTGCTGGATCATCTTCTTCGTTCCAACTGCCCCGGTTGAATGAGGGAGCCATCATGGCGACTCAAGGCGAGGAGACAAGTGGGCTGTAAGAGGCTTCAAGCGGCTTACGTGAAGGACGTCGTGGCCACGGCGGCGATGGTCCGAAGAAGGTGTCACCGGTTCGATGATGTAGTTGAAGGGTGACGTACGCTCTAAGCTGTGGTAAGGGCCGATGTGGTAAGGGCCGGAACAGAAAGCCAGACCAATGAGCCAGGGGAGAAGTGAACAGCGGGGGTGTCTTGATCGGACCCATGTTTGCGGAGGCCTTGACGTTCTACGGTGAAGGAGCGAGCCAACTGGCAGCACTGCTCAGCATGGCGTGTACTGTCAAAAAGGGAAGTATGTTCCGAGCTGTCGGGGTTGTAGGGAAGCATTGTATCCAACACACAAGAACGTTCGCGACCGAATAAAAGAAAGAATCTGGAAAATCCGGTGGTTGCTTGAGACGCGGCGTGATATGCATTGGTTACGAACGGAAGAACCTGATCCCAAATAGAGTTGTCAGAGCGACAGTACATGGCGCGCATGTCCCTAAGAGTCCGCTTGAAGCGTTCGGTGAGCCGTTGGTTTGAGGGTGGTAATAAGTAGTGGTGCGGTGGACTGTGTGGCACGCGGCGAGAACATCTGCTCGTGAACAACTTCAGAAGGAAACACGGCCGCGGTCACTGAGAAGTTCTCGAGGAGCGCCATGATGCAGGACAGAGTGATGAAGAAGGAAGAAGGCTACATCGCGAGCAGTAGCCGCAGGTACGGCAGCGGTCTCAGCACACCAAGTTAGGTGGTCCACGGCGACTATGATCCATCGATTAACAGCGGTCGTGAATGGAAGTGGTCCATATAGGTCGATGCCCATACGATCGAAACTGCGAGCCGGGCACGGTAATGGCTGTAACGGGGCAGTCGAAGGGTGAGCTGTCGACTTCCGCTGCTGACAGGCAGTGCAGGAGCGAACCTAGTGATGAACAAATTTGTACATGCCCCGCCAATAGTACCTCGGACGTAGTCGCTCGTAGGTTTTCAGCGCGCCAGCTTGAGCGCTCTGAGGGTCGGCATGGTGGCGTTCACAAATCTCAGACCGGAGATGTCGGGAATCAAGAGAAGCCACTTTCGACCGTCTAGACGATAGGTGGGCGGTGCAGAAGATTGTCGCGGAGGGCAAAATGGAAGCCTGGCGACGAAATGCCCGAAGGAAGGAGGCCGTAGAGTGTGCAAGAAGTACGTGGAGCAAGGATGACATCCATGGCTCTTGGCGTTGCAAAAGATGCATGTCCGTGGTAGTGAGCGGTGCGAGAAGGGAATCAGATATTGGTGTAGAGGGCGCAGGAGACGGCAGTGGCGAGCGTGACAAGGCGTCGGCGTCGAATGCTTGTGCCCCGACCGGTAAAGTACGGTAATATCGAATTTCTGAAGACGGAGGGCCCAGCGGCCAAGACGCCGTAAGGGATCTTTGAGTGAGGCCAACCAGCATAATGCGTGGTGATCAGTAATGACGGTGAACGAGCGGCAATATAACTATAGGTCGAATTTTTTGAGAGCCCACACTACGGTGAGACACTCCTTTCCTGTCATGGTGTAGTGCGACTCAGCTTTGGTGAGGGCACACAACGACGTATTCAGCAAATTCGGGCTTGCGCTGGGCAAAAACAGTACCGAGGCTGATTACGCTTGCGTCGGTGTGCACATCAGTAGGGGCACTGGGGTCGTAGTGTCGAAGGATAGGTGGTGGAGCTAGAAAACGACGGAGCGCAGCAAAGGCGTCATCGCAAACCGAGTCCCATTGACAGGTCGGCGGGAACATTAAGGAGTTTCTTAAGGGGCGCGACGATAGAGGCGAAATTGGGGATAAATCGCCGAAAATAGAAGCAGAGATGCACAAATCGGCGCACCTGTTTTTTAGAAGGCGGTTTAGGGATTTCAGCCACAGCAAAGAGTTTGTGAGGATCTGGGAGGGGGGGGGGTGGGGGGGGGGGGCGTTCTTTGGAGACGAGGTGGCCGAGTATTGCCAGCTGCCGGGCGCCAAAGTGACATTTTTTGAGATTAAGTTGAAGACCAGGAATGGTGAGGCAGTTCAGTATCTGGCGCAAGCGCTTGAGATACGTCGGAAAATCGGGCGAAAACACGACAACATCTAAATAGCAGAGACAAATGTTCCACTTGAGGCCGAGCAAGATGTCCGTCATTCGTTCAAACGTTGTGTGTGCGTAATAGAGGCGTAATGGCATCGCGGTTAACTCAGAGTCCATCATGGGTGAAGAACGCTGTTTTAGAATGGTCGGACACAGCCACCGGGACTTTCCGATATCCGGAACGGAGATCCAGGGAGGAGAACTCGGCGCCTTGCAAGCAGTCAATGGCGTCGTGAATACGGGGTAGCGGGTAGACGTCCTTGCGCGTAATTTTGTTAAGCCGGCGATAGTCCACGCAAAATCGTTTCGAGCCATCCTTCTTTTTCCAGAGGATGACTGGGGGTGACCAAGGACTGGCGGATGGTTGATTAATGCCGCGTTGTAGCATGTCAACTTGCTCAGTTATGACGCGGCGCTCGGAAGGCGACACACGGTAGGGGCGCTGACGGTGAGGAGCATGGGTACCGGTGTCAGCGTTGTGCTCGACAGTGGTTGCAAGGCCAAAAGAAGTGGA
Source organism: Amblyomma americanum (assembly GCF_052857255.1). NCBI lineage: Eukaryota > Metazoa > Arthropoda > Arachnida > Ixodida > Ixodidae > Amblyomma > Amblyomma americanum. The sequence goes on from NC_135500.1 coordinate 52,652,854, forward strand.
CTGCTGGTCAAACGATGAACGAAACTGGTTGGGCAAGGCAAGGAGCGGCGCGCGGTGAGCGGTGTCGAGAGCAATAGAGCGGTCGAAAATGTCCGAAGACGGCGGGTGATCTGGAGTAGCGCCACGTAGGGTGAGGGCAGCGACGTCGGCACTGCATGGAGGGGTCACATCAGTGTCCAAGAACGAGATGGTCAGCGGTTTCAAAATGGCCGAGGCACTCGCCACGGAGCAGGGAGAGCGTTGAGAATGAGGTGTTAGAGACGGGGATGGGGGCAGCACCATGCTGAATGGCGACGACGGCGAAGGGAAGAGAGAGGTGTCGGCGAGAGGCAAAGACGGGGGAAGGCGTGAAGAGAACGATGCCGTCAGAAAAAGAGGCGGCGCTAACAGGGACGAGCACGGCACTGTCAGGTGAAATGCCAATGTCCTCGGCGATAACAAGCTCAGCAGCACGGCGATTCGGAGGCTCGTCGAAGGGCGCATCAAAGAGCGGAGAAAAGAGGACATGCGCACGGTTGAAGTCAATGACGGCCCTGTGGAGGAATAGAAAATCCTATCCAAGGATGACGTCATGGGAGCTTGCCCCGAGTACTAAAAATTCGACAACATATAAAACATCGGCGATGACGATCGGCGATGACGACGCATGCTGTGCAAACGTCAGAAGGATGAACGGTCTCGGCGCTAGCTGTACGGAGGGAGAGTCCAGAAGATGGGGTGGTAACTTTTCGAAGCGAACGGCAGAATTTTTTGTTAATAACAGAGACGGTGGCCCCAGTGTCCACAAGCGCAGGTGTCGTGACGCCGTCCACAAGCACACCAAGAAAATTCGGCGGAGAAAGGTGAGGAGTTAAGCAGGGCAATGAGTGCGCAGCTCATGCCCCGGGAACTGCGGCAGCTAGTTTTCCCAATCAGTGGGGATGTCGCGACGCCTCATGGGCGACAAGGAGCGGCGGCGAGGGGAAGGCGAGCGGTGGGAAACGTAGAGTGGAGACCGAGCGTGCGGTCAGGAGAGGTCCCTTGAGGTGGTGGTCCGAAAGATGGGCGAAAGGTGCGGTCTGTGTCTGGGTGGTTCGGCAGAGGGTGGACAGGCGCATGCAGAGTACGTCGACAGAGGCGCTCGACGTGGTCCGGGAGACCGCAGGCGTAGCATATCGGTCTGTTGTCAGCTGTGCGCCAAGCGTTGTAGGTAGCGGGCATGAAGTGGTCTCGTGGAGCAACAGGCGCAGGGGCCGCTGGAGGAACGTACGCGTAAGCCTGCAGTCGGTGGTCGTGTGACAGCTTCGGCATACGTGAGAGGGGCAGGCGGCAAGGCAACTGGAGGACCGTAGCTCAACGGGGCAGCAACAGGGGTTGGCGGGATGGGGGAAAGGCCGAACTGGGGAGCTAAGGGAGCTGGTTGCCGAAGCGTAGGGAGTGCATCGGCGACCTCCTGTGTGATGGCGTGCCGGATCTCAGCGCTGAGGGCTGGCGCTGACTGTTGTTGGCGAGATAGGAGCGAGAGCTGCCGGCCGACCTCGTCCCGCACGAAGTATTTGATGGTAGCGAGTAAATCGGGTTTTATGACCAGGCCGTAAATGGAGTCGGCAGGCGGAGGAGGCCGACGAGCGCAAAGATATTGCTTGCGCAACTAGTCAAAACTTAGGCAGAGGGTATTCACCGAGGCAACGGTGGTGGGACTCTTCGCCAACAACATTTGAAAAGCGTCGTCGTCGATACCTTTCATGTGTGCTTGATCTTGTCAGTCAGTCCTTGACATAGCCGGATCAACACGCTTGCAGAGGCCAACTACATCTTCAGTGTAGCTGGTGAAAGTGTCGTCCATGTGCTGAGCTCGGACGCGCACGCTTTGCTCAGCGCGCAGTTTCCGCATGGCGGGACGGCAGAAGACATCCGAAAGTGTGCCCTTCAGAATGGAACAAGCGGGAATGTCGGCCTCGTGGTTGCGGAACCAGAGCTTCGCGACATCGCTGAGGTAGAAGATAAGATTGGTAAGCTTGACGTGGTCTTCCCAGTTGTTATGGCGGCTCACCCATTCGTACGATTCCAGTCAATCTCTCACTTCCTGGTCGCTGTGGCCGCTGAAAACAGCGGGGTCCCGCTGCCGGACGGAACCGGAGCAGGTGACTGGCTGCGACGGGGCGGCGGGCTGTTGACTGGATTTGGGCGTTGATATCGAGGTGGTGCGGCTGCGAAGGTCCACGGTGATGGAGGGGAATACAGCAACCTCCACCAATTTTAGAGCGGTTTATTGGCACGTTGGAAGCGCCGGCGAGGAAGACCCTAGCAAAAGTAATCTCCTAGCCAGCGAGGCCAGAGACCGGGACACAAGTGGCAGTGTTCTAGCACGAGCACCCGACGGCGCCGCAAGCACCCACTGGAGGGCAAAGGCCTCTCCCATGTCTCTCCAATTAACCCGGTCCTTTGTCAGCTGCGCCCACCCTATGCCTGGTTCACATTGTGTCTAAGGAAGGCGTTGTCCCTGACCTGGCCAAACTCCGCGCTGTTGTGGAGCTTCCTAAACCCGCGTCATTCAAGTAGCTTCGGAGCTTTAGCGGTCTGTGCTCCTACTTTCGGTGCTTCGTCCGCAATTTTGCGTGAATTATTGCGCCACTCGCGAAACTGCTTGGAACAGACAATGTGTCCGTTCGGCCACCCGAAGGCGAAGGCGCGTTCACCGCGCTACGCCGTCTTCTTAACTCCCTTCCCATACTTCGCCACTACGACCCGACAGCCCCTACCGGTGAACTTATGGGTGCAAGTGGTGTCGGCCACGGAGCTGTCTTGACTGAGCGGAAGAATGGTTTTGAGAAATACGTAGTTGCATATGCGAGTCGGGTGACCAGCAAGGCTGAATTCAACTATTCCGTTACGGAGAAGGAATGTTTAGCTATCGTGTGGGCGATCACGAAATTTCGACCATATCCGTCGAATCGAACCATCACGCAGTTTGCTGTTTGGTATCTCTTAAAGACCCGTCCGGCCGCCTCGCCAGATGGGCTCTCCGCCCTCAGGAGTTCGACACACATGGTCGCCGACGCTTTATCTCGCTCTCCTCCTCTCAGTGCCGCTCCATGCTCATCGATGGCAGATCCCGTCCTCTGGCCTCTTACCGCCTCTGATATGCTTGCGGAACAGCGAAGAACGCCTACACCACAGTGCCTTCGCGAACTCTGCGCCACCAGGCACCGCATTTTGCCCTCCGTGATGGCCTGCTCTAGCGCCGTAACTACACGCCGGATGGTCGACGGTGGCTCCTCGTGATTCCTCGCCATTTACGTTCTGAGATCTGTGCCCCGTCTGACGCTGACCCTCAGTGCGCCCACGCTAGTGTGTTGAAGTGGTTCTAGCGAATCTCTCAACGTTATTATTGGCGGAGAATGTACGTGTACTTTCACCAATACGTCCGCTCCTGCATCACCTGTCAGCAACGCAAGTCTCCCGCGCCGCGTTCGAGCGACCTCTTGCAGCCATTACCGTGCCTGGCCCGCCCATTCGTCCGTGTTGGCGTCGACCTCTACGGCCCGCTCCCCTGCACGTTCTCTGGGAAGCGCTGGATAATTGGTGGCGCTGTTACGAGCGGCGACAGCCTGCCTGGTTTAGCAACGGCGACAGCAAGTCTCGCCTGTTGGCAGCCAGCAAAGCTGTTTCTCCTGCGCGGCTCCGATCAACTCGATGGTGATCACTCCCAAGATTGCCGTCAAGGACCACGCGGAATAAACCCACGTGTCAGCTGGTTTCAATTAGCGAGCTTTGCCCGGTCGGAGCATGCGACCCAAAAGAGCGGAGAGCTGAAGTTTGAGCACAACCGGACCCTTTCGATACCGCTGCAGCGAGCAAGCGGAAGTGGCTCTTTGGCGTTGTGAACACCGCAGTGGGCTGGGGGGCATCGTTCCCAACCTCCGCAAGCATCTATAAAGACAAAAAGACCGCTTGCGGCCCCGTTTCCCGACCTTGCGTTCTGCCTTGCGTGTCAGCGGTCATATGATGAACAGGTAGCAACATAGCATAGCGGGCGAGTAGGTATTGCATCTTAAGGAACGAAACAGCGCAACTAAAACGAAGGAAACGCGTGGCCGTGTATTTCTTTTTCTTGTCCTTCGTTTTAGTTGTGCTGTTTCGTTTCTTAAGATGAACAGGTGTCAGCAGCGCGTGGGAACCTTCAGCTGGCCAGAAGACATTACTCCGGCGGCATCCGGCTCTCTCTCAGGCTCAACATGTGACGGGGCGTGTCCGTATGTGAGGTGGTGTGAGTTTGTGCGAAAAAGTGAAAGTTTCAGGCCACTCCTGCCCGGTGAGGGCGTCCTAAACCTGGGGAATCAAGGGAAGATGATCGTTATAAAACTCGACAGCGAGAGCATTCAAAGAGTTCCTAACATTTGATCTTACGTTTGCAAAAATGTAAACGTACTGTACAGTTTCCTCCTTAATGAAGTCCGGCAACGTACTTCGGAGCCGGGACCTACGGTGCTGAACGAGTCAGCCAACTCAAGGGCTCCTCCGTCTACAACTCTGATGGCACCGGTAGCGTTGAAGCGCAATCCTCAACCCTGGTGGCCTGCGGTGAAGTTGTAGCTCCATTCTTGATACTCGTTGTCAGCAGCTGTGATGGACCGTGCAACATCGTGCTTTCTCAGCCGCTAAGCGTTTCGGCTTTTCGCCTGTGATTCGCCAGGCTTCAGATTTTGAGAGAATAATCTTGAATCACTGCGAAGTGTATGTCAACTGAGAAGGGTTAATATGACGACATTTTAAAGATAGCACCACCAAAGCTGAGAAAGCGTTGTCATGAACCTAAGGAAATTGTCGAAGTCGGACTTGCTGTTATATGCGAGGGACTGTCAGCAGAAGTACAGAGCAAACTAACAAAAATTGAACTATGTAAGACCATTCCTAAATATGCCGAGAATAACGATCAGCTTGAATATGCGTGAAACTTGGTACAGGAGGCGGTACGGAAGTCTAAAGAGAGAGCCGACCAGGAGGAAAGAGCACGTAAAGAGATAGGCGACCAGAAGCAAAAACCACGTAAAGAGAAAGCCGACCAAGAGGAACGAGCGCGTACGGTTAGAGAGGGAGGTGATCGGCAGTGGGAAGAAGAGAAGGAACGCCATAAGCACGAAGCTGACAAAGACGAAAATGAAGTAAAGCGATTAGAGCTTAAATTCGAGGCTTATAAAAGGCAACTCGCAATGCTCAACGGGTTGTAGCGCCCCTCGCGCAGCGCTCAGCTCGCAGGCCATGGCACGCGGCGCCGGACAAGACAGAGGAAGTTGGGCTAGGCCGCCGCAGCGCAAGCAGCGCAAATAAAACAGTTCGAACGCCAACGCTGTTCGAGAGATGAGTAAGCATCTTACTCATCCTTCACTTCATAATTTTATGCCCTGAGGCAATAAACTTCGCTTCAAAAAAAAAAACCAACACTGTCGAAGAAATCAGTTCGAACCCCAACGCTGTTCGAGAGATGAGTAAGCATCTTACTCATCTCTGAATTCATAGTTTTTATGCCCTGAGGCAAGAAACATCGCTTCAAGAAAAAAAGAGCAACCCAACGCTGTCGGAGCTGGTTCTTCCTCGCCTTAGCGCCGACAGATTTGGTGACCCGGCTTCGAACACGCAACCCCATCCTCCTCCATGGATTCTGCTGGCTTTTCCGCCCTGCCTGTCGGCGGCGACATGCGCCAGAACGCTCAGCCTCTTGGTGTCTGAGCCTCAGTGGCCGCGTTCCAGCCAGTCAGCCTGCCGCCATTTTGGTCCAATAGCCCCCGCGCCTGACCGCTGCAGGTTGACGCGCATTTCCAGCTGTGACGTATCACAGTTCCTCCATCTAGTGTCCTCCCTGCATCCTGACGTCGCTGAAGAGTTAGTGGACGCCATCAGCTCTCCGGACGCGACTCACCCCGTCGACACGTTGAAGGCGGCTCTCATCGACCGCAAGTCAGCGTCGATGATATATATATATATATATTATATATATATATATACAGTACAGAAAGATAAACGTATTTGGTTGCTAAACATGCACAACATTAAAAATCCGCCAAGCCACTTGGTTTCTGCAGCTGTTGAATTTCCTGATATATATATATATATATATATATATATATATATATATATATATATATATATATATATATATATATATATATATATATATATATATATATATATATATAGCAGACAAGGCATATGAAATGAGGGGCTCGTTTGACTAACATAATAAGGAAGCCAACAGTCAACGAAACCAAGGTACATAGGGAATGTTTCTAATCCTTTTTTTTAATTTTTTTTATAAATTGTAGTGGCAATTATTTGTTTAAAGAAAATTACTTAAAAAGCAGCAGAAAAATCAACCATGCCGCCGGTGGGATCCGAACCCACGACCTCCAAATATCGCGTCCGGTGCTCTTACCAACTGAGCTACGGTGACGGCTGTCCAATCTGCTGCTCTCGTGGGTATTTATGCCCTGCTTGTAAGCGAACCTTGAGAGTGTTCACCAGCGCCACCCTCGTCCATAGCGCTGGACGTAGCACGTCCTGTAATACCTGTTATACAATTTATAAAAAAATAAAAAAACGATTAGAAACATTCCCTATGTACCTTGGTTTCGATGACTGTTGGCTACCTTAATATATATATATATATATATATATATATATATGCACCTTGGTTTCAGTGACTGTTGGTTTCCTTCATGTGTTTGTCAAACGAGCGCCTCGTTTCCCTCATCTTATATATATATATATATATATATATATATATATATATATATATATATATATATATATATATATATATATATATATATATATATATATATATCAGGAAATTCAACAGCTGCAGAAACCAAGTGGCTTAGCGGATGTTTAATGTTGTGCATGTTTAGCAACCAAATACGTTCATCTTTCTGTACTGTATATATATATATATATATATATATATATATATATATATATATATATATATATATATACCGCAGAGAAAAGGTTGAGTGATCGAGACAGTTCTCAATGACACATGTCTATGGTGGTATCACGTCAGATTGACGTTTTTAATGTTCGTGAGCTATATATATATATATATATATATATATATATATATATATATATATATATATATATATATGTCACGCAGAAATTAATATATTTTGCTGCTTAGGAAGTGTGTACCGAGTTAAAAAATGCTTTATTTCGATAAGCATTTGTTTGTCGGTCAACATTTCTGCCAGAATATGACCTTCTTCAAGACTAGAATGTAAGCACAGAGCGAGCACATTGAAAGGATGGTGCTTTATCGATGACGGACAAAACAGAAAGGAAAAGAGAAAAGGAGAAGACGAGAGGGTCGATACGTTGGCAGTATTGAGAGGGAAGAAAGCAAACAGAGGAAAATTACAAATCGGACACACTGCTTAGTGTAGACACTAGGTGTGCAGCCATGGCTGTTCTGTGCCAGCAAGTGAAGAATAACATGTAGGAAAATATATTCTGCGGTAGATCGTTGTCGTTAGCAGCCAATGGTTCGTTATAGCCTAGGTTGAGACCCTTAGTTTTTTATACCCTAAGATGGTACGCTTAGGTTCGTTATATCAGAGGTCCACAAACACTTCTTTGCATCCACGGTACCGACACAAAATTGCGTTGTATCCGAGGTGCACACTTAGGTTCCTTATGTCCGAGGCATACTTGGGCTCTGTTTATACGAATCTAACACACTGAAGGTCGTTATATCTGAGGTGTATACTTAGGTTCCTTATGTCCGAGGCATACTTGGGCTTACAAATTAGAGCTCTCTACAGATAGACCCAACTGAACAGCTCTAGGTATCTCCGGGATGTGTCTTGCTGTTGTTGCTGTGTTAATGCATTTATCGTGTTGTTGTTGCTGTTGTTGTTGGTGTTATGTGAGTATACAAGGGAGTGTGTTGCGGACACCAACATGTTTATTAAGGACTCTGTACGGACAACGGCAGTGGTGTGTTAGTGTTCTGAAAACGCAGTTTGGTGTGCTGTGTTAGTGGTGTGCTCTTAATGTGTGCTAGACATCTGCGATGTGTTGTGTGCTTGGTCCAGAATCGAAACAGAAGATAGTCGGCTGGATGGGTGGCTTGAAGATGAGTATGACATGAGCAGTTTTTCATGGAACTCTTAAGTGAGAGGGCCCTTGTTAAATATAATAAGGAGCCTAAAATAAAATTATGAAGGAAAGATATGTGATGAAGACGACGTGGATAAACCAAATAATAAATAAGAAGAAGAAGCATTCGGTGAAGTGGAGAGAGATGATTGGTGTAGAAGAATTCGGTGAGGTGGAGAGAGATGATTGGTGGAGAAGAGAAGAAGGGGAAGACGACGACAAGGCTTACATGGACTAACGCCAAGGCTATAAAAGGGCGAGGGAGAGCGAGGCACGGCGGGGGGGGGGGAGAATAGAGAAGCGGAGGCTCCGGCGGGTCACGGACTCTTCGCCTGGTAGAGAGCGACGCCGGCTACTGTTCTGGTGAGCTCGCGTTCTACGGCTCCGTATCATGGACTTCCTGCCGTGCTTGAACCCGTTCCCGGGAGTCAACGGAGGACGCTACCACCTGCTACGGCCACGGGTGTGTCCAGCGCTGTTTCCACCCGTCCGGGTGGTGCCCCAAACGCCAACAACACCGGCATCATCTTCACGGGAGCTTGGACCGTGAGCTTGTACAACGCAGCCAGCGACGCCGCCAGCGACGCCAGCCCAAGCTCGTCGAACGCCGCCTCGACGGCGGCTACTGGATCCACACAACGCCGCAGCCGCACCGAAGCAACCGTGAGCACGAACGCCGACCACTAACAGTAGACCGCTAGTAATAGACGCTGGTAGCAGTGTTCGCGGGTCATGTGTATTTTTAGTCTTTGTGTGTTGTGTTAGTTTTGCTAGTTTTGTGTGCTAGTGTGTGTGTCACGTAGGGTGTATTAAATGTGCCCCTGTGTGGGTACACCTGTCGCCTAGTCCACCCTTTCGGTCCGAGTGTTCTCAGGGGAGATCCGTGACAGTGAGCAAAGAATTTGCTGATCTAAGAGAGAGCTACGCTTTGAAATTAAGAATACACGAGATGCTGTCGAGCGGGATTTACGTGCCGAGATACGGTCGCTGCGAACAGATGTTATCGAGGTGAATCGAAGTACGGAGCACATGAATCCCGTTTTTGAAGAAATGAAACAAAACTACGGAGCTCTGAGTGCTGCTTTGAAAGAAGAAAACAGTGTTGTTCGAGCAGGGCTTGACGCGATTCGCAAGCGCCTTGCTGACGCCGCGTCTCATTTGCTCAGCTCTGAGCAATATTCTCGAAACAGGAACATCGAAAGTAAAAGACTCGATGAGGTACCCAATGAAAATGTTGTAGAAATTGTGTGCAACATTGGCATTCTTGTTGTCGTGGATGTTACTCTTTGTGACATAGAACCTTGCCATTGAGTAAGAGCAAGCCTAGCAACATTGTTGTACAGTTTTACAGGCGCCAAAAGAGGGATGCACTATTTGAAAAGGCGAAAAAGCTGAGACTCGTTAACAATGACTTTGACCAAAGCTCGACCACCCCTGTGTTCGTGAATGAACTAATATGGCCCTTTCGTAAGCGACTTTTTGGAATGGTTGTTGCGAGCAAGACACCAATGGCCGGAAATACGCCTGGACCCGGAATGGGAGTATATATGCAAAGCAAATCGATAATTCTGAAGTTATTGTCATCAAGCAAGAACGAGACATCGAACGAATTCAAATAACAGCTAGCTAAGCTCCCTTTAAGAGCGTCTGTGGTGTCTAGGAACCTTCAAAATCTTCAAGCATACGTAGGAAACAAAGGAGCACGCATTGCAGTTCCGCGACATAAATACTGTGAACTTGCAGCTAGCAGAGTAATCGTTCTTCAAACGCATGTTGGTGCCACGATTTTTCCATTCCCACGTAAAAACTTACCTGGAGTTCTCCAAAACAGCGCTAAGTTAGTAAAGGTAGCAGAAGCACAAAAATTGTTTCTCGTGCTTGAAAACCATAAGATAACATGGGCAGTTTCGCCATGCACTTCAGCAGTGGATAATGTGAGCACAAAAACAGCGCTTGCCCTGAAACGCAAGCTGATATTTAGATGCTCACATGAAATGCTGAATAGCAGAGTACTTAAGCTTTTTATCTTCGCAGGCCTGACAATGGTGAAGTGCTATTCCTTGGTGTTGCGCGCGGAGTGTTTTCCTGTATTTCCACTTGTTCTTTTACGGGCACTTTTTCACCGCTTTTATCGCTTCCCTAATTGCTTGTATTTCTAATGAAATGGTTGAACTCCCAGATCTTAGCAGTTACATTTCCTGTGACAAAGGGAAGCGATGCAAATTTGTGCACTTCAATCCAAGATCTGGTCGAAATAAGTATGACGAGCTTCAATGCTTCTTCAGTACATTAAATGCTCATTTTGATGTCATCATGTTTACCGAAACCTGGTTTATCACTGAGCAGACGTATGTAGACTACCAGGGTACAAGTTGTACTATTTAAATCGGCGAACAAAGCGAGGGGTGGGGGGTGTCTATACTCGTATCTAACAACTTGGAATGCGAATTACTGAATTTTCTTCTGTGACGCCGCATTACGAAATACTTACGCTTCGCACAGAATTCCGTGTATTCAGTGTTTGCTACTGCCCCCCCGTGTGCTGATGTTACCCAGTTGTTTCCTTTTTTAGATGTGTTCATAGAATTCGTCAATCAACATAGATATGAACCCGCCGCGGTGGCTCAGTTGTTAGTGCGCTCGACTACTGATCCGGAGTTCCCGGGTTCGAACCCGACCGCGGAGGCTGCGTTTTTATGGAGGAAAAACGCTAAGGCGCCCGTGTGCTGTGCGATGTCAGTGCACGTTAAAGATCCCCAGGTGGTCGAAATTATTCCGGAGCCCTCCACTACGGCACCTCATTCTTCCTTTCTTCTTTCACTCCCTCCTTTATATCTTCCCCTTACGGCGCGGTTCAGGTGTCCAACGATATATGAGACAGATACTGCGTCATTTCCTTTCCACAAAAACCAATTATTCTTATTATTATAGATATGAAGTAATCATTGGAGGTGATTTTATTATTGATATGCTTGCTACATCGAACACGAAAACAGAATTTGAAAGCCTACTCAATATGCATTTGTGTAATAATCTCATCGAATCGCCAACAAGACATCCGGTATGTTCCGAGACGCTTCTGGATCTTTTCATCTCAAATGTCGAAGCTAGGCGCGTACGATCTGGTGTAATTAACTTTCCGCTTAGTGACCACCAGCCCGTCTTCTTGTCCGTTGCTCCCACAGTCACGAGCAAAAAACTTCTGCAAAAGCACTAGTATCGGAATGTGAATCCGCCTTTTCCACGACGTGACTGCGCATGCGCCGATCCTCTGGCGGCGGTGTCGCGAAACATATTGGAAGTGTCGCGCGCTCCACTCGACACCGGCCGTGGAAGTGTAAACAAACCGGCTTCCTACGCGCTGTGCGTTGCTGCAGCCGTCGGGCGTTAAGCGCGACGCATTTAGCGAGGCCTACGACATGTGTTGCATACGGCTGTAATGCCGAATAAGTAAAGAGAAGCAAACTCGGATTTTCTCGCTTTCCGAACGCTTTCCGGGACCGCCTTCGACGCGAAGCGTGGATGAAAGCAGTTCGACGGCTCGACGATCGTGGCCACCCTTGGGCACCGTCAAGAACGTCAAGACTGTGCGGGAAGCACTTTGTGACAGGTACGGACGAGGTACTGTGGTTAAATGCGTCTGCAGTCTATCAAGAAATGTTTTGTTCATGGGCAGGGAGGCCTGGGATATCACCGCGGCACCCAGACTTCGCTCCGACACTTTTTGCTTTCCCAAGCAAGAAAGCTAAACGGGCAAGTTCTGTGAGTCGCATTCTACGCGCGATGGAGCGAACAACGAAAAAGAAGCTACGAGAGTATTCACGCACGGTGCTTAAATTTTGTCGTAATCTCCTATGGAAATTTCCTTGTTTATGCCACTACACCTTGGCCAATCGCCCCGTGTGGGTATGTGCCACGTATTAGGAGGCAGGAGAAGAAGAAGGTGCGTTATGCGTGTGTTCGCATCATATCCATGATGAAGAGCTTTGCGTGGTATCGCCGGAATGATTCAATGTGCGCCTCTCGCGCTCGTCTTTATGGACACACATGCTTGTTTAACCTATGCAGCGGTGTACGGTGGGAAAATAAAGTGAAGTGCTAGCAGAGCTGCCATGTTGCGAGTACGCTTGCGGTTTTATAGCTCGTGTAGCTATTCGGCAGCGCTTGAGCACAAGGATTGCTTGTGAAAACTGCTGTCTCTAGTAGTTTTCTCTGCTACGGCGTGCACGATGCACTATCCACCTTTCATGGATGGCAGGCATATACAGCGGAAAACGCCAACCTCACTGATCGGGGATATTTCATTGAACATTACGTTCCGAATGTAGCCTTCATCTCTGAAGCGGCGGCCCTTGCTCAGCTGGCGATCGCATCGCATGCCGGATGATCGGAGATAGTGAAGAATATGCTCTTCGGTGGGCACAGCAGCCTGCCTCGGACTTCGCACTCACCCATCAGTCAACCCCGGAAATCCTGCAGGTACCGGGTGCTGCCCAGGACACGCCATCGTCGACAGATTCCAACAAAACTTGCTCCGCAGCGGCACTCAGTCCCGCCGAATTGGGCGCACAGTACCCTTCCAGTGAGCTTCCAGCGTTGTACGCGAGGTGGCAGCACAGGAAAATGAAAAAGGAGGATTCGCGCACGGTATCGGTATTTCGTGAGCGCATAACTGATGCTAACTGGAATGATGTGTTAAGTGCGTCTGGCCTCAATACTGCATATGATTTGTTTCTTGTTAAGTTCATCAAAATATATATTTCGTGTTTCCCAGAAAGAAACTTTGCCTCCCCGAGTAAAGCGCGGAAGGCGTGGGTAGACCGCGAACTCTTAAAGCTCATACAAAATAGAGATACACTGTTCAAACGCTTTCTACAAACCGGAAGTCCAGCCGCACTGAGCGCATTCAAGAGTTACAGAAACTACGTCACCAGAGAGCTCAGAGTGGATAAAAACAATTACTATGTCAATCTGTTCAGGTCAACTGAAGGGCCATCGGAGTCTGTCGGGAAAAAATTGTAATTATTGTTTGACAGTGCCCCTCAACCAATTACGAGCCCCCTAAGAGAAGGAAAAGATTTAGCTAACACCCTTAATAATTACTTTCTCACTATCAGCTCCACACCGACTGTTAACAATGGTCTAAGCTGTGTTATGGACGCCGTAAATCAGTTTTCTTGAATCCAATCGCCCATAATGAAGTAATAGCTGCATTTATGTCCTTAAAAACAGCAAATCTTCCGATGCATCTGGAATTGAGATCAAGCCCGTTAAATATGTTCTAGATGTAATCGCCTCTTGCTTGGCTTACGTTTTTACCATCTGCATCTGAGAGGGAACTTTACCTCGGAGCATTAAATCCGCTTAAGTGACAGTAGTTCATAAGAAAGATGTCAAGTCAACTTTATTCCAGACATGTAAAGAAAATCACACGGCTGAGGAGTAGGGAAAAAAAAGCCGCAATATTGCGGCTTGACAACGTTCCCTTCCCCTAAACTACATCGGCGGCAGGGATTATGAAAGCATACAAAGCATACGTACAAACATACAAAGCACTTAGTTCACAATTTGAACATAACTAAAAAGAAATCGAAAAAAATAAGAACGTTCGGTTTATCCGCAACCGGAAAAGCAATCAACATAATATATCTTACATCACATACAAAATAAAAGGCATTTCAAAGCAAACACATTCCAACACAAAGAGCAATCAAGGCATCGCAAAGGCGAGGCTAGCAAAAATTATAAAAATAAAGTTTTCATCTGTTGGTTCGAAGGCAAACTAACGGAAGAGCTGGGTAGGCGAAATTGATTAAGCAAAGTAGGTAAGGCGTAATTTAGTGTCTGAAATCCGTAATTAGTGCGAGGACGTGGAACATACCAAACTTCATGATGGCGAGTTAGATGGGAGTGCGTATTTTCGCGTAAATTGATAGTTTCTTCTAAGAACGGCATTCGACGTTCGGACAAGGATTTGTACAGTTGGAGGAGGCGAAAATCATAAAACGAGGAAACTTTAATTATATTATATTTTGAATATAAAGGCCCAGAAGACGAATAAGAAGGCACATTTGCTATTGCTTTCAGTGCGGTTTTTTGTACCGTTAACAGCTTGTTTTTATTGGTGGCAGTAGTGCTGCCCCAGATTAAGTTACAATATCTTATATTGGATTCGAACAGTGCGATATACAGAAGAAGCTTGGTTCTTTTAGGTAGCATATATTGCATTTTTCTAAGAATTCCGACTGTACGAGACAACTTGGTCTGTAGATGCTCAATATGAGCAGCCCACAGCATGTATTCATTAAAGTAAACACCCAGGGATTTGACTACCTTAGCTATTTCTATGTCAATCACCCCCAATCTCAGAGGATTTTCTATGTTATAATTCGTGTTTTTGGCTCTGAAAAATACAGCTTTTGTTTTACTTGAGTTAACTAAGAGACAATTTTTGATAGACCACAGATGCAGTTTATTCAAGACTTCATTTCCTTTTGCCACTAAGCCATTTACGTCTGATCCAGTTAAAAAGAAAGTGGTGTCGTCTGCACACAATACATATTAAACTTCTTTATCTATATTTATTAGATCGTTAATATATATATTGAATAGCAGCGGACCCAGTAAGCTTCTCTGGGGAACACCATGTTTAAGAGGCCTGTAAGCAGAGTGAAAATTATCGACAGTGACAAACTGTTCGCGGTTACTGAGGTAATTGGAAATTAAATTAAGCCTCTTATCCCTAATACTGTATGCAGAAAGTTTTAAGAGAAGGGTAGTATGATTTATTCTGTCAAAGGCTTTTGAGAAGTCTACAAATATTCCTAAAGTGATCATTTTGTTCTCGATGTTCGTGAGAATGAAATCTTTTTCTCGGAGCAGTGCCAGATCTGTAGATGAGTGCTGCCTAAATCCGAACTGTTTCATTGTAATGACATTATATTTTTGAAGGAAATCAGACAGGCGTACAAAAATTATTCGCTCTAAGCCCTTGGAAAATATTGGCAAAATAGATATAGGCCTGTAATTATTGAGAACACCTTTAGAACCACCTTTGTGTAAGACAATCACTTTTGCCTTTTTCATTTCAAAAGGAAATACACCTGTATCTAGAGCTAAGTTATAAATATGAGCTAAAATTGGACAAATAATATCTATACCATGCATAACTGGTTGCATTTTAATTCCAAATGGGTCTTCACATTTACTAACCTTCATACGCCTGAAGGCTGACAGTACCTCCGTGTCGTCACACGAAGTAAGGAAGAGAGTATTGGACTTATAATTGTCTATGTAATCAATAGCACTAGGATCATGTCCACAATCTACAAGCGAAACGAAGTAGTCATTGAATTTGTCAGCTAGGTCTTTACCAGTAAATGTTTCGTTATCAATAATTAAACTGCTAGACACATTAGATTGCTCCTTGCACAACAGTGTGTTTAGTCTTTTCCAAACGATCTTTTGATCTTTGATGCCATAAAATAGGTTGATGTGATAGTCATTTTTCGCTTTTTTTAGGACAGCATTTAGTTTATTCCGAGGTCGTTTGAAGACTAAGAAGTCTTCTGAGTCGCGACTTTTAAGGAATTTCTGATACAGTTTGTTTTTCTTTGAAATCATTTTAAGAATATGGGCCGTGACCCAGGGCTTGCGAGCCTTTTTAGCTGCTTTAACCGTCTTGCATGAAAAACATTCTCTATAAATTAAAACGAATTGTTCTAAGAAAGAATGGAATGCTTCATCAGCATTTTTATATTTCAGTACAGGCCCGCAATCAAACTTGATAACAGCACTTCTGAAAGTATCTAACGTGTCACAATTAATGTGCTGCATTTTCTTTTGTATTTTCATGCTAGGGTTAGTATGTGCGACATCATACGTACAAATTGCGTAAACTGGAAGATGGTCACTGAGGGAACTGTCAATGACTCCTGCCGATATAAGTAGAGTCGACTTGCTGACAATTAACAGGTCAAGCATTGTTGCTGACGACGGAGTTACGCGTGTGGGCAGTTTAATGACATTTTGAAGGAAATAAGATTCCAGAAGAAGCAGCATACGAGTTCGTCGGGGAGAATTTTCGTGTATATTAATTTTGAAATCCCCGCCTACAAAAATAGTGTAACCACAAGCATGTGCAAATTCAAAGACATTCTCCATATATTCAAAAAAGTCATCGATATTGCCATCTGGAGGATGATAAACAACAACAAATAGAATTCTGCCAGTGCGCACAGAAAGGATTTCGTAATGAGCTGTTGACGCAGTTATTTCATCTTCCTTCTCACAATGCATGCTATCTAACACTATCAAGCAAACGCCCCCGCCCCGTCTACCAACTCGATTCAGGTGAAAGGTATGATAACCGCTAAAAGAAAAACCTTCATGATCGTTAAGCCACGTCTGAGTGATCATAACTGCAGTGTAATTGAATTGAAATTCGTTTAGAAACTGATGTAAAATTTTTTCTTTACCTCTTGCCGATTGCAAATTAATATGCAAAAGTGACAATGCTGATTCTCTTCCAACAGTCGCATTCAGGTCACTTGGTTTGGAGTAGCTGTTCATGATGGTTAGCAGTTTTTGTATTTAAAAGAAACACACTACAAGCAAGTGCTTTCACGAGACGAGCTTTGCCAGGTCATCCTCCACACAAACAATATGTGCGGATTCTCCATTAGTTCTTCGGACTAGAACTTTACCGTTGGTGTGCCAAGCGTATTCAAAGCCATTCTCTTTAGCCCATTTCCTGGCAACAAGGAGAAACGACCTATTTCGCTGAGTAAGGTTCTCAGTGACAGATACCTTGGATTGCAAGTCTCTCAGTTTCTTGCATTTCTGAAGCCAGTTGTCTTTCTGTTGCAGCTGAGAAAAACGAATGATTATCCCAGGAACCTTATCTGGCCTCGATGGCAGTCTGTGAAATGCCTCAACTTCATGCAGATTCAGATTTGGAAGGTCTACTGTGCTACCAACTTCATTGATTTTCGAGAGCAAGTCTTCATTATCAGAGAACAGTACGCCATGAACAACCAAGTTGTGGCGTCTGCTACGTCATTCTAAATCATTTACTTCCAATTTGAGCTGCTGAACCTCGACATTATCATCACGGGCCTCCACAGCTTCAACTCGCTTCCGCAGTTCCTTCAGCTCTGCATCATGCCGAGCTACTGCCTGCAGTACTTCATCGTATTTGTCTGACATTAGTGTGATAGCTCTCTCGATGCCATCAACCTTTTCAGGGAGATTTTCTAGTTTTTCTAGTTTAGCATGGATTGCCGTCAAAATCTGGTGAGTGTTCATAGGTTGCTTATCTTTCCCGCTACCCGCTCCCCTAAGTCGAGATGAATAGCAGTTAGCGCACGACCATGTCTGAAAGAATGTTTCCGCTTTGTTTTTAGCCGCCGCATCTGTCACTCCAGAACACTTGCCTAGATGATACGAACCAGCACATACCGAGCACTGCATAAAACGACCTTGAGCTGAGAGCACTTTTGAGCATGCTGCACAGTCGTTGTCAGAGCCAGGCATGGTGAAATACAGGAGCAGTTCAAAAACAGCATATAACCACAAAGAACGCTAAGTGTTGCACGCCCGGCAGCGGCGGGAGCAGAATAAAAATCAACAGGTGAAGTAAAAGAAAAGACTAACCTGCAATAGACGACAGAACAGTCTTTAGCACATCCGCTCTATGTGACCGCCGCTGCCGATGTGACTTATCAAATTGTCCCGTTTCAATTTTGCCAATTTTTTCAATGGGTTTTGAGAAACTGATTCTTGAGCGACTCACATCCTGCACTGATCGTTACAGTATCGTAAGCCATCGCAATATGGTTTTCGAAAAAAACAGATCAACAGAATTGGCCCTTCTCTCTCAAAAAGAATTTATATTGGATAACTTTGAAAACAGACGTATAGTACTAGGTTTTTTTCTTGACTTCAGCAACGCTTTTGATCTCGTTAACCATCAAATATTGCTCCAGAAACTTAACTCCTACGGGATTCGTGGTAAGGCTTTGTCACTATTAACATCCTATCTACAGCACCGCACACAAGTTGTTGATATAAATGGACACTTCTCACATGTTAAAACGGGGACTACAGGCGTTCCCCAAAGTAGTATTCTTGGTCCGTTTCTTTTTATGTAACATATAAAAGATATTGTGCGCATAGGTTCACCTGACAAATACATAATATATGCAGATGATATAGCAATGTTCTTTTCGGGAAGCAAAGGCTCAGACTTCAGTGGTCGTGCGAATGGCACCCTTTCGCAAATAAACAACTGGGCATGTAACAACTATTTAAAGTAAAATACCTATACGTCAAAAGCAGTTATATTTCACACACGAAACACGAATATTGAACTGTCTCCCCTCCTGCTCAACGAAAATGTACTGGAAGTTGTACCCTGTTATAAAACTTCAGGAGTTTACTTCACAGAAAACATGTCATGGATTAGACACATTGAACATTTTTCCGGTAAATTATCAAGAACCATCGGCCTTATACGTCGCTACTGCCCGACTTTCCCCACATCCGTTAATACCCTCCTTTTTAATTCACTCTTCCTATTTTTGATGTCTTCCTATTTTTGATGAACTATGGAATCCTTGTGTGGGCCACTACAACTGCAGAAAACATGCACATGTTGGTAGTCTTGCAAAAACGTGCCATTAGAATTACAAGTAAAATGTCATACCAATATCCTACAGCTGAATTATTAAAAAAACTAAACGTTACTCGTGTGGACTCCATGTATGGCTTTAGGTTATGCAAATTTTACAGGTCAAATGCCATAAACCATATTCGAACCCTGGCTGAATTACCCGAATTAAATAGAAACATACCTTCATACCCAGCACGTCATCCTGAATTCTGAAATGATGCCAAATGCCATACCATTTATGGGAAACAGATGCTAAAGTTCGCCTTGCCAAATACCATAAATAAACTACTACAAAATGACATAGATGTTACGAGATGGCCATGAAAAAATTGCGCGATATCTTTACTTAGATAACATATGTTTTTAACTTGTACTGATTTTATTAAATAGTCATGCTTGTTCTGTGTCTTTTTTTGCTAATGCTGTCATCTGTTGATGACAAGACAGGGACCCGGCAAGAGAGCGCTCGGCAGCACGTCCTTCGGTGGGAGAAAACGGCGAACTTCAACGTCTTTCAATCCGCGCGCCAGCAGCGTCAACGTGGATGGATTGGTGGACACCCTTGAACCCTTTAAATCGGGCGGTGGCTAAAGCCACCTAGCCATGACTTATAAAATTTTACTCGTCTCTTGATTTTATTTTAGCCACCAATCAGACAACCTTCGCTTGGTTACGTCTTTTTTTGCTTCAGCGCCACCTGGCATTCCTCCCCTCTTAAAAAACGAGCGCAGATGAGAGCGAGAACACAAGCACACACAAGCACACTCAAGCACACAGGAAAGGCTCGAAGTATCTAGGGGGTCACCGTGCAAAATACGGCTTCATGCGTAGAACATGGACGATCTCTGGACGGGATAGTTGATCACGCACGCAATACTCACGCGCCGCAATACTTTATAAGGACTGAAATAGCGCCAAATAAGTTTTTCGGACAAGCCTCGCCGTCGAGCAGGTATCCATACCCAAACCTGGTCGCCGGGATTGTAGAAGACTTGTCTGTGCTGCAAGGTGTATTGGCCTGAGTCTTTATCTTGTTGCTGTGTGATGTGAACACGTGCTAGCTGACGAACCTGCTCGGTTTCGTGGGCAAACTTCGCAGCGTCATCAGAAAGTTGGTCATCAGTTGCGCAAGGGAGCATTGCGTCGAGCACCGTCTGAACCTCCCTGCCGTAGAGGAGGCGGAACTGTGTGAAACGGGTCGTCTCTTCAACTGCTATGTTATAGGCGAATGTCACGTAGGGTATGATCATGTCCCAAGTCCTGTGTTGCGCATCGGCGTACAACGCCAGCATGTCCGCCATGGTCTTATTATTATGGTCTTATTAGATTATTATTATGGGCTGACAGAGGGGCTTACAAGCCCCTCTGTCAGCCCATTTGCCTTAGGGTGGTAAGCAGTAGTTTTACGGTGGAACGTAGCTCTTAGCTGAAAAATTTCGACCATCATCTGGGAATTAATGGAGGTCCCTCGGTCGGTAATGACGTAGGTCGGGGCGCCGTGCCGAAGGAAGATCTGATTCATGAAGAAATCTGCAACCTCGAACGCTGTGCCACGAGGTAAGGCTTTAGCCTCTGCGTATCGAGTGAGGTAGCCATGGCAATGATGATGTACCGGTTGCCACCCGAGGACAAAGGGAAAGAGCCGAGAAGGTCCATGTCGAACTGATCGAAAGGGGCACGTGGTGGTGCAATAGGTTGGAGGAACCCCGGAGGTTTGGAGGCCGGGGCCTTACGGCGCTGACATTGCCGACAGCTCTGCACATAGCGTTTAACAACAGTGGCAAGTTCGGGCCAGTAGAACAACCGGCGTATTCTGCAAAGTGTGCGAGAGTATCCCAAATGGCTAGGGGTTGGTTCATCGTGGCACGAAGGAAGTATTTCCTCTTGGAGTGTTGTCGGCACGATGAGGAGGTACGCTCGCGAACTGGAACCAGGGTTCTTCTTATAGAGAACGCCTCGTTCCAGGGAAAACGACGACAGGGGTCGAGAAAAACATTTAGGAACGGTGGCCGACTGACCTTCCAGATAATCAATGAGGGGTCGTAACACTGGATTGGAGCGCTGCTAAGTTGACAAATAAAAAGTATGGATCGCCCCAAGGAAACTGATGTCATCGTCCGTGTCGGGTGTAGCGAGTTCGACAGGCGCACGATAGGGTGTCGGCGTCTTCATGCTTATGTCCGGACTTATAGACAATGGTGAGGTAAAACTCCTGCAGGCGAAGACTCCATCGCGCCAGGCGTCCAGGCGGGTCACGCAGGTTGGCCAGCCAACACAAGGAGTGGTGATCAGTGACCACTTTGAAAGGGCGACCATAAAGATAGGGGCGAAACTTCGCAGCGGCCCAAATAATGGCGAGGCATTCTTTTTCTGTCGTGGAATAGTTAATCTCTGCACGCGACAGCGCACAGCTTGCATAACCGCTGACTCGTTCGACGCCATCCTGGCGCTGCACGAGAACCGCGCCGAGGCCGATGTTGCTGGCGTCGGTGTGTATTTCAGTGTCACCCCGCTCATCAAAATGGCCAAGAACTGGCGGCATTTGAAGACGCTGGCGGAGCTCGGCGAAAGCCACGTCTTGCTCGTGGGATCAAACAAAAGGTGTGGCGTCGCGGGTGAGGGGAGTCAGCGGCTCTACGAGGTCAGTGAAATTTTCGATAAAACGCCGGTAGTAACAGCAGAGCCCTAGAAAACGCCGAACATCTTTCTTGTCACGTGGGGTGGAAGTTCCGCAACCGCTGCAAACTTGTCGGGGTCGGGCTTCACGCCGGCGGAGCTGACGACATGGCCGAGAAATTTCAGCTCCTGGTAACCGAAATGGCATTTCTGGGGCTTCAATGTGAGGTTAGCTGAGTGAAGCACTTCGACGACCGTCCGCTGGCGTTCAAGCTGTTGACTAAACGAGTCGGCGAAACCACCACGTTGTCGAGATAGACTAGGCAACACTGTCATTTAAGACTGGCAAGGACAGTGTCCATCATCCGCTGAAAGGTAGCAGGCGCGGAACAAAGACCGAAAGGTAGAACCTTAAATTCATAAAGGCCATCTGACGTGACAAAGGCCGTCTTCTCACAATCCCGTTCATCGACCTCGATTTGCCAGTAGCCACTTTTTAGGTCGATGGACGAAAAATACCGAGCGCGCCTAATGCGGTCGAGAGAGTCGTCAATACGTGGCAATGGGTAAACATCATTCTTCATGACTGCGTTCAGCTTCCGGTAGTCGACGCAAAAACGCAGAGTGCTGTTTTTCTTTTTAACGACGACGACCGGCGAGGACCATGGGCTGTTGGAAGGCTGGATAACGTCACCTTCGAGCATCTCCTTATCTTGGGACTTAATGACTTCGCGCTCTGTAGACGACACGCGATAGGGGTGTTGACGGATTGGGTTTACTACGTCATCGCACGTCACGATGTGGTCCTTGGCTATGGTCAACCCCCGCAGCACGTCCTTCGGTGGGAGAAAACGGCGAACTTCAACGTCCTTCAATCCGCGCGCCAGCAGTGCCAACGTCTTTTTTGCTTCAGCGCCACCTGGCAATATGACAGTAACCGTTTAATATTTTACTGTTTTCTGGTAATGCAAACATGGTTCCTACGAGTAGCTTATATATGCCGAGTAATCTTCCATTGTCCTCTCTGTATTTTTTATCGATGTATGTATTCATGTTGTGTAACATAATATTTGCCACCACTGCTGTAAAAGAATGGGTGCACTGGCCCAGTCAACCGTTTCTGGCTTTTTGCCTGTGCACCTTTTGCCTGTACTTTTTGCCTGTGCCTGTGCACCTAACATCACCTGATGTTAAATAAAGATCAAATCAAATCAAACATAGGTTTCAGACAGATTTCCGGAATATTGTATTTATACTCCTGTGGAATGTTTTTTCACGTTTGGTGAACTAAGTCTTGTGCGTTCAGTGCAGGGAATGAGCTTGAAGTAACAATGCTTTCCGTTCTTTTATTTTGACAGCTTTGTCATGTGGTTCTGCATGTAAAGTTACCTGCAGTATTTAAATTTTCTAGTAGGTTTTAAGCTGTAATAAGTTTTGGGCTGTGTCAAGTATGTATAAGTTTGCGCATTTACGACAGGTGTCGTAGCGTAAGCTTGGCACATCTTACGACAGGTGTCGTAGTGTTTTCCTGTCATAAAGCACGGAAAGCAAGACCGCGGTTGTGCTCATTACAAATTGAGAGTAGGTTGGGGGAAAACTGGGTCTCTGTCTGACCTCTCGGTGGTTTCCTCCCTGCCCGGGTAACGTCGGAATTAGTTTCCACCTTGCCGAAAAATTGAAAACCAATTATAAATTTTCCGTTTGTCTTGAGGTGTCATGCATCATGACACCCCTTTGGAGAAGTCTGAACACCTGAACCTTGCATCCGGTTTGCTCTTCGTGTTCGTTCGGGAAAATTTGGTTTAATTTCAGAGGAATTTTAGAGCGACCTCTGCAATGCAATCAGTTTTGATTTAGTGATGATCTGACGGGGCGAGTGGGCTACAGACGGCAGTTGCTTTGGTTGTGTATGGTTTGGTGGTTGTGGTTCCGTTTGCCTCGCCTCGCAGAGGAATTCCCAGAGCTGGATTTCAGACACCAGGATGAGAAGAGGCCTGGAGGACTGCGGAACGAGGGTACATTCTCGCACGTCCAGTCAGCCGAGCTGCGTAGGAGCAGCTCATCTTCCGGACACCTTGTCTGGCATGGGGGTGCTGTTATGAACGAAATGCACAGTGGATTAAGCTGCATATTCCATCCATCGTGATGACCACGTGGTAGCGGCAATTTCATCGGATCTGTGACTCCACGAGGATCCCACGAAAAAAAAGATGCTGGGAATGCAGAACCTTTCCCACGTTCTAAAGGAAGGATGAGAGATGACATTCCCTTTGTTTCCTCGCAAGACGCGACCGACGGTGGTCAGACGACAAAGGAAGAGGGCAGCCGCGCTTCCCGAAATAAACCGTGAGTGACAGCTTCTGGCGACGTAGCGGCGGACCTCCGAATCCTCCTCGTCCATTCCCACGGGGCTCCGCGTGCTGTGTGTGGCGACTCTTTCGATCTGTGTCTCGTGGGGTGAAAGGGGCGGAGCCTCAGTGTATTTAACGATCGTCCTGAGTGCGAACGGTTGCTCTGGGCGTTCTGGACTGTTTGTTTTTTCTATTTTGAAATATCTAAATAAGTGTCTTCTAAAGTGCCAGTAAACCGGCTTGTGGTGTTTCTGGTTGTCCCCAAATGCCAGCTTCGGTCCTTGCTCATCCCTTCTCCGGCCAAACAACGCTACACTGCATCAACAGCCGGCCACGCTACCCCGGAACGTAACAGCTGGTTGCCAGCAGTGGGATTAGAAGTCTGGCCATCCCAACACGTTCAATGGTTTTGCTTGAAAACGCCTACGTTGAAGGAACCTTACGCTATTGTCTACCGGTGCTTCAAAGCTTATCACCAAGAAGCAAGAATATTTTCGACGCTGTGCGGAACAACTGTTTGAGAATACGTTTTGACCTCCCAACGGATTCTTCTCCATCGGGAGCAATTTTTACAAGGTCTGCTACGCGACGCATACATAGAGTTAATCAGAAAAAAATGAGATGAGGAACTGAAACACTGAAACAGCCGTTCTTATGTGCACTGAAGGTGATCTTTGCCGAGCTGGCTTTAGGCAGCTCAAAATTCATTGAACTAATCACTGCAAATGAGATCAGGAATGAAAAATTGAAACAGCGTTCCTCCAGGAGTAGCGGAGTCAGCCGTGAGACCATAGAGCTTGAGTACTTCTGGGCACTCGTGAACAGCTGGCAGCATTACACTTTAAGGGGCTCAACACCGAAAACGTCACTTTTAGGCTGCATGTCGTCTTCATCCAGTTTGACGATGGTGAGCTGAACAAGCACACTTTTATTGCTCTATTCAGTGCTTATGACGTGCTTGACAGTGTTAAAGAAAACCTCTACATCTGCCAGCTTAAACGTGTCATTTCTGACTGCCACACCATACATCATCTGGATCCATAAGAGCTGAAATGGACTCACAGTGGTAAGGTAGAAGCCTCAGCACAATGCACCCCGCCTTTCCGGCTGCGCTGTCAGCACGATACGTCAAGTGTCGTGCGTTCACAGAGGGCACAAAGTTCATGAACTCGATCCTTTTCTATCTTCGCTTTCCAAGCCACCCCTGTGACGTCAGCCAATACTGCAGGACTTCCTTGCGGGAAGCAGTCATAGGCACTATTTCTTCCAACCATGATTGGTACGATGGATTTTCCATCCCAATAACACCCCACTGCTGCAATATATCTAAAACACCTTCAAACCACCTCGCCAAGCGGCTGCAGTCCATCTCTTCGTGGTAATCGCGTCTTTTTACCGGGAAAGACATCCAAGCAACCGTCGACGAAGCGGTCCTCGCTGGCGATGTGCGTCACGCAAAAAAACAATTCATTGTTGAAAGCCGTGGAGCCCTTAAAGAACTGGCGGTCTTTTCTGCACGAAACAGAAACGGCATACAAGGTGCGCCGGAAACCTACTGCAAGAGCAACGTCCGCTGATGACGTGTGGTACGACAGCGGCGCCTATTCGAACTGCCTATGGTGATTTCGCTCCCATCAACGCTCAGCATAGACCGCGGCCGGCTTTATCTTTTTCTTCATCCCTGGACGCAAGGAAGTGGCTAGTCATCGTCAAAAACGCGGCCGCCCGTCTTGAGAGCCGTGATATGCGCTGCTGGCCATTTTGTTTATTTTTCTTTATCCACGCCACTTCTGACGTAACTACCAGACGTGTCAGATGTGAGGCGTCACACTCCGTTCATTTTGTTCATTAGGTTCTTTTCCTGTTCGTTTATAATCGCTGCGTGTTAGATTTGGTTTGGTTTATGGGCGTTTAACATCCCAAAGCGACTCAGGCTATGAGGGACGCCGGAAATTGCCGGAAGGTCTCCGGAAATTTCGACCACCTGGGGTTCTTTAACGTGCACTGACATCGCACAGTACACGGGCCTCTAGAATTTCGCCTCCATCGAAATTCGACCGCCGCGGCCGGGATCTAACCCACGTCTTTCGGGCCAGCAGCCGAGCGCCCTAACCACTCAGCCACCGCGGCGACCGCCGCGTGTTAGGAAGCGTGTCAGACAACTAAAGGTTTGTCTGCGGAGCGCGCAGGGCTTTCGAGGCAGTGGCTGCTTTCTGTTAAATAGCTGTTCTTGCTACTTGTGGCGTCGTTTTTACAAACACGTTGACATTTGCCTTTGAGGTACTTGTTTTGGATTTGCACGTGCGACATAGTCATTGCATCATCACGGGTGCCAGCTCGTCCTTGTGAGATTTCAATGCCGAAGCTTGAACACTGTGGAAATGGCCGCACCCGCGAAACTCCAGTAGTTCTTTGCCGAGAAAGTGGGCATTGTGGACACGGAGCTGGCATCGAGACTATGCCGCACAGTATCCTGGCCGTCATGTGTCAACGATTATATCGATATTTAATCTATTTAGAACCTCAGAAACAGCTCATGCTCAGAAAAGGAAGGTGATCTAGTGCAACCAATGATTTTGACATCAATGTGCCGGCATACGTCACTGCCAGGCCGGAAGCAAGCTACAGCGAAGATGTAAGCGCATATGAAGCAAGCCCGGCATCAGTTTGAAGGTCACTTTCAAAACACAGCTGCCATGCATATTGCCGCGAATCTTTGCAGTGTTTGTTCATTCATCGAATCTGCCTCCACGCCGCTTTATCGCTTTGTTTGCGACGCAAGACGCGCCTAGATTTATCTCTATTGATCGCATTCCGACAGAGCTGATTCCACGTTGCCACAGAATGTTCTAGTAACTTTGCACGATTCATCTAGAAAGTTCGCTATCAGCTTTAAATTGAGCACGGCCGACAGCGGAGGGAATTTTGTTTGACGACCACCGAGCACGCTTGTCGCTTCGCCGCCGCCGAGTGATTCAGTCCATTGTGGGCGCAAGTCAGCCCAATAAACAGTTTTCTTTTAAAAGAACTTTTGTCCGTCTTCATCGCTCCTTCGACTGCGTCACCGCTACGTGACATCTGGTGGAGGTGCGGGGTAACTTTCCATGTTCCGGACGCCCTCTTCAAGTCGTGACGCCAGCCCTCAGCGCTTCGCACCCGAGGATGAGCCAGCAGCTCAGCGAGCCAGCCGACGTCTCCAGGGAGAGGAGCCTGAGTTCGGGACCCTGCCGGACCGCACCAGACAGCGAAAAGACTATGATACGAGCACCGCAACCTCGCCGAAGATGTCGACACCGATAATAGTGCAGCAGCCGCGGGTGCCGCCAAATTTGAATGGATCCCTAGGCAAAGGCCCTGAAGAATGGTTGGACCAATTTGAGCGCGTGGCATCATTCAACATGTGGGATAATGCGGCAAAAATTGGACACGTATTTTTCTTATTGGATGGCTTCGCACGCACGTGGTACGAAAACTACGAGTCGACCCTTAAGACATAAGAGCTATTCAAGAGAGAACTATTGAAGGTATTCACCAGTGTTGTGAGGAAATAAAGAGTCGAACGACTCCTCGAGTCCAGGATTCAGCTTCCGAATGAGCCCGTCCGCGGTTACGTCGAGGAGATGAAGCGCCTATTTCGCCTCGACGACCCCGAGATGACCGATCAATGGGAAGTTCAGTTTTAGTGCACGGCGTAAAAGAACAACTCTTTGGCAGCCTCGTCCGACAGCCGCCAAACAGTAGAGGAATTCATGCAAGAAGCCTGCACGATTGAGAAGACCCTGGACGTCCGAGCTCGGCAGTACAATCGTCCTTCCTCTGCCTGTGTAAACCGTTCGGACACGACGGCTACCACCAGCGACAGCTTGCGGGAAGTTCTCCGCGAAATCGTCCGAGAGGAGCTACGCCGATTACTGCCATCTTCCCCACAGCCGCAAGCAGCGACTCTGCTGGATGTGGTACCGGAAGAAGTGCAACAGGCACTTGGCACCCCTACGGCCCGAGGTGAGCGTCTTGGACATGGAACCAAACCTCTTCAAGAGGCGACATGTGGACTCATGGCACATCCGGCTCACAAAGGAGGTGATGAATAGGACCCCAGGAACGCTCTCCTCCGCGCGCGTTACTGGACTGCGCCACGTGCCAACAAAGGGAGAGCGAAGGCAGCAACTCGCTGCTGCTGCCGGCAAACTTAAGTCATCCCTGAAGAAGGGACCGAGTTGTTCCCGAAACGTTGGGTAAAGTTAAATATATTGCTTGGCGTCAGTTTTCTCTCAACTATAGTAGGAAATTCTGTGTGTCCTACCTTCTCGGCAGCGCCGCAGCTCCGCATTTACCTGAAATGGGGGGTACCGACGGCTCCCATTGCGAAGCAGGCGATCCGGCTGCTTTCGTAAAAATAGAGGAGGCGCTGCCATAGCCCTCAAGGAACGAACCAGTCCTTTCAAGACTTTCACTCTACCTTCACCGCCGGGAAGACTCTCTCTTACTCTACTTCAACGTACCGTGGTCCATTACCAAACTGATTACTATTGAGCACTGAACATAACAAAAACAGCAAGTCGTGCCTAACTACTCAGACATGCGTTCGTTTAAAATGCACCAGCGATGTTTCACAGCGAAAATGTATAGTCATATTAGTTCATCGCATTAGTGATGTTGACTGCAATTTTCAGTGTCCTGACTCCCCCCCTTTCCCCTCATATATACTGTGCCTTGAATGAAGAGTGGCATTTTATTAACGAAGTATTTTTTTTTTCAGAGCTAATGCAGATGTTACTATGAGAAAGGTAGTGTATATGCGTCATAGATACCTTGAGCCCCTGATAAATTAGGCCGGGACCTTGCGTTACAAAACACTGACGCATAATTTGTTGCTTAGAGTATTTGATGATATGTTGTAAAAATTTGCTGAAGGCCTCGTTACGTACTTTGCTCTAAAGTTTATTTGGCAAACGAACAAGCATAAACGCAGTGCTCAGAACTTATGTGACAGTTTTGGAACGTGATGTCCGGATTTTAAAAGGTATAGATGCATTTCGAAGAAATTAAATCCTTGACACACAACAAAAGCAGAAATTGAAGCCCCGATGTTTGGACCCATTGGTATTGATACATAATTGAAGAATTTCGCAGCACGAACAACGCTAGGATTGTAAGATAGTTCCCGTCTTGTTCATGCCGTGAAATTCTTCTACTGTGCAGAAATTAAAGGTAGCACCTTTTTAAGACTCTTTTCTAAAGAAAGGCAGTTTACACGTAAAAAAGTCCAGCTTGAAAGTAGTTCTTGAACGATTTTAACTACAATTTTAAAGTTGAAAACATCTCTTTTTAGCGCACGTGTTTCTACTTTGCCCATATGCTTGCAATGCAGTATTGGCACCAGCAATAAGTAGGACAGCGTAGATGATAATAAATGCTGTTTATGATGTCAAATATATTTGTTTCTGTACTGTGAAGACAATCAAATTTTCGGGCGGCGGTTTGCTTTTCCAAGTGTCGAGATGTACGATTTCGTTCCTAGAATCTCAAGGCGTCCTTGACGAAACAGTCGTTTATATTTTGGGTACAAAGTTTTTTCTGTGCAATAGATTTGGAATGAAGTGGAGATTTTACTCAAATAAAGCATAAATACGGTTACCATCTTTGCACAAAGAAGAAAAGTTAAATAAGTTATAGTGGGCGAGTACTTACGTGTCCGAGCCGATGTACTTGCCGACGCAGCTTATGAATGCTCCGGGAATGATGTACGCCAGGTTTGGGAATTCCTGAATAGGCTGAAGAAAGAGAGGAGGATAGAAGCACTTTTTGAGTATTGTTGCTCAAGATGGCACGTGAAGATAAAGGGAATGAAACACCAAATTTTGAGGCTATGAAAGCTTATGGCCTTCTTCTGTATGCAAGGTGACCCACGGCCAAGTATTACATGTGACCAACGCTTAGAATATAATAATAATGACTATTTATTTGCATCGCTTTTACACGAAGCTGGAGGCCTGCAGAAAAAGTTGCCACATCGACAGCTTGATAAAAACCACAGGCCCCTGAATAGGCAACACCGCGTTCCCGTCGCAATTGAGCATTTTCATATATACAAACAAAAATGCACACAATTACAGACACACACACCAAAATTGCTATAATTGAAAAACTTGTGCACACAACGAAACAAATATTACATTTAAAGACAAATTTACTACGTGCCGAACGATAGTTTTTTTTTCGAGCAAAGCTTCAAGTAAACTTGAACAAAACATAGCGCGAACAAGGCGGAAGTGAAGCTATAAAATAAAGATTTAAGAAAATATTTTAGTATTTTCTAAATACATGACTTAAATTTAATTCAACACCAAAGAGTCCTCAAATGCTCTTTCTCACGATCGAGACCCATCCTTAGCGTGGTATAGCTGTTGACGCATAGTCATGGGAACTATATCAATAAATAACATGACATCATAGCACAGTAACCTGACGCACTATGAACGGCGACGCGCGGCATCGGCCAGGCGCAGCGTCGGCGACTCGGCGGTCGGTGTGCTGATGTCACCTTTTGCGCACTTCACCATGCACTCCCACACACCCTTAGAGCATGCGGATATAGCGGTTTTGGTCACAAAGGAGATGCCCTCGACGCAGCGTGGCAAGCTCAGCCGGAGACCAGCTACCAAGTGGCAAGGTAGGTGGTCGTTTGGTGCCAAGTTTTCGCCGGTCGCAAGCCAGAGAATTGGTCGGAGCCAAAGGTTCACAAACAAAACAAAGTTTATACAGCGAAGAGGAGATACAGAGGATTTCACAATCACTCGTAAGGGCACATACAAAGTGATTTACAAGTGCAATGCAACTCGTGGAAAGTAACACTCAAGGGAGACTGCAATACAAAAGAAATATTGTTCCTAAAGAGCACTAACGCAGGAGGCAGACAAACAAACAAAACACAATTTGTTTCTTGGGCATTGCGACAGTCCGACGATCTGAGAATCACGACGGAACCGTCCCACAGGCTGGCGCACGCCGTCTCGTTGGTCCGTGCCTGGGCGAGTGGTGTTGACCCGGGAGACGAGCTTGCGCGATTCTCTGAAGCTTAAACGGCTGCTCCGGCTGACAGACATTGGTCAACGCCCTTCATTTACAGGCGCGCGGCGCATCTGTCCGCTCTTCCTGCCAAGGCAGGCGCGCACATAAACAGAGCATTAACTGTACGAGTTTCTTCTCCTCGCACCGAGCGAGCGTCCCTATTGGTCAGGCGCGGCAGACCGGCTTCCATAACCTTTCAGTTCCTTCTTCCGATGCGCCGCCGCTGACGTGCGATCAAAGAGGAGAGAGCACCGCTCTACATGCTCAAGGAAACGCCCTCTCCGTCGGAAATGACTAGAATTTACTCAAACCTCGAATCTTCGACTGCGAGCGCGGACATGTTTCCTTTGGAGCGGTGCCGGCTAGAGAAGTGGAGAAAGCAGCAACACACACAAGGTGAGGCGGTTAGGTGCTCTCTCAGGTTTCTTTCTCCACTGCTCTAATGGCGCGCGCTGCCGAGATTGCTTACGTGCTGCGCCGGTTTTGGAAGCGTCCAAGCATCTTGGAAGCGTCCAAGCGTCTTATGGAAGCGTCCGAGAACGTCGTGCGGGCGCAGCCGCCCCTTTGAAGATCGCAGCACGCCTGTTCCGCCAGCCAAGAACGAAAATCAGGGTTAGACAAAGAAATGGATTGCCGCTGACTGCGATGATCCCTGGGTGTTGAACGGTTTATAAAGCTGTTGGCAGACACCACGTGATTCTCCGCGCGGCTTCTTGCATACGGGCACTTTGGGCTTGCCGACTACACGTGGATGTTAACCGCCCAGGAGAACGCATGCGCTACGAGGCAATTCTTATGGAAGCGTCCGAGAACGCCGTGCGGGCGCAGACGCCCCTTTGAAGATCGCAGCACACCTGATCCGCCAGCCAAGAACGAAAAGCAGGGTTAGACAAAGAAATGGATTGCCGCTGACTGCGATGATCCCTGGGTGTTGAACGGTTTATAAAGCTGTTGGCAGACACTATGTGATTCTCCGCGCGGCTCCTTTCATCCGGGAACTTTGGGCTTGCCGACTACACGTGGATGTTAACCGCCCAGGGGAACGCATGCACTACGAGGCAATTCTTATGGAAGCGTCCGAGAACGCCGTGCGGGCGCAGACGCCCCTTTGAAGATCGCAGCACGCCTGTTCCGCCAGCCAAGAACGAAAAGCAGGGTTAGACAAAGAAGTGGATTGCCGCTGACTGCGATGATCCCTGGGTGTTGAACGGTGTACATAGCTGTTGGCAGACACTATGTGATTCTCCGCGCGGCTCCTTTCATCCGGGAACTTTGGGCTTGCCGACTACACGTGGATGTTAACCGCCCAGGGGAACGCATGCACTACGAGGCAATTCTTATGGAAGCGTCCGAGAACGCCGTGCGGGCGCAGACGCCCCTTTGAAGATCGCAGCACGCCTGTTCCGCCAGCCAAGAACGAAAAGCAGGGTTAGACAAAGAAGTGGATTGCCGCTGACTGCGATGATCCCTGGGTGTTGAACGGTGTACAGTACTCACGGATTGAAATAGGACATTCGGAGCGCGTGGCCGTCGCTTCATGGAGCGCCGCCCGTAGACGCTCATGGAACCAAGGTGGTGCATTGTGGTATGGCGCGAGAGGGAGAACATCTACAAAGCAGAATTGTTCCTTCCAGTAGCCAATGAGCCGGCCTGTGGTTTACCACATGCCTGCGTGGTACTGCAAGGCTAGCGCTCCGAATGTCCTATTTCAATCCGTGAGTACTGTACATAGCTGTTGGCAGACACTATGTGATTCTCCGCGCGGCTCCTTTCATCCGGGAACTTTGGGCTTGCCGACTACACGTGGATGTTAACCGCCCAGGGGAACGCATGCACTACGAGGCAATTCTTATGGAAGCGTCCGAGAACGCTGTGCGGGCGCAGACGCCCCTTTGAAGATCGCAGCACGCCTGTTCCGCCAGCCAAGAACGAAAAGCAGGGTTAGACAAAGTGAATTGCCGCTGACTGCGATGATCCCTGGGTGTTGAACGGTTTATATAGCTGTTGGCAGACACCACGTGATTCTCCACCCGGCTTCTTCCATCCGGCCACTTTGGGCTTGCCGACTGCACGTGGATGTTAGCCGCCCAGGGGAACGCATGCGCTACGAGGCAATTCTTATGGAAGCGTCCGAGAACTGCGTGCGGGCGCAGCCGCCCCTTTGAAGATCGCAGCACACCTTATCCGCTAGCCAATAATGAAAAACAGGGTAAGACAAAGAAGCGGATTGCCGCTGACTGCGATGATCCCTGGGTGTTGAACGGTTTACATAGCTGTTGGCAGGCAGAACGTGATTCTCCGCGCGGCTTCTTGCATACGGGCACTTTGGGCTTGCCGACTACACGTGGATGTTAACCGCCCAGGAGAACGCATGCACTACGAGGCAATTCTTATGGAAGCGTCCGAGAACGCCGTGCGGGCGCAGACGCCCCTTTGAAGATCGCAGCACACCTGATCCGCCAGCCAAGAACGAAAATCAGGGTTAGACAAAGAAATGGATTGCCGCTGACTGCGATGATCCCTGGGTGTTGAACGGTTTATAAAGCTGTTGGCAGACACCACGTGATTCTCCTCGCGGCTTCTTGCATACGGGCACTTTGGGCTTGCCGACTACACGTGGATGTTAACCGCCCAGGAGAACGCATGCGCTACGAGGCAATTCTTATGGAAGCGTCCGAGAACGCCGTGCGGGCGCAGCCGCCCCTTTGAAGATCGCAGCACACCTTATCCGCTAGCCAATAATGAAAAACAGGGTAAGACAAAGAAGCGGATTGCCGCTGACTGCGATGATCCCTGGGTGTTGAACGGTTTACATAGCTGTTGGCAGGCAGAACGTGATTCTCCGCGCTGCTTCTTGCATACGGGCACTTTGGGCTTGCCGACTCAACGTGGATGTTAACCGCCCAGGGGAACGCATGCGCTACGAGGCAATTCTTATGGAACCGTCCGAGAACGCCGTGCGGGCGCAGCCGCCCCTTTGCAGATCGCAGCACACCTGATCCGCCAGCCAAGAACGAAAAGCAGGGTTAGACAAAGAAGCGGAATGCCGCTGACTGGCAATAAAAAAAGTCCGTAAAAAGCTAACTATGCAATTACAGTTAACCGGCGTGCTAGTCAGCACGTATAAGTTGTATTCTGATGTACTATAGCGCTGACAATGCAATGCCAGAAAAAGAAGCACTCGCCTTACTCAAAAAATCCGATTGTCAAAAACTGTGGAGTCTTAGGTGGAGTACCCTGTATAAAGATAAGGCAGGACGTAATTCGGCGTACACTTACTGGCTGACCAAGTGTCAAAACGTGTGTGTGTGTGTGTGTGTGTGTGTGTGTGTGTGTGTGTGTGTGTGTGTGTGTGTGTGTGTGTGTGTGTGTGTGTGTGTGTGTGTGTGTGTGTGTGTGTGTGTGTGTGTGTGTGTGTGTGTGTGTGTGTGTGTGTGTGTGTGTGTGTGTGTGTGTGTGTGTGTGTGTGTGTGAGAGAGAGAGAGCTGCCCTTGTCTTCTTTCTGAAGTTCGGAAATCTACGAAATACATTAGCTAGTATGAAGTGAAGCTCATCTTGTGAAAACGCTAAATCTCCTCGGCCTACATCTCGGCACTTCGATTCCTACGTTTGTTTCCTCCCTGAAGTTTTCATATCTGCAATTGATTTTCTTTGCTGCAATATACGCACTCGTGAGCAAAGTGCATACGGCTGTAGATGCTGTCTCCGCGTGAGTTATTTTCGCGGTTTATTTTACAGTGCGCCTTCTTTCCTAGTCATTCTTTCTCTTTTTGGGCCTCTGCTGTTACTTTGGGCGTTTTGTTACTAGCTGAGAATAGAACATTGACTCCAATCCTAATCCCTACTTTCTTAAGTATATGTGAGAGGAAGTGGACGGACGGCATTAGTACTACTTTTTTAATTCTTTTCTTCGTACTATTTCGCTGTTCCGATACGCGCTTAGAGGATCGCAGCGTTTGGAGGACTTCATCTCTGCACGAGACAACGACCGGGTCTTTGAAACCGGCCTCCCTACAGCGGTGAACTTGTGCTGGGAGAGAGTTGCACACCTTGTGATGGTAATAACATGTTTTCGCTGCCAAACGCACGAATCCAGTGAATATGGCCTTTTCTAAACGGCAATAAGGATATCTGCCTCACCTTACAGGATTACTTGCGACCGCCTCTGTCTTATACTTACAATATGCTGTTCAACTTACCGCTGTAAATGCGCCTCCCATTTCGTTGCTAACATGCAGAGAGAGGAGGATGTAGCTGTTCGTGTCGCTTAAGTACACGTGGAAGGCACCTGGGAAGCGAAAGCATGCAGCGCTACGTTAAGAACGGAAGAGAATCGTATATAATCTACACGCACGCACGCACGCACGCACGCACGCACGCACGCACGCACGCACACACACACACACACACACACACACACACACACACACACACACACACACACACACACACACACACACACACACACACACACACACACACACACACACACACACACACACACACACACACACACACACGCACACACACACACACACACACACACACACACACACACCCGCACACGGATATACTATATGGTAGAGCACCGTACGCGAAATTCGGAGGTCATGGATTCGAATGCCACAAACGGCATGCGGTTCATTTTCTTGTGGTTTGTAACCATTACCTCCGACATATTAAATACCCTCCATAATAATTTCCTAGTGATCAACACCACAAATAATCATAAAACATTTCCTCCCTTACGGAAATGGCTATCAACTTATAAGTTGTATTAACCTTCTAGTTGGTCTAGTAAGCATGTATTAACCTTTACATTTTGTCTCCAATTGTTAATACAAAGTTGGTGGAAAGTCACTTCTTTGTATGTACTCCTGTCAGTGGAAAGTTTTAACAAAATAATGTTTACAGTCTATGCACTTTTGTTAATACCACGGTGTGAGAATATACATATTTAAGTGCTGACACTGCGCCCGGTGACTCGACCAGATCTTGTTCGCTGCTCGTTGCGCTTCTCTCGAACGCTGACAGATGGCGCCACACGATGGGGGTACTGTCTATAGTCGCTGAGCTGCGGCGGCCGTAATGCAGGTGTTGCGCGATCGTTCGGCGCCACGGCGTGTACGTGCGCATTGTTAACCACAATGTTTGAAACTGCGGTCGACACCAAATAATTTCGGGAGACTTCGTGTTTTACTTGCTGAACTGCATGAATGAGTGGAACAGCAGCGATCTTCCGAGGTCGTTATCGAAATCCGTTCACTGCAAAGGTTTCTTCTTTAATCCGCACGGATGCTGAGAGCGTAGTTTACTACACAGACTGTTATATATCAAAGGTAGGCCACCACGCGCACCCTCCCAGATTTGGGCGAAATTGTCTAGGCGTACGTTCAAACATTGCTTGAGTATTGTAATGCGCCAACGCTATGAGATGATGTCCACCGCGTATAGGAATCATGGTTAACTTAGGCCAACTGGAGTTCTTTAATGTGCAGAGAAACTTCAAAGGCGTTGCCGCATTTCGCCTGTATCAGAAATATTCCTCCGCAGTCAGGAATAGAACACGCGCCCTTGTGCTGCGTTACGGAACGCGTCCATCGCCGTACGAACCAGCACAGGGACCGCAAAAGAAATTTGTGCATTTCAATTTGAATTCCAATAATTAATTTTATTTTGCCATGTACAGATGATGAGGGTCGAGTCGAGGGAAAAAGCCAGAAATTGTGGCTTGACATGCCCCTCGGCCCCTACATTGCAGGGCAGCCGGCAACATGGAAATTACATACACAAGTAACGCGCAAAAATGCAAATCAGGGGTTGTCAAGAACGGTTTGCGCTTCATTAGATAAACAATAAGGAATGAAGGGCACACAAAATAAGGTAACAAATAACGAACAGAAAAATATGCTTCATAGAAAAACATGTCTTTGGTTATTCAAATCAGGTCAGCACTTTATGAAACGAAAGAGAAGAAGCAGTGAAACCAAGGTGAAATTTAAAAAGAAGCACACACATCCTGTATATCTTAGCAGCACGCTCATGATGCATCAACTTTTGCGGCATGAAACTTATTTAAAAGACGGGGCAGCGTGTTTGCTAGGCTATATGTAACTTATATTGTGCGGCATGTTGGAATATTCTTGTTGACAGCGCGTTTAGAGCACAGGGACAGAAGAAACACAGAGGACGACGTCACAGTTCGCTGTGTCTGCTAGGGCGAACTTTAGCGAAAAGTGTGCCGTGTCCCGCAAGTAGTTCACATTTTATTGTATGTCCTTCTTACATCTTTCAGCCAGCCTAACATTATACATTTCAAACACCTTTACGACGTTGAACTGGCGGAATAAGTTGCATGTGTTTATATCTGAACCGACGTTGAGCCTCCTTCTGTAAAATGTAAATCTTATTTCTATTGGTACCTGTTGTTGTTCCCCAAACTAAGTGCGCATAGTTTACTTGGGACGTGAAGAGCGAATTATACAGGAGAAGTTTAACTTTGCATGGAAGTAAGCCACGGTGCCGGTTAATGATACCTGTAACACGAGAAAGCTTATTGATGACAGCTTTAACATGATTGTCCAGGCTTAACTGGCGGTTGAAATGTACCCCGAATATCTTAATATTGTCTAGAACCGCTATCGTTTACAAACCTAGCTTAATATCGCATGATAGAATAATGTCTTTATTTTTGGTTTTAATATAATAGCCATAGTTTAGTTGCATTAATTTTCAACTGATTAATAAATGACCATTTATGAAGCGTACTTAGTGTCTTATTTGCCTCGTTTCTCACATCTTCACATACGCTTGATGAGAAGAACAGTGAGACGTCATCTGCATACATAATACACTTCGCATGCAGGGATTGATTAACGATATCATTTGATATCGTCTAGATTGATCAACGTTTCCGCCGCCTTGACCGTGTGGTCCGTAGTACTATAATGTGCTCTACATCGCTTTCTTCATTTTTTTGGTTCTAGTTGAACGATGTCGTTGTTATCATTGTCCCAGGCGAAAAGGCAACCATGAATTAGGAATTTATCATACGTCAACCTCACTTTTTCTTTCCTGTCACGATTTTCTTTGGTTTGATTCCACATATTTTTATTACCTCTCGGACACTTTGTGAAAAATTTTTGCTGTTTGAATAGGTAGATCCTTTAAGTTTAGAACACTGCTTTGAAATGTTCAATTTATCACGGTAGTCCTGTAACCTGAAGTTCACAGGTCTATCTTTGCCTCCATTGTCTGCCTTTCGTTTACCTAGCCTATGCATTCTTTCAATACCTGATCCCGTCACGTTTAGCTTGTCTTCAAGAATAGCTGTTGTTACTATTTTATGAAGTTGTTCGTCAGACATTTCTTCTTGATCCTCTATGCCAAAAACAATCCGGTTTGATCGTCGGTCTCTATTTTATAAATAAATCATTTTTTGTCATTACTGACAGCTGTTGCTTCAATTTATTTACTTTTTTCATATTCCATGACTTTTTCCCGAAGGCTGCCTATCTCTTCCAGGTTCTTTTCAATAACGTTGAGCTTCTGGTTCGTTACATTTTCCCCTTTCCTTATTTCCTGTATGTCTGCCGCAATCAACTTCAATTTCTCAGAAATCTAATTATCGTGTCCGGGGATCGCCTCGATGTCGCCCCCCAGGAGCAAAAAGAATCACAGTGAAACACGTTAACTACATATCAATTAAAGCTGGTACCGTGGGCACGACAGCAAAAGAAGCCAAACATTATAGCTACGAAGGCATTTTCCTTGGCGTTTGCTCACCGCGATAAAGAAGACAAAAGGGTTTGCAGCCTTCATCCTGGCAGCACTAACGCGCCCAATGTCGCGTGCTTCGTGGCACGCCTCTTTTACACAGTCCGGTGTTGCTGCTGCTGACGCTCCAGCTACTTCGTTTGGCGAAGGAGTGGCGCCGCTGGGAAGGCTGTGGTAGAAATCTTAGAATACGGCCGGATTTCTTGACGGGATCGATGCAAGCAGCCGTAATGTCCAATAACGATGCGCAGTAGACTGTCGGGGGTATTCTACCAGGAGAGGCAGCAATCTGAGGAAAAGCTAGATAAAGAAGGGAAAAGGGTTTGCAGCCCTCATCGTGGCATTGCCGCCGCTCCCCGACGTTTTAATACATAGTGCAGTGCACTTTCAGCTACGCGACGACAAAATGGTTAATCGAAACAGCCCTGGCATTGCTCCTGGCAATCTCATCTTTTACACCTACACCGACGATGCTGAGCTGCTGTCTCCCTCAAGGAAAGACTGGCGTGCACGCGCAGAGGTAAAATACTGACGCGACTACAAACTGCGATAGGCGATGTCAGTTTAGAGTAATTACAGTTGGCACGGTAAAGCAACTTGTTGAGCTCAATAATGTTGGGCCACGAAATTTGCCATCGAGCGTTCTAGGGCCCAGGAAATTATGCAGCTACATATTAGATATAATTATTACCAACATGCCTTCTACCTTTCATAATATCATGTTTTGTTGCACGAAAATGCACAGCGCGTGGAAACTGGCCTCGAGATCGATGAAAGAAATTAATTCCTACGCTGCCATGGCATATACAGGTAACGCTGAGCACCGATTGAATGTTAAGTACCCGGTGTTCAAGAAGAACAAACCTTAGCACCATGAATGCCGATGGAGACGCAGCTTGCATTTAAGTGAGGAGGCGCCTCCAAGTTTCATGGTGGAAGAAGGGCGTTTTCCTTGATCATCTGACACTAATGATGAACTCCAGTCATCGGTGCGCAGTTTCTTTTGAGGGCTCCATGATGAATCAGCGTCTTTTTGTTTTTCACAGGCCGTGGTCGAGGGCAGTGCGGCAGCGGCGGGTGCGGACCGCTTGCTTGCCTGCTTGGCACAAGTTGCTGCAGACTGTCGTTTTCTAGGACGCTTTCTTTAACTTGCCTCTTTTGTGAGGGATTTGGGACACCCAGGAAAAATACCGGGCACAGGATTCGAAGGCAGCACCGCTTTCTTGGGTGCATTTAAAAGTGCCTTGCTATTGAAGTCGGCGTATTTCGATTTTATATCGTATGCTCGCGAAATTTCTTCGCACAGGCGTGGTCGCTCGGTTTCAATATTCTATCTGTTCCGCTGATTGCCTGGCGGCAAAGTTATAGCGAGCAGGCTCCGACGTAGCTTTAAAAAGTGACGCTTGGTGCGGAGAACGCTGGTATGTCGAGCTGCGGTTGGATCTCTCAGAAGTGCCACCGCAACAACCAACACATTACAGCCACTATGTACATACATAGGCCGCGACGACTATGCATCGCGTAGGCTTGCGCCACCATGTGCGTTTGCACAACGACCACTACGGCTGGTGCCAAACTGCGACACAAAAAGCTGGTTCTAGAAAACTTTGTTCGTACACGGTGCCCAATACAACGTGGAAGCCCAGAACCTCACGTCCACACCTTGTGACGCATTGTGGCAGCACAAAACGCCGACAAACGCAACAAAAAAAGAGAACCGAAAGCCGCGCAAACCCCTTAGCAGTGTCCGCCGCTCCGCAAGCGAATGGCTCCTATCCTCAGCGCCCCTGCGCCGCTGAGGTCGGCGCATGCACTAGAGGGCAAACATGATCTGTGCGCGCTCTCCGCCGCGGAGGGCGGGTAGTGTCAACACCTAAAATATTCTTACACCGTGGATAATACAAAGCTGGTAGAATGTTACTTCTCTATA
Source organism: Amblyomma americanum (assembly GCF_052857255.1). Lineage (NCBI taxonomy): Eukaryota > Metazoa > Arthropoda > Arachnida > Ixodida > Ixodidae > Amblyomma > Amblyomma americanum. The sequence goes on from NC_135500.1 coordinate 52,693,406, forward strand.
AATACACCGGTCAACAGAAAGCTACTGGAAAATCATTGTGCAGCTCGGTGCATCGAGAGCAAGAAATGAACGAACTGTATTGTATGTAAGGCGAATAAAACTGTGTTGTTTGCATAACCTTGACGACCTGTTACCTGAGTGCACGGTGAAATCTGTTGCAGCTAGTTAACAATTTGATTAGGTCAAAATGCATCCAACCTTATTCATCCTAAATGAATTTGGAATCAAATCATGTTATAGAAAAACGTCTCAAAACAGAAGATATTCTATTTTAATAAATTTTTTACTGATTTTTATGTACTGTTGGAGGAGAAATATGCTAAAAACAGGGCAAAGATTTTAGGCATGCGAATAAATACCTAAAATAGGCAAGCACTGTAGTCTAACAGGTAAAAGGAACTAAAGCAACCTACCTTGGACACGAAAAAAAACATTAGCATTCCCATTCGCTTAACCGCGCATATTCTATTAATACTTGTTGATAGGAGGCTGGTGCGATTTCTTACTGCTTTCTATGTACTGCTGACAGTAGAAATGTACCAGAAACCGAGAGAAAGTTTTTATCATGCGGTCAAAAGCATAAATTAACGAAGCCCTGCAGTTGACAGTATCAAAGCGGCAGCTAAATCTACTTTGAACATGAAACAAAAACTAGCAATCACATTATCTTAGCCAAACACAACTAGTGTTTCTTTAGCATTTTCATTTAAGTTGTGACAATTAAAACCTTGCTGCTTTCGCATTGTAAAGTGTGGGAAAAAAGCCTAAGTTCATAACTGAACGTTAGCGCGGAAATTCGTAAACACGCCTTGACTTGAAGACACATACTGACACTTTTTCGTAGGAAATTGGTAAGTTTTTAGTTGGTATGAACTATTGCTTAAAGCAGTTACCCGCAAAGGAAATAATTTTGGTACAAAGAGAATGCATTCCTACAATACTCAAGTAGTATTGCCTCACTCTTGAAGGAAATTTAAAGTACTTTGTAAACAAAAATATGATTGAGAGTGATATGTGTTACACAACCAGATTGGTTACATCGTTCCAGCAAAATTAATTTCAATTATGGCTCATTCTAAACGAGACAAGTGATTTCTGCTACGTAGTCGGCCTTAAATTCTTTACTCAGGCAATCGTAGTAAAAATTAAACATATTTAACATTTCACAACTAATAGAGAGCTTCAGCAGAGCTGGACAACCGCTCTGGCAATTCGGTAAAACGTTGGTGTTGCTATTGTTGAAATTCTTGCCCGGTCATATTTTATCGTGCCGTCTTAGTTGCAGTAATTTACCGTACGACGGCGCAAAAACTCTCTAGTGTTACTAACGTTTCGCTGTGGGGTCTCGGAGGGATTATTGCTGCACGCTAGAAAAAAAAAGTTAGCGTCGCATCTCTGTGTTTCACTACATTGAATGACACGTGTTCGCACGTTCAAAAGAGTTCTAGGAGAACTTCTTCCTGAACCGCCATCAGAAGCACACTTTCTTCCTCTCACGTTGTTCTGTGCACTGCCCGCCATGCAAAAGCGCCCAGCCCACTCTATGCCACTCCACATATTAGAGCCCAATTTAAACCCCCTCAATATGCTCCTCCTCGAGCGACCGGCAATGGCTGATCGCATGAGACCATAGAGTTTTTAAACATTACCTAGATAGAAAGCTGGCGGCACCGTCTATGCGAGCTTTTTTAAAAGGAACTTCATCCACCGTGGGCAAGGCGGGAAGACAGCATGGCGTACTTGGCTTGGCCATAAAACATGACTACGACTGCAGAAATACATAGTTTCGCAAATTATATGTTGCAGGGAAGCGGTGTTTTGAATCAGTATGCCCTCTAGTATAATATGGTAACTGTAGATCGCAGCGAATTAGCATAAAAGCAGATAGGCGTAAACGACCATCGAATTTGGCCGTGGCGAGAGAGGGCTTTTTGTTCATACCGCCAAATATAGCCAACCGCGGGAAATATATTTTTGCGTTTAAGAGACACTTTTTAGAGCAAATATTCATGCAAAAAATTGTTCGTTCCTAAAGACTGCACTTTAGAAGCTTCCGTTTTCGCATTGCGAAAAGGAGAAACGTTTCACTGGTGTAGTCTGCTTTTGCGGGACGCTCCCTATGTGCCTGCATAGGCAGATATTCGTGCCATGAGAAACTTGCGTGAGCCCCCGCTTTTTTGTGAGAAACTAGTTTGCGCACGCGAAGTGCGGCTCTCGGCATGTCCTGGCGCCGCGCTTACAGATTTTGTCATGAAAAACATGAATTAGGAAGCGAGAACCTTTCCTACTACAAGTAAGTGACGGCCGCGTTCACTCTGAGAAGTGCCACATGCGGGTATTTGCATGAATTATTTCATGAAGTGGAAGTCGTTCCTGCATGCAATGCGCAGCCAGCGCAGTCGTCGAAATGAACCAAACGTCATCCTCGGCGAGTACGGTTAGCATCTTATCGAGGTACTTAATTCTGCACCTTTAAATTGTCTCAGAGACTCCTACGAGAAGTGTGAAGAGTGGTCACAACAGATGACTGCCGAGTTCGCAGTACACAAAGAAAACTTGCTCCCTGCTTTCATATTTCAATGCACAGCAATGCATCCCCAGTAGCATCTCCTTCAATGCAAACATGGCACGAAGCTATGGCGAGGGAAGACGCGGATATTGTATTATTTTCTATTTTCCCCTAATGCAATGACTGTGAGCAACCAGGGAAAAAGGGTTGGATTTTAACGTAGTTAAACCGAGTAGACTTGCGAACGCATTTGTTCATTCTTCGCCTATTTTTACTGGCATCTGCAAATGCACGCAAATGCGGTTATAGCTCTTCATCCTCGCAGCCTCTCTCCGCTTGGTGGCAGCGAGCGCGACGTCTTCTTCCCACTAGCTATAGGTGGCGCCAGGCTCCTTGGAACTAACCTGAGCTTACCCGAGCTACTCCGAAGCTTCACGAAAGGTTTTCTTAAAGTTTAACCCCGTTCAATAATGCGTTCCACTACACATGTCAGCGGCGCAGACAATATTGGGCAACACAAAGCCGAATGCAAGATGCAGAGATGGCATTAGTATCCACACTTGCAGCGGGGGTGCTGGCAGCACCCGAATACCGGTTAACTTGATGCCGTGCGAGGTCATAGAAACACACGCTCACATAGAACTCGTGAGAAGCGCTGCCGCCGACTACGCATTCCCAAAGGGGAGGAAGAGCAACTGTAGGCTCGAGTAAAGGACAGAGTGCAGGGATGTGCAGTGAAGGGGCAGTACGGAGCGAACATGACCGGAGTAGCGGGCGCTTAACTTCAGAAGCTGTGATATCCCATGAAATAAAAATCATGCCGAAAAAAATTCCTCAGCGGGCGATGGCAAATAACATTGGCTTTAAAATTCCCCGTTTTTTAAAATATATTTTCCTGGAAGACCTCAGTTTCCATAGAACGAGTCATGGGGAGCATGTAATTATTTCTGTAATGCTCAGGAAAGAAGCCAATACTTCCATTTAAACAAATCGCCACTCTGGCGGGTTCGCTTTAAATTATGAACGAAGAATTGTGTCCAATTGTTGTTTTTCCCTTTGGAAAAGAACGACACCTGGAGATCGTTCAGAAAAAATACAGTTATAAAAGAAAAAAGAAACAAAATTTTTCTCAGAAATTTGAGGAAGTCGAGCACAGTCTCTTGCGTAAGGGATTGATGTGCAGGATGCGAAGCAACGGTAATATTTATGTATCTATTTATTTATTTACGAATACTGCAGGCCCTTCTCGGGCCCATGCAGGAGTGGATAAAAGGTAGAAAAGAACAATGGCGGATTGAGCAATGAAGTCAGGCATGTGCACAAATAAATAAAAAAAAACAATTTCATCATTACAGAAGCATTACGGCGAGAATGGTGTTGTATCAAGTTGATTCACATGTAAGAATGATTTGACTGTTGCAGTTCACAACAGGACAGTGTAGTTTATCCCGGTAATGGATAGCTGAAGGCAACAAGGAATATTTGTGAACATAATTGTGGCTTATAGGTTCGCGAAGTGCTTTCATATTGTTAGTCCTCGAGGAGTGGCGGAATGAATCCTGAAGGTATGTTTCGTTTGTTATGTTGAAGTCTCCGTGATAAAGCAGGTACAAGAACTCAAATCTTGCTGCCACTCTACGCTGAGCTAGGCTGCGTAGATCTGCTTTCTCTGGTAGGTTAGGCATGTTGGAGTGCCTGGAATACTTCGAGTATACAAAGCGTACTGCTAGGTTCTGAATTCGTTCTAATCTGTCTATTAAATATTTCTGGCGGGGACTCCAAATAATATCAGCGTACGTTAAGGACGGTCTACGAGTGTTTTGTATGCATTGAGTTTTATAGCAGGAGGAGTATTGCTTAATCGTCTCCTTAGGAAATACAACTTTCCTCGGGCCTTCTTGTATATGCTACTTACACGTTGTTCCCAGATCAGATTGCTTGATAGCGTCACCCCTAGGTATTTAACAGAATTGTTTTTACGACTGGACATTATTTATAATGTATTGAAAATCTAGTGGCGCTTTTTGGTGGTAAATGCTATTTGTTTTGACGGTAATAAGTTTTTTTCTTCAATAAATGGACAAAGTCTGAATGGATGATAACGAAGCGTTTAGTTTAATCTGAACTTTGACAAAATCTATTACCTTATACACTAAGCTGTCATCCGCGAAGAGTCGGGTCTGTACCACAGGCTCAACGCTTAAATGGATATAATTGATGTGTATTAAGAATAATAAAGGTGCAAGCATTGAACCCTGTGGTACTCCTCAATAAACATCAAGGTTACCAGATACTGAATTTTAAGAAAGCAGTCAATCAATGATATTACGTTATTTTCAATACCTATAGCCTGGAGCTCTTTAAGTAAGTCTTGATGACGAACTAAGTCGAATGCTTGAGAAAAGTCTAAAAATATGGCATCTAAGTGATTCCTTACATTAAGAGCATTTGCGATATCGTAAGTTATCTCTGCAAACTGTGTGGTTGTTGATAATCGGAATTGAAAGCCATGTTGCCGACTGTAGAGTAGATGATTAATTTCTTGGTGGTTAATGAGTGTTTTGTAAATATTATATTCTAGTAATATACAACTAGAGCTTCTTAGCGAGACCGGCCTCTAGTTATTTCGTTTTTGACACCACCTTTATGAATTGGAACTATTTCAGCACAGAGCCAGTCATCCGGAATTGTTCGGGTTTGCAATGACAGAGTGAATATTCTAAATAAATATTTTGAAACTTATAATGCATACCTACTTGAAAAACTATTTGAGATATCATCCAGCCCAGCAGATTTCTTTGCGTCTAGTTTGTGCAGTAAGCAAAAGAGGCCATCTTCTCTTATGTTTATTTCAGGCATGGGGTGAGTGATGGAGTATGCTTGTAGGCAAGTTCCCGAAGCCTTAAGTGAGCAGACAGACTGAAATAAGAAGTTAACATTCGTAGCAATGGTGTCAGGGTCAGTAATGACTCTGCTTGGAGTTTTTATTTCGGAAAGTGAGGATTAGTCGCTTGCAAGATATCGCCACAACTTGTGTGGGTCATGCTTCATAAAGGACGGCATCGTTTCCGAGAAAAAACGTGTTTTAGCAATTCCAATTTTTTCCTGCAGCGTACTGATAAGGTGTACAAGATCGCCTGATGAACGATGCTTGCGCCGCTTAATCTTTCTCTTCAGGTAAATAATTTCTTGCGTTATCCACAGATATTTTCGGCTGGCACGTTTTTTCTCAGAGGAATATAATGCTGCTGGCAGAAGTGAACAACTTCTTTGAAATAAGACCATAGAGCACAGACATCACTCAATGCTTCGTTTTCCGGAAACATGCTTCCAGCTGAGCCAAAACCAACATATTATCAGCGCGCTTGTAATATTTGACAGAGGCAACGGATGGTTTGACAATGCTGTATGAAATATGTAATGTACATCAGAGGATTTTTATGGTCCGAAATTTACCGATATTTACCGAACAGTTTTCTAGTGCGCTGTTAACAAGCAAGAGGTCAAGCAGAGAAGACCACGTGCCGACAGCTCGTGTGTTACAGGTAACTGATTTAATTGAAAACTAAATGAACTTAATAACAGCATTTCAGCACTTTTCACTTCTTTGTTGTCATGTGACACTTCTGGCAAATTAATTCTAGGTAAGTTGAAGTCTCCTGTGATGATTACGTTTGATCTTGAATCGATATGTTGTGTCAGATAGTCGTGCATTACTTCGAGATACTCGGCGGGAGTGTTCGATGGTTGATATACACCTTCGAGCAATATGTGTTTGCCCGCGTACTCAAAATTACACCGTACACTTTCGTGGCCATGAATGTCTTCCATGTAGCAAAATGTAATGTTTTTACTGCAATTGCTACTCCTCCGCCTCTTTCACTTCGGTCTTTGCGGATAAGCTTGTACGATGGTGGGACAACTTCAGAGTCCTGCACTTCTGCATGCAATCATGTTTCAGTAATAACCAGGATGTGTGGCTGATGAGACAGTATTATGCGTTCTAGAAGATCGGATTTGTTTAGTAGACATCGCGCCTAAAACTGTATAACTCTCAGAACTTTATTGTCGCCTTGTTAATTTCAGTTTGAACTCTGGATTTGCCAGAGGTAGAAGTACTCGGACGAGTTGCATCCATTCTGCAATTTCGTTGCGAATTTCAGATGTACAACTTTCCGTCAATTTTCAACTTGTCAAACTTAAGAGTAGCTTTCAATCCATTTGCTCTTTCATATGGTGTGCAACGCCAAATGTTAAAGCGTATGTCTCTTGCCCTTTCTGAAAAGTCTTCAGCTATCGATATATTTAATACTTTCAACTTGAAGCAGTTACGCAAAATCTTAGTTCTTTTCCTGAAAATTCAAAAAGTTGCAGCATGATCGGACGGGAGCTGTCGCTCTCGGGACTGCCGACTTTGTGGATAATTCTTTCTATTGACACTACATCAGCTCCAAGAAACTCTTTGAAAATATCTAGGTTGACTTTATTCTCAAGAGTTCTGGCATCTTCCTCCGGTTCTTCTTTTACACCATATATGACAACGTTGTTGCGTCGGCTCCTATTCTCCAGATCGTCTACTTTGGCTACTAACTCTATAATCTTTTTACTAGTAGTCTGTCAGGTTGCGTGGCATTCTGCAAATTTATCTTCACACTGCTTCTGTTGCCTCATTTCTGTCTCAATTATTGTGTTCCTGTCTTGGATACTACTAACAGTTGATGCTACCTGTTTCACATTCATTGTTAGTTGTTCCAAACTTCGTTGTTTTCATTTGCTCTTTGAGAACTTTTTTTTCACTATTTCAGTATTAGAACTACAGTCTGAATCTGAATCAGTAACGAGTCTCGGGTTCAGTTCTACATCACCAGATAACAGCAATCTAATTATATCAATGCCATTAATCAATGCAGAAACAAGAAACTGTGGACTTTGTCGCACCATCAAGGCAACAGAGTCACTTCGAATAGATGGGAACGAGTATTTATCGCGAACCTTGACAATAAAGAAGAAATGGATGAACATCCTTGCTCTTCCGGTACCACCAAGTCCACTGAAGGCATGGCTGGTCGTGCTCCTGGTTATATAGCTGTGCTGACGTGCTTCTCATGACGTCAATGCCTGGGTCAGCTGGTATGGGCGTAGCACGCGTGGAAGGGAATTGAAAGGTGGCGACTGCGGTCAGTCCATAATAAGCCTATCAGTTGAGCGGTTCACAGGATTCAAAATGATCGCAGAGTGTCCATCGCCGAACCCGGCTGACGACAGGGCCATCTGGGCAATCAAGAAGGAGTGGATGAGCATCCCTTCTGTTCCGGTGTCACCAAGTAGAGCCCAAGGATGCTCATTCATTTCTTCTTGATTGGCCAGGTTGGTGATAAATACTCGTTCTCTTTTATTCGAGATAACTCCAGCAGAATATTGCCTCGAATTCGTAACGAGTCCCCGACTGCCGAAGGGGGACACTATCGCGTGCAGGTTTGAAGTAAAAAGAAACAGATCATACAGAACAATACGAAGCCGCATTTATAATTTAAAGGAAAAGAGCCAATATGAAACTAAAACAAGAAACTCACACACTCAATACGCGTGCAACACTACAGAATAAAGGAAAGAGTTCACCAGGTCTCTCAGAGGCACGTTGCTGAGAGTTTCATTGCTCATAGGTCTGTGGGGCTTTACTTATAAGCATTGTTTTGTAAGGCAAGCCTAGCAGGGGGCGGCATGCAGAGGGTTATATGAGCGGATAAAATTAAGTAGTTTGCGGGCATACAGTTGGCGCAGCTGACAAAGGGCAAGGTTAATTGAAGGGACATGAGAGGGGCCTTTGCCTTGCAGTGGGTGCAGTCAGGCTGATGATGATGATGATTATCATGATTGTATCTGACGCAGTGTGTGCCTAAACATTTGATAAATTTCCTTTAGAGAGCGCCCCTCCAGCACTCTGACAAGCTTGCTCACCTCTGTGCTATTTGTTCTTACAGTTTGCACCCCCCCCCTCTGCTATAGCTCCAAACGGTGCTACATCGTCTACAAAGAGATAAATAAAATCAACAGCAAGTTATTTTCTCTTAGTTCTGGTCAGGGAAACAAATGTGCGCAAGATATATTCCAATGTGTTAGTGCTACCGCATTTGAGAAGAAAAGCTGCCTTAATTTGTGTACAGACCAGTCCAGAAACATAAGAAATAATTTTCACATGTAGCGGCATGCAGACCATCTTCACATGACTATGCCTTTGACTATGCCTCTTTGTGATAGCCCAATTAGGCATCACATTTTAAGTGCAAATCTTGTGAACATCATTCAGTCTTCCTATGAAGAGGCAGTGTTCGGCACAACAACATGTTATAGTGTTTTCTGGTTCAAGGAAGCACTGCTTTTATTTATAGTCTTGTAGCTGCTTCTGCTGCTGTTACTCAGCAACCTTATCAAATTCGCTCGGACTGCTGCGTTTTAGAGCACATTTAACTGATTGTTGCCTTCTGTTTGATTCTGAAAGAAGTCACTCTAACTGTATACCTCGAACCGTTTTCTCACGCAGTTCTCTTGCCGTTGCGTTCCGCCATGGAGGGGGCTACCTGTTGGCGCTGTTGATGCACGCATCTTATCACTAGGATGCTGCCTTTTCCTGCTGGTGATATAGACAAGAAACGACAAAGAGGCTGCCTGATATTGGGGATGAGTGGCAGGATGGGACACCAAATAGCGGACAAACCAGATCTCTTCAGTATCATTGCATTAATGTATATTTATTAAAGTAAGCTCAAAACTTGATACCTATATCGTCGTGGACATTTAGCATATGCTTAGCATCCTCTTTGACTTTTTATTTGCTAGTGTTTGCAGTTGTAGCGCCCTCTCTTGGGTGGCGCCGGAACCCAGATAGCACGCGCCACCCGGCGAAGAAAATAAAGACGGCACCTGGCCGTGGCTCGTGCAGTCGCGGCTCGCAGTTCGGTTCTGGTGCCGGTTCGCCGCAGCGGTCTTTTTCCTTCGCTCCCCAGGCGCTAATCCTACAATTGGTGACCTAATATGAGCCATGACAGATCCCGCAGCATCCACGGAACAGGATACACGTCCGCAGGACGTCTAGTCACTACAGGTTCGCCTCTTACCTTTCTGGCTCCAGAACCCGCAAGTTTAGTTCCGCCAGATCGAGGCGCATTTTTGCTCTCCGGCATCAGCTCGGATACGACGCGCTACTACCATGTCGCCTCGAGCCTTCCTCGTGACGTTGCCGGCGAGCTCTCCGACGTTCTCTCCACCCCCATGTGCGCTAAACCATAGCACCTAAAAATCATGGTGCTGGAAAGATTTATGCGGTCGGAACGCACCCGCCTCCAGCAGGTCCTTACCGAGGAAGACCTTGGCGACCGGCGCCCTTCCTATCTTCTGCGCCGGATGCGACAGCTTGTCGGGGAGCGTGATATCCCCAACCACTCAGCGTTGCTTCGAGAGCGTTTCCTCCAACGCCTTCCCCAACCCATCGCCTCGTCCTTGCGGCGTCCGGTGACGTCAACCTCGACCGCTTGGCTCAGCTCGCCGATAATGTTCATGAGGGGACCTCCTCGTCCGTCACTGCTGTTTTGCCGCCTACAGACCCGGTGATTTCGCACCTTGAGGCCCGTTTCGATGAGCTTGCCGCTTCAGTCGCCGCACTCCGCAGCTCACGCCAGGAGACCCGGTCACCTCGTTTCGATCATCGCGCTCATTCGCGCACACATCAAGCTAAGAGTCCCAGACCTGCGGCTCTCTGCTGGTACCACCGGAGTTTTCGACACCGGGTGACGAAGTGTACACCGCCCTGTTTGTGGCCGGGAAACGCCCTCCGGGATCACTAACGGCGGTGTGTGGTCCCGCTAGTCTTCCGAGCCGCCTGTTTATGGTTACTGACAACTTCTCCGGCACCCGGTTCCTTATAGACAGGGGCGCGGAAATCAGCGTGGTTCCACCGACTAAGGCTGATCGTTCCAAGTCATCAGGGCAGTCGCTCCGTGCTTCCAGCGCCTCGTCTATAGTCACGTACGGATCAGGACCTCTCACCCTCGACTTCAGGCTTCGCCGCACTTTTCGATGGGTCTTCGTCATCGCCGACGTGGTTCACCCGATGATCGGCTCAGACTTCCTCTCATACTTCGACCTGGACGTTAGCGTGAGGCGTCGCCACCTTACCGACGGTCTGATTCTTCTCTCCGTCTCGGGAGTCTTGTCCGACCTTGTTCCCATGGGCTACCGCACGCTGATACCTTCCTCTAAGTTCGCAAAAATGTTGGCGGCTTTCCCGGAACTCACCAAGCCATGCAACCTCACTCAGGTGCCTAAACATACTGTGAGACACCACATCGTCACCCGGGGTCCACCCGAAGCTGCTCGACCGCGCCGCTTGTTTGGAGACCGTCTAGCTATCGCCAAACGTGAGTTCGACCACATGCTGCAGCTCGGCGTTATCTGCCCATCGTTCAGTGCGTGGGCGTCTCCGCTGCATCTAGTGTCCAATCGTGACACCGGTGACTGGCGTCCCTGTGGCGATTATCGGGTGTTGAATGCCAAAACTGTCTGAGACAGCTATCCGCTGCCCCACATCCAGGTCTATGTCGCTCTTCGCCGGCTCCACCATTTTTAGCAAAGGTGACCTGGTTAAGGCGTATTACCAAATTCCTATCAAACCCGCCGACATACCTAAGACCGCTATGACGACGCCCTTTGGTTTGTTTGAGCACGTGCGCATGCCTTTTAGACTACGCAATTCGGCTCAAACCTTCCAGCGGTTCATGGCTGAGGTCGATCGGGGCTACCGACTGTATTCGCGTACTTTGATGATGTTTCACCGCCAGCACTACGCCTGATGGTCATGAGCAACACCTACGTGCTTTGCTGAAGCATCTACAGCAATACGGCCTGGTTGTGAACTCCTCCAAGTGTGTTTTTGGTGCATCTGAGCTCGAATTTTGGGTCCTCGCATATCTTCATAGAGCATCCGCCCTCTCGCGCCCCGCGCCTGGACCATCGAGAATTATCCCCAGCCTACAACACTGCGCCACTTAGGACAATTCCTTGGGCTGGCGAATTTCTCTAGGCGCTTTATCCCACACTTTGCAGAGCTGCTTCACCCACTCACCGACCTCCTCCGGTCAACCGCTGGCCCGTCCTCCGCCAATTCTTGGTCATCAAAGGCACGGGCCGCTTTTACGGTCGCAAATCAAGCAGTCGCGAACGCCGTGCTTCTTGTCCATCCGCGCAGCAATGTCCCTACGAGATTGATGGTGGATGCATCCAGCGTGGCCGTTGGAGCCGCCTTTCAGCAGCACATCCTAGTGGAGACCATTGTCTTTTTAGTCTCGGAAGCTACTTCCTGCTGAGACCCGCTACAACGTCTTCGGTCGAGAGCTACTAGACATATGCCACCCAGGCATACGGGCTACTCAGCACTTCCTCTCCCAGCGCTATGTTTCGCCCAGAATCAACGCTGATGTGCGCGCTTGGACGCGCCTGTGTCTGCCCTGTCAGACGACAAAGGTCTGCCGTCATGGCAGGGCGCCTTCCAAAGCCTTCCTACCATCTGGCCGTCGTTTCGACCATGTACATCTCGGCATTGTGGGTCCTCTACCCGTGTCTAGAGGCTATAAAGTTAAATACTGACCATGGTCAATCGCTGCACTCGTTGGCCGGAGGCAGTCCCTATTCCTGACATCACAGAGGAGACTGTTTTCCGTGCCTTCATTTCTGCATGGGTATCTCGAATTGATCGTCCTGGGACAGTGACAACCGGCCGTGGACGCCATTTTGAGTCTTCCCTGTTTGCTTTCCTTAATCAAATACTCGGCGCCAGGCATTGCCGTACCACTGCATATCACCCGTGTGCCAACAACATGGTGCAAAACCTTCACCGCCAATTGAAGTCCGCCATAGCTGCCCGCCTCAATTGCGTCGACTCCTTGTCCCTTGTGCTCCTTGGTCTACGGGCCGTCATCCGAGAACGCTTGGAGTGTTCAGCTGCAGAGCTGGTGTATGGTAGTGCTAGGCGTCTTCCAAGAAACATCGTTAAATCACAGCAGCTTCCAGCCCAGCCCAAAGAATTCCTTCAACGCCTGCTGGACTGCTTTAAAGACCTCCGGCCTATTCCGCCGTGTCCGTCCCGCTACCATACCATTTTCGTGAACCCTGGTCTGGCCACTTCAACCGTGGTTTTTGTGCGCCGCGACGCTGTCCGAGCACCACTAACGCCGGCCTACGACGGACCTTTCCGCGTTCTCCACCGCACCCCCCAAAAACCCCCACCTTCCTACAGAACGGCAGTGAAGAGACCGTCAGCCTAGACCGCCTAAAGCCGGCTTACGTGGAGACGGCACTGGAGTGTCTCGCCTCGCCCCCTGACCTAGTGCTCCAGTGCCATCGCCGGCCCTCCGTCCGACTTGCAGTCTAGGCGGGGGGGGGGGGACCTTGCAGCGTTCTCTCCTGTGTGGCGCCGGGAACACACGCCATCAGGCGAAGAAAATAAAGACGGCACCTGGTCATGGCTCGTGCAGCCACGGCTCGCAGTTCTGTTCTGGTGCCGGTTCTCAGCAGCGGTCTTCTTACTTCGATCCCGAGGCGTTAAGCCTACACGGTCTTTAATGTTGACCTTAAAACAGTGTAAGTATTCTATCATGATGAGGGATTTCTTTAGCCATTTTGTATAGGAAAACAACCACATCCTTAGAAACCCTGAGTCAAAATGTGGATATTATAGTGCTGTCAACTGTTAAAACAAAGCATGCAGCTATGATGCTTGTCAAAGGTAAAAGCCCACATCCACTTAAGTTGAGCAAATCACATGCCTGCACTTCTAAGCTGCTACACTTCAAGCTTTCTTCGGGGTGTTTGAAATCTTTCATTTCGTCACGAGTTTATTTGGCTGCCTTGACTGTTCTGGAAGGACGCATATATCAGGAAGGTAAAAGGAAATCAGGATTGATTTTTTACTGCTTAAGTGACAGTGCCACACAGTGTGTGTGTACGCATGCCTACAGGTTTTTCCAAGGGTTTGCTATGTGGCTCATGAAATTCCGTTATTTTAGAAAAGAAATTATTTCACCTCTGTGTTGTGCAGATAGTTGCGCATTGAGCCTTATATAAGCCACTCAGCTTTCTCGTCCACAGTCTAAGAGAGGTGGCTGTAAGGCGGGACGTGCCTGTTGTGTTCACAGCCCCGAGAAAGCCGAGCGTCTTGTGCGCACTTATCGGACAAACTAATAAGCCTCGGTGCAAAAAGATGCATGGAAATTTCTTTGTGGAATGTGCAGTTGGTGTTATATATGAAATAGGCGGGGGCTGTATAGGCCAAAAGGGTCGGTTTAATATCAATAGGTCATGGGAGCACTCTAAATCGCTAGAAAAGGGAAATGGGTCCACTTTCCCCCTTAATTGCAAAGAGTTCAAATGTGAACCCCTGCAGGACGGTATCCATATTTTTGGCAGAAGTCGCGATAAAACAGCGCACGAAGCTCTAGAGGCTTTTCTGATTATTATGAATAGAGACGCATGCTGTAGTGATAGTTCTGTTACCCTTCGGAGTAAGGAAACCGTCTTCATAGATTCGGTTACATAATCACCAGGCCTTGGCCGGGAAGGTGTGTGTTCTAAGAATGAAAATTTCCATTCTGTATGTTTTTTTATTGTTGTGCGATACTTATGCGCTGAAAGCGTTCTAAAATTTTATCTGATTTTTCTCTTGTTTTATTTTGCATGACTCATTTTTTTCAATGATTATTACGACGCTAGTTTCGCAAAAATATTTCTCAGCTAGAAGTAGGCAACGAAAACTGGAGATTATCTGCAAAATGGAAAGTGTTGCGGTCACTGTATATTTTGTTTCCAAAATAGAAGGTTGATGCGATAGCGATTTTACCATGGTCATGTGACTGAGTGCCATCGATATATATTTTAGCCCCAAACTTCCGAATAAACAGTTGGTAGTCCAGCCTGTTTGCTATCTTCTCTGTTTCCCTGTGTGCGTCTTTTGGATGGTTTCTTATTTCTGATTCTTTTGGATGACAGTAGACAATTGTTTAAAAATGGTTGATAGGTTGTGACTACAAAACATAAAGACATTTAAAAGACTTTCTATTCAATGTAAATAGGTTCTGTTAACATTTGTCCATCGACTTTCTGAAGAACGTTAAAAAAATTTTTGTCAAAATTTATCTTGCTGAAAAGGTATCTCTTGCTGTTGGCTTCCTTAATATTTTGTATCAGGGAAGCCTGCTCCTGATTTTGAGAAACAGGCTTTTTGAGTTATGAAGACGGCTTCTGGGGTGGAATAATACCAGCCTCGGCAGGCATCTCCAAACAGTTGAATAAAATTAACTAGTGAGCTCGTTAAAAGTTTTTGATAATTCTCTTTTTTAACTATCAAAGTTAGGCACATGGTTGATATGAGAGATTTCTACCCAGTCATTAGCAATACCCATATCAGTTTTTAGAAAACACTGGGCGGTGTGGCAAAACAAATCTGGATTACATCGTGCCAAAATACATGAGCTTTTGAAAAATATGCAGGCGAAGCAACTCCTCCAGAGCAGATAACTAGTCCGAATAGGCAAATTTTTGGAGGCGCAGCGCCGAGGGTAATCGCGTTTTCGAAATTCAAAAAACGGATACGGCAATTACTAACGATTAGCCACAAATCTATATTTGCAACCAGTTGGCTAACTGCGGTAGTTAAAAGTTTATTTTGAAAAATTACTCAATCGGCTAACAAGGTAACTATTATTGCGAAAGAACTATATGCCACATGAGGCGGAAAATACGGCGTTGTAGTAGTTGTCCACGCCAGATGGTCCGAAAAGCCATGTGGCCTCATGAAGACATCGGCAGTGCCTACATCATCAGGAAAAAAAATTTCTTTATTAAATTTTTTCCCAAAGTTGGTTTCGAACCCGGGCCGGCGCAAACAGATCCGCCTTGCTGGCCGCTTCATTAGAGCACTGCGATATTACAGTCTTTTTAAGATGGCATTAATCACACTGAAAATATTGTGAGCACTGGATGTGCCTTCGTCATTTCCGCCTAACTGGCTGCGACTTAATCCTGTTTCATCTGTGAATACCCATCGTAATCACTTAGGTAGTCAGCTTGAGACACGTCTCTGGTAGCTGGTTATAATAATCTGGCCCATGAAGTCTCGCGTAGCACAGTGGTGGAGGTGCACCTTGGTCCCCACGCGTTGCCTCTTTCCCTGATTATCCCTGGAGCTGCGTTCCGGTCGCCGCTTGTGTACTCTAACTGTCGTGTCCAAAGGGGAAAGCACCAAAGTCCCGGGTTCCTCCCTCTCGCCCTCTGCTGGGCCGGCAACTTGGACCGTCAGCAGCCGTCAAAGCGACCCTCGGGTGTTTGCTGGCCGCCGCGGCCACGACATCGCCGACTGGCTTGACCACTACGACCGCGTGAGTTTGTTCGACCGATGTGACGAATCATTTAAGCTCCTAAAAGTATCATACTGTTTGACTGACGTCGCACGCACATGGTTCCTTAATCGCCAGACGGATATTCTGGACTGGCCGAGTTTCAAGCAAGTTACGACGGATTTTTGACTCTCTGGCTGTGGGCTCTGAAGTAGCCAAGAAGCTCGCTGACCGCATTCAGCGCGCCACTGAGTCGTACACTTCCTAGAATGAAGATGTACTTGCGCTTTGCCGGCGTGTCCATGACACCATGACCGAGGCTGACCGTGTTCGTCACGTCCTGAAAGGTACCGGCTGTCTTGCGTTCAACTCCCTTGTTGTCCAAAACCCTACGCCCGTTTATGCCATCATCCCAACCTCTCAAAGCCTAGATAAACTGCCATCCATCCATTTGCAACCTGACCCGGGTGCCTCACTTTTGCCCGCCGCCTCCGACCTGCCTGAGTTAGTTCGTGCGCTTATTCGTCGGGAGCTTCTCACCCATGGTTGTTCGTAATACCTTTTTCACGAGCAGTACTATCACGCTGCAGAAGGACAGCAGCAAAGCCATGGCCACAAGTGTCAGTGTGTAGAACGGTGGGAGCAGGATCGTCGAAGTGGCCAAGGGCAGGGTCTTAGGTGAGAGTTTGCTTCAGGGCTTGAAAATCACTTTCGCATTGCTCAGAGCGAACGACGCACAGTGAGCGGTGAAAAGCTGATTCATCTTCACTGCAATGGTAGCGGAATTTCTTATAAACCGCCTACAATATGAGAACTAGTCTAAGGAAAAAACGCAGTTCTTTTGTCCACTGGGGACGAGCAAACTTCAGGACAGCGCGAGCTTGTCGGTTTGTGGTCGAATGTTGTCTCGGCTGGCGAGGTGGCCCAGGATCTTGAAAACTAAACATTTTGACCGATTTGCTTGTCTGTCATTTTGTCAGATTTGCCCGACGCAAGCTACATCGGCGAAACCAAAAATTTCAAAGAACGAATTCGGCAACATAAAAACGACGTCCGCAAATTCGCAAGAACGCGCAATCCAGTAGCCGAACATTCTGAGGACTCCGGCAAAGAATCAACTTCGAAGAAACCCACATCCTCGGAACTGAAACAATTTACCACAAAAGGCTCCTTCTGGAATCCTGGCACATCGAAACAACCCTAAACAACATCAACCGCTCAAAAAGGAAACCTGCCCCAGTATATGGCCAGGGACTTCGCTCTTCAAATCAATGAAAAAAGTCGCCTCTGACCACCTCCCAGCTGTGTGACAACGTGACTAACAGCCTTAACCCCCTCCCTATTTCCTTTTCTCATGCCTTTCGCCCCACAGCTGTCGTTCCTTTGACACCCGCCTCCCCTCCATATTTAAAAGACGCTAGCTACAGCCCTTAGTCACTCCTGATGAAGGAGCCGACTCGGCTTCGAAACGTTGGGTTAAAATAAAATTTTTGGTTGGAGATGTGCAGTTTATTATGAGTAGTATACGACATGCTAAGAATTTACGTAACCTTCTATCTGCTTCCCAAATTACCACTACCGTATTCAGCGGGTGTTCGCCTCCAACAAACGTTGGTATAAAGTTTATTCACAAATGATGATATTTTAAAAATAAATAGAAACATTCCCCTATGCACCTAGGTTTCGGTGACTGTTGGCTTCCTTCATGTGTTTGTCAAACAAGCCCCTCATTTCATTTGCCTTGTACCCTAATAGCTTAGACACGGTCTCGGTACTGGCAGTCTTGATGCCATAGGTAGCATAAGAGGGTTCTCGCAGTTTCCGCCCTCACCGTTAGACGACGTTCCGCAGCACACTCTCGGTATTAGAGGACGTGCTACGTCCACCGCAATGAACGAGGGAGGCGCTGGTGAACTCTCAAGGTTCGCTTACTGGCAAAACATAAATACCCACAAAAGCATGTATATACATACGTACATACATACGTACACACATACATACATACAGACGTACGCACGTATGTATGTATGCATATATGTATGTTTGTACGTATGTATGCACGTACGTATGTATGTATGTATGTATGTATGTATGTATGTATGTATGTATGTATGTATGTATGTATGTATGTATGTATGTATGTATGTATGTATGTATGTATGTATGTATGTATGTATGTATGTATGTATGTATGTATGTATGTATGTATGTAAGCATGTACGTATGTATGTGTGTGTATGTGTGTGGTGATAAGGAAATAGCTAACTCATTGCCACGTGTATTTTAGGGCGACGCCCCCTTTTGTAATGGCGTTGCTCCTTTTCCTTCTCTCTGCTACTTGATTAACTGCATTGCGGTCTGTTTGTCCGCGCAGTCATTAACCAGTGGGACGCGTGGTTTAACGACAATAAACAACCCGAGTTCTGGTTACTACTCGACTGCGGTGTCGTTCAACTTCGAAGAGACAACCCTCTTGGTGACGAGCATGGTGAAGCAGACCGATGACCACTTTCGCGGAGACCATTAAGACGGATATTCAACCAAGCGCACAAGAATGACCACGGTTGGATGACTCAGTAGAATCTAGGATGGCTACGATTAGGCGAGTGAAACCTTTCGATGAATCTTGTACGAAGAAAGGCTTAACGCATTCCTGTGAGTGAATAAGAATCCAGACACAAACAACGTAGACACCTTCCTGAGTATCGTGATTCCGAAGACGTACAAGTTAATGAAGAGTTTGGCCGCCCCGAACACGCCAGCCAGTAAGCCTTGGTTAGAACTACAGTAATTATTACGAGAGCATCTTTTGCCGAAGACATCACTTATCGAGGAAAGAGCAGTTTCACCCAAAAGTGATACTAGAGACATAGAGCATTGCGAAGTTCGTGGCAGGCCTCAAGGAATCAGCAGAAACATGCAACTTCGTAACAAACTTGAAAGAAAGTCTGATAGATTTTTATACGGTTTAGCCCGTGGCCCGGGCTGACATAGGAAAGGAACTTTTTGTTGAGGATGAGCCTCTAAGTTTCAATAAGAGTGTTGAGATTTCATTATCAGTAGAGGCGGCTTCCAGGAACGTAACAGAATGCCGGCCTAGCAGGGCAACCCCGGAGAACATTCAGAAGTTTTCTGCAAAGGTGGGCCGCACACCGCAAGGCTTACCGTGCACGCGATGCGGCTTGCATCACCCCAACCGTGCCTACCTATTCCGAACAGCGTCGTGTTTTAGATCCCACCGAGTGGGGCATATGCAGCAAATGCGCCGCTCCGAGCCGACGTGTTCTTCCCACTCTCCAAAAGCGAACGGCCAAGATACACAGCTAAACAACTCCCATAGGTAAAGCTTCGGCGTGTTCGATACCGAGCAGGTCGTCGAGCCACTATTTCAGGCAATGCTCGAGAGACCACTTCAAGAGCCGACATGCTTTACAATGTTTGTGGAGAGAATGCCGCTTAAAATGTAACTGGACACTGGAGTAGCAGTCTCGGTAATGCCGTGCCAGCTGTGTTGGTCAAGTCTCCCACAGATGAAGTTACGCCCGTTTTCGGGTTGCTTCATACTACGCAGGAGAGTGTGTGCGCCCAAAAGGGGGAGGTGTCTGTAAACGTGAAACATCAGTACTAGTGTCTTCAGCTTCCTCTGCATATTCTCTGCCAAGAAGTTCCTGATCTCATAGGAAAAGGCTGGATGTATCACCTCAGGCTCAACTGGAGTAGCGTTCACCTCTTGATGACACAAGACCACCGGGCTTTGGGACCAGTATTTGACCGACATTCCCAGCTGTTCAACGGCGAACGTGGCGAAATTAAAGATGCGCAAGATCAACTATTTATCAAGCCTGAACTACACCTAACGTTTTGTAAAGCTCGAAGTATTTAGTTTGCGCTGAAAAAAGCAGTAGAGAAAGAACTGGAAAACCTGGTTGGTCCGGGGGTGATCGCGCAAATTTCGAACAGCAGTTTTGTATCACCAATTGTATCAGTGGTAAAGAAAGACGCCAGCGTACGCATCTGCGGGATTATAGGGCGTCTTTGAGCCCGTCCTTAAACATTGAAGAAATCCCAAGATTGAAGAAATTTTTGCCAGCCTTTAGGGAGGCCAAGTCTTATTAAAGACTGATCCGAGTCGAGCGTACCAGGAAGTGGTAATATACAAGGACTGCCGCGAGTACCTAACCGTCAATACGCACAAAGGAATGTTCGTAGTAAATCGCCTAGCATTCGGGGTTGCGTCTGCACCGGCGATTTTTCAAAAGATCATGAAAAACATGTTAAAGGGGCTAAAAGGCATAATATGCTAACTAGACGACATTCTTGTCAAGGGCAGAAACAAAAAGGAACACCTTGAGAGCCTAGATTCGCGACTGAATCGATTGCACGAAAATGGCGTGCGGATTAATGCAGATAATTGTGAATTTTCGAAAACAGTTTTGATGTTTCTCGATCACGTAGTCAGGGAACGAGGAATTTCAACACCACCCGAGAATGAGAAGGCCGTACTAGAAGCTCTCGTCCCAATCAATAAAAAGCAGCTGAGAACGATTGTGGGCATAGTAACGTTATGCAAAAATTTTTTGTCGGATTTGTGAACAGTAATAATGCCATTGAATTAGCTGCTATGGAAGATTGCGCACAACGTATGGAGGGAACTGTGCGATATGGTGTTTAAGAAGTTGAAAAGGTCACTAGTAAAAACGGCGGTATTGGATAACTGTGATCCGGAAGTCCAGCTTCAAGTAGTGTGGGATGCTGCATCATATGGATTGGGTTCTCTTCCAGAGAAAGTGGACGAAGATGGTTCCGGACAGCCGATCATGTTTGCATCACGCACATTATCGCCAAGTGAACATAACTACAGCCGGTTAGAGCGAGAAGTGCTTGCGTTAGTTTTCGCAATTAAGAAGTTCATTACTACATCTAAGTTCATTACTACATCTATGGAAGACAGTAACGGATCACAAGCCTTTACAGGAGATCCTCGGTCCAAAAAGAGGGATGCCAAGCATTGTCGCTGCTAGTTTGCAGATGCAGACCACTACGCTGTCAGCCTACGGTTATGATATGGTCTATCGCTCAGGGGAAAGCAACGTAGAAGCATATTTTGGAGTCTACCACTGCTCGAGAGTTGCGATCACGAAGACGACGACGAAGTACCGCCTTCTACACACTTTGGTAGGACACTTCTCTAATAACAAGCTTGGACATTGTGCGAGAAACTAAATCCTCCGACATTGTGCGTAATCCAGTGCAGAACCACAGGTTCTGCACAGGGTTACGGGACAATAAACGGAGCGTGTACCGCCAGAGTTAGAATTCAGGTCTCCCTCTCCACAATAGAGTTCGTCGTATTGCCTTCCTGTTCCCATGCTGTTATTCTGGGCTGGGATTTTCTTTCGCGCCATGAAGCTATCATCGACTGTGCTCGAGCTGAACTCGAGTTCTCTGCAGTGCCCAATCTTTTACCGACGCTACTCCTTCTGTATCTTATGTTAAAGCCATCCTCTACGAATACATAGACCTTCCCCCTCCCCACTCTTCCGTCCTTGTTCACCTCTTGCGTCCCTCTTTGCGACGACACTGTATCCTTCAGACTGACCCTATTTTTCTGAACCACAAGCATCTTCAATTGCCATACGCAGTACTGAGTGTATCCGCTGGCCTCTTCGTACTTCTGACATCTAACCCACTTTACTCCTCTACCGCTTTGCGCCTTGGCAAGTGCCTCGGCAGCATAGAATTCATCGAGTCGCTGGTCTTCCGCGAGGAGAGTGAGGATACGCCGCACTTTGCAATGACCGCGCTCAGCACCACCTTCTTCAACACACGATCTATTTTCAACCGAAGTATTTCGTGGTACCATCAGCACCGATCTTCCTCCGGCGTAACGGATGCAGCTCCTCACCATCCTTCATCAGTTTCGTTCTACCTTCGACTCTCGCCACAGTCCCTTTGGCCAAACTTCAACAGTCAGCCATCGCACCGACATTGATACCCACGGGCCACTGTTCCGGCGCCCCTATCGTGTGGCTACAACCCTCAAGAAGCCCTTGGGCGTCGCCTGTGGTGCTTGTGAAAAAGCAAGATGACTTCATACGCTTCTGTACAGATTACTGCCACCTTAATCAGGTTACGTGCAAGGACATCTATCTGCAGTCGCGCGTAGACGTCACTCTGGGCGGTTTGCAGGAGGTCGAGCTGTTTTCATCCCTTGATTTACGTTCCTGGTACTGGGAAGGTTCCATGCAAGAAGCCGATCGCCCCAAAACAGCGTTGGTGACCTGCGACGGCTTGTATGAATTTACCGTGATGCCGCTCGGTTTTTGCATTGCTCCTGCGACTTTCGAAAAGATGATGGGTATTCTGCATAGAATGAAGTGGAGTATGTGCCTCTGCTACCTCGACGACATTGTCATCTCCTACGCTGACGCGCACATTTCATCAGCCTCAAGCATGTCTTGATCGACCTGCCTCTCTGACGACGGCCTGCAGCTCAACTTTTAAAATGCCGGTTTGCTGCACGCCAACTGACCGTTTTAGTTCACAGTCTCCAGGGAAGGCGTTGTTCCCGACCCAGCAAAACTCCGTGCTGTGGCTACGTTTTCCAAACCTACTTCCATCAAGGATATACGGAGTTTTATAGGTCTGTGGTCGTACTTTCGCCGGTTTATTCGGAACTTTGTTTCTATTGCTGCGCCTCTGACACAACTTCTCTCCGGAAGTTCCGATTTATCGCTATGGTCTCCAGCATGCGAAGACGCTTACGACACCTTGTGCCGTCAACTCACAGCGCCACCCAATATGCGTCATTTCGAGTCGGCCGCTCCTACCAACATTCACACGGATGCCAGTATTGTTGGCCTCAGCGCCGTACTCGCACAATACTATATCTGGCTTCGATGACTGTGTCGTTGCCTATGCGAGTCGCACACTCCCCAAGGCTGTATCCAATTACTCTGTAACTGAAAAAGAGTGTTTGGCCATTGTCTGGGTCCTTGCCAAATTCCACCCTTACCTCTATGGCCGTCCATTGCCCGTTGTGACGGACAATCATGCGCTTTTTTGGTTGTCTTCCTTGAAAGACCCATCCTGCCGCCTAGCCAGGCGGGCTCTTCGTCTACAGGAATATTATATTCATGTCGTCTATCGGTCCGGCCGCAGGCACCATGACGCTGATGCTCTGTCCCGCTGCCCTCTTCCCGCCGACATTGCCAGCTTTTCCAAATCTGAAGCTTCACCGCCGTCCTTTCCCTTCTGTGACAAGTCCTCCGAAGAACGTGCTGTCCCCTGGGTTGCTTCTCTTCTCACCTTTCTCTCCAATTTCACGGCTGCTAGTCCGTCATGTGCGCTGTGCGAACATGCTTACCTTAAGAAGTACTTTGGTTTGGGCTAGTTGGTGCATAGCTTCTGGATGATGTCAGGACGGCGCAAAAAGAACAATGACGAAAGAGGCACAAGAACACAACAGGACTGGCACCAACTTGCAACTGAGGTTAATTCGCCCTAAACCTTACATATTATGAAGTATCCGAGCCATATCGCAAGCAAATATCATGTGCAAGTTGTGTTTCCGGCCCCATCAAAGCTGTAAAAGATCTTTACTATGACTAAACCGGAGAAGAAACGACTGGTTTGACCTATTAAACATCAAAAACAGTTCACAAATTGCAGGTAACAGGTTGTGTAGCAGATTCCTTTAAGCTGCGGTCTCGTTTACATAGGGCGAACCGGTCGATGTTTCAATGGACGTGCCAGTGAACACTTGCGTGATGTGCGCAACAAACATGGAAGCTTCCTTGGAGACCACTGCAAAAGTTGCAGAGTGTCGTCCGAAACTAAACAAAACAATTTTTTGACGAGCGTTAGTAAACCGGCAATTCAAATCAGTGACGCTAAGGAGGCTTTTCTCGAAGGGTGTCTTTAGGTTTTAATGTGTTGATTTTTTCTGTGCATAGTTTGTTGTTCCTGGATGTGTTTTAACAGCTAAACGAGAATTGTGTAGAATCCAATAGTTTTAGTTATTGGACGCTGAGATGATTTCCGAAGCTTTTAAGTTTTCATGTCCATCATTTTTTCCGAGTTGGTTGTTGGTCATTCATTCACTATCACACGATGTGTTAAAGCAGGAATTTTGATATTGCTATCTGTTTGCCTTGGCCAAGCGTGCGTCTTTGTTGTGAGGATGAATTGCTTTCCTGTTGGTTTTGCGCTCGGATAATCTTGGTACGTAGTCCAAAAAAGTTTGCTTTTATCAGGAATGTAGTGCTAAATGCATGGATGTATCTTCCGGTCTGTTAAAGTAGCACCTACTTCTAGAATTTTGATTATTGTTTACAATATCTTATTTTTGTGTGATAGGCTTTTGCGATATGTCTCGGTGCTTCATAAAATGTAAGGGTTTGGGCGAATAAACCTCAGTCGCAAGTTAGCGCCTCTCCTGTTGTGTTCTTGTGCCTCTTTCGCCCTTGTTCTTTTCGCGCCGTCTTGACATCATCCAGATGCTTACCACTTTGCGATCATCTCTCCTATCGCCGCGACTTCCAAACAGATAACCGTAAGTGATTGCTCATTATTCCTCATCAAATGCGCACACAAATATCCGCCTATATCCACGCTGGCTCACAACCTGGTCGTGCGGGAGTTTTCAAGATTTGCACCCAAATCCGGCTGCGCTACCACTCGCGCGGCATGTAACCTTCGTCCTCAAATACGTCCACTAATGCCTCGCCTATCAGCGTCGCAAGACATTTCTCCACCGTGCTGCTGGAGACTTGCAGCCACTGCTTTTCCCACAACGTCCTTTTGACCGCATCGGCATTGATCTATACGACACGCTTACTCATACTGCAGCCGGCAACCGTTGGCCTATTGTTGCGGTTGACCATCTGACGCAATATGACGAAACCGCCTCCCTTGCGGCTGCCACAGCGACAGCCTTCGCCTCGTTCCTTTTGAAGCCATTCGACCTTCGTCGCGGTGAAGTAGTTAGTAACCGCGGCCGTGTATTCTTGTGGGATGTTGTCAAAGCCGTGCTCATCCAACGCAACATTATTTATCGAACCACCTTCGCTTATCCGCCGCCCATCGGCCTCACCGAGCGATTTACCTGCGCCGTCGGGGACATGCTGTCTATATACGTCGCTTCTAACCACTCCAATTGGAATCTAATTCTTCTTTACGTAACTTACGCATACAATGCCGCTACACAGTCTACTACCGGCTTATTTTTTCTTCTTTACGGCTGTCATCCATCTGCTGCAATAGATACATTTTCCCTTCCTACTGAAGAAAGCGCGAAGTGGTACAGAATCATTTGAACACAGAAACACGGCCGCCGCGGTCGGGTTCGAATTCGGGTACACCAGCTCAGTACCCGAGTGCCCTAACCACTGAGCCATCGAGGCGGGTAGCCGTCCCTTCTTCCAAAAGTTCGTTTAGGTACTTGGTTCAGCTAGTAATCTGCTTAGGTCCCAAGTTTCGGATGACTGCATTACCGATGCGGTCCCCTCCTGACTTGTTTTTTGTCGCCATGCTGACTTCGGCCTAGACCTTGTTTCAGTGATGGGTCCATCTAATTTAGTTTTCCGGGCCTTGGGATTTCTGCCTCGCTACCACTACCAGGATGGCTGGTCGCTCTAATGCACCGGTCAATAATCTTACGCAAGAGGGCTTCAGCGTCACCTTGGAAGGCGTGGGCGATGCGTTGCAAGGTCTTGCTGTTTTCAGACTTGGACTTACAGGGAACGATCAGGCACCTAAACAGGATCCAGGTTTTGGCGGTGCCGAGTGTTCCATGCAGTGAGTTGCATAGCTGGTCCTAGTTTTGCCTGGCCATGGTTAAAGCGTGCTGCTCAGCCTGAGCTTAGAGTTGGGCTGTGCAAAGCCTAAGTTGCCTGTTGCACTTCTGCGTTTTCCATCTGTTGGTTAGGCTCCTACGGGCCTGCCAGAGGTGCAAGCGCGAGATAAGAAAAGCGCGCGGACAAGGAAGACGTGGACCAAGAACCCGCAGCCGACGCAAGGCTGCAGAAACAGGCCTTCGAAGAACGATCGACAGGAGTATGAGAGTTGTATGGTACTCCACAAGCTCCAGCAAATGTTACGTGGTGGCCAGCCGAAGAACGAGGCGTTCTGAACGATGGACAAGAGATACTTAATTGGCCGCTGGCTTAGCGCTGGCGCTCCGTCATGCGCCGCTGTCAGCTTCGTCTTCTTCGGCAGAATATTCTTGCATAGCAAAATCTTTCTTTGCTAAGTCCAGCGCTCGAATCGAGTAGTCAAGACTAATCGAGTACTTAAATCTAATGGGGAACGGTTTTTAGAGTAGCAATAAATATAAGAGCAAAATATGCAAGCCAGCCGACGTGAGATCTGCCGGTATTTCCATTGTGATAGGGAAATCTTGCAGTATATAGTAATTGCGTTCACAATCTTTTTCCCGTTAAAAATGTGGGTGTCCAGTATTTCTACGTAAACTACGCGCGCGATCACAGCAAACGTTATACACCTTGTAAGCGAACCCCCATGCGTGCCGTATGCTTCCACAAAGCATCACGCGCATGGCTCACTGCACACCATCAGCCAGTGTGGAACGCCCGACTGCTTTTTTTCATAAGTAGTACAAGCGGAGCATCATGTCAGTGCCCGGATCAAGGAGATCACTGCACGCCAAGACCGCCTTATCAGCGCACGCACATAAGCTCACTTTTGTTCTGTTCCAATGCCTCAATAGTGCCGCAGTCATGGCATGCGTTGCTTTTCGTTAAGTCCTTGAAGTGTGTCCTCTCACTGGGGCCAGCGTCGCAGCGAAAACTTCACGCAATCTCCTGCGGTGCTGAGCACGTATGTCGCAATTAATTTACCTCAGAAGTCGAATAGTCAGGAATAAAAAAAATGTCCTTAGGAGACCTTATCAAACGAACGTTGATATTTGCGTGAGAGCATATGCCCCCCACCCTCTGATCGTGACTCAAATATATCTACCTGACATTTCAGTCGGGTTATTTCTGCCCAGCGTCGCGTTAGCGGTAGCATGTGGGCGGGTGACCTCGGCCAAACCTAGCACAGCAACAGCCCATGCAAAAATAAAATAAATATCGCCGCTACTTGGTTTTGAACGCGCGGCCACGCGAATAGATCGCTAGGGTGTTGTTGCGGGATAGTTGGTATAACATTGCTGAAAACGGAACAGCGCGAACACAGGACGAAGAGAGGAACGTACAACACAGGCGCTAAAACATGGGAAGGGAAAGTGCCCGCTGTAGAATAAATGAAGTTTACGAGGGTGTTGTTGCGGGCTAGTTGGTATAAAATTGC
The DNA here is from genome assembly GCF_052857255.1 of Amblyomma americanum. Classification (NCBI taxonomy): domain Eukaryota; kingdom Metazoa; phylum Arthropoda; class Arachnida; order Ixodida; family Ixodidae; genus Amblyomma; species Amblyomma americanum. Next base: position 52,720,610 of record NC_135500.1, read on the forward strand.
TGAAAAGAGAACAGGGCGAACACAGGACGAAGAGAGCGCATCCTGTGTTCGCGCTGTTCCCTTTTCAGCAATGTTATACCAACTAGCCCGCAACAACACCCTCGTAAACTTCATTTCTTCCACAACGGGCACTTCCTCATCCCATGTGTCCGCGCCTGTGTTGTACGTTCCTCTCTTCGTCATGTGTTCGCGCTGTTTACTTTTCAGCAATGTTACGTTATACCAACTAGCCCGCAACAACACCCTCGTAAACTTCATTTCTTCTACAACGGGCACTTTCCTTTCCCATGTGTCCGCGCTTGTGTTGCACCTTCCTCTCTTCGTCTTGTGTTGGCGCTGTTCCCTTTTCAGCAATGTTATACAAACTAGCCCGCAACAACACCCTCGTAAACATCATTTGTTCTACCACGGGCACTTTCCCTTCCCATGTGTCAGCGCCTGTGTTGTACGTTCTTCTCTTCGCCTTGTCTTCGCGCTGTTCCTTTTTCAGCAATGTTATAACAACTAGCTCGCAACAACACCCTCGTAAACTTCATTTCTTTCACAACGGGCACTTTCCCTTCCCATGTGTCAGCGCCTGTCTTGTACGTTCCTCTCTTCGCCTTGTCTTCGCGCTGTTCCCTTTTCAGCAAAGTTATAACAACTAGCCCGCAACAACAACCCCGTAAACTTCATTTTTTTCACAACGGGCACTTTCCCTTGCCATGTGTCAGCGCCTGTGTAGTACGTTCCTCTCTTCGCCTTGTCTTAGCGCTGTTCCCTTTTCAGCAATGCTATAAAAACTAGCCCGAAACAACACCCTCGTAACCTTCATTTCTTCCACAACGGGCACGTTCCCTTCCCATGTGTTAGCGGCTGTTTTGTACGTTCCTGTCTTCGTCTTGAGTTCGCGCTGTTCCCTTTTCAGCAATGTTATACCAACTAGACCGCAACAACACCTTCGTAAACTTCATTTCTTCCACAACAAACACTTTCCCTTCCCATGTGCCAGCGCCTGTGTTGTACGTTCCTCTCTTTGCCTTGTCTTCGCGCTGTTCCCTTTTCAGCAATGTTATAACAACTAGCCCGCACCAACACCCTCGTAAACTTCATTTCTTCCACAACGGGCACTTTGCCTTCCCATGTGTCAGCGCATGTGTTTTACGTTCCTCTCTTCGTCTTGTGTTCGCGCTGTTTCCTTTTGAGCAAAGTTATACCAACTAGCCCGCAGCAACACCCTCGTAAACTTCATTTCTTCTAGAACGGGAACTTTCCCTTCCCATGTGTCAGCGCCTGTGTTGTACGTTCCTCTCTTCGTCTTGTGTTCGCGCTGTTCCCTTCTCAACAAAGTTATACCAACTAGACCGCAACAACACCATCGTAAATTTTATTTCTTCTACAACGGGCACTTTCACTTCCCATGTGTCAGCGCTTGTGTTGTACGTTCCTCTCTTCGTCTTGTGTTCGCGCTGTTCCCTTTTCAGCAATGTTATACCAACTAGCCCGCAGCAACACCCTCGTAAACTTCATTTCTTCCACAACGGGCACTTTCCCTTCCCATGTGTTAGCGCCTGTGTTGTACGTTCCTCTTTTCGTATTGTGTACACGCTGTTCCCTTTTCAGCATTGTTAAAACAACTAGCCCGCAACAACACCCTCGTAAACTTCATTTCTTCCACAACGGGCACTTTCCCTTACCATGTGTCAGCGCCTGTGTTGTACGTTCCTCTTTTTGCCTTGTCTTTGCGCTGTTCCCTTTTCAGCAATGATATAACAACTAGACCGCAACAACATCCTCGTAAACTTCATTTATTTCACAACGGGCACTTTCCCTTAGCATGTGTCAGCGCCTGTGTTGTACGTTCCTCTTTTTGCCTTGTCTTTGCGCTGTTTTCTTTTCAACAATGTTATAACAACTAGACCGCAACAACATCCTCGTAAACTTCATTTTTTTCACAACGGGCACTTTCCCTTCCCATGTGTTAGCGGCTGTTTTGTACGTTCCTGTCTTCGTCTTGAGTTCGTGCTGTTTCCTTTTCAGCAATGTTCTACCAACTAGACCGCAACAACGCCCTCGTAAACTTCATTTCTTCCACAACAAGCACTTTCCCTTCCCATGTGTCAGCACCTGTGTTGTACGTTCCTCTCTTCGCCTTGTCTTCGCGCTGTTTCCTTTTCAGCAATGTTATAACAACTAGCCCGCAACAACACCCTCGTAAACGTCATTGCTTTCACAACGGGCACTTTCCCTTCCAATGTGTCAGCGCCTGTTTTGTACGTTCCTCTCTTCGTCTTGTGTTCGCGCTGTTCCCTTATCAGCAAAGGTATACCAACTAGCCCGCAACAACACCCTCGTAAACTTCATTTCTTCTAGAACGGGAACATTCCCTTCCCATGTGTCAGCGCCTGTGTTGTACGTTCCTCTCTTCGTCTTGTGTTCGCGCTATTCCCTTTTCAGCAATGTTATAACAACTAGCTCGAAACAACACCCTCGTAAACTTCATTTCTTTCACAACGGGCACTTTCCCTTCCCATGTGTCAGCCCCTGTCTTGTACGTTCCTCTCGTCGCCTTGTCTTCGCGCTGTTCCCTTTTCAGCAATGTTATAACAACTAGCCCGCAACAACACCCTCGTAACCTTCATTTCTTCCACAACGGGCACTTTCCCTTCCCATGTGTCAGCGCCTGTGTTGTACGTTCCTCTCTTCGTCTTGTGTTCGCGCTGTTCCCTTTTGAGCAATGTTATAACATCTAGCCCGCAACAACACCCTCGTAAACTTCATTTCTTCCACAACGGGCACTTTGCCTTCCCATGTGTCAGCGCATGTGTTTTACGTTCCTCTCTTCGTCTTGTGTTCGCGCTGTTCCCTTTTCAGCAAAGTGATACCAACTAGCCCGCAGCAACACCCTCGTAAACTTCATTTCTTCCACAACGGGCACTTTCCCTTCCCATGTGTCAGCGCCTGTGTTGTACGTTCCTCTCTTCGTATTGTGTACACGCTGTTCCCTTTTCAGCATTGTTATAACAACTAGCCCGCAACAACACCCTCGTAAACTTCATTTCTTCCACAACGGGCACTTTCCCTTAGCATGTGTCAGCGCCTGTGTTGTACGTTCCTCTTTTTGCCTTGTCTTTGCGCTGTTTTCTTTTCAACAATGTTATAACAACTAGACCGCAACAACATCCTCGTAAACTTCATTTCTTTCACAACGGGCACTTTCCCTTCCCATGTGTTAGCGGCTGTTTTGTACGTTCCTGTCTTCGTCTTGAGTTCGCGCGGTTCCCGTTTCAGCAATGCTATACCAACTAGACCGCAACAACACCCTCGTAAACTTATTTCTTCCACAACAGGCACTTTCCCTTCCCATGTGCCAGCGCCTGTGTTGTAGGTTCCTCTCTTCGCCTTGTCTTCGCGCTGTTCCCTTTTCAGCAATGTTATAACAACTTGCCCGCAAAAACACCCTCGTAAACTTCATTTCTTTTACAACGGGCACTTTCCCTACCCATGTGTCATCGCCTGAGTTGTACGCTCCTCTCTTCGCCTTGTCTTCGCGCTGTTCCCTTTTCAGCAATGTTATAACAACTAGCCCGCACCAACACCCTCGTAAACTTCATTTCTTCCACAACGGGCACTTTCCCTTCCCATGTGTCAGCGCCTGCGTTGTACGTTCCTCTTTTTGCCTTGTCTTTGCGCTGTTCCCTTTTCAGCAGTGTTATAACAACTAGACCGCAACAACATCCTCGTAAACTTCATTTCTTTTACAACGGGCACTTTTCCTTCCCATGTGTTAGCGGCTGTTTTGTACGTTCCTGTCTTCGTCTTGAGTTCGTGCTGTTTCCTTTTCAGCAATGTTCTACCAACTAGACCGCAACAACGCCCTCGTAAACTTCATTTCTTCCACAACAAGCACTTTCCCTTCCCATGTGTCAGCACCTGTGTTGTACGTTCCTCTCTTCGCCTTGTCTTCGCGCTGTTTCCTTTTCAGCAATGTTATAACAACTAGCCCGCAACAACACCCTCGTAAACGTCTTTGCTTTCACAACGGGCACTTTCCCTTCCAATGTGTCAGCGCCTGTTTTGTACGTTCCTCTCTTCGTCTTGAGTTCGCGCTGTTCCCTTTTCAGCAATGTTATACCAACTAGACCACAACAACACCCTCGTAAACTTCATTTCTTTTACAACGGGCACTTTCCCTTCCCATGCGTTAGCGGTTGTGTTGTACGTTCCTCTCTTCTTCTTGTGTTCGCGCTGTTCCCTTTTCAGCAATGTTATACCAACTAGCCTGCAACAACACCCTAGTAAACTTCATTTCTTCTACAACGGGCACTTTGCCTTCCCATGTGTCAGCGCCTGTGTTTTACGTTCCTCTCTTCGTCTTGTGTTCGCGCTGTTCTCTTATCAGCAAAGTTATACCAACTTGCCCGCAACAACACCCTCGTAAACTTCATTTCTTCTAGAACGGGAACATTCCCTTCCCATGTGTCAGCGCCTGTGTTGTACGTTCCTCTCTTCGTCTTGTGTTCGCGCTATTCCCTTTTCAGCAATGTTATAACAACTAGCTCGCAACAACACCCTCGTAAACTTCATTTCTTTCACAACGGGCACTTTCCCTTCCCATGTGTCAGCCCCTGTCTTGTACGTTCCTCTCGTCGCCTTGTCTTCGCGCTGTTCCCTTTTCAGCAATGTTATAACAACTAGCCCGCAACAACACCCTCGTAAACTTCATTTTTTCCACAACGGGCACTTTCGCTTGCCATGTGTCAGCGCCTGTGTTGTACGTTCCTCTCTTCGCCTTGTCTTAGCGCTGTTCCCTTTTCAGCAATGTTATAACAACTAGCCCGCAACAACACCCTCGTAACCTTCATTTCTTCCACAACGGGCGCTTTCCCTTACCATGTGTCAGCGCCTGTGTTGTACGTTCCTCTCTTCATCTTGTGTTCGCGCTGTGTTCTTTTGAGCAATGTTATAACATCTAGCCCGCAACAACACCCTCGTAAACTTCATTTCTTCCACAACGGGCACTTTGCCTTCCCATGTGTCAGCGCATGTGTTTTACGTTCCTCTCTTCGTCTTGTGTTCGCGCTGTTCCCTTTTCAGCAAAGTGATACCAACTAGCCCGCAACAACACCCTCGAAACTTCATTTCTTCTAGAACGGGAACTTTCCCTTCGTATATGTCAGCGCATGTGTTGTACGTTCCTCTCTTCGTCTTGTGTTCGCGCTGTTCGCTTCTCAGCAAAGTTATACCAACTAGACCGCAACAACACCATCGTAAATTTTATTTCTTCTACAACGGGCACTTTCACTTCCCATGTGTCAGCGCCTGTGTTGTACGTTCCTCTTTTTGCCTTGTCTTCGCGCTGTTCCCTTTTCAGCAGTGTTATAACAACTAGACCGCAACAACATCCTCGTAAACTTCATTTCTTTTACAACGGGCACTTTCCCTTCCCATGTGTTAGCGGCTGTTTTGTACGTTCCTGTCTTCGTCTTGAGTTCGCGCGGTTCCCGTTTCAGCAATGCTATACCAACTAGACCGGAACAACACCCTCGTAAACTCATTTCTTCCACAACAGGCACTTTCCCTTCCCATGTGCCAGCGCCTGTGTTGTACGTTCCTCTCTTCGCCTTGTCTTCGCGCTGTTCCCTTTTCAGCAATGTTATAACAACTAGCCCGCAAAAACACCCTCGTAAACTTCATTTCTTTTACAACGGGCACTTTCCCTACCCATGTGTCAGCGCCTGAGTTGTACGCTCCTCTCTTCGCCGTGTCTTCGCACTGTTCCCTTTTCAGCAATGTTATAGCAACTAGCCCGCAACAACACCCTCGTAAACTTCATTTCTTCCACAACGGGCACTTTCCCTTCCCATGTGTCAGCGCCTGTGTTGTACGTTCCTCTCTTCGCCTTGTCTCAGCGCTGTTCCCTTTTCAGCAATGTTATAACAACTAGCCCGAAACAATACCCTCGTAACCTTCATTTCTTCCACAACAGGCACTTTCCCTTCCCATGTGTCAGCGCCTGTGTTGTACGTTCCTCTTTTTGCCTTGTCTTCGCGCTGTTCCCTTTTCAGCAGTGTTATAACAACTAGACCGCAACAACATCCTCGTAAACTTCATTTCTTTTACAACGGGCACTTTCCCTTCCCATGTGTTAGTGGCTGTTTTGTACGTTCCTGTCTTCGTCTTGAGTTCGTGCTGTTTCCTTTTCAGCAATGTTCTACCAACTAGACCGCAACAACGCCCTCGTAAACTTCATTTCTTCCACAACAAGCACTTTCCCTTCCCATGTGTCAGCACCTGTGTTGTACGTTCCTCTCTTCGCCTTGTCTTCGCGCTGTTTCCTTTTCAGCAATGTTATAACAACTAGCCCGCAACAACACCCTCGTAAACGTCATTGCTTTCACAACGGGCACTTTCCCTTCCAATGTGTCAGCGCCTGTTTTGTACGTTCCTCTCTTCGTCTTGTGTTCGCGCTGTTCCCTTATCAGCAAAGGTATACCAACTAGCCCGCAACAACACCCTCGTAAACTTCATTTCTTCTAGAACGGGAACATTCCCTTCCCATGTGTCAGCGCCTGTGTTGTACGTTCCTCTCTTCGTCTTGTGTTCGCGCTATTCCCTTTTCAGCAATGTTATAACAACTAGCTCGAAACAACACCCTCGTAAGCTTCATTTCTTTCACAACGGGCACTTTCCCTTCCCATGTGTCAGCCCCTGTCTTGTACGTTCCTCTCGTCGCCTTGTCTTCGCGCTGTTCCCTTTTCAGCAATGTTATAACAACTAGCCCGCAACAACACCCTCGTAACCTTCATTTCTTCCACAACGGGCACTTTCCCTTCCCATGTGTCAGCGCCTGTGTTGTACGTTCCTCTCTTCGTCTTGTGTTCGCGCTGTTCCCTTTTGAGCAATGTTATAACATCTAGCCCGCAACAACACCCTCGTAAACTTCATTTCTTCCACAACGGGCACTTTGCCTTCCCATGTGTCAGCGCATGTGTTTTACGTTCCTCTCTTCGTCTTGTGTTCGCGCTGTTCCCTTTTCAGCAAAGGGATACCAACTAGCCCGCAACAACACCCTCGAAACTTCATTTCTTCTAGAACGGGAACTTTCCCTTCGTATGTGTCAGCGCGTGTGTTGTACGTTCCTCTCTTCGTCTTGTGTTCGCGCTGTTCGCTTTTCAGCAAAGTTATACCAACTAGACCGCAACAACACCATCGTAAATTTTATTTCTTCTACAACGGGCACTTTCACTTCCCATGTGTCAGCGCCTGTGTTGTACGTTCCTCTCTTCGTCTTGTGTTCGCGCTGTTCCCTTTTCAGCAATGTTATACCAACTAGCCCGCAGCAACACCCTCGTAAACTTCATTTCTTCCACAACGGGCACTTTCCCTTCCCATGTGTCAGCGCCTGTGTTGTACGTTCCTCTCTTCGTATTGTGTACACGCTGTTCCCTTTTCAGCATTGTTATAACAACTAGCCCGCAACAACACCCTCGTAAACTTCATTTCTTCCACAACGGGCACTTTCCCTTAGCATGTGTCAGCGCCTGTGTTGTACGTTCCTCTTTTTGCCTTGTCTTTGCGCTGTTTTCTTTTCAACAATGTTATAACAACTAGACCGCAACAACATCCTCGTAAACTTCATTTCTTTCACAACGGGCACTTTCCCTTCCCATGTGTTAGCGGCTGTTTTGTACGTTCCTGTCTTCGTCTTGAGTTCGCGCGGTTCCCGTTTCAGCAATGCTATACCAACTAGACCGCAACAACACCCTCGTAAACTCATTTCTTCCACAACAGGCACTTTCCCTTCCCATGTGCCAGCGCCTGTGTTGTACGTTCCTCTCTTCGCCTTGTCTTCGCGCTGTTCCCTTTTCAGCAATGTTATAACAACTTGCCCGCAAAAACACCCTCGTAAACTTCATTTCTTTTACAACGGGAACTTTCCCTACCCATGTGTCATCGCCTGAGTTGTACGCTCCTCTCTTCGTCTTGTCTTCGCGCTGTTCCCTTTTCAGCAATGTTATAACAACTAGCCCGCACCAACACCCTCGTAAACTTCATTTCTTCCACAACGGGCACTTTCCCTTCCCATGTGTCAGCGCCTGCGTTGTACGTTCCTCTTTTTGCCTTGTCTTCGCGCTGTTCCCTTTTCAGCAGTGTTATAACAACTAGACCGCAACAACATCCTCGTAAACTTCATTTCTTTTACAACGGGCACTTTTCCTTCCCATGTGTTAGCGGCTGTTTTGTACGTTCCTGTCTTCGTCTTGAGTTCGTGCTGTTTCCTTTTCAGCAATGTTCTACCAACTAGACCGCAACAACGCCCTCGTAAACTTCATTTCTTCCACAACAAGCACTTTCCCTTCCCATGTGTCAGCACCTGTGTTGTACGTTCCTCTCTTCGCCTTGTCTTCGCGCTGTTTCCTTTTCAGGAATGTTATAACAACTATCCCGCAACAACACCCTCGTAAACGTCATTGCTTTCACAACGGGCACTTTCCCTTCCAATGTGTCAGCGCCTGTTTTGTACGTTCCTCTCTTCGTCTTGAGTTCGCGCTGTTCCCTTTTCAGCAATGTTATACCAACTAGACCACAACAACACCCTCGTAAACTTCATTTCTTTTACAACGGGCACTTTCCCTTCCCATGCGTTAGCGGCTGTGTTGTACGTTCCTCTCTTCTTCTTGTGTTCGCGCTGTTCCCTTTTCAGCAATGTTATACCAACTAGCCTGCAACAACACCCTAGTAAACTTCATTTCTTCTACAACGGGCACTTTGCCTTCCCATGTGTCAGCGCCTGTGTTTTACGTTCCTCTCTTCGTCTTGTGTTCGCGCTGTTCTCTTATCAGCAAAGTTATACCAACTTGCCCGCAACAACACCCTCGTAAACTTCATTTCTTCTAGAACGGGAACATTCCCTTCCCATGTGTCAGCGCCTGTGTTGTACGTTCCTCTCTTCGTCTTGTGTTCGCGCTATTCCCTTTTCAGCAATGTTATAACAACTAGCTCGCAACAACACCCTCGTAAACTTCATTTCTTTCACAACGGGCACTTTCCCTTCCCATGTGTCAGCCCCTGTCTTGTACGTTCCTCTCGTCGCCTTGTCTTCGCGCTGTTCCCTTTTCAGCAATGTTATAACAACTAGCCCGCAACAACACCCTCGTAAACTTCATTTTTTCCACAACGGGCACTTTCGCTTGCCATGTGTCAGCGCCTGTGTTGTACGTTCCTCTCTTCGCCTTGTCTTAGCGCTGTTCCCTTTTCAGCAATGTTATAACAACTAGCCCGCAACAACACCCTCGTAACCTTCATTTCTTCCACAACGGGCACTCTCCCTTCCCATGTGTCAGCGCCTGTGTTGTACGTTCCTCTCTTCGTCTTGTGTTCGCGCTGTTCTCTTTTGAGCAATGTTATAACATCTAGCCCGCAACAACACCCTCGTAAACTTCATTTCTTCCACAACGGGCACTTTGCCTTCCCATGTGTCAGCGCATGTGTTTTACGTTCCTCTCTTCGTCTTGTGTTCGCGCTGTTCCCTTTTCAGCAAAGTGATACCAACTAGCCCGCAACAACACCCTCGAAACTTCATTTCTTCTAGAACGGGAACTTTCCCTTCGTATATGTCAGCGCATGTGTTGTACGTTCCTCTCTTCGTCTTGTGTTCGCGCTGTTCGCTTCTCAGCAAAACTATACCAACTAGACCGCAACAACACCATCGTAAATTTTATTTCTTCTACAACGGGCACTTTCACTTCCCATGTGTCAGCGCCTGTGTTGTACGTTCCTCTCTTCGTCTTGTGTTCGCGCTGTTCCCTTTTCAGCAATGTTATACCAACTAGCCCGCAGCAACACCCTCGTAAACTTCATTTCTTCCACAACGGGCACTTTCTCTTCCCATGTGTCAGCGCCTGTGTTGTACGTTCCTCTCTTCGTATTGTGTACACGCTTTTCCCTTTTCAGCATTGTTATAACAACTAGCCCGCAACAACACCCTCGTAAACTTCATTTCTTCCACAACCGGCACTTTCCCTTAGCATGTGTCAGCGCCTGTGTTGTACGTTCCTCTTTTTGCCTTGTCTTTGCGCTGTTTTCTTTTCAACAATGTTATAACAACTAGACCGCAACAACATCCTCGTAAACTTCATTTCTTTCACAACGGGCACATTCCCTTCCCATGTGTTAGCGGCTGTTTTGTACGTTCCTGTCTTCGTCTTGAGTTCGCGCGGTTCCCGTTTCAGCAATGCTATACCAACTAGACCGCAACAACACCCTCGTAAACTCATTTCTTCCACAACAGGCACTTTCCCTTCCCATGTGCCAGCGCCTGTGTTGTACGTTCCTCTCTTCGCCTTGTCTTCGCGCTGTTCCCTTTTCAGCAATGTTATAACAACTAGCCCGCAAAAACACCCTCGTAAACTTCATTTCTTTTACAACGGGCACTTTCCCTACCCATGTGTCAGCGCCTGAGTTGTACGCTCCTCTCTTCGCCTTGTCTTCGCACTGTTCCCTTTTCAGCAATGTTATAACAACTAGCCCGCACCAACACCCTCGTAAACTTCATTTCTTCCACAACGGGCACTTTCCCTTCCCATGTGTCAGCGCCTGTGTTGTACGTTCCTCTCTTCGCCTTGTCTCAGCGCTGTTCCCTTTTCAGCAATGTTATAACAACTAGCCCGAAACAATACCCTCGTAACCTTCATTTCTTCCACAACAGGCACTTTCCCTTCCCATGTGTCAGCACCTGTGTTGTACGTTCCTCTCTTCGCCTTGTCTTCGCGCTGTTTCCTTTTCAGCAATGTTATAACAACTAGCCCGCAACAACACCCTCGTAAACGTCATTGCTTTTACAACGGGCACTTTCCCTTCCAATGTGTCAGCGCCTGTTTTGTACGTTCCTCTCTTCGTCTTGAGTTCGCGCTGCTCCCTTTTCAGCAATGTTATACCAACTAGACCACAACAACACCCTCGTAAACTTCATTTCTTTTACAACGGGCACTTTCCCTTCCCATGTGTCAGCCCCTGTCTTGTACGTTCCTCTCTTCGCCTTGTCTTCGCGCTGTTCCCTTTTCAGCAATGTTATAACAACTAGCCCGACACAACACCCTCGTAAACTTAATTTTTTCCACAACGGGCACTTTCCCTTGCCATGTGTCAACGCCTGTGTTGTACGTTCCTCTCTTCGCCTTGTCTAAGCGCTGTTCCCTTTTCAGCAATGTTATAACAACTAGCCCGAAACAACACCCTCGTAACCATCATTTCTTCCACAACGGGCACTTTCCCTTCCCTTGTGTCAGCGTCTTGTGTTCGCGCTGTTCCCTTTTCAGCATTGTTATTACAACTAGCCCGCAACAACACCCTCGTAAACTTCATTTCTTCCACTACGGGCACTTTCCCTTAGCATCTGTCAGCGCCTGCGTTGTACGTTCCTCTTTTTGCCTTTTCTTTGCGCTGTTTTCTTTTCAACAATGTTATAACAACTAGACCGCAACAACATCCTCGTGAACTTCATTTCTTTCACAACGGGCACTTTCCCTTCCCATGTGTTAGCGGCTGTTTTGTACGTTCCTGTCTTCGTCTTGAGTTCGCGCGGTTCCCGTTTCAGCAATGCTATACCAACTAGACCGCAACAACACCCTCGTAAACTCATTTCTTCCACAACAGGCACTTTCCCTTCCCATGTGCCAGCGCCTGTGTTGTACGTTCCTCTCTTCGCCTTGTCTTCGCGCTGTTCCCTTTTCAGCAATGTTATAACAACTAGCCCGCAAAAACACCCTCGTAAACTTCATTTCTTTTACAACGGGCACTTTCCCTACCCATGTGTCAGCGCCTGAGTTGTACGCTCCTCTTTTCGCCTTGTCTTCGCGCTGTTCCCTTTTCAGCAATGTTATAACAACTAGCCCGCACCAACACCCTCATAAACTTCATTTCTTCAACAACGGGCACTTTCCCTTCCCATGTGTCAGCGCCTGTGTTGTACGTTCCTCTCTTCGCCTTGTCTTAGCGCTGTTCCCTTTTCAGCAATGTTATAACAACTAGCCCGAAACAACACCCTCGTAGCCTTCATTTCTTCCACAACAGGCACTTTCCCTTCCCATGTGTCAGCACCTGTGTTGTACGTTCCTCTCTTCGCCTTGTCTTCGCGCTGTTTCCTTTTCAGCAATGTTATAACAACTAGCCCGCAACAACACCCTCGTAAACGTCATTGCTTTCACAACGGGCACTTTCCCTTCCAATGTGTCAGCGCCTGTTTTGTACGTTCCTCTCTTCGTCTTGAGTTCGCGCTGCTCCCTTTTCAGCAATGCTATACCAACTAGACCACAACAACACCCTCGTAAACTTCATTTCTTTTACAGCGGGCACTTTCCCTTCCCATGTGTCAGCCCCTGTCTTGTACGTTCCTCTCTTCGCCTTGTCTTCGCGCTGTTCCCTTTTCAGCAATGTTATAACAACTAGCCCGACACAACACCCTCGTAAACTTAATTTTTTCCACAACGGGCACTTTCCCTTGCCATGTGTCAGCGCCTGTGTTGTACGTTCCTCTCTTCGCCTTGTCTTAGCGCTGTTCCCTTTTCAGCAATGTTATAACAACTAGCCCGAAACAACACCCTCGTAACCATCATTTCTTCCACAACGGGCACTTTCCCTTCCCTTGTGTCAGCGCCTGTGTTGTACGTTCCTCTCTTCGTCTTGTGTTCGCGCTGTTCCCTTTTGAGCAATGTTATAACATCTAGCCCGCAACAACACCCCCGTAAAGTTCATTTCTTCCACAACGGGCACTTTCCCTTCCCATGTGTCAGCGCCTGTGTTGTACGTTCCTTTCTTCGTATTGTGTACACGCTGTTCTTTTTTCAGCATTGTTATAACAACTAGCCCGCAACAACACCCTCGTAAACTTCATTTCTTCCACAACGGGCACTTTCCCTTACCATGTGTCAGCGCCTGTGTTGTACGTTCCTCTTTTTGCCTTGTCTTCGCGCTGTTCCCTTTTCAGCAGTGTTATAACAACTAGACCGCAACAACATCCTCGTAAACTTCATTTCTTTTACAACGGGCACTTTCCCTTCCCATGTGTTAGCGGCTGTTTTGTACGTTCCTGTCTTCGTCTTGAGTTCGTGCTATTCCCTTTTCAGCAATGTTCTACCAACTAGACCGCAACAACACCCTCGTAAACTTCATTTCTTCCACAACAGGCACTTTCCCTTCCCATGTGTCAGCACCTGTGTTGTACGTTCCTCTCTTCGCCTTGTCTTCGCGCTGTTATAACAACTAGCCCGCAACAACACCCTCGTAAACGTCATTGCTTTCACAACGGGCACTTTCCCTTCCAATGTGTCAGCGCCTGTTTTGTACGTTCCTCTCTTCGTCTTGAGTTCGCGCTGTTCCCTTTTCAGCAATGTTATACCAACTAGACCACAACAACACCCTCGTAAACTTCATTTCTTTTACAACGGGCACTTTCCCTTCCCATGCGTTAGCGGCTGTGTTGTACGTTCCTCTCTTCGTCTTGTGTTCGCGCTGTTCCCTTTTCAGCTATGTTATACCAACTAGCCTGCAACAACACCCTAGTAAACTTCATTTCTTCTGCAACGGGCACCTTCCCTTCCCATGCGTTAGCGGCTGTGTTGTACGTTCCTCTCTTCATCTTGTGATCGCGCTGTTCCCTTTTCAGCAACGTTATACCAACTAGCCTGCAACAACACCCTAGTAAACTTCATTTCTTCTACAACGGACACTTTGCCTTCCCATGTGTCAGCCCCTGTCTTGTACATTCCTCTCTTCGCCTTGTCTTCGCGCTGTTCCCTTTTCAGCAATGTTATAACAACTAGACCGCAACAACACCCTCGTAAACTTCATTTTTTCCACAACGGGCGCTTTCCCTTGCCATGTGTCAGCGCCTGTGTTGTACGTTCCTCTCTTCGCCTTGTCTTAGCGCTGTTCCCTTTTCAGCAATGTTATAACAACTAGCCCGAAACAACGCCCTCGTAATCTTCATTCCTTCCACAACGGGCACTTTCTCTTCCCTTGTGTCAGCGCCTGTGTTGTACGTTCCTCTCTTCGTCTTGTGTTCGCGCTGTTCCCTTTTGAGCAATGTTATAACATCTAGCCCGCAACAACACCCTCGTAAACTTCATTTCTTCGACAACGGGCACTTTCCCTTCCCATGTGTCAGCGCCTGTGTTGTACGTTCCTCTCTTCGTATGGCGTACACGCTGTTCTTTTTTCAGCACTGTTATAACAACTAGCCCGCAACAACACCCTCGTAAACTTCATTTCATTAACAACGGGCACTTTCCCTTCCCATGTGTCAGCACCTGTGTTGTACGTTCCTCTCTTCGCCTTGTCTTCGCGCTGTTTCCTTTTCAGCAATGTTATAACAACTAGCCCGCAACAACACCCTCGTAAACTTCATTTCTTTTACAACGGGCACTTTCCCTAGCCATGTGTCAGCGCCTGAGTTGTACGCTCCTCTTTTCGCCTTGTCTTCGCGCTGTTCCTTTTTCAGAAATGTTATAACAACTAGCCCGCACCAACACCCTCGTAAACTTCATTTCTTTCACAACGGGCACTTTCCCTTCCCATGTGTCAGCCCCTGTCTTGTACGTTCCTCTCGTCGCCTTGTCTTCGCGCTGTTCCCTTTTCAGCAATGTTATAACAACTAGCCCGCAACAACACCCTCGTAAACTTCATTTTTTCCACAACGGGCACTTTCGCTTGCCATGTGTCAGCGCCTGCGTTGTACGTTCCTCTTTTTGCCTTGTCTTTGCGCTGTTCCCTTTTCAGCAGTGTTATAACAACTAGACCGCAACAACATCCTCGTAAACTTCATTTCTTTTACAACGGGCACTTTTCCTTCCCATGTGTTAGCGGCTGTTTTGTACGTTCCTGTCTTCGTCTTGAGTTCGTGCTGTTTCCTTTTCAGCAATGTTCTACCAACTAGACCGCAACAACGCCCTCGTAAACTTCATTTCTTCCACAACAAGCACTTTCCCTTCCCATGTGTCAGCACCTGTGTTGTACGTTCCTCTCTTCGCCTTGTCTTCGCGCTGTTTCCTTTTCAGCAATGTTATAACAACTAGCCCGCAACAACACCCTCGTAAACGTCTTTGCTTTCACAACGGGCACTTTCCCTTCCAATGTGTCAGCGCCTGTTTTGTACGTTCCTCTCTTCGTCTTGAGTTCGCGCTGTTCCTTTTTCAGAAATGTTATAACAACTAGCCCGCACCAACACCCTCGTAAACTTCATTTCTTTCACAACGGGCACTTTCCCTTCCCATGTGTCAGCCCCTGTCTTGTACGTTCCTCTCGTCGCCTTGTCTTCGCGCTGTTCCCTTTTCAGCAATGTTATAACAACTAGCCCGCACCAACACCCTCGTAAACTTCATTTCTTCCACAACGGGCACTTTCCCTTCCCATGTGTCAGCGCCTGCGTTGTACGTTCCTCTTTTTGCCTTGTCTTTGCGCTGTTCCCTTTTCAGCAGTGTTATAACAACTAGACCGCAACAACATCCTCGTAAACTTCATTTCTTTTACAACGGGCACTTTTCCTTCCCATGTGTTAGCGGCTGTTTTGTACGTTCCTGTCTTCGTCTTGAGTTCGTGCTGTTTCCTTTTCAGCAATGTTCTACCAACTAGACCGCAACAACGCCCTCGTAAACTTCATTTCTTCCACAACAAGCACTTTCCCTTCCCATGTGTCAGCACCTGTGTTGTACGTTCCTCTCTTCGCCTTGTCTTCGCGCTGTTTCCTTTTCAGCAATGTTATAACAACTAGCCCGCAACAACACCCTCGTAAACGTCTTTGCTTTCACAACGGGCACTTTCCCTTCCAATGTGTCAGCGCCTGTTTTGTACGTTCCTCTCTTCGTCTTGAGTTCGCGCTGTTCCCTTTTCAGCAATGTTATACCAACTAGACCACAACAACACCCTCGTAAACTTCATTTCTTTTACAACGGGCACTTTCCCTTCCCATGCGTTAGCGGTTGTGTTGTACGTTCCTCTCTTCTTCTTGTGTTCGCGCTGTTCCCTTTTCAGCAATGTTATACCAACTAGCCTGCAACAACACCCTAGTAAACTTCATTTCTTCTACAACGGGCACTTTGCCTTCCCATGTGTCAGCGCCTGTGTTTTACGTTCCTCTCTTCGTCTTGTGTTCGCGCTGTTCTCTTATCAGCAAAGTTATACCAACTTGCCCGCAACAACACCCTCGTAAACTTCATTTCTTCTAGAACGGGAACATTCCCTTCCCATGTGTCAGCGCCTGTGTTGTACGTTCCTCTCTTCGTCTTGTGTTCGCGCTATTCCCTTTTCAGCAATGTTATAACAACTAGCTCGCAACAACACCCTCGTAAACTTCATTTCTTTCACAACGGGCACTTTCCCTTCCCATGTGTCAGCCCCTGTCTTGTACGTTCCTCTCGTCGCCTTGTCTTCGCGCTGTTCCCTTTTCAGCAATGTTATAACAACTAGCCCGCAACAACACCCTCGTAAACTTCATTTTTTCCACAACGGGCACTTTCGCTTGCCATGTGTCAGCGCCTGTGTTGTACGTTCCTCTCTTCGCCTTGTCTTAGCGCTGTTCCCTTTTCAGCAATGTTATAACAACTAGCCCGCAACAACACCCTCGTAACCTTCATTTCTTCCACAACGGGCGCTTTCCCTTCCCATTTGTCAGCGCCTGTGTTGTACGTTCCTCTCTTCATCTTGTGTTCGCGCTGTGATCTTTTGAGCAATGTTATAACATCTAGCCCGCAACAACACCCTCGTAAACTTCATTTCTTCCACAACGGGCACTTTGCCTTCCCATGTGTCAGCGCATGTGTTTTACGTTCCTCTCTTCGTCTTGTGTTCGCGCTGTTCCCTTTTCAGCAAAGTGATACCAACTAGCCCGCAACAACACCCTCGAAACTTCATTTCTTCTAGAACGGGAACTTTCCCTTCGTATATGTCAGCGCATGTGTTGTACGTTCCTCTCTTCGTCTTGTGTTCGCGCTGTTCGCTTCTCAGCAAAGTTATACCAACTAGACCGCAACAACACCATCGTAAATTTTATTTCTTCTACAACGGGCACTTTCACTTCCCATGTGTCAGCGCCTGTGTTGTACGTTCCTCTTTTTGCCTTGTCTTCGCGCTGTTCCCTTTTCAGCAGTGTTATAACAACTAGACCGCAACAACATCCTCGTAAACTTCATTTCTTTTACAACGGGCACTTTCCCTTCCCATGTGTTAGCGGCTGTTTTGTACGTTCCTGTCTTCGTCTTGAGTTCGCGCGGTTCCCGTTTCAGCAATGCTATACCAACTAGACCGGAACAACACCCTCGTAAACTCATTTCTTCCACAACAGGCACTTTCCCTTCCCATGTGCCAGCGCCTGCGTTGTACGTTCCTCTCTTCGCCTTGTCTTCGCGCTGTTCCCTTTTCAGCAATGTTATAACAACTAGCCCGCAAAAACACCCTCGTAAACTTCATTTCTTTTACAACGGGCACTTTCCCTACCCATGTGTCAGCGCCTGAGTTGTACGCTCCTCTCTTCGCCGTGTCTTCGCACTGTTCCCTTTTCAGCAATGTTATAGCAACTAGCCCGCACCAACACCCTCGTAAACTTCATTTCTTCCACAACGGGCACTTTCCCTTCCCATGTGTCAGCGCCTGTGTTGTACGTTCCTCTCTTCGCCTTGTCTCAGCGCTGTTCCCTTTTCAGCAATGTTATAACAACTAGCCCGAAACAATACCCTCGTAACCTTCATTTCTTCCACAACAGGCACTTTCCCTTCCCATGTGTCAGCGCCTGTGTTGTACGTTCCTCTTTTTGCCTTGTCTTCGCGCTGTTCCCTTTTCAGCAGTGTTATAACAACTAGACCGCAACAACATCCTCGTAAACTTCATTTCTTTTACAACGGGCACTTTCCCTTCCCATGTGTTAGTGGCTGTTTTGTACGTTCCTGTCTTCGTCTTGAGTTCGTGCTGTTTCCTTTTCAGCAATGTTCTACCAACTAGACCGCAACAACGCCCTCGTAAACTTCATTTCTTCCACAACAAGCACTTTCCCTTCCCATGTGTCAGCACCTGTGTTGTACGTTCCTCTCTTCGCCTTGTCTTCGCGCTGTTTCCTTTTCAGCAATGTTATAACAACTAGCCCGCAACAACACCCTCGTAAACGTCATTGCTTTCACAACGGGCACTTTCCCTTCCAATGTGTCAGCGCCTGTTTTGTACGTTCCTCTCTTCGTCTTGTGTTCGCGCTGTTCCCTTATCAGCAAAGGTATACCAACTAGCCCGCAACAACACCCTCGTAAACTTCATTTCTTCTAGAACGGGAACATTCCCTTCCCATGTGTCAGCGCCTGTGTTGTACGTTCCTCTCTTCGTCTTGTGTTCGCGCTATTCCCTTTTCAGCAATGTTATAACAACTAGCTCGAAACAACACCCTCGTAAGCTTCATTTCTTTCACAACGGGCACTTTCCCTTCCCATGTGTCAGCCCCTGTCTTGTACGTTCCTCTCGTCGCCTTGTCTTCGCGCTGTTCCCTTTTCAGCAATGTTATAACAACTAGCCCGCAACAACACCCTCGTAACCTTCATTTCTTCCACAACGGGCACTTTCCCTTCCCATGTGTCAGCGCCTGTGTTGTACGTTCCTCTCTTCGTCTTGTGTTCGCGCTGTTCCCTTTTGAGCAATGTTATAACATCTAGCCCGCAACAACACCCTCGTAAACTTCATTTCTTCCACAACGGGCACTTTGCCTTCCCATGTGTCAGCGCATGTGTTTTACGTTCCTCTCTTCGTCTTGTGTTCGCGCTGTTCCCTTTTCAGCAAAGGGATACCAACTAGCCCGCAACAACACCCTCGAAACTTCATTTCTTCTAGAACGGGAACTTTCCCTTCGTATGTGTCAGCGCGTGTGTTGTACGTTCCTCTCTTCGTCTTGTGTTCGCGCTGTTCGCTTTTCAGCAAAGTTATACCAACTAGACCGCAACAACACCATCGTAAATTTTATTTCTTCTACAACGGGCACTTTCACTTCCCATGTGTCAGCGCCTGTGTTGTACGTTCCTCTCTTCGTCTTGTGTTCGCGCTGTTCCCTTTTCAGCAATGTTATACCAACTAGCCCGCAGCAACACCCTCGTAAACTTCATTTCTTCCACAACGGGCACTTTCCCTTCCCATGTGTCAGCGCCTGTGTTGTACGTTCCTCTCTTCGTATTGTGTACACGCTGTTCCCTTTTCAGCATTGTTATAACAACTAGCCCGCAACAACACCCTCGTAAACTTCATTTCTTCCACAACGGGCACTTTCCCTTAGCATGTGTCAGCGCCTGTGTTGTACGTTCCTCTTTTTGCCTTGTCTTTGCGCTGTTTTCTTTTCAACAATGTTATAACAACTAGACCGCAACAACATCCTCGTAAACTTCATTTCTTTCACAACGGGCACTTTCCCTTCCCATGTGTTAGCGGCTGTTTTGTACGTTCCTGTCTTCGTCTTGAGTTCGCGCGGTTCCCGTTTCAGCAATGCTATACCAACTAGACCGCAACAACACCCTCGTAAACTCATTTCTTCCACAACAGGCACTTTCCCTTCCCATGTGCCAGCGCCTGTGTTGTACGTTCCTCTCTTCGCCTTGTCTTCGCGCTGTTCCCTTTTCAGCAATGTTATAACAACTTGCCCGCAAAAACACCCTCGTAAACTTCATTTCTTTTACAACGGGAACTTTCCCTACCCATGTGTCATCGCCTGAGTTGTACGCTCCTCTCTTCGTCTTGTCTTCGCGCTGTTCCCTTTTCAGCAATGTTATAACAACTAGCCCGCACCAACACCCTCGTAAACTTCATTTCTTCCACAACGGGCACTTTCCCTTCCCATGTGTCAGCGCCTGCGTTGTACGTTCCTCTTTTTGCCTTGTCTTCGCGCTGTTCCCTTTTCAGCAGTGTTATAACAACTAGACCGCAACAACATCCTCGTAAACTTCATTTCTTTTACAACGGGCACTTTTCCTTCCCATGTGTTAGCGGCTGTTTTGTACGTTCCTGTCTTCGTCTTGAGTTCGTGCTGTTTCCTTTTCAGCAATGTTCTACCAACTAGACCGCAACAACGCCCTCGTAAACTTCATTTCTTCCACAACAAGCACTTTCCCTTCCCATGTGTCAGCACCTGTGTTGTACGTTCCTCTCTTCGCCTTGTCTTCGCGCTGTTTCCTTTTCAGGAATGTTATAACAACTATCCCGCAACAACACCCTCGTAAACGTCATTGCTTTCACAACGGGCACTTTCCCTTCCAATGTGTCAGCGCCTGTTTTGTACGTTCCTCTCTTCGTCTTGAGTTCGCGCTGTTCCCTTTTCAGCAATGTTATACCAACTAGACCACAACAACACCCTCGTAAACTTCATTTCTTTTACAACGGGCACTTTCCCTTCCCATGCGTTAGCGGCTGTGTTGTACGTTCCTCTCTTCTTCTTGTGTTCGCGCTGTTCCCTTTTCAGCAATGTTATACCAACTAGCCTGCAACAACACCCTAGTAAACTTCATTTCTTCTACAACGGGCACTTTGCCTTCCCATGTGTCAGCGCCTGTGTTTTACGTTCCTCTCTTCGTCTTGTGTTCGCGCTGTTCTCTTATCAGCAAAGTTATACCAACTTGCCCGCAACAACACCCTCGTAAACTTCATTTCTTCTAGAACGGGAACATTCCCTTCCCATGTGTCAGCGCCTGTGTTGTACGTTCCTCTCTTCGTCTTGTGTTCGCGCTATTCCCTTTTCAGCAATGTTATAACAACTAGCTCGCAACAACACCCTCGTAAACTTCATTTCTTTCACAACGGGCACTTTCCCTTCCCATGTGTCAGCCCCTGTCTTGTACGTTCCTCTCGTCGCCTTGTCTTCGCGCTGTTCCCTTTTCAGCAATGTTATAACAACTAGCCCGCAACAACACCCTCGTAAACTTCATTTTTTCCACAACGGGCACTTTCGCTTGCCATGTGTCAGCGCCTGTGTTGTACGTTCCTCTCTTCGCCTTGTCTTAGCGCTGTTCCCTTTTCAGCAATGTTATAACAACTAGCCCGCAACAACACCCTCGTAACCTTCATTTCTTCCACAACGGGCACTCTCCCTTCCCATGTGTCAGCGCCTGTGTTGTACGTTCCTCTCTTCGTCTTGTGTTCGCGCTGTTCCCTTTTGAGCAATGTTATAACATCTAGCCCGCAACAACACCCTCGTAAACTTCATTTCTTCCACAACGGGCACTTTGCCTTCCCATGTGTCAGCGCATGTGTTTTACGTTCCTCTCTTCGTCTTGTGTTCGCGCTGTTCCCTTTTCAGCAAAGTGATACCAACTAGCCCGCAACAACACCCTCGAAACTTCATTTCTTCTAGAACGGGAACTTTCCCTTCGTATATGTCAGCGCATGTGTTGTACGTTCCTCTCTTCGTCTTGTGTTCGCGCTGTTCGCTTCTCAGCAAAACTATACCAACTAGACCGCAACAACACCATCGTAAATTTTATTTCTTCTACAACGGGCACTTTCACTTCCCATGTGTCAGCGCCTGTGTTGTACGTTCCTCTCTTCGTCTTGTGTTCGCGCTGTTCCCTTTTCAGCAATGTTATACCAACTAGCCCGCAGCAACACCCTCGTAAACTTCATTTCTTCCACAACGGGCACTTTCTCTTCCCATGTGTCAGCGCCTGTGTTGTACATTCCTCTCTTCGTATTGTGTACACGCTTTTCCCTTTTCAGCATTGTTATAACAACTAGCCCGCAACAACACCCTCGTAAACTTCATTTCTTCCACAACCGGCACTTTCCCTTAGCATGTGTCAGCGCCTGTGTTGTACGTTCCTCTTTTTGCCTTGTCTTTGCGCTGTTTTCTTTTCAACAATGTTATAACAACTAGACCGCAACAACATCCTCGTAAACTTCATTTCTTTCACAACGGGCACATTCCCTTCCCATGTGTTAGCGGCTGTTTTGTACGTTCCTGTCTTCGTCTTGAGTTCGCGCGGTTCCCGTTTCAGCAATGCTATACCAACTAGACCGCAACAACACCCTCGTAAACTCATTTCTTCCACAACAGGCACTTTCCCTTCCCATGTGCCAGCGCCTGTGTTGTACGTTCCTCTCTTCGCCTTGTCTTCGCGCTGTTCCCTTTTCAGCAATGTTATAACAACTAGCCCGCAAAAACACCCTCGTAAACTTCATTTCTTTTACAACGGGCACTTTCCCTACCCATGTGTCAGCGCCTGAGTTGTACGCTCCTCTCTTCGCCTTGTCTTCGCACTGTTCCCTTTTCAGCAATGTTATAACAACTAGCCCGCACCAACACCCTCGTAAACTTCATTTCTTCCACAACGGGCACTTTCCCTTCCCATGTGTCAGCGCCTGTGTTGTACGTTCCTCTCTTCGCCTTGTCTCAGCGCTGTTCCCTTTTCAGCAATGTTATAACAACTAGCCCGAAACAATACCCTCGTAACCTTCATTTCTTCCACAACAGGCACTTTCCCTTCCCATGTGTCAGCACCTGTGTTGTACGTTCCTCTCTTCGCCTTGTCTTCGCGCTGTTTCCTTTTCAGCAATGTTATAACAACTAGCCCGCAACAACACCCTCGTAAACGTCATTGCTTTTACAACGGGCACTTTCCCTTCCAATGTGTCAGCGCCTGTTTTGTACGTTCCTCTCTTCGTCTTGAGTTCGCGCTGCTCCCTTTTCAGCAATGTTATACCAACTAGACCACAACAACACCCTCGTAAACTTCATTTCTTTTACAACGGGCACTTTCCCTTCCCATGTGTCAGCCCCTGTCTTGTACGTTCCTCTCTTCGCCTTGTCTTCGCGCTGTTCCCTTTTCAGCAATGTTATAACAACTAGCCCGACACAACACCCTCGTAAACTTAATTTTTTCCACAACGGGCACTTTCCCTTGCCATGTGTCAACGCCTGTGTTGTACGTTCCTCTCTTCGCCTTGTCTAAGCGCTGTTCCCTTTTCAGCAATGTTATAACAACTAGCCCGAAACAACACCCTCGTAACCATCATTTCTTCCACAACGGGCACTTTCCCTTCCCTTGTGTCAGCGTCTTGTGTTCGCGCTGTTCCCTTTTCAGCATTGTTATTACAACTAGCCCGCAACAACACCCTCGTAAACTTCATTTCTTCCACTACGGGCACTTTCCCTTAGCATGTGTCAGCGCCTGTGTTGTACGTTCCTCTTTTTGCCTTTTCTTTGCGCTGTTTTCTTTTCAACAATGTTATAACAACTAGACCGCAACAACATCCTCGTGAACTTCATTTCTTTCACAACGGGCACTTTCCCTTCCCATGTGTTAGCGGCTGTTTTGTACGTTCCTGTCTTCGTCTTGAGTTCGCGCGGTTCCCGTTTCAGCAATGCTATACCAACTAGACCGCAACAACACCCTCGTAAACTCATTTCTTCCACAACAGGCACTTTCCCTTCCCATGTGCCAGCGCCTGTGTTGTACGTTCCTCTCTTCGCCTTGTCTTCGCGCTGTTCCCTTTTCAGCAATGTTATAACAACTAGCCCGCAAAAACACCCTCGTAAACTTCATTTCTTTTACAACGGGCACTTTCCCTACCCATGTGTCAGCGCCTGAGTTGTACGCTCCTCTTTTCGCCTTGTCTTCGCGCTGTTCCCTTTTCAGCAATGTTATAACAACTAGCCCGCACCAACACCCTCATAAACTTCATTTCTTCAACAACGGGCACTTTCCCTTCCCATGTGTCAGCGCCTGTGTTGTACGTTCCTCTCTTCGCCTTGTCTTAGCGCTGTTCCCTTTTCAGCAATGTTATAACAACTAGCCCGAAACAACACCCTCGTAGCCTTCATTTCTTCCACAACAGGCACTTTCCCTTCCCATGTGTCAGCACCTGTGTTGTACGTTCCTCTCTTCGCCTTGTCTTCGCGCTGTTTCCTTTTCAGCAATGTTATAACAACTAGCCCGCAACAACACCCTCGTAAACGTCATTGCTTTCACAACGGGCACTTTCCCTTCCAATGTGTCAGCGCCTGTTTTGTACGTTCCTCTCTTCGTCTTGAGTTCGCGCTGCTCCCTTTTCAGCAATGCTATACCAACTAGACCACAACAACACCCTCGTAAACTTCATTTCTTTTACAGCGGGCACTTTCCCTTCCCATGTGTCAGCCCCTGTCTTGTACGTTCCTCTCTTCGCCTTGTCTTCGCGCTGTTCCCTTTTCAGCAATGTTATAACAACTAGCCCGACACAACACCCTCGTAAACTTAATTTTTTCCACAACGGGCACTTTCCCTTGCCATGTGTCAGCGCCTGTGTTGTACGTTCCTCTCTTCGCCTTGTCTTAGCGCTGTTCCCTTTTCAGCAATGTTATAACAACTAGCCCGAAACAACACCCTCGTAACCATCATTTCTTCCACAACGGGCACTTTCCCTTCCCTTGTGTCAGCGCCTGTGTTGTACGTTCCTCTCTTCGTCTTGTGTTCGCGCTGTTCCCTTTTGAGCAATGTTATAACATCTAGCCCGCAACAACACCCCCGTAAAGTTCATTTCTTCCACAACGGGCACTTTCCCTTCCCATGTGTCAGCGCCTGTGTTGTACGTTCCTTTCTTCGTATTGTGTACACGCTGTTCTTTTTTCAGCATTGTTATAACAACTAGCCCGCAACAACACCCTCGTAAACTTCATTTCTTCCACAACGGGCACTTTCCCTTACCATGTGTCAGCGCCTGTGTTGTACGTTCCTCTTTTTGCCTTGTCTTCGCGCTGTTCCCTTTTCAGCAGTGTTATAACAACTAGACCGCAACAACATCCTCGTAAACTTCATTTCTTTTACAACGGGCACTTTCCCTTCCCATGTGTTAGCGGCTGTTTTGTACGTTCCTGTCTTCGTCTTGAGTTCGTGCTATTCCCTTTTCAGCAATGTTCTACCAACTAGACCGCAACAACACCCTCGTAAACTTCATTTCTTCCACAACAGGCACTTTCCCTTCCCATGTGTCAGCACCTGTGTTGTACGTTCCTCTCTTCGCCTTGTCTTCGCGCTGTTATAACAACTAGCCCGCAACAACACCCTCGTAAACGTCATTGCTTTCACAACGGGCACTTTCCCTTCCAATGTGTCAGCGCCTGTTTTGTACGTTCCTCTCTTCGTCTTGAGTTCGCGCTGTTCCCTTTTCAGCAATGTTATACCAACTAGACCACAACAACACCCTCGTAAACTTCATTTCTTTTACAACGGGCACTTTCCCTTCCCATGCGTTAGCGGCTGTGTTGTAC
The DNA here is from genome assembly GCF_052857255.1 of Amblyomma americanum. NCBI lineage: Eukaryota > Metazoa > Arthropoda > Arachnida > Ixodida > Ixodidae > Amblyomma > Amblyomma americanum. Next base: position 52,745,841 of record NC_135500.1, read on the forward strand.
GTTCCTCTCTTCGTCTTGTGTTCGCGCTGTTCCCTTTTCAGCTATGTTATACCAACTAGCCTGCAACAACACCCTAGTAAACTTCATTTCTTCTGCAACGGGCACCTTCCCTTCCCATGCGTTAGCGGCTGTGTTGTACGTTCCTCTCTTCATCTTGTGATCGCGCTGTTCCCTTTTCAGCAACGTTATACCAACTAGCCTGCAACAACACCCTAGTAAACTTCATTTCTTCTACAACGGACACTTTGCCTTCCCATGTGTCAGCCCCTGTCTTGTACATTCCTCTCTTCGCCTTGTCTTCGCGCTGTTCCCTTTTCAGCAATGTTATAACAACTAGACCGCAACAACACCCTCGTAAACTTCATTTTTTCCACAACGGGCGCTTTCCCTTGCCATGTGTCAGCGCCTGTGTTGTACGTTCCTCTCTTCGCCTTGTCTTAGCGCTGTTCCCTTTTCAGCAATGTTATAACAACTAGCCCGAAACAACGCCCTCGTAATCTTCATTCCTTCCACAACGGGCACTTTCTCTTCCCTTGTGTCAGCGCCTGTGTTGTACGTTCCTCTCTTCGTCTTGTGTTCGCGCTGTTCCCTTTTGAGCAATGTTATAACATCTAGCCCGCAACAACACCCTCGTAAACTTCATTTCTTCGACAACGGGCACTTTCCCTTCCCATGTGTCAGCGCCTGTGTTGTACGTTCCTCTCTTCGTATGGCGTACACGCTGTTCTTTTTTCAGCACTGTTATAACAACTAGCCCGCAACAACACCCTCGTAAACTTCATTTCATTAACAACGGGCACTTTCCCTTCCCATGTGTCAGCACCTGTGTTGTACGTTCCTCTCTTCGCCTTGTCTTCGCGCTGTTTCCTTTTCAGCAATGTTATAACAACTAGCCCGCAACAACACCCTCGTAAACTTCATTTCTTTTACAACGGGCACTTTCCCTAGCCATGTGTCAGCGCCTGAGTTGTACGCTCCTCTTTTCGCCTTGTCTTCGCGCTGTTCCTTTTTCAGAAATGTTATAACAACTAGCCCGCACCAACACCCTCGTAAACTTCATTTCTTTCACAACGGGCACTTTCCCTTCCCATGTGTCAGCCCCTGTCTTGTACGTTCCTCTCGTCGCCTTGTCTTCGCGCTGTTCCCTTTTCAGCAATGTTATAACAACTAGCCCGCAACAACACCCTCGTAAACTTCATTTTTTCCACAACGGGCACTTTCGCTTGCCATGTGTCAGCGCCTGTGTTGTACGTTCCTCTCTTCGCCTTGTCTTAGCGCTGTTCCCTTTTCAGCAATGTTATAACAACTAGCCCGCAACAACACCCTCGAAACTTCATTTCTTCTAGAACGGGAACTTTCCCTTCGTATATGTCAGCGCCTGTGTTGTACGTTCCTCTTTTCGTCTTGTGTTCGCGCTGTTCCCTTTTCAGCAATGTTATACCAACTAGCCCGCAGCAACACCCTCGTAAACTTCATTTCTTCCACAACGGGCACTTTCTCTTCCCATGTGTCAGCGCCTGTGTTGTACGTTCCTCTCTTCGTATTGTGTACACGCTGTTCCCTTTTCAGCATTGTTATAACAACTAGCCGGCAACAACACCCTCGTAAACTTCATTTCTTCCACAACGGGCACTTTCCCTTAGCATGTGTCAGCGCCTGTGTTGTACGTTCCTCTTTTTGCCTTGTCTTTGCGCTGTTTTATTTTCAACAATGTTATAACAACTAGACCGCAACAACATCCTCGTAAACTTCATTTCTTTCACAACGGGCACTTTCCCTTCCCATGTGTTAGCGGCTGTTTTGTACGTTCCTGTCTTCGTCTTGAGTTCGCGCGGTTCCCGTTTCAGCAATGCTATACCAACTAGACCGCAACAACACCCTCGTAAACTCATTTCTTCCACAACAGGCACTTTCCCTTCCCATGTGCCAGCGCCTGTGTTGTACGTTCCTCTCTTCGCCTTGTCTTCGCGCTGTTCCCTTTTCAGCAATGTTATAACAACTAGCCCGAAACAACACCCTCGTAACCATCATTTCTTCCACAACGGGCACTTTCCCTTCCCTTGTGTCAGCGTCTTGTGTTCGCGCTGTTCCCTTTTCAGCATTGTTATAACAACTAGCCCGCAACAACACCCTCGTAAACTTCATTTATTCCACAACGGGCACTTTCCCTTAGCATGTGTCAGCGCCTGTGTTGTACGTTCCTCTTTTTGCCTTTTCTTTGCGCTGTTTTCTTTTCAACAATGTTGTAACAACTAGACCGCAACAACATCCTCGTAAACTTCATTTCTTTCACAACGGGCACTTTCCCTTCCCATGTGTTAGCGGCTGTTTTGTACGTTCCTGTCTTCGTCTTGAGTTCGCGCGGTTCCCGTTTCAGCAATGCTATACCAACTAGACCGCAACAACACCCTCGTAAACTCATTTCTTCCACAACAGGCACTTTCCCTTCCCATGTGCCAGCGCCTGTGTTGTACGTTCCTCTCTTCGCCTTGTCTTCGCGCTGTTCCCTTTTCAGCAATGTTATAACAACTAGCCCGCAAAAACACCCTCGTAAACTTCATTTCTTTTACAACGGGCACTTTCCCTACCCATGTGTCAGCGCCTGAGTTGTACGCTCCTCTTTTCGCCTTGTCTTCGCGCTGTTCCCTTTTCAGCAATGTTATAACAACTAGCCCGCACCAACACCCTCATAAACTTCATTTCTTCAACAACGGGCACTTTCCCTTCCCATGTGTCAGCGCCTGTGTTGTACGTTCCTCTCTTCGCCTTGTCTTAGCGCTGTTCCCTTTTCAGCAATGTTATAACAACTAGCCCGAAACAACACCCTCGCAGCCTTCATTTCTTCCACAACAGGCACTTTCCCTTCCCATGTGTCAGCACCTGTGTTGTACGTTCCTCTCTTCGCCTTGTCTTCGCGCTGTTTCCTTTTCAGCAATGTTATAACAACTAGCCCGCAACAACACCCTCGTAAACGTCATTGCTTTCACAACGGGCACTTTCCCTTCCAATGTGTCAGCGCCTGTTTTGTACGTTCCTCTCTTCGTCTTGAGTTCGCGCTGCTCCCTTTTCAGCAATGTTATACCAACTAGACCACAACAACACCCTCGTAAACTTCATTTCTTTTACAGCGGGCACTTTCCCTTCCCATGTGTCAGCCCCTGTCTTGTACGTTCCTCTCTTCGCCTTGTCTTCGCGCTGTTCCCTTTTCAGCAATGTTATAACAACTAGCCCGACACAACACCCTCGTAAACTTAATTTTTTTCACAACGGGCACTTTCCCTTGCCATGTGTCAGCGCCTGTGTTGTACGTTCCTCTCTTCGCCTTGTCTTAGCGCTGTTCCCTTTTCAGCAATGTTATAACAACTAGCCCGAAACAACACCCTCGTAACCATCATTTCTTCCACAACGGGCACTTTCCCTTCCCTTGTGTCAGCGCCTGTGTTGTACGTTCCTCTCTTCGTCTTGTGTTCGCGCTGTTCCCTTTTGAGCAATGTTATAACATCTAGCCCGCAACAACACCCCCGTAAAGTTCATTTCTTCCACAACGGGCACTTTCCCTTCCCATGTGTCAGCGCCTGTGTTGTACGTTCCTCTCTTCGTATTGTGTACACGCTGTTCTTTTTTCAGCATTGTTATAACAACTAGCCCGCAACAACACCCTCGTAAACTTCATTTCTTCCACAACGGGCACTTTCCCTTACCATGTGTCAGCGCCTGTGTTGTACGTTCCTCTTTTTGCCTTGTCTTCGCGCTGTTCCCTTTTCAGCAGTGTTATAACAACTAGACCGCAACAACATCCTCGTAAACTTCATTTCTTTTACAACGGGCACTTTCCCTTCCCATGTGTTAGCGGCTGTTTTGTACGTTCCTGTCTTCGTCTTGAGTTCGTGCTGTTCCCTTTTCAGCAATGTTCTACCAACTAGACCGCAACAACACCCTCGTAAACTTCATTTCTTCCACAACAGGCACTTTCCCTTCCCATGTGTCAGCACCTGTGTTGTACGTTCCTCTCTTCGCCTTGTCTTCGCGCTGTTATAACAACTAGCCCGCATCAACACCCTCGTAAACGTCATTGCTTTCACAACGGGCACTTTCCCTTCCAATGTGTCAGCGCCTGTTTTGTACGTTCCTCTCTTCGTCTTGAGTTCGCGCTGTTCCCTTTTCAGCAATGTTATACCAACTAGACCACAACAACACCCTCGTAAACTTCATTTCTTTTACAACGGGCACTTTCCCTTCCCATGCGTTAGCGGCTGTGTTGTACGTTCCTCTCTTCGTCTTGCGTTCGCGCTGTTCCCTTTTCAGCTATGTTATACCAACTAGCCTGCAACAACACCCTAGTAAACTTCATTTCTTCTGCAACGGGCACCTTCCCTTCCCATGCGTTAGCGGCTGTGTTGTACGCTCCTCTCTTCATCTTGTGATCGCGCTGTTCCCTTTTCAGCAACGTTATACCAACTAGCCTGCAACAACTCCCTAGTAAACTTCATTTCTTCTACAACGGACACTTTGTCTTCCCATGTGTCAGCCCCTGTCTTGTACATTCCTCTCTTCGCCTTGTCTTCGCGCTGTTCCCTTTTCAGCAATGTTATAACAACTAGACCGCAACAACACCCTCGTAAACTTCATTTTTTCCACAACGGGCGCTTTCCCTTGCCATGTGTCAGCGCCTGTGTTGTACGTTCCTCTCTTCGCCTTGTCTTAGCGCTGTTCCCTTTTCAGCAATGTTATAACAACTAGCCCGAAACAACGCCCTCGTAATCTTCATTCCTTCCACAACGGGCACTTTCTCTTCCTTTGTGTCAGCGCCTGTGTTGTACGTTCCTCTCTTCGTCTTGTGTTCGCGCTGTTCCCTTTTGAGCAATGTTATAACATCTAGCCCGCAACAACACCCTCGTAAACTTCATTTCTTCGACAACGGGCACTTTCCCTTCCCATGTGTCAGCGCCTGTGTTGTACGTTCCTCTCTTCGTATGGCGTACACGCTGTTCTTTTTTCAGCACTGTTATAACAACTAGCCCGCAACAACACCCTCGTAAACTTCATTTCATCCACAACGGGCACTTTCCCTTCCCATGTGTCAGCACCTGTGTTGTACGTTCCTCTCTTCGCCTTGTCTTCGCGCTGTTTCCTTTTCAGCAATGTTATAACAACTAGCCCGCAACAACACCCTCGTAAACTTCATTTCTTTTATAACGGGCACTTTCCCTACCCATGTGTCAGCGCCTGAGTTGTACGCTCCTCTTTTCGCCTTGTCTTCGCGCTGTTCCTTTTTCAGAAATGTTATAACAACTAGCCCGCACCAACACCCTCGTAAACTTCATTTCTTCCACAACGGTCACTTTCCCTTCCCATGTGTCAGCGCCTGTGTTGTACGTTCCTCTCTTCGCCTTGTCTTAGCGCTGTTCCCTTTTCAGCAACGTTATAACAACTAGCCCGAAACAACACCCTCGTAACCTTCATTTCTTCCACAACAATCACTTTCCCTTCCCATGTGCCAGCACCTGTGTTGTACGTTCCTCTCTTCGCCTTGTCTTCGCGCTGTTTCCATTTCAGCAATGTTATAACAACTAGCCCGCAAAAACACCCTCGTAAACGTCATTGCTTTCACAACGGGCACTTTCCCTTCCAATGTGTCAGCGCCTGTTTTGTACGTTCCTCTCTTCGTCTTGAGTTCGCGCTGCTCCCTTTTCAGCAATGTTATACCAACTAGACCACAACAACACCCTCGTAAACTTCATTTCTTTTACAACGGGCACTTTCCCTTCCCATGTGTTAGCGGCTGTTTTGTACGTTCCTGTCTTCGTCTTGAGTTCGTGCTGTTCCCTTTTCAGCAATGTTCTACCAACTAGACCGCAACAACACCCTCGTAAACTTCATTTCTTCCACAACAGGCACTTTCCCTTCCCATGTGTCAGCACCTGTGTTGTACGTTCCTCTCTTCGCCTTGTCTTCGCGCTGTTATAACAACTAGCCCGCAACAACACCCTCGTAAACGTCATTGCTTTCACAACGGGCACTTTCCCTTCCAATGTGTCAGCGCCTGTTTTGTACGTTCCTCTCTTCGTCTTGAGTTCGCGCTGTTCCCTTTTCAGCAATGTTATACCAACTAGACCACAACAACACCCTCGTAAACTTCATTTCTTTTACAACGGGCACTTTCCCTTCCCATGCGTTAGCGGCTGTGTTGTACGTTCCTCTCTTCGTCTTGCGTTCGCGCTGTTCCCTTTTCAGCTATGTTATACCAACTAGCCTGCAACAACACCCTAGTAAACTTCATTTCTTCTGCAACGGGCACCTTCCCTTCCCATGCGTTAGCGGCTGTGTTGTACGCTCCTCTCTTCATCTTGTGATCGCGCTGTTCCCTTTTCAGCAACGTTATAACAACTAGCCTGCAACAACACCCTAGTAAACTTCATTTCTTCTACAACGGACACTTTGCCTTCCCATGTGTCAGCCCCTGTCTTGTACATTCCTCTCTTCGCCTTGTCTTCGCGCTGTTCCCTTTTCAGCAATGTTATAACAACTAGACCGCAACAACACCCTCGTAAACTTCATTTTTTCCACAACGGGCGCTTTCCCTTGCCATGTGTCAGCGCCTGTGTTGTACGTTCCTCTCTTCGCCTTGTCTTAGCGCTGTTCCCTTTTCAGCAATGTTATAACAACTAGCCCGAAACAACGCCCTCGTAATCTTCATTCCTTCCACAACGGGCACTTTCTCTTCCTTTGTGTCAGCGCCTGTGTTGTACGTTCCTCTCTTCGTCTTGTGTTCGCGCTGTTCCCTTTTGAGCAATGTTATAACATCTGGCCCGCAACAACACCCTCGTAAACTTCATTTCTTCGACAACGGGCACTTTCCCTTCCCATGTGTCAGCGCCTGTGTTGTACGTTCCTCTCTTCGTATGGCGTACACGCTGTTCTTTTTTCAGCACTGTTATAACAACTAGCCCGCAACAACACCCTCGTAAACTTCATTTCATCCACAACGGGCACTTTCCCTTCCCATGTGTCAGCACCTGTGTTGTACGTTCCTCTCTTCGCCTTGTCTTCGCGCTGTTTCCTTTTCAGCAATGTTATAACAACTAGCCCGCAACAACACCCTCGTAAACTTCATTTCTTTTACAACGGGCACTTTCCCTACCCATGTGTCAGCGCCTGAGTTGTACGCTCCTCTTTTCGCCTTGTCTTCGCGCTGTTCCTTTTTCAGAAATGTTATAACAACTAGCCCGCACCAACACCCTCGTAAACTTCATTTCTTCCACAACGGTCACTTTCCCTTCCCATGTGTCAGCGCCTGTGTTGTACGTTCCTCTCTTCGCCTTGTCTTAGCGCTGTTCCCTTTTCAGCAACGTTATAACAACTAGCCCGAAACAACACCCTCGTAACCTTCATTTCTTCCACAACAATCACTTTCCCTTCCCATGTGTCAGCACCTGTGTTGTACGTTCCTCTCTTCGCCTTGTCTTCGCGCTGTTTCCATTTCAGCAATGTTATAACAACTAGCCCGCAAAAACACCCTCGTAAACGTCATTGCTTTCACAACGGGCACTTTCCCTTCCAATGTGTCAGCGCCTGTTTTGTACGTTCCTCTCTTCGTCTTGAGTTCGCGCTGCTCCCTTTTCAGCAATGTTATACCAACTAGACCACAACAACACCCTCGTAAACTTCATTTCTTTTACAGCGGGCACTTTCCCTTCCCATGTGTCAGCCCCTGTCTTGTACGTTCCTCTCTTCGCCTTGTCTTCGCGCTGTTCCCTTTTCAGCAATGTTATAACAACTAGCCCGACACAACACCCTCGTAAACTTAATTTTTTCCACAACGGGCACTTTCCCTTCCCATGTGTCAGCGCCTGTCTTGTACGTTCCTCTCTTCGCCTTGTCTTCGCGCTGTTCCCTTTTCAGCAATGTTATAACAACTAGCCCGACACAACACCCTCGTAAACTTAATTTTTTCCACAACGGGCACTTTCCCTTGCCATGTGTCAGCGCCTGTGTTGTACGTTCCTCTCTTCGCCTTGTCTTAGCGCTGTTCCCTTTTCAGCAATGTTATAACAACTAGCCCGAAACAACACCCTCGTAACCATCATTTCTTCCACAACGGGCACTTTCCCTTCCCTTGTGTCAGCGTCTTGTGTTCGCGCTGTTCCCTTTTCAGCATTGTTATAACAACTAGCCCGCAACAACACCCTCGTAAACTTCATTTCTTCCACAACGGGCACTTTCCCTTCCCATGCCTTAGCGGCTGTGTTGTACGTTCCTCTCTTCGTCTTGTGTTCGCGCTGTTCCCTTTTCAGCTATGTTATACCAACTAGCCTGCAACAACACCCTAGTAAACTTCATTTCTTCTGCAACGGGCACCTTGCCTTCCCATGTGTCAGCGCCTGTGTTTTACATTCCTCTCTTCGTTTTGTGTTCGCGCTGTTCCCTTATCAGCAAAGTTATACCAACTAGCCCGCAACAACACCCTCGTAAACTTCATTTCTTTTAGAACGGGCACTTTCCCTTCCCATGTGTCAGCCCCTGTCTTATACGTTCCTCTCGTCGCCTTGTCTTTGCGCTGTTCCCTTTTCAGCAATGTTATAACAACTAGCCCGCAACAACACCCTCGTAAACTTCATTTTTTCCACAACGGGCACTTTCCCTTGCCATGTGTCAGCGCCTGTGTTCTACGTTCCTCTCTTCGCCTTGTCTTAGCGGTGTTTCCTTTTCAGCAATGTTATAACAACTAGCCCGCAACAACACCCTCGTAAACGTCATTGCTTTCACAACGGGCACTTTCCCTTCCAATGTGTCAGCGCCTGTTTTGTACGTTCCTCTCTTCGTCTTGAGTTCGCGCTGCTCCCTTTTCAGCAATGTTATACCAACTAGACCACAACAACACCCTCGTAAACTTCATTTCTTTTACAGCGGGCACTTTCCCTTCCCATGTGTCAGCCCCTGTCTTGTACGTTCCTCTCTTCGCCTTGTCTTCGCGCTGTTCCCTTTTCAGCAATGTTATAACAACTAGCCCGACACAACACCCTCGTAAACTTAATTTTTTCCACAACGGGCACTTTCCCTTGCCATGTGTCAGCGCCTGTGTTGTACGTTCCTCTCTTCGCCTTGTCTTAGCGCTGTTCTCTTTTCAGCAATGTTATAACAACTAGCCCGAAACAACACCCTTGTAACCATCATTTCTTCCACAACGGGCACTTTCCCTTCCCTTGTGTCAGCGCCTGTGTTGTACGTTCCTCTCTTCGTCGTGTGTTCGCGCTGTTCCCTTTTGAGCAATGTTATAACATCTAGCCCGCAACAACACCCCCGTAAAGTTCATTTCTTCCACAACGGGCACTTTCCCTTCCCATGTGTCAGCGCCTGTGTTGTACGTTCCTTTCTTCGTATTGTGTACACGCTGTTCTTTTTTCAGCATTGTTATAACAACTAGCCCGCAACAACACCCTCGTAAACTTCATTTCTTCCACAACGGGCACTTTCCCTTACCATGTGTCAGCGCCTGTGTTGTACGTTCCTCTTTTTGCCTTGTCTTCGCGCTGTTCCCTTTTCAGCAGTGTTATAACAACTAGACCGCAACAACATCCTCGTAAACTTCATTTCTTTTACAACGGGCACTTTCCCTTCCCATGTGTTAGCGGCTGTTTTGTACGTTCCTGTCTTCGTCTTGAGTTCGTGCTGTTCCCTTTTCAGCAATGTTCTACCAACTAGACCGCAACAACACCCTCGTAAACTTCATTTCTTCCACAACAGGCACTTTACCTTCCCATGTGTCAGCACCTGTGTTGTACGTTCCTCTCTTCGCCTTGTCTTCGCGCTGTTATAACAACTAGCCCGCAACAACACCCTCGTAAACGTCATTGCTTTCACAACGGGCACTTTCCCTTCCAATGTGTCAGCGCCTGTTTTGTACGTTCCTCTCTTCGTCTTGAGTTCGCGCTGTTCCCTTTTCAGCAATGTTATACCAACTAGACCACAACAACACCCTCGTAAACTTCATTTCTTTTACAACGGGCACTTTCCCTTCCCATGCGTTAGCGGCTGTGTTGTACGTTCCTCTCTTCGTCTTGTGTTCGCGCTGTTCCCTTTTCAGCTATGTTATACCAACTAGCCTGCAACAACACCCTAGTAAACTTCATTTCTTCTGCAACGGGCACCTTCCCTTCCCATGCGTTAGCGGCTGTGTTGTACGTTCCTCTCTTCATCTTGTGATCGCGCTGTTCCCTTTTCAGCAACGTTATACCAACTAGCCTGCAACAACACCCTAGTAAACTTCATTTCTTCTACAACGGACACTTTGCCTTCCCATGTGTCAGCCCCTGTCTTGTACATTCCTCTCTTCGCCTTGTCTTCGCGCTGTTCCCTTTTCAGCAATGTTATAACAACTAGACCGCAACAACACCCTCGTAAACTTCATTTTTTCCACAACGGGCGCTTTCCCTTGCCATGTGTCAGCGCCTGTGTTGTACGTTCCTCTCTTCGCCTTGTCTTAGCGCTGTTCCCTTTTCAGCAATGTTATAACAACTAGCCCGAAACAACGCCCTCGTAATCTTCATTCCTTCCACAACGGGCACTTTCTCTTCCCTTGTGTCAGCGCCTGTGTTGTACGTTCCTCTCTTCGTCTTGTGTTCGCGCTGTTCCCTTTTGAGCAATGTTATAACATCTAGCCCGCAACAACACCCTCGTAAACTTCATTTCTTCGACAACGGGCACTTTCCCTTCCCATGTGTCAGCGCCTGTGTTGTACGTTCCTCTATTCGTATGGCGTACATGCTGTTCTTTTTTCAGCACTGTTATAACAACTAGCCCGCAACAACACCCTCGTAAACTTCATTTCTTTTACAGCGGGCACTTTCCCTTCCCATGTGTCAGCCCCTGTCTTGTACGTTCCTCTCTTCGCTTTGTCTTCGCGCTGTTCCCTTTTCAGCAATGTTATAACAACTAGCCCGACACAACACCCTCGTAAACTTAATTTTTTCCACAACGGGCACTTTCCCTTGCCATGTGTCAGCGCCTGTGTTGTACGTTCCTCTCTTCGCCTTGTCTTAGCGCTGTTCCCTTTTCAGCAATGTTATAACAACTAGCCCGAAACAACACCCTCGTAACCATCATTTCTTCCACAACGGGCACTTTCCCTTCCCTTGTGTCAGCGCCTGTGTTGTACGTTCCTCTCTTCGTCTTGTGTTCGCGCTGTTCCCTTTTGAGCAATGTTATAACATCTAGCCCGCAACAACATCCCCGTAAAGTTCATTTCTTCCACAACGGGCACTTTCCCTTCCCATGTGTCAGCGCCTGTGTTGTACGTTCCTCTCTTCGTATTGTGTACACGCTGTTCTTTTTTCAGCATTATTATAACAACTAGCCCGCAACAACACCCTCGTAAACTTCATTTCTTCCACAACGGGCACTTTCCCTTACCATGTGTCAGCGCCTGTGTTGTACGTTCCTCTTTTTGCCTTGTCTTCGCGCTGTTCCCTTTTCAGCAGTGTTATAACAACTAGACCGCAACAACATCCTCGTAAACTTCATTTCTTTTACAACGGGCACTTTCCCTTCCCATGTGTTAGCGGCTGCTTTGTACGTTCCTGTCTTCGTCTTGAGTTCGTGCTGTTCCCTTTTCAGCAATGTTCTACCAACTAGACCGCAACAACACCCTCGTAAACTTCATTTCTTCCACAACAGGCACTTTCCCTTCCCATGTGTCAGCACCTGTGTTGTACGTTCCTCTCTTCGCCTTGTCTTCGCGCTGTTATAACAACTAGCCCGCAACAACACCCTCGTAAACGTCATTGCTTTCACAACGGGCACTTTCCCTTCCAATGTGTCAGCGCCTGTTTTGTACGTTCCTCTCTTCGTCTTGAGTTCGCGCTGTTCCCTTTTCAGCAATGTTATACCAACTAGACCACAACAACACCCTCGTAAACTTCATTTCTTTTACAACGGGCACTTTCCCTTCCCATGCGTTAGCGGCTGTGTTGTACGTTCCTCTCTTCGTCTTGTGTTCGCGCTGTTCCCTTTTCAGCTATGTTATACCAACTAGCCTGCAACAACACCCTAGTAAACTTCATTTCTTCTGCAACGGGCACCTTCCCTTCCCATGCGTTAGCGGCTGTGTTGCACGCTCCTCTCTTCATCTTGTGATCGCGCTGTTCCCTTTTCAGCAACGTTATACCAACTAGCCTGCAACAACACCCTAGTAAACTTCATTTCTTCTACAACGGACACTTTGCCTTCCCATGTGTCAGCCCCTGTCTTGTACATTCCTCTCTTCGCCTTGTCTTCGCGCTGTTCCCTTTTCAGCAATGTTATAACAACTAGACCGCAACAACACCCTCGTAAACTTCATTTTTTCCACAACGGGCGCTTTCCCTTGCCATGTGTCAGCGCCTGTGTTGTACGTTCCTCTCTTCGCCTTGTCTTAGCGCTGTTCCCTTTACAGCAATGTTATAACAACTAGCCCGAAACAACGCCCTCGTAATCTTCATTCCTTCCACAACGGGCACTTTCTCTTCCCTTGTGTCAGCGCCTGTGTTGTACGTTCCTCTCTTCGTCTTGTGTTCGCGCTGTTCGCTTCTCAGCAAAGATATACCAACTAGACCGCAACAACACCATCGTAAATTTTATTTCTTCTACAACGGGCACTTTCCCTTCCCATGTGTCAGCGCCTGTGTTGTACGTTCCTCTCTTCGTATGGCGTACACGCTGTTCTTTTTTCACCACTGTTATAACAACTAGCCCGCAACAACACCCTCGTAAACTTCATTTCATCCACAACGGGCACTTTCCCTTCCCATGTGTCAGCAGCTGTGTTGTACGTTCCTCTCTTCGCCTTGTCTTCGCGCTGTTTCCTTTTCAGCAATCTTATAACAACTAGCCCGCAACAACACCCTCGTAAACTTCATTTCTTTTACAACGGGCACTTTCCCTACCCATGTGTCAGCGCCTGAGTTGTACGCTCCTCTTTTCGCCTTGTCTTCGCGCTGTTCCTTTTTCAGAAATGTTATAACAACTAGCCCGCACCAACACCCTCGTAAACTTCATTTCTTCCACAACGGTCACTTTCCCTTCCCATGTGTCAGCGCCTGTGTTGTACGTTCCTCTCTTCGCCTTGTCTTAGCGCTGTTCCCTTTTCAGCAATGTTATAACAACTAGCCCGCAAAAACACCCTCGTAAACGTCATTGCTTTCACAACGGGCACTTTCCCTTCCAATGTGTCAGCGCCTGTTTTGTACGTTCCTCTCTTCGTCTTGAGTTCGCGCTGCTCCCTTTTCAGCAATGTTATACCAACTAGACCACAACAACACCCTCGTAAACTTCATTTCTTTTACAGCGGGCACTTTCCCTTCCCATGTGTCAGCCCCTGTCTTGTACGTTCCTCTCTTCGCCTTGTCTTCGCGCTGTTCCCTTTTCAGCAATGTTATAACAACTAGCCCGACACAACACCCTCGTAAACTTAATTTTTTCCACAACGGGCACTTTCCCTTGCCATGTGTCAGCGCCTGTGTTGTACGTTCCTCTCTTCGCCTTGTCTTAGCGCTGTTCCCTTTTCAGCAATGTTATAACAACTAGCCCGAAACAACACCCTCGTAACCATCATTTCTTCCACAACGGGCACTTTCCCTTCCCTTGTGTCAGCGTCTTGTGTTCGCGCTGTTCCCTTTTCAGCATTGTTATAACAACTAGCCCGCAACAACACCCTCGTAAACTTCATTTCTTCCACAACGGGCACTTTCCCTTCCCATGCGTTAGCGGCTGTGTTGTACGTTCCTCTCTTCGTCTTGTGTTCGCGCTGTTCCCTTTTCAGCTATGTTATACCAACTAGCCTGCAACAACACCCTAGTAAACTTCATTTCTTCTGCAACGGGCACCTTGCCTTCCCATGTGTCAGCGCCTGTGTTTTACGTTCCTCTCTTCGTTTTGTGTTCGCGCTGTTCCCTTATCAGCAAAGTTATACCAACTAGCCCGCAACAACACCCTCGTAAACTTCATTTCTTTTAGAACGGGCACTTTCCCTTCCCATGTGTCAGCCCCTGTCTTATACGTTCCTCTCGTCGCCTTGTCTTTGCGCTGTTCCCTTTTCAGCAATGTTATAACAACTAGCCCGCAACAACACCCTCGTAAACTTCATTTTTTCCACAACGGGCACTTTCCCTTGCCATGTGTCAGCGCCTGTGTTCTACGTTCCTCTCTTCGCCTTGTCTTAGCGGTGTTTCCTTTTCAGCAATGTTATAACAACTAGCCCGCAACAACACCCTCGTAAACGTCATTGCTTTCACAACGGGCACTTTCCCTTCCAATGTGTCAGCGCCTGTTTTGTACGTTCCTCTCTTCGTCTTGAGTTCGCGCTGCTCCCTTTTCAGCAATGTTATACCAACTAGACCACAACACCCTCGTAAACTTCATTTCTTTTACAGCGGGCACTTTCCCTTCCCATGTGTCAGCCCCTGTCTTGTACGTTCCTCTCTTCGCCTTGTCTTCGCGCTGTTCCCTTTTCAGCAATGTTATAACAACTAGCCCGACACAACACCCTCGTAAACTTAATTTTTTCCACAACGGGCACTTTCCCTTGCCATGTGTCAGCGCCTGTGTTGTACGTTCCTCTCTTCGCCTTGTCTTAGCGCTGTTCCCTTTTCAGCAATGTTATAACAACTAGCCCGAAACAACACCCTCGTAACCATCATTTCTTCCACAACGGGCACTTTCCCTTCCCTTGTGTCAGCGCCTGTGTTGTACGTTCCTCTCTTCGTCTTGTGTTCGCGCTGTTCCCTTTTGAGCAATGTTATAACATCTAGCCCGCAACAACACCCCCGTAAAGTTCATTTCTTCCACAACGGGCACTTTCCCTTCCCATGTGTCAGCGCCTGTGTTGTACGTTCCTCTCTTCGTATTGTGTACACGCTGTTCTTTTTTCAGCATTGCTATAACAACTAGCCCGCAACAACACCCTCGTAAACTTCATTTTTTTCCACAACGGGCACTTTCCCTTACCATGTGTCAGCGCCTGTGTTGTACGTTCCTCTTTTTGCCTTGTCTTCGCGCTGTTCCCTTTTCAGCAGTGTTATAACAACTAGACCGCAACAACATCCTCGTAAACTTCATTTCTTCCACAACAGGCACTTTCCCTTCCCATGTGTCAGCACCTGTGTTGTACGTTCCTCTCTTCGCCTTGTCTTCGCGCTGTTATAACAACTAGCCCGCAACAACACCCTCGTAAACGTCATTGCTTTCACAACGGGCACTTTCCCTTCCAATGTGTCAGCGCCTGTTTTGTACGTTCCTCTCTTCGTCTTGAGTTCGCGCTGTTCCCTTTTCAGCAATGTTATACCAACTAGACCACAACAACACCCTCGTAAACTTCATTTCTTTTACAACGGGCACTTTCCCTTCCCATGCGTTAGCGGCTGTGTTGTACGTTCCTCTCTTCATCTTGTGATCGCGCTGTTCCCTTTTCAGCAACGTTATACCAACTAGTCTGCAACAACACCCTAGTAAACTTCATTTCTTCTACAACGGACACTTTGCCTTCCCATGTGTCAGCCCCTGTCTTGTACATTCCTCTCTTCGCCTTGTCTTCGCGCTGTTCCCTTTTCAGCAATGTTATAACAACTAGACCGCAACAACACCCTCGTAAACTTCATTTTTTCCACAACGGGCGCTTTCCCTTGCCATGTGTCAGCGCCTGTGTTGTACGTTCCTCTCTTCGCCTTGTCTTAGCGCTGTTCCCTTTTCAGCAATGTTATAACAACTAGCCCGAAACAACGCCCTCGTAATCTTCATTCCTTCCACAACGGGCACTTTCTCTTCCCTTGTGTCAGCGCCTGTGTTGTACGTTCCTCTCTTCGTCTTGTGTTCGCGCTGTTCCCTTTTGAGCAATGTTATAACATCTAGCCCGCAACAACACCCTCGTAAACTTCATTTCTTCGACAACGGGCACTTTCCCATTCCCATGTGTCAGCGCCTGTGTTGTACGTTCCTCTCTTCGTATGGCGTACACGCTGTTCTTTTTTCACCACTGTTATAACAACTAGCCCGCAACAACACCCTCGTAAACTTCATTTCTTTTACAACGGGCACTTTCCCTACCCATGTGTCAGCGCCTGAGTTGTACGCTCCTCTTTTCGCCTTGTCTTCGCGCTGTTCCTTTTTCAGAAATGTTATAACAACTAGCCCGCACCAACACCCTCGTAAACTTCATTTCTTCCACAACGGTCACTTTCCCTTCCCATGTGTCAGCGCCTGTGTTGTACGTTCCTCTCTTCGCCTTGTCTTAGCGCTGTTCCCTTTTCAGCAATGTTATAACAACTAGCCCGCAAAAACACCCTCGTAAACGTCATTGCTTTCACAACGGGCACTTTCCCTTCCAATGTGTCAGCGCCTGTTTTGTACGTTCCTCTCTTCGTCTTGAGTTCGCGCTGCTCCCTTTTCAGCAATGTTATACCAACTAGACCACAACAACACCCTCGTAAACTTCATTTCTTTTACAGCGGGCACTTTCCCTTCCCATGTGTCAGCCCCTGTCTTGTACGTTCCTCTCTTCGCCTTGTCTTCGCGCTGTTCCCTTTTCAGCAATGTTATAACAACTAGCCCGACACAACACCCTCGTAAACTTAATTTTTTCCACAACGGGCACTTTCCCTTGCCATGTGTCAGCGCCTGTGTTGTACGTTCCTCTCTTCGCCTTGTCTTAGCGCTGTTCCCTTTTCAGCAATGTTATAACAACTAGCCCGAAACAACACCCTCGTAACCATCATTTCTTCCACAACGGGCACTTTCCCTTCCCTTGTGTCAGCGTCTTGTGTTCGCGCTGTTCCCTTTTCAGCATTGTTATAACAACTAGCCCGCAACAACACCCTCGTAAACTTCATTTCTTCCACAACGGGCACTTTCCCTTCCCATGCGTTAGCGGCTGTGTTGTACGTTCCTCTCTTCGTCTTGTGTTCGCGCTGTTCCCTTTTCAGCTATGTTATACCAACTAGCCTGCAACAACACCCTAGTAAACTTCATTTCTTCTGCAACGGGCACCTTGCCTTCCCATGTGTCAGCGCCTGTGTTTTACGTTCCTCTCTTCGTTTTGTGTTCGCGCTGTTCCCTTATCAGCAAAGTTATACCAACTAGCCCGCAACAACACCCTCGTAAACTTCATTTCTTTTAGAACGGGCACTTTCCCTTCCCATGTGTCAGCCCCTGTCTTATACGTTCCTCTCGTCGCCTTGTCTTTGCGCTGTTCCCTTTTCAGCAATGTTATAACAACTAGCCCGCAACAACACCCTCGTAAACTTCATTTTTTCCACAACGGGCACTTTCCCTTGCCATGTGTCAGCGCCTGTGTTCTACGTTCCTCTCTTCGCCTTGTCTTAGCGGTGTTTCCTTTTCAGCAATGTTATAACAACTAGCCCGCAACAACACCCTCGTAAACGTCATTGCTTTCACAACGGGCACTTTCCCTTCCAATGTGTCAGCGCCTGTTTTGTACGTTCCTCTCTTCGTCTTGAGTTCGCGCTGCTCCCTTTTCAGCAATGTTATACCAACTAGACCACAACACCCTCGTAAACTTCATTTCTTTTACAGCGGGCACTTTCCCTTCCCATGTGTCAGCCCCTGTCTTGTACGTTCCTCTCTTCGCCTTGTCTTCGCGCTGTTCCCTTTTCAGCAATGTTATAACAACTAGCCCGACACAACACCCTCGTAAACTTAATTTTTTCCACAACGGGCACTTTCCCTTGCCATGTGTCAGCGCCTGTGTTGTACGTTCCTCTCTTCGCCTTGTCTTAGCGCTGTTCCCTTTTCAGCAATGTTATAACAACTAGCCCGAAACAACACCCTCGTAACCATCATTTCTTCCACAACGGGCACTTTCCCTTCCCTTGTGTCAGCGCCTGTGTTGTACGTTCCTCTCTTCGTCTTGTGTTCGCGCTGTTCCCTTTTGAGCAATGTTATAACATCTAGCCCGCAACAACACCCCCGTAAAGTTCATTTCTTCCACAACGGGCACTTTCCCTTCCCATGTGTCAGCGCCTGTGTTGTACGTTCCTCTCTTCGTATTGTGTACACGCTGTTCTTTTTTCAGCATTGCTATAACAACTAGCCCGCAACAACACCCTCGTAAACTTCATTTCTTCCACAACGGGCACTTTCCCTTACCATGTGTCAGCGCCTGTGTTGTACGTTCCTCTTTTTGCCTTGTCTTCGCGCTGTTCCCTTTTCAGCAGTGTTATAACAACTAGACCGCAACAACATCCTCGTAAACTTCATTTCTTTTACAACGGGCACTTTCCCTTCCCATGTGTTAGCGGCTGTTTTGTACGTTCCTGTCTTCGTCTTGAGTTCGTGCTGTTCCCTTTTCAGCAATGTTCTACCAACTAGACCGCAACAACACCCTCGTAAACTTCATTTCTTCCACAACAGGCACTTTCCCTTCCCATGTGTCAGCACCTGTGTTGTACGTTCCTCTCTTCGCCTTGTCTTCGCGCTGTTATAACAACTAGCCCGCAACAACACCCTCGTAAACGTCATTGCTTTCACAACGGGCACTTTCCCTTCCAATGTGTCAGCGCCTGTTTTGTACGTTCCTCTCTTCGTCTTGAGTTCGCGCTGTTCCCTTTTCAGCAATGTTATACCAACTAGACCACAACAACACCCTCGTAAACTTCATTTCTTTTACAACGGGCACTTTCCCTTCCCATGCGTTAGCGGCTGTGTTGTACGTTCCTCTCTTCATCTTGTGATCGCACTGTTCCCTTTTCAGCAACGTTATACCAACTAGTCTGCAACAACACCCTAGTAAACTTCATTTCTTCTACAACGGACACTTTGCCTTCCCATGTGTCAGCCCCTGTCTTGTACATTCCTCTCTTCGCCTTGTCTTCGCGCTGTTCCCTTTTCAGCAATGTTATAACAACTAGACCGCAACAACACCCTCGTAAACTTCATTTTTTCCACAACGGGCGCTTTCCCTTGCCATGTGTCAGCGCCTGTGTTGTACGTTCCTCTCTTCGCCTTGTCTTAGCGCTGTTCCCTTTTCAGCAATGTTATAACAACTAGCCCGAAACAACGCCCTCGTAATCTTCATTCCTTCCACAACGGGCACTTTCTCTTCCCTTGTGTCAGCGCCTGTGTTGTACGTTCCTCTCTTCGTCTTGTGTTCGCGCTGTTCCCTTTTGAGCAATGTTATAACATCTAGCCCGCAACAACACCCTCGTAAACTTCATTTCTTCGACAACGGGCACTTTCCCATTCCCATGTGTCAGCGCCTGTGTTGTACGTTCCTCTCTTCGTATGGCGTACACGCTGTTCTTTTTTCAGCACTGTTATAACAACTAGCCCGCAACAACACCCTCGTAAACTTCATTTCATCCACAACGGGCACTTTCCCTTCCCATGTGTCAGCACCTGTGTTGTACGTTCCTCTCTTCGCCTTGTCTTCGCGCTGTTTCCTTTTCAGCAATGTTATAACAACTAGCCCGCAACAACACCCTCGTAAACTTCATTTCTTTTACAACGGGCACTTTCCCTACCCATGTGTCAGCGCCTGAGTTGTACGCTCCTCTTTTCGCCTTGTCTTCGCGCTGTTCCTTTTTCAGAAATGTTATAACAACTAGCCCGCACCAACACCCTCGTAAACTTCATTTCTTCCACAACGGTCACTTTCCCTTCCCATGTGTCAGCGCCTGTGTTGTACGTTCCTCTCTTCGCCTTGTCTTAGCGCTGTTCCCTTTTCAGCAATGTTATAACAACTAGCCCGAAACAACACCCTCGTAACCTTCATTTCTTCCACAACAATCACTTTCCCTTCCCATGTGTCAGCACCTGTGTTGTACGTTCCTCTCTTCGCCTTGTCTTCGCGCTGTTTCCATTTCAGCAATGTTATAACAACTAGCCCGCAAAAACACCCTCGTAAACGTCATTGCTTGTACAACGGGCACTTTCCCTTCCAATGTGTCAGCGCCTGTTTTGTACGTTCCTCTCTTCGTCTTGAGTTCGCGCTGCTCCCTTTTCAGCAATGTTATACCAATTAGACCACAACAACACCCTCGTAAACTTCATTTCTTTTACAGCGGGCACTTTCCCTTCCCATGTGTCAGCCCCTGTCTTGTACGTTCCTCTCTTCGCCTTGTCTTAGCGCTGTTCCCTTTTCAGCAATGTTATAACAACTAGCCCGAAACAACACCCTCGTAACCATCATTTCTTCCACAACGGGCACTTTCCCTTCCCTTGTGTCAGCGTCTTGTGTTCGCGCTGTTCCCTTTTCAGTATTGTTATAACAACTAGCCCGCAACAACACCCTCGTAAACTTCATTTCTTCCACAACGGGCACTTTCCCTTCCCATGCGTTAGCGGCTGTGTTGTACGTTCCTCTCTTCGTCTTGTGTTCGCGCTGTTCCCTTTTCAGCTATGTTATACCAACTAGCCTGCAACAACACCCTAGTAAACTTCATTTCTTCTGCAACGGGCACCTTGCCTTCCCATGTGTCAGCGCCTGTGTTTTACGTTCCTCTCTTCGTTTTGTGTTCGCGCTGTTCCCTTATCAGCAAAGTTATACCAACTAGCCCGCAACAACACCCTCGTAAACTTCATTTCTTTTAGAACGGGCACTTTCCCTTCCCATGTGCCAGCCCCTGTCTTATACGTTCCTCTCGTCGCCTTGTCTTTGCGCTGTTCCCTTTTCAGCAATGTTATAACAACAAGCCCGCAACAACACCCTCGTAAACTTCATTTTTTCCACAACGGGCACTTTCCCTTGCCATGTGTCAGCGCCTGTGTTCTACGTTCCTCTCTTCGCCTTGTCTTAGCGGTGTTTCCTTTTCAGCAATGTTATAACAACTAGCCCGAAACAACACCCTCGTAACCTTCATTTCTTCCACAACGGGCACTTTCACTTCCCATGTGTCAGCGCCTGTGTTGTACGTTCCTCTCGTCTTGTGTTCGCGCTGTTCCCTTTTGAGCAATGTTATAACATCTAGCTCGCACCAACACCCTCGTAAACTTCATTTCTTCCACAACGGGCACTTTCCCTTCCCATGTGTCAGCGCCTGTGTTGTACGTTCCTCTCTTCGTATTGTGTACACGCTGTTCTTTTTCAGCATTGTTATAACAACTAGCCCGCAACAACACCCTCGTAAACTTCATTTCTTCCACAACGGGCACTTTCTCTTACCATGTGTCAGCGCCTGTGTTGTACGTTCCTCTTTTTGCCTTGTCTTCGCGCTGTTCCCTTTTCAGCAATGTTATAACAACTAGCCCGCAACAACACCCTCGTAAACGTCATTGCTCTCACAACGGGCACTCTCCCTTCCCATGTGTCAGCGCCTGTGTTGTACGTTCCTCTCTTCGCCTTGTCTTAGCGCTGTTCCCTTTTCAGGAATGTTATAACAACTAGCCCGAAACAACACCCTCGTAACCTTCATTTCTTCCAGAACAGGCACTTTCCCTTCCCATGTGTCAGCACCTGTGTTGTACGTTCCTCTCTTCGCCTTGTCTTCGCGCTGTTTCCTTTTCAGCAATGTTATAACAACTAGCCCGCAACAACACCCTCGTAAACGTCATTGCTTTCACAACGGGCACTCTCCCTTCCAATGTGTCAGCGCCTGTTTTGTACGGTCCTCTCTTCGTCTTGAGTTCGCGCTGTTCCCTTTTCAGCAATGTTATACCAACTAGACCACAACAACACCCTCGTAAACTTCATTTCTTTTACAACGGGCACTTTCCCTTCCCATGCGTTAGCGGCTGTGTTGTACGTTCCTCTCTTCATCTTGTGATCGCGCTGTTCCCTTTTCAGCAACGTTATACCAACTAGCCTGCAACAACGCCCTAGTAAACTTCATTTCTTCTACAACGGACACTTTGCCTTCCCATGTGTCAGCCCCTGTCTTGTACATTCCTCTCTTCGCCTTGTCTTCGCGCTGTTCCCTTTTCAGCAATGTTATAACAACTAGACCGCAACAACACCCTCGTAAACTTCATTTTTTCCACAACGGGCGCTTTCCCTTGCCATGTGTCAGCGCCTGTGTTGTACGTTCCTCTCTTCGCCTTGTCTTAGCGCTGTTCCCTTTTCAGCAATGTTATAACTAGCCCGAAACAACGCCCTCGTAATCTTCATTCCTTCCACAACGGGCACTTTCCCTTCCCTTGTGTCAGCGCCTGTGTTGTACGTTCCTCTCTTCGTCTTGTGTTCGCGCTGTTCCCTTTTGAGCAATGTTATAACATCTAGCCCGCAACAACACCCTCGTAAACTTCATTTCTTCGACAACGGGCACTTTCCCTTCCCATGTGTCAGCGCCTGTGTTGTACGTTCCTCTCTTCGTATGGCGTACACGCTGTTCTTTTTTCACCACTGTTATAACAACTAGCCCGCAACAACACCCTCGTAAACTTCATTTCATCCACAACGGGCACTTTCCCTTCCCATGTGTCAGCACCTGTGTTGTACGTTCCTCTCTTCGCCTTGTCTTCGCGCTGTTTCCTTTTCAGCAATGTTATAACAAATAGCCCGCAACAACACCCTCGTAAACGTCATTGCTTTCACAACGGGCACTTCCCCTTCCCTTGTGTCAGCGTCTTGTGTTCGCGCTGTTCCCTTTTCAGCATTGTTATAACAACTAGCCCGCAACAACACCCTCGTAAAATTCATTTCTTCCACAACGGGAACTTTCCCTTAGCATGTGTCAGCGCCTGTGTTGTACGTTCCTCTTTTTGCCTTGTCTTTGCGCTGTTCCCTTTTCAGCAATGTTATACCAACTAGACCACAACAACACCCTCGTAAACTTCATTTCTTTTACAGCGGGCACTTTCCCTTCCCATGTGTCAGCCCCTGTCTTGTACGTTCCTCTCTTCGCCTTGTCTTAGCGCTGTTCCCTTTTCAGCAATGTTATAACAACTAGCCCGAAACAACACCCTCGTAACCATCATTTCTTCCACAACGGGCACTTTCCCTTCCCTTGTGTCAGCGCCTGTGTTGTACGTTCCTCTCTTCGTCTTGTGTTCGCGCTGTTCCCTTTTGAGCAATGTTATAACATCTAGCCCGCAACAATACCCCCGTAAAGTTCATTTCTTCCACAACGGGCACTTTCCCTTCCCATGTGTCAGCGCCTGTGTTGTACGTTCCTCTCTTCGTATTGTGTACACGCTGTTCTTTTTTCAGCATTGTTATAACAACTAGCCCGCAACAACACCCTCGTAAACTTCATTTCTTCCACAACGGGCACTTTCCCTTACCATGTGTCAGCGCCTGTGTTGTACGTTCCTCTTTTTGCCTTGTCTTCGCGCTGTTCCCTTTTCAGCAGTGTTATAACAACTAGACCGCAACAACATCCTCGTAAACTTCATTTCTTTTACAACGGGCACTTTCCCTTCCCATGTGTTAGCGGCTGTTTTGTACGTTCCTGTCTTCGTCTTGAGTTCGTGCTGTTCCCTTTTCAGCAATGTTCTACCAACTAGACCGCAACAACACCCTCGTAAACTTCATTTCTTCCACAACAGGCACTTTCCCTTCCCATGTGTCAGCACCTGTGTTGTACGTTCCTCTCTTCGCCTTGTCTTCGCGCTGTTATAACAACTAGCCCGCAACAACACCCTCGTAAACGTCATTGCTTTCACAACGGGCACTTTCCCTTCCAATGTGTCAGCGCCTGTTTTGTACGTTCCTCTCTTCGTCTTGAGTTCGCGCTGTTCCCTTTTCAGCAATGTTATACCAACTAGACCACAACATCACCCTCGTAAACTTCATTTCTTTTACAACGGGCACTTTCCCTTCCCATGCGTTAGCGGCTGTGTTGTACGTTCCTCTCTTCGTCTTGTGTTCGCGCTGTTCCCTTTTCAGCTATGTTATACCAACTAGCCTGCAACAACACCCTAGTAAACTTCATTTCTTCTGCAACGGGCACCTTCCCTTCCCATGCGTTAGCGGCTGTGTTGTACGTTCCTCTCTTCATCTTGTGATCGCGCTGTTCCCTTTTCAGCAACGTTATACCAACTAGCCTGCAACAACACCCTAGTAAACTTCATTTCTTCTACAACGGACACTTTGCCTTCCCATGTGTCAGCCCCTGTCTTGTACATTCCTCTCTTCGCCTTGTCTTCGCGCTGTTCCCTTTTCAGCAATGTTATAACAACTAGACCGCAACAACACCCTCGTAAACTTCATTTTTTCCACAACGGGCGCTTTCCCTTGCCATGTGTCAGCGCCTGTGTTGTACGTTCCTCTCTTCGCCTTGTCTTAGCGCTGTTGCCTTTTCAGCAATGTTATAACAACTAGCCCGAAACAACGCCCTCGTAATCTTCATTCCTTCCACAACGGGCACTTTCTCTTCCCTTGTGTCAGCGCCTGTGTTGTACGTTCCTCTCTTCGTCTTGTGTTCGCGCTGTTCCCTTTTGAGCAATGTTATAACATCTAGCCCGCAACAACACCCTCGTAAACTTCATTTCTTCGACAACGGGCACTTTCCCTTCCCATGTGTCAGCGCCTGTGTTGTACGTTCCTCTCTTCGTATGGCGTACACGCTGTTCTTTTTTCAGCACTGTTATAACAACTAGCCCGCAACAACACCCTCGTAAACTTCATTTCATCCACAACGGGCACTTTCCCTTCCCATGTGTCAGCACCTGTGTTGTACGTTCCTCTCTTCGCCTTGTCTTCGCGCTGTTTCCTTTTCAGCAATGTTATAACAACTAGCCCGCAACAACACCCTCGTAAACTTCATTTCTTTTACAACGGGCACTTTCCCTACCCATGTGTCAGCGCCTGAGTTGTACGCTCCTCTTTTCGCCTTGTCTTCGCGCTGTTCCTTTTTCAGAAATGTTATAACAACTAGCCCGCACCAACACCCTCGTAAACTTCATTTCTTCCACAACGGTCACTTTCCCTACCCATGTGTCAGCGCCTGAGTTGTACGCTCCTCTTTTCGCCCTGTCTTCGCGCTGTTCCTTTTTCAGAAATGTTATAACAACTAGCCCGAAACAACACCCTCGTAACCTTCATTTCTTCCACAACAATCACTTTCCCTTCCCATGTGTCAGCACCTGTGTTGTACGTTCCTCTCTTCGCCTTGTCTTCGCGCTGTTTCCATTTCAGCATTGTTATAACAACTAGCCCGCAACAACACCCTCGTAAACTTCATTTCTTTTACAACGGGCACTTTCCCTACCCATGTGTCAGCGCCTGAGTTGTACGCTCCTCTTTTCGCCTTGTCTTCGCGCTGTTCCTTTTTCAGAAATGTTATAACAACTAGCCCGAAACAACACCCTCGTAACCATCATTTCTTCCACAACAATCACTTTCCCTTCCCATGTGTCAGCACCTGTGTTGTACGTTCCTCTCTTCGCCTTGTCTTCGCGCTGTTTCCATTTCAGCAATGTTATAACAACTAGCCCGCAAAAACACCCTCGTAAACGTCATTGCTTTCACAACGGGCACTTTCCCTTCCAATGTGTCAGCTCCTGTTTTGTACGTTCCTCTCTTCGTCTTGAGTTCGCGCTGCTCCCTTTTCAGCAATGTTATACCAACTAGACCACAACAACACCCTCGTAAACTTCATTTCTTTTACAGCGGGCACTTTCCCTTCCCATGTGTCAGCCCCTGTCTTGTACGTTCCTCTCTTCGCCTTGTCTTCGCGCTGTTCCCTTTTCAGCAATGTTATAACAACTAGCCCGACACAACACCCTCGTAAACTAATTTTTTCCACAACGGGCACTTTCCCTTGCCATGTGTCAGCGCCTGTGTTGTACGTTCCTCTCTTCGCCTTGTCTTAGCGCTGTTCCCTTTTCAGCAATGTTATAACAACTAGCCCGAAACAACACCCTCGTAACCATCATTTCTTCCACAACGGGCACTTTCCCTTCCCTTGTGTAAGCGTCTTGTGTTCGCGCTGTTCCCTTTTCAGCATTGTTATAACAACTAGCCCGCAACAACACCCTCGTAAACTTCATTTCTTCCACAACGGGCACTTTCCCTTCCCATGCGTTAGCGGCTGTGTTGTACGTTCCTCTCTTCGTCTTGTGTTCGCGCTGTTCCCTTTTCAGCTATGTTATACCAACTAGCCTGCAACAACACCCTAGTAAACTTCATTTCTTCTGCAACGGGCACCTTGCCTTCCCATGTGTCAGCGCCTGTATTTTACGTTCCTCTCTTCGTTTTGTGTTCGCGCTGTTCCCTTATCAGCAAAGTTATACCAACTAGCCCGCAACAACACCCTCGTAAACTTCATTTCTTTTAGAACGGGCACTTTCCCTTCCCATGTGTCAGCCCCTGTCTTATACGTTCCTCTCGTCGCCTTGTCTTTGCGCTGTTCCCTTTTCAGCAATGTTATAACAACTAGCCCGCAACAACACCCTCGTAAACTTCATTTTTTCCACAACGGGCACTTTCCCTTGCCATGTGTCAGCGCCTGTGTTCTACGTTCCTCTCTTCGCCTTGTCTTAGCGGTGTTTCCTTTTCAGCAATGTTATAACAACTAGCCCGCAACAACACCCTCGTAAACGTCATTGCTTTCACAACGGGCACTTTCCCTTCCAATGTGTCAGCGCCTGTTTTGTACGTTCCTCTCTTCGTCTTGAGTTCGCGCTGCTCCCTTTTCAGCAATGTTATACCAACTAGACCACAACAACACCCTCGTAAACTTCATTTCTTTTACAGCGGGCACTTTCCCTTCCCATGTGTCAGCCCCTGTCTTGTACGTTCCTCTCTTCGCCTTGTCTTCGCGCTGTTCCCTTTTCAGCAATGTTATAACAACTAGCCCGACACAACACCCTCGTAAACTTAATTTTTTCCACAACGGGCACTTTCCCTTGCCATGTGTCAGCGCCTGTGTTGTACGTTCCTCTCTTCGCCTTGTCTTAGCGCTGTTCCCTTTTCAGCAATGTTATAACAACTAGCCCGAAACAACGCCCTCGTAATCTTCATTCCTTCCACAACGGGCACTTTCTCTTCCCTTGTGTCAGCGCCTGTGTTGTACGTTCCTCTCTTCGTCTTGTGTTCGCGCTGTTCGCTTCTCAGCAAAGTTATACCAACTAGACCGCAACAACACCATCGTAAATTTTATTTCTTCTACAACGGGCACTTTCCCTTCCCATGTGTCAGCGCCTGTGTTGTACGTTCCTCTCTTCGTATGGCGTACACGCTGTTCTTTTTTCACCACTGTTATAACAACTAGCCCGCAACAACACCCTCGTAAACTTCATTTCATCCACAACGGGCACTTTCCCTTCCCATGTGTCAGCACCTGTGTTGTACGTTCCTCTCTTCGCCTTGTCTTCGCGCTGTTTCCTTTTCAGCAATCTTATAACAACTAGCCCGCAACAACACCCTCGTAAACTTCATTTCTTTTACAACGGGCACTTTCCCTACCCATGTGTCAGCGCCTGAGTTGTACGCTCCTCTTTTCGCCTTGTCTTCGCGCTGTTCCTTTTTCAGAAATGTTATAACAACTAGCCCGCACCAACACCCTCGTAAACTTCATTTCTTCCACAACGGTCACTTTCCCTTCCCATGTGTCAGCGCCTGTGTTGTACGTTCCTCTCTTCGCCTTGTCTTAGCGCTGTTCCCTTTTCAGCAATGTTATAACAACTAGCCCGCAAAAACACCCTCGTAAACGTCATTGCTTTCACAACGGGCACTTTCCCTTCCAATGTGTCAGCGCCTGTTTTGTACGTTCCTCTCTTCGTCTTGAGTTCGCGCTGCTCCCTTTTCAGCAATGTTATACCAACTAGACCACAACAACACCCTCGTAAACTTCATTTCTTTTACAGCGGGCACTTTCCCTTCCCATGTGTCAGCCCCTGTCTTGTACGTTCCTCTCTTCGCCTTGTCTTCGCGCTGTTCCCTTTTCAGCAATGTTATAACAACTAGCCCGACACAACACCCTCGTAAACTTAATTTTTTCCACAACGGGCACTTTCCCTTGCCATGTGTCAGCGCCTGTGTTGTACGTTCCTCTCTTCGCCTTGTCTTAGCGCTGTTCCCTTTTCAGCAATGTTATAACAACTAGCCCGAAACAACACCCTCGTAACCATCATTTCTTCCACAACGGGCACTTTCCCTTCCCTTGTGTCAGCGTCTTGTGTTCGCGCTGTTCCCTTTTCAGCATTGTTATAACAACTAGCCCGCAACAACACCCTCGTAAACTTCATTTCTTCCACAACGGGCACTTTCCCTTCCCATGCGTTAGCGGCTGTGTTGTACGTTCCTCTCTTCGTCTTGTGTTCGCGCTGTTCCCTTTTCAGCTATGTTATACCAACTAGCCTGCAACAACACCCTAGTAAACTTCATTTCTTCTGCAACGGGCACCTTGCCTTCCCATGTGTCAGCGCCTGTGTTTTACGTTCCTCTCTTCGTTTTGTGTTCGCGCTGTTCCCTTATCAGCAAAGTTATACCAACTAGCCCGCAACAACACCCTCGTAAACTTCATTTCTTTTAGAACGGGCACTTTCCCTTCCCATGTGTCAGCCCCTGTCTTATACGTTCCTCTCGTCGCCTTGTCTTTGCGCTGTTCCCTTTTCAGCAATGTTATAACAACTAGCCCGCAACAACACCCTCGTAAACTTCATTTTTTCCACAACGGGCACTTTCCCTTGCCATGTGTCAGCGCCTGTGTTCTACGTTCCTCTCTTCGCCTTGTCTTAGCGGTGTTTCCTTTTCAGCAATGTTATAACAACTAGCCCGCAACAACACCCTCGTAAACGTCATTGCTTTCACAACGGGCACTTTCCCTTCCAATGTGTCAGCGCCTGTTTTGTACGTTCCTCTCTTCGTCTTGAGTTCGCGCTGCTCCCTTTTCAGCAATGTTATACCAACTAGACCACAACACCCTCGTAAACTTCATTTCTTTTACAGCGGGCACTTTCCCTTCCCATGTGTCAGCCCCTGTCTTGTACGTTCCTCTCTTCGCCTTGTCTTCGCGCTGTTCCCTTTTCAGCAATGTTATAACAACTAGCCCGACACAACACCCTCGTAAACTTAATTTTTTCCACAACGGGCACTTTCCCTTGCCATGTGTCAGCGCCTGTGTTGTACGTTCCTCTCTTCGCCTTGTCTTAGCGCTGTTCCCTTTTCAGCAATGTTATAACAACTAGCCCGAAACAACACCCTCGTAACCATCATTTCTTCCACAACGGGCACTTTCCCTTCCCTTGTGTCAGCGCCTGTGTTGTACGTTCCTCTCTTCGTCTTGTGTTCGCGCTGTTCCCTTTTGAGCAATGTTATAACATCTAGCCCGCAACAACACCCCCGTAAAGTTCATTTCTTCCACAACGGGCACTTTCCCTTCCCATGTGTCAGCGCCTGTGTTGTACGTTCCTCTCTTCGTATTGTGTACACGCTGTTCTTTTTTCAGCATTGCTATAACAACTAGCCCGCAACAACACCCTCGTAAACTTCATTTCTTCCACAACGGGCACTTTCCCTTACCATGTGTCAGCGCCTGTGTTGTACGTTCCTCTTTTTGCCTTGTCTTCGCGCTGTTCCCTTTTCAGCAGTGTTATAACAACTAGACCGCAACAACATCCTCGTAAACTTCATTTCTTTTACAACGGGCACTTTCCCTTCCCATGTGTTAGCGGCTGTTTTGTACGTTCCTGTCTTCGTCTTGAGTTCGTGCTGTTCCCTTTTCAGCAATGTTCTACCAACTAGACCGCAACAACACCCTCGTAAACTTCATTTCTTCCACAACAGGCACTTTCCCTTCCCATGTGTCAGCACCTGTGTTGTACGTTCCTCTCTTCGCCTTGTCTTCGCGCTGTTATAACAACTAGCCCGCAACAACACCCTCGTAAACGTCATTGCTTTCACAACGGGCACTTTCCCTTCCAATGTGTCAGCGCCTGTTTTGTACGTTCCTCTCTTCGTCTTGAGTTCGCGCTGTTCCCTTTTCAGCAATGTTATACCAACTAGACCACAACAACACCCTCGTAAACTTCATTTCTTTTACAACGGGCACTTTCCCTTCCCATGCGTTAGCGGCTGTGTTGTACGTTCCTCTCTTCATCTTGTGATCGCACTGTTCCCTTTTCAGCAACGTTATACCAACTAGTCTGCAACAACACCCTAGTAAACTTCATTTCTTCTACAACGGACACTTTGCCTTCCCATGTGTCAGCCCCTGTCTTGTACATTCCTCTCTTCGCCTTGTCTTCGCGCTGTTCCCTTTTCAGCAATGTTATAACAACTAGACCGCAACAACACCCTCGTAAACTTCATTTTTTCCACAACGGGCGCTTTCCCTTGCCATGTGTCAGCGCCTGTGTTGTACGTTCCTCTCTTCGCCTTGTCTTAGCGCTGTTCCCTTTTCAGCAATGTTATAACAACTAGCCCGAAACAACGCCCTCGTAATCTTCATTCCTTCCACAACGGGCACTTTCTCTTCCCTTGTGTCAGCGCCTGTGTTGTACGTTCCTCTCTTCGTCTTGTGTTCGCGCTGTTCCCTTTTGAGCAATGTTATAACATCTAGCCCGCAACAACACCCTCGT
The DNA here is from genome assembly GCF_052857255.1 of Amblyomma americanum. Classification (NCBI taxonomy): domain Eukaryota; kingdom Metazoa; phylum Arthropoda; class Arachnida; order Ixodida; family Ixodidae; genus Amblyomma; species Amblyomma americanum. The sequence goes on from NC_135500.1 coordinate 52,776,285, forward strand.
AAACTTCATTTCTTCGACAACGGGCACTTTCCCATTCCCATGTGTCAGCGCCTGTGTTGTACGTTCCTCTCTTCGTATGGCGTACACGCTGTTCTTTTTTCAGCACTGTTATAACAACTAGCCCGCAACAACACCCTCGTAAACTTCATTTCATCCACAACGGGCACTTTCCCTTCCCATGTGTCAGCACCTGTGTTGTACGTTCCTCTCTTCGCCTTGTCTTCGCGCTGTTTCCTTTTCAGCAATGTTATAACAACTAGCCCGCAACAACACCCTCGTAAACTTCATTTCTTTTACAACGGGCACTTTCCCTACCCATGTGTCAGCGCCTGAGTTGTACGCTCCTCTTTTCGCCTTGTCTTCGCGCTGTTCCTTTTTCAGAAATGTTATAACAACTAGCCCGCACCAACACCCTCGTAAACTTCATTTCTTCCACAACGGTCACTTTCCCTTCCCATGTGTCAGCGCCTGTGTTGTACGTTCCTCTCTTCGCCTTGTCTTAGCGCTGTTCCCTTTTCAGCAATGTTATAACAACTAGCCCGAAACAACACCCTCGTAACCTTCATTTCTTCCACAACAATCACTTTCCCTTCCCATGTGTCAGCACCTGTGTTGTACGTTCCTCTCTTCGCCTTGTCTTCGCGCTGTTTCCATTTCAGCAATGTTATAACAACTAGCCCGCAAAAACACCCTCGTAAACGTCATTGCTTGTACAACGGGCACTTTCCCTTCCAATGTGTCAGCGCCTGTTTTGTACGTTCCTCTCTTCGTCTTGAGTTCGCGCTGCTCCCTTTTCAGCAATGTTATACCAATTAGACCACAACAACACCCTCGTAAACTTCATTTCTTTTACAGCGGGCACTTTCCCTTCCCATGTGTCAGCCCCTGTCTTGTACGTTCCTCTCTTCGCCTTGTCTTAGCGCTGTTCCCTTTTCAGCAATGTTATAACAACTAGCCCGAAACAACACCCTCGTAACCATCATTTCTTCCACAACGGGCACTTTCCCTTCCCTTGTGTCAGCGTCTTGTGTTCGCGCTGTTCCCTTTTCAGTATTGTTATAACAACTAGCCCGCAACAACACCCTCGTAAACTTCATTTCTTCCACAACGGGCACTTTCCCTTCCCATGCGTTAGCGGCTGTGTTGTACGTTCCTCTCTTCGTCTTGTGTTCGCGCTGTTCCCTTTTCAGCTATGTTATACCAACTAGCCTGCAACAACACCCTAGTAAACTTCATTTCTTCTGCAACGGGCACCTTGCCTTCCCATGTGTCAGCGCCTGTGTTTTACGTTCCTCTCTTCGTTTTGTGTTCGCGCTGTTCCCTTATCAGCAAAGTTATACCAACTAGCCCGCAACAACACCCTCGTAAACTTCATTTCTTTTAGAACGGGCACTTTCCCTTCCCATGTGCCAGCCCCTGTCTTATACGTTCCTCTCGTCGCCTTGTCTTTGCGCTGTTCCCTTTTCAGCAATGTTATAACAACAAGCCCGCAACAACACCCTCGTAAACTTCATTTTTTCCACAACGGGCACTTTCCCTTGCCATGTGTCAGCGCCTGTGTTCTACGTTCCTCTCTTCGCCTTGTCTTAGCGGTGTTTCCTTTTCAGCAATGTTATAACAACTAGCCCGAAACAACACCCTCGTAACCTTCATTTCTTCCACAACGGGCACTTTCACTTCCCATGTGTCAGCGCCTGTGTTGTACGTTCCTCTCGTCTTGTGTTCGCGCTGTTCCCTTTTGAGCAATGTTATAACATCTAGCTCGCACCAACACCCTCGTAAACTTCATTTCTTCCACAACGGGCACTTTCCCTTCCCATGTGTCAGCGCCTGTGTTGTACGTTCCTCTCTTCGTATTGTGTACACGCTGTTCTTTTTTCAGCATTGTTATAACAACTAGCCCGCAACAACACCCTCGTAAACTTCATTTCTTCCACAACGGGCACTTTCTCTTACCATGTGTCAGCGCCTGTGTTGTACGTTCCTCTTTTTGCCTTGTCTTCGCGCTGTTCCCTTTTCAGCAATGTTATAACAACTAGCCCGCAACAACACCCTCGTAAACGTCATTGCTCTCACAACGGGCACTCTCCCTTCCCATGTGTCAGCGCCTGTGTTGTACGTTCCTCTCTTCGCCTTGTCTTAGCGCTGTTCCCTTTTCAGGAATGTTATAACAACTAGCCCGAAACAACACCCTCGTAACCTTCATTTCTTCCAGAACAGGCACTTTCCCTTCCCATGTGTCAGCACCTGTGTTGTACGTTCCTCTCTTCGCCTTGTCTTCGCGCTGTTTCCTTTTCAGCAATGTTATAACAACTAGCCCGCAACAACACCCTCGTAAACGTCATTGCTTTCACAACGGGCACTCTCCCTTCCAATGTGTCAGCGCCTGTTTTGTACGGTCCTCTCTTCGTCTTGAGTTCGCGCTGTTCCCTTTTCAGCAATGTTATACCAACTAGACCACAACAACACCCTCGTAAACTTCATTTCTTTTACAACGGGCACTTTCCCTTCCCATGCGTTAGCGGCTGTGTTGTACGTTCCTCTCTTCATCTTGTGATCGCGCTGTTCCCTTTTCAGCAACGTTATACCAACTAGCCTGCAACAACGCCCTAGTAAACTTCATTTCTTCTACAACGGACACTTTGCCTTCCCATGTGTCAGCCCCTGTCTTGTACATTCCTCTCTTCGCCTTGTCTTCGCGCTGTTCCCTTTTCAGCAATGTTATAACAACTAGACCGCAACAACACCCTCGTAAACTTCATTTTTTCCACAACGGGCGCTTTCCCTTGCCATGTGTCAGCGCCTGTGTTGTACGTTCCTCTCTTCGCCTTGTCTTAGCGCTGTTCCCTTTTCAGCAATGTTATAACTAGCCCGAAACAACGCCCTCGTAATCTTCATTCCTTCCACAACGGGCACTTTCCCTTCCCTTGTGTCAGCGCCTGTGTTGTACGTTCCTCTCTTCGTCTTGTGTTCGCGCTGTTCCCTTTTGAGCAATGTTATAACATCTAGCCCGCAACAACACCCTCGTAAACTTCATTTCTTCGACAACGGGCACTTTCCCTTCCCATGTGTCAGCGCCTGTGTTGTACGTTCCTCTCTTCGTATGGCGTACACGCTGTTCTTTTTTCACCACTGTTATAACAACTAGCCCGCAACAACACCCTCGTAAACTTCATTTCATCCACAACGGGCACTTTCCCTTCCCATGTGTCAGCACCTGTGTTGTACGTTCCTCTCTTCGCCTTGTCTTCGCGCTGTTTCCTTTTCAGCAATGTTATAACAAATAGCCCGCAACAACACCCTCGTAAACGTCATTGCTTTCACAACGGGCACTTCCCCTTCCCTTGTGTCAGCGTCTTGTGTTCGCGCTGTTCCCTTTTCAGCATTGTTATAACAACTAGCCCGCAACAACACCCTCGTAAAATTCATTTCTTCCACAACGGGAACTTTCCCTTAGCATGTGTCAGCGCCTGTGTTGTACGTTCCTCTTTTTGCCTTGTCTTTGCGCTGTTCCCTTTTCAGCAATGTTATACCAACTAGACCACAACAACACCCTCGTAAACTTCATTTCTTTTACAGCGGGCACTTTCCCTTCCCATGTGTCAGCCCCTGTCTTGTACGTTCCTCTCTTCGCCTTGTCTTAGCGCTGTTCCCTTTTCAGCAATGTTATAACAACTAGCCCGAAACAACACCCTCGTAACCATCATTTCTTCCACAACGGGCACTTTCCCTTCCCTTGTGTCAGCGCCTGTGTTGTACGTTCCTCTCTTCGTCTTGTGTTCGCGCTGTTCCCTTTTGAGCAATGTTATAACATCTAGCCCGCAACAATACCCCCGTAAAGTTCATTTCTTCCACAACGGGCACTTTCCCTTCCCATGTGTCAGCGCCTGTGTTGTACGTTCCTCTCTTCGTATTGTGTACACGCTGTTCTTTTTTCAGCATTGTTATAACAACTAGCCCGCAACAACACCCTCGTAAACTTCATTTCTTCCACAACGGGCACTTTCCCTTACCATGTGTCAGCGCCTGCGTTGTACGTTCCTCTTTTTGCCTTGTCTTCGCGCTGTTCCCTTTTCAGCAGTGTTATAACAACTAGACCGCAACAACATCCTCGTAAACTTCATTTCTTTTACAACGGGCACTTTCCCTTCCCATGTGTTAGCGGCTGTTTTGTACGTTCCTGTCTTCGTCTTGAGTTCGTGCTGTTCCCTTTTCAGCAATGTTCTACCAACTAGACCGCAACAACACCCTCGTAAACTTCATTTCTTCCACAACAGGCACTTTCCCTTCCCATGTGTCAGCACCTGTGTTGTACGTTCCTCTCTTCGCCTTGTCTTCGCGCTGTTATAACAACTAGCCCGCAACAACACCCTCGTAAACGTCATTGCTTTCACAACGGGCACTTTCCCTTCCAATGTGTCAGCGCCTGTTTTGTACGTTCCTCTCTTCGTCTTGAGTTCGCGCTGTTCCCTTTTCAGCAATGTTATACCAACTAGACCACAACATCACCCTCGTAAACTTCATTTCTTTTACAACGGGCACTTTCCCTTCCCATGCGTTAGCGGCTGTGTTGTACGTTCCTCTCTTCGTCTTGTGTTCGCGCTGTTCCCTTTTCAGCTATGTTATACCAACTAGCCTGCAACAACACCCTAGTAAACTTCATTTCTTCTGCAACGGGCACCTTCCCTTCCCATGCGTTAGCGGCTGTGTTGTACGTTCCTCTCTTCATCTTGTGATCGCGCTGTTCCCTTTTCAGCAACGTTATACCAACTAGCCTGCAACAACACCCTAGTAAACTTCATTTCTTCTACAACGGACACTTTGCCTTCCCATGTGTCAGCCCCTGTCTTGTACATTCCTCTCTTCGCCTTGTCTTCGCGCTGTTCCCTTTTCAGCAATGTTATAACAACTAGACCGCAACAACACCCTCGTAAACTTCATTTTTTCCACAACGGGCGCTTTCCCTTGCCATGTGTCAGCGCCTGTGTTGTACGTTCCTCTCTTCGCCTTGTCTTAGCGCTGTTGCCTTTTCAGCAATGTTATAACAACTAGCCCGAAACAACGCCCTCGTAATCTTCATTCCTTCCACAACGGGCACTTTCTCTTCCCTTGTGTCAGCGCCTGTGTTGTACGTTCCTCTCTTCGTCTTGTGTTCGCGCTGTTCCCTTTTGAGCAATGTTATAACATCTAGCCCGCAACAACACCCTCGTAAACTTCATTTCTTCGACAACGGGCACTTTCCCTTCCCATGTGTCAGCGCCTGTGTTGTACGTTCCTCTCTTCGTATGGCGTACACGCTGTTCTTTTTTCAGCACTGTTATAACAACTAGCCCGCAACAACACCCTCGTAAACTTCATTTCATCCACAACGGGCACTTTCCCTTCCCATGTGTCAGCACCTGTGTTGTACGTTCCTCTCTTCGCCTTGTCTTCGCGCTGTTTCCTTTTCAGCAATGTTATAACAACTAGCCCGCAACAACACCCTCGTAAACTTCATTTCTTTTACAACGGGCACTTTCCCTACCCATGTGTCAGCGCCTGAGTTGTACGCTCCTCTTTTCGCCTTGTCTTCGCGCTGTTCCTTTTTCAGAAATGTTATAACAACTAGCCCGCACCAACACCCTCGTAAACTTCATTTCTTCCACAACGGTCACTTTCCCTACCCATGTGTCAGCGCCTGAGTTGTACGCTCCTCTTTTCGCCTTGTCTTCGCGCTGTTCCTTTTTCAGAAATGTTATAACAACTAGCCCGAAACAACACCCTCGTAACCTTCATTTCTTCCACAACAATCACTTTCCCTTCCCATGTGTCAGCACCTGTGTTGTACGTTCCTCTCTTCGCCTTGTCTTCGCGCTGTTTCCATTTCAGCATTGTTATAACAACTAGCCCGCAACAACACCCTCGTAAACTTCATTTCTTTTACAACGGGCACTTTCCCTACCCATGTGTCAGCGCCTGAGTTGTACGCTCCTCTTTTCGCCTTGTCTTCGCGCTGTTCCTTTTTCAGAAATGTTATAACAACTAGCCCGAAACAACACCCTCGTAACCATCATTTCTTCCACAACAATCACTTTCCCTTCCCATGTGTCAGCACCTGTGTTGTACGTTCCTCTCTTCGCCTTGTCTTCGCGCTGTTTCCATTTCAGCAATGTTATAACAACTAGCCCGCAAAAACACCCTCGTAAACGTCATTGCTTTCACAACGGGCACTTTCCCTTCCAATGTGTCAGCTCCTGTTTTGTACGTTCCTCTCTTCGTCTTGAGTTCGCGCTGCTCCCTTTTCAGCAATGTTATACCAACTAGACCACAACAACACCCTCGTAAACTTCATTTCTTTTACAGCGGGCACTTTCCCTTCCCATGTGTCAGCCCCTGTCTTGTACGTTCCTCTCTTCGCCTTGTCTTCGCGCTGTTCCCTTTTCAGCAATGTTATAACAACTAGCCCGACACAACACCCTCGTAAACTAATTTTTTCCACAACGGGCACTTTCCCTTGCCATGTGTCAGCGCCTGTGTTGTACGTTCCTCTCTTCGCCTTGTCTTAGCGCTGTTCCCTTTTCAGCAATGTTATAACAACTAGCCCGAAACAACACCCTCGTAACCATCATTTCTTCCACAACGGGCACTTTCCCTTCCCTTGTGTAAGCGTCTTGTGTTCGCGCTGTTCCCTTTTCAGCATTGTTATAACAACTAGCCCGCAACAACACCCTCGTAAACTTCATTTCTTCCACAACGGGCACTTTCCCTTCCCATGCGTTAGCGGCTGTGTTGTACGTTCCTCTCTTCGTCTTGTGTTCGCGCTGTTCCCTTTTCAGCTATGTTATACCAACTAGCCTGCAACAACACCCTAGTAAACTTCATTTCTTCTGCAACGGGCACCTTGCCTTCCCATGTGTCAGCGCCTGTATTTTACGTTCCTCTCTTCGTTTTGTGTTCGCGCTGTTCCCTTATCAGCAAAGTTATACCAACTAGCCCGCAACAACACCCTCGTAAACTTCATTTCTTTTAGAACGGGCACTTTCCCTTCCCATGTGTCAGCCCCTGTCTTATACGTTCCTCTCGTCGCCTTGTCTTTGCGCTGTTCCCTTTTCAGCAATGTTATAACAACTAGCCCGCAACAACACCCTCGTAAACTTCATTTTTTCCACAACGGGCACTTTCCCTTGCCATGTGTCAGCGCCTGTGTTCTACGTTCCTCTCTTCGCCTTGTCTTAGCGGTGTTTCCTTTTCAGCAATGTTATAACAACTAGCCCGCAACAACACCCTCGTAAACGTCATTGCTTTCACAACGGGCACTTTCCCTTCCAATGTGTCAGCGCCTGTTTTGTACGTTCCTCTCTTCGTCTTGAGTTCGCGCTGCTCCCTTTTCAGCAATGTTATACCAACTAGACCACAACAACACCCTCGTAAACTTCATTTCTTTTACAGCGGGCACTTTCCCTTCCCATGTGTCAGCCCCTGTCTTGTACGTTCCTCTCTTCGCCTTGTCTTCGCGCTGTTCCCTTTTCAGCAATGTTATAACAACTAGCCCGACACAACACCCTCGTAAACTTAATTTTTTCCACAACGGGCACTTTCCCTTGCCATGTGTCAGCGCCTGTGTTGTACGTTCCTCTCTTCGCCTTGTCTTAGCGCTGTTCCCTTTTCAGCAATGTTATAACAACTAGCCCGAAACAACACCCTCGTAACCATCATTTCTTCCACAACGGGCACTCTCCCTTCCCTTGTGTCAGCGCCTGTGTTGTACGTTCCTCTCTTCGTCTTGTGTTCGCGCTGTTCCCTTTTGAGCAATGTTATAACATCTAGCCCGCAACAACACCCCCGTAAAGTTCATTTCTTCCACAACGGGCACTTTCCCTTCCCATGTGTCAGCGCCTGTGTTGTACGTTCCTCTCTTCGTATTGTGTACACGCTGTTCTTTTTTCAGCATTGTTATAACAACTAGCCCGCAACAACACCCTCGTAAACTTCATTTCTTCCACAACGGGCACTTTCCCTTACCATGTGTCAGCGCCTGTGTTGTACGTTCCTCTTTTTGCCTTGTCTTCGCGCTGTTTCCTTTTCAGCAGTGTTATAACAACTAGACCGCAACAACATCCTCGTAAACTTCATTTCTTTTACAACGGGCACTTTCCCTTCCCATGTGTTAGCGGCTGTTTTGTACGTTCCTGTCTTCGTCTTGAGTTCGTGCTGTTCCCTTTTCAGCAATGTTCTACCAACTAGACCGCAACAACACACTCGTAAACTTCATTTCTTCCACAACAGGCACTTTCCCTTCCCATGTGTCAGCACCTGTGTTGTACGTTCCTCTCTTCGCCTTGTCTTCGCGCTGTTATAACAACTAGCCCGCAACAACACCCTCGTAAACGTCATTGCTTTCACAACGGGCACTTTCCCTTCCAATGTGTCAGCGCCTGTTTTGTACGTTCCTCTCTTCGTCTTGAGTTCGCGCTGTTCCCTTTTCAGCAATGTTATACCAACTAGACCACAACAACACCCTCGTAAACTTCATTTCTTTTACAACGGGCACTTTCCCTTCCCATGCGTTAGCGGCTGTGTTGTACGTTCCTCTCTTCGTCTTGTGTTCGCGCTGTTCCCTTTTCAGCTATGTTATACCAACTAGCCTGCAACAACACCCTAGTAAACTTCATTTCTTCTGCAACGGGCACCTTCCCTTCCCATGCGTTAGCGGCTGTGTTGTACGTTCCTCTCTTCATCTTGTGATCGCGCTGTTCCCTTTTCAGCAACGTTATACCAACTAGCCTGCAACAACACCCTAGTAAACTTCATTTCTTCTACAACGGACACTTTGCCTTCCCATGTGTCAGCCCCTGTCTTGTACATTCCTCTCTTCGCCTTGTCTTCGCGCTGTTCCCTTTTCAGCAATGTTATAACAACTAGACCGCAACAACACCCTCGTAAACTTCATTTTTTCCACAACGGGCGCTTTCCCTTGCCATGTGTCAGCGCCTGTGTTGTACGTTCCTCTCTTCGCCTTGTCTTAGCGCTGTTCCCTTTTCAGCAATGTTATACAACTAGCCCGAAACAACGCCCTCGTAATCTTCATTCCTTCCACAACGGGCACTTTCGCTTCCCTTGTGTCAGCGCCTGTGTTGTACGTTCCTCTCTTCGTCTTGTGTTCGCGCTGTTACCTTTTCAGAAATGTTATAACAACTAGCCCGCAACAACACCCTCGTAAACTTAATTTCTTTCACAACAGGCACTTTCCCTTCCCATGTGTCAGTGCCTGTTTTGTATGTTCCTCGCTTCGTCTCGTGTTCGCGCTGTTCCCTTTTCAGCAATGTTATAGCAACTAGCCCGCAACAACACCCTCGTCAACTTCATTTCTTCTACAACGGGCACTTTCCCTTCCCATGTGTCAGCGCATGTGTTGCACGTTCCTCTCTTTGCCTTGTCTTCGCGTTGTTCCCTTTTCAGCAATGCTATAACAACTAGCCCGCAACAACACCCTCGTAAACTTCATTTCTTCCACAACGGGCACTTTCCCTTCCCATTTGTCAGCGCCTGTGTTTTACGCTCCTCTCTTCGCCTTGTCTTCGCGCTGTTCCCTTTTCAGCAATGTTATACCAACTAGCCCGCAACAACACCCTCGTAAACTTCCTTTGTTCTACAACGGGCACTTTCCCTTCCCATGTGTCAGCGCCTGTGTTGTACGTTCCTCTCTTCGCCTTGTCTTCGCGCTGTTGCCTTTTCAGCAATGTTATAACAACTAGCCCGCAACAACACCCTCGTAAACTTAATTTCTTTCACAACAGGCATTTTACCTTCCCATGTGTCAGCGCCTGTTTAGTACTTTCCTCTCTTCGTCTCGAGTTCGCGCTGTTCCCTTTTCAGCAATGTTATACCAACTAGACCGCAACAACACCCTCGTAAACTTCATTTCTTCTACAACGGGCACTTCCCCTTCCCAGGCGATAGCGGCTGTGTTGGATGTTCCTCTCTTCGTCTTGTGTTCGCGCTGTTCCCTTTTCAGCAATGCTATACCAACTAGCCCGCAACAACACCCTCGTCAACTTCTTTTCTTCTACAACGGGCACTTTCCCTTCCCATGTGTCAGCGCCTGTGTTGTACGTTCCTCTCTTCGCCTTGTCTTCGCGCTGTTGCCTTTTCAGCAATGTTATAACTAGCCCGACACAACACCCTCGTAAACTTCATTTCTTCCACAACGGGCACATTCCCTTCCCATGTGCCAGCGCCTGTGTTGTACGTTCCTCTCTTCGCCTTGTCTTCGCGCTGTTCCCTTTTCAGCAATGTGTTAACAATTAGCCCGCAACAACACCCTCGTAAACTTAATTTCTTTCACAACAGGCATTTTACCTTCCCATGTGTCAGCGCCTGTTAAGTACTTTCCTCTCTTCGTCTCGAGTTCGCGCTGTTCCCTTTTCAGCAATGTTATACCAACTAGACCGCAACAACACCCTCGTAAACTTCATTTCTTCTACAACGGGCACTTCCCCTTCCCATGCGATAGCGGCTGTGTTGGATGTTCCTCTCTTCGTCTTGTGTTCGCGCTGTTCCCTTTTCAGCAATGCTATACCAACTAGCCCGCAACAACACCCTCGTCAACTTCTTTTCTTCTACAACGGGCACTTTCCCTTCCCATGTGTCAGCGCCTGTGTTGTACGTTCCTCTCTTCGCCTTGTCTTTGCGCTCTTCCCTTTTCAGCAATGTTATAACAACTGGCTCGCAACAACACCCTCGTAAACTTAATTTCTTTCACAACAGGCACTTTCCTTTCCCATGTGTCAGCGCCTGTTTTGTACGTTCCTCTCTTCGTCTTGAGTTCGCGCTGTTCCCTTTTCAGCAATGTTATACCAACTTGCCCGCAACAACACCCTCGTAAACTTCATTTCATTCACAACGGGCACTTTCCCTTCCCATGTGTCAGCGCCTGTGTTGTACGCTCCTCTCTTCGCCTTGTCTTCGCGCTGTTCCCTTTTCAGCAATGTGATACCAACTAGGTCGCAACAACACCCCCGTAAACTTAATTTGTTCTACAACGGGTACTTTCCCTTCCCATGTGTCAGCGCCTGTGTTGTACGTTCCTCTCTTCGCCTTGTCTTCGCGCTGTTCCCTTTTCAGCAATGTTATTCCAACTAGCCCGCAACAACACCCTCGTAAACTTCATTTGTTCTACAATGGGCACTTTCCCTTCCCATGTGTCAGCACCTGTGTTGTACGTTCCTCTCTTCGCCTTGTCTTCGCGCTGTTCCCTTTTCAGCAATGTTATAACAACTAGCTCGCAACAACACCCTCGTAAACTTCATTTCTTTCACAACGGGCACTTTCCCTTCCCATGTGTAAGTGCCTGTCTTGTACTTTCCTCTCTTCGCCTTGTCTTCGCGCTGTTTCCTTTTCAGCAATGTTATACCAACTAGACCGCAACAACACTCTCGTAAACTTTATTTCTTCTACAACGGGCACTTCCCCTTCCCATGCGATAGCGGCTGTGTTGGATGTTCCTCTCTTCGTCTTGAGTTCGCGCTGTTCCCTTTTCAGCAATGTTATACCAACTAGCCCGCAACAACACCCTCGTAAACTTCATTTCTTTCACAACGGGCACTTCCCCTTCTCATGTGCCAGCGCCTGTGTTGTACGCTCCTCTCTTCGCCTTGTCTTCGCGCTGTTCCCTTTTCAGCAATGTTATAACAACTAGACCGCAACAACACCCTCCTAAACTTAATTTCTTTCACAACAGGCACTTTCCCTTCCCATGTGTCAGCGCCTGTTTTTTACGTTCCTCTCTTCGTCTTGAGTTCGCGCCGTTCCCTTTTCAGCAATGTTATACCAACTAGCCCGCAGCAACACCCTCGTAAACTTCATTTCTTTCACAACGGGCACTTTCCCTTCCCATGTGTCAGCGCCTGTGTTGTACATTCCTCTCTTCGTCTTGAGATCGCGCTGTTTCCTTTTCAGCAATGTTATACCAACTAGCCCCTAACAGCACCCTGATAAACTTCATTTCTTTCACAACAGGCACTTTCCCTTCCCATGTGTCAGCGCATGTTTTGTACGTTCCTCTCTTCGTCTTGAGTTCGCGCTGTTCTCTTTTCAGCAATGTTATACCAACTAGCCCGCAACAACACCCTCGTAAATTTCATTTCTTTCACAACGGGCACTTCCCCTTCTCATGTGCCAGCGCCTGTGTTGTACGCTCCTCTCTTCGCCTTGTCTTCGCGGTGTTCCCTTTTCAGCAATGTTATACCAACTAGCCCGCAACAACACCCTCGTAAACTTCATTTCTTCCACAACGGGCACTTTCCCTTCCCATGTGCCAGTGCCTGTGTTGTACGTTCCTCTCTTCGCCTTGTCTTCGCGCTGTTGCCTTTTCAGCAATGTTATAACTAGCCCGCAACAACACCCTCGTAAACTTCATTTCTTTCACAACGGGCACGTTCCCTTCCCATGTGTCAGCGCCTGTGTTGTACGTTCCTCTCTTCGCCTTGGCTTCGCGCTGTTCCCTTTTCAGCAATGTTATAACAACTAGCTCGCAACAACACCCTCGTAAACTTCATTTCTTTCTCAACGGGCACTTTCTCTTCCCATGTGTAAGCGCCTGCCTTGTACGTTCCTCTCTTCGCCTTGTCTTCGCGCTGTTCCCTTTTCAGCACTGTTATAACAACTAGACCGCAACAACACCCTCGTAAACTTAATTTCTTTCACAACAGGCACTTTTCTTTCCCATGTGTCAGCGCATGTTTTGTACGTTCCTCTCTTCGTCTTGAGTTCGCGCTGTTCCCTTTTCAGCAATGTTATACCAACTAGCCCGCAACAACACCCTCGTAAACTTCATTTCTTTCACAACGGGCACTTCCCCTTCTCATGTGCCAGCGCCTGTGTTGTACGCTCCTCTCTTCGCCTTGTCTTCGCGCTGTTCCCTTTTCAGCAATGTTATACCAACTAGCCCGCAACAACACCCTCGTAAACTTCATTTCTTCCACAACGGGCACTTGCCCTTCCCATGTTCCAGCGCCTGTGTTGTACGTTCCTCTCTTCGCCTTGTCTTCGCGCTGTTCCCTTTTCAGCAATGTGTTAACAATTAGCCCGCAACAACACCCTCGTAAACTTAATTTCTTTCACAACAGGCATTTTACCTTCCCATGTGTCAGCGCCTGTTAAGTACTTTCCTCTCTTCGTCTCGAGTTCGCGCTGTTCCCTTTTCAGCAATGTTATACCAACTAGACCGCAACAACACCCTCGTAAACTTCATTTCTTCTACAACGGGCACTTCCCCTTCCCATGCGATAGCGGCTGTGTTGGATGTTCCTCTCTTCGTCTTGTGTTCGCGCTGTTCCCTTTTCAGCAATGCTATACCAACTAGCCCGCAACAACACCCTCGTCAACTTCTTTTCTTCTACAACGGGCACTTTCCCTTCCCATGTGTCAGCGCCTGTGTTGTACGTTCCTCTCTTCGCCTTGTCTTTGCGCTCTTCCCTTTTCAGCAATGTTATAACAACTGGCTCGCAACAACACCCTCGTAAACTTAATTTCTTTCACAACAGGCACTTTCCTTTCCCATGTGTCAGCGCCTGTTTTGTACGTTCCTCTCTTCGTCTTGAGTTCGCGCTGTTCCCTTTTCAGCAATGTTATACCAACTAGCCCGCAACAACACCCTCGTAAACTTCATTTCATTCACAACGGGCACTTTCCCTTCCCATGTGTCAGCGCCTGTGTTGTACGCTCCTCTCTTAGCCTTGTCTTCGCGCTGTTCCCTTTTCAGCATTGTGATACCAACTAGGTCGCAACAACACCCCCGTAAACTTAATTTGTTCTACAACGGGTACTTTCCCTTCCCATGTGTCAGCGCCTGTGTTGTACGTTCCTCTCTTCGCCTTGTCTTCGCGCTGTTCCCTTTTCAGCAATGTTATTCCAACTAGCCCGCAACAACACCCTCGTAAACTTCATTTGTTCTACAATGGGCACTTTCCCTTCCCATGTGTCAGCACCTGTGTTGTACGTTCCTCTCTTCGCCTTTTCTTCGCGCTGTTCCCTTTTCAGCAATGTTATAACAACTAGCTCGCAACAACACCCTCGTAAACTTCATTTCTTTCACAACGGGCACTTCCCCTTCCCATGCGATAGCGGCTGTGTTGGATGTTCCTCTCTTCGTCTTGAGTTCGCGCTGTTCCCTTTTCAGCAATGTTATACCAACTAGCCCGCAACAACACCCTCGTAAACTTCATTTCTTTCACAACGGGCACTTCCCCTTCTCATGTGCCAGCGCCTGTGTTGTACGCTCCTCTCTTCGCCTTGTCTTCGCGCTGTTCCCTTTTCAGCAATGTTATAACAACTAGACCGCAACAACACCCTCCTAAACTTAATTTCTTTCACAACAGGCACTTTCCCTTCCCATGTGTCAGCGCCTGTTTTTTACGTTCCTCTCTTCGTCTTGAGTTCGCGCCGTTCCCTTTTCAGCAATGTTATACCAACTAGCCCGCAGCAACACCCTCGTAAACTTCATTTCTTTCACAACGGGCACTTTCCCTTCCCATGTGTCAGCGCCTGTGTTGTACATTCCTCTCTTCGTCTTGAGATCGCGCTGGTTCCTTTTCAGCAATGTTATACAAACTAGCCCCTAACAGCACCCTGATAAACTTCATTTCTTTCACAACGGGCACTTTCCCTTCCCATGTGTCAGCGCCTGTGTTGTACGCTCCTCTCTTCGCCTTGTCTTCGCGCTGTTCCCTTTTCTGCAATGTTATACCAACTAGCCCGCAACAACGCCTTCGTAAACTTCATTTGTTCTACAACGGGCACTTTCCCTTCCCATGTCTCAGCGCCTGTGTGGTACGTTCCTCTCTTCGCCTTGTCTTCGCGCTGTTTCCCATTTCAGCAATGTTATAACAAATAGCCCGCAACAACACCCTCGTAAACTTCATTTCTTTCACAACGGGCACTTTCCCTTCCCATGTGTCAGCGCCTGTTTTGTACGTTCCTCTCTTCGTCTTGAGTTCGCGCTGTTCCCTTTTCAGCAATGTTATACCAACTAGCCCGCAACAACACCCTCGTAAACTTCATTTCATTCACAACGGGCACTTTCCCTTCCCATGTGTCAGCGCCTGTGTTGTACGCTCCTCTCTTCGCCTTGTCTTCGCGCTGTTCCCTTTTCAGCAATGTTATACCAACTAGGTCGCAACAACACCCCCGTAAACTTAATTTGTTCTAAAACGGGTACTTTCCCTTCCCATGTGTCAGCGCCTGTGTTGTACGTTCCTCTCTTCGCCTTGTCTTCGCGCTGTTCCCTTTTCTGCAATGTTATTCCAACTAGCCCGCAACAACACCCTCGTAAACTTCATTTGTTCTACAAAGGGCACTTTTCCTTCCCATGTGTCAGCACCTGTGTTGTACGTTCCTCTCTTCGCCTTGTCTTCGCGCTGTTCCCTTTTCAGCAATGTTATAACAACTAGCTCGCAACAACACCCTCGTAAACTTCATTTCTTTCACAACGGGCACTTTCCCTTCCCATGTGTAAGCGCCTGTCTTGTACTTTCCTCTCTTCGCCTTGTCTTCGCGCTGTTTCCTTTTCAGCAATGTTATACCAACTAGACCGCAACAACACCCTCGTAAACTTTATTTCTTCTACAACGGGCACTTCCCCTTCCCATGCGATAGCGGCTGTGTTGGACGTTCCTCTCTTCGTCTTGTGTTCGCGCTGTTCCCTTTTCAGCAATGTTATAACAACTAGCTCGCAACAACACCCTCGTAAACTTCATTTCTTTCTCAACGGGCACTTTCTCTTCCCATGTGTAAGCGCCTGCCTTGTACGTTCCTCTCTTCGCCTTGTCTTCGCGCTGTTCCCTTTTCAGCACTGTTATAACAACTAGACCGCAACAACACCCTCGTAAACTTAATTTCTTTCACAACAGGCACGTTCCCTTCCCATGTGTCAGCGCCTGTGTTGTACGTTCCTCTCTTCGCCTTGTCTTCGCGCTGTTTCCTTTTCAGCAATGTTATAACAACTAGCCAGCAACAACACCCTCGTAAACTTCATTTCTTTCACAACGGGCACTTTCTCTTCCCATGTGTCAGCGCCTGTGTAGTACGCTCCTCTCTTCGCCTTGTGTTCGCGCTGTTACCTTTTCAGAAATGTTATAACAACTAGCCCGCAACAACACCCTCGTAAACTTAATTTCTTTCACAACAGGCACTTTCCCTTCCCATGTGTCAGCGCATGTTTTGTACGTTCCTCTCTTCGTCTTGAGTTCGCGCTGTTCTCTTTTCAGCAATGTTATACCAACTAGCCCGCAACAACACCCTCGTAAATTTCATTTCTTTCACAACGGGCACTTCCCCTTCTCATGTGCCAGCGCCTGTGTTGTACGCTCCTCTCTTCGCCTTGTCTTCGCGGTGTTCCCTTTTCAGCAATGTTATACCAACTAGCCCGCAACAACACCCTCGTAAACTTCATTTCTTCCACAACGGGCACTTTCCCTTCCCATGTGCCAGTGCCTGTGTTGTACGTTCCTCTCTTCGCCTTGTCTTCGCGCTGTTGCCTTTTCAGCAATGTTATAACTAGCCCGCAACAACACCCTCGTAAACTTCATTTCTTTCACAACGGGCACGTTCCCTTCCCATGTGTCAGCGCCTGTGTTGTACGTTCCTCTCTTCGCCTTGGCTTCGCGCTGTTTCCTTTTCAGCAATGTTATAACAACTAGCCAGCAACAACACTTTCGTAAACTTCATTTCTTTCACAACGGGCACTTTCTCTTCCCATGTGTCAGCGCCTGTGTAGTACGCTCCTCTCTTCGCCTTGTGTTCGCGCTGTTACCTTTTCAGAAATGTTATAACAACTAGCCCGCAACAACACCCTCGTAAACTTAATTTCTTTCACAACAGGCACTTTCCCTTCCCATGTGTCAGCGCCTGTTTTGTATGTTCCTCGCTTCGTCTCGTGTTCGCGCTGTTCCCTTTTCAGCAATGTTATAGCAACTAGCCCGCAACAACACCCTCGTCAACTTCATTTCTTCTACAACGGGCACTTTCCCTTCCCATGTGTCAGCGCATGTGTTGCACGTTCCTCTCTTTGCCTTGTCTTCGCGCTGTTCCCTTTTCAGCAATGCTATAACAACTAGCCCGCAACAACACCCTCGTAAACTTCATTTCTTCCACAACGGGCACTTTCCCTTCCCATTTGTCAGCGCCTGTGTTTTACGCTCCTCTCTTCGCCTTGTCTTCGCGCTGTTCCCTTTTCAGCAATGTTATACCAACTAGCCCGCAACAACACCCTCGTAAACTTCCTTTGTTCTACAACGGGCACTTTCCCTTCCCATGTGTCAGCGCCTGTGTTGTACGTTCCTCTCTTCGCCTTGTCTTCGCGCTGTTGCCTTTTCAGCAATGTTATAACAACTAGCCCGCAACAACACCCTCGTAAACTTCATTTCTTCCACAATGGGCACTTTCCCTTCCCATGTGCCAGTGCCTGTGTTGTACGTTCCTCTCTTCGCCTTGTCTTCGCACTGTTGCCTTTTCAGCAATGTTATAACTAGCCCGCAACAACACCCTCGTAAACTTCATTTCTTTCACAACGGGCACATTACCTTCCCACGTGTCAGCGCCTGTGTTGTACGTTCCTCTCTTCGCCTTGGCTTCGCGCTGTTTCCTTTTCAGCAATGTTATAACAACTAGCCAGCAACAACACTTTCGTAAACTTCATTTCTTTCACAACGGGCACTTTCTCTTCCCATGTGTCAGCGCCTGTTTTGTATGTTCCTCGCTTCGTCTCGTGTTCGTGCTGTTCCCTTTTCAGCAATGTTATAGCAACTAGCCCGCAACAACACCCTCGTCAACTTCATTTCTTCTACAACGGGCACTTTCCCTTCCCATGTGTCAGCGCATGTGTTGCACGTTCCTCTCTTTGCCTTGTCTTCGCGCTGTTCCCTTTTCAGCAATGCTATAACAACTAGCCCGCAACAACACCCTCGTAAACTTCATTTCTTCCACAACGGGCACTTTCCCTTCCCATTTGTCAGCGCCTGTGTTTTACGCTCCTCTCTTCGCCTTGTCTTCGCGCTGTTCCCTTTTCAGCAATGTTATACCAACTAGCCCGCAACAACACCCTCGTAAACTTAATTTGTTCTACAACGGGCACTTTCCCTTCCCATGTGTCAGCGCCTGTGTTGTACGTTCCTCTCTTCGCCTTGTCTTCGCGCTGTTGCCTTTTCAGCAATGTTATAACAACTAGCCCGCAACAACACCCTCGTAAACTTAATTTCTTTCACAACAGGCATTTTACCTTCCCATGTGTCAGCGCCTGTTTAGTACTTTCCTCTCTTCGTCTCGAGTTCGCGCTGTTCCCTTTTCAGCAATGTTATACCAACTAGACCGCAACAACACCCTCGTAAACTTCATTTCTTCTACAACGGGCACTTCCCCTTCCCATGCGATAGCGGGTGTGTTGGATGTTCCTCTCTTCGTCTTGTGTTCGCGCTGTTCCCTTTTCAGCAATGCTATACCAACTAGCCCGCAACAACACCCTCGTCAACTTCTTTTCTTCTACAACGGGCACTTTCCCTTCCCATGTGTCAGCGCCTGTGTTGTACGTTCCTCTCTTCGCCTTGTCTTCGCGCTGTTCCCTTTTCAGCAATGTTATAACAACTGGCTCGCAACAACACCCTCGTAAACTTCAGTTCTTTCACAACGGGCACTTTCCCTTCTCATGTGTCAGCGCCTGTCTTGTACGTTCCTCTCTTCGCCTTGTCTTCGCGCTGTTCCCTTTTCAGCACTGTTGTAACAATTAGACCGCAACAACACCCTCGTAAACTTAATTTCTTTCACAACAGGCACTTTCTTTTCCCATGTGTCAGCGCCTGTTTTGTTCGTTCCTCTCTTCGTCTTGAGTTCGCGCTGTTTCCTTTTCAGCAATGTTATACCAACTAGCCCGCAACAACACCCTCGTAAACTTAATTTCTTTCACAACAGGCATTTTACCTTCCCATGTGTCAGCGCCTGTTTAGTACTTTCCTCTCTTCGTCTCGAGTTCGCGCTGTTCCCTTTTCAGCAATGTTATACCAACTAGACCGCAACAACACCCTCGTAAATTTCATTTCTTCTACAACGGGCACTTCCCCTTCCCATGCGATAGCGGCTGTGTTGGATGTTCCTCTCTTCGTCTTGTGTTCGCGCTGTTCCCTTTTCAGCAATGCTATACCAACTAGCCCGCAACAACACCCTCGTCAACTTCTTTTCTTCTACAACGGGCACTTTCCCTTCCCATGTGTCAGCGCCTGTGTTGTACGTTCCTCTCTTCGCCTTGTCTTCGCGCTGTTCCCTTTTCAGCAATGTTATAACAACTGGCTCGCAACAACACCCTCGTAAACTTCAGTTCTTTCACAACGGGCACTTTCCCTTCTCATGTGTCAGCGCCTGTCTTGTACGTTCCTCTCTTCGCCTTGTCTTCGCGCTGTTCCCTTTTCAGCACTGTTGTAACAATTAGACCGCAACAACACCCACGTAAACTTAATTTCTTTCACAACAGGCACTTTCTTTTCCCATGTGTCAGCGCCTGTTTTGTTCGTTCCTCTCTTCGTCTTGAGTTCGCGCTGTTTCCTTTTCAGCAATGTTATACCAACTAGCCCGCAACAACACCCTCGTAAACTTCATTTCTTTCACAGCGGGCACTTTCCCTTCCCATGTGTCAGCACCTGTGTTGTACGTTCCTCTCCTCGCTTTGTCTTCGCGCTGTTCCCTCTTCAGCAATGTTATACCAACTAGCCCGCAACAACACCCTCGTAAACTTCATTTCTTTCACAACGGGCACTTTCCCTTCCCATGTGTCAGCGCCTGTGTTGTACGCTCCTCTCTTCGCCTTGTCTTCGCGCTGTTCCCTTTTCAGCAATGTTATACCAATTAGCCCGCAACAACACCCTCGTAAACTTAATTTGTTCTACAACGGGCACTTTGCTTTCCCATGTGTCAGCGCCTGTGTTGTACATTCCTTTCTTCGTCTTGTCTTCGCGCTGTTCCCTTTTCAGCAATGTTATAACAACTACCCGCAACAACACCCTCGTAAACTTCATTTCTTTCTCAACGGGCACTTTCTCTTCCCATGTGTAAGCGCCTGCCTTGTACGTTCCTCTCTTCGCCTTGTCTTCGCGCTGTTCCCTTTTCAGCAATGTTATACCAACTAGCCCGCAACAACACCCTCGTAAACTTCATTTCTTTCACAACGGGCACTTCCCCTTCTCATGTGCCAGCGCCTGTGTTGTACGCTCCTCTCTTCGCCTTGTCTTCGCGCTGTTCCCTTTTCAGCAATGTTATACCAACTAGCCCGCTACAACACCCTCGTAAACTTCATTTCTTTCACAACGGGCACTTCCCCTTCTCATGTGCCAGCGCCTGTGTTGTACGCTCCTCTCTTCGCCTTGTCTTCGCGCTGTTCCCTTTTCAGCAATGTTATACCAACTAGCAAGCAACAACACCCTCGTAAACTTCATTTCTTCCACAACGGGCACTTTCCCTTCCCATGTGCCAGTGCCTGTGTTGCACGTTCCTCTCTTCGCCTTGTCTTCGCGCTGTTGCCTTTTCAGCAATGTTATAACTAGCCCGCAACAACACCCTCGTAAACTTCATTTCTTTCACAACGGGCACGTTCCCTTCCCATGTGTCAGCGCCTGTGTTGTACGTTCCTCTCTTCGCCTTGTCTTCGCGCTGTTCCCTTTTCAGCAATGTTATAACAACTAGACCGCAACAACACCCTCCTAAACTTAATTTCTTTCACAACAGGCACTTTCCCTTCCCATGTGTCAGCGCCTGTTTTTTACGTTCCTCTCTTCGTCTTGAGTTCGCGCCGTTCCCTTTTCAGCAATGTTATACCAACTAGCCCGCAGCAACACCCTCGTAAACTTCATTTCTTTCACAACGGGCACTTTCCCTTCCCATGTGTCAGCGCCTGTGTTGTACATTCCTCTCTTCGTCTTGAGATCGCGCTGTTTCCTTTTCAGCAATGTTATACCAACTAGCCCGCAACAACACCCTGGTAAACTTCATTTCTTTCACAACGGGCACTTTCCCTTCCCATGTGTCAGCGCCTGTGTTGTACGCTCCTCTCTTCGCCTTGTCTTCGCGCTGTTCCCTTTTCTGCAATGTTATACCAACTAGCCCGCAACAACGCCTTCGTAAACTTCATTTGTTCTACAACGGGCACTTTCCTTTCCCATGTCTCAGCGCCTGTGTGGTACGTTCCTCTCTCCGCCTTGTCTTCGCGCTGTTCCCATTTCAGCAATGTTATAACAAATAGCCCGCAACAACACCCTCGTAAACTTCATTTCTTTCACAACGGGCACTTTCCCTTCCCATGTGTCAGCGCCTGTTTTGTACGTTCCTCTCTTCGTCTTCAGTTCGCGCTGTTCCCTTTTCAGCAATGTTATACCAACTAGCCCGCAACAACACCCTCGTAAACTTCATTTCATTCACAACGGGCACTTTCCCTTCCCATGTGTCAGCGCCTGTGTTGTACGCTCCTCTCTTCGCCTTGTCTTCGCGCTGTTCCCTTTTCAGCAATGTTATACCAACTAGGTCGCAACAACACCCCCGTAAACTTAATTTGTTCTACAACGGGTACTTTCCCTTCCCATGTGTACGCGCCTGTGTTGTACGTTCCTCTCTTCGCCTTGTCTTCGCGCTGTTCCCTTTTCTTCAATGTTATTCCAACTAGCCCGCAACAACACACTCGTAAACTACATTTGTTCTACAAAGGGCACTTTTCCTTCCCATGTGTCAGCACCTGTGTTGTACGTTCCTCTCTTCGCCTTGTCTTCGCGCTGTTCCCTTTTCAGCAATGTTATAACTAGCTCGCAACAACACCCTCGTAAACTTCATTTCTTTCACAACGGGCACTTTCCCTTCCCATGTGTAAGCGCCTGTCTTGTACTTTCCTCTCTTCGCCTTGTCTTCGCGCTGTTTCCTTTTCAGCAATGTTATACCAACTAGACCGCAACAACACCCTCGTAAACTTCATTTCTTCTACAACGGGCACTTCCCCTTCCCATGCGATAGCGGCTGTGTTGGACGTTCCTCTCTTCGTCTTGTGTTCGCGCTGTTCCCTTTTCAGCAATGTTATAACAACTAGCTCGCAACAACACCCTCGTAAACTTCATTTCTTTCTCAACGGGCACTTTCTCTTCCCATGTGTAAGCGCCTGCCTTGTACGTTCCTCTCTTCGCCTTGTCTTCGCAGTGTTCCCTTTTCAGCACTGTTATAACAACTAGACCGCAACAACACCCTCGTAAACTTAATTTCTTTCACAACAG
This sequence comes from Amblyomma americanum, assembly GCF_052857255.1. Lineage (NCBI taxonomy): Eukaryota > Metazoa > Arthropoda > Arachnida > Ixodida > Ixodidae > Amblyomma > Amblyomma americanum. The sequence continues at coordinate 52,798,553 of NC_135500.1, forward strand.
GCACTTTCCCTTCCCATGTGCCAGTGCCTGTGTTGTACGTTCCTCTCTTCGCCTTGTCTTCGCGCTGTTGCCTTTTCAGCAATGTTATAACTAGCCCGCAACAACACCCTCGTAAACTTCATTTCTTTCACAACGGGCACGTTCCCTTCCCATGTGTCAGCGCCTGTGTTGTACGTTCCTCTCTTCGCCTTGTCTTCGCGCTGTTTCCTTTTCAGCAATGTTATAACAACTAGCCAGCAGCAACACCCTCGTAAACTTCATTTCTTTCACAACGGGCACTTTCTCTTCCCATGTGTCAGCGCCTGCGTAGTACGCTCCTCTCTTCGCCTTGTGTTCGCGCTGTTACCTTTTCAGAAATGTTATAACAACTAGCCCGCAACAACACCCTCGTAAACTTAATTTCTTTCACAACAGGCACTTTCCCTTCCCATGTGTCAGCGCCTGTTTTGTATGTTCCTCGCTTCGTCTCGTGTTCGCGCTGTTCCCTTTTCAGCAATGTTATACCAACTAGCCCGCAACAACACCCTCGTCAACTTCATTTCTTCTACAACGGGCACTTTCCCTTCCCATGTGTCAGCGCATGTGTTGCACGTTCCTCTCTTTGCCTTGTCTTCGCGCTGTTCCCTTTTCAGCAATGCTATAACAACTAGCCCGCAACAACACCCTCGTAAACTTCATTTCTTCCACAACGGGCACTTTCCCTTCCCATTTGTCAGCGCCTGTGTTTTACGCTCCTCTCTTCGCCTTGTCTTCGCGCTGTTCCCTTTTCAGCAATGTTATACCAACTAGCCCGCAACAACACCCTCGTAAACTTCCTTTGTTCTACAACGGGCACTTTCCCTTCCCATGTGTCAGCGCCTGTGTGTACGTTCCTCTCTTCGCCTTGTCTTCGCGCTGTTGCCTTTTCAGCAATGTTATAACAACTAGCCCGCAACAACAACCTCGTAAACTTCATTTCTTTCACAATGGGCACTTTCCCTTCCCATGTGTCAGCGCCTGTCTTGTACGTTCCTCTCTTCGCCTTGTCTTCGCAGTGTTCCCTTTTCAGCACTGTTATAACAACTAGACCGCAACAAAACCCTCGTAAACTTAACTTCTTTCACAACAGGCACTTTTCTTTCCCATGTGTCAGCGCATGTTTTGTACGTTCCTCTCTTCGTCTTGAGTTCGCGCTGTTCCCTTTTCAGCAATGTTATACCAACTAGCCCGCAACAACACCCTCGTAAACTTCATTTCTTTCACAACGGGCACTTCCCCTTCTCATGTGCCAGCGCCTGTGTTGTACGCTCCTCTCTTCGCCTTGTCTTCGCGCTGTTCCCTTTTCAGCAATGTTATACCAACTAGCCCGCAACAACACCCTCGTAAACTTCATTTCTTCCACAACGGGCACTTTCCCTTCCCATGTGCCAGTGCCTGTGTTGCACGTTCCTCTCTTCGCCTTGTCTTCGCGCTGTTGCCTTTTCAGCAATGTTATAACTAGCCCGCAACAACACCCTCGTAAACTTCATTTCTTTCACAACGGGCACGTTCCCTTCCCATGTGTCAGCGCCTGTGTTGTACGTTCCTCTCTTCGCCTTGTCTTCGCGCTGTTCCCTTTTCAGCAATGTTATAACAACTAGACCGCAACAACACCCTCCTAAACTTAATTTCTTTCACAACAGGCACTTTCCCTTCCCATGTGTCAGCGTCTGTTTTTTACGTTCCTCTCTTCGTCTTGAGTTCGCGCCGTTCCCTTTTCAGCAATGTTATACCAACTAGCCCGCAGCAACACCCTCGTAAACTTCATTTCTTTCACAACGGGCACTTTCCCTTCCCATGTGTCAGCGCCTGTGTTGTACATTCCTCTCTTCGTCTTGAGATCGCGCTGTTTCCTTTTCAGCAATGTTATACCAACTAGCCCGCAACAACACCCTGATAAACTTCATTTCTTTCACAACGGGCACTTTCCCTTCCCATGTGTCAGCGCCTGTGTTGTACGCTCCTCTCTTCGCCTTGTCTTCGCGCTGTTCCCTTTTCTGCAATGTTATTCCAACTAGCCCGCAACAACGCCTTCGTAAACTTCATTTGTTCTACAACGGGCACTTTCCCTTCCCATGTCTGAGCGCCTGTGTGGTACGTTCCTCTCTTCGCCTTGTCTTCGCGCTGTTCCCATTTCAGCATTGTTATAACAAATAGCCCGCAACAACACCCTCGTAAACTTCATTTCTTTCACAACGGGCACTTTCCCTTCCCATGTGTCAGCGCCTGTTTTGTACGTTCCTCTCTTCGTCTTCAGTTCGCGCTGTTCCCTTTTCAGCAATGTTATACCAACTAGCCCGCAACAACACCCTCGTAAACTTCATTTCATTCACAACGGGCACTTTCCCTTCCCATGTGTCAGCGCCTGTGTTGTACGCTCCTCTCTTCGCCTTGTCTTCGCGCTGTTCCCTTTTCAGCAATGTTATACCAACTAGGTCGCAACAACACCCCCGTAAACTTAATTTGTTCTACAACGGGTACTTTCCCTTCCCATGTGTCAGCGAATGTGTTGTACGTTCCTCTCTTCGCCTTGTCTTCGCGCTGTTCCCTTTTCTGCAATGTTATTCCAACTAGCCCGCAACAACACCCTCGTAAACTTTATTTGTTCTACAAAGGGCACTTTTCCTTCCCATGTGTCAGCACCTGTTTTGTGCGTTCCTCTCTTCGCCTTGTCTTCGCGCTGTTCCCTTTTCAGCAATGTTATAACAACTAGCTCGCAACAACACCCTCGTAAACTTCATTTCTTTCACAACGGGCACTTTCCCTTCCCATGTGTAAGCGCCTGTCTTGTACTTTCCTCTCTTCGCCTTGTCTTCGCGCTGTTTCCTTTTCAGCAATGTTATACCAACTAGACCGCAACAACACCCTCGTGAACTTTATTTCTTCTACAACGGGCAATTCCCCTTCCCATGCGATAGCGGCTGTGTTGGACGTTCCTCTCTTCGTCTTGTGTTCGCGCTGTTCCCTTTTCAGCAATGTTATAACAACTAGCTCGCAACAACACCCTCGTAAACTTCATTTCTTTCTCAACGGGCACTTTCTCTCCCCATGTGTAAGCGCCTGCCTTGTACGTTCCTCTCTTCGCCTTGTCTTCGCAGTGTTCCCTTTTCAGCACTGTTATAACAACTAGACCGCAACAACACCCTCGTAAACTTAATTTCTTTCACAACAGGCACTTTTCTTTCCCATGTGTCAGCGCATGTTTTGTACGTTCCTCTCTTCGTCTTGAGTTCGCGCTGTTCCCTTTTCAGCAATGTTATACCAACTAGCCCGCAACAACACCCTCGTAAACTTCATTTCTTTCACAACGGGCACTTCCCCTTCTCATGTGCCAGCGCCTGTGTTGTACGCTCCTCTCTTCGCCTTGTCTTCGCGCTGTTCCCTTTTCAGCAATGTTATACCAACTAGCCCGCAACAACACCCTCGTAAACTTCATTTCTTCCACAACGGGCACTTTCCCTTCCCATGTGCCAGTGCCTGTGTTGCACGTTCCTCTCTTCGCCTTGTCTTCGCGCTGTTGCCTTTTCAGCAATGTTATAACTAGCCCGCAACAACACCCTCGTAAACTTCATTTCTTTCACAACGGGCACGTTCCCTTCCCATGTGTCAGCGCCTGTGTTGTACGTTCCTCTCTTCGCCTTGTCTTCGCGCTGTTCCCTTTTCAGCAATGCTATAACAACTAGACCGCAACAACACCCTCCTAAACTTAATTTCTTTCACAACAGGCACTTTCCCTTCCCATGTGTCAGCGCCTGTTTTTTACGTTCCTCTCTTCGTCTTGAGTTCGCGCCGTTCCCTTTTCAGCAATGTTATACCAACTAGCCCGCAGCAACACCCTCGTAAACTTCATTTCTTTCACAACGGGCACTTTCCCTTCCCATGTGTCAGCGCCTGTGTTGTACATTCCTCTCTTCGTCTTGAGATCGCGCTGTTTCCTTTTCAGCAATGTTATACCAACTAGCCCGCAACAACACCCTGATAAACTTCATTTCTTTCACAACGGGCACTTTCCCTTCCCATGTGTCAGCGCCTGTGTTGTACGCTCCTCTCTTCGCCTTGTCTTCGCGCTGTTCCCTTTTCTGCAATGTTATACCAACTAGCCCGCAACAACGCCTTCGTAAACTTCATTTGTTCTACAACGGGCACTTTCCCTTCCCATGTCTCAGCGCCTGTGTGGTACGTTCCTCTCTTCGCCTTGTCTTCGCGCTGTTCCCATTTCAGCAATGTTATAACAAATAGCCCGCAACAACACCCTCGTAAACTTCATTTCTTTCACAACGGGCACTTTCCCTTCCCATGTGTCAGCGCCTGTTTTGTACGTTCCTCTCTTCGTCTTCAGTTCGCGCTGTTCCCTTTTCAGCAATGTTATACCAACTAGCCCGCAACAACACCCTCGTAAACTTCATTTCATTCACAACGGGCACTTTCCCTTCCCATGTGTCAGCGCCTGTGTTGTACGCTCCTCTCTTCGCCTTGTCTTCGCGCTGTTCCCTTTTCAGCAATGTTATACCAACTAGGTCGCAACAACACCCCCGTAAACTTAATTTCTTCTACAACGGGTACTTTCCCTTCCCATGTGTCAGCGCCTGTGTTGTACGTTCCTCTCTTCGCCTTGTCTTCGCGCTGTTCCCTTTTCTGCAATGTTATTCCAACTAGCCCGCAACAACACCCTCGTAAACTTCATTTGTTCTACAAAGGGCACTTTTCCTTCCCATGTGTCAGCACCTGTGTTGTACGTTCCTCTCTTCGCCTTGTCTTCGCGCTGTTCCCTTTTCAGCAATGTTATAACAACTAGCTCGCAACAACACCCTCGTAAACTTCATTTCTTTCACAACGGGCACTTTCCCTTCCCATGTGTAAGCGCCTGTCTTGTACTTTCCTCTCTTCGCCTTGTCTTCGCGCTGTTTCCTTTTCAGCAATGTTATACCAACTAGACCGCAACAACACCCTCGTAAACTTTATTTCTTCTACAACGGGCACTTCCTCTTCCCATGCGATAGCGGCTGTGTTGGACGTTCCTCTCTTCGTCTTGTGTTCGCGCTGTTCCCTTTTCAGCAATGTTATAACAACTAGCTCGCAACAACACCCTCGTAAACTTCATTTCTTTCTCAACGGGCACTTTCTCTTCCCATGTGTAAGCGCCTGCCTTGTACGTTCCTCTCTTCGCCTTGTCTTCGCAGTGTTCCCTTTTCAGCACTGTTATAACAACTAGACCGCAACAACACCCTCGTAAACTTAATTTCTTTCACAACAGGCACTTTTCTTTCCCATGTGTCAGCGCATGTTTTGTACGTTCCTCTCTTCGTCTTGAGTTCACGCTGTTCCCTTTTCAGCAATGTTATACCAACTAGCCCGCAACAACACCCTCGTAAACTTCATTTCTTTCACAACGGGCACTTCCCCTTCTCATGTGCCAGCGCCTGTGTTGTACGCTCCTCTCTTCGCCTTGTCTTCGCGCTGTTCCCTTTTTAGCAATGTTATACCAACTAGCCCGCAACAACACCCTCGTAAACTTCATTTCTTCCACAATGGGCACTTTCCCTTCCCATGTGCCAGTGCCTGTGTTGTACGTTCCTCTCTTCGCCTTGTCTTCGCGCTGTTGCCTTTTCAGCAATGTTATAACTAGCCCGCAACAACACCCTCGTAAACTTCATTTCTTTCACAACGGGCACGTTCCCTTCCCATGTGTCAGCGCCTGTGTTGTACGTTCCTCTCTTCGCCTTGGCTTCGCGCTGTTTCCTTTTCAGCAATGTTATAACAACTAGCCAGCAGCAACACCCTCGTAAACTTCATTTCTTTCACAACGGGCACTTTCTCTTCCCATGTGTCAGCGCCTGTTTATTATGTTCCTCGCTTCGTCTCGTGTTCGCGCTGTTCCCTTTTCAGCAATGTTATACCAACTAGCCCGCAACAACACCCTCGTCAACTTCATTTCTTCTACAACGGGCACTTTCCCTTCCCATGTGTCAGCGCATGTGTTGCACGTTCCTCTCTCTGCCTTGTCTTCGCGCTGTTCCCTTTTCAGCAATGCTATAACAACTAGCCCGCAACAACACCCTCGTAAACTTCATTTCTTCCACAACGGGCACTTTCCCTTCCCATTTGTCAGCGCCTGTGTTTTACGCTCCTCTCTTCGCCTTGTCTTCGCGCTGTTCCCTTTTCAGCAATGTTATACCAACTAGCCCGCAACAACACCCTCGTAAACTTCCTTTGTTCTACAACGGGCACTTTCCCTTCCCATGTGTCAGCGCCTGTGTTGTACGTTCCTCTCTTCGCCTTGTCTTCGCGCTGTTGCCTTTTCAGCAATGTTATAACAACTAGCCCGCAACAACAACCTCGTAAACTTCATTTCTTTCACAATGGGCACTTTCCCTTCCCATGTGTCAGCGCCTGTCTTGTACGTTCCTCTCTTCGCCTTGTCTTCGCAGTGTTCCCTTTTCAGCACTGTTATAACAACTAGACCGCAACAACACCCTCGTAAACTTAATTTCTTTCACAACAGGCACTTTTCTTTCCCATGTGTCAGCGCATGTTTTGTACGTTCCTCTCTTCGTCTTGAGTTCGCGCTGTTCCCTTTTCAGCAATGTTATACCAACTAGCCCGCAACAACACCCTCGTAAACTTCATTTCTTTCACAACGGGCACTTCCCCTTCTCATGTGCCAGCGCCTGTGTTGTACGCTCCTCTCTTCGCCTTGTCTTCGCGCTGTTCCCTTTTCAGCAATGTTATACCAACTAGCCCGCAACAACACCCTCGTAAACTTCATTTCTTCCACAACGGGCACTTTCCCTTCCCATGTGCCAGTGCCTGTGTTGCACGTTCCTCTCTTCGCCTTGTCTTCGCGCTGTTGCCTTTTCAGCAATGTTATAACTAGCCCGCAACAACACCCTCGTAAACTTCATTTCTTTCACAACGGGCACGTTCCCTTCCCATGTGTCAGCGCCTGTGTTGTACGTTCCTCTCTTCGCCTTGTCTTCGCGCTGTTCCCTTTTCAGCAATGTTATAACAACTAGACCGCAACAACACCCTCCTAAACTTAATTTCTTTCACAACAGGCACTTTCCCTTCCCATGTGTCAGCGCCTGTTTTTTACGTTCCTCTCTTCGTCTTGAGTTCGCGCCGTTCCCTTTTCAGCAATGTTATACCAACTAGCCCGCAGCAACACCCTCGTAAACTTCATTTCTTTCACAACGGGCACTTTCCCTTCCCATGTGTCAGCGCCTGTGTTGTACATTCCTCTCTTCGTCTTGAGATCGCGCTGTTTCCTTTTCAGCAATGTTATACCAACTAGCCCGCAACAACACCCTGATAAACTTCATTTCTTTCACAACGGGCACTTCCTCTTCCCATGCGATAGCGGCTGTGTTGGACGTTCCTCTCTTCGTCTTGTGTTCGCGCTGTTCCCTTTTCAGCAATGTTATACCAACTAGCCCGCAACAACACCCTCGTAAACTTCCTTTGTTCTACAACGGGCACTTTCCCTTCCCATGTGTCAGCGCCTGTGTTGTACGTTCCTCTCTTCGCCTTGTCTTCGCGCTGTTGCCTTTTCAGCAATGTTATAACAACTAGCCCGCAACAACAACCTCGTAAACTTCATTTCTTTCACAATGGGCACTTTCCCTTCCCATGTGTCAGCGCCTGTCTTGTACGTTCCTCTCTTCGCCTTGTCTTCGCAGTGTTCCCTTTTCAGCACTGTTATAACAACTAGACCGCAACAACACCCTCGTAAACTTAATTTCTTTCACAACAGGCACTTTTCTTTCCCATGTGTCAGCGCATGTTTTGTACGTTCCTCTCTTCGTCTTGAGTTCGCGCTGTTCCCTTTTCAGCAATGTTATACCAACTAGCCCGCAACAACACCCTCGTAAACTTCATTTCTTTCACAACGGGCACTTCCCCTTCTCATGTGCCAGCGCCTGTGTTGTACGCTCCTCTCTTCGCCTTGTCTTCGCGCTGTTCCCTTTTCAGCAATGTTATACCAACTAGCCCGCAACAACACCCTCGTAAACTTCATTTCTTCCACAACGGGCACTTTCCCTTCCCATGTGCCAGTGCCTGTGTTGCACGTTCCTCTCTTCGCCTTGTCTTCGCGCTGTTGCCTTTTCAGCAATGTTATAACTAGCCCGCAACAACACCCTCGTAAACTTCATTTCTTTCACAACGGGCACGTTCCCTTCCCATGTGTCAGCGCCTGTGTTGTACGTTCCTCTCTTCGCCTTGTCTTCGCGCTGTTCCCTTTTCAGCAATGTTATAACAACTAGACCGCAACAACACCCTCCTAAACTTAATTTCTTTCACAACAGGCACTTTCCCTTCCCATGTGTCAGCGCCTGTTTTTTACGTTCCTCTCTTCGTCTTGAGTTCGCGCCGTTCCCTTTTCAGCAATGTTATACCAACTAGCCCGCAGCAACACCCTCGTAAACTTCATTTCTTTCACAACGGGCACTTTCCCTTCCCATGTGTCAGCGCCTGTGTTGTACATTCCTCTCTTCGTCTTGAGATCGCGCTGTTTCCTTTTCAGCAATGTTATACCAACTAGCCCGCAACAACACCCTGATAAACTTCATTTCTTTCACAACGGGCACTTTCCCTTCCCATGTGTCAGCGCCTGTGTTGTACGCTCCTCTCTTCGCCTTGTCTTCGCGCTGTTCCCTTTTCTGCAATGTTATACCAACTAGCCCGCAACAACGCCTTCGTAAACTTCATTTGTTCTACAACGGGCACTTTCCCTTCCCATGTCTCAGCGCCTGTGTGGTACGTTCCTCTCTTCGCCTTGTCTTCGCGCTGTTCCCATTTCAGCAATGTTATAACAAATAGCCCGCAACAACACCCTCGTAAACTTCATTTCTTTCACAACGGGCACTTTCCCTTCCCATGTGTCAGCGCCTGTTTTGTACGTTCCTCTCTTCGTCTTCAGTTCGCGCTGTTCCCTTTTCAGCAATGTTATACCAACTAGCCCGCAACAACACCCTCGTAAACTTCATTTCATTCACAACGGGCACTTTCCCTTCCCATGTGTCAGCGCCTGTGTTGTACGCTCCTCTCTTCGCCTTGTCTTCGCGCTGTTCCCTTTTCAGCAATGTTATACCAGCTAGGTCGCAACAACACCCCCGTAAACTTAATTTCTTCTACAACGGGTACTTTCCCTTCCCATGTGTCAGCGCCTGTGTTGTACGTTCCTCTCTTCGCCTTGTCTTCGCGCTGTTCCCTTTTCTGCAATGTTATTCCAACTAGCCCGCAACAACACCCTCGTAAACTTCATTTGTTCTACAAAGGGCACTTTTCCTTCCCATGTGTCAGCACCTGTGTTGTACGTTCCTCTCTTCGCCTTGTCTTCGCGCTGTTCCCTTTTCAGCAATGTTATAACAACTAGCTCGCAACAACACCCTCGTAAACTTCATTTCTTTCACAACGGGCACTTTCCCTTCCCATGTGTAAGCGCCTGTCTTGTACTTTCCTCTCTTCGCCTTGTCTTCGCGCTGTTTCCTTTTCAGCAATGTTATACCAACTAGACCGCAACAACACCCTCGTAAACTTTATTTCTTCTACAACGGGCACTTCCCCTTCCCATGCGATAGCGGCTGTGTTGGACGTTCCTCTCTTCGTCTTGTGTTCGCGCTGTTCCCTTTTCAGCAATGTTATAACAACTAGCTCGCAACAACACCCTCGTAAACTTCATTTCTTTCTCAACGGGCACTTTCTCTTCCCATGTGTAAGCGCCTGCCTTGTACGTTCCTCTCTTCGCCTTGTCTTCGCAGTGTTCCCTTTTCAGCACTGTTATAACAACTAGACCGCAACAACACCCTCGTAAACTTAATTTCTTTCACAACAGGCACTTTTCTTTCCCATGTGTCAGCGCATGTTTTGTACGTTCCTCTCTTCGTCTTGAGTTCACGCTGTTCCCTTTTCAGCAATGTTATACCAACTAGCCCGCAACAACACCCTCGTAAACTTCATTTCTTTCACAACGGGCACTTCCCCTTCTCATGTGCCAGCGCCTGTGTTGTACGCTCCTCTCTTCGCCTTGTCTTCGCGCTGTTCCCTTTTCAGCAATGTTATACCAACTAGCCCGCAACAACACCCTCGTAAACTTCATTTCTTCCACAATGGGCACTTTCCCTTCCCATGTGCCAGTGCCTGTGTTGTACGTTCCTCTCTTCGCCTTGTCTTCGCGCTGTTGCCTTTTCAGCAATGTTATAACTAGCCCGCAACAACACCCTCGTAAACTTCATTTCTTTCACAACGGGCACGTTCCCTTCCCATGTGTCAGCGCCTGTGTTGTACGTTCCTCTCTTCGCCTTGTCTTCGCGCTGTTTCCTTTTCAGCAATGTTATAACAACTAGCCAGCAGCAACACCCTCGTAAACTTCATTTCTTTCACAACGGGCACTTTCTCTTCCCATGTGTCAGCGCCTGTGTAGTACGCTCCTCTCTTCGCCTTGTGTTCGCGCTGTTACCTTTTCAGAAATGTTATAACAACTAGCCCGCAACAACACCCTCGTAAACTTAATTTCTTTCACAACAGGCACTTTCCCTTCCCATGTGTCAGCGCCTGTTTTGTATGTTCCTCGCTTCGTCTCGTGTTCGCGCTGTTCCCTTTTCAGCAATGTTATACCAACTAGCCCGCAACAACACCCTCGTCAACTTCATTTCTTCTACAACGGGCACTTTCCCTTCCCATGTGTCAGCGCATGTGTTGCACGTTCCTCTCTTTGCCTTGTCTTCGCGCTGTTCCCTTTTCAGCAATGCTATAACAACTAGCCCGCAACAACACCCTCGTAAACTTCATTTCTTCCACAACGGGCACTTTCCCTTCCCATTTGTCAGCGCCTGTGTTTTACGCTCCTCTCTTCGCCTTGTCTTCGCGCTGTTCCCTTTTCAGCAATGTTATACCAACTAGCCCGCAACAACACCCTCGTAAACTTCCTTTGTTCTACAACGGGCACTTTCCCTTCCCATGTGTCAGCGCCTGTGTTGTACGTTCCTCTCTTCGCCTTGTCTTCGCGCTGTTGCCTTTTCAGCAATGTTATAACAACTAGCCCGCAACAACAACCTCGTAAACTTCATTTCTTTCACAATGGGCACTTTCCCTTCCCATGTGTCAGCGCCTGTCTTGTACGTTCCTCTCTTCGCCTTGTCTTCGCAGTGTTCCCTTTTCAGCACTGTTATAACAACTAGACCGCAACAACACCCTCGTAAACTTAATTTCTTTCACAACAGGCACTTTTCTTTCCCATGTGTCAGCGCATGTTTTGTACGTTCCTCTCTTCGTCTTGAGTTCGCGCTGTTCCCTTTTCAGCAATGTTATACCAACTAGCCCGCAACAACACCCTCGTAAACTTCATTTCTTTCACAACGGGCACTTCCCCTTCTCATGTGCCAGCGCCTGTGTTGTACGCTCCTCTCGTCGCCTTGTCTTCGCGCTGTTCCCTTTTCAGCAATGTTATACCAACTAGCCCGCAACAACACCCTCGTAAACTTCATTTCTTCCACAACGGGCACTTTCCCTTCCCATGTGCCAGTGCCTGTGTTGCACGTTCCTCTCTTCGCCTTGTCTTCGCGCTGTTGCCTTTTCAGCAATGTTATAACTAGCCCGCAACAACACCCTCGTAAACTTCATTTCTTTCACAACGGGCACGTTCCCTTCCCATGTGTCAGCGCCTGTGTTGTACGTTCCTCTCTTCGCCTTGTCTTCGCGCTGTTCCCTTTTCAGCAATGTTATAACAACTAGACCGCAACAACACCCTCCTAAACTTAATTTCTTTCACAACAGGCACTTTCCCTTCCCATGTGTCAGCGCCTGTTTTTTACGTTCCTCTCTTCGTCTTGAGTTCGCGCCGTTCCCTTTTCAGCAATGTTATACCAACTAGCCCGCAGCAACACCCTCGTAAACTTCATTTCTTTCACAACGGGCACTTTCCCTTCCCATGTGTCAGCGCCTGTGTTGTACATTCCTCTCTCCGTCTTGAGATCGCGCTGTTTCCTTTTCAGCAATGTTATACCAACTAGCCCGCAACAACACCCTGATAAACTTCATTTCTTTCACAACGGGCACTTTCCCTTCCCATGTGTCAGCGCCTGTGTTGTACGCTCCTCTCTTCGCCTTGTCTTCGCGCTGTTCCCTTTTCTGCAATGTTATTCCAACTAGCCCGCAACAACGCCTTCGTAAACTTCATTTGTTCTACAACGGGCACTTTCCCTTCCCATGTCTCAGCGCCTGTGTGGTACGTTCCTCTCTTCGCCTTGTCTTCGCGCTGTTCCCATTTCAGCAATGTTATAACAAATAGCCCGCAACAACACCCTCGTAAACTTCATTTCTTTCACAACGGGCACTTTCCCTTCCCATGTGTCAGCGCCTGTTTTGTACGTTCCTCTCTTCGTCTTCAGTTCGCGCTGTTCCCTTTTCAGCAATGTTATACCAACTAGCCCGCAACAACACCCTCGTAAACTTCATTTCATTCACAACGGGCATTTTCCCTTCCCATGTGTCAGCGCCTGTGTTGTACGCTCCTCTCTTCGCCTTGTCTTCGCGCTGTTCCCTTTTCAGCAATGTTATACCAACTAGGTCGCAACAACACCCCCGTAAACTTAATTTGTTCTACAACGGGTACTTTCCCTTCCCATGTGTCAGCGAATGTGTTGTACGTTCCTCTCTTCGCCTTGTCTTCGCGCTGTTCCCTTTTCTGCAATGTTATTCCAACTAGCACGCAACAACACCCTCGTAAACTTCATTTGTTCTACAAAGGGCACTTTTCCTTCCCATGTGTCAGCACCTGTGTTGTACGTTCCTCTCTTCGCCTTGTCTTCGCGCTGTTCCCTTTTCAGCAATGTTATAACAACTAGCTCGCAACAACACCCTCGTAAACTTCATTTCTTTCACAACGGGCACTTTCCCTTCCCATGTGTAAGCGCCTGTCTTGTACTTTTCTCTCTTCGCCTTGTCTTCGCGCTGTTTCCTTTTCAGCAATGTTATACCAACTAGACCGCAACAACACCCTCGTAAACTTTATTTCTTCTACAACGGGCAATTCCCCTTCCCATGCGATAGCGGCTGTGTTGGACGTTCCTCTCTTCGTCTTGTGTTCGCGCTGTTCCCTTTTCAGCAATGTTATAACAACTAGCTCGCAACAACACCCTCGTAAACTTCATTTCTTTCTCAACGGGCACTTTCTCTTCCCATGTGTAAGCGCCTGCCTTGTACGTTCCTCTCTTCGCCTTGTCTTCGCAGTGTTCCCTTTTCAGCACTGTTATAACAACTAGACCGCAACAACACCCTCGTAAACTTAATTTCTTTCACAACAGGCACTTTTCTTTCCCATGTGTCAGCGCATGTTTTGTACGTTCCTCTCTTCGTCTTGAGTTCGCGCTGTTCCCTTTTCAGCAATGTTATACCAACTAGCCCGCAACAACACCCTCGTAAACTTCATTTCTTTCACAACGGGCACTTCCCCTTCTCATGTGCCAGCGCCTGTGTTGTACGCTCCTCTCTTCGCCTTGTCTTCGCGCTGTTCCCTTTTCAGCAATGTTATACCAACTAGCCCGCAACAACACCCTCGTAAACTTCATTTCTTCCACAACGGGCACTTTCCCTTCCCATGTGCCAGTGCCTGTGTTGCACGTTCCTCTCTTCGCCTTGTCTTCGCGCTGTTGCCTTTTCAGCAATGTTATAACTAGCCCGCAACAACACCCTCGTAAACTTCATTTCTTTCACAACGGGCACGTTCCCTTCCCATGTGTCAGCGCCTGTGTTGTACGTTCCTCTCTTCGCCTTGTCTTCGCGCTGTTCCCTTTTCAGCAATGTTATAACAACTAGACCGCAACAACACCCTCCTAAACTTAATTTCTTTCACAACAGGCACTTTCCCTTCCCATGTGTCAGCGCCTGTTTTTTACGTTCCTCTCTTCGTCTTGAGTTCGCGCCGTTCCCTTTTCAGCAATGTTATACCAACTAGCCCGCAGCAACACCCTCGTAAACTTCATTTCTTTCACAACGGGCACTTTCCCTTCCCATGTGTCAGCGCCTGTGTTGTACATTCCTCTCTTCGTCTTGAGATCGCGCTGTTTCCTTTTCAGCAATGTTATACCAACTAGCCCGCAACAACACCCTGATAAACATCATTTCTTTCACAACGGGCACTTTCCCTTCCCATGTGTCAGCGCCTGTGTTGTACGCTCCTCTCTTCGCCTTGTCTTCGCGCTGTTCCCTTTTCTGCAATGTTATACCAACTAGCCCGCAGCAACGCCTTCGTAAACTTCATTTGTTCTACAACGGGCACTTTCCCTTCCCATGTCTCAGCGCCTGTGTGGTACGTTCCTCTCTTCGCCTTGTCTTCGCGCTGTTCCCATTTCAGCAACGTTATAACAAATAGCCCGCAACAACACCCTCGTAAACTTCATTTCTTTCACAACGGGCACTTTCCCTTCCCATGTGTCAGCGCCTGTTTTGTACGTTCCTCTCTTCGTCTTCAGTTCGCGCTGTTCCCTTTTCAGCAATGTTATACCAACTAGCCCGCAACAACACCCTCGTAAACTTCATTTCATTCACAACGGGCACTTTCCCTTCCCATGTGTCAGCGCCTGTGTTGTACGCTCCTCTCTTCGCCTTGTCTTCGCGCTGTTCCCTTTTCAGCAATGTTATACCAACTAGGTCGCAACAACACCCCCGTAAACTTAATTTCTTCTACAACGGGTACTTTCCCTTCCTATGTGTCAGCGCCTGTGTTGTACGTTCCTCTCTTCGCCTTGTCTTCGCGCTGTTCCCTTTTCTGCAATGTTATTCCAACTAGCCCGCAACAACACCCTCGTAAACTTCATTTGTTCTACAAAGGGCACTTTTCCTTCCCATGTGTCAGCACCTGTGTTGTACGTTCCTCTCTTCGCCTTGTCTTCGCGCTGTTCCCTTTTCAGCAATGTTATAACAACTAGCTCGCAACAACACCCTCGTAAACTTCATTTCTTTCACAACGGGCACTTTCCCTTCCCATGTGTAAGCGCCTGTCTTGTACTTTCCTCTCTTCGCCTTGTCTTCGCGCTGTTTCCTTTTCAGCAATGTTATACCAACTAGACCGCAACAACACCCTCGTAAACTTTATTTCTTCTACAACGGGCACTTCCCCTTCCCATGCGATAGCGGCTGTGTTGGACGTTCCTCTCTTCGTCTTGTGTTCGCGCTGTTCCCTTTTCAGCAATGTTATAACAACTAGCTCGCAACAACACCCTCGTAAACTTCATTTCTTTCTCAACGGGCACTCTCTCTTCCCATGTGTAAGCGCCTGCCTTGTACCTTCCTCTCTTCGCCTTGTCTTCGCAGTGTTCCCTTTTCAGCACTGTTATAACAACTAGACCGCAACAACACCCTCGTAAACTTAATTTCTTTCACAACAGGCACTTTTCTTTCCCATGTGTCAGCGCATGTTTTGTACGTTCCTCTCTTCGTCTTGAGTTCGCGCTGTTCCCTTTTCAGCAATGTTATACCAACTAGCCCGCAACAACACCCTCGTAAACTTCATTTCTTTCACAACGGGCACTTCCCCTTCTCATGTGCCAGCGCCTGTGTTGTACGCTCCTCTCTTCGCCTTGTCTTCGCGCTGTTCCCTTTTCAGCAATGTTATACCAACTAGCCCGCAACAACACCCTCGTAAACTTCATTTCTTCCACAATGGGCACTTTCCCTTCCCATGTGCCAGTGCCTGTGTTGTACGTTCCTCTCTTCGCCTTGTCTTCGCGCTGTTGCCTTTTCAGCAATGTTATAACTAGCCCGCAACAACACCCTCGTAAACTTCATTTCTTTCACAACGGGCACGTTCCCTTCCCATGTGTCAGCGCCTGTGTTGTACGTTCCTCTCTTCGCCTTGTCTTCGCGCTGTTTCCTTTTCAGCAATGTTATAACAACTAGCCAGCAGCAACACCCTCGTAAACTTTATTTCTTTCACAACGGGCACTTTCTCTTCCCATGTGTCAGCGCCTGTGTAGTACGCTCCTCTCTTCGCCTTGTGTTCGCGCTGTTACCTTTTCAGAAATGTTATAACAACTAGCCCGCAACAACACCCTCGTAAACTTAATTTCTTTCACAACAGGCACTTTCCCTTCCCATGTGTCAGCGCCTGTTTTGTATGTTCCTCGCTTCGTCTCGTGTTCGCGCTGTGCCCTTTTCAGCATTGTTATACCAACTAGCCCGCAACAACACCCTCGTCAACTTCATTTCTTCTACAACGGGCACTTTCCCTTCCCATGTGTCAGCGCATGTGTTGCACGTTCCTCTATTTGCCTTGTCTTCGCGCTGTTCCCTTTTCAGCAATGCTATAACAACTAGCCCGCAACAACACCCTCGTAAACTTCATTTCTTCCACAACGGGCACTTTCCCTTCCCATTTGTCAGCGCCTGTGTTTTACGCTCCTCTCTTCGCCTTGTCTTCGCGCTGTTCCCTTTTCAGCAATGTTATACCAACTAGCCCGCAACAACACCCTCGTAAACTTCCTTTGTTCTACAACGGGCACTTTCCCTTCCCATGTGTCAGCGCCTGTGTTGTACGTTCCTCTCTTCGCCTTGTCTTCGCGCTGTTGCCTTTTCAGCAATGTTATAACAACTAGCCCGCAACAACAACCTCGTAAACTTCATTTCTTTCACAATGGGCACTTTCCCTTCCCATGTGTCAGCGCCTGTCTTGTACGTTCCTCTCTTCGCCTTGTCTTCGCGCTGTTCCCTTTTCAGCAATGTGTTAACAATTAGCCCGCAACAACACCCTCGTAAACTTAATTTCTTTCACAACAGGCATTTTACCTTCCCATGTGTCAGCGCCTGTTTTGTACTTTCCTCTCTTCGTCTCGAGTTCGCGCTGTTCCCTTTTCAGCAATGTTATACCCACTAGACCGCAACAACACCCTCGTAAACTTCATTTCGTTCACAACGGGCACTTTCCCTTCTCATGTGTCAGCGCCTGTCTTGTACGTTCCTCTCTTCGCCTTGTCTTCGCAGTGTTCCCTTTTCAGCACTGTTATAACAACTAGACCGCAACAACACCCTCGTAAACTTAATTTCTTTCACAACAGGCACTTTTCTTTCCCATGTGTCAGCGCATGTTTTGTACGTTCCTCTCTTCGTCTTGAGTTCGCGCTGTTCCCTTTTCAGCAATGTTATACCAACTAGCCCGCAACAACACCCTCGTCAACTTCATTTCTTTCACAACGGGCACTTCCCCTTCTCATGTGCCAGCGCCTGTGTTGTACGCTCCTCTCTTCGCCTTGTCTTCGCGCTGTTCCCTTTTCAGCAATGTTATACCAACTAGCCCGAAACAACACCCTCGTAAACTTCATTTCTTCCACAACGGGCACTTTCCCTTCCCATGTGCCAGTGCCTGTGTTGTACGTTCCTCTCTTCGCCTTGTCTTCGCGCTGTTGCCTTTTCAGCAATGTTATAACTAGCCCGCAACAACACCCTCGTAAACTTCATTTCTTTCACAACGGGCACGTTCCCTTCCCATGTGTCAGCGCCTGTGTTTTACGTTCCTCTCTTCGCCTTGCCTTCGCGCTGTTTCCTTTTCAGCAATGTTATAACAACTAGCCAGCAGCAACACCCTCGTAAACTTCATTTCTTTCACAACGGGCACTTTCTCTTCCCATGTGTCAGCGCCTGTGTAGTACGCTCCTCTCTTCGCCTTGTGTTCGCGCTGTTACCTTTTCAGAAATGTTATAACAACTAGCCCGCAACAACACCCTCGTAAACTTAATTTCTTTCACAACAGGCACTTTCCCTTCCCATGTGTCAGCGCCTGTTTTGTATGTTCCTCGCTTCGTCTCGTGTTCGCGCTGTTCCCTTTTCAGCAATGTTATACCAACTAGCCCGCAACAACACCCTCGTCAACTTCATTTCTTCTACAACGGGCACTTTCCCTTCCCATGTGTCAGCGCATGTGTTGCACGTTCCTCTCTTTGCCTTGTCTTCGCGCTGTTCCCTTTTAAGCAATTTTATAACAACTAGCCCGCAACAACACCCTCGTAAACTTCATTTCTTCCACAACGGGCACTTTCCCTTCCCATTTGTCAGCGCCTGTGTTTTACGCTCCTCTCTTCGCCTTGTCTTCGCGCTGTTCCCTTTTCAGCAATGTTATACCAACTAGCCCGCAACAACACCCTCGTAAACTTCCTTTGTTCTACAACGGGCACTTTCCCTTCCCATGTGTCAGCGCCTGTGTTGTACGCTCCTCTCTTCGCCTTGTCTTCGCGCTGTTGCCTTTTCAGCAATGTTATAACAACTAGCCCGCAACAACAACCTCGTAAACTTCATTTCTTTCACAATGGGCACTTTCCCTTCCCATGTGTCAGCGCCTGTCTTGTACGTTCCTCTCTTCGCCTTGTCTTCGCGCTGTTCCCTTTTCAGCAATGTGTTAACAATTAGCCCGCAACAACACCCTCGTAAACTTAATTTCTTTCACAACAGGCATTTTACCTTCCCATGTGTCAGCGCCTGTTTTGTACTTTCCTCTCTTCGTCTCGAGTTCGCGCTGTTCCCTTTTCAGCAATGTTATACCAACTAGACCGCAACAACACCCTCGTAAACTTCATTTCGTTCACAACGGGCACTTTCCCTTCTCATGTGTCAGCGCCTGTCTTGTACGTTCCTCTCTTCGCCTTGTCTTCGCGCTGTTCCCTTTTCAGCACTGTTGTAACAATTAGACCGCAACAACACCCTCGTAAACTTAATTTCTTTCACAACAGGCACTTTTTTTCCCATGTGTCAGCGCCTGTTTTGTTCGTTCCTCTCTTCGTCTTGAGTTCGCGCTGTTTCCTTTTCAGCAATGTTATACCAACTAGCCCGCAACAACACCCTCTTAAACTTCATTTCTTTCACAACGGGCACTTTCCCTTCCCATGTGTCAGCGCCTGTGTTGTACGTCCCTCTCTTCGCCTTGTCTTCGCGCTGTTCCCTCTTCAGCAATGTTATACCAACTAGCCCGCAACAACACCCTCGTAAACATCATTTATTCTACAACGAGCACTTTCCCTTCCCATGTGTCAGCGCCTGTGTTGTACGTTCCTCTCTTCGTCTTGAGTTCGCGCTGTTCCCTTTTCAGCAATGTTATACCAACTAGCCCGCAACAACACCCTCGTAAACTTCATTTCTTTCACAACGGGCACTTTCCCTTCCCATGTGTCAGCGCCTGTGTTGTACGCTCCTCTCTTCGCCTTGTCTTCGCGCTGTTCCCTTTTCAGCAATGTTATACCAATTAGCCCGCAACAACACCCTCGTAAACTTAATTTGTTCTACAACGGGCACTTTGCTTTCCCATGTGTCAGCGCCTGTGTTGTACATTCCTCTCTTCGTCTTGTCTTCGCGCTGTTCCCTTTTCAGCAATGTTATAACAACTACCCGCAACAACACCCTCGTAAACTTCATTTCTTCTACAACGGGCACTTCCCCTTCCCATGCGATAGCGGCTGTTTTGGACGTTCTTCTCTTCGTCTTGTGTTCGCGCTGTTCTCTTTCCAGCAATGTTATACCAACTAGCCCGCAACAACACCCTCGTCAACTTCATTTCTTCTACAACGGGCACTTTCCCTTCCCATGTGTCAGCGCCTGTGTTGTACGTTCCTCTCTTCGCCTTGTCTTCGCGCTGTTCCCTTTTCAGCAATGCTATAACAACTAGCCCGAAACAACACCCTCGTAAACTTCATTTCTTCCACAACAGGCACTTTCCCTTCCCATGTGTCAGCGCCTGTTTTGTACGTTCCTCTCTTCGTCTTGAGTTCGCGCTCTTCTCTTTTCAGCAATGCTATACCAACTATACCGCAACAACACCCTCGTAAACTTCATTTCTTCTACCACTGGCAGTTCCCCTTCTCATGCGATAGCGGCTGTGTTGGACGTTCCTCTCTTCGTCTTGTGTTCGCGCTGTTCTCTTTCCAGCAATGTTAAACCAACTAGCCCGCAACAACACCCTCGTAAATTTAATTTCTTTCACAACAGGCACTTTCCCTTCCGATGTGTCAGCGCCTGCTTTGTACGTTCCTCTCTTCGTCTTGAGTTCGCGCTGTTCCCTTTTAAGCAATGTTATACCAACTAGCCCGCAACAACACCCTCGTAAACTTCATTTCTTTCACAACGGGCACTTTCCGTTCCCATCTGTCAGCGCCTGTGTTGTACGCTCCTCTCTACGCCTTGTCTTTGCGCTGTTCTCTTTTCAGCAATGTTATAACAACAAGCTCGCAACAACACCCTCGTAAACTTCATTTCCTTCACTACGGGCACTTTACCTTCCCACGTGTAAGCGCCTGTATTGTACGTTTCTCTATTCGCCTTGTCTTCGCTCTGTTCCTTTTCAGCAATGTTATAACAACTAGCCCGCAACAACACCCTCGTAAACTTAACTTCTTTCACAACAGGCACTTTCCCTTCCCATGTGTCAGCGCCTGTTTTGTACGTTCCTCTCTTCGTCTTGAGTTCGCGCTGTTCTCTTTCCAGCAATGTTATACCAACTAGCCCGCAACAACACCCTCGTCAACTTCATTTCTTCTACAACGGGCACTTTCCCTTCCCATGTGTCAGCGCCTGTGTTGTACGTTCCTCTCTTCGCATTGTCTTCGCGCTGTTCCCTTTTCAGCAATGCTATAACAACTAGCCCGCAACAACACCTTCGTAAACTAATTTCATCCACAACGGGCACTTTCCCTTCCCATGTGTCAGCGCCTGTGTTGTACGTTCCTCTCTTCGCCATGTGTTCGCGCTGTTCCCTTTTCACCAATGTTATAACAACTAGCCCGCAACAACACCCTCGTAAACTTAATTTCTTTCACAACAGGCACTTTCCCTTCCCATGTGTCAGCGCCTGTTTTGTACGTTCCTCTCTTCGTATTGAGTTCGCGCTGTTCCCTTTTCAGCAATGTTATAACAACTAGCCCGCAACAACACCCTCGTAAACTTCATTTCTTTCACAACGGGCACTTTCCCTTCCCATGTGTTAGCGGCTGTTTTGTACGTTCCTCTCTTCGTCTTGAGTTCGCGCTGTTCCCTTTTCAGCAATGTTATACCAACTAGACCGCAACAACACCCTCGTAAACTTCATTTCTTCAATAACGGGCACTTCCCCTTCCCAAGCGATAGCGGCTGTGTTGGACGTTCCTCTCTTCGTCTTGTGTTCGCGCTGTTCCCTTTTCAGCAATGTTAAAACAACTAGCTCGCAACAACACCCTCGTAAACTTCTTTTCTTTCACAACGGGCACTTTCTCTTCCCTTGTGTAAGCGCCTGTCTTGTACGTTCCTCTCTTCGCCTTGTTTTCGCGCTGTTCCATTTTCAGCACTGTTATAACAACTAGACCGCAACAACACCCTCGTAAACTTAATTTCTTTCACAACAGGCACTTTCCTTTCCCATGTGTCAGCGCCAGTTTTGTACGTTCCTCTCTTCGTCTTGAGTTCGCGCTGTTCCCTTTTTAGCAATGTTATACCAACTAGACCGCAACAACACCCTCGTAAGCTTCATTTCTTCTACAACGAGCACTTCCCCTTCCCATGCGATAGCGGCTGTGTTGGACGTTCCTCTCTTCGTCTTGTGTTCGCGCTGTTCCCCTTTCAGCAATGTTATACTAACTAGCCCGCTACAACACCCTCGTAAACATCATTTGTTCTACAACGGGCACTTTCCCTTCCCATGTGTCAGTGCCTGTGTTGTACGTTCCTCTCTTCGTCTTGAGTTCACGCTGTTCCCTTTTCAGCAATGTTATACCAACTAGCCCGCAACAACACCCTCGTAAACTTCATTTCATTCACAACGGGCACTTTCCCTTCCCATGTGTCAGCGCCTATGTTGTACGCTCCTCTCTTCGCCTTGTCTTCGCGCTGTTTCCTTTTCAGCAATGTTATACCAACTAGGTCGCAACAACACCCTCGTAAACTTAATTTGTTCTACAACGGGCACTTTCCCTTCCCATGTGTCAGCGCCTGTGTTGTACGTTCCTCTCTTCGCATTGTCTTCGCGCTGTTCCCTTTTCAGCAATGTTATACCAACTAGCCCGACACAACACCCTCGTAAACTTCATTTGTTCTACAACGGGCACTTTCCCTTCCCATGTGTCAGCGCCTGTGTTGTACGTTCCTCTCTTCGCCTTGTCTTTGCGCTGTTCCCTTTTCAGCAATGTTATAACAACTAGCTCGCAATAACACCCTCGTAACCTTCATTTCTTTCACAACGGGCACATTCCCTTCCCATGTGTCAGCGCCTGTCTTGTACGTTCCTCTCTTCGCCTTGTCTTCGCGCTGTTTCCTTTTCAGCAATGTTATAACAACTAGACCGCAACAACACCCTCCTAAACTTAATTTCTTTCACAACAGGCACTTTCCCTTCCCATGTGTCAGCGCCTGTTTTTTACGTTCCTCTCTTCGTCTTGAGTTCGCGCCGTTCCCTTTTCAGCAATGTTATACCAACTAGCCCGCAGCAACACCCTCGTAAACTTCATTTCTTTCACAACGGGCACTTTCCCTTCCCATGTGTCAGCGCCTGTGTTGTACATTCCTCTCTTCGTCTTGAGTTCGCGCTGTTTCCTTTTCAGCAATGTTATACCAACCAGCCCGCAACAACACCCTGATAAACTTCATTTCTTTCACAACGGGCACTTTCCCTTCCCATGTGTCAGCGCCTGTGTTGTACGCTCCTCTCTTCGCCTTGTCTTCGCGCTGTTCCCTTTTCTGCAATGATATACCAACTAGCCCACAACAACGCCTTCGTAAACTTCATTTGTTCTACAACGGGCACTTTCCCTTCCCATGTCTCAGCGCCTGTGTGGTACGTTCCTCTCTTCGCCTTGTCTTCGCGCTGTTCCCATTTCAGCAATGTTATAACAAATAGCCCGCAACAACACCCTCGTAAACTTCATTTCTTTCACAACGGGCACTTTCCCTTCCCATGTGTCAGCGCCTGTCTTGTACATTCCTCTCTTCGCCTTGTCTTCGCGCTGTTCCCTTTTCAGCAGTGTTATAACAACTAGCCCGCAACAACACCCTCGTGAACTTAATTTATTTCACAACAGGCACGTTCCCTTCCCATGTATCAGCGCCTGTTTTGTACGTTCCTCTCTTCGTCTCGAGTTCTCGCTGTTCCCTTTTCAGCAATGTTATACCAACTAGACCGCAACAACAACCTCGTAAGCTTCATTTCTTCTACAACGGGCACTTCCCCTTCCCATGCGATAGCGGCTGTGTTGGATGTTCCTCTCTTCGTCTTGTGTTCGCGCTGTTCCCTTTTCAGCAATGTTATAACAACTAGCTCGCAACAACACCCTCGTAAACTTCATTTCTTTCTCAACGGGCACTTTCTCTTCCCATGTGTCAGCGCCTGTCATGTACATTCCTCTCTTCGCCTTGTCTTCGCGCTGTTCCCTTTTCAGCAATGTTATAACAACTAGCTCGCAACAACACCCTCGTACACTTCATTTCTTTCACAACAGGCACTTTCCCTTCCCATGTGTCAGCGCCTGTTTTGTACGTTCCTCTCTTCGTCTTGAGTTCGCGCTGTTCCCTTTTCAGCAATGTTATAACAACTAGCTCGCAACAACACCCTCGTAAACTTCATTTCTTTCACAACGGGCACTTTCCCTTCCCATGTGTAAGCGTCTGTCTTGTACTTTCCTCTCTTCGCCTTGTCTTCGCGCTGTTTCCTTTTCAGCAATGTTATACCAACTAGACCGCAACAACACCCTCGTAAACTTCATTTCTTCTACAACGGGCACTTCCCCTTCCCATGCGATAGCGGCTGTGTTGGACGTTCCTCTCTTCGTCTTGTGTTCGCGCTGTTCCCTTTTCAGCAATGTTATAACAACTAGCTCGCAACAACACCCTCGTAAACTTCATTTCTTTCTCAACGGGCACTTTCTCTTCCCATGTGCCAGCGCCTGTCATGTACATTCCTCTCTTCCCCTTGTCTTCGCGCTGTTCCCTTTTCAGCAATGTTATAACAACTATCCCGCAACAACACCCTCGTGAACTTAATTTCTTTCACAACAGGCACTTTCCTTTCCCATGTGTCAGCGCCTGTTTTGTACGTTCCTCTCTTCGTCTTGAGTTCGCGCTGTTCCCTTTTCAGCAATGTTATACCAACTAGCCCGCAACAACACCCTCGTAAACTTCATTTCATTCACAACGGGCACTTTCCCTTCCCATGTGTCAGCGCCTGTGTTGTGCGCTCCTCTCTTCGCCTTGTCTTCGCGCTGTTCCCTTTTCAGCAATGTTATACCAACTAGGTCGCAACATCACCCCCGTAAACTTAATTTGTTCTACAACGGGTACTTTCCCTTCCCATGTTTCAGCGCCTGTGTTGTACGTTCCTCTCTTCGCCTTGTCTTCGCGCTGTTCCCTTTTCAGCAATGTTATAACAACTAGCTCGCAACAACACCCTCGTACACTTCATTTCTTTCACAACAGGCACTTTCCCTTCCCATGTGTCAGCGCCTGTTTTGTACGTTCCTCTCTTCGTCTTGAGTTCGCGCTGTTCCCTTTTCAGCAATGTTATAACAACTAGCCCGCAACAACACCCTCGTAAACTTCATTTCTTTCACAACGGGCACTTTCCCTTCCCATGTGTTAGCAGCTGTTTTGTATGTTCCTCTCTTCGTCTTGAGTTCGCGCTGTTCCCTTCTCACCAATGTTATAACTAGCGCGCAACAACACCCTCGTAAACTTCATTTCTTCCACAACGGGCACTTTTCTTCCCATGTGCCAGCGCCTGTGTTGTACGTTCCTCTCTTCGCCTTGTCTTCGCGCTGTTCCCTTTTCAGCAATGTTATAACAACTAGCCCGCAACAGCACCCTCGTAAACTTCATTTCTTTCACAACGGGCACTTTCCCTTCCCATGTGTCAGCGCCTGTGTTGTACGTTGCTCTCTTCGCCTTGTCTTCGCGCTGTTCCCTTTTCAGCAATGTTATAACAACTAGACCGCAACAACACCCTCGTAAACTTAATTTCTTTCACAACAGGCACTTTCCCTTCCCATGTGTCAGCGCCTGTGTTGTACGCTCCTCTCTTCGCCTTGTCTTCGCGCTGTTCCCTTTTCAGCAATGTTATACCGACTAGGCCTCAACAACACCCTCGTAAACATCATTTGTTCTACAACGGGCACTTTCCCTTCCCATGTGTCAGCGCCTGTCTTGTACGTTCCTCTCTTCGCCTTGTCTTCGCGCTGTTCCCTTTTCAGCAATGTTATAACAACTGGCCCGCAACAACACCCTCGTAAACTTAATTTCTTTCACAACAGGCACTTTCCCTTCCCATGTATCAGCGCCTGTCTTGTACGTTCCTCTCTTCGTCTTGAGTTCGCGCTGTTCCCTTTTCAGCAATGTTATACCAACTAGACCGCAACAACACCCTCGTAAACTTCATTTCTTCAATAACGGGCACTTCCCCTTCCCAAGCGATAGCAGCTGTGTTGGACGTTCCTCTCTTCGTCTTGTGTTCGCGCTGTTCCCTTTTCAGCAATGTTAAAACAACTAGCTCGCAACAACACCCTCGTAAACTTCTTTTCTTTCACAACCGGCACTTTCTCTTCCCTTGTGTAAGCGCCTGTCTTGTACGTTCCTCTCTTCGCCTTGTTTTCACGCTGTTCCCTTTTCAGCAATGTTATACCAACTAGGTCGCAACATCACCCTCGTAAACTTAATTTGTTCTACAACGGGCACTTTCCCTTCCCATGTGTCAGCGCCTGTGTTGTACGTTACTCTCTTCGCCTTGTCTTCGCGCTGTTCCCTTTTCAGCAATGTTATACCAACTAGCCCGCAACAACACCCTCGCAAACATCATTTGTTCTTCAACGGGCACTTTCCCTTCCCATGTGTCAGCGCCTGTGTTGTACGTTCCTCTATTCGCATTGTCTTCGCGCTGTTCCCTTTTCAGCAATGTTATACCAACTAGCCCGACACAACACCCTCGTAAACTTCATTTGTTCTACAGCGGGCACTTTCCCTTCCCATGTGTCAGCGCCTGTGTTGTACGTTCCTCTCTTCGCCTTGTCTTTGCGCTGTTCCCTTTTCAGCAATGTTATAACATATAGCCCGCAACAACACCCTCGTAAACTTCATTTCTTTCACAACGGGCACTTTCCCTTCCCATGTGTCAGCGCCTGTCTTGTACATTCCTCTCTTCGCCTTGTCTTCGCGCTGTTCCCTTTTCAGCAATGTTATAACAACTAGACCGCAACAACACCCTCCTAAACTTAATTTCTTTCACAACAGGCACTTTCCCTTCCCATGTGTCAGCGCCTGTTTTTTACGTTCCTCTCTTCGTCTTGAGTTCGCGCCGTTTCCTTTTCAGCAATGTTATACCAACTAGCCCGCAGCAACACCCTCGTAAACTTCATTTCTTTCACAACGGGCACTTTCCCTTCCCATGTGTCACCGCCTGTGTTGTACATTCCTCTCTTCGTCTTGAGTTCGCGCTGTTTCCTTTTCAGCAATGTTATACCAACCAGCCCGCAACAACACCCTGATAAACTTCATTTCTTTCACAACGGGCACTTTCCCTTCCCATGTGTCAGCGCCTGTGTTGTACGCTCCTCTCTTCGCCTTGTCTTCGCGCTGTTCCCTTTTCTGCAATGTTATACCAACTAGCCCACAACAACGCCTTCGTAAACTTCATTTGTTCTACAACGGGCACTTTCCCTTCCCATGTCTCAGCGCCTGTGTGGTACGTTCCTCTCTTCGCCTTGTCTTCGCGCTGGTCCCATTTCAGCAATGTTACAACAAATAGCCCGCAACAACACCCTCGTAAACTTCATTTCTTTCACAACGGGCACTTTCCCTTCCCATGTGTCAGCGCCTGTCTTGTACATTCCTCTCTTCGCCTTGTCTTCGCGCTGTTCCCTTTTCAGCAATGTTATACCAACTAGACCGCAACAACAACCTCGTAAGCTTCATTTCTTCTACAACGGGCACTTCCCCTTCCCATGCGATAGCGGCTGTGTTGGATGTTCCTCTCTTCGTCTTGTGTTCGCGCTGTTCCCTTTTCAGCAATGTTATAACAACTAGCTCGCAACAACACCCTCGTAAACTTCATTTCTTTCACAACGGGCACTTTCACTTCCCATGTGTAAGCGCTTGTCTTGTACTTTCCTCTCTTCGCCTTGTCTTCGCGCTGTTCCTTTTTCAGCACTGTTATAACAACTAGACCGCAACAACACCCTCGTAAACTTATTTTTCTTTCACAACAGGCACTTTCCTTTCCCATGTGTCAGCGCCTGTTTTTTACGTTCCTCTCTTCGTCTTGAGTTCGCGCTGTTCCCTTTTCAGCAATGTTATACCAACTAGCCCGCAACAACACCCTCGTAAACTTCATTTCATTCACAACGGGCACTTTCCCTTCCCATGTGTCAGCACCTGTGTTGTACGCTCCTCTCTTCGCCTTGTCTTCGCGCTGTTCCCTTTTCAGCAATGTTATACCAACTAGGTCGCAACAACACCCCCGTAAACTTAATTTGTTCTACAACGGGTACTTTCCCTTCCCATGTGTCAGCGCCTGTGTTGTACGTTCCTCTCTTCGCCTTGTCTTCGCGCTGTTCCCTTTTCAGCAATGTTATTCCAACTAGCCCGCAACAACACCCTCGTAAACTTCATTTGTTCTACAACGGGCACTTTCCCTTCCCATGTGTCAGCGCCTGTGTTGTACGTTCCTCTCTTCGCATTGTCTTCGCGCTGTTCCCTTTTCAGCAATGTTATAACAACTAGCTCGCAACAACACCCTCGTAAACTTCATTTCTTTCACAACGGGCACTTTCCCTTCCCATGTGTAAGCGCCTGTCTTGTACTTTCCTCTCTTCGCCTTGTCTTCGCGCTGTTTCCTTTTCAGCAATGTTATACCAACTAGACCGCAACAACACCCTCGTAAACTTCATTTCTTCTACAACGGGCACTTCCCCTTCCCATGTGTCAGCGCCTGTTTTGTACGTTCCTCTCTTCGTCTTGAGTTCGCGCTGTCCCCTTTTCAGCAATGTTATACCAACTAGCCCGCAACAACACCCTCGTAAACTTCATTTCATTCACAACGGGCACTTTCCCTTCCCATGTGTCAGCGCCTGTGTTGTACGCTCCTCTCTTCGCCTTGTCTTCGCGCTGTTCCCTTTTCAGCAATGTTATACCAACTAGGTCGCAACAACACCCCCGTAAACTTAATTTGTTCTACAACGGGTACTTTCCCTTCCCATGTGTCAGCGCCTGTGTTGTACGTTCCTCTCTTCGCCTTGTCTTCGCGCTGTTCCCTTTTCAGCAATGTTATTCCAACTAGCCCGCAACAACACCCTCGTAAACTTCATTTGTTCTACAACGGGCACTTTCCCTTCCCATGTGTCAGCGCCTGTGTTGTACGTTCCTCTCTTCGCCTTGTCTTCGCGCTGTTCCCTTTTCAGCAATGTTATAACAACTAGCTCGCAACAACACCCTCGTAAACTTCATTCACAACGGGCACTTTCCCTTCCCATGTGTAAGCGCCTGTCTTGTACTTTCCTCTCTTCGCCTTGTCTTCGCGCTGTTTCCTTTTCAGCAAAGTTATACCAACTAGACCGCAACAACACCCTCGTAAACTTCATTTCTTCTACAACGGGCACTTCCCCTTCCCATGCGATAGCGGCTGTGTTGGACGTTCCTCTCTTCGTCTTGTGTTCGCGCTGTTCCCTTTTCAGCAATGTTATAACAACTAGCTCGCAACAACACCCTCGTAAACTTCATTTCTTTCTCAACGGGCACTTTCTCTTCGCATGTGTAAGCGCCTGCCTTGTACGTTAATCTTTTCGCCTTGTCTTCGCGCTGTTCCCTTTTCAGCACTGTTATAACAACTAGACCGCAACAACACCCTCGTAAACTTAATTTCTTTCACAACAGGCACTTTCCTTTCCCATGTGTCAGCGCCTGTTTTGTACGTTCCTCTCTTCGTCTTGAGTTCGCGCTGTCCCCTTTTCAGCAATGTTATACCAACTAGCCCGCAACAACACCCTCGTAAACTTCATTTCATTCACAACGGGCACTTTCCCTTGCCATGTGTCAGCGCCTGTGTTGTACGCTCCTCTCTTCGCCTTGTCTTCGCGCTGTTCCCTTTTCAGCAATGTTATGCCAACTAGGTGGCAACAACACCCCCGTAAACTTAATTTGTTCTACAAAGGGTACTTTCCCTTCCCATGTGTCAGCGCCTGTGTTGTACGTTCCTCTCTTCGTCTTGAGTTCGCGCCGTTTCCTTTTCAGCAATGTTATACCAACTAGCCCGCAGCAACACCCTCGTAAACTTCATTTCTTTCACAACGGGCACTTTCCCTTCCCATGTGTCACCGCCTGTGTTGTACATTCCTCTCTTCGTCTTGAGTTCGCGCTGTTTCCTTTTCAGCAATGTTATACAACCAGCCCGCAACAACACCCTGATCAACTTCATTTCTTTCACAACGGGCACTTTCCCTTCCCATGTGTCAGCGCCTGTGTTGTACGCTCCTCTCTTCGCCTTGTCTTCGCGCTGTTCCCTTTTCTGCAATGTTATACCAACTAGCCCACAACAACGCCTTCGTAAACTTCATTTGTTCTACAACGGGCACTTTCCCTTCCCATGTCTCAGCGCCTGTGTGGTACGTTCCTCTCTTCGCCTTGTCTTCGCGCTGGTCCCATTTCAGCAATGTTATAACAAATAGCCCGCAACAACACCCTCGTAAACTTCATTTCTTTCACAACGGGCACTTTCCCTTCCCATGTGTAAGCGCCTGTCTTGTACTTTCCTCTCTTCGCCTTGTCTTCGCGCTGTTTCCTTTTCAGCAAAGTTATACCAACTAGACCGCAACAACACCCTCGTAAACTTCATTTCTTCTACAACGGGCACTTCCCCTTCCCATGCGATAGCGGCTGTGTTGGACGTTCCTCACTTCGTCTTGTGTTCGCGCTGTTCCCTTTTCAGCAATGTTATAACAACTAGCTCGCAACAACACCCTCGTAAACTTCATTTCTTTCTCAACGGGCACTTTCTCTTCGCATGTGTAAGCGCCTGCCTTGTACGTTAATCTCTTCGCCTTGTCTTCGCGCTGTTCCCTTTTCAGCACTGTTATAACAACTAGACCGCAACAACACCCTCGTAAACTTAATTTCTTTCACAACAGGCACTTTCCTTTCCCATGTGTCAGCGCCTGTTTTGTACGTTCCTCTCTTCGTCTTGAGTTCGCGCTGTCCCCTTTTCAGCAATGTTATACCAACTAGCCCGCAACAACACCCTCGTAAACTTCATTTCATTCACAACGGGCACTTTCCCTTGCCATGTGTCAGCGCCTGTGTTGTACGCTCCTCTCTTCGCCTTGTCTTCGCGCTGTTCCCTTTTCAGCAATGTTATGCCAACTAGGTGGCAACAACACCCCCGTAAACTTAATTTGTTCTACAAAGGGTACTTTCCCTTCCCATGTGTCAGCGCCTGTGTTGTACGTTCCTCTCTTCGTCTTGAGTTCGCGCCGTTCCCTTTTCAGCAATGTTATACCAACTAGCCCGCAGCAACACCCTCGTAAACTTCATTTCTTTCACAACGGGCACTTTCCCTTCCCATGTGTCACCGCCTGTGTTGTACATTCCTCTCTTCGTCTTGAGTTCGCGCTGTTTCCTTTTCAGCAATGTTATACCAACCAGCCCGCAACAACACCCTGATAAACTTCATTTCTTTCACAACGGGCACTTTCCCTTCCCATGTGTCAGCGCCTGTGTTGTACGCTCCTCTCTTCGCCTTGTCTTCGCGCTGTTCCCTTTTCTGCAATGTTATACCAACTAGCCCACAACAACGCCTTCGTAAACTTCATTTGTTCTACAACGGGCACTTTCCCTTCCCATGTCTCAGCGCCTGTGTGGTACGTTCCTCTCTTCGCCTTGTCTTCGCGCTGGTCCCATTTCAGCAATGTTATAACAAATAGCCCGCAACAACACCCTCGTAAACTTCATTTCTTTCACAACGGGCACTTTCCCTTCCCATGTGTCAGCGCCTGTCTTGTACATTCCTCTCTTCGCCTTGTCTTCGCGCTGTTCCCTTTTCAGCAATGTTATACCAACTAGACCGCAACAACAACCTCGTAAGCTTCATTTCTTCTACAACGGGCACTTCCCCTTCCCATGCGATAGCGGCTGTGTTGGATGTTCCTCTCTTCGTCTTGTGTTCGCGCTGTTCCCTTTTCAGCAATGTTATAACAACTAGCTCGCAACAACACCCTCGTAAACTTCATTTCTTTCACAACGGGCACTTTCACTTCCCATGTGTAAGCGCTTGTCTTGTACTTTCCTCTCTTCGCCTTGTCTTCGCGCTGTTCCTTTTTCAGCACTGTTATAACAACTAGACCGCAACAACACCCTCGTAAACTTATTTTTCTTTCACAACAGGCACTCTCCTTTCCCATGTGTCAGCGCCTGTTTTGTACGTTCCTCTCTTCGTCTTGAGTTCGCGCTGTTCCCTTTTCAGCAATGTTATACCAACTAGCCCGCAACAACACCCTCGTAAACTTCATTTCATTCACAACGGGCACTTTCCCTTCCCATGTGTCAGCACCTGTGTTGTACGCTCCTCTCTTCGCCTTGTCTTCGCGCTGTTCCCTTTTCAGCAATGTTATACCAACTAGGTCGCAACAACACCCCCGTAAACTTAATTTGTTCTACAACGGGTACTTTCCCTTCCCATGTGTCAGCGCCTGTGTTGTACGTTCCTCTCTTCGCCTTGTCTTCGCGCTGTTCCCTTTTCAGCAATGTTATTCCAACTAGCCCGCAACAACACCCTCGTAAACATCATTTGTTCTACAACGGGCACTTTCCCTTCCCATGTGTCAGCGCCTGTGTTGTACGTTCCTCTCTTCGCCTTGTCTTCGCGCTGTTCCCTTTTCAGCAATGTTATAACAACTAGCTCGCAACAACACCCTCGTAAACTTCATTTCTTTCACAACGGGCACTTTCCCTTCCCATGTGTAAGCGCCTGTCTTGTACTTTCCTCTCTTCGCCTTGTCTTCGCGCTGTTTCCTTTTCAGCAATGTTATACCAACTAGACCGCAACAACACCCTCGTAAACTTCATTTCTTCTACAACGGGCACTTCCCCTTCCCATGTGTCAGCGCCTGTTTTGTACGTTCCTCTCTTCGTCTTGAGTTCGCGCTGTCCCCTTTTCAGCAATGTAATACCAACTAGCCCGCAACAACACCCTCGTAAACTTCATTTCATTCACAACGGGCACTTTCCCTTCCCATGTGTCAGCGCCTGTGTTGTACGCTCCTCTCTTCGCCTTGTCTTCGCGCTGTTCCCTTTTCAGCAATGTTATACCAACTAGGTCGCAACAACACCCCCGTAAACTTAATTTGTTCTACAACGGGTACTTTCCCTTCCCATGTGTCAGCGCCTGTGTTGTACGTTCCTCTCTTCGCCTTGTCTTCGCGCTGTTCCCTTTTCAGCAATGTTATTCCAACTAGCCCGCAACAACACCCTCGTAAACTTCATTTGTTCTACAACGGGCACTTTCCCTTCCCATGTGTCAGCGCCTGTGTTGTACGTTCCTCTCTTCGCCTTGTCTTCGCGCTGTTCCCTTTTCAGCAATGTTATAACAACTAGCTCGCAACAACACCCTCGTAAACTTCATTTCTTTCACAACGGGCACTTTCCCTTCCCATGTGTAAGCGCCTGTCTTGTACTTTCCTCTCTTCGCCTTGTCTTCGCGCTGTTTCCTTTTCAGCAAAGTTATACCAACTAGACCGCAACAACACCCTCGTAAACTTCATTTCTTCTACAACGGGCACTTCCCCTTCCCATGCGATAGCGGCTGTGTTGGACGTTCCTCTCTTCGTCTTGTGTTCGCGCTGTTCCCTTTTCAGCAATGTTATAACAACTAGCTCGCAACAACACCCTCGTAAACTTCATTTCTTTCTCAACGGGCACTTTCTCTTCGCATGTGTAAGCGCCTGCCTTGTACGTTAATCTCTTCGCCTTGTCTTCGCGCTGTTCCCTTTTCAGCACTGTTATAACAACTAGACCGCAACAACACCCTCGTAAACTTAATTTCTTTCACAACAGGCACTTTCCTTTCCCATGTGTCAGCGCCTGTTTTGTACGTTCCTCTCTTCGTCTTGAGTTCGCGCTGTCCCCTTTTCAGCAATGTTATACCAACCAGCCCGCAACAACACCCTCGTAAACTTCATTTCATTCACAACGGGCACTTTCCCTTGCCATGTGTCAGCGCCTGTGTTGTACGCTCCTCTCTTCGCCTTGTCTTCGCGCTGTTCCCTTTTCAGCAATGTTATGCCAACTAGGTGGCAACAACACCCCCGTAAACCTAATTTGTTCTACAAAGGGTACTTTCCCTTCCCATGTGTCAGCGCCTGTGTTGTACGTTCCTCTCTTCGCCTTGTCTTCGCGCTGTTCCCTTTTCAGCAATGTTATTCCAAATAGCCCGCAACAACACCCTCGTAAACTTCATTTGTTCTACAACGGGCACTTTCCCTTCCCATGTGTCAGCGCCTGTGTTGTACGTTCCTCTCTTCGCCTTGTCTTCGCGCTGTTCCCTTTTCAGCAATGTTATAACAACTAGCTCGCAACAACACCCTCGTAAACTTCATTTCTTTCACAACGGGCACTTTCCCTTCCCATGTGTAAGCGCCTGTCTTGTACTTTCCTCTCTTCGCCTTGTCTTCGCGCTGTTTCCTTTTCAGCAATGTTATACCAACTAGACCGCAACAACACCCTCGTAAACTTCATTTCTTCTACAACGGGCACTTCCCCTTCCCATGCGATAGCGGCTGTGTTGGACGTTCCTCTCTTCGTCTTGTGTTCGCGCTGTTCCCTTTTCAGCTATGTTATAACAACTAGCTCGCAACAACACCCTCGTAAACTTCATTTCTTTCTCAACGGGCACTTTCTCTTCCCATGTGTAAGCGCCTGCCTTGTACGTTCCTCTCTTCGCCTTGTCTTCGCGCTGTTCCCTTTTCAGCGCTGTTATAACAACTAGACCGCAACAACACCCTCGTAAACTTAATTTCTTTCACAACAAGCACTTTTCTTTCCCATGTGTCAGCGCCTGTTTTGTACATTCCTCTCTTCGTCTTGAGTTCGCGCTGTTCCCTTTTCAGCAATGTTATACCAACTAGCCCGCAACAACACCCTCGTAAACTTCATTTCTTTCACAACGGGCACTTCCCCTTCTCATGTGCCAGCGCCTGTGTTGTACGCTCCTCTCATCGCCTTGTCTTCGCGCTGTTCCCTTTTCAGCAATGTTATACCAACTAGCCCGCAACAACACCCTCGTAAACATCATTTGTTCTACAACGGGCAGTTTCCCTTCCCATGTGTCAGCGCCTGTGTTGTTCGTTCCTCTCTTCGCCTTGTCTTCGCGCTGTTCCCTTTTCAGCAATGTTATACCAACTAACCCGCAACAACACCCTCGTAAACTTCATTTGTTCTACAACGGGCACTTTCCCTTCCCATGTGTTAGCGGCTGTTTTGTATTTTCCGCTCTTCGTCTTGAGTTCGCGCTGTTCTCTTTTCACCAATGTTATAACTAGCGCGCAACAACACCCTCGTAAACTTCATTTCTTCCACAACGGGCACTTTCCCTTCCCATGTGCCAGCGCCTGTGTTGTACGTTCCTCTCTTCGCCTTGTCTTCGCGCTGTTGCCTTTTCAGAAATGTTATAACTAGCCCGCAACAACACCCTCGTAAACTTCATTTCTTTCACAACGGGCACGTTCCCTTCCCATGTGTCAGCGCCTGTGTTGTACGTTCCTCTCTTCGCCTTGTCTTCGCGCTGTTTCCTTTTCAGCAATGTTATAACAACTAGCCAGCAACAACACCCTCGTAAACTTAATTTCTTTCACAACAGGCACTTTCCTTTCCCATGTGTCAGCGGCTGTTTTGTACGTTCCTCTCTTCGTCTTGAGCTCGCGCTGTTCGCTTTTTAGCAATGTTATACCAACTAGACCGCGACAACACCCTCGTAAGCTTCATTTCTTCTACAACGGGCACTTCCCCTTCCCATGCGATAGCGGCTGTGTTGGACGTTCCTCTCTTCGTCTTGTGTTCGCGCTGTTCCCTTTTCAGCAATGTTATACTAACTAGCCCGCTACAACACCCTCGTAAACATCATTTGTTCTACAACGGGCACTTTCCCTTCCCATGTGTCAGCGCCTGTGTTGTACGTTCCTCTCTTCGTCTTGAGTTCACGCTGTTCCCTTTTCAGCAATGTTATACCAACTAGGTCGCAACAACACCCTCGTAAACTTAATTTGTTCTACAACGGGCACTTTCCCTTCCCATGTGTCAGCGCCTGTGTTGTACGTTCCTCTCTTCGCCTTGTCTTCGCGCTGTTCCCTTTTCAGCAATGTTATACCAACTAGCCCGCAACAACACCCTCGCAAACATCATTTGTTCTTCAACGGGCACTTTCCCTTCCCATGTGTCAGCGCCTGTGTTGTACGTTCCTCTATTCGCATTGTCTTCGCGCTGTTCCCTTTTCAGCAATGTTATACCAACTAGCCCGACACAACACCCTCGTAAACTTCATTTGTTCTACAACGGGCACTTTCCCTTCCCATGTGTCAGCGCCTGTGTTGTACGTTTCTCTCTTCGCCTTGTCTTTGCGCTGTTTCCTTTTCAGCAATGTTATAACAACTAGCTCGCAATAACACCCTCGTAAACTTCATTTCTTTCACAACGGGCACATTCCCTTCCCATGTGTCAGCGCCTGTCTTGTACGTTCCTCTCTTCGCCTTGTCTTCGCGCTGTTTCCTTTTCAGCAATGTTATAACAACTAGACCGCAACAACACCCTCCTAAACTTAATTTCTTTCACAACAGGCACTTTCCCTTCCCATGTGTCAGCGCCTGTTTTTTTACGTTCCTCTCTTCGTCTTGAGTTCGCGCCGTTCTCTTTTCAGCAATGTTAAACCAACTAGCCCGCAGCAACACCCTCGTAAACTACATTTCTTTCACAACGGGCACTTTCCCTTCCCATGTGTCAGCGCCTGTGTTGTACATTCCTCTCTTCGTCTTGAGTTCGCGCTGTTTCCTTTTCAGCAATGTTATAACAAATAGCCCGCAACAACACCCTCGTAAACTTCATTTCGTTCACAACGGGCACTTTCCCTTCCCATGTGTAAGCGCCTGTCTTGTACTTTCCTCTCTTCACCTTGTCTTCGCGCTGTTTCCTTTTCAGCAGTGTTATACCAACTAGACCGCAACAACACCCTCGTAAACTTCATTTCTTCTACAACGGGCACTTCCCCTTCCCATGCGATAGCGGCTGTGTTGGACGTTCCTCTCTTCGTCTTGTGTTCGCGCTGTTCCCTTTTCAGCAATGTTATAACAACTAGCTCGCAACAACACCCTCGTAAACTTCATTTCTTTCTCAACGGGCACTTTCTCTTCCCATGTGTCAGCGCCTGTCTTGTACATTCCTCTCTTCGCCTTGTCTTCGCGCTGTTCCCTTTTCAGCAATGTTATAACAACTATCCCGCAACAACACCCTCGTGAACTTAATTTCTTTCACAACAGGCACTTTCCTTTCCCATGTGTCAGGGCCTGTTTTGTACGTTCCTCTCTTCGTCTTGAGTTCGCGCTGTTCCCTTTTCAGCAATGTTATACCAACTAGCCCGCAACAACACCCTCGTAAACTTCATTTCATTCACAACGGGCACTTTCCCTTCCCATGTGTCAGCGCCTGTGTTGTGCGCTCCTCTCTTCGCCTTGTCTTCGCGCTGTTCCCTTTTCAGCAATGTTATACCAACTAGGTCGCAACAACACCCCCGTAAACTTAATTTGTTCTACAACGGGCACTTTCCCTTCCCATGTGTCAGCGCCTGTGTTGTACGTTCCTCTCTTCGCCTTGTCTTCGCGCTGTTCCCTTTTCAGCAATGGTATAACAACTAGCTCGCAACAACACCCTCGTACACTTCATTTCTTTCACAACAGGCACTTTCCCTTCCCATGTGTCAGCGCCTGTTTTGTACGTTCCTCTCTTCGTCTTGAGTTCGCGCTGTTCCCTTTTCAGCAATGTTATAACAACTAGCCCGCAACAACACCCTTGTAAACTTCATTTCTTTCACAACGGGCACTTTCCCTTCCCATGTGTTAGCGGCTGTTTTGTATGTTCCTCTCTTCGTCTTGAGTTCGCGCTGTTCCCTTCTCACCAATGTTATAACTAGCGCGCAACAACACCCTCGTAAACTTCATTTCTTCCACAACGGGCACTTTTCTTCCCATGTGCCAGCGCCTGTGTTGTACGTTCCTCTCTTCGCCTTGTCTTCGCGCTGTTCCCTTTTCAGCAATGTTATAACAACTAGCCCGCAACAGCACCCTCGTAAACTTCATTTCTTTCACAACGGGCACTTTCCCTTCCCATGTGTCAGCGCCTGTGTTGTACGTTGCTCTCTTCGCCTTGTCTTCGCGCTGTTCCCTTTTCAGCAATGTTATAACAACTAGACCGCAACAACACCCTCGTAAACTTAATTTCTTTCACAACAGGCACTTTCCCTTCCCATGTGTCAGCGCCTGTGTTGTACGCTCCTCTCTTCGCCTTGTCTTCGCGCTGTTCCCTTTTCAGCAATGTTATACCAGCTAGGTGGCAACAACACCCCCGTAAACTTAATTTGTTCTACAACGGGTACTTTCCCTTCCCATGTGTCAGCGCCTGTGTTGTACGTTCCTCTCTTCGCCTTGTCTTCGCGCTGTTCCCTTTTCAGCAATGTTATTCCAACTAGCCCGCAACAACACCCTCGTAAACTTCATTTGTTCTACAACGGGCACTTTCCCTTCCCATGTGTCAGCTCCTGTGTTGTACGTTCCTCTCTTCGCCTTGTCTTCGCGCTGTTCCCTTTTCAGCAATGTTATAACAACTAGCTCGCAACAACACCCTCGTAAACTTCATTTCTTTCACAACGGGCACTTTCCCTTCCCATGTGTAAGCGCCTGTCTTGTACTTTCCTCTCTTCGCCTTGTCTTCGCGCTGTTTCCTTTTCAGCAATGTTATACCAACTAGACCGCAACAACACCCTCGTAAACTTCATTTCTTCTACAACGGGCACTTCCCCTTCCCATGCGATAGCGGCTGTGTTGGACGTTCCTCTCTTCGTCTTGTGTTCGCGCTGTTCCCTTTTCAGCAATGTTATAACAACTAGCTCGCAACAACACCCTCGTAAACTTCATTTCTTTCTCACCGGGCACTTTCTCTTCCCATGTGTAAGCGCCTGCCTTGTACGTTCCTCTCTTCGCCTTGTCTTCGCGCTGTTCCCTTTTCAGCACTGTTATAACAACTAGACCGCAACAACACCCTCGTAAACTTAATTTCTTTCACAACAAGCACTTTTCTTTCCCATGTGTCAGCGCCTGTTTTGTACGTTCCTCTCTTCGTCTTGAGTTCGCGCTGTTCCCTTTTCAGCAATGTTATACCAACTAGCCCGCAACAACACCCTCGTAAACTTCATTTCTTTCACAACG
The DNA here is from genome assembly GCF_052857255.1 of Amblyomma americanum. NCBI lineage: Eukaryota > Metazoa > Arthropoda > Arachnida > Ixodida > Ixodidae > Amblyomma > Amblyomma americanum. Next base: position 52,837,000 of record NC_135500.1, read on the forward strand.
GGCACTTTCCCTTCCCATATGTTAGCGGCAGTTTTGTATGTTCCTCTCTTCGTCTTGAGTTCGCGCTGTTCCCTTCTCACCAATGTTATAACTAGCGCGCAACAACACCCTCGTAAACTTCATTTCTTCCACAACGGGCACTTTTCTTCCCATGTGCCAGCGCCTGTGTTGTACGTTCCTCTCTTCGCCTTGTCTTCGCGCTGTTCCCTTTTCAGCAATGTTATAACAACTAGCCCGCAACAGCACCCTCGTAAACTTCATTTCTTTCACAACGGGCACTTTCCCTTCCCATGTGTCAGCGCCTGTGTTGTACGTTGCTCTCTTCGCCTTGTCTTCGCGCTGTTCCCTTTTCAGCAATGTTATAACAACTAGACCGCAACAACACCCTCGTAAACTTAATTTCTTTCACAACAGGCACTTTCCCTTCCCATGTGTCAGCGCCTGTGTTGTACGCTCCTCTCTTCGCCTTGTCTTCGCGCTGTTCCCTTTTCAGCAATGTTATACCAACTAGGTGGCAACAACACCCCCGTAAACTTAATTTGTTCTACAACGGGTACTTTCCCTTCCCATGTGTCAGCGCCTGTGTTGTACGTTCCTCTCTTCGCCTTGTCTTCGCGCTGTTCCCTTTTCAGCAATGTTATTCCAACTAGCCCGCAACAACACCCTCGTAAACTTCATTTGTTCTACAACGGGCACTTTCCCTTCCCATGTGTCAGCGCCTGTGTTGTACGTTCCTCTCTTCGCCTTGTCTTCGCGCTGTTCCCTTTTCAGCAATGTTATAACAACTAGCTCGCAACAACACCCTCGTAAACTTCATTTCTTTCACAACGGGCACTTTCCCTTCCCATGTGTAAGCGCCTGTCTTGTACTTTCCTCTCTTCGCCTTGTCTTCGCGCTGTTTCCTTTTCAGCAATGTTATACCAACTAGACCGCAACAACACCCTCGTAAACTTCATTTCTTCTACAACGGGCACTTCCCCTTCCCATGCGATAGCGGCTGTGTTGGACGTTCCTCTATTCGTCTTGTGTTCGCGCTGTTCCCTTTTCAGCAATGTTATAACAACTAGCTCGCAACAACACCCTCGTAAACTTCATTTCTTTCTCAACGGGCACTTTCTCTTCCCATGTGTAAGCGCCTGCCTTGTACGTTCCTCTCTTCGCCTTGTCCTCGCGCTGTTCCCTTTTCAGCACTGTTATAACAACTAGACCGCAACAACACCCTCGTAAACTTAATTTCTTTCACAACAAGCACTTTTCTTTCCCATGTGTCAGCGCCTGTTTTGTACGTTCCTCTCTTCGTCTTGAGTTCGCGCTGTTCCCTTTTCAGCAATGTTATACCAACTAGCCCGCAACAACACCCTCGTAAACATCATTTGTTCTTCAACGGGCACTTCCCCTTCTCATGTGCCAGCGCCTGTGTTGTACGCTCCTCTCTTCGCCTTGTCTTCGCGCTGTTCCCTTTTCAGCAATGTTATACCAACTAGCCCGCAACAACACCCTCGTAAACATCATTTGTTCTACAACGGGCAGTTTCCCTTCCCATGTGTCAGCGCCTGTGTTGTTCGTTCCTCTCTTCGCCTTGTCTTCGCGCTGTTCCCTTTTCAGCAATGTTATACCAACTAACCCGCAACAACACCCTCGTAAACTTCATTTGTTCTACAACGGGCACTTTCCCTTCCCATGTGTTAGCGGCTGTTTTGTATTTTCCGCTCTTCGTCTTGAGTTCGCGCTGTTCTCTTTTCACCAATGTTATAACTAGCGCGCAACAACACCCTCGTAAACTTCATTTCTTCCACAACGGGCACTTTCCCTTCCCATGTGCCAGCGCCTGTGTTGTACGTTCCTCTCTTCGCCTTGTCTTCGCGCTGTTGCCTTTTCAGCAATGTTATAACTAGCCCGCAACAACACCCTCGTAAACTTCATTTCTTTCACAACGGGCACGTTCCCTTCCCATGTGTCAGCGCCTGTGTTGTACGTTCCTCTCTTCGCCTTGTCTTCGCGCTGTTTCCTTTTCAGCAATGTTATAACAACTAGCCAGCAACAACACCCTCGTAAACTTAATTTCTTTCACAACAGGCACTTTCCTTTCCCATGTGTCAGCGCCTGTTTTGTACGTTCCTCTCTTCGTCTTGAGTTCGCGCTGTTCGCTTTTTAGCAATGTTATACCAACTAGACCGCAACAACACCCTCGTAAGCTTCATTTCTTCTACAACGGGCACTTCCCTTTCCCATGCGATAGCGGCTGTCTTGGACGTTCCTCTCTTCGTCTTGTGTTCGCGCTGTTCCCTTTTCAGCAATGTTATACTAACTAGCCCGCTACAACACCCTCGTAAACATCATTTGTTCTACAACGCACACTTTCCCTTCCCATGTGTCAGCGCCTGTGTTGTACGTTCCTCTCTTCGTCTTGAGTTCACGCTGTTCCTTTTTCAGCAATGTTATACCAACTAGGTCGCAACAACACCCTCGTAAACTTAATTTGTTCTACAACGGGCACTTTCCCTTCCCATGTGTCAGCGCCTTTGTTGTACGTTCCTCTCTTCGCCTTGTCTTCGCGCTGTTCCCTTTTCAGCAATGTTATACCAACTAGCCCGCAACAACACCCTCGCAAACATCATTTGTTCTTCAACGGGCACTTTCCCTTCCCATGTGTCAGCGCCTGTGTTGTACGTTCCTCTATTCGCATTGTCTTCGCGCTGTTCCCTTTTCAGCAATGTTATACCAACTAGCCCGACACAACACCCTCGTAAACTTCATTTGTTCTACAACGGGCACTTTCCCTTCCCATGTGTCAGCGCCTGTGTTGTACGTTCCTCTCTTCGCCTTGTCTTTGCGCTGTTCCCTTTTCAGCAATGTTATAACAACTAGCTCGCAATAACACCCTCGTAAACTTCATTTCTTTCACAACGGGCACATTCCCTTCCCATGTGTCAGCGCCTGTCTTGTACGTTCCTCTCTTCGCCTTGTCTTCGCGCTGTTTCCTTTTCAGCAATGTTATAACAACTAGACCGCAACAACACCCTCCTAAACTTAATTTCTTTCACAACAGGCACTTCCCTTCCCATGTGTCAGCGCCTGTTTTTTACGTTCCTCTCTTCGTCTTGAGTTCGCGCCGTTCTCTTTTCAGCAATGTTATACCAACTAGCCGGCAGCAACACCCTCGTAAACTTCATTTCTTTCACAACGGGCACTTTCCCTTCCCATGTGTCAGCGCCTGTGTTGTACATTCCTCTCTTCGTCTTGAGTTCGCGCTGTTTCCTTTTCAGCAATGTTATACCAACTAGCCCGCAACAACACCCTGATAAACTTCATTTCTTTCACAACGGGCACTTTCCCTTCCCATGTGTCAGCGCCTGTGTTGTACGCTCCTCTCTTCGCCTTGTCTTCGCGCTGTTCCCTTTTCTGCAATGTTATACCAACTAGCCCGCAACAACGCCCTCGTAAACTTCATTTGTTCTACAACGGGCACTTTCCCTTCCCATGTCTCATCGCCTGTGTGGTACGTTCCTCTCTTCGCCTTGTCTTCGCGCTGTTCCCTTTTCAGCAATGTTATAACAAATAGCCCGCAACAACACCCTCGTAAACTTCATTTCTTTCACAACGGGCACTTTCCCTTCCCATGTGTAAGCGCCTGTCTTGTACTTTCCTCTCTTCGCCTTGTCTTCGCGCTGTTTCCATTTCAGCAATGTTATACCAACTAGACCGCAACAACACCCTCGTAAACTTCATTTCTTCTACAACGGGCACTTCCCCTTCCCATGCGATAGCGGCTGTGTTGGACGTTCCTCTCTTCGTCTTGTGTTCGCTCTGTTCCCTTTTCAGCAATGTTATAACAACTAGCTCGCAACAACACCCTCGTAAACTTCATTTCTTTCTCAACGGGCACTTTCTCTTCCCATGTGTCAGCGCCTGTCTTGTACATTCCTCTCTTCGCCTTGTCTTCGCGCTGTTCCCTTTTCAGCAATGTTATAACAACTATCCCGCAACAACACCCTCGTGAACTTAATTTCTTTCACAACAGGCACTTTCCGTTCCCATGTGTCAGCGCCTGTTTTGTACGTTCCTCTCTTCGTCTTGAGTTCGCGCTGTTCCCTTTTCAGCAATGTTATACCAACTAGCCCGCAACAACACCCTCGTAAACTTCATTTCATTCACAACGGGCACTTTCCCTTCCCATGTGTCAGCGCCTGTGTTGTGCGCTCCTCTCTTCGCCTTGTCTTCGCGCTGTTCCCTTTTCAGCAATGTTATACCAACTAGGTCGCAACAACACCCCCGTAAACTTAATTTGTTCTACAACGGGTACTTTCCCTTCCCATGTGTCAGCGCCTGTGTTGTACGTTCCTCTCTTCGTCTTGTCTTCGCGCTGTTCCCTTTTCAGCAATGTTATTTCAACTAGCCCGCAACAACACCCTCGTAAACTTCATTTGTTCTACAACGGGCACTTTCCCTTCCCATGTGTCAGCGCCTGTGTTGTACGTTCCTCTCTTCGCCTTGTCTTCGCGCTGTTCCCTTTTCAGCAATGTTATAACAACTAGCTCGCAACAACACCCTCGTACACCTCATTTCTTTCACAACAGGCACTTTCCCTTCCCATGTGTCAGCGCCTGTTTTGTACGTTCCTCTCTTCGTCTTGACTTCGCGCTGTTCCCTTTTCAGCAATGTTATAACAACTAGCCCGCAACAACACCCTCGTAAACTTCATTTCTTTCACAACGGGCACTTTCCCTTCCCATGTGTTAGCGGCTGTTTTGTATGTTCCTCTCTTCGTCTTGAGTTCGCGCTGTTCCCTTCTCACCAATGTTATAACTAGCGCGCAACAACACCCTCGTAAACTTCATTTCTTCCACAACGGGCACTTTTCTTCCCATGTGCCAGCGCCTGTGTTGTACGTTCCTCTCTTCGCCTTGTCTTCGCGCTGTTCCCTTTTCAGCAATGTTATAACAACTACCCCGCAACAGCACCCTCGTAAACTTCATTTCTTTCACAACGGGCAATTTCCCTTCCCATGTGTCAGCGCCTGTGTTGTACGTTGCTCTCTTCGCCTTGTCTTCGCGCTGTTCCCTTTTCAGCAATGTTATAACAACTAGACCGCAACAACACCCTCGTAAACTTAATTTCTTTCACAACAGGCACTTTCCCTTCCCATGTGTCAGCGCCTGTGTTGTACGCTCCTCTCTTCGCCTTGTTTTCGCGCTGTTCCCTTTTCAGCAATGTTATACCGACTAGGCCTCAACAACACCCTCGTAAACATCATTTGTTCTACAACGGGCACTTTCCCTTCCCATGTGTCAGCGCCTGTCTTGTACGTTCCTCTCTTCGCCTTGTCTTCGCGCTGTTCCCTTTTCAGCAATGTTATAACAACTGGCCCGCAACAACACCCTCGTAAACTTAATTTCTTTCACAACAGGCACTTTCCCTTCCCATGTATCAGCGCCTGTCTTGTACGTTCCTCTCTTCGTCTTGAGTTCGCGCTGTTCCCTTTTCAGCAATGTTATACCAACTAGACCGCAACAACACCATCGTAAACTTCATTTCTTCTACAACGGGCACTTCCCCTTCCCATGCGATAGCGGCTGTGTTGGACGTTCCTCTCTTCGTCTTGTGTTCGCGCTGTTCCCTTTTCAGCAATGTTATACTAACTAGCCCGCTACAACACCCTCGTAAACATCATTTGTTCTACAACGGGCACTTTCCCTTCCCATGTGTCAGCGCCTGTGTTGTACGTTCCTCTCTTCGTCTTGAGTTCGCGCTGTTCCCTTTTCAGCAATGTTATACCAACTAGGTCGCAACAACACCCTCGTAAACTTAATTTGTTCTACAACGGGCACTTTCCCTTCCCATGTGTCAGCGCCTGTGTTGTACGTTCCTCTCTTCGCCTTGTCTTCGCGCTGTTCCCTTTTCAGCAATGTTATACCGACTAGGCCTCAACAACACCCTCGTAAACATCATTTGTTCTACAACGGGCACTTTCTCTTCCCATGTGTAAGCGCCTGCCTTGTACGTTCCTCTCTTCGCCTTGTCTTCGCGCTGTTCCCTTTTCAGCGCTGTTATAACAACTAGACCGCAACAACACCCTCGTAAACTTAATTTCTTTCACAACAAGCACTTTTCTTTCCCATGTGTCAGCGCCTGTTTTGTACATTCCTCTCTTCGTCTTGAGTTCGCGCTGTTCCCTTTTCAGCAATGTTATACCAACTAGCCCGCAACAACACCCTCGTAAACTTCATTTCTTTCACAACGGGCACTTCCCCTTCTCATGTGCCAGCGCCTGTGTTGTACGCTCCTCTCATCGCCTTGTCTTCGCGCTGTTCCCTTTTCAGCAATGTTATACCAACTAGCCCGCAACAACACCCTCGTAAACATCATTTGTTCTACAACGGGCAGTTTCCCTTCCCATGTGTCAGCGCCTGTGTTGTTCGTTCCTCTCTTCGCCTTGTCTTCGCGCTGTTCCCTTTTCAGCAATGTTATACCAACTAACCCGCAACAACACCCTCGTAAACTTCATTTGTTCTACAACGGGCACTTTCCCTTCCCATGTGTTAGCGGCTGTTTTGTATTTTCCGCTCTTCGTCTTGAGTTCGCGCTGTTCTCTTTTCACCAATGTTATAACTAGCGCGCAACAACACCCTCGTAAACTTCATTTCTTCCACAACGGGCACTTTCCCTTCCCATGTGCCAGCGCCTGTGTTGTACGTTCCTCTCTTCGCCTTGTCTTCGCGCTGTTGCCTTTTCAGAAATGTTATAACTAGCCCGCAACAACACCCTCGTAAACTTCATTTCTTTCACAACGGGCACGTTCCCTTCCCATGTGTCAGCGCCTGTGTTGTACGTTCCTCTCTTCGCCTTGTCTTCGCGCTGTTTCCTTTTCAGCAATGTTATAACAACTAGCCAGCAACAACACCCTCGTAAACTTAATTTCTTTCACAACAGGCACTTTCCTTTCCCATGTGTCAGCGGCTGTTTTGTACGTTCCTCTCTTCGTCTTGAGCTCGCGCTGTTCGCTTTTTAGCAATGTTATACCAACTAGACCGCGACAACACCCTCGTAAGCTTCATTTCTTCTACAACGGGCACTTCCCCTTCCCATGCGATAGCGGCTGTGTTGGACGTTCCTCTCTTCGTCTTGTGTTCGCGCTGTTCCCTTTTCAGCAATGTTATACTAACTAGCCCGCTACAACACCCTCGTAAACATCATTTGTTCTACAACGGGCACTTTCCCTTCCCATGTGTCAGCGCCTGTGTTGTACGTTCCTCTCTTCGTCTTGAGTTCACGCTGTTCCCTTTTCAGCAATGTTATACCAACTAGGTCGCAACAACACCCTCGTAAACTTAATTTGTTCTACAACGGGCACTTTCCCTTCCCATGTGTCAGCGCCTGTGTTGTACGTTCCTCTCTTCGCCTTGTCTTCGCGCTGTTCCCTTTTCAGCAATGTTATACCAACTAGCCCGCAACAACACCCTCGCAAACATCATTTGTTCTTCAACGGGCACTTTCCCTTCCCATGTGTCAGCGCCTGTGTTGTACGTTCCTCTATTCGCATTGTCTTCGCGCTGTTCCCTTTTCAGCAATGTTATACCAACTAGCCCGACACAACACCCTCGTAAACTTCATTTGTTCTACAACGGGCACTTTCCCTTCCCATGTGTCAGCGCCTGTGTTGTACGTTTCTCTCTTCGCCTTGTCTTTGCGCTGTTTCCTTTTCAGCAATGTTATAACAACTAGCTCGCAATAACACCCTCGTAAACTTCATTTCTTTCACAACGGGCACATTCCCTTCCCATGTGTCAGCGCCTGTCTTGTACGTTCCTCTCTTCGCCTTGTCTTCGCGCTGTTTCCTTTTCAGCAATGTTATAACAACTAGACCGCAACAACACCCTCCTAAACTTAATTTCTTTCACAACAGGCACTTTCCCTTCCCATGTGTCAGCGCCTGTTTTTTTACGTTCCTCTCTTCGTCTTGAGTTCGCGCCGTTCTCTTTTCAGCAATGTTAAACCAACTAGCCCGCAGCAACACCCTCGTAAACTACATTTCTTTCACAACGGGCACTTTCCCTTCCCATGTGTCAGCGCCTGTGTTGTACATTCCTCTCTTCGTCTTGAGTTCGCGCTGTTTCCTTTTCAGCAATGTTATAACAAATAGCCCGCAACAACACCCTCGTAAACTTCATTTCGTTCACAACGGGCACTTTCCCTTCCCATGTGTAAGCGCCTGTCTTGTACTTTCCTCTCTTCACCTTGTCTTCGCGCTGTTTCCTTTTCAGCAGTGTTATACCAACTAGACCGCAACAACACCCTCGTAAACTTCATTTCTTCTACAACGGGCACTTCCCCTTCCCATGCGATAGCGGCTGTGTTGGACGTTCCTCTCTTCGTCTTGTGTTCGCGCTGTTCCCTTTTCAGCAATGTTATAACAACTAGCTCGCAACAACACCCTCGTAAACTTCATTTCTTTCTCAACGGGCACTTTCTCTTCCCATGTGTCAGCGCCTGTCTTGTACATTCCTCTCTTCGCCTTGTCTTCGCGCTGTTCCCTTTTCAGCAATGTTATAACAACTATCCCGCAACAACACCCTCGTGAACTTAATTTCTTTCACAACAGGCACTTTCCTTTCCCATGTGTCAGGGCCTGTTTTGTACGTTCCTCTCTTCGTCTTGAGTTCGCGCTGTTCCCTTTTCAGCAATGTTATACCAACTAGCCCGCAACAACACCCTCGTAAACTTCATTTCATTCACAACGGGCACTTTCCCTTCCCATGTGTCAGCGCCTGTGTTGTGCGCTCCTCTCTTCGCCTTGTCTTCGCGCTGTTCCCTTTTCAGCAATGTTATACCAACTAGGTCGCAACAACACCCCCGTAAACTTAATTTGTTCTACAACGGGCACTTTCCCTTCCCATGTGTCAGCGCCTGTGTTGTACGTTCCTCTCTTCGCCTTGTCTTCGCGCTGTTCCCTTTTCAGCAATGGTATAACAACTAGCTCGCAACAACACCCTCGTACACTTCATTTCTTTCACAACAGGCACTTTCCCTTCCCATGTGTCAGCGCCTGTTTTGTACGTTCCTCTCTTCGTCTTGAGTTCGCGCTGTTCCCTTTTCAGCAATGTTATAACAACTAGCCCGCAACAACACCCTTGTAAACTTCATTTCTTTCACAACGGGCACTTTCCCTTCCCATGTGTTAGCGGCTGTTTTGTATGTTCCTCTCTTCGTCTTGAGTTCGCGCTGTTCCCTTCTCACCAATGTTATAACTAGCGCGCAACAACACCCTCGTAAACTTCATTTCTTCCACAACGGGCACTTTTCTTCCCATGTGCCAGCGCCTGTGTTGTACGTTCCTCTCTTCGCCTTGTCTTCGCGCTGTTCCCTTTTCAGCAATGTTATAACAACTAGCCCGCAACAGCACCCTCGTAAACTTCATTTCTTTCACAACGGGCACTTTCCCTTCCCATGTGTCAGCGCCTGTGTTGTACGTTGCTCTCTTCGCCTTGTCTTCGCGCTGTTCCCTTTTCAGCAATGTTATAACAACTAGACCGCAACAACACCCTCGTAAACTTAATTTCTTTCACAACAGGCACTTTCCCTTCCCATGTGTCAGCGCCTGTGTTGTACGCTCCTCTCTTCGCCTTGTCTTCGCGCTGTTCCCTTTTCAGCAATGTTATACCAGCTAGGTGGCAACAACACCCCCGTAAACTTAATTTGTTCTACAACGGGTACTTTCCCTTCCCATGTGTCAGCGCCTGTGTTGTACGTTCCTCTCTTCGCCTTGTCTTCGCGCTGTTCCCTTTTCAGCAATGTTATTCCAACTAGCCCGCAACAACACCCTCGTAAACTTCATTTGTTCTACAACGGGCACTTTCCCTTCCCATGTGTCAGCTCCTGTGTTGTACGTTCCTCTCTTCGCCTTGTCTTCGCGCTGTTCCCTTTTCAGCAATGTTATAACAACTAGCTCGCAACAACACCCTCGTAAACTTCATTTCTTTCACAACGGGCACTTTCCCTTCCCATGTGTAAGCGCCTGTCTTGTACTTTCCTCTCTTCGCCTTGTCTTCGCGCTGTTTCCTTTTCAGCAATGTTATACCAACTAGACCGCAACAACACCCTCGTAAACTTCATTTCTTCTACAACGGGCACTTCCCCTTCCCATGCGACAGCGGCTGTGTTGGACGTTCCTCTCTTCGTCTTGTGTTCGCGCTGTTCCCTTTTCAGCAATGTTATAACAACTAGCTCGCAACAACACCCTCGTAAACTTCATTTCTTTCTCACCGGGCACTTTCTCTTCCCATGTGTAAGCGCCTGCCTTGTACGTTCCTCTCTTCGCCTTGTCTTCGCGCTGTTCCCTTTTCAGCACTGTTATAACAACTAGACCGCAACAACACCCTCGTAAACTTAATTTCTTTCACAACAAGCACTTTTCTTTCCCATGTGTCAGCGCCTGTTTTGTACGTTCCTCTCTTCGTCTTGAGTTCGCGCTGTTCCCTTTTCAGCAATGTTATACCAACTAGCCCGCAACAACACCCTCGTAAACTTCATTTCTTTCACAACGGGCACTTTCCCTTCCCATATGTTAGCGGCAGTTTTGTATGTTCCTCTCTTCGTCTTGAGTTCGCGCTGTTCCCTTCTCACCAATGTTATAACTAGCGCGCAACAACACCCTCGTAAACTTCATTTCTTCCACAACGGGCACTTTTCTTCCCATGTGCCAGCGCCTGTGTTGTACGTTCCTCTCTTCGCCTTGTCTTCGCGCTGTTCCCTTTTCAGCAATGTTATAACAACTAGCCCGCAACAGCACCCTCGTAAACTTCATTTCTTTCACAACGGGCACTTTCCCTTCCCATGTGTCAGCGCCTGTGTTGTACGTTGCTCTCTTCGCCTTGTCTTCGCGCTGTTCCCTTTTCAGCAATGTTATAACAACTAGACCGCAACAACACCCTCGTAAACTTAATTTCTTTCACAACAGGCACTTTCCCTTCCCATGTGTCAGCGCCTGTGTTGTACGCTCCTCTCTTCGCCTTGTCTTCGCGCTGTTCCCTTTTCAGCAATGTTATACCAACTAGGTGGCAACAACACCCCCGTAAACTTAATTTGTTCTACAACGGGTACTTTCCCTTCCCATGTGTCAGCGCCTGTGTTGTACGTTCCTCTCTTCGCCTTGTCTTCGCGCTGTTCCCTTTTCAGCAATGTTATTCCAACTAGCCCGCAACAACACCCTCGTAAACTTCATTTGTTCTACAACGGGCACTTTCCCTTCCCATGTGTCAGCGCCTGTGTTGTACGTTCCTCTCTTCGCCTTGTCTTCGCGCTGTTCCCTTTTCAGCAATGTTATAACAACTAGCTCGCAACAACACCCTCGTAAACTTCATTTCTTTCACAACGGGCACTTTCCCTTCCCATGTGTAAGCGCCTGTCTTGTACTTTCCTCTCTTCGCCTTGTCTTCGCGCTGTTTCCTTTTCAGCAATGTTATACCAACTAGACCGCAACAACACCCTCGTAAACTTCATTTCTTCTACAACGGGCACTTCCCCTTCCCATGCGATAGCGGCTGTGTTGGACGTTCCTCTATTCGTCTTGTGTTCGCGCTGTTCCCTTTTCAGCAATGTTATAACAACTAGCTCGCAACAACACCCTCGTAAACTTCATTTCTTTCTCAACGGGCACTTTCTCTTCCCATGTGTAAGCGCCTGCCTTGTACGTTCCTCTCTTCGCCTTGTCCTCGCGCTGTTCCCTTTTCAGCACTGTTATAACAACTAGACCGCAACAACACCCTCGTAAACTTAATTTCTTTCACAACAAGCACTTTTCTTTCCCATGTGTCAGCGCCTGTTTTGTACGTTCCTCTCTTCGTCTTGAGTTCGCGCTGTTCCCTTTTCAGCAATGTTATACCAACTAGCCCGCAACAACACCCTCGTAAACATCATTTGTTCTTCAACGGGCACTTCCCCTTCTCATGTGCCAGCGCCTGTGTTGTACGCTCCTCTCTTCGCCTTGTCTTCGCGCTGTTCCCTTTTCAGCAATGTTATACCAACTAGCCCGCAACAACACCCTCGTAAACATCATTTGTTCTACAACGGGCAGTTTCCCTTCCCATGTGTCAGCGCCTGTGTTGTTCGTTCCTCTCTTCGCCTTGTCTTCGCGCTGTTCCCTTTTCAGCAATGTTATACCAACTAACCCGCAACAACACCCTCGTAAACTTCATTTGTTCTACAACGGGCACTTTCCCTTCCCATGTGTTAGCGGCTGTTTTGTATTTTCCGCTCTTCGTCTTGAGTTCGCGCTGTTCTCTTTTCACCAATGTTATAACTAGCGCGCAACAACACCCTCGTAAACTTCATTTCTTCCACAACGGGCACTTTCCCTTCCCATGTGCCAGCGCCTGTGTTGTACGTTCCTCTCTTCGCCTTGTCTTCGCGCTGTTGCCTTTTCAGCAATGTTATAACTAGCCCGCAACAACACCCTCGTAAACTTCATTTCTTTCACAACGGGCACGTTCCCTTCCCATGTGTCAGCGCCTGTGTTGTACGTTCCTCTCTTCGCCTTGTCTTCGCGCTGTTTCCTTTTCAGCAATGTTATAACAACTAGCCAGCAACAACACCCTCGTAAACTTAATTTCTTTCACAACAGGCACTTTCCTTTCCCATGTGTCAGCGCCTGTTTTGTACGTTCCTCTCTTCGTCTTGAGTTCGCGCTGTTCGCTTTTTAGCAATGTTATACCAACTAGACCGCAACAACACCCTCGTAAGCTTCATTTCTTCTACAACGGGCACTTCCCTTTCCCATGCGATAGCGGCTGTCTTGGACGTTCCTCTCTTCGTCTTGTGTTCGCGCTGTTCCCTTTTCAGCAATGTTATACTAACTAGCCCGCTACAACACCCTCGTAAACATCATTTGTTCTACAACGCACACTTTCCCTTCCCATGTGTCAGCGCCTGTGTTGTACGTTCCTCTCTTCGTCTTGAGTTCACGCTGTTCCTTTTTCAGCAATGTTATACCAACTAGGTCGCAACAACACCCTCGTAAACTTAATTTGTTCTACAACGGGCACTTTCCCTTCCCATGTGTCAGCGCCTTTGTTGTACGTTCCTCTCTTCGCCTTGTCTTCGCGCTGTTCCCTTTTCAGCAATGTTATACCAACTAGCCCGCAACAACACCCTCGCAAACATCATTTGTTCTTCAACGGGCACTTTCCCTTCCCATGTGTCAGCGCCTGTGTTGTACGTTCCTCTATTCGCATTGTCTTCGCGCTGTTCCCTTTTCAGCAATGTTATACCAACTAGCCCGACACAACACCCTCGTAAACTTCATTTGTTCTACAACGGGCACTTTCCCTTCCCATGTGTCAGCGCCTGTGTTGTACGTTCCTCTCTTCGCCTTGTCTTTGCGCTGTTCCCTTTTCAGCAATGTTATAACAACTAGCTCGCAATAACACCCTCGTAAACTTCATTTCTTTCACAACGGGCACATTCCCTTCCCATGTGTCAGCGCCTGTCTTGTACGTTCCTCTCTTCGCCTTGTCTTCGCGCTGTTTCCTTTTCAGCAATGTTATAACAACTAGACCGCAACAACACCCTCCTAAACTTAATTTCTTTCACAACAGGCACTTCCCTTCCCATGTGTCAGCGCCTGTTTTTTACGTTCCTCTCTTCGTCTTGAGTTCGCGCCGTTCTCTTTTCAGCAATGTTATACCAACTAGCCGGCAGCAACACCCTCGTAAACTTCATTTCTTTCACAACGGGCACTTTCCCTTCCCATGTGTCAGCGCCTGTGTTGTACATTCCTCTCTTCGTCTTGAGTTCGCGCTGTTTCCTTTTCAGCAATGTTATACCAACTAGCCCGCAACAACACCCTGATAAACTTCATTTCTTTCACAACGGGCACTTTCCCTTCCCATGTGTCAGCGCCTGTGTTGTACGCTCCTCTCTTCGCCTTGTCTTCGCGCTGTTCCCTTTTCTGCAATGTTATACCAACTAGCCCGCAACAACGCCCTCGTAAACTTCATTTGTTCTACAACGGGCACTTTCCCTTCCCATGTCTCATCGCCTGTGTGGTACGTTCCTCTCTTCGCCTTGTCTTCGCGCTGTTCCCTTTTCAGCAATGTTATAACAAATAGCCCGCAACAACACCCTCGTAAACTTCATTTCTTTCACAACGGGCACTTTCCCTTCCCATGTGTAAGCGCCTGTCTTGTACTTTCCTCTCTTCGCCTTGTCTTCGCGCTGTTTCCATTTCAGCAATGTTATACCAACTAGACCGCAACAACACCCTCGTAAACTTCATTTCTTCTACAACGGGCACTTCCCCTTCCCATGCGATAGCGGCTGTGTTGGACGTTCCTCTCTTCGTCTTGTGTTCGCTCTGTTCCCTTTTCAGCAATGTTATAACAACTAGCTCGCAACAACACCCTCGTAAACTTCATTTCTTTCTCAACGGGCACTTTCTCTTCCCATGTGTCAGCGCCTGTCTTGTACATTCCTCTCTTCGCCTTGTCTTCGCGCTGTTCCCTTTTCAGCAATGTTATAACAACTATCCCGCAACAACACCCTCGTGAACTTAATTTCTTTCACAACAGGCACTTTCCGTTCCCATGTGTCAGCGCCTGTTTTGTACGTTCCTCTCTTCGTCTTGAGTTCGCGCTGTTCCCTTTTCAGCAATGTTATACCAACTAGCCCGCAACAACACCCTCGTAAACTTCATTTCATTCACAACGGGCACTTTCCCTTCCCATGTGTCAGCGCCTGTGTTGTGCGCTCCTCTCTTCGCCTTGTCTTCGCGCTGTTCCCTTTTCAGCAATGTTATACCAACTAGGTCGCAACAACACCCCCGTAAACTTAATTTGTTCTACAACGGGTACTTTCCCTTCCCATGTGTCAGCGCCTGTGTTGTACGTTCCTCTCTTCGTCTTGTCTTCGCGCTGTTCCCTTTTCAGCAATGTTATTTCAACTAGCCCGCAACAACACCCTCGTAAACTTCATTTGTTCTACAACGGGCACTTTCCCTTCCCATGTGTCAGCGCCTGTGTTGTACGTTCCTCTCTTCGCCTTGTCTTCGCGCTGTTCCCTTTTCAGCAATGTTATAACAACTAGCTCGCAACAACACCCTCGTACACCTCATTTCTTTCACAACAGGCACTTTCCCTTCCCATGTGTCAGCGCCTGTTTTGTACGTTCCTCTCTTCGTCTTGACTTCGCGCTGTTCCCTTTTCAGCAATGTTATAACAACTAGCCCGCAACAACACCCTCGTAAACTTCATTTCTTTCACAACGGGCACTTTCCCTTCCCATGTGTTAGCGGCTGTTTTGTATGTTCCTCTCTTCGTCTTGAGTTCGCGCTGTTCCCTTCTCACCAATGTTATAACTAGCGCGCAACAACACCCTCGTAAACTTCATTTCTTCCACAACGGGCACTTTTCTTCCCATGTGCCAGCGCCTGTGTTGTACGTTCCTCTCTTCGCCTTGTCTTCGCGCTGTTCCCTTTTCAGCAATGTTATAACAACTACCCCGCAACAGCACCCTCGTAAACTTCATTTCTTTCACAACGGGCAATTTCCCTTCCCATGTGTCAGCGCCTGTGTTGTACGTTGCTCTCTTCGCCTTGTCTTCGCGCTGTTCCCTTTTCAGCAATGTTATAACAACTAGACCGCAACAACACCCTCGTAAACTTAATTTCTTTCACAACAGGCACTTTCCCTTCCCATGTGTCAGCGCCTGTGTTGTACGCTCCTCTCTTCGCCTTGTTTTCGCGCTGTTCCCTTTTCAGCAATGTTATACCGACTAGGCCTCAACAACACCCTCGTAAACATCATTTGTTCTACAACGGGCACTTTCCCTTCCCATGTGTCAGCGCCTGTCTTGTACGTTCCTCTCTTCGCCTTGTCTTCGCGCTGTTCCCTTTTCAGCAATGTTATAACAACTGGCCCGCAACAACACCCTCGTAAACTTAATTTCTTTCACAACAGGCACTTTCCCTTCCCATGTATCAGCGCCTGTCTTGTACGTTCCTCTCTTCGTCTTGAGTTCGCGCTGTTCCCTTTTCAGCAATGTTATACCAACTAGACCGCAACAACACCATCGTAAACTTCATTTCTTCTACAACGGGCACTTCCCCTTCCCATGCGATAGCGGCTGTGTTGGACGTTCCTCTCTTCGTCTTGTGTTCGCGCTGTTCCCTTTTCAGCAATGTTATACTAACTAGCCCGCTACAACACCCTCGTAAACATCATTTGTTCTACAACGGGCACTTTCCCTTCCCATGTGTCAGCGCCTGTGTTGTACGTTCCTCTCTTCGTCTTGAGTTCGCGCTGTTCCCTTTTCAGCAATGTTATACCAACTAGGTCGCAACAACACCCTCGTAAACTTAATTTGTTCTACAACGGGCACTTTCCCTTCCCATGTGTCAGCGCCTGTGTTGTACGTTCCTCTCTTCGCCTTGTCTTCGCGCTGTTCCCTTTTCAGCAATGTTATACCAACTAGCCCGCAACAACACCCTCGCAAACATCATTTGTTCTTCAACGGGCACTTTCCCTTCCCATGTGTCAGCGCCTGTGTTGTACGTTCCTCTATTCGCATTGTCTTCGCGCTGTTCCCTTTTCAGCAATATTATACCAACTAGCCCGACACAACACCCTCGTAAACTTCATTTGTTCTACAACGGGCACTTTCCCTTCCCATGTGTCAGCGCCTGTGTTGTACGTTCCTCTCTTCGCCTTGTCTTTGCGCTGTTCTCTTTTCAGCAATGTTATAACAACTAGCTCGCAATAACACCCTCGTAAACTTCATTTCTTTCACAACGGGCACATTCCCTTCCCATGTGTCAGCGCCTGTCTTGTACGTTCCTCTCTTCGCCTTGTCTTCGCGCTGTTTCCTTTTCAGCAATGTTATAACAACTAGACCGCAACAACACCCTCCTAAACTTAATTTCTTTCACAACAGGCACTTTCCCTTCCCATGTGTCAGCGCCTGTTTTTTACGTTCCTCTCTTCTTCTTGAGTTCGCGCCGTTCTCTTTTCAGCAATGTTATACCAACTAGCCCGCAGCAACACCCTCGTAAACTTCATTTCTTTCACAACGGGCACTTTCCCTTCCCATGTGTCAGCGCCTCTGTTCTACATTCCTCTCTTCGTCTTGAGTTCGCGCTGTTTCCTTTTCAGCAATGTTATACCAACTAGCCCGCCAGAACACCCTGATAAACTTCATTTCTTTCACAACGGGCACTTTCCCTTCCCATGTGTCAGCGCCTGTGTTGTACGCTCCTCTCTTCGCCTTGTCTTCGCGCTGTTCCCTTTCCAGCAATGTTATAACAACTAGACCGCAACAACACCCTCGTAAACTTAATTTCTTTCACAACAGGCACTTTCCCTTCCCATGTGTCAGCGCCTGTGTTGTACGCTCCTCTCTTCGCCTTGTCTTCGCGCTGTTCCCTTTTCAGCAATGTTATACCGACTAGGCCTCAACAACACCCTCGTAAACATCATTTGTTCTACAACGGGCACTTTCCCTTCCCATGTGTCAGCGCCTGTCTTGTACGTTCCTCTCTTCGTCTTGTGTTCGCGCTGTTCCCTTTTCAGCAATGTTAAAACAACTAGCTCGCAACAACACCCTCGTAAACTTCTTTTCTTTCACAACCGGCACTTTCTCTTCCCTTGTGTAAGCGCCTGTCTTGTACGTTCCTCTCTTCGCCTTGTTTTCGCGCTGTTCCCTTTTCAGCACTGTTATAACAACTAGACCGCAACAACACCCTCGTAAACTTAATTTCTTTCACAACAGGCACTTTCCTTTCCCATGTGTCAGCGCCTGTTTTGTACGTTCCTCTCTTCGTCTTGAGTTCGCGCTGTTCGCTTTTTAGCAATGTTATACCAACTAGCCCGCAACAACACCCTCGCAAACATCATTTGTTCTTCAACGGGCACTTTCCCTTCCCATGTGTCAGCGCCTGTGTTGTACGTTCCTCTATTCGCATTGTCTTCGCGCTGTTCCCTTTTCAGCAATGTTATACCAACTAGCCCGACACAACACCCTCGTAAACTTCATTTGTTCTACAACGGGCACTTTCCCTTCCCATGTGTCAGCGCCTGTGTTGTACGTTCCTCTCTTCGCCTTGTCTTTGCGCTGTTCCCTTTTCAGCAATGTTATAACAACTAGCTCGCAATAACACCCTCGTAAACTTCATTTCTTTCACAACGGGCACATTCCCTTCCCATGTGTCAGCGCCTGTCTTGTACGTTCCTCTCTTCGCCTTGTCTTCGCGCTGTTTCCTTTTCAGCAATGTTATAACAACTAGACCGCAACAACACCCTCCTAAACTTAATTTCTTTCACAACAGGCACTTTCCCTTCCCATGTGTCAGCGCCTGTTTTTTACGTTCCTCTCTTCGTCTTGAGTTCGCGCCGTTCTCTTTCCAGCAATGTTATACCAACTAGCCCGCAGCAACACCCTCGTAAACTTCATTTCTTTCACAACGGGCACTTTCCCTTCCCATGTGTCAGCGCCTGTGTTGTACATTCCTCTCTTCGTCTTGAGTTCGCGCTGTTTCCTTTTCAGCAATGTTATAACAACTAGCCCGCAACAACACCCTCGTAAACTTCATTTCTTTCACAACAGGCACTTTCCCTTCCCATGTGTCAGCGCCTGTTTTGTACGTTCCTCTCTTCGTCTTGACTTCGCGCTGTTCCCTTTTCAGCAATGTTATAACAACTAGCCCGCAACAACACCCTCGTAAACTTCATTTCTTTCACAACGGGCACTTTCCCTTCCCATGTGTTAGCGGCTGTTTTGTATGTTCCTCTCTTCGTCTTGAGTTCGCGCTGTTCCCTTCTCACCAATGTTATAACTAGCGCGCAACAACACCCTCGTAAACTTCATTTCTTCCACAACGGGCACTTTTCTTCCCATGTGCCAGCGCCTGTGTTGTACGTTCCTCTCTTCGCCTTGTCTTCGCGCTGTTCCCTTTTCAGCAATGTTATAACAACTAGCCCGCAACAGCACCCTCGTAAACTTCATTTCTTTCACAACGGGCAATTTCCCTTCCCATGTGTCAGCGCCTGTGTTGTACGTTGCTCTCTTCGCCTTGTCTTCGCGCTGTTCCCTTTTCAGCAATGTTATAACAACTAGACCGCAACAACACCCTCGTAAACTTAATTTCTTTCACAACAGGCACTTTCCCTTCCCATGTGTCAGCGCCTGTGTTGTACGCTCCTCTCTTCGCCTTGTTTTCGCGCTGTTCCCTTTTCAGCAATGTTATACCGACTAGGCCTCAACAACACCCTCGTAAACATCATTTGTTCTACAACGGGCACTTTCCCTTCCCATGTGTCAGCGCCTGTCTTGTACGTTCCTCTCTTCGCCTTGTCTTCGCGCTGTTCCCTTTTCAGCAATGTTATAACAACTGGCCCGCAACAACACCCTCGTAAACTTAATTTCTTTCACAACAGGCACTTTCCCTTCCCATGTATCAGCGCCTGTCTTGTACGTTCCTCTCTTCGTCTTGAGTTCGCGCTGTTCCCTTTTCAGCAATGTTATACCAAGTAGACCGCAACAACACCATCGTAAACTTCATTTCTTCTACAACGGGCACTTCCCCTTCCCATGCGATAGCGGCTGTGTTGGACGTTCCTCTCTTCGTCTTGTGTTCGCGCTGTTCCCTTTTCAGCAATGTTATACTAACTAGCCCGCTACAACACCCTCGTAAACATCATTTGTTCTACAACGGGCACTTTCCCTTCCCATGTGTCAGCGCCTGTGTTGTACGTTCCTCTCTTCGTCTTGAGTTCGCGCTGTTCCCTTTTCAGCAATGTTATACCAACTAGGTCGCAACAACACCCTCGTAAACTTAATTTGTTCTACAACGGGCACTTTCCCTTCCCATGTGTCAGCGCCTGTGTTGTACGTTCCTCTCTTCGCCTTGTCTTCGCGCTGTTCCCTTTTCAGCAATGTTATACCAACTAGCCCGCAACAACACCCTCGCAAACATCATTTGTTCTTCAACGGGCACTTTCCCTTCCCATGTGTCAGCGCCTGTGTTGTACGTTCCTCTATTCGCATTGTCTTCGCGCTGTTCCCTTTTCAGCAATATTATACCAACTAGCCCGACACAACACCCTCGTAAACTTCATTTGTTCTACAACGGGCACTTTCCCTTCCCATGTGTCAGCGCCTGTGTTGTACGTTCCTCTCTTCGCCTTGTCTTTGCGCTGTTCTCTTTTCAGCAATGTTATAACAACTAGCTCGCAATAACACCCTCGTAAACTTCATTTCTTTCACAACGGGCACATTCCCTTCCCATGTGTCAGCGCCTGTCTTGTACGTTCCTCTCTTCGCCTTGTCTTCGCGCTGTTTCCTTTTCAGCAATGTTATAACAACTAGACCGCAACAACACCCTCCTAAACTTAATTTCTTTCACAACAGGCACTTTCCCTTCCCATGTGTCAGCGCCTGTTTTTTACGTTCCTCTCTTCGTCTTGAGTTCGCGCCGTTCTCTTTTCAGCAATGTTATACCAACTAGCCCGCAGCAACACCCTCGTAAACTTCATTTCTTTCACAACGGGCACTTTCCCTTCCCATGTGTCAGCGCCTCTGTTCTACATTCCTCTCTTCGTCTTGAGTTCGCGCTGTTTCCTTTTCAGCAATGTTATACCAACTAGCCCGCCAGAACACCCTGATAAACTTCATTTCTTTCACAACGGGCACTTTCCCTTCCCATGTGTCAGCGCCTGTGTTGTACGCTCCTCTCT
Organism: Amblyomma americanum; assembly: GCF_052857255.1. NCBI lineage: Eukaryota > Metazoa > Arthropoda > Arachnida > Ixodida > Ixodidae > Amblyomma > Amblyomma americanum. The sequence continues at coordinate 52,857,717 of NC_135500.1, forward strand.
TCGCCTTGTCTTCGCGCTGTTCCCTTTCCAGCAATGTTATAACAACTAGACCGCAACAACACCCTCGTAAACTTAATTTCTTTCACAACAGGCACTTTCCCTTCCCATGTGTCAGCGCCTGTGTTGTACGCTCCTCTCTTCGCCTTGTCTTCGCGCTGTTCCCTTTTCAGCAATGTTATACCGACTAGGCCTCAACAACACCCTCGTAAACATCATTTGTTCTACAACGGGCACTTTCCCTTCCCATGTGTCAGCGCCTGTCTTGTACGTTCCTCTCTTCGTCTTGTGTTCGCGCTGTTCCCTTTTCAGCAATGTTAAAACAACTAGCTCGCAACAACACCCTCGTAAACTTCTTTTCTTTCACAACCGGCACTTTCTCTTCCCTTGTGTAAGCGCCTGTCTTGTACGTTCCTCTCTTCGCCTTGTTTTCGCGCTGTTCCCTTTTCAGCACTGTTATAACAACTAGACCGCAACAACACCCTCGTAAACTTAATTTCTTTCACAACAGGCACTTTCCTTTCCCATGTGTCAGCGCCTGTTTTGTACGTTCCTCTCTTCGTCTTGAGTTCGCGCTGTTCGCTTTTTAGCAATGTTATACCAACTAGCCCGCAACAACACCCTCGCAAACATCATTTGTTCTTCAACGGGCACTTTCCCTTCCCATGTGTCAGCGCCTGTGTTGTACGTTCCTCTATTCGCATTGTCTTCGCGCTGTTCCCTTTTCAGCAATGTTATACCAACTAGCCCGACACAACACCCTCGTAAACTTCATTTGTTCTACAACGGGCACTTTCCCTTCCCATGTGTGAGCGCCTGTGTTGTACGTTCCTCTCTTCGCCTTGTCTTTGCGCTGTTCCCTTTTCAGCAATGTTATAACAACTAGCTCGCAATAACACCCTCGTAAACTTCATTTCTTTCACAACGGGCACATTCCCTTCCCATGTGTCAGCGCCTGTCTTGTACGTTCCTCTCTTCGCCTTGTCTTCGCGCTGTTTCCTTTTCAGCAGTGTTATAACAACTAGACCGCAACAACACCCTCCTAAACTTAATTTCTTTCACAACAGGCACTTTCCCTTCCCATGTGTCAGCGCCTGTTTTTTACGTTCCTCTCTTCGTCTTGAGTTCGCGCCGTTCTCTTTCCAGCAATGTTATACCAACTAGCCCGCAGCAACACCCTCGTAAACTTCATTTCTTTCACAACGGGCACTTTCCCTTCCCATGTGTCAGCGCCTGTGTTGTACATTCCTCTCTTCGTCTTGAGTTCGCGCTGTTTCCTTTTCAGCAATGTTATACCAACTAGCCCGCAACAACACCCTGATAAACTTCATTTGTTCTACAACGGGCACTTTCCCTTCCCATGTCTCATCGCCTGTGTGGTACGTTCCTCTCTTCGCCTTGTCTTCGCGCTGTTCCCTTTTCAGCAATGTTATAACAACTAGCCCGCAACAACACCCTCGTAAACTTCATTTCTTTCACAACGGGCACTTTCCCTTCCCATGTGTTAGCGGCTGTTTTGTATGTTCCTCTCTTCGTCTTGAGTTCGCGCTGTTCCCTTCTCACCAATGTTATAACTAGCGCGCAACAACACCCTCGTAAACTTCATTTCTTCCACAACGGGCACTTTTCTTCCCATGTGCCAGCGCCTGTGTTGTACGTTCCTCTCTTCGCCTTGTCTTCGCGCTGTTCCCTTTTCAGCAATGTTATAACAACTAGCCCGCAACAGCACCCTCGTAAACTTCATTTCTTTCACAACGGGCAATTTCCCTTCCCATGTGTCAGCGCCTGTGTTGTACGTTGCTCTCTTCGCCTTGTCTTCGCGCTGTTCCCTTTTCAGCAATGTTATAACAACTAGACCGCAACAACACCCTCGTAAACTTAATTTCTTTCACAACAGGCACTTTCCCTTCCCATGTGTCAGCGCCTGTGTTGTACGCTCCTCTCTTCGCCTTGTTTTCGCGCTGTTCCCTTTTCAGCAATGTTATACCGACTAGGCCTCAACAACACCCTCGTAAACATCATTTGTTCTACAACGGGCACTTTCCCTTCCCATGTGTCAGCGCCTGTCTTGTACGTTCCTCTCTTCGCCTTGTCTTCGCGCTGTTCCCTTTTCAGCAATGTTATAACAACTGGCCCGCAACAACACCCTCGTAAACTTAATTTCTTTCACAACAGGCACTTTCCCTTCCCATGTATCAGCGCCTGTCTTGTACGTTCCTCTCTTCGTCTTGAGTTCGCGCTGTTCCCTTTTCAGCAATGTTATACCAACTAGACCGCAACAACACCATCGTAAACTTCATTTCTTCTACAACGGGCACTTCCCCTTCCCATGCGATAGCGGCTGTGTTGGACGTTCCTCTCTTCGTCTTGTGTTCGCGCTGTTCCCTTTTCAGCAATGTTATACTAACTAGCCCGCTACAACACCCTCGTAAACATCATTTGTTCTACAACGGGCACTTTCCCTTCCCATGTGTCAGCGCCTGTGTTGTACGTTCCTCTCTTCGTCTTGAGTTCGCGCTGTTCCCTTTTCAGCAATGTTATACCAACTAGGTCGCAACAACACCCTCGTAAACTTAATTTGTTCTACAACGGGCACTTTCCCTTCCCATGTGTCAGCGCCTGTGTTGTACGTTCCTCTCTTCGCCTTGTCTTCGCGCTGTTCCCTTTTCAGCAATGTTATACCAACTAGCCCGCAACAACACCCTCGCAAACATCATTTGTTCTTCAACGGGCACTTTCCCTTCCCATGTGTCAGCGCCTGTGTTGTACGTTCCTCTATTCGCATTGTCTTCGCGCTGTTCCCTTTTCAGCAATATTATACCAACTAGCCCGACACAACACCCTCGTAAACTTCATTTGTTCTACAACGGGTACTTTCCCTTCCCATGTGTCAGCGCCTGTGTTGTACGTTCCTCTCTTCGCCTTGTCTTTGCGCTGTTCTCTTTTCAGCAATGTTATAACAACTAGCTCGCAATAACACCCTCGTAAACTTCATTTCTTTCACAACGGGCACATTCCCTTCCCATGTGTCAGCGCCTGTCTTGTACGTTCCTCTCTTCGCCTTGTCTTCGCGCTGTTTCCTTTTCAGCACTGTTATAACAACTAGACCGCAACAACACCCTCCTAAACTTAATTTCTTTCACAACAGGCACTTTCCCTTCCCATGTGTCAGCGCCTGTTTTTTACGTTCCTCTCTTCGTCTTGAGTTCGCGCCGTTCTCTTTTCAGCAATGTTATACCAACTAGCCCGCAGCAACACCCTCGTAAACTTCATTTCTTTCACAACGGGCACTTTCCCTTCCCATGTGTCAGCGCCTCTGTTCTACATTCCTCTCTTCGTCTTGAGTTCGCGCTGTTTCCTTTTCAGCAATGTTATACCAACTAGCCCGCCAGAACACCCTGATAAACTTCATTTCTTTCACAACGGGCACTTTCCCTTCCCATGTGTCAGCGCCTGTGTTGTACGCTCCTCTCTTCGCCTTGTCTTCGCGCTGTTCCCTTTCCAGCAATGTTATAACAACTAGACCGCAACAACACCCTCGTAAACTTAATTTCTTTCACAACAGGCACTTTCCCTTCCCATGTGTCAGCGCCTGTGTTGTACGCTCCTCTCTTCGCCTTGTCTTCGCGCTGTTCCCTTTTCAGCAATGTTATACCGACTAGGCCTCAACAACACCCTCGTAAACATCATTTGTTCTACAACGGGCACTTTCCCTTCCCATGTGTCAGCGCCTGTCTTGTACGTTCCTCTCTTCGTCTTGTGTTCGCGCTGTTCCCTTTTCAGCAATGTTAAAACAACTAGCTCGCAACAACACCCTCGTAAACTTCTTTTCTTTCACAACCGGCACTTTCTCTTCCCTTGTGTAAGCGCCTGTCTTGTACGTTCCTCTCTTCGCCTTGTTTTCGCGCTGTTCCCTTTTCAGCACTGTTATAACAACTAGACCGCAACAACACCCTCGTAAACTTAATTTCTTTCACAACAGGCACTTTCCTTTCCCATCTGTCAGCGCCTGTTTTGTACGTTCCTCTCTTCGTCTTGAGTTCGCGCTGTTCGCTTTTTAGCAATGTTATACCAACTAGCCCGCAACAACACCCTCGCAAACATCATTTGTTCTTCAACGGGCACTTTCCCTTCCCATGTGTCAGCGCCTGTGTTGTACGTTCCTCTATTCGCATTGTCTTCGCGCTGTTCCCTTTTCAGCAATGTTATACCAACTAGCCCGACACAACACCCTCGTAAACTTCATTTGTTCTACAACGGGCACTTTCCCTTCCCATGTGTCAGCGCCTGTGTTGTACGTTCCTCTCTTCGCCTTGTCTTTGCGCTGTTCCCTTTTCAGCAATGTTATAACAACTAGCTCGCAATAACACCCTCGTAAACTTCATTTCTTTCACAACGGGCACATTCCCTTCCCATGTGTCAGCGCCTGTCTTGTACGTTCCTCTCTTCGCCTTGTCTTCGCGCTGTTTCCTTTTCAGCAATGTTATAACAACTAGACCGCAACAACACCCTCCTAAACTTAATTTCTTTCACAACAGGCACTTTCCCTTCCCATGTGTCAGCGCCTGTTTTTTACGTTCCTCTCTTCGTCTTGAGTTCGCGCCGTTCTCTTTCCAGCAATGTTATACCAACTAGCCCGCAGCAACACCCTCGTAAACTTCATTTCTTTCACAACGGGCACTTTCCCTTCCCATGTGTCAGCGCCTGTGTTGTACATTCCTCTCTTCGTCTTGAGTTCGCGCTGTTTCCTTTTCAGCAATGTTATACCAACTAGCCCGCAACAACACCCTGATAAACTTCATTTGTTCTACAACGGGCACTTTCCCTTCCCATGTCTCATCGCCTGTGTGGTACGTTCCTCTCTTCGCCTTGTCTTCGCGCTGTTCCCTTTTCAGCAATGTTATAACAAATAGCCCGCAACAACACCCTCGTAAACTTCATTTCTTTCACAACGGGCACTTTCCCTTCCCATGTGTAAGCGCCTGTCTTGTACTTTCCTCTCTTCGCCTTGTCTTCGCGCTGTTTCCTTTTCAGCAATGTTCTACCAACTAGACCGCAACAACACCCTCGTAAACTTCATTTCTTCTACAACGGGCACTTCCCCTTCCCATGCGATAGCGGCTGCGTTGGACGTTCCTCTCTTCGTCTTGTGTTCGCTCTGTTCCCTTTTCAGCAATGTTATAACAACTAGCTCGCAACAACACCCTCGTAAACTTCATTTCTTTCTCAACGGGCACTTTCTCTTCCCATGTGTCAGCGCCTGTCTTGTACATTCCTCTCTTCGCCTTGTCTTCGCGCTGTTCCCTTTTCAGCAATGTTATAACAACTATCCCGCAACAACACCCTCGTGAACTTAATTTCTTTCACAACAAGCACTTTCCTTTCCCATGTGTCAGCGCCTGTTTTGTACGTTCCTCTCTTCGTCTTGAGTTCGCGCTGTTCCCTTTTCAGCAATGTTATACCAACTAGCCCGCAACAACACCCTCGTAAACTTCATTTCATTCACAACGGGCACTTTCCCTTCCCATGTGTCAGCGCCTGTGTTGTGCGCTCCTCTCTTCGCCTTGTCTTCGCGCTGTTCCCTTTTCAGCAATGTTATACCAACTAGGTCGCAACAACACCCCCGTAAACTTAATTTGTTCTACAACGGGTACTTTCCCTTCCCATGTGTCAGCGCCTGTGTTGTACGTTCCTCTCTTCGTCTTGTCTTCGCGCTGTTCCCTTTTCAGCAATGTTATTTCAACTAGCCCGCAACAACACCCTCGTAAACTTCATTTGTTCTACAACGGGCACTTTCCCTTCCCATGTGTCAGCGCCTGTGTTGTACGTTCCTCTCTTCGCCTTGTCTTCGCGCTGTTCTCTTTTCAGCAATGTTATAACAACTAGCTCGCAACAACACCCTCGTACACTTCATTTCTTTCACAACAGGCACTTTCCCTTCCCATGTGTCAGCGCCTGTTTTGTACGTTCCTCTCTTCGTCTTGAGTTCGCGCTGTTCCCTTTTCAGCAATGTTATAACAACTAGCCCGCAACAACACCCTCGTAAACTTCATTTCTTTCACAACGGGCACTTTCCCTTCCCATGTGTTAGCGGCTGTTTTGTATGTTCCTCTCTTCGTCATGAGTTCGCGCTGTTCCCTTCTCACCAATGTTATAACTAGCGCGCAACAACACCCTCGTAAACTTCATTTCTTCCACAACGGGCACTTTTCTTCCCATGTGCCAGCGCCTGTGTTGTACGTTCCTCTCTTCGCCTTGTCTTCGCGCTGTTCCCTTTTCAGCAATGTTATAACAACTAGCCCGCAACAGCACCCTCGTAAACTTCATTTCTTTCACAACGGGCAATTTCCCTTCCCATGTGTCAGCGCCTGTGTTGTACGTTGCTCTCTTCGCCTTGTCTTCGCGCTGTTCCCTTTTCAGCAATGTTATAACAACTAGACCGCAACAACACCCTCGTAAACTTAATTTCTTTCACAACAGGCACTTTCCCTTCCCATGTGTCAGCGCCTGTGTTGTACGCTCCTCTCTTCGCCTTGTCTTCGCGCTGTTCCCTTTTCAGCAATGTTATACCAACTAGACCGCAACAACACCCTCGTAAACTTCATTTCTTCAATAACGGGCACTTGCCCTTCCCAAGCGATAGCAGCTGTGTTGGACGTTCCTCTCTTCGTCTTGTGTTCGCGCTGTTCCCTTTTCAGCAATGTTAAAACAACTAGCTCGCAACAACACCCTCGTAAACTTCTTTTCTTTCACAACCGGCACTTTCTCTTCCCTTGTGTAAGCGCCTGTCTTGTACGTTCCTCTCTTCGCCTTGTTTTCGCGCTGTTCCCTTTTCAGCACTGTTATAACACCTAGACCGCAACAACACCCTCGTAAACTTAATTTCTTTCACAACAGGCACTTTCCTTTCCCATGTGTCAGCGCCTGTTTTGTACGTTCCTCTCTTCGTCTTGAGTTCGCGCTGTTCGCTTTTTAGCAATGTTATACCAACTAGACCGCAACAACACCCTCGTAAGCTTCATTTCTTCTACAACGGGCACTTCCCCTTCCCATGCGATAGCGGCTGTGTTGGACGTTCCTCTCTTCGTCTTGTGTTCGCGCTGTTCCCTTTTCAGCAATGTTATACTAACTAGCCCGCTACAACACCCTCGTAAACATCATTTGTTCTACAACGGGCACTTTCCCTTCCCATGTGTCAGCGCCTGTGTTGTACGTTCCTCTCTTCGTCTTGAGTTCACGCTGTTCCCTTTTCAGCAATGTTATACCAACTAGGTCGCAACAACACCCTCGTAAACTTAATTTGTTCTACAACGGGCACTTTCCCTTCCCATGTGTCAGCGCCTGTGTTGTACGTTCCTCTCTTCGCCTTGTCTTCGCGCTGTTCCCTTTTCAGCAATGTTATACCAACTAGCCCGCAACAACACCCTCGCAAACATCATTTGTTCTTCAACGGGCACTTTCCCTTCCCATGTATCAGCGCCTGTGTTGTACGTTCCTCTATTCGCATTGTCTTCGCGCTGTTCCCTTTTCAGCAATATTATACCAACTAGCCCGACACAACACCCTCGTAAACTTCATTTGTTCTACAACGGGCACTTTCCCTTCCCATGTGTCAGCGCCTGTGTTGTACGTTCCTCTCTTCGCCTTGTCTTTGCGCTGTTCCCTTTTCAGCAATATTATAACAACTAGCTCCCAATAACACCCTCGTAAACTTCATTTCTTTCACAACGGGCACATTCCCTTCCCATGTGTCAGCGCCTGTCTTGTACGTTCCTCTCTTCGCCTTGTCTTCGCGCTGTTTCCTTTTCAGCAATGTTATAACAACTAGACCGCAACAACACCCTCCTAAACTTAATTTCTTTCACAACAGGCACTTTCCCTTCCCATGTGTCAGCGCCTGTTCTTTACGTTCCTCTCTTCGTCTTGAGTTCGCGCCGTTCTCTTTTCAGCAATGTTATACCAACTAGCCCGCAGCCACACCCTCGTAAACTTCATTTCTTTCACAACGGGCACTTTCCCTTCCCATGTGTCAGCGCCTGTGTTGTACATTCCTCTCTTCGTCTTGAGTTCGCGCTGTTTCCTTTTCAGCAATGTTATACCAACTAGCCCGCAACAACACCCTGATAAACTTCATTTCTTTCACAACGGGCACTTTCCCTTCCCATGTGTCAGCGCCTGTGTTGTACGCTCCTCTCTTGGCCTTGTCTTCGCGCTGTTCCCTTTTCAGCAATGTTATAACAACTAGACCGCAACAACACCCTCGTAAACTTAATTTCTTTCACAACAGGCACTTTCCCTTCCCATTTGTCAGCGCCTGTGTTGTACGCTCCTCTCTTCGCCTTGTCTTCGCGCTGTTCCCTTTTCAGCAATGTTATACCGACTAGGCCTCAACAACACCCTCGTAAACATCATTTGTTCTACAACGGGCACTTTCCCTTCCCATGTGTCAGCGCCTGTCTTGTACGTTCCTCTCTTCGCCTTGTCTTCGCGCTGTTCCCTTTTCAGCAATGTTATAACAACTGGCCCGCAACAACACCCTCGTAAACTTAATTTCTTTCACAACAGGCACTTTCCCTTCCCATGTATCAGCGCCTGTCTTGTACGTTCCTCTCTTCGTCTTGAGTTCGCGCTGTTCCCTTTTCAGCAATGTTATACCAACTAGACCGCAACAACACCCTCGTAAACTTCATTTCTTCAATAACGGGCACTTCCCCTTCCCAAGCGATAGCAGCTGTGTTGGACGTTCCTCTCTTCGTCTTGTGTTCGCGCTGTTCCCTTTTCAGCAATGTTAAAACAACTAGCTCGCAACAACACCCTCGTTAACTTCTTTTCTTTCACAACCGGCACTTTCTCTTCCCTTGTGTAAGCGCCTGTCTTGTACGTTCCTCTCTTCGCCTTGTTTTCGCGCTGTTCCCTTTTCAGCACTGTTATAACAACTAGACCGCAACAACACCCTCGTAAACTTAATTTCTTTCACAACAGGCACTTTCCCTTCCCATGTGTCAGCGCCTGTGTTGTACGTTCCTCTTTTCGCCTTGTCTTCGCGCTGTTCCCTTTTCAGCAATGTTATACCAACTAGCCCGCAACAACACCCTCGCAAACATCATTTGTTCTTCAACGGGCACTTTCCCTTCCCATGTGTCAGCGCCTGTGTTGTACGTTCCTCTATTCGCATTGTCTTCGCGCTGTTCCCTTTTCAGCAATGTTATACCAACTAGCCCGACACAACACCCTCGTAAACTTCATTTGTTCTACAACCGGCACTTTCCCTTCCCATGTGTCAGCGCCTGTGTTGTACGTTCCTCTCTTCGCCTTGTCTTTGCGCTGTTCCCTTTTCAGCAATGTTATAACAACTAGCTCGCAATAACACCCTCGTAAACTTCATTTCTTTCACAACGGGCACATTCCCTTCCCATGTGTCAGCGCCTGTCTTGTACGTTCCTCTCTTCGCCTTGTCTTCGCGCTGTTTCCTTTTCAGCAATGTTATAACAACTAGACCGCAACAACACCCTCCTAAACTTAATTTCTTTCACAACAGGCACTTTCCCTTCCCATGTGTCAGCGCCTGTTTTTTACGTTCCTCTCTTCGTCTTGAGTTCGCGCCGTTCTCTTTTCAGCAATGTTATACCAACTAGCCCGCAGCAACACCCTCGTAAACTTCATTTCTTTCACAACGGGCACTTTCCCTTCCCATGTGTCAGCGCCTGTGTTGTACATTACTCTCTTCGTCTTGAGTTCGCGCTGTTTCCTTTTCAGCAATGTTATACCAACTAGCCCGCAACAACACCCTGATAGACTTCATTTCTTTCACAACGGGCACTTTCCCTTCCCATGTGTCAGCGCCTGTGTTGTACGCTCCTCTCTTCGCCTTGTCTTCGCGCTGTTCCCTTTTCTGCAATGTTATACCAACTAGCCCGCAACAACGCCCTCGTAAACTTCATTTGTTCTACAACGGGCACTTTCCCTTCCCATGTCTCATCGCCTTTGTGGTACGTTCCTCTCTTCGCCTTGTCTTCGCGCTGTTCCCTTTTCAGCAATGTTATAACAAATAGCCCGCAACAACACCCTCGTAAACTTCATTTCTTTCACAACGGGCACTTTTCCTTCCCATGTGTCAGCGCCTGTCTTGTACATTCCTCTCTTCGCCTTGTCTTCGCGCTGTTCCCTTTTCAGCAATGTTATAACAACTAGACCGCAACAACACCCTCCTAAACTTAATTTCTTTCACAACAGGCACTTTCCCTTGCCATGTGTCAGCGCCTGTTTTTTACGTTCCTCTCTTCGTCTTGAGTTCGCGCCGTTCCCTTTTCAGCAATGTTATACCAACTAGCCCGCAGCAACACCCTCGTAAACTTCATTTCTTTCACAACGGGCACTTTCCCTTCCCATGTGTCAGCGCCTGTGTTGTACATTCCTCTCTTCGTCTTGAGTTCGCGCTGTTTCCTTTTCAGCAATGTTATACCAACCAGCCCGCAACAACACCCTGATAAACTTCATTTCTTTCACAACGGGCACTTTCCCTTCCCATGTGTCAGCGCCTGTGTTGTACGCTCCTCTCTTCGCCTTGTCTTCGCGCTGTTCCCTTTTCTGCAATGTTATACCAACTAGCCCACAACAACGCCTTCGTAAACTTCATTTGTTCTACAACGGGCACTTTCCCTTCCCATGTCTCAGCGCCGGTGTGGTACGTTCCTCTCTTCGCCTTGTCTTCGCGCTGGTCCCATTTCAGCAATGTTATAACAAATAGCCCGCAACAACACCCTCGTAAACTTCATTTCTTTCACAACGGGCACTTTCCCTTCCCATGTGTCAGCGCCTGTCTTGTACATTCCTCTCTTCGCCTTGTCTTCGCGCTGTTCCCTTTTCAGCAATGTTATAACAACTAGCCCGCAACAACACCCTCGTGAACTTAATTTATTTCACAACAGGCACGTTCCCTTCCCATGTATCAGCGCCTGTTTTGTACGTTCCTCTCTTCGTCTTGAGTTCTCGCTGTTCCCTTTTCAGCAATGTTATACCAACTAGACCGCAACAACAACCTCGTAAGCTTCATTTCTTCTACAACGGGCACTTCCCCTTCCCATGCGATAGCGGCTGTGTTGGATGTTCCTCTCTTCGTCTTGTGTTCGCGCTGTTCCCTTTTCAGCAATGTTATAACAACTAGCTCGCAACAACACCCTCGTAAACTTCATTTCTTTCACAACGGGCACTTTCTCTTCCCATGTGTAAGCGCCTGTCTTGTACTTTCCTCTCTTCGCCTTGTCTTCGCGCTGTTCCTTTTTCAGCACTGTTATAACAACTAGACCGCAACAACACCCTCGTAAACTTATTTTTCTTTCACAACAGGCACTTTCCTTTCCCATGTGTCAGCGCCTGTGTTGTACGTTCCTCTCTTCGCCTTGTCTTCGCGCTGTTCCCTTTTCAGCAATGTTATAACAACTAGCCCGCAACAGCACCCTCGTAAACTTCATTTCTTTCACAACGGGCACTTTCCCTTCCCATGTGTCAGCGCCTGTGTTGTACGTTGCTCTCTTCGCCTTGTCTTCGCGCTGTTCTCTTTTCAGCAATGTTATAACAACTAGACCGCAACAACACCCTCGTAAACTTAATTTCTTTCACAACAGGCACATTCCTTTCCCATATGTCAGCGCCTGTGTTGTACGCTCCTCTCTTCACCTTGTCTTCGCGCTGTTCCCTTTTCAGCAATGTTATACCGACTAGGCCTCAACAACACCCTCGTAAACATCATTTGTTCTACAACGGGCACTTTCCCTTCCCATGTGTCAGCGCCTGTCTTGTACGTTCCTCTCTTCGCCTTGTCTTCGCGCTGTTCCATTTTCAGTAATGTTATAACAACTGGCCCGCAACAACACCCTCGTAAACTTAATTTCTTTCACAACAGGCACATTCCCTTCCCATGTGTCAGCGCCTGTTTTGTACGTTCCTCTCTTCGTCTTGAGTTCGCGCTGTTCCCTTTTCAGCAATGTTATACCAACTAGCCCGCAACAACACCCTCGTTAACTTCTTTTCTTTCACAACCGGCACTTTCTCTTCCCTTGTGTAAGCGCCTGTCTTGTACGTTCCTCTCTTCGCCTTGTTTTCGCGCTGTTCCCTTTTCAGCACTGTTATAACAACTAGACCGCAACAACACCCTCGTAAACTTAATTTCTTTCACAACAGGCACTTTCCCTTCCCATGTGTCAGCGCCTGTGTTGTACGTTCCTCTCTTCGCCTTGTCTTCGCGCTGTTCCCTTTTCAGCAATGTTATACCAACTAGCCCGCAACAACACCCTCGCAAACATCATTTGTTCTTCAACGGGCACTTTCCCTTCCCATGTGTCAGCGCCTGTGTTGTACGTTCCTCTATTCGCATTGTCTTCGCGCTGTTCCCTTTTCAGCAATGTTATACCAACTAGCCCGACACAACACCCTCGTAAACTTCATTTGTTCTACAACCGGCACTTTCCCTTCCCATGTGTCAGCGCCTGTGTTGTACGTTCCTCTCTTCGCCTTGTCTTTGCGCTGTTCCCTTTTCAGCAATGTTATAACAACTAGCTCGCAATAACACCCTCGTAAACTTCATTTCTTTCACAACGGGCACATTCCCTTCCCATGTGTCAGCGCCTGTCTTGTACGTTCCTCTCTTCGCCTTGTCTTCGCGCTGTTCCCTTTTCAGCAATGTTATAACAACTAGACCGCAACAACACCCTCCTAAACTTAATTTCTTTCACAACAGGCACTTTCCCTTCCCATGTGTCAGCGCCTGTTTTTTACGTTCCTCTCTTCGTCTTGAGTTCGCGCCGTTCCCTTTTCAGCAATGTTATACCAACTAGCCCGCAGCAACACCCTCGTAAACTTCATTTCTTTCACAACGGGCACTTTCCCTTCCCATGTGTCAGCGCCTGTGTTGTACATTCCTCTCTTCGTCTTGAGTTCGCGCTGTTTCCTTTTCAGCAATGTTATACCAACCAGCCCGCAACAACACCCTGATAAACTTCATTTCTTTCACAACGGGCACTTTCCCTTCCCATGTGTCAGCGCCTGTGTTGTACGCTCCTCTCTTCGCCTTGTCTTCGCGCTGTTCCCTTTTCTGCAATGTTATACCAACTAGCCCACAACAACGCCTTCGTAAACTTCATTTGTTCTACAACGGGCACTTTCCCTTCCCATGTCTCAGCGCCGGTGTGGTACGTTCCTCTCTTCGCCTTGTCTTCGCGCTGGTCCCATTTCAGCAATGTTATAACAAATAGCCCGCAACAACACCCTCGTAAACTTCATTTCTTTCACAACGGGCACTTTCCCTTCCCATGTGTCAGCGCCTGTCTTGTACATTCCTCTCTTCGCCTTGTCTTCGCGCTGTTCCCTTTTCAGCAATGTTATAACAACTAGCCCGCAACAACACCCTCGTGAACTTAATTTATTTCACAACAGGCACGTTCCCTTCCCATGTATCAGCGCCTGTTTTGTACGTTCCTCTCTTCGTCTTGAGTTCTCGCTGTTCCCTTTTCAGCAATGTTATACCAACTAGACCGCAACAACAACCTCGTAAGCTTCATTTCTTCTACAACGGGCACTTCCCCTTCCCATGCGATAGCGGCTGTGTTGGATGTTCCTCTCTTCGTCTTGTGTTCGCGCTGTTCCCTTTTCAGCAATGTTATAACAACTAGCTCGCAACAACACCCTCGTAAACTTCATTTCTTTCACAACGGGCACTTTCTCTTCCCATGTGTAAGCGCCTGTCTTGTACTTTCCTCTCTTCGCCTTGTCTTCGCGCTGTTCCTTTTTCAGCACTGTTATAACAACTAGACCGCAACAACACCCTCGTAAACTTATTTTTCTTTCACAACAGGCACTTTCCTTTCCCATGTGTCAGCGCCTGTGTTGTACGTTCCTCTCTTCGCCTTGTCTTCGCGCTGTTCCCTTTTCAGCAATGTTATAACAACTAGCCCGTAACAGCACCCTCGTAAACTTCATTTCTTTCACAACGGGCACTTTCCCTTCCCATGTGTCAGCGCCTGTGTTGTACGTTGCTCTCTTCGCCTTGTCTTCGCGCTGTTCTCTTTTCAGCAATGTTATAACAACTAGACCGCAACAACACCCTCGTAAACTTAATTTCTTTCACAACAGGCACATTCCTTTCCCATATGTCAGCGCCTGTGTTGTACGCTCCTCTCTTCACCTTGTCTTCGCGCTGTTCCCTTTTCAGCAATGTTATACCGACTAGGCCTCAACAACACCCTCGTAAACATCATTTGTTCTACAACGGGCACTTTCCCTTCCCATGTGTCAGCGCCTGTCTTGTACGTTCCTCTCTTCGCCTTGTCTTCGCGCTGTTCCATTTTCAGTAATGTTATAACAACTGGCCCGCAACAACACCCTCGTAAACTTAATTTCTTTCACAACAGGCACATTCCCTTCCCATGTGTCAGCGCCTGTTTTGTACGTTCCTCTCTTCGTCTTGAGTTCGCGCTGTTCCCTTTTCAGCAATGTTATACCAACTAGCCCGCAACAACACCCTCGTTAACTTCTTTTCTTTCACAACCGGCACTTTCTCTTCCCTTGTGTAAGCGCCTGTCTTGTACGTTCCTCTCTTCGCCTTGTTTTCGCGCTGTTCCCTTTTCAGCACTGTTATAACAACTAGACCGCAACAACACCCTCGTAAACTTAATTTCTTTCACAACAGGCACTTTCCCTTCCCATGTGTCAGCGCCTGTGTTGTACGTTCCTTTCTTCGCCTTGTCTTCGCGCTGTTCCCTTTTCAGCAATGTTATACCAACTAGCCCGCAACAACACCCTCGCAAACATCATTTGTTCTTCAACGGGCACTTTCCCTTCCCATGTGTCAGCGCCTGTGTTGTACGTTCCTCTATTCGCATTGTCTTCGCGCTGTTCCCTTTTCAGCAATGTTATACCAACTAGCCCGACACAACACCCTCGTAAACTTCATTTGTTCTACAACCGGCACTTTCCCTTCCCATGTGTCAGCGCCTGTGTTGTACGTTCCTCTCTTCGCCTTGTCTTTGCGCTGTTCCCTTTTCAGCAATGTTATAACAACTAGCTCGCAATAACACCCTCGTAAACTTCATTTCTTTCACAACGGGCACATTCCCTTCCCATGTGTCAGCGCCTGTCTTGTACGTTCCTCTCTTCGCCTTGTCTTCGCGCTGTTCCCTTTTCAGCAATGTTATAACAACTAGACCGCAACAACACCCTCCTAAACTTAATTTCTTTCACAACAGGCACTTTCCCTTCCCATGTGTCAGCGCCTGTTTTTTACGTTCCTCTCTTCGTCTTGAGTTCGCGCCGTTCCCTTTTCAGCAATGTTATACCAACTAGCCCGCAGCAACACCCTCGTAAACTTCATTTCTTTCACAACGGGCACTTTCCCTTCCCATGTGTCAGCGCCTGTGTTGTACATTCCTCTCTTCGTCTTGAGTTCGCGCTGTTTCCTTTTCAGCAATGTTATACCAACCAGCCCGCAACAACACCCTGATAAACTTCATTTCTTTCACAACGGGCACTTTCCCTTCCCATGTGTCAGCGCCTGTGTTGTACGCTCCTCTCTTCGCCTTGTCTTCGCGCTGTTCCCTTTTCTGCAATGTTATACCAACTAGCCCACAACAACGCCTTCGTAAACTTCATTTGTTCTACAACGGGCACTTTCCCTTCCCATGTCTCAGCGCCGGTGTGGTACGTTCCTCTCTTCGCCTTGTCTTCGCGCTGGTCCCATTTCAGCAATGTTATAACAAATAGCCCGCAACAACACCCTCGTAAACTTCATTTCTTTCACAACGGGCACTTTCCCTTCCCATGTGTCAGCGCCTGTCTTGTACATTCCTCTCTTCGCCTTGTCTTCGCGCTGTTCCCTTTTCAGCAATGTTATAACAACTAGCCCGCAACAACACCCTCGTGAACTTAATTTATTTCACAACAGGCACGTTCCCTTCCCATGTATCAGCGCCTGTTTTGTACGTTCCTCTCTTCGTCTTGAGTTCTCGCTGTTCCCTTTTCAGCAATGTTATACCAACTAGACCGCAACAACAACCTCGTAAGCTTCATTTCTTCTACAACAGGCACTTCCCCTTCCCATGCGATAGCGGCTGTGTTGGATGTTCCTCTCTTCGTCTTGTGTTCGCGCTGTTCCCTTTTCAGCAATGTTATAACAACTAGCTCGCAACAACACCCTCGTAAACTTCATTTCTTTCACAACGGGCACTTTCTCTTCCCATGTGTAAGCGCGTGTCTTGTACTTTCCTCTCTTCGCCTTGTTTTCGCGCTGTTCCTTTTTCAGCACTGTTATAACAACTAGACCGCAACAACACCCTCGTAAACTTATTTTTCTTTCACAACAGGCACTTTCCTTTCCCATGTGTCAGCGCCTGTGTTGTACGTTCCTCTCTTCGCCTTGTCTTCGCGCTGTTCCCTTTTCAGCAATGTTATAACAACTAGCCCGCAACAGCACCCTCGTAAACTTCATTTCTTTCACAACGGGCCCTTTCCCTTCCCATGTGTCAGCGCCTGTGTTGTACGTTGCTCTCTTCGCCTTGTCTTCGCGCTGTTCTCTTTTCAGCAATGTTATAACAACTAGACCGCAACAACACCCTCGTAAACTTAATTTCTTTCACAACAGGCACATTCCTTTCCCATATGTCAGCGCCTGTGTTGTACGCTCCTCTCTTCACCTTGTCTTCGCGCTGTTCCCTTTTCAGCAATGTTATACCGACTAGGCCTCAACAACACCCTCGTAAACATCATTTGTTCTACAACGGGCACTTTCCCTTCCCATGTGTCAGCGCCTGTCTTGTACGTTCCTCTCTTCGCCTTGTCTTCGCGCTGTTCCATTTTCAGCAATGTTATAACAACTGGCCCGCAACAACACCCTCGTAAACTTAATTTCTTTCACAACAGGCACTTTCCCTTCCCATGTATCAGCGCCTGTCTTGTACGTTCCTCTCTTCGTCTTGAGTTCGCGCTGTTCCCTTTTCAGCAATGTTATACTAACTAGCCCGCTACAACACCCTCGTAAACAACATTTGTTCTACAACGGGCACTTTCCCTTCCCATGTGTCAGCGCCTGTGTTGTACGTTCCTCTCTTCGTCTTGAGTTCACGCTGTTCCCTTTTCAGCAATGTTATACCAACTAGGTCGCAACAACACCCTCGTAAACCTAATTTGTTCTACAACGGGCACTTTCCCTTCCCATGTGTCAGCGCCTGTGTTGTACGTTCCTCTCTTCGCCTTGTCTTCGCGCTGTTCCCTTTTCAGCAATGTTATACCAACTAGCCCGCAACAACACCCTCGCAAACATCATTTGTTCTTCAACGGGCACTTTCCCTTCCCATGTGTCAGCGCCTGTGTTGTACGTTCCTCTATTCGCATTGTCTTCGCGCTGTTCCCTTTTCAGCAATGTTATACCAACTAGCCCGACACAACACCCTCGTAAACTTCATTTGTTCTACAACGGGCACTTTCCCTTCCCATGTGTCAGCGCCTGTGTTGTACGTTCCTCTCTTCGCCTTGTCTTTGCGCTGTTCCCTTTTCAGCAATGTTATAACAACTAGCTCGCAATAACACCCTCGTGAACTTCATTTCTTTCACAACGGGCACATTCCCTTCCCATGTGTCAGCGCCTGTTTTGTACGTTCCTCTCTTCGTCTTGAGTTCGCGCTGTTCCCTTTTCAGCAATGTTATACCAACTAGCCCGCAACAACACCCTCGTAAAATTCATTTCATTCACAACGGGCACTTTCCCTTCCCATGTGTCAGCGCCTGTGTTGTGCGCTCCTCTCTTCGCCTTGTCTTCGCGCTGTTCCCTTTTCAGCAATGTTATACCAACTAGGTCGCAACAACACCCCCGTAAACCTAATTTGTTCTACAACGGGTACTTTCCCTTCCCATGTGTCAGCGCCTGTGTTGTACATTCCTCTCTTCGTCTTGAGTTCGCGCTGTTTCCTTTTCAGCAATGTTATACCAACTAGCCCGCAACAACACCCTGATAAACTTCATTTCTTTCACAACGGGCACTTTCCCTTCCCATGTGTCAGCGCCTGTGTTGTACGCTCCTCTCTTCGCCTTGTCTTCGCGCTGTTCCCTTTTCTGCAATGTTATACCAACTAGCCCGCAACAACGCCCTCGTAAACTTCATTTGTTCTACAACGGGCACTTTCCCTTCCCATGTCTCATCGCCTTTGTGGTACGTTCCTCTCTTCGCCTTGTCTTCGCGCTGTTCCCTTTTCAGCAATGTTATAACAAATAGCCCGCAACAACACCCTCGTAAACTTCATTTCTTTCACAACGGGCACTTTCCCTTCCCATGTGTCAGCGCATGTCTTGTACATTCCTCTCTTCGCCTTGTCTTCGCGCTGTTCCCTTTTCAGCAATGTTATAACAACTAGACCGCAACAACACCCTCCTAAACTTAATTTCTTTCACAACAGGCACTTTCCCTTCCCATGTGTCAGCGCCTGTTTTTTACGTTCCTCTCTTCGTCTTGAGTTCGCGCCGTTCCCTTTTCAGCAATGTTATACCAACTAGCCCGCAGCAACACCCTCGTAAACATCATTTCTTTCACAACGGGCACTTTCCCTTCCCATGTGTCAGCGCCTGTGTTGTACATTCCTCTCTTCGTCTTGAGTTCGCGCTGTTTCCTTTTCAGCAATGTTATTCCAACCAGCCCGCAACAACACCCTGATAAACTTCATTTCTTTCACAACGGGCACTTTCCCTTCCCATGTGTCAGCGCCTGTGTTGTACACTCCTCTCTTCGCCTTGTCTTCGCGCTGTTCCCTTTTCTGCAATGTTATACCAACTAGCCCACAACAACGCCTTCGTAAACTTCATTTGTTCTACAACGGGCACTTTCCCTTCCCATGTCTCAGCGCCTGTGTGGTACGTTCCTCTCTTCGCCTTGTCTTCGCGCTGGTCCCATTTCAGCAATGTTATAACAAATAGCCCGCAACAACACCCTCGTAAACTTCATTTCTTTCACAACGGGCACTTTCCCTTCCCATGTGTCAGCGCCTGTCTTGTACATTCCTCTCTTCGCCTTGTCTTCGCGCTGTTCCCTTTTCAGCAATGTTATAACAACTAGCCCGCAACAACACCCTCGTGAACTTAATTTATTTCACAACAGGCACGTTCCCTTCCCATGTATCAGCGCCTGTTTTGTACGTTCCTCTCTTCGTCTTGAGTTCTCGCTGTTCCCTTTTCAGCAATGTTATACCAACTAGACCGCAACAACAACCTCGTAAGCTTCATTTCTTCTACAACGGGCACTTCCCCTTCCCATGCGATAGCGGCTGTGTTGGATGTTCCTCTCTTCGTCTTGTGTTCGCGCTGTTCCCTTTTCAGCAATGTTATAACAACTAGCTCGCAACAACACCCTCGTAAACTTCATTTCTTTCACAACGGGCACTTTCTCTTCCCATGTGTAAGCGCCTGTCTTGTACTTTCCTCTCTTCGCCTTGTCTTCGCGCTGTTCCTTTTTCAGCACTGTTATAACAACTAGACCGCAACAACACCCTCGTAAACTTATTTTTCTTTCACAACAGGCACTTTCCTTTTCCATGTGTCAGCGCCTGTGTTGTACGTTCCTCTCTTCGCCTTGTCTTCGCGCTGTTCCCTTTTCAGCAATGTTATAACAACTAGCCCGCAACAGCACCCTCGTAAACTTCATTTCTTTCACAACGGGCACTTTCCCTTCCCATGTGTCAGCGCCTGTGTTGTACGTTGCTCTCTTCGCCTTGTCTTCGCGCTGTTCTCTTTTCAGCAATGTTATAACAACTAGACCGCAACAACACCCTCGTAAACTTAATTTCTTTCACAACAGGCACATTCCTTTCCCATATGTCAGCGCCTGTGTTGTACGCTCGTCTCTTCACCTTGTCTTCGCGCTGTTCCCTTTTCAGCAATGTTATACCGACTAGGCCTCAACAACACCCTCGTAAACATCATTTTTTCTACAACGGGCACTTTCCCTTCCCATGTGTCAGCGCCTGTCTTGTACGTTCCTCTCTTCGCCTTGTCTTCGCGCTGTTCCATTTTCAGCAATGTTATAACAACTGGCCCGCAACAACACCCTCGTAAACTTAATTTCTTTCACAACAGGCACTTTCCCTTCCCATGTATCAGCGCCTGTCTTGTACGTTCCTCTCTTCGTCTTGAGTTCGCGCTGTTCCCTTTTCAGCAATGTTATACCAACTAGACCGCAACAACACCCTCGTAAACTTCATTTCTTCAATAACGGGCACTTCCCCTTCCCAAGCGATAGCAGCTGTGTTGGACGTTCCTCTCTTCGTCTTGTGTTAGCGCTGTTCCCTTTTCAGCAATGTTAAAACAACTAGCTCGCAACAACACCCTCGTAAACTTCTTTTCTTTCACAACCGGCACTTTCTCTTCCCTTGTGTAAGCGCCTGTCTTGTACGTTCCTCTCTTCGCCTTGTTTTCGCGCTGTTCCCTTTTCAGCACTGTTATAACAACTAGACCGCAACAACACCCTCGTAAACTTGAGTTCTTTCACAACAGGCACTTTCCTTTCCCATGTGTCAGCGCCTGTTTTGTACGTTCCTCTCTTCGTCTTGAGTTCGCGCTGTTCGCTTTTTAGCAATGTTATACCACCTAGACCGCAACAACACCCTCGTAAGCTTCATTTCTTCTACAACGGGCACTTCCCCTTCCCATGCGATAGCGGCTGTGTTGGACGTTCCTCTCTTCGTCTTGTGTTCGCGCTGCTCCCTTTTCAGCAATGTTATACTAACTAGCCCGCTACAACACCCTCGTAAACATCATTTGTTCTACAACGGGCACTTTCCCTTCCCATGTGTCAGCGCCTGTGTTGTACGTTCCTCTCTTCGTCTTGAGTTCACGCTGTTCCCTTTTCAGCAATGTTATACCAACTAGGTCGCAACAACACCCTCGTAAACTTAATTTGTTCTACAACGGGCACTTTCCCTTCCCATGTGTCAGCGCCTGTGTTGTACGTTCCTCTCTTCGCCTTGTCTTCGCGCTGTTCCCTTTTCAGCAATGTTATACCAACTAGCCCGCAACAACACCCTCGCAAACATCATTTGTTCTTCAACGGGCACTTTCCCTTCCCATGTGTCAGCGCCTGTGTTGTACGTTCCTCTATTCGCATTGTCTTCGCGCTGTTCCCTTTTCAGCAATGTTATACCAACTAGCCCGACACAACACCCTCGTAAACTTCATTTGTTCTACAACGGGCACTTTCCCTTCCCATGTGTCAGCGGCTGTGTTGTACGTTCCTCTCTTCGCCTTGTCTTTGCGCTGTTCCCTTTTCAGCAATGTTATAACAACTAGCTCGCAATAACACCCTCGTAAACTTCATTTCTTTCACAACGGGCACATTCCCTTCCCATGTGTCAGCGCCTGTCTTGTACGTTCCTCTCTTCGCCTTGTCTTCGCGCTGTTTCCTTTTCAGCAATGTTATAACAACTAGACCGCAACAACACCCTCCTAAACTTAATTTCTTTCACAACGGGCACTTTCCCTTCCCATGTGTCAGCGCCTGTGTTGTACGTTGCTCTCTTCGCCTTGTCTTCGCGCTGTTCTCTTTTCAGCAATGTTATAACAACTAGACCGCAACAACACCCTCGTAAACTTAATTTCTTTCACAACAGGCACATTCCTTTCCCATATGTCAGCGCCTGTGTTGTACGCTCCTCTCTTCACCTTGTCTTCGCGCTGTTCCCTTTTCAGCAATGTTATACCGACTAGGCCTCAACAACACCCTCGTAAACATCATTTGTTCTACAACGGGCACTTTCCCTTCCCATGTGTCAGCGCCTGTCTTGTACGTTCCTCTCTTCGCCTTGTCTTCGCGCTGTTCCATTTTCAGCAATGTTATAACAACTGGCCCGCAACAACACCCTCGTAAACTTAATTTCTTTCACAACAGGCACTTTCCCTTCCCATGTATCAGCGCCTGTCTTGTACGTTCCTCTCTTCGTCTTGAGTTCGCGCTGTTCCCTTTTCAGCAATGTTATCCTAACTAGCCCGCTACAACACCCTCGTAAACAACATTTGTTCTACAACGGGCACTTTCCCTTCCCATGTGTCAGCGCCTGTGTTGTACGTTCCTCTCTTCGTCTTGAGTTCACGCTGTTCCCTTTTCAGCAATGTTATACCAACTAGGTCGCAACAACACCCTCGCAAACATCATTTGTTCTTCAACGGGCACTTTCCCTTCCCATGTGTCAGCGCCTGTGTTGTACGTTCCTCTCTTCGTCTTGAGTTCTCGCTGTTCCCTTTTCAGCAATGTTATACCAACTAGACCGCAACAACAACCTCGTAAGCTTCATTTCTTCTACAACGGGCACTTCCCCTTCCCATGCGATAGCGGCTGTGTTGGATGTTCCTCTCTTCGTCTTGTGTTCGCGCTGTTCCCTTTTCAGCAATGTTATAACAACTAGCTCGCAACAACACCCTCGTAAACTTCATTTCTTTCACAACGGGCACTTTCTCTTCCCATGTGTAAGCGCCTGTCTTGTACTTTCCTCTCTTCGCCTTGTCTTCGCGCTGTTCCTTTTTCAGCACTGTTATAACAACTAGACCGCAACAACACCCTCGTAAACGTATTTTTCTTTCACAACAGGCACTTTCCTTTCCCATGTGTCAGCGCCTGTGTTGTACGTTCCTCTCTTCGCCTTGTCTTCGCGCTGTTCCCTTTTCAGCAATGTTATAACAACTAGCCCGCAACAGCACCCTCGTAAACTTCATTTCTTTCACAACGGGCACTTTCCCTTCCCATGTGTCAGCGCCTGTGTTGTACGTTGCTCTCTTCGCCTTGTCTTCGCGCTGTTCTCTTTTCAGCAATGTTATAACAACTAGACCGCAACAACACCCTCGTAAACTTAATTTCTTTCACAACAGGCACATTCCTTTCCCATATGTCAGCGCCTGTGTTGTACGCTCCTCTCTTCACCTTGTCTTCGCGCTGTTCCCTTTTCAGCAATGTTATACCGACTAGGCCTCAACAACACCCTCGTAAACATCATTTGTTCTACAACGGGCACTTTCCCTTCCCATGTGTCAGCGCCTGTCTTGTACGTTCCTCTCTTCGCCTTGTCTTCGCGCTGTTCCATTTTCAGCAATGTTATAACAACTGGCCCGCAACAACACCCTCGTAAACTTAATTTCTTTCACAACAGGCACTTTCCCTTCCCATGTATCAGCGCCTGTCTTGTACGTTCCTCTCTTCGTCTTGAGTTCGCGCTGTTCCCTTTTCAGCAATGTTATCCTAACTAGCCCGCTACAACACCCTCGTAAACAACATTTGTTCTACAACGGGCACTTTCCCTTCCCATGTGTCAGCGCCTGTGTTGTACGTTCCTCTCTTCGTCTTGAGTTCACGCTGTTCCCTTTTCAGCAATGTTATACCAACTAGGTCGCAACAACACCCTCGTAAACTTAATTTGTTCTACAACGGGCACTTTCCCTTCCCATGTGTCAGCGCCTGTGTTGTACGTTCCTCTCTTCGCCTTGTCTTCGCGCTGTTCCCTTTTCAGCAATGTTATACCAACTAGCCCGCAACAACACCCTCGCAAACATCATTTGTTCTTCAACGGGCACTTTCCCTTCCCATGTGTCAGCGCCTGTGTTGTACGTTCCTCTATTCGCATTGTCTTCGCGCTGTTCCCTTTTCAGCAATGTTATACCAACTAGCCCGACACAACACCCTCGTAAACTTCATTTGTTCTACAACGGGCACTTTCCCTTCCCATGTGTCAGCGCCTGTGTTGTACGTTCCTCTCTTCGCCTTGTCTTTGCGCTGTTCCCTTTTCAGCAATGTTATAACAACTAGCTCGCAATAACACCCTCGTAAACTTCATTTCTTTCACAACGGGCACATTCCCTTCCCATGTGTCAGCGCCTGTCTTGTAAGTTCCTCTCTTCGCCTTGTCTTCGCGCTGTTTCCTTTTCAGCAATGTTATAACAACTAGACCGCAACAACACCCTCCTAAACTTAATTTCTTTCACAACAGGCACTTTCCCTTCCCATGTGTCAGCGCCTGTTTTTTACGTTCCTCTCTTCGTCTTGAGTTCGCGCCGTTCTCTTTTCAGCAATGTAATACCAACTAGCCCGCAGCAACACCCTCGTAAACTTCATTTCTTTCACAACGGGCACTTTCCCTTCCCATGTGTCAGCGCCTGTGTTGTACATTCCTCTCTTCGTCTTGAGTTCGCGCTGTTTCCTTTTCAGCAATGTTATACCAACTAGCCCGCAACAACACCCTGATAAACTTCATTTCTTTCACAACGGGCACTTTCCCTTCCCATGTGTCAGCCCCTGTGTTGTACGCTCCTCTCTTCGCCTTGTCTTCGCGCTGTTCCCTTTTCTGCAATGTTATACCAACTAGCCCGCAACAACGCCCTCGTAAACTTCATTTGTTCTACAACGGGCACTTTCCCTTCCCATGTCTCATCGCCTTTGTGGTACGTTCCTCTCTTCGCCTTGTCTTCGCGCTGTTCCCTTTTCAGCAATGTTATAACAAATAGCCCGCAACAACACCCTCGTAAACTTCATTTCTTTCACAACGGGCACTTTCCCTTCCCATGTGTCAGCGCCTGTCTTGTACATTCCTCTCTTCGCCTTGTCTTCGCGCTGTTCCCTTTTCAGCAATGTTATAACAACTAGACCGCAACAACACCCTCCTAAACTTAATTTCTTTCACAACAGGCACTTTCCCTTCCCATGTGTCAGCGCCTGTTTTTTACGTTCCTCTCTTCGTCTTGAGTTCGCGCCGTTCCCTTTTCAGCAATGTTATACCAACTAGCCCGCAGCAACACCCTCGTAAACTTCATTTCTTTCACAACGGGCACTTTCCCTTCCCATGTGTCAGCGCCTGTGTTGTACATTCCTCTCTTCGTCTTGAGTTCGCGCTGTTTCCTTTTCAGCAATGTTATACCAACCAGCCCGCAACAACACCCTGATAAACAACGGGCACTTTCCCTTCCCATGTGTCAGCGCCTGTGTTGTACGCTCCTCTCTTCGCCTTGTCTTCGCGCTGTTCCCTTTTCTGCAATGTTATACCAACTAGCCCACAACAACGCCTTCGTAAACTTCATTTGTTCTACAACGGGCACTTTCCCTTCCCATGTCTCAGCGCCTGTGTGGTACGTTCTTCTCTTCGCCTTGTCTTCGCGCTGGTCCCATTTCAGCAATGTTATAACAAATAGCCCGCAACAACACCCTCGTAAACTTCATTTCTTTCACAACGGGCACTTTCCCTTCCCATGTGTCAGCGCCTGTCTTGTACATTCCTCTCTTCGCCTTGTCTTCGCGCTGTTCCCTTTTCAGCAATGTTATAACAACTAGCCCGCAACAACACCCTCGTGAACTTAATTTATTTCACAACAGGCACGTTCCCTTCCCATGTATCAGCGCCTGTTTTGTACGTTCCTCTCTTCGTCTTGAGTTCTCGCTGTTCCCTTTTCAGCAATGTTATACCAACTAGACCGCAACAACAACCTCGTAAGCTTCATTTCTTCTACAACGGGCACTTCCCCTTCCCATGCGATAGCGGCTGTGTTGGATGTTCCTCTCTTCGTCTTGTGTTCGCGCTGTTCCCTTTTCAGCAATGTTATAACAACTAGCTCGCAACAACACCCTCGTAAACTTCATTTCTTTCACAACGGGCACTTTCTCTTCCCATGTGTAAGCGCCTGTCTTGTACTTTCCTCTCTTCGCCTTGTCTTCGCGCTGTTCCTTTTTCAGCACTGTTATAACAACTAGACCGCAACAACACCCTCGTAAACTTATTTTTCTTTCACAACAGGCACTTTCCTTTCCCATGTGTCAGCGCCTGTGTTGTACGTTCCTCTCTTCGCCTTGTCTTCGCGCAGTTCTCTTTTCATCAATGTTATAACAACTAGCCCGCAACAGCACCCTCGTAAACTTCATTTCTTTCACAACGGGCACTTTCCCTTCCCATGTGTCAGCGCCTGTGTTGTACGTTGCTCTCTTCGCCTTGTCTTCGCGCTGTTCTCTTTTCAGCAATGTTATAACAACTAGACCGCAACAACACCCTCGTAAACTTAATTTCTTTCACAACAGGCACATTCCTTTCCCATATGTCAGCGCCTGTGTTGTACGCTCCTCTCTTCACCTTGTCTTCGCGCTGTTCCCTTTTCAGCAATGTTATACCGACTAGGCCTCAACAACACCCTCGTAAACATCATTTGTTCTACAACGGGCACTTTCCCTTCCCATGTGTCAGCGCCTGTCTTGTACGTTCCTCTCTTCGCCTTGTCTTCGCGCTGTTCCATTTTCAGCAATGTTATAACAACTGGCCCGCAACAACACCCTCGTAAACTTAATTTCTTTCACAACAGGCACTTTCCCTTCCCATGTATCAGCGCCTGTCTTGTACGTTCCTCTCTTCGTCTTGAGTTCGCGCTGTTCCCTTTTCAGCAATGTTATACCAACTAGACCGCAACAACACCCTCGTAAACTTCATTTCTTCAATAACGGGCACTTCCCCTTCCCAAGCGATAGCAGCTGTGTTGGACGTTCCTCTCTTCGTCTTGTGTTAGCGCTGTTCCCTTTTCAGCAATGTTAAAACAACTAGCTCGCAACAACACCCTCGTAAACTTCTTTTCTTTCACAACCGGCACTTTCTCTTCCCTTGTGTAAGCGCCTGTCTTGTACGTTCCTCTCTTCGCCTTGTTTTCGCGCTGTTCCCTTTTCAGCACTGTTATAACAACTAGACCGCAACAACACCCTCGTAAACTTGAGTTCTTTCACAACAGGCACTTTCCTTTCCCATGTGTCAGCGCCTGTTTTGTACGTTCCTCTCTTCGTCTTGAGTTCGCGCTGTTCGCTTTTTAGCAATGTTATACCAACTAGACCGCAACAACACCCTCGTAAGCTTCATTTCTTCTACAACGGGCACTTCCCCTTCCCATGCGATAGCGGCTGTGTTGGACGTTCCTCTCTTCGTCTTGTGTTCGCGCTGCTCCCTTTTCAGCAATGTTATACTAACTAGCCCGCTACAACACCCTCGTAAACATCATTTGTTCTACAACGGGCACTTTCCCTTCCCATGTGTCAGCGCCTGTGTTGTACGTTCCTCTCTTCGTCTTGAGTTCACGCTGTTCCCTTTTCAGCAATGTTATACCAACTAGGTCGCAACAACACCCTCGTAAACTTAATTTGTTCTACAACGGGCACTTTCCCTTCCCATGTGTCAGCGCCTGTGTTGTACGTTCCTCTCTTCGCCTTGTCTTCGCGCTTTTCCCTTTTCAGCAATGTTATACCAACTAGCCCGCAACAACACCCTCGCAAACATCATTTGTTCTTCAACGGGCACTTTCCCTTCCCATGTGTCAGCGCCTGTGTTGTACGTTCCTCTATTCGCATTGTCTTCGCGCTGTTCCCTTTTCAGCAATGTTATACCAACTAGCCCGACACAACACCCTCGTAAACTTCATTTGTTCTACAACGGGCACTTTCCCTTCCCATGTGTCAGCGCCTGTGTTGTACGTTCCTCTCTTCGCCTTGTCTTTGCGCTGTTCCCTTTTCAGCAATGTTATAACAACTAGCTCGCAATAACACCCTCGTAAACTTCATTTCTTTCACAACGGGCACATTCCCTTCCCATGTGTCAGCGCCTGTCTTGTACGTTCCTCTCTTCGCCTTGTCTTCGCGCTGTTTCCTTTTCAGCAATGTTATAACAACTAGACCGCAACAACACCCTCCTAAACTTCATTTCTTTCACAACGGGCACTTTCCCTTCCCATGTGTCAGCGCCTGTGTTGTACGCTCCTCTCTTCGCCTTGTCTTCGCGCTGTTCCCTTTTCTGCAATGTTATACCAACTAGCCCGCAACAACGCCCTCGTAAACTTCATTTGTTCTACAACGGGCACTTTCCCTTCCCATGTCTCATCGCCTGTGTGGTACGTTCCTCTCTTCGCCTTGTCTTCGCGCTGTTCCCTTTTCAGCAATGTTATAACAAATAGCCCGCAACAACACCCTCGTAAACTTCATTTCTTTCACAACGGGCACTTTCCCTTCCCATGTGTCAGCGCCTGTCTTGTACATTCCTCTCTTCGCCTTGTCTTCGCGCTGTTCCCTTTTCAGCAATGTTATAACAACTAGACCGCAACAACACCCTCCTAAACTTAATTTCTTTCACAACAGGCACTTTCCCTTCCCATGTGTCAGCGCCTGTTTTTTACGTTCCTCTCTTCGTCTTGAGTTCGCGCCGTTCCCTTTTCAGCAATGTTATACCAACTAGCCCGCAGCAACACCCTCGTAAACTTCATTTCTTTCACAACGGGCACTTTCCCTTCCCATGTGTCAGCGCCTGTGTTGTACATTCCTCTCTTCGTCTTGAGTTCGCGCTGTTTCCTTTTCAGCAATGTTATACCAACCAGCCCGCAACAACACCCTGATAAACTTCATTTCTTTCACAACGGGCACTTTCCCTTCCCATGTCTCAGCGCCTGTGTGGTACGTTCCTCTCTTCGCCTTGTCTTCGCGCTGGTCCCATTTCAGCAATGTTATAACAAATAGCCCGCAACAACACCCTCGTAAACTTCATTTCTTTCACAACGGGCACTTTCCCTTCCCATGTGTCAGCGCCTGTCTTGTACATTCCTCTCTTCGCCTTGTCTTCGCGCTGTTCCCTTTTCAGCAATGGTATAACAACTAGCCCGCAACAACACCCTCGTGAACTTAATTTATTTCACAACAGGCACGTTCCCTTCCCATGTATCAGCGCCTGTTTTGTACGTTCCTCTCTTCGTCTTGAGTTCTCGCTGTTCCCTTTTCAGCAATGTTATACCAACTAGACCGCAACAACAACCTCGTAAGCTTCATTTCTTCTACAACGGGCACTTCCCCTTCCCATGCGATAGCGGCTGTGTTGGATGTTCCTCTCTTCGTCTTGTGTTCGCGCTGTTCCCTTTTCAGCAATGTTATAACAACTAGCTCGCAACAACACCCTCGTAAACTTCATTTCTTTCACAACGGGCACTTTCTCTTCCCATGTGTAAGCGCCTGTCTTGTACTTTCCTCTCTTTGCCTTGTCTTCGCGCTGTTCCTTTTTCAGCACTGTTATAACAACTAGACCGCAACAACACCCTCGTAAACTTATTTTTCTTTCACAACAGGCACTTTCCTTTCCCATGTGTCAGCGCCTGTTTTGTACGTTCCTCTCTTCGTCTTGAGTTCGCGCTGTTCCCTTTTCAGCAATGTTATACCAACTAGCCCGCAACAACACCCTCGTAAACTTCATTTCATTCACAACGGGCACTTTCCCTTCCCATGTGTCCGCACCTGTGTTGTACGCTCCTCTCTTCGCCTTGTCTTCGCGCTGTTCCCTTTTCAGCAATGTTATACCAACTAGGTCGCAACAACACCCCCGTAAACTTAATTTGTTCTACAACGGGTACTTTCCCTTCCCATGTGTCAGCGCCTGTGTTGTACGTTCCTCTCTTCGCCTTGTCTTCGCGCTGTTCCCTTTTCAGCAATGTTATTCCAACTAGCCCGCAACAACACCCTCGTAAACTTCATTTCTTTCACAACGGGCACTTTCCCTTCCCATGTGTCAGCGCCTGTGTTGTACATTCCTCTCTTCGTCTTGAGTTCGCGCTGTTTCCTTTTCAGCAATGTTATACCAACCAGCCCGCAACACCCTGATAAACTTCATTTCTTTC
The DNA here is from genome assembly GCF_052857255.1 of Amblyomma americanum. Taxonomy (NCBI): domain Eukaryota; kingdom Metazoa; phylum Arthropoda; class Arachnida; order Ixodida; family Ixodidae; genus Amblyomma; species Amblyomma americanum. The sequence continues at coordinate 52,887,390 of NC_135500.1, forward strand.
ACAACGGGCACTTTCCCTTCCCATGTGTCAGCGCCTGTGTTGTACGCTCCTCTCTTCGCCTTGTCTTCGCGCTGTTTCCTTTTCTGCAATGTTATACCAACTAGCCCACAACAACGCCTTCGTAAACTTCATTTGTTCTACAACGGGCACTTTCCCTTCCCATGTCTCAGCGCCTGTGTGGTACGTTCCTCTCTTCGCCTTGTCTTCGCGCTGGTCCCATTTCAGCAATGTTATAACAAATAGCCCGCAACAACACCCTCGTAAACTTCATTTTTTTCACAACGGGCACTTTCCCTTCCCATGTGTCAGCGCCTGTCTTGTACATTCCTCTCTTCGCCTTGTCTTCGCGCTGTTCCCTTTTCAGCAATGTTATAACAACTAGCTCGCAACAACACCCTCGTAAACTTCATTTCTTTCACAACGGGCACTTTCCCTTCCCATGTGTAAGCGCCTGTCTTGTACTTTCCTCTCTTCGCCTTGTCTTCGCGCTGTTTTCTTTTCAGCAATGTTATACCAACTAGACCGCAACAACACCCTCGTAAACTTCATTTCTTCTACAACGGGCACTTCCCCTTCCCATGCGATAGCGGCTGTGTTGGACGTTCCTCTCTTCGTCTTGTGTTCGCGCTGTTCCCTTTTCAGCAATGTTATAACAACTAGCTCGCAACAACACCCTCGTAAACTTCATTTCTTTCTCAACGGGCACTTTCTCTTCCCATGTGTAAGCGCCTGACTTGTACGTTCCTCTCTTCGCCTTGTCTTCGCGCTGTTCCCTTTTCAGCACTGTTATAACAACTAGACCGCAACAACACCCTCGTAAACTTAATTTCTTTCACAACAGGCACTTTTCTTTCCCATGTGTCAGCGCCTGTTTTGTACGTTCCTCTCTTCGTCTTGAGTTCGCGCTGTTCCCTTTTCAGCAATGTTATACCAACTAGCCCGCAACAACACCCTCGTAAACTTCATTTCTTTCACAACGGGCACTTCCCCTTCTCATGTGCCAGCGCCTGTGTTGTACGCTCCTCTCTTCGCCTTGTCTTCGCGCTGTTCCCTTTTCAGCAATGTTATACCAACTAGCCCGCAACAACACCCTCGTAAACATCATTTGTTCTACAACGGGCAGTTTCCCTTCCCATGTGTCAGCGCCTGTGTTGTTCGTTCCTCTCTTCGCCTTGTCTTCGCGCTGTTCCCTTTTCAGCAATGTTATACCAACTAACCCGCAACAACACCCTCGTAAACTTCATTTGTTCTACAACGGGCACTTTCCCTTCCCATGTGTCAGCGCCTGTGTTGTACGTTCCTCTCTTCGCCTTGTCTTCGCGCTGTTCCCTTTTCAGCAAAGTTATAACAACTAGCTCGCAACAACACCCTCGTAAACTTTATTTCTTTCACAACGGGCACTTTCCCTTCCCATGTGTAAGCGCCTGTCTTGTACGTTCCTCTCTTCGTCTTGAGTTCGCGCTGTTCCCTTTTCAGATATGTTATACCAACTAGCCCGCTACAACACCCTCGTACACTTCATTTCTTTCACAACGGGCACTTTCCCTTCCCATTTGTCAGCGCCTGTGTTGTACGCTCCTCTCTTCGCCTTGTCTTCGCGCTGTTCCCTTTTCAGCAATGTTATACCAACTAGGTCGCAACAACACCCTCGTAAACTTAATTTGTTCTACAACGGGTAGTTTCCCTTCCCATGTGTCAGCGCCTGTCTTGTACGTTCCTCTCTTCGCCTTGTCTTCGCGCTGTTTCCTTTTCAGCAATGTTATACCAACCAGCCCGCAACAACACCCTGATAAACTTCATTTCTTTCACAACGGGCACTTTCCCTTCCCATGTGTCAGCGCCTGTGTTGTACGCTCCTCTCTTCGCCTTGTCTTCGCGCTGTTCCCTTTTCTGCAATGTTATACCAACTAGCCCACAACAACGCCTTCGTAAACTTCATTTGTTCTACAACGGGCACTTTCCCTTCCCATGTCTCAGCGCCTGTGTGGTACGTTCCTCTCTTCGCCTTGTCTTCGCGCTGTTCCCATTTCAGCAATGTTATAACAAATAGCCCGCAACAACACCCTCGTAAACTTCATTTCTTTCACAACGGGCACTTTCCCTTCCCATGTGTCAGCGCCTGTCTTGTACATTCCACTCTTCGCCTTGTCTTCGCGCTGTTCCCTTTTCAGCAATGTTATAACAACTAGCTCGCAACAACACCCTCGTAAACTTCATTTCTTTCACAACGGGCACTTTCCCTTCCCATGTGTAAGCGCCTGTCTTGTACTTTCCTCTCTTCGCCTTGTCTTCGCGCTGTTTTCTTTTCAGCAATGTTATACCAACTAGACCGCAACAACACCCTCGTAAACTTCATTTCTTCTACAACGGGCACTTCCCCTTCCCATGCGATAGCGGCTGTGTTGGACGTTCCTCTCTTCGTCTTGTGTTCGCGCTGTTCCCTTTTCAGCAATGTTATAACAACTAGCTCGCAACAACACCCTCGTAAACTTCATTTCTTTCTCAACGGGCACTTTCTCTTTCCATGTGTAAGCGCCTGACTTGTACGTTCCTCTCTTCGCCTTGTCTTCGCGCTGTTCCCTTTTCAGCACTGTTATAACAACTAGACCGCAACAACACCCTCGTAAACTTAATTTCTTTCACAACAGGCACTTTTCTTTCCCATGTGTCAGCGCCTGTTTTGTACGTTCCTCTCTTCGTCTTGAGTTCGCGCTGTTCCCTTTTCAGCAATGTTATACCAACTAGCCCGCAACAACACCCTCGTAAACTTCATTTCTTTCACAACGGGCACTTCCCCTTCTCATGTGCCAGCGCCTGTGTTGTACGCTCCTCTCTTCGCCTTGTCTTCGCGCTGTTCCCTTTTCAGCAATGTTATACCAACTAGGTCGCAACAACACCCTCGTAAACTTAATTTGTTCTACAACGGGTACTTTCCCTTCCCATGTGTCAGCGCCTGTCTTGTACGTTCCTCTCTTCGCCTTGTCTTCGCGCTGTTTCCTTTTCAGCAATGTTATACCAACCAGCCCGCAACAACACCCTGATAAACTTCATTTCTTTCACAACGGGCACTTTCCCTTCCCATGTGTCAGCGCCTGTGTTGTACGCTCCTCTCTTCGCCTTGTCTTCGCGCTGTTCCCTTTTCTGCAATGTTATACCAACTAGCCCACAACAACGCCTTCGTAAACTTCATTTGTTCTACAACGGGCACTTTCCCTTCCCATGTCTCAGCGCCTGTGTGGTACGTTCCTCTCTTCGCCTTGTCTTCGCGCTGTTCCCATTTCAGCAATGTTATAACAAATAGCCCGCAACAACACCCTCGTAAACTTCATTTCTTTCACAACGGGCACTTTCCCTTCCCATGTGTCAGCGCCTGTCTTGTACATTCCTCTCTTCGCCTTGTCTTCGCGCTGTTCCCTTTTCAGCAATGTTATAACAACTAGCTCGCAACAACACCCTCGTAAACTTCATTTCTTTCACAACGGGCACTTTCCCTTCCCATGTGTAAGCGCCTGTCTTGTACTTTCCTCTCTTCGCCTTGTCTTCGCGCTGTTTTCTTTTCAGCAATGTTATACCAACTAGACCGCAACAACACCCTCGTAAACTTCATTTCTTCTACAACGGGCACTTCCCCTTCCCATGCGATAGCGGCTGTGTTGGACGTTCCTCTCTTCGTCTTGTGTTCGCGCTGTTCCCTTTTCAGCAATGTTATAACAACTAGCTCGCAACAACACCCTCGTAAACTTCATTTCTTTCTCAACGGGCACTTTCTCTTCCCATGTGTAAGCGCCTGACTTGTACGTTCCTCTCTTCGCCTTGTCTTCGCGCTGTTCCCTTTTCAGCACTGTTATAACAACTAGACCGCAACAACACCCTCGTAAACTTAATTTCTTTCACAACAGGCACTTTTCTTTCCCATGTGTCAGCGCCTGTTTTGTACGTTCCTCTCTTCGTCTTGAGTTCGCGCTGTTCCCTTTTCAGCAATGTTATACCAACTAGCCCGCAACAACACCCTCGTAAACTTCATTTCTTTCACAACGGGCACTTCCCCTTCTCATGTGCCAGCGCCTGTGTTGTACGCTCCTCTCTTCGCCTTGTCTTCGCGCTGTTCCCTTTTCAGCAATGTTATACCAACTAGCCCGCAACAACACCCTCGTAAACATCATTTGTTCTACAACGGGCAGTTTCCCTTCCCATGTGTCAGCGCCTGTGTTGTTCGTTCCTCTCTTCGCCTTGTCTTCGCGCTGTTCCCTTTTCAGCAATGTTATACCAACTAACCCGCAACAACACCCTCGTAAACTTCATTTGTTCTACAACGGGCACTTTCCCTTCCCATGTGTCAGCGCCTGTGTTGTACGTTCCTCTCTTCGCCTTGTCTTCGCGCTGTTCCCTTTTCAGCAAAGTTATAACAACTAGCTCGCAACAACACCCTCGTAAACTTTATTTCTTTCACAACGGGCACTTTCCCTTCCCATGTGTAAGCGCCTGTCTTGTACGTTCCTCTCTTCGTCTTGAGTTCGCGCTGTTCCCTTTTCAGATATGTTATACCAACTAGCCCGCTACAACACCCTCGTACACTTCATTTCTTTCACAACGGGCACTTTCCCTTCCCATTTGTCAGCGCCTGTGTTGTACGCTCCTCTCTTCGCCTTGTCTTCGCGCTGTTCCCTTTTCAGCAATGTTATACCAACTAGGTCGCAACAACACCCTCGTAAACTTAATTTGTTCTACAACGGGTACTTTCCCTTCCCATGTGTCAGCGCCTGTCTTGTACGTTCCTCTCTTCGCCTTGTCTTCGCGCTGTTTCCTTTTCAGCAATGTTATACCAACCAGCCCGCAACAACACCCTGATAAACTTCATTTCTTTCACAACGGGCACTTTCCCTTCCCATGTGTCAGCGCCTGTGTTGTACGCTCCTCTCTTCGCCTTGTCTTCGCGCTGTTCCCTTTTCTGCAATGTTATACCAACTAGCCCACAACAACGCCTTCGTAAACTTCATTTGTTCTACAACGGGCACTTTCCCTTCCCATGTCTCAGCGCCTGTGTGGTACGTTCCTCTCTTCGCCTTGTCTTCGCGCTGTTCCCATTTCAGCAATGTTATAACAAATAGCCCGCAACAACACCCTCGTAAACTTCATTTCTTTCACAACGGGCACTTTCCCTTCCCATGTGTCAGCGCCTGTCTTGTACATTCCTCTCTTCGCCTTGTCTTCGCGCTGTTCCCTTTTCAGCAATGTTATAACAACTAGCCCGCAACAACACCCTCGTGAACTTAATTTCTTTCACAACAGGCACTTTCCTTTCCCATGTGTCAGCGCCTGTTTTGTACGTTCCTCTCTTCGTCTTGAGTTCGCGCTGTTCCCTTTTCAGCAATGTTATACCAACTAGCCCGCAACAACACCCTCGTAAATTTCATTTCATTCACAACGGGCACTTTCCCTTCTCATGTGTCAGCACCTGTGTTGTACGCTCCTCTCTTCGCCTTGTCTTCGCGCTGTTCCCTTTTCAGCAATGTTATACCAACTAGGTCGCAACAACACCCCCGTAAACTTAATTTGTTCTACAACGGGTACTTTCCCTTCCCATGTATCAGCGCCTGTGTTGTACGTTCCTCTCTTCGCCTTGCCTTCGCGCTGTTCCCTTTTCAGCAATGTTATTCCAACTAGCCCGCAACAACACCCTCGTAAACTTCATTTGTTCTACAACGGGCACTTTCCCTTCCCATGTGTCAGCGCCTGTGTTGTACGTTCCTCTCTTCGCCTTGTCTTCGCGCTGTTCCCTTTTCAGCAATGTTATAACAACTAGCTCGCAACAACACCCTCGTAAACTTCATTTCTTTCACAACGGGCACTTTCCCTTCCCATGTGTAAGCGCCTGTCTTGTACTTTCCTCTCTTCGCCTTGTCTTCGCGCTGTTTCCTTTTCAGCAATGTTATACCAACTAGACCGCAACAACACCCTCGTAAACTTCATTTCTTCTACAACGGGCACTTCCCCTTCCCATGCGATAGCGGCTGTGTTGGACGTTCCTCTCTTCGTCTTGTGTTCGCGCTGTTCCCTTTTCAGCAATGTTATAACAACTAGCTCGCAACAACACCCTCGTAAACTTCATTTCTTTCTCAACGGGCACTTTCTCTTCCCATGTGTAAGCGCCTGCCTTGTACGTTAATCTCTTCGCCTTGTCTTCGCGCTGTTTCCTTTTCAGCAATGTTATACCAACTAGACCGCAACAACACCCTCGTAAACTTCATTTCTTCTACAACGGGCACTTCCCCTTCCCATGCGATAGCGGCTGTGTTGGACGTTCCTCTCTTCGTCTTGTGTTCGCGCTGTTCCCTTTTCAGCAATGTTATAACAACTAGCTCGCAACAACACCCTCGTAAACTTCATTTCTTTCTCAACGGGCACTTTCTCTTCCCATGTGTAAGCGCCTGCCTTGTACGTTCCTCTCTTCGCCTTGTCTTCGCGCTGTTCCCTTTTCAGCACTGTTATAACAACTAGACCGACACAACACCCTCGTAAACTTAATTTCTTTCACAACAAGCACTTTTCTTTCCCATGTGTCAGCGCCTGTTTTGTACGTTCCTCTCTTCGTCTTGAGTTCGCGCTGTTCCCTTTTCAGCAATGTTATACCAACTAGCCCGCAACAACACCCTCGTAAACTTCATTTCTTTCACAACGGGCACTTCCCCTTCTCATGTGCCAGCGCCTGTGTTGTACGCTCCTCTCTTCGCCTTGTCTTCGCGCTGTTCCCTTTTCAGCAATGTTATACCAACTAGCCCGCAACAACACCCTCGTAAACATCATTTGTTCTACAACGGGCAGTTTCCCTTCCCATGTGTCAGCGCCTGTGTTGTTCGTTCCTCTCTTCGCCTTGTCTTCGCGCTGTTCCCTTTTCAGCAATGTTATACCAACTAACCCGCAACAAACCCTCGTAAACTTCATTTGTTCTACAACGGGCACTTTCCCTTCCCATGTGTTAGCGGCTGTTTTGTATTTTCCGCTGTTCGTCTTGAGTTCGCGCTGTTCTCTTTTCACCAATGTTATAACTAGCGCGCAACAACACCCTCGTAAACTTCATTTCTTCCACAACGGGCACTTTCATTTCCCATGTGCCATCGCCTGTGTGGTACGTTCCTCTCTTCGCCTTGTCTTCGCGCTGTTCCCTTTTCAGCAATGTTATAACAAATAGCCCGCAACAACACCCTCGTAAACTTCATTTCTTTCACAACGGGCACTTTCCCTTCCCATGTGTCAGCGCCTGTCTTGTACATTCCTCTCTTCGCCTTGTCTTCGCGCTGTTCCCTTTTCAGCAATGTTATAACAACTGGACCGCAACAACACCCTCCTAAACTTAATTTCTTTCACAACAGGCACTTTCCCTTCCCATGTGTCAGCGCCTGTTTTTTACGTTCCTCTCTTCGTCTTGAGTTCGCGCCGTTCCCTTTTCAGCAATGTTATACCAACTAGCCCGCAGCAACACCCTCGTAAACTTCATTTCTTTCACAACGGGCACTTGCCCTTCCCATGTGTCAGCGCCTGTGTTGTACATTCCTCTCTTCGTCTTGAGTTCGCGCTGTTTCCTTTTCAGCAATGTTATACCAACCAGCCCGCAACAACACCCTGATAAACTTCATTTCTTTCACAACGGGCACTTTCCCTTCCCATGTGTCAGCGCCTGTGTTGTACGCTCCTCTCTTCGCCTTGTCTTCGCGCTGTTCCCTTTTCTGCAATGTTATACCAACTAGCCCACAACAACGCCTTCGTAAACTTCATTTGTTCTACAACGGGCACTTTCCCTTCCCATGTCTCAGCGCCTGTGTGGTACGTTCCTCTCTTCGCCTTGTCTTCGCGCTGGTCCCATTTCAGCAATGTTATAACAAATAGCCCGCAACAACACCCTCGTAAACTTCATTTCTTTCACAACGGGCACTTTCCCTTCCCATGTGTCAGCGCCTGTCTTGTACATTCCTCTCTTCGCCTTGTCTTCGCGCTGTTCCCTTTTCAGCAATGGTATAACAACTAGCCCGCAACAACACCCTCGTGAACTTAATTTATTTCACAACAGGCACGTTCCCTTCCCATGTATCAGCGCCTGTTTTGTACGTTCCTCTCTTCGTCTTGAGTTCTCGCTGTTCCCTTTTCAGCAATGTTATACCAACTAGACCGCAACAACAACCTCGTAAGCTTCATTTCTTCTACAACGGGCACTTCCCCTTCCCATGCGATAGCGGCTGTGTTGGATGTTCCTCTCTTCGTCTTGTGTTCCCGCTGTTCCCTTTTCAGCAATGTTATAACAACTAGCTCGCAACAGCACCCTCGTAAACTTCATTTCTTTCACAACGGGCACTTTCTCTTCCCATGTGTAAGCGCCTGTCTTGTACTTTCCTCTCTTTGCCTTGTCTTCGCGCTGTTCCTTTTTCAGCACTGTTATAACAACTAGACCGCAACAACACCCTCGTAAACTTATTTTTCTTTCACAACAGGCACTTTCCTTTCCCATGTGTCAGCGCCTGTTTTGTACGTTCCTCTCTTCGTCTTGAGTTCGCGCTGTTCCCTTTTCAGCAATGTTATACCAACTAGCCCGCAACAACACCCTCGTAAACTTCATTTCATTCACAACGGGCACTTTCCCTTCCCATGTGTCCGCACCTGTGTTGTACGCTCCTCTCTTCGCCTTGTCTTCGCGCTGTTCCCTTTTCAGCAATGTTATACCAACTAGGTCGCAACAACACCCCCGTAAACTTAATTTGTTCTACAACGGGTACTTTCCCTTCCCATGTGTCAGCGCCTGTGTTGTACGTTCCTCTCTTCGCCTTGTCTTCGCGCTGTTCCCTTTTCAGCAATGTTATTCCAACTAGCCCGCAACAACACCCTCGTAAACTTCATTTCTTTCACAACGGGCACTTTCCCTTCCCATGTGTCAGCGCCTGTGTTGTACATTCCTCTCTTCGTCTTGAGTTCGCGCTGTTTCCTTTTCAGCAATGTTATACCAACCAGCCCGCAACAACACCCTGATAAACTTCATTTCTTTCACAACGGGCACTTTCCCTTCCCATGTGTCAGCGCCTGTGTTGTACGCTCCTCTCTTCGCCTTGTCTTCGCGCTGTTTCCTTTTCTGCAATGTTATACCAACTAGCCCACAACAACGCCTTCGTAAACTTCATTTGTTCTACAACGGGCACTTTCCCTTCCCATGTCTCAGCGCCTGTGTGGTACGTTCCTCTCTTCGCCTTGTCTTCGCGCTGGTCCCATTTCAGCAATGTTATAACAAATAGCCCGCAACAACACCCTCGTAAACTTCATTTCTTTCACAACGGGCACTTTCCCTTCCCATGTGTCAGCGCCTGTCTTGTACATTCCTCTCTTCGCCTTGTCTTCGCGCTGTTCCCTTTTCAGCAATGTTATAACAACTAGCTCGCAACAACACCCTCGTAAACTTCATTTCTTTCACAACGGGCACTTTCCCTTCCCATGTGTAAGCGCCTGTCTTGTACTTTCCTCTCTTCGCCTTGTCTTCGCGCTGTTTTCTTTTCAGCAATGTTATACCAACTAACCCGCAACAACACCCTCGTAAACTTCATTTGTTCTACAACGGGCACTTTCCCTTCCCATGTGTCAGCGCCTGTGTTGTACGTTCCTCTCTTCGCCTTGTCTTCGCGCTGTTCCCTTTTCAGCAAAGTTATAACAACTAGCTCGCAACAACACCCTCGTAAACTTCATTTGTTCTTCAACGGGCACTTTCCCTTCCCATGTGTCAGCGCCTGTGTTGTACGTTCCTCTATTCGCATTGTCTTCGCGCTGTTCCCTTTTCAGCAATGTTATACCAACTAGCCCGACACAACACCCTCGTAAACTTCATTTGTTCTACAACGGGCACTTTCCCTTCCCATGTGTCAGCGCCTGTGTTGTACGTTCCTCTCTTCGCCTTGTCTTTGCGCTGTTCCCTTTTCAGCAATGTTATACCAACTAGGTCGCAACAACACCCTCGTAAACTTAATTTGTTCTACAACGGGCACTTTCCCTTCCCATGTGTCAGCGCCTGTGTTGTACGTTCCTCTCTTCGCCTTGTCTTCGCGCTGTTCCCTTTTCAGCAATGTTATACCAACTAGCCCGCAACAACACCCTCGCAAACATCATTTGTTCTTCAACGGGCACTTTCCCTTCCCATGTGTCAGCGCCTGTGTTGTACGTTCCTCTATTCGCATTGTCTTCGCGCTGTTCCCTTTTCAGCAATGTTATACCAACTAGCCCGACACAACACCCTCGTAAACTTCATTTGTTCTACAACGGGCACTTTCCCTTCCCATGTGTCAGCGCCTGTGTTGTACGTTCCTCTCTTCGCCTTGTCTTTGCGCTGTTCCCTTTTCAGCAATGTTATAACAACTAGCTCGCAATAACACCCTCGTAAACTTCATTTCTTTCACAACGGGCACATTCCCTTCCCATGTGTCAGCGCCTGTCTTGTACGTTCCTCTCTTCGCCTTGTCTTCGCGCTGTTTCCTTTTCAGCAATGTTATAACAACTAGACCGCAACAACACCCTCCTAAACTTAATTTCTTTCACAACAGGCACTTTCCCTTCCCATGTGTCAGCGCCTGTTTTTTACGTTCCTCTCTTCGTCTTGAGTTCGCGCCGTTCTCTTTTCAGCAATGTAATACCAACTAGCCCGCAGCAACACCCTCGTAAACTTCATTTCTTTCACAACGGGCACTTTCCCTTCCCATGTGTCAGCGCCTGTGTTGTACATTCCTCTCTTCGTCTTGAGTTCGCGCTGTTTCCTTTTCAGCAATGTTATACCAACTAGCCCGCAACAACACCCTGATAAACTTCATTTCTTTCACAACGGGCACTTTCCCTTCCCATGTGTCAGCCCCTGTGTTGTACGCTCCTCTCTTCGCCTTGTCTTCGCGCTGTTCCCTTTTCTGCAATGTTATACCAACTAGCCCGCAACAACGCCCTCGTAAACTTCATTTGTTCTACAACGGGCACTTTCCCTTCCCATGTCTCATCGCCTTTGTGGTACGTTCCTCTCTTCGCCTTGTCTTCGCGCTGTTCCCTTTTCAGCAATGTTATAACAAATAGCCCGCAACAACACCCTCGTAAACTTCATTTCTTTCACAACGGGCACTTTCCCTTCCCATGTGTCAGCGCCTGTCTTGTACATTCCTCTCTTCGCCTTGTCTTCGCGCTGTTCCCTTTTCAGCAATGTTATAACAACTAGACCGCAACAACACCCTCCTAAACTTAATTTCTTTCACAACAGGCACTTTCCCTTCCCATGTGTCAGCGCCTGTTTTTTACGTTCCTCTCTTCGTCTTGAGTTCGCGCCGTTCCCTTTTCAGCAATGTTATACCAACTAGCCCGCAGCAACACCCTCGTAAACTTCATTTCTTTCACAACGGGCACTTTCCCTTCCCATGTGTCAGCGCCTGTGTTGTACATTCCTCTCTTCGTCTTGAGTTCGCGCTGTTTCCTTTTCAGCAATGTTATACCAACCAGCCCGCAACAACACCCTGATAAACAACGGGCACTTTCCCTTCCCATGTGTCAGCGCCTGTGTTGTACGCTCCTCTCTTCGCCTTGTCTTCGCGCTGTTCCCTTTTCTGCAATGTTATACCAACTAGCCCACAACAACGCCTTCGTAAACTTCATTTGTTCTACAACGGGCACTTTCCCTTCCCATGTCTCAGCGCCTGTGTGGTACGTTCTTCTCTTCGCCTTGTCTTCGCGCTGGTCCCATTTCAGCAATGTTATAACAAATAGCCCGCAACAACACCCTCGTAAACTTCATTTCTTTCACAACGGGCACTTTCCCTTCCCATGTGTCAGCGCCTGTCTTGTACATTCCTCTCTTCGCCTTGTCTTCGCGCTGTTCCCTTTTCAGCAATGTTATAACAACTAGCCCGCAACAACACCCTCGTGAACTTAATTTATTTCACAACAGGCACGTTCCCTTCCCATGTATCAGCGCCTGTTTTGTACGTTCCTCTCTTCGTCTTGAGTTCTCGCTGTTCCCTTTTCAGCAATGTTATACCAACTAGACCGCAACAACAACCTCGTAAGCTTCATTTCTTCTACAACGGGCACTTCCCCTTCCCATGCGATAGCGGCTGTGTTGGATGTTCCTCTCTTCGTCTTGTGTTCGCGCTGTTCCCTTTTCAGCAATGTTATAACAACTAGCTCGCAACAACACCCTCGTAAACTTCATTTCTTTCACAACGGGCACTTTCTCTTCCCATGTGTAAGCGCCTGTCTTGTACTTTCCTCTCTTCGCCTTGTCTTCGCGCTGTTCCTTTTTCAGCACTGTTATAACAACTAGACCGCAACAACACCCTCGTAAACTTATTTTTCTTTCACAACAGGCACTTTCCTTTCCCATGTGTCAGCGCCTGTGTTGTACGTTCCTCTCTTCGCCTTGTCTTCGCGCTGTTCCCTTTTCATCAATGTTATAACAACTAGCCCGCAACAGCACCCTCGTAAACTTCATTTCTTTCACAACGGGCACTTTCCCTTCCCATGTGTCAGCGCCTGTGTTGTACGTTGCTCTCTTCGCCTTGTCTTCGCGCTGTTCTCTTTTCAGCAATGTTATAACAACTAGACCGCAACAACACCCTCGTAAACTTAATTTCTTTCACAACAGGCACATTCCTTTCCCATATGTCAGCGCCTGTGTTGTACGCTCCTCTCTTCACCTTGTCTTCGCGCTGTTCCCTTTTCAGCAATGTTATACCGACTAGGCCTCAACAACACCCTCGTAAACATCATTTGTTCTACAACGGGCACTTTCCCTTCCCATGTGTCAGCGCCTGTCTTGTACGTTCCTCTCTTCGCCTTGTCTTCGCGCTGTTCCATTTTCAGCAATGTTATAACAACTGGCCCGCAACAACACCCTCGTAAACTTAATTTCTTTCACAACAGGCACTTTCCCTTCCCATGTATCAGCGCCTGTCTTGTACGTTCCTCTCTTCGTCTTGAGTTCGCGCTGTTCCCTTTTCAGCAATGTTATACCAACTAGACCGCAACAACACCCTCGTAAACTTCATTTCTTCAATAACGGGCACTTCCCCTTCCCAAGCGATAGCAGCTGTGTTGGACGTTCCTCTCTTCGTCTTGTGTTAGCGCTGTTCCCTTTTCAGCAATGTTAAAACAACTAGCTCGCAACAACACCCTCGTAAACTTCTTTTCTTTCACAACCGGCACTTTCTCTTCCCTTGTGTAAGCGCCTGTCTTGTACGTTCCTCTCTTCGCCTTGTTTTCGCGCTGTTCCCTTTTCAGCACTGTTATAACAACTAGACCGCAACAACACCCTCGTAAACTTGAGTTCTTTCACAACAGGCACTTTCCTTTCCCATGTGTCAGCGCCTGTTTTGTACGTTCCTCTCTTCGTCTTGAGTTCGCGCTGTTCGCTTTTTAGCAATGTTATACCAACTAGACCGCAACAACACCCTCGTAAGCTTCATTTCTTCTACAACGGGCACTTCCCCTTCCCATGCGATAGCGGCTGTGTTGGACGTTCCTCTCTTCGTCTTGTGTTCGCGCTGCTCCCTTTTCAGCAATGTTATACTAACTAGCCCGCTACAACACCCTCGTAAACATCATTTGTTCTACAACGGGCACTTTCCCTTCCCATGTGTCAGCGCCTGTGTTGTACGTTCCTCTCTTCGTCTTGAGTTCACGCTGTTCCCTTTTCAGCAATGTTATACCAACTAGGTCGCAACAACACCCTCGTAAACTTAATTTGTTCTACAACGGGCACTTTCCCTTCCCATGTGTCAGCGCCTGTGTTGTACGTTCCTCTCTTCGCCTTGTCTTCGCGCTTTTCCCTTTTCAGCAATGTTATACCAACTAGCCCGCAACAACACCCTCGCAAACATCATTTGTTCTTCAACGGGCACTTTCCCTTCCCATGTGTCAGCGCCTGTGTTGTACGTTCCTCTATTCGCATTGTCTTCGCGCTGTTCCCTTTTCAGCAATGTTATACCAACTAGCCCGACACAACACCCTCGTAAACTTCATTTGTTCTACAACGGGCACTTTCCCTTCCCATGTGTCAGCGCCTGTGTTGTACGTTCCTCTTTTCGCCTTGTCTTTGCGCTGTTCCCTTTTCAGCAATGTTATAACAACTAGCTCGCAATAACACCCTCGTAAACTTCATTTCTTTCACAACGGGCACATTCCCTTCCCATGTGTCAGCGCCTGTCTTGTACGTTCCTCTCTTCGCCTTGTCTTCGCGCTGTTTCCTTTTCAGCAATGTTATAACAACTAGACCGCAACAACACCCTCCTAAACTTCATTTCTTTCACAACGGGCACTTTCCCTTCCCATGTGTCAGCGCCTGTGTTGTACGCTCCTCTCTTCGCCTTGTCTTCGCGCTGTTCCCTTTTCTGCAATGTTATACCAACTAGCCCGCAACAACGCCCTCGTAAACTTCATTTGTTCTACAACGGGCACTTTCCCTTCCCATGTCTCATCGCCTGTGTGGTACGTTCCTCTCTTCGCCTTGTCTTCGCGCTGTTCCCTTTTCAGCAATGTTATAACAAATAGCCCGCAACAACACCCTCGTAAACTTCATTTCTTTCACAACGGGCACTTTCCCTTCCCATGTGTCAGCGCCTGTCTTGTACATTCCTCTCTTCGCCTTGTCTTCGCGCTGTTCCCTTTTCAGCAATGTTATAACAACTAGACCGCAACAACACCCTCCTAAACTTAATTTCTTTCACAACAGGCACTTTCCCTTCCCATGTGTCAGCGCCTGTTTTTTACGTTCCTCTCTTCGTCTTGAGTTCGCGCCGTTCCCTTTTCAGCCATGTTATACCAACTAGCCCGCAGCAACACCCTCGTAAACTTCATTTCTTTCACAACGGGCACTTTCCCTTCCCATGTGTCAGCGCCTGTGTTGTACATTCCTCTCTTCGTCTTGAGTTCGCGCTGTTTCCTTTTCAGCAATGTTATACCAACCAGCCCGCAACAACACCCTGATAAACTTCATTTCTTTCACAACGGGCACTTTCCCTTCCCATGTCTCAGCGCCTGTGTGGTACGTTCCTCTCTTCGCCTTGTCTTCGCGCTGGTCCCATTTCAGCAATGTTATAACAAATAGCCCGCAACAACACCCTCGTAAACTTCATTTCTTTCACAACGGGCACTTTCCCTTCCCATGTGTCAGCGCCTGTCTTGTACATTCCTCTCTTCGCCTTGTCTTCGCGCTGTTCCCTTTTCAGCAATGGTATAACAACTAGCCCGCAACAACACCCTCGTGAACTTAATTTATTTCACAACAGGCACGTTCCCTTCCCATGTATCAGCGCCTGTTTTGTACGTTCCTCTCTTCGTCTTGAGTTCTCGCTGTTCCCTTTTCAGCAATGTTATACCAACTAGACCGCAACAACAACCTCGTAAGCTTCATTTCTTCTACAACGGGCACTTCCCCTTCCCATGCGATAGCGGCTGTGTTGGATGTTCCTCTCTTCGTCTTGTGTTCGCGCTGTTCCCTTTTCAGCAATGTTATAACAACTAGCTCGCAACAACACCCTCGTAAACTTCATTTCTTTCACAACGGGCACTTTCTCTTCCCATGTGTAAGCGCCTGTCTTGTACTTTCCTCTCTTTGCCTTGTCTTCGCGCTGTTCCTTTTTCAGCACTGTTATAACAACTAGACCGCAACAACACCCTCGTAAACTTATTTTTCTTTCACAACAGGCACTTTCCTTTCCCATGTGTCAGCGCCTGTTTTGTACGTTCCTCTCTTCGTCTTGAGTTCGCGCTGTTCCCTTTTCAGCAATGTTATACCAACTAGCCCGCAACAACACCCTCGTAAACTTCATTTCATTCACAACGGGCACTTTCCCTTCCCATGTGTCCGCACCTGTGTTGTACGCTCCTCTCTTCGCCTTGTCTTCGCGCTGTTCCCTTTTCAGCAATGTTATACCAACTAGGTCGCAACAACACCCCCGTAAACTTAATTTGTTCTACAACGGGTACTTTCCCTTCCCATGTGTCAGCGCCTGTGTTGTACGTTCCTCTCTTCGCCTTGTCTTCGCGCTGTTCCCTTTTCAGCAATGTTATTCCAACTAGCCCGCAACAACACCCTCGTAAACTTCATTTCTTTCACAACGGGCACTTTCCCTTCCCATGTGTCAGCGCCTGTGTTGTACATTCCTCTCTTCGTCTTGAGTTCGCGCTGTTTCCTTTTCAGCAATGTTATACCAACCAGCCCGCAACACCCTGATAAACTTCATTTCTTTCACAACGGGCACTTTCCCTTCCCATGTGTCAGCGCCTGTGTTGTACGCTCCTCTCTTCGCCTTGTCTTCGCGCTGTTTCCTTTTCTGCAATGTTATACCAACTAGCCCACAACAACGCCTTCGTAAACTTCATTTGTTCTACAACGGGCACTTTCCCTTCCCATGTCTCAGCGCCTGTGTGGTACGTTCCTCTCTTCGCCTTGTCTTCGCGCTGGTCCCATTTCAGCAATGTTATAACAAATAGCCCGCAACAACACCCTCGTAAACTTCATTTTTTTCACAACGGGCACTTTCCCTTCCCATGTGTCAGCGCCTGTCTTGTACATTCCTCTCTTCGCCTTGTCTTCGCGCTGTTCCCTTTTCAGCAATGTTATAACAACTAGCTCGCAACAACACCCTCGTAAACTTCATTTCTTTCACAACGGGCACTTTCCCTTCCCATGTGTAAGCGCCTGTCTTGTACTTTCCTCTCTTCGCCTTGTCTTCGCGCTGTTTTCTTTTCAGCAATGTTATACCAACTAGACCGCAACAACACCCTCGTAAACTTCATTTCTTCTACAACGGGCACTTCCCCTTCCCATGCGATAGCGGCTGTGTTGGACGTTCCTCTCTTCGTCTTGTGTTCGCGCTGTTCCCTTTTCAGCAATGTTATAACAACTAGCTCGCAACAACACCCTCGTAAACTTCATTTCTTTCTCAACGGGCACTTTCTCTTCCCATGTGTAAGCGCCTGACTTGTACGTTCCTCTCTTCGCCTTGTCTTCGCGCTGTTCCCTTTTCAGCACTGTTATAACAACTAGACCGCAACAACACCCTCGTAAACTTAATTTCTTTCACAACAGGCACTTTTCTTTCCCATGTGTCAGCGCCTGTTTTGTACGTTCCTCTCTTCGTCTTGAGTTCGCGCTGTTCCCTTTTCAGCAATGTTATACCAACTAGCCCGCAACAACACCCTCGTAAACTTCATTTCTTTCACAACGGGCACTTCCCCTTCTCATGTGCCAGCGCCTGTGTTGTACGCTCCTCTCTTCGCCTTGTCTTCGCGCTGTTCCCTTTTCAGCAATGTTATACCAACTAGCCCGCAACAACACCCTCGTAAACATCATTTGTTCTACAACGGGCAGTTTCCCTTCCCATGTGTCAGCGCCTGTGTTGTTCGTTCCTCTCTTCGCCTTGTCTTCGCGCTGTTCCCTTTTCAGCAATGTTATACCAACTAACCCGCAACAACACCCTCGTAAACTTCATTTGTTCTACAACGGGCACTTTCCCTTCCCATGTGTCAGCGCCTGTGTTGTACGTTCCTCTCTTCGCCTTGTCTTCGCGCTGTTCCCTTTTCAGCAAAGTTATAACAACTAGCTCGCAACAACACCCTCGTAAACTTTATTTCTTTCACAACGGGCACTTTCCCTTCCCATGTGTAAGCGCCTGTCTTGTACGTTCCTCTCTTCGTCTTGAGTTCGCGCTGTTCCCTTTTCAGATATGTTATACCAACTAGCCCGCTACAACACCCTCGTACACTTCATTTCTTTCACAACGGGCACTTTCCCTTCCCATTTGTCAGCGCCTGTGTTGTACGCTCCTCTCTTCGCCTTGTCTTCGCGCTGTTCCCTTTTCAGCAATGTTATACCAACTAGGTCGCAACAACACCCTCGTAAACTTAATTTGTTCTACAACGGGTAGTTTCCCTTCCCATGTGTCAGCGCCTGTCTTGTACGTTCCTCTCTTCGCCTTGTCTTCGCGCTGTTTCCTTTTCAGCAATGTTATACCAACCAGCCCGCAACAACACCCTGATAAACTTCATTTCTTTCACAACGGGCACTTTCCCTTCCCATGTGTCAGCGCCTGTGTTGTACGCTCCTCTCTTCGCCTTGTCTTCGCGCTGTTCCCTTTTCTGCAATGTTATACCAACTAGCCCACAACAACGCCTTCGTAAACTTCATTTGTTCTACAACGGGCACTTTCCCTTCCCATGTCTCAGCGCCTGTGTGGTACGTTCCTCTCTTCGCCTTGTCTTCGCGCTGTTCCCATTTCAGCAATGTTATAACAAATAGCCCGCAACAACACCCTCGTAAACTTCATTTCTTTCACAACGGGCACTTTCCCTTCCCATGTGTAAGCGCCTGTCTTGTACTTTCCTCTCTTCGCCTTGTCTTCGCGCTGTTTTCTTTTCAGCAATGTTATACCAACTAGACCGCAACAACACCCTCGTAAACTTCATTTCTTCTACAACGGGCACTTCCCCTTCCCATGCGATAGCGGCTGTGTTGGACGTTCCTCTCTTCGTCTTGTGTTCGCGCTGTTCCCTTTTCAGCAATGTTATAACAACTAGCTCGCAACAACACCCTCGTAAACTTCATTTCTTTCTCAACGGGCACTTTCTCTTTCCATGTGTAAGCGCCTGACTTGTACGTTCCTCTCTTCGCCTTGTCTTCGCGCTGTTCCCTTTTCAGCACTGTTATAACAACTAGACCGCAACAACACCCTCGTAAACTTAATTTCTTTCACAACAGGCACTTTTCTTTCCCATGTGTCAGCGCCTGTTTTGTACGTTCCTCTCTTCGTCTTGAGTTCGCGCTGTTCCCTTTTCAGCAATGTTATACCAACTAGCCCGCAACAACACCCTCGTAAACTTCATTTCTTTCACAACGGGCACTTCCCCTTCTCATGTGCCAGCGCCTGTGTTGTACGCTCCTCTCTTCGCCTTGTCTTCGCGCTGTTCCCTTTTCAGCAATGTTATACCAACTAGGTCGCAACAACACCCTCGTAAACTTAATTTGTTCTACAACGGGTACTTTCCATTCCCATGTGTCAGCGCCTGTCTTGTACGTTCCTCTCTTCGCCTTGTCTTCGCGCTGTTTCCTTTTCAGCAATGTTATACCAACCAGCCCGCAACAACACCCTGATAAACTTCATTTCTTTCACAACGGGCACTTTCCCTTCCCATGTGTCAGCGCCTGTGTTGTACGCTCCTCTCTTCGCCTTGTCTTCGCGCTGTTCCCTTTTCTGCAATGTTATACCAACTAGCCCACAACAACGCCTTCGTAAACTTCATTTGTTCTACAACGGGCACTTTCCCTTCCCATGTCTCAGCGCCTGTGTGGTACGTTCCTCTCTTCGCCTTGTCTTCGCGCTGTTCCCATTTCAGCAATGTTATAACAAATAGCCCGCAACAACACCCTCGTAAACTTCATTTCTTTCACAACGGGCACTTTCCCTTCCCATGTGTCAGCGCCTGTCTTGTACATTCCTCTCTTCGCCTTGTCTTCGCGCTGTTCCCTTTTCAGCAATGTTATAACAACTAGCTCGCAACAACACCCTCGTAAACTTCATTTCTTTCACAACGGGCACTTTCCCTTCCCATGTGTAAGCGCCTGTCTTGTACTTTCCTCTCTTCGCCTTGTCTTCGCGCTGTTTTCTTTTCAGCAATGTTATACCAACTAGACCGCAACAACACCCTCGTAAACTTCATTTCTTCTACAACGGGCACTTCCCCTTCCCATGCGATAGCGGCTGTGTTGGACGTTCCTCTCTTCGTCTTGTGTTCGCGCTGTTCCCTTTTCAGCAATGTTATAACAACTAGCTCGCAACAACACCCTCGTAAACTTCATTTCTTTCTCAACGGGCACTTTCTCTTCCCATGTGTAAGCGCCTGACTTGTACGTTCCTCTCTTCGCCTTGTCTTCGCGCTGTTCCCTTTTCAGCACTGTTATAACAACTAGACCGCAACAACACCCTCGTAAACTTAATTTCTTTCACAACAGGCACTTTTCTTTCCCATGTGTCAGCGCCTGTTTTGTACGTTCCTCTCTTCGTCTTGAGTTCGCGCTGTTCCCTTTTCAGCAATGTTATACCAACTAGCCCGCAACAACACCCTCGTAAACTTCATTTCTTTCACAACGGGCACTTCCCCTTCTCATGTGCCAGCGCCTGTGTTGTACGCTCCTCTCTTCGCCTTGTCTTCGCGCTGTTCCCTTTTCAGCAATGTTATACCAACTAGCCCGCAACAACACCCTCGTAAACATCATTTGTTCTACAACGGGCAGTTTCCCTTCCCATGTGTCAGCGCCTGTGTTGTTCGTTCCTCTCTTCGCCTTGTCTTCGCGCTGTTCCCTTTTCAGCAATGTTATACCAACTAACCCGCAACAACACCCTCGTAAACTTCATTTGTTCTACAACGGGCACTTTCCCTTCCCATGTGTCAGCGCCTGTGTTGTACGTTCCTCTCTTCGCCTTGTCTTCGCGCTGTTCCCTTTTCAGCAAAGTTATAACAACTAGCTCGCAACAACACCCTCGTAAACTTTATTTCTTTCACAACGGGCACTTTCCCTTCCCATGTGTAAGCGCCTGTCTTGTACGTTCCTCTCTTCGTCTTGAGTTCGCGCTGTTCCCTTTTCAGATATGTTATACCAACTAGCCCGCTACAACACCCTCGTACACTTCATTTCTTTCACAACGGGCACTTTCCCTTCCCATTTGTCAGCGCCTGTGTTGTACGCTCCTCTCTTCGCCTTGTCTTCGCGCTGTTCCCTTTTCAGCAATGTTATACCAACTAGGTCGCAACAACACCCTCGTAAACTTAATTTGTTCTACAACGGGTACTTTCCCTTCCCATGTGTCAGCGCCTGTCTTGTACGTTCCTCTCTTCGCCTTGTCTTCGCGCTGTTTCCTTTTCAGCAATGTTATACCAACCAGCCCGCAACAACACCCTGATAAACTTCATTTCTTTCACAACGGGCACTTTCCCTTCCCATGTGTCAGCGCCTGTGTTGTACGCTCCTCTCTTCGCCTTGTCTTCGCGCTGTTCCCTTTTCTGCAATGTTATACCAACTAGCCCACAACAACGCCTTCGTAAACTTCATTTGTTCTACAACGGGCACTTTCCCTTCCCATGTCTCAGCGCCTGTGTGGTACGTTCCTCTCTTCGCCTTGTCTTCGCGCTGTTCCCATTTCAGCAATGTTATAACAAATAGCCCGCAACAACACCCTCGTAAACTTCATTTCTTTCACAACGGGCACTTTCCCTTCCCATGTGTCAGCGCCTGTCTTGTACATTCCTCTCTTCGCCTTGTCTTCGCGCTGTTCCCTTTTCAGCAATGTTATAACAACTAGCCCGCAACAACACCCTCGTGAACTTAATTTCTTTCACAACAGGCACTTTCCTTTCCCATGTGTCAGCGCCTGTTTTGTACGTTCCTCTCTTCGTCTTGAGTTCGCGCTGTTCCCTTTTCAGCAATGTTATACCAACTAGCCCGCAACAACACCCTCGTAAATTTCATTTCATTCACAACGGGCACTTTCCCTTCTCATGTGTCAGCACCTGTGTTGTACGCTCCTCTCTTCGCCTTGTCTTCGCGCTGTTCCCTTTTCAGCAATGTTATACCAACTAGGTCGCAACAACACCCCCGTAAACTTAATTTGTTCTACAACGGGTACTTTCCCTTCCCATGTATCAGCGCCTGTGTTGTACGTTCCTCTCTTCGCCTTGCCTTCGCGCTGTTCCCTTTTCAGCAATGTTATTCCAACTAGCCCGCAACAACACCCTCGTAAACTTCATTTGTTCTACAACGGGCACTTTCCCTTCCCATGTGTCAGCGCCTGTGTTGTACGTTCCTCTCTTCGCCTTGTCTTCGCGCTGTTCCCTTTTCAGCAATGTTATAACAACTAGCTCGCAACAACACCCTCGTAAACTTCATTTCTTTCACAACGGGCACTTTCCCTTCCCATGTGTAAGCGCCTGTCTTGTACTTTCCTCTCTTCGCCTTGTCTTCGCGCTGTTTCCTTTTCAGCAATGTTATACCAACTAGACCGCAACAACACCCTCGTAAACTTCATTTCTTCTACAACGGGCACTTCCCCTTCCCATGCGATAGCGGCTGTGTTGGACGTTCCTCTCTTCGTCTTGTGTTCGCGCTGTTCCCTTTTCAGCAATGTTATAACAACTAGCTCGCAACAACACCCTCGTAAACTTCATTTCTTTCTCAACGGGCACTTTCTCTTCCCATGTGTAAGCGCCTGCCTTGTACGTTAATCTCTTCGCCTTGTCTTCGCGCTGTTTCCTTTTCAGCAATGTTATACCAACTAGACCGCAACAACACCCTCGTAAACTTCATTTCTTCTACAACGGGCACTTCCCCTTCCCATGCGATAGCGGCTGTGTTGGACGTTCCTCTCTTCGTCTTGTGTTCGCGCTGTTCCCTTTTCAGCAATGTTATAACAACTAGCTCGCAACAACACCCTCGTAAACTTCATTTCTTTCTCAACGGGCACTTTCTCTTCCCATGTGTAAGCGCCTGCCTTGTACGTTCCTCTCTTCGCCTTGTCTTCGCGCTGTTCCCTTTTCAGCACTGTTATAACAACTAGACCGACACAACACCCTCGTAAACTTAATTTCTTTCACAACAAGCACTTTTCTTTCCCATGTGTCAGCGCCTGTTTTGTACGTTCCTCTCTTCGTCTTGAGTTCGCGCTGTTCCCTTTTCAGCAATGTTATACCAACTAGCCCGCAACAACACCCTCGTAAACTTCATTTCTTTCACAACGGGCACTTCCCCTTCTCATGTGCCAGCGCCTGTGTTGTACGCTCCTCTCTTCGCCTTGTCTTCGCGCTGTTCCCTTTTCAGCAATGTTATACCAACTAGCCCGCAACAACACCCTCGTAAACATCATTTGTTCTACAACGGGCAGTTTCCCTTCCCATGTGTCAGCGCCTGTGTTGTTCGTTCCTCTCTTCGCCTTGTCTTCGCGCTGTTCCCTTTTCAGCAATGTTATACCAACTAACCCGCAACAAACCCTCGTAAACTTCATTTGTTCTACAACGGGCACTTTCCCTTCCCATGTGTTAGCGGCTGTTTTGTATTTTCCGCTGTTCGTCTTGAGTTCGCGCTGTTCTCTTTTCACCAATGTTATAACTAGCGCGCAACAACACCCTCGTAAACTTCATTTCTTCCACAACGGGCACTTTCATTTCCCATGTGCCATCGCCTGTGTGGTACGTTCCTCTCTTCGCCTTGTCTTCGCGCTGTTCCCTTTTCAGCAATGTTATAACAAATAGCCCGCAACAACACCCTCGTAAACTTCATTTCTTTCACAACGGGCACTTTCCCTTCCCATGTGTCAGCGCCTGTCTTGTACATTCCTCTCTTCGCCTTGTCTTCGCGCTGTTCCCTTTTCAGCAATGTTATAACAACTGGACCGCAACAACACCCTCCTAAACTTAATTTCTTTCACAACAGGCACTTTCCCTTCCCATGTGTCAGCGCCTGTTTTTTACGTTCCTCTCTTCGTCTTGAGTTCGCGCCGTTCCCTTTTCAGCAATGTTATACCAACTAGCCCGCAGCAACACCCTCGTAAACTTCATTTCTTTCACAACGGGCACTTGCCCTTCCCATGTGTCAGCGCCTGTGTTGTACATTCCTCTCTTCGTCTTGAGTTCGCGCTGTTTCCTTTTCAGCAATGTTATACCAACCAGCCCGCAACAACACACTGATAAACTTCATTTCTTTCACAACGGGCACTTTCCCTTCCCATGTGTCAGCGCCTGTGTTGTACGCTCCTCTCTTCGCCTTGTCTTCGCGCTGTTCCCTTTTCTGCAATGTTATACCAACTAGCCCACAACAACGCCTTCGTAAACTTCATTTGTTCTACAACGGGCACTTTCCCTTCCCATGTCTCAGCGCCTGTGTGGTACGTTCCTCTCTTCGCCTTGTCTTCGCGCTGGTCCCATTTCAGCAATGTTATAACAAATAGCCCGCAACAACACCCTCGTAAACTTCATTTCTTTCACAACGGGCACTTTCCCTTCCCATGTGTCAGCGCCTGTCTTGTACATTCCTCTCTTCGCCTTGTCTTCGCGCTGTTCCCTTTTCAGCAATGGTATAACAACTAGCCCGCAACAACACCCTCGTGAACTTAATTTATTTCACAACAGGCACGTTCCCTTCCCATGTATCAGCGCCTGTTTTGTACGTTCCTCTCTTCGTCTTGAGTTCTCGCTGTTCCCTTTTCAGCAATGTTATACCAACTAGACCGCAACAACAACCTCGTAAGCTTCATTTCTTCTACAACGGGCACTTCCCCTTCCCATGCGATAGCGGCTGTGTTGGATGTTCCTCTCTTCGTCTTGTGTTCCCGCTGTTCCCTTTTCAGCAATGTTATAACAACTAGCTCGCAACAGCACCCTCGTAAACTTCATTTCTTTCACAACGGGCACTTTCTCTTCCCATGTGTAAGCGCCTGTCTTGTACTTTCCTCTCTTTGCCTTGTCTTCGCGCTGTTCCTTTTTCAGCACTGTTATAACAACTAGACCGCAACAACACCCTCGTAAACTTATTTTTCTTTCACAACAGGCACTTTCCTTTCCCATGTGTCAGCGCCTGTTTTGTACGTTCCTCTCTTCGTCTTGAGTTCGCGCTGTTCCCTTTTCAGCAATGTTATACCAACTAGCCCGCAACAACACCCTCGTAAACTTCATTTCATTCACAACGGGCACTTTCCCTTCCCATGTGTCCGCACCTGTGTTGTACGCTCCTCTCTTCGCCTTGTCTTCGCGCTGTTCCCTTTTCAGCAATGTTATACCAACTAGGTCGCAACAACACCCCCGTAAACTTAATTTGTTCTACAACGGGTACTTTCCCTTCCCATGTGTCAGCGCCTGTGTTGTACGTTCCTCTCTTCGCCTTGTCTTCGCGCTGTTCCCTTTTCAGCAATGTTATTCCAACTAGCCCGCAACAACACCCTCGTAAACTTCATTTCTTTCACAACGGGCACTTTCCCTTCCCATGTGTCAGCGCCTGTGTTGTACATTCCTCTCTTCGTCTTGAGTTCGCGCTGTTTCCTTTTCAGCAATGTTATACCAACCAGCCCGCAACAACACCCTGATAAACTTCATTTCTTTCACAACGGGCACTTTCCCTTCCCATGTGTCAGCGCCTGTGTTGTACGCTCCTCTCTTCGCCTTGTCTTCGCGCTGTTTCCTTTTCTGCAATGTTATACCAACTAGCCCACAACAACGCCTTCGTAAACTTCATTTGTTCTACAACGGGCACTTTCCCTTCCCATGTCTCAGCGCCTGTGTGGTACGTTCCTCTCTTCGCCTTGTCTTCGCGCTGGTCCCATTTCAGCAATGTTATAACAAATAGCCCGCAACAACACCCTCGTAAACTTCATTTCTTTCACAACGGGCACTTTCCCTTCCCATGTGTCAGCGCCTGTCTTGTACATTCCTCTCTTCGCCTTGTCTTCGCGCTGTTCCCTTTTCAGCAATGTTATAACAACTAGCTCGCAACAACACCCTCGTAAACTTCATTTCTTTCACAACGGGCACTTTCCCTTCCCATGTGTAAGCGCCTGTCTTGTACTTTCCTCTCTTCGCCTTGTCTTCGCGCTGTTTTCTTTTCAGCAATGTTATACCAACTAGACCGCAACAACACCCTCGTAAACTTCATTTCTTCTACAACGGGCACTTCCCCTTCCCATGCGATAGCGGCTGTGTTGGACGTTCCTCTCTTCGTCTTGTGTTCGCGCTGTTCCCTTTTCAGCAATGTTATAACAACTAGCTCGCAACAACACCCTCGTAAACTTCATTTCTTTCTCAACGGGCACTTTCTCTTCCCATGTGTAATCGCCTGACTTGTACGTTCCTCTCTTCGCCTTGTCTTCGCGCTGTTCCCTTTTCAGCACTGTTATAACAACTAGACCGCAACAACACCCTCGTAAACTTAATTTCTTTCACAACAGGCACTTTTCTTTCCCATGTGTCAGCGCCTGTTTTGTACGTTCCTCTCTTCGTCTTGAGTTCGCGCTGTTCCCTTTTCAGCAATGTTATACCAACTAGCCCGCAACAACACCCTCGTAAACTTCATTTCTTTCACAACGGGCACTTCCCCTTCTCATGTGCCAGCGCCTGTGTTGTACGCTCCTCTCTTCGCCTTGTCTTCGCGCTGTTCCCTTTTCAGCAATGTTATACCAACTAGCCCGCAACAACACCCTCGTAAACATCATATGTTCTACAACGGGCAGTTTCCCTTCCCATGTGTCAGCGCCTGTGTTGTTCGTTCCTCTCTTCGCCTTGTCTTCGCGCTGTTCCCTTTTCAGCAATGTTATACCAACTAACCCGCAACAACACCCTCGTAAACTTCATTTGTTCTACAACGGGCACTTTCCCTTCCCATGTGTCAGCGCCTGTGTTGTACGTTCCTCTCTTCGCCTTGTCTTCGCGCTGTTTCCTTTTCAGCAAAGTTATAACAACTAGCTCGCAACAACACCCTCGTAAACTTTATTTCTTTCACAACGGGCACTTTCCCTTCCCATGTGTAAGCGCCTGTCTTGTACGTTCCTCTCTTCGTCTTGAGTTCGCGCTGTTCCCTTTTCAGATATGTTATACCAACTAGCCCGCTACAACACCCTCGTACACTTCATTTCTTTCACAACGGGCACTTTCCCTTCCCATTTGTCAGCGCCTGTGTTGTACGCTCCTCTCTTCGCCTTGTCTTCGCGCTGTTCCCTTTTCAGCAATGTTATACCAACTAGGTCGCAACAACACCCTCGTAAACTTAATTTGTTCTACAACGGGTACTTTCCCTTCCCATGTGTCAGCGCCTGTCTTGTACGTTCCTCTCTTCGCCTTGTCTTCGCGCTGTTTCCTTTTCAGCAATGTTATACCAACCAGCCCGCAACAACACCCTGATAAACTTCATTTCTTTCACAACGGGCACTTTCCCTTCCCATGTGTCAGCGCCTGTGTTGTACGCTCCTCTCTTCGCCTTGTCTTCGCGCTGTTCCCTTTTCAGCAATGTTATACCAACTAGGTCGCAACAACACCCCCGTAAACTTAATTTGTTCTACAACGGGTACTTTCCCTTCCCATGTATCAGCGCCTGTGTTGTACGTTCCTCTCTTCGCCTTGTCTTCGCGCTGTTCCCTTTTCAGCAATGTTATTCCAACTAGCCCGCAACAACACCCTCGTAAACTTCATTTGTTCTACAACGGGCACTTTCCCTTCCCATGTGTCAGCGCCTGTGTTGTACGTTCCTCTCTTCGCCTTGTCTTCGCGCTGTTCCCTTTTCAGCAATGTTATAACAACTAGCTCGCAACAACACCCTCGTAAACTTCATTTCTTTCACAACGGGCACTTTCCCTTCCCATGTGTAAGCGCCTGTCTTGTACTTTCCTCTCTTCGCCTTGTCTTCGCGCTGTTTCCTTTTCAGCAATGTTATACCAACTAGACCGCAACAACACCCTCGTAAACTTCATTTCTTCTACAACGGGCACTTCCCCTTTCCATGCGATAGCGGCTGTGTTGGACGTTCCTCTCTTCGTCTTGTGTTCGCGCTGTTCCCTTTTCAGCAATGTTATAACAACTAGCTCGCAACAACACCCTCGTAAACTTCATTTCTTTCTCAACGGGCACTTTCTCTTCCCATGTGTAAGCGCCTGCCTTGTACGTTAATCTCTTCGCCTTGTCTTCGCGCTGTTTCCTTTTCAGCAATGTTATACCAACTAGACCGCAACAACACCCTCGTAAACTTCATTTCTTCTACAACGGGCACTTCCCCTTCCCATGCGATAGCGGCTGTGTTGGACGTTCCTCTCTTCGTCTTGTGTTCGCGCTGTTCCCTTTTCAGCAATGTTATAACAACTAGCTCGCAACAATACCCTCGTAAACTTCATTTCTTTCTCAACGGGCACTTTCTCTTCCCATGTGTAAGCGCCTGCCTTGTACGTTCCTCTCTTCGCCTTGTCTTCGCGCTGTTCCCTTTTCAGCACTGTTATAACAACTAGACCGACACAACACCCTCGTAAACTTAATTTCTTTCACAACAAGCACTTTTCTTTCCCATGTGTCAGCGCCTGTTTTGTACGTTCCTCTCTTCGTCTTGAGTTCGCGCTGTTCCCTTTTCAGCAATGTTATACCAACTAGCCCGCAACAACATCCTCGTAAACTTCATTTCTTTCACAACGGGCACTTCCCCTTCTCATGTGCCAGCGCCTGTGTTGTACGCTCCTCTCTTCGCCTTGTCTTCGCGCTGTTCCCTTTTCAGCAATGTTATACCAACTAGCCCGCAACAACACCCTCGTAAACATCATTTGTTCTACAACGGGCAGTTTCCCTTCCCATGTGTCAGCGCCTGTGTTGTTCGTTCCTCTCTTCGCCTTGTCTTCGCGCTGTTCCCTTTTCAGCAATGTTATACCAACTAACCCGCAACAAACCCTCGTAAACTTCATTTGTTCTACAACGGGCACTTTCCCTTCCCATGTGTTAGCGGCTGTTTTGTATTTTCCGCTGTTCGTCTTGAGTTCGCGCTGTTCTCTTTTCACCAATGTTATAACTAGCGCGCAACAACACTTTCGTAAACTTCATTTCTTCCACAACGGGCACTTTCATTTCCCATGTGCCAGCGCCTGTGTTGTACGTTCCTCTCTTCGCCTTGTCTTCGCGCTGTTGCCTTTTCAGCAATGTTATAACTAGCCCGCAACAACACCCTCGTAAACTTCATTTCTTTCACAACGGGCACGTTCCCTTCCCATGTGTCAGCGCCTGTGTTGTACGTTCCTCTCTTCGCCTTGTCTTCGCGCTGTTTCCTTTTCAGCAATGTTATAACAACTAGCCAGCAACAACCCCCTCGTAAACTTCATTTCTTCCACAACGGGCACTTTCTCTTCCCATGTGTCAGCGCCTGTGTAGTACGCTACTCTCTTCGCCTTGTGTTCGCGCTGTTACCTTTTCAGAAATGTTATAAAACTAGCCCGCAACAACACCCTCGTAAACTTAATTTCTTTCACAACAGGCACTTTCCCTTCCCATGTGTCAGCGCCTGTTTTGTATGTTCCTCTCTTCGTCTCGTGTTCGCGCTGTTCCCTTTTCAGCAATGTTATACCAACTAGCTCGCAACAACACCCTCGTCAACTTCATTTCTTCTACAACGGGCACTTTCCCTTCCCATGTGTCAGCGCCTGTGTTGTACGTTCCTCTCTTTGCCTTGTCTTCGCGCTGTTCTCTTTTCAGCAATGCTATAACAACTAGCCCGCAACAACACCCTCGTAAACTTCATTTCTTCCACAACGGGCACTTTCTCTTCCCATGTGTCAGCGCCTGTGTAGTACGCTCCTCTCTTCGCCTTGTGTTCGCGCTGTTACCTTCTCAGAAATGTTATAACAACTAGCCCGCAACAACACCCTCGTAAACTTCATTTGTTCTACAACGGGCACTTTCCCTTCCCATGTGTCAGCGCCTGTCTTGTACGTTCCTCTCTTCGCCTTGTCTTCGCGCTTTTCCTTTTCAGCAATGTTATACCAACCAGCCCGCAACAACACCCTGATAAACTTCATTTCTTTCACAACGGGCACTTTCCCTTCCCATGTGTCAGCGCCTGTGTTGTACGCTCCTCTCTTCGCCTTGTCTTCGCGCTGTTCCCTTTTCTGCAATGTTATACCAACTAGCCCACAACAACGCCTTCGTAAACTTCATTTGTTCTACAACGGGCACTTTCCCTTCCCATGTCTCAGCGCCTGTGTCGTACGTTCCTCTCTTCGCCTTGTCTTCGCGCTGTTCCCATTTCAGCGATGTTATAACAAATAGCCCGCAACAACACCCTCGTAAACTTCATTTCTTTCACAACGGGCACTTTCCCTTCCCATGTGTCAGCGCCTGTCTTGTACATTCCTCTCTTCGCCTTGTCTTCGCGCTGTTCCCTTTTCAGCAATGTTATAACAACTAGCCCGCAACAACACCCTCGTGAACTTAATTTATTTCACAACAGGCACGTTCCCTTCCCATGTATCAGCGCCTGTTTTGTACGTTCCTCTCTTAGTCTTGAGTTCTCGCTGTTCCTTTTTCAGCACTGTTATAACAACTAGACCGCAACAACACCCTCGTAAACTTAATATCTTTCACAACAGGCACTTTCCTTTCCCATGTGTCAGCGCCTGTTTTGTACGTTCCTCTCTTTGTCTTGAGTTCGCGCTGTTCCCTTTTCAGCAATGTTATACCAACTAGCCCGCAACAACACCCTCGTAAACTTCATTTCATTCACAACGGGCACTTTCCCTTCCCATGTGTCAGCACCTGTGTTGTACGCTCCTCTCTTCGCCTTGTCTTCGCGCTGTTCCCTTTTCAGCAATGTTATACCAACTAGGTCGCAACAAAACCCCCGTAAACTTAATTTGTTCTACAACGGGTACTTTCCCTTCCCATGTGTCAGCGCCTGTGTTGTACGTTCCTCTCTACGCCTTGTCTTCGCGCTGTTTCCTTTTCAGCAAAGTTATAACAACTAGCTCGCAACAACACCCTCGTAAACTTTATTTCTTTCACAACAGGCACTTTCCCTTCCCATGTGTAAGCGCCTGTCTTGTACGTTCCTCTCTTCGTCTTGAGTTCGCGCTGTTCCCTTTTCAGATATGTTATACCAACTAGCCCGCTACAACACCCTCGTAAACTTCATTTCTTTCACAACGGGCACTTTCCCTTCCCATTTGTCAGCGCCTGTGTTGTACACTCCTCTCTTCGCCTTGTCTTCGCGCTGTTCCCTTGTCAGCAATGTTATACCAACTAGGTCGCAACAACACCCTCGTAAACTTAATTTGTTCTACAACGGGTACTTTCCCTTCCCATGTGTCAGCGCCTGTCTTGTACGTTCCTCTCTTCGCCTTGTCTTCGCGCGGTTTCCTTTTCAGCAATGTTATACCAACTAACCCGCAACAACACCCTCGTAAACTTCATTTGTTCTACAACGGGCACTTTCCCTTCCCATGTGTCAGCGCCTGTGTTGTGCGTTCCTCTCTTCGCCTTGTCTTCGCGCTGTTCCTTTTTTTTCAGCACTGTTATAACAACTAGACCGCAACAACACCCTCGTAAACTTATTTTTCTTTCACAACAGGCACTTTCCTTTCCCATGTGTCAGCGCCTGTTTTGTACGTTCCTCTCTTCGTCTTGAGTTCGCGCTGTTCCCTTTTCAGCAATGTTATACCAACTAGCCCGCAACAACACCCTCGTAAACTTCATTTCATTCACAACGGGCACTTTCCCTTCCCATGTGTCAGCACCTGTGTTGTACGCTCCTCTCTTCGCCTTGTCTTCGCGCTGTTCCCTTTTCAGCAATGTTATACCAACTAGGTCGCAACAACACCCCCGTAAACTTAATTTGTTCTACAACGGGTACTTTCCCTTCCCATGTGTCAGCGCCTGTGTTGTACGTTCCTCTCTTCGCCTTGTCTTCGCGCTGTTCCCTTTTCAGCAATGTTATTCCAACTAGCCCGCAACAACACCCTCGTAAACTTCAATTGTTCTACAACGGGCACTTTCCCTTCCCATGTGTCAGCGCCTGTGTTGTACGTTCCTCTCTTCGCCTTGTCTTCGCGCTGTTCCCTTTTCAGCAATGTTATAACAACTAGCTCGCAACAACACCCTCGTAAACTTCATTTCTTTCACAACGGGCACTTTCCCTTCCCATGTGTAAGCGCCTGTCTTGTACTTTCCTCTCTTCGCCTTGTCTTCGCGCTGTTTTCTTTTCAGCAATGTTATACCAACTAGACCGCAACAACACCCTCGT
This sequence comes from Amblyomma americanum, assembly GCF_052857255.1. Lineage (NCBI taxonomy): Eukaryota > Metazoa > Arthropoda > Arachnida > Ixodida > Ixodidae > Amblyomma > Amblyomma americanum. The sequence continues at coordinate 52,919,179 of NC_135500.1, forward strand.
AAACTTCATTTCTTCTACAACGGGCACTTCCCCTTCCCATGCGATAGCGGCTGTGTTGGACGTTCCTCTCTTCGTCTTGTGCTCGCGCTGTTCCCTTTTCAGCAATGTTATAACAACTAGCTCGCAACAACACCCTCGTAAACTTCATTTCTTTCTCAACGGGCACTTTCTCTTCCCATGTGTAAGCGCCTGACTTGTACGTTCCTCTCTTCGCCTTGTCTTCGCGCTGTTCCCTTTTCAGCACTGTTATAACAACTAGACCGCAACAACACCCTCGTAAACTTAATTTCTTTCACAACAGGCACTTTTCTTTCCCATGTGTCAGCGCCTGTTTTGTACGTTCCTCTCTTCGTCTTGAGTTCGCGCTGTTCCCTTTTCAGCAATGTTATACCAACTAGCCCGCAACAACACCCTCGTAAACTTCATTTCTTTCACAACGGGCACTTCCCCTTCTCATGCGCCAGCGCCTGTGTTGTACGCTCCTCTCCTCGCCTTGTCTTCGCGCTGTTACCTTTTCAGCAATGTTATACCAACTAGCCCGCAACAACACCCTCGTAAACATCATTTGTTCTACAACGGGCAGTTTCCCTTCCCATGTGTCAGCGCCTGTGTTGTTCGTTCCTCTCTTCGCCTTGTCTTCGCGCTGTTCCCTTTTCAGCAATGTTATACCAACTAACCCGCAACAACACCCTCGTAAACTTCATTTGTTCTACAACGGGCACTTTCCCTTCCCATGTGTCAGCGCCTGTGTTGTACGTTCCTCTCTTCGCCTTGTCTTCGCGCTGTTCCCTTTTCAGCAAAGTTATAACAACTAGCTCGCAACAACACCCTCGTATACTTTATTTCTTTCACAACGGGCACTTTCCCTTCCCATGTGTAAGCGCCTGTCTTGTACGTTCCTCTCTTCGTCTTGAGTTCGCGCTGTTCCCTTTTCAGATATGTTATACCAACTAGCCCGCTACAACACCCTCGTACACTTCATTTCTTTCACAACGGGCACTTTCCCTTCCCATTTGTCAGCGCCTGTGTTGTACGCTCCTCTCTTCGCCTTGTCTTCGCGCTGTTCCCTTTTCAGCAATGTTATACCAACTAGGTCGCAACAACACCCTCGTAAACTTAATTTGTTCTACAACGGGTACTTTCCCTTCCCATGTGTCAGCGCCTGTCTTGTACGTTCCACTCTTCGCCTTGTCTTCGCGCTGTTTCCTTTTCAGCAATGTTATACCAACCAGCCCGCAACAACACCCTGATAAACTTCATTTCTTTCACAACGGGCACTTTCCCTTCCCATGTGTCAGCGCCTGTGTTGTACGCTCCTCTCTTCGCCTTGTCTTCGCGCTGTTCCCTTTTCTGCAATGTTATACCAACTAGCCCACAACTACGCCTTCGTAAACTTCATTTGTTCTACAACGGGCACTTTCCCTTCCCATGTCTCAGCGCCTGTGTGGTACGTTCCTCTCTTCGCCTTGTCTTCGCGCTGTTCCCATTTCAGCAATGTTATAACAAATAGCCCGCAACAACACCCTCGTAAACTTCATTTCTTTCACAACGGGCACTTTCCCTTCCCATGTGTCAGCGCCTGTCTTGTACATTCCTCTCTTCGCCTTGTCTTCGCGCTGTTCCCTTTTCAGCAATGTTATAACAACTAGCCCGCAACAACACAATCGTGAACTTAATTTCTTTCACAACAGGAACTTTCCTTTCCCATGTGTCAGCGCCTGTTTTGTACGTTCCTCTCTTCGTCTTGAGTTCGCGCTGTTCCCTTTTCAGCAATGTTATACCAACTAGCCCGCAACAACACCCTCGTAAACTTCATTTCATTCACAACGGGCTCTTTCCCTTCCCATGTGTCAGCACCTGTGTTGTACGCTCCTCTCTTCGCCTTGTCTTCGCGCTGTTCCCTTTTCAGCAATGTTATACCAACTAGGTCGCAACAACACCCCCGTAAACTTAATTTGTTCTACAACGGGTACTTTCCCTTCCCATGTGTCAGCGCCTGTGTTGTACGTTCCTCTCTTCGCCTTGTCTTCGCGCTGTTCCCTTTTCAGCAATGTTATTCCAACTAGCCCGCAACAACACCCTCGTAAACTTCATTTGTTCTACAACGGGCACTTTCCCTTCCCATGTGTCAGCGCCTGTGTTGTACGTTCCTCTCTTCGCCTTGTCTTCGCGCTGTTCCCTTTTCAGCAATGTTATAACAACTAGCTCGCAACAACACCCTCGTAAACTTCATTTCTTTCACAACGGGCACTTTCCCTTCCCATGTGTAAGCGCCTGTCTTGTACTTTCCTCTCTTCGCCTTGTCTTCGCGCTGTTTCCTTTTCAGCAATGTTATACCAACTAGACCGCAACAACACCCTCGTAAACTTCATTTCTTCTACAACGGGCACTTCCCCTTCCCATGCGATAGCGGCTGTGTTGGACGTTCCTCTCTTCGTCTTGTGTTCGCGCTGTTCCCTTTTCAGCAATGTTATAACAACTAGCTCGCAACAACACCCTCGTAAACTTCATTTCTTTCTCAACGGGCACTTTCTCTCCCCATGTGTAAGCGCCTGCCTTGTACGTTAATCTCTTCGCCTTGTCTTCGCGCTGTTTCCTTTTCAGCAATGTTATACCAACTAGACCGCAACAACACCCTCGTAAACTTCATTTCTTCTACAACGGGCACTTCCCCTTCCCATGCGATAGCGGCTGTGTTGGACGTTCCTCTCTTCGTCTTGTGTTCGCGCTGTTCCCTTTTCAGTAATGTTATAACAACTAGCTCGCAACAACACCCTCGTAAACTTCATTTCTTTCTCAACGGGCACTTTCTCTTCCCATGTGTAAGCGCCTGCCTTGTACGTTCCTCTCTTCGCCTTGTCTTCGCGCTGTTCCCTTTTCAGCACTGTTATAACAACTAGACCGACACAACACCCTCGTAAACTTAATTTCTTTCACAACAAGCACTTTTCTTTCCCATGTGTCAGCGCCTGTTTTGTACGTTCCTCTCTTCGTCTTGAGTTCGCGCTGTTCCCTTTTCAGCAATGTTATACCAACTAGCCCGCAACAACACCCTCGTAAACTTCATTTCTTTCACAACGGGCACTTCCCCTTCTCATGTGCCAGCGCCTGTGTTGTACGCTCCTCTCTTCGCCTTGTCTTCGCGCTGTTCCCTTTTCAGCAATGTTATACCAACTAGCCCGCAACAACACCCTCGTAAACATCATTTGTTCTACAACGGGCAGTTTCCCTTCCCATGTGTCAGCGCCTGTGTTGTCCGTTCCTCTCTTCGCCTTGTCTTCGCGCTGTTCCCTTTTCAGCAATGTTATACCAACTAACCCGCAACAACACCCTCGTAAACTTCATTTGTTCTACAACGGGCACTTTCCCTTCCCATGTGTTAGCGGCTGTTTTGTATTTTCCGCTGTTCGTCTTGAGTTCGCTCTGTTCTCTTTTCACCAATGTTATAACTAGCGCGCAACAACACCCTCGTAAACTTTATTTCTTTCACAACAGGCACTTTCCCTTCCCATGTGTAAGCGCCTGTCTTGTACGTTCCTCTCTTCGTCTTGAGTTCGCGCTGTTCCCTTTTCAGATATGTTATACCAACTAGCCCGCTACAACACCCTCGTAAACTTCATTTCTTTCACAACGGGCACTTTCCCTTCCCATTTGTCAGCGCCTGTGTTGTACACTCCTCTCTTCGCCTTGTCTTCGCGCTGTTCCCTTTTCAGCAATGTTATACCAACTAGGTCGCAACAACACCCTCGTAAACTTAATTTGTTCTACAACGGGTACTTTCCCTTCCCATGTGTCAGCGCCTGTCTTGTACGTTCCTCTCTTCGCCTTGTCTTCGCGCGGTTTCCTTTTCAGCAATGTTATACCAACTAACCCGCAACAACACCCTCGTAAACTTCATTTGTTCTACAACGGGCACTTTCCCTTCCCATGTGTCAGCGCCTGTGTTGTGCGTTCCTCTCTTCGCCTTGTCTTCGCGCTGTTCCTTTTTCAGCACTGTTATAACAACTAGACCGCAACAACACCCTCGTAAACTTATTTTTCTTTCACAACAGGCACTTTCCTTTCCCATGTGTCAGCGCCTGTTTTGTACGTTCCTCTCTTCGTCTTGAGTTCGCGCTGTTCCCTTTTCAGCAATGTTATACCAACTAGCCCGCAACAACACCCTCGTAAACTTCATTTCATTCACAACGGGCACTTTCCCTTCCCATGTGTCAGCACCTGTGTTGTACGCTCCTCTCTTCGCCTTGTCTTCGCGCTGTTCCCTTTTCAGCAATGTTATACCAACTAGGTCGCAACAACACCCCCGTAAACTTAATTTGTTCTACAACGGGTACTTTCCCTTCCCATGTGTCAGCGCCTGTGTTGTACGTTCCTCTCTTCGCCTTGTCTTCGCGCTGTTCCCTTTTCAGCAATGTTATTCCAACTAGCCCGCAACAACACCCTCGTAAACTTCAATTGTTCTACAACGGGCACTTTCCCTTCCCATGTGTCAGCGCCTGTGTTGTACGTTCCTCTCTTCGCCTTGTCTTCGCGCTGTTCCCTTTTCAGCAATGTTATAACAACTAGCTCGCAACAACACCCTCGTAAACTTCATTTCTTTCACAACGGGCACTTTCCCTTCCCATGTGTAAGCGCCTGTCTTGTACTTTCCTCTCTTCGCCTTGTCTTCGCGCTGTTTTCTTTTCAGCAATGTTATACCAACTAGACCGCAACAACACCCTCGTAAACTTCATTTCTTCTACAACGGGCACTTCCCCTTCCCATGCGATAGCGGCTGTGTTGGACGTTCCTCTCTTCGTCTTGTGCTCGCGCTGTTCCCTTTTCAGCAATGTTATAACAACTAGCTCGCAACAACACCCTCGTAAACTTCATTTCTTTCTCAACGGGCACTTTCTCTTCCCATGTGTAAGCGCCTGACTTGTACGTTCCTCTCTTCGCCTTGTCTTCGCGCTGTTCCCTTTTCAGCACTGTTATAACAACTAGACCGCAACAACACCCTCGTAAACTTAATTTCTTTCACAACAGGCACTTTTCTTTCCCATGTGTCAGCGCCTGTTTTGTACGTTCCTCTCTTCGTCTTGAGTTCGCGCTGTTCCCTTTTCAGCAATGTTATACCAACTAGCCCGCAACAACACCCTCGTAAACTTCATTTCTTTCACAACGGGCACTTCCCCTTCTCATGCGCCAGCGCCTGTGTTGTACGCTCCTCTCTTCGCCTTGTCTTCGCGCTGTTACCTTTTCAGCAATGTTATACCAACTAGCCCGCAACAACACCCTCGTAAACATCATTTGTTCTACAACGGGCAGTTTCCCTTCCCATGTGTCAGCGCCTGTGTTGTTCGTTCCTCTCTTCGCCTTGTCTTCGCGCTGTTCCCTTTTCAGCAATGTTATACCAACTAACCCGCAACAACACCCTCGTAAACTTCATTTGTTCTACAACGGGCACTTTCCCTTCCCATGTGTCAGCGCCTGTGTTGTACGTTCCTCTCTTCGCCTTGTCTTCGCGCTGTTCCCTTTTCAGCAAAGTTATAACAACTAGCTCGCAACAACACCCTCGTATACTTTATTTCTTTCACAACGGGCACTTTCCCTTCCCATGTGTAAGCGCCTGTCTTGTACGTTCCTCTCTTCGTCTTGAGTTCGCGCTGTTCCCTTTTCAGATATGTTATACCAACTAGCCCGCTACAACACCCTCGTACACTTCATTTCTTTCACAACGGGCACTTTCCCTTCCCATTTGTCAGCGCCTGTGTTGTACGCTCCTCTCTTCGCCTTGTCTTCGCGCTGTTCCCTTTTCAGCAATGTTATACCAACTAGGTCGCAACAACACCCTCGTAAACTTAATTTGTTCTACAACGGGTACTTTCCCTTCCCATGTGTCAGCGCCTGTCTTGTACGTTCCACTCTTCGCCTTGTCTTCGCGCTGTTTCCTTTTCAGCAATGTTATACCAACCAGCCCGCAGCAACACCCTGATAAACTTCATTTCTTTCACAACGGGCACTTTCCCTTCCCATGTGTCAGCGCCTGTGTTGTACGCTCCTCTCTTCGCCTTGTCTTCGCGCTGTTCCCTTTTCTGCAATGTTATACCAACTAGCCCACAACTACGCCTTCGTAAACTTCATTTGTTCTACAACGGGCACTTTCCCTTCCCATGTCTCAGCGCCTGTGTGGTACGTTCCTCTCTTCGCCTTGTCTTCGCGCTGTTCCCATTTCAGCAATGTTATAACAAATAGCCCGCAACAACACCCTCGTAAACTTCATTTCTTTCACAACGGGCACTTTCCCTTCCCATGTGTCAGCGCCTGTCTTGTACATTCCTCTCTTCGCCTTGTCTTCGCGCTGTTCCCTTTTCAGCAATGTTATAACAACTAGCCCGCAACAACACCCTCGTGAACTTAATTTCTTTCACAACAGGAACTTTCCTTTCCCATGTGTCAGCGCCTGTTTTGTACGTTCCTCTCTTCGTCTTGAGTTCGCGCTGTTCCCTTTTCAGCGATGTTATACCAACTAGCCCGCAACAACACCCTCGTAAACTTCATTTCATTCACAACGGGCTCTTTCCCTTCCCATGTGTCAGCACCTGTGTTGTACGCTCCTCTCTTCGCCTTGTCTTCGCGCTGTTCCCTTTTCAGCAATGTTATACCAACTAGGTCGCAACAACACCCCCGTAAACTTAATTTGTTCTACAACGGGTACTTTCCCTTCCCATGTGTCAGCGCCTGTGTTGTACGTTCCTCTCTTCGCCTTGTCTTCGCGCTGTTCCCTTTTCAGCAATGTTATACCAACTAGCCCGCAACAACACCCTCGTAAACTTCATTTGTTCTACAACGGGCACTTTCCCTTCCCATGTGTCAGCGCCTGTGTTGTACGTTCCTCTCTTCGCCTTGTCTTCGCGCTGTTCCCTTTTCAGCAATGTTATAACAACTAGCTCGCAACAACACCCTCGTAAACTTCATTTCTTTCACAACGGGCACTTTCCCTTCCCATGTGTAAGCGCCTGTCTTGTACTTTCCTCTCTTCGCCTTGTCTTCGCGCTGTTTCCTTTTCAGCAATGTTATACCAACTAGACCGCAACAACACCCTCGTAAACTTCATTTCTTCTACAACGGGCACTTCCCCTTCCCATGCGATAGCGGCTGTGTTGGACGTTCCTCTCTTCGTCTTGTGTTCGCGCTGTTCCCTTTTCAGCAATGTTATAACAACTAGCTCGCAACAACACCCTCGTAAACTTCATTTCTTTCTCAACGGGCACTTTCTCTCCCCATGTGTAAGCGCCTGCCTTGTACGTTAATCTCTTCGCCTTGTCTTCGCGCTGTTTCCTTTTCAGCAATGTTATACCAACTAGACCGCAACAACACCCTCGTAAACTTCATTTCTTCTACAACGGGCACTTCCCCTTCCCATGCGATAGCGGCTGTGTTGGACGTTCCTCTCTTCGTCTTGTGTTCGCGCTGTTCCCTTTTCAGTAATGTTATAACAACTAGCTCGCAACAACACCCTCGTAAACTTCATTTCTTTCTCAACGGGCACTTTCTCTTCCCATGTGTAAGCGCCTGCCTTGTACGTTCCTCTCTTCGCCTTGTCTTCGCGCTGTTCCCTTTTCAGCACTGTTATAACAACTAGACCGACACAACACCCTCGTAAACTTAATTTCTTTCACAACAAGCACTTTTCTTTCCCATGTGTCAGCGCCTGTTTTGTACGTTCCTCTCTTCGTCTTGAGTTCGCGCTGTTCCCTTTTCAGCAATGTTATACCAACTAGCCCGCAACAACACCCTCGTAAACTTCATTTCTTTCACAACGGGCACTTCCCCTTCTCATGTGCCAGCGCCTGTGTTGTACGCTCCTCTCTTCGCCTTGTCTTCGCGCTGTTCCCTTTTCAGCAATGTTATACCAACTAGCCCGCAACAACACCCTCGTAAACATCATTTGTTCTACAACGGGCAGTTTCCCTTCCCATGTGTCAGCGCCTGTGTTGTCCGTTCCTCTCTTCGCCTTGTCTTCGCGCTGTTCCCTTTTCAGCAATGTTATACCAACTAACCCGCAACAACACCCTCGTAAACTTCATTTGTTCTACAACGGGCACTTTCCCTTCCCATGTGTTAGCGGCTGTTTTGTATTTTCCGCTGTTCGTCTTGAGTTCGCTCTGTTCTCTTTTCACCAATGTTATAACTAGCGCGCAACAACACCCTCGTAAACTTCATTTCTTCCACAACGGGCACTTTCATTTCCCATGTGCCAGCGCCTGTGTTGTACGTTCCTCTCTTCGCCTTGTCTTCGCGCTGTTGCCTTTTCAGCAATGTTATAACTAGCCCGCAACAACACCCTCGTAAACTTCATTTCTTTCACAACGGGCACGTTCCCTTCCCATGTGTCAGCGCCTGTGTTGTACGTTCCTCTCTTCGCCTTGTCTTCGCGCTGTTTCCTTTTCAGCAATGTTATAACAACTAGCCAGCAACAACACCCTCGTAAACTTCATTTCTTCCACAACGGGCACTTTCTCTTCCCATGTGTCAGCGCCTGTGTAGTACGCTCCTCTCTTCGCCTTGTGTTCGCGCTGTTACCTTTTCAGAAATGTTATAACAACTAGCCCGCAACAACACCCTCGTAAACTTAATTTCTTTCACAACAGGCACTTTCCCTTCCCATGTGTCAGCGCCTGTTTTGTATGTTCCTCTCTTCGTCTCGTGTTCGCGCTGTTCCCTTTTCTGCAATGTTATACCAACTAGCCCGCAACAACACCCTCGTCAACTTCATTTCTTCTACAACGGGCACTTTCCCTTCCCATGTGTCAGCGCCTGTGTTGTACGTTCCTCTCTTTGCCTTGTCTTCGCGCTGTTCCCTTTTCAGCAATGCTATAACAACTAGCCCGCAACAACACCCTCGTAAACTTCATTTCTTCCACAACGGGCACTTTCTCTTCCCATGTGTCAGCGCCTGTGTAGTACGCTCCTCTCTTCGCCTTGTGTTCGCGCTGTTACCTTTTCAGCAATGTTATAACAACTAGCCCGCAACAACACCCTCGTAAACTTCATTTGTTCTACAACGGGCACTTTCCCTTCCCATGTGTCAGCGCCTGTGTTGTACGTTCCTCTCTTCGCCTTGTCTTCGCGCTGTTCCCTTTTCAGCAATGTTATAACAACTAGCTCGCAACAACACCCTCGTAAACTTCATTTCTTTCACAACGGGCACTTTCCCTTCCCATGCGTAAGCGCCTGTCTTGTACTTTCCTCTCTTCGCCTTGTCTTCGCGCTGTTTCCTTTTCAGCAATGTTATACCAACTAGACCGCAACAACACCCTCGTAAACTTCATTTCTTCTACAACGGGCACTTCCCCTTCCCATGCGATAGCGGCTGTGTTGGACGTTCCTCTCTTCGTCTTGTGTTCGCGCTGTTCCCTTTTCAGCAATGTTATAACAACTAGCTCGCAACAACACCCTCGTAAACTTCATTTCTTTCTCAACGGGCACTTTCTCTTCCCATGTGTAAGCGCCTGCCTTGTACGTTCCTCTCTTCGCCTTGTCTTCGCGCTGTTCCCTTTTCAGCACTGTTATAACAACTAGACCGCAACAACACCCTCGTAAACTTAATTTCTTTCACAACAAGCACTTTTCTTTCCCATGTGTCAGCGCCTGTGTTGTTCGTTCCTCTCTTCGCCTTGTCTTCGCGCTGTTCCCTTTTCAGCAATGTTATACCAACTAACCCGCAACAACACCCTCGTAAACTTCATTTGTTCTACAACGGGCACTTTCCCTTCCCATGTGTCAGCGCCTGTCTTGTACGTTCCTCTCTTCGCCTTGTCTTCGCGCTGTTTCCTTTTCAGCAATGTTATGCCAACTAACCCGCAACAACACCCTCGTAAACTTCATTTGTTCTACAACGGGCACTTTCCCTTCCCATGTGTCAGCGCCTGTGTTGTGCGTTCCTCTCTTCGCCTTGTCTTCGCGCTGTTCCCTTTTCAGCAATGTTATACCAACTAACCCGCAACAACACCCTCGTAAACTTCATTTCTTCCACAACGGGCACTTTCATTTCCCATGTGCCAGCGCCTGTGTTGTACGTTCCTCTCTTCGCCTTGTCTTCGCGCTGTTGCCTTTTCAGCAATGTTATAACTAGCCCGCAACAACACCCTCGTAAACTTCATTTCTTTCACAACGGGCACGTTCCCTTCCCATGTGTCAGCGCCTGTGTTGTACGTTCCTCTCTTCGCCTTGTCTTCGCGCTGTTTCCTTTTCAGCAATGTTATAACAACTAGCCAGCAACAACACCCTCGTAAACTTCATTTCTTCCACAACGGGCACTTTCTCTTCCCATGTGTCAGCGCCTGTGTAGTACGCTCCTCTCTTCGCCTTGTGTTCGCGCTGTTACCTTTTCAGAAATGTTATAACAACTAGCCCGCAACAACACCCTCGTAAACTTAATTTCTTTCACAACAGGCACTTTCCCTTCCCATGTGTCAGCGCCTGTTTTGTATGTTCCTCTCTTCGTCTCGTGTTCGCGCTGTTCCCTTTTCAGCAATGTTATACCAACTAGCCCGCAACAACACCCTCGTCAACTTCATTTCTTCTACAACGGGCACTTTCCCTTCCCATGTGTCAGCGCCTGTGTTGTACGTTCCTCTCTTTGCCTTGTCTTCGCGCTGTTCCCTTTTCAGCAATGCTATAACAACTAGCCCGCAACAACACCCTCGTAAACTTCATTTCTTCCACAACGGGCACTTTCTCTTCCCATGTGTCAGCGCCTGTGTAGTACGCTCCTCTCTTCGCCTTGTGTTCGCGCTGTTACCTTTTCAGCAATGTTATAACAACTAGCCCGCAACAACACCCTCGTAAACTTCATTTGTTCTACAACGGGCACTTTCCCTTCCCATGTGTCAGCGCCTGTGTTGTACGTTCCTCTCTTCGCCTTGTCTTCGCACTGTTCCCTTTTCAGCAATGTTATAACAACTAGCTCGCAACAACACCCTCGTAAACTTCATTTCTTTCACAACGGGCACTTTCCCTTCCCATGCGTAAGCGCCTGTCTTGTACTTTCCTCTCTTCGCCTTGTCTTCGCGCTGTTTCCTTTTCAGCAATGTTATACCAACTAGACCGCAACAACACCCTCGTAAACTTCATTTCTTCTACAACGGGCACTTCCCCTTCCCATGCGATAGCGGCTGTGTTGGACGTTCCTCTCTTCGTCTTGTGTTCGCGCTGTTCCCTTTTCAGCAATGTTATAACAACTAGCTCGCAACAACACCCTCGTAAACTTCATTTCTTTCTCAACGGGCACTTTCTCTTCCCATGTGTAAGCGCCTGCCTTGTACGTTCCTCTCTTCGCCTTGTCTTCGCGCTGTTCCCTTTTCAGCACTGTTATAACAACTAGACCGCAACAACACCCTCGTAAACTTAATTTCTTTCACAACAAGCACTTTTCTTTCCCATGTGTCAGCGCCTGTTTTGTACGTTCCTCTCTTCGTCTTGAGTTCGCGCTGTTCCCTTTTCAGCAATGTTATACCAACTAGCCCGCAACAACACCCTCGTAAACTTCATTTCTTTCACAACGGGCACTTCCCCTTCTCATGTGCCAGCGCCTGTGTTGTACGCTCCTCTCTTCGCCTTGTCTTCGCGCTGTTCCCTTTTCAGCAATGTTATACCAACTAGCCCGCAACAACACCCTCGTAAACATCATTTGTTCTACAACGGGCAGTTTCCCTTCCCATGTGTCAGCGCCTGTGTTGTTCGTTCCTCTCTTCGCCTTGTCTTCGCGCTGTTCCCTTTTCAGCAATGTTATACCAACTAACCCGCAACAACACCCTCGTAAACTTCATTTGTTCTACAACGGGCACTTTCCCTTCCCATGTGTCAGCGCCTGTCTTGTACGTTCCTCTCTTCGCCTTGTCTTCGCGCTGTTTCCTTTTCAGCAATGTTATACCAACTAACCCGCAACAACACCCTCGTAAACTTCATTTGTTCTACAACGGGCACTTTCCCTTCCCATGTGTCAGCGCCTGTGTTGTGCGTTCCTCTCTTCGCCTTGTCTTCGCGCTGTTCCCTTTTCAGCAAAGTTATAACAACTAGCTCGCAACAACACCCTCGTAAACTTTATTTCTTTCACAACGGGCACTTTCCCTTCCCATGTGTAAGCGCCTGTCTTGTACGTTCCTCTCTTCGCCTTGTCTTCGCGCTGTTTCCTTTTCAGCAATGTTATACCAACTAGACCGCAACAACACCCTCGTAAACTTCATTTCTTCTACAACGGGCACTTCCCCTTCCCATGCGATAGCGGCTGTGTTGGACGTTCCTCTCTTCGTCTTGTGTTCGCGCTGTTCCCTTTTCAGCAATGTTATAACAACTAGCTCGCAACAACACCCTCGTAAACTTCATTTCTTTCTCAACGGGCACTTTCTCTTCCCATGTGTAAGCGCCTGCCTTGTACGTTCCTCTCTTCGCCTTGTCTTCGCGCTGTTCCCTTTTCAGCACTGTTATAACAACTAGACCGCAACAACACCCTCGTAAACTTAATTTCTTTCACAACAAGCACTTTTCTTTCCCATGTGTCAGCGCCTGTGTTGTGCGTTCCTCTCTTCGCCTTGTCTTCGCGCTGTTCCCTTTTCAGCAAAGTTATAACAACTAGCTCGCAACAACACCCTCGTAAACATTATTTCTTTCACAACGGGCACTTTCCCTTCCCATGTGTAAGCGCCTGTCTTGTACGTTCCTCTCTTCGCCTTGTCTTCGCGCTGTTTCCTTTTCAGCAATGTTATAACAACTAGACCGCAACAACACTCTCCTGAACTTCATTTCTTTCACAACGGGCACTTTCCCTTCCCATGTGTTAGCGGCTGTTTTGTACGTTCCTCTCTACGTCTTGAGTTCGCGCTGCTCTCTTTTCAGCAATGTTATATTAACTAGACCGCAACAACACCATCGTAAACTTCATTTCTTCCACAACGGGCACTTTCCCTTCTCATGTGTCAGCGCCTGTCTTGTACGTTCCTCTCATCGTCATGTGTTCGCGCTGTTCTCTTTTCAGCAATGTTATAAAAACTAGCCCGCAACAACACCCTCGTAAACTTCATTTCTTCCACAACGGCAACTTTCACTTCCCATGTGTCAGCGCCTGTGTTGTACTTTCCTCCCTTCGCCTTGTCTTCGCGCTGTTGCCTTTTCAGCAATGTTATAGCATCTAGCCCGCAACAACACCCTCGCAAACTTCATTTCTTTCACAACGGGCACTTTCCCTTCCCATGTGTTAGCGGCTGTTTTGTATTTTCCGCTCTTCGTCTTGAGTTCGCGCTGTTCTCTTTTCACCAATGTTATAACTAGCGCGCAACAACACCCTCGTAAACTTCATTTCTTCCACAACGGGCACTTTCCCTTCCCATGTGCCAGCGCCTGTGTTGTACGTTCCTCTCTTCGCCTTGTCTTCGCGCTGTTGCCTTTTCAGCAATGTTATAACTAGCCCGCAACAACACCCTCGTAAACTTCATTTCTTTCACAACGGGCACGTTCCCTTCCTATGTGTCAGCGCCTGTGTTGTACGTTCCTCTCTTCGCCTTGTCTTCGCGCTGTTCCCTTTTCAGCAATGTTATACCAACTAACCCGCAACAACACCCTCGTAAACTTCATTTGTTCTACAACGGGCACTTTCCCTTCCCATGTGTCAGCGCCTGTGTTGTACGTTCCTCTCTACGCCTTGTCTTCGCGCTGTTTCCTTTTCAGCAAAGTTATAACAACTAGCTCGCAACAACACCCTCGTAAACTTTATTTCTTTCACAACAGGCACTTTCCCTTCCCATGTGTAAGCGCCTGTCTTGTACGTTCCTCTCTTCGTCTTGAGTTCGCGCTGTTCCCTTTTCAGATATGTTATACCAACTAGCCCGCTACAACACCCTCGTAAACTTCATTTCTTTCACAACGGGCACTTTCCCTTCCCATTTGTCAGCGCCTGTGTTGTACGCTCCTCTCTTCGCCTTGTCTTCGCGCTGTTCCCTTTTCAGCAATGTTATACCAACTAGGTCGCAACAACACCCTCGTAAACTTAATTTGTTCTACAACGGGTACTTTCCCTTCCCATGTGTCAGCGCCTGTCGTGTACGTTCCTCTCTTCGCCTTGTCTTCGCGCTGTTTCCTTTTCAGCAATGTTATACCAACTAACCCGCAACAACACCCTCGTAAACTTCATTTGTTCTACAACGGGCACTTTCCCTTCCCATGTGTCAGCGCCTGTGTTGTGCGTTCCTCTCTTCGCCTTGTCTTCGCGCTGTTCCCTTTTCAGCAAAGTTATAACAACTAGCTCGCAACAACACCCTCGTAAACTTTATTTCTTTCACAACGGGCACTTTCCCTTCCCATGTGTAAGCGCCTGTCTTGTACGTTCCTCTCTTCGCCTTGTCTTCGCGCTGTTTCCTTTTCAGCAATGTTATACCAACTAGACCGCAACAACACCCTCGTAAACTTCATTTCTTCTACAACGGGCACTTCCCCTTCCCATGCGATAGCGGCTGTGTTGGACGTTCCTCTCTTCGTCTTGTGTTCGCGCTGTTCCCTTTTCAGCAATGTTATAACAACTAGCTCGCAACAACACCCTCGTAAACTTCATTTCTTTCTCAACGGGCACTTTCTCTTCCCATGTGTAAGCGCCTGCCTTGTACGTTCCTCTCTTCGCCTTGTCTTCGCGCTGTTCCCTTTTCAGCACTGTTATAACAACTAGACCGCAACAACACCCTCGTAAACTTAATTTCTTTCACAACAAGCACTTTTCTTTCCCATGTGTCAGCGCCTGTGTTGTGCGTTCCTCTCTTCGCCTTGTCTTCGCGCTGTTCCCTTTTCAGCAAAGTTATAACAACTAGCTCGCAACAACACCCTCGTAAACTTTATTTCTTTCACAACGGGCACTTTCCCTTCCCATTTGTAAGCGCCTGTCTTGTACGTTCCTCTCTTCGCCTTGTCTTCGCGCTGTTTCCTTTTCAGCAATGTTATAACAACTAGACCGCAACAACACCCTCCTGAACTTCATTTCTTTCACAACGGGCACTTTCCCTTCCCATGTGTTAGCGGCTGTTTTGTACGTTCCTCTCTACGCCTTGAGTTCGCGCTGCTCTCTTTTCAGCAATGTTATAACAACTAGCTCGCAACAACACCCTCGTAAACTTTATTTCTTTCACAACGGGCACTTTCCCTTCCCATGTGTCAGCGCCTGTCTTGTACGTTCCTCTCTTCGCCTTGTCTTCGCGCTGTTTCCTTTTCAGCAATGTTATACCAACTAGACCGCAACAACACCCTCGTAAACTTCATTTCTTCTACAACGGGCACTTCCCCTTCCCATGCGATAGCGGCTGTGTTGGACGTTCCTCTCTTCGTCTTGTGTTCGCGCTGTTCCCTTTTCAGCAATGTTATAACAACTAGCTCGCAACAACACCCTCGTAAACTTCATTTCTTTCTCAACGGGCACTTTCTCTTCCCATGTGTAAGCGCCTGCCTTGTACGTTCCTCTCTTCGCCTTGTCTTCGCGCTGTTCCCTTTTCAGCACTGTTATAACAACTAGACCGCAACAACACCCTCGTAAACTTAATTTCTTTCACAACAAGCACTTTTCTTTCCCATGTGTCAGCGCCTGTGTTGTGCGTTCCTCTCTTCGCCTTGTCTTCGCGCTGTTCCCTTTTCAGCAAAGTTATAACAACTAGCTCGCAACAACACCCTCGTAAACTTTATTTCTTTCACAACGGGCACTTTCCCTTCCCATGTGTAAGCGCCTGTCTTGTACGTTCCTCTCTTCGCCTTGTCTTCGCGCTGTTTCCTTTTCAGCAATGTCATAACAACTAGACCGCAACAACACCCTCCTGAACTTCATTTCTTTCACAACGGGCACTTTCCCTTCCCATGTGTTAGCGGCTGTTTTGTACGTTCCTCTCTACGTCTTGAGTTCGCGCTGCTCTCTTTTCAGCAATGTTATACCAACTAGACCGCAACAACACCATCGTAAACTTCATTTCTTCCACAACGGGCACTTTCCCTTCTCATGTGTCAGCGCCTGTCTTGTACGTTCCTCTCATCGTCATGTGTTCGCGCTGTTCTCTTTTCAGCAATGTTATAAAAACTAGCCCGCAACAACACCCTCGTAAACTTCATTTCTTCCACAACGGCAACTTTCACTTCCCATGTGTCAGCGCCTGTGTTGTACTTTCCTCCCTTCGCCTTGTCTTCGCGCTGTTGCCTTTTCAGCAATGTTATAGCATCTAGCCCGCAACAACACCCTCGCAAACTTCATTTCTTTCACAACGGGCACTTTCCCTTCCCATGTGTTAGCGGCTGTTTTGTATTTTCCGCTCTTCGTCTTGAGTTCGCGCTGTTCTCTTTTCACCAATGTTATAACTAGCGCGCAACAACACCCTCGTAAACTTCATTTCTTCCACAACGGGCACTTTCCCTTCCCATGTGCCAGCGCCTGTGTTGTACGTTCCTCTCTTCGCCTTGTCTTCGCGCTGTTGCCTTTTCAGCAATGTTATAACTAGCCCGCAACAACACCCTCGTAAACTTCATTTCTTTCACAACGGGCACGTTCCCTTCCTATGTGTCAGCGCCTGTGTTGTACGTTCCTCCCTTCGCCTTGTCTTCGCGCTGTTCCCTTTTCAGCAATGTTATACCAACTAACCCGCAACAACACCCTCGTAAACTTCATTTGTTCTACAACGGGCACTTTCCCTTCCCATGTGTCAGCGCCTGTGTTGTACGTTCCTCTCTACGCCTTGTCTTCGCGCTGTTTCCTTTTCAGCAAAGTTATAACAACTAGCTCGCAACAACACCCTCGTAAACTTTATTTCTTTCACAACAGGCACTTTCCCTTCCCATGTGTAAGCGCCTGTCTTGTACGTTCCTCTCTTCGTCTTGAGTTCGCGCTGTTCCCTTTTCAGATATGTTATACCAACTAGCCCGCTACAACACCCTCGTAAACTTCATTTCTTTCACAACGGGCACTTTCCCTTCCCATTTGTCAGCGCCTGTGTTGTACGCTCCTCTCTTCGCCTTGTCTTCGCGCTGTTCCCTTTTCAGCAATGTTATACCAACTAGGTCGCAACAACACCCTCGTAAACTTAATTTGTTCTACAACGGGTACTTTCCCTTCCCATGTGTCAGCGCCTGTCGTGTACGTTCCTCTCTTCGCCTTGTCTTCGCGCTGTTTCCTTTTCAGCAATGTTATACCAACTAACCCGCAACAACACCCTCGAAAACTTCATTTGTTCTACAACGGGCACTTTCCCTTCCCATGTGTCAGCGCCTGTGTTGTGCGTTCCTCTCTTCGCCTTGTCTTCGCGCTGTTCCCTTTTCAGCAAAGTTATAACAACTAGCTCGCAACAACACCCTCGTAAACTTTATTTCTTTCACAACGGGCACTTTCCCTTCCCATGTGTAAGCGCCTGTCTTGTACGTTCCTCTCTTCGCCTTGTCTTCGCGCTGTTTCCTTTTCAGCAATGTTATACCAACTAGACCGCAACAACACCCTCGTAAACTTCATTTCTTCTACAACGGGCACTTCCCCTTCCCATGCGATAGCGGCTGTGTTGGACGTTCCTCTCTTCGTCTTGTGTTCGCGCTGTTCCCTTTTCAGCAATGTTATAACAACTAGCTCGCAACAACACCCTCGTAAACTTCATTTCTTTCTCAACGGGCACTTTCTCTTCCCATGTGTAAGCGCCTGCCTTGTACGTTCCTCTCTTCGCCTTGTCTTCGCGCTGTTCCCTTTTCAGCACTGTTATAACAACTAGACCGCAACAACACCCTCGTAAACTTAATTTCTTTCACAACAAGCACTTTTCTTTCCCATGTGTCAGCGCCTGTGTTGTGCGTTCCTCTCTTCGCCTTGTCTTCGCGCTGTTCCCTTTTCAGCAAAGTTATAACAACTAGCTCGCAACAACACCCTCGTAAACTTTATTTCTTTCACAACGGGCACTTTCCCTTCCCATTTGTAAGCGCCTGTCTTGTACGTTCCTCTCTTCGCCTTGTCTTCGCGCTGTTTCCTTTTCAGCAATGTTATAACAACTAGACCGCAACAACACCCTCCTGAACTTCATTTCTTTCACAACGGGCACTTTCCCTTCCCATGTGTTAGCGGCTGTTTTGTACGTTCCTCTCTACGTCTTGAGTTCGCGCTGCTCTCTTTTCAGCAATGTTATACCAACTAGACCGCAACAACACCATCGTAAACTTCATTTCTTCCACAACGGGCACTTTCCCTTCTCATGTGTCAGCGCCTGTCTTGTACGTTCCTCTCATCGTCATGTTTTCGCGCTGTTCTCTTTTCAGCAATGTTATAAAAACTAGCCCGCAACAACACCCTCGTAAACTTCATTTCTTCCACAACGGCAACTTTCACTTCCCATGTGTCAGCGCCTGTGTTGTACTTTCCTCCCTTCGCCTTGTCTTCGCGCTGTTGCCTTTTCAGCAATGTTATAGCAACTAGCCCGCAACAACACCCTCGCAAACTTCATTTCTTTCACAACGGGCACTTTCCCTTCCCATGTGTTAGCGGCTGTTTTGTATTTTCCGCTCTTCGTCTTGAGTTCGCGCTGTTCTCTTTTCACCAATGTTATAACTAGCGCGCAACAACACCCTCGTAAACTTCATTTCTTCCACAACGGGCACTTTCCCTTCCCATGTGCCAGCGCCTGTGTTGTACGTTCCTCTCTTCGCCTTGTCTTCGCGCTGTTGCCTTTTCAGCAATGTTATAACTAGCCAGCAACAACACCCTCGTAAACTTCATTTCTTCCACAACGGGCACTTTCTCTTCCCATGTGTCAGCGCCTGTGTAGTACGCTCCTCTCTTCGCCTTGTGTTCGCGCTGTTACCTTTTCAGAAATGTTATAACAACTAGCCCGCAACAACACCCTCGTAAACTTAATTTCTTTCACAACAGGCACTTTCCCTTCCCATGTGTCAGCGCCTGTTTTGTATGTTCCTCTCTTCGTCTCGTGTTCGCGCTGTTCCCTTTTCAGCAATGTTATACCAACTAGCCCGCAACAACACCCTCGTCAACTTCATTTCTTCTACAACGGGCACTTTCCCTTCCCATGTGTCAGCGCCTGTGTTGTACGTTCCTCTCTTTGCCTTGTCTTCGCGCTGTTAGCTTTTCAGCAATGCTATAACAACTAGCCCGCAACAACACCCTCGTAAACTTCATTTCTTCCACAACGGGCACTTTCCCTTCCCATTTGTCAGCGCCTGTGTTTTACGCTCCTCTCTTCGCCCTGTCTTCGCGCTGTTCCCTTTTCAGCAATGTTATACCAACTAGCCCACAACAACACCCTCGTAAACTTCCTTTGTTGTACATCGGGCACTTTCCCTTCCCATGTGTCAGCGCCTGTGTTGTACGTTCCTCTCTTCGCCTTGTCTTCGCGCTGTTGCCTTTTCAGCAATGTTATAACAACTAGCCCGCAACAACAACCTCGTAAACTTCATTTCTCTCACAATGGGCACTTTCCCTTCCCATGTGTCAGCGCCTGTCTTGTACGTTCCTCTCTTCGCCTTGTCTTCGCGCTGTTCCCTTTTCAGCAATGTGTTAACAATTAGCCCGCAACAACACCCTCGTACACTTAATTTCTTTCACAACAGGCATTTTACCTTCCCATGTGTCAGCGCCTGTTTTGTACTTTCCTCCCTTCGTCTCGAGTTCGCGCTGTTCCCTTTTCAGCAATGTTATACCAACTAGACCGCAACAACACCCTCGTAAACTTCATTTCTTCTACAACGGGCACTTCCCCTTCCCATGCGATAGCGGCTGTGTTGGACGTTCCTCTCTTCGTCTTGTGTTCGCGCTGTTCCCTTTTCAGCAATGTTATAACAACTAGCTCGCAACAACACCCTCGTAAACTTCATTTCTTTCTCAACGGGCACTTTCTCTTCCCATGTGTAAGCGCCTGCCTTGTACGTTCCTCTCTTCGCCTTGTCTTCGCGCTGTTCCCTTTTCAGCACTGTTATAACAACTAGACCGCAACAACACCCTCGTAAACTTAATTTCTTTCACAACAAGCACTTTTCTTTCCCATGTGTCAGCGCCTGTGTTGTGCGTTCCTCTCTTCGCCTTGTCTTCGCGCTGTTCCCTTTTCAGCAAAGTTATAACAACTAGCTCGCAACAACACCCTCGTAAACTTTATTTCTTTCACAACGGGCACTTTCCCTTCCCATTTGTAAGCGCCTGTCTTGTACGTTCCTCTCTTCGCCTTGTCTTCGCGCTGTTTCCTTTTCAGCAATGTTACAACAACTAGACCGCAACAACACCCTCCTGAACTTCATTTCTTTCACAACGGGCACTTTCCCTTCCCATGTGTTAGCGGCTGTTTTGTACGTTCCTCTCTACGTCTTGAGTTCGCGCTGCTCTCTTTTCAGCAATGTTATACCAACTAGACCGCAACAACACCATCGTAAACTTCATTTCTTCCACAACGGGCACTTTCCCTTCTCATGTGTCAGCGCCTGTCTTGTACGTTCCTCTCATCGTCATGTTTTCGCGCTGTTCTCTTTTCAGCAATGTTATAAAAACTAGCCCGCAACAACACCCTCGTAAACTTCATTTCTTCCACAACGGCAACTTTCACTTCCCATGTGTCAGCGCCTGTGTTGTACTTTCCTCCCTTCGCCTTGTCTTCGCGCTGTTGCCTTTTCAGCAATGTTATAGCAACTAGCCCGCAACAACACCCTCGCAAACTTCATTTCTTTCACAACGGGCACTTTCCCTTCCCATGTGTTAGCGGCTGTTTTGTATTTTCCGCTCTTCGTCTTGAGTTCGCGCTGTTCTCTTTTCACCAATGTTATAACTAGCGCGCAACAACACCCTCGTAAACTTCATTTCTTCCACAACGGGCACTTTCCCTTCCCATGTGCCAGCGCCTGTGTTGTACGTTCCTCTCTTCGCCTTGTCTTCGCGCTGTTGCCTTTTCAGCAATGTTATAACTAGCCAGCAACAACACCCTCGTAAACTTCATTTCTTCCACAACGGGCACTTTCTCTTCCCATGTGTCAGCGCCTGTGTAGTACGCTCCTCTCTTCGCCTTGTGTTCGCGCTGTTACCTTTTCAGAAATGTTATAACAACTAGCCCGCAACAACACCCTCGTAAACTTAATTTCTTTCACAACAGGCACTTTCCCTTCCCATGTGTCAGCGCCTGTTTTGTATGTTCCTCTCTTCGTCTCGTGTTCGCGCTGTTCCCTTTTCAGCAATGTTATACCAACTAGCCCGCAACAACACCCTCGTCAACTTCATTTCTTCTACAACGGGCACTTTCCCTTCCCATGTGTCAGCGCCTGTGTTGTACGTTCCTCTCTTTGCCTTGTCTTCGCGCTGTTAGCTTTTCAGCAATGCTATAACAACTAGCCCGCAACAACACCCTCGTAAACTTCATTTCTTCCACAACGGGCACTTTCCCTTCCCATTTGTCAGCGCCTGTGTTTTACGCTCCTCTCTTCGCCCTGTCTTCGCGCTGTTCCCTTTTCAGCAATGTTATACCAACTAGCCCACAACAACACCCTCGTAAACTTCCTTTGTTGTACATCGGGCACTTTCCCTTCCCATGTGTCAGCGCCTGTGTTGTACGTTCCTCTCTTCGCCTTGTCTTCGCGCTGTTGCCTTTTCAGCAATGTTATAACAACTAGCCCGCAACAACAACCTCGTAAACTTCATTTCTCTCACAATGGGCACTTTCCCTTCCCATGTGTCAGCGCCTGTCTTGTACGTTCCTCTCTTCGCCTTGTCTTCGCGCTGTTCCCTTTTCAGCAATGTGTTAACAATTAGCCCGCAACAACACCCTCGTACACTTAATTTCTTTCACAACAGGCATTTTACCTTCCCATGTGTCAGCGCCTGTTTTGTACTTTCCTCCCTTCGTCTCGAGTTCGCGCTGTTCCCTTTTCAGCAATGTTATACCAACTAGACCGCAACAACACCCTCGTAAACTTCATTTCTTCTACAACGGGCACTTCCCCTTCCCATGCGATAGCGGCTGTGTTGGACGTTCCTCTCTTCGTCTTGTGTTCGCGCTGTTCCCTTTTCAGCAATGCTATACCAACTAGCCCGCAACAACACCCTCGTCAACTTCATTTCTTCTACAACGGGCACTTTCCCTTCCCATGTGTCAGCGCCTGTATTGTACGTTCCTCTCTTCGTCTTGTGTTCGCGCTGT
The DNA here is from genome assembly GCF_052857255.1 of Amblyomma americanum. Taxonomy (NCBI): domain Eukaryota; kingdom Metazoa; phylum Arthropoda; class Arachnida; order Ixodida; family Ixodidae; genus Amblyomma; species Amblyomma americanum. The sequence goes on from NC_135500.1 coordinate 52,941,336, forward strand.
TCCCTTTTTAGCAAATATATACCAACTAGACAGCAACAACACCCTCGTAAATTTCATTTCTTCTACAACGGGCACTTTCCCTTCCCATCTGTCAGTGCCTGTGTTGTACGTTCCTCTCTTCGTCTTGTGTTCGCGCTGTTCTCTTTTCAGCAATGTGATACCAACTAGCCCAAAACAACACCCTCGTAAACTTCATTTCTTTCACAACGGGCACTTTCCCTTCCCATGTGTTAGCGGCTGTTTTGTACGTTCCTGTCTTCGTCTTGAGTTCGCGCTGTTCCCTTTTCAGCAATGTTATACCAACTAGACTGCAACAACACTTTCGTAAACTTCATTTCTTCTACAACGGGCACTTTCCCTTCCCATGTGTAAGCGCCTGTCTTGTACGTTCCTCTCTTCGCCTTGTCTTCGCGCTGTTTCCTTTTCAGCAATGTTATAACAACTAGACCGCAACAACACCCTCCTGAACTTCATTTCTTTCACAACGGGCACTTTCCCTTCCCATGTGTTAGCGGCTGTTTTGTACGTTCCTCTCTACGTCTTGAGTTCGCGCTGCTCTCTTTTCAGCAATGTTATACCAACTAGACCGCAACAACACCATCGTAAACTTCATTTCTTCCACAACGGGCACTTTCCCTTCTCATGTGTAAGCGCCTGTCTTGTACGTTCCTCTCATCGTCATGTGTTCGCGCTGTTCCCTTTTCAGCAATGTTATAAAAACTAGCCCGCAACAACACCCTCGTGAACTTCATTTCTTCCACAACGGCAACTTTCACTTCCCATGTGTCAGCGCCTGTGTTGTACTTTCCTCCCTTCGCCTTGTCTTCGCGCTGTTGCCTTTTCAGCAATGTTATAGCAACTAGCCCGCAACAACACCCTCGCAAACTTCATTTCTTTCACAACGGGCACTTTCCCTTCCCATGTGTTAGCGGCTGTTTTGTATTTTCCGCTCTTCGTCTTGAGTTCGCGCTGTTCTCTTTTCACCAATGTTATAACTAGCGCGCAACAACACCCTCGTAAACTTCATTTCTTCCACAACGGGCACTTTCCCTTCCCATGTGCCAGCGCCTGTGTTGTACGTTCCTCTCTTCGCCTTGTCTTCGCGCTGTTGCCTTTTCAGCAATGTTATAACTAGCGCGCAAGAACACCCTCGTAAACTTCATTTCTTTCACAACGGGCACGTTCCCTTCCCATGTGTCAGCGCCTGTGTTGTACGTTCCTCTCTTCGCCTTGTCTTCGCGCTGTTTCCTTTTCAGCAATGTTATAACAACTAGCCAGCAACAATACCCTCGTAAACTTCATTTCTTCCACAACGGGCACTTTCTCTTCCCATGTGTCAGCGCCTGTGTAGTACGCTCCTCTCTTCGCCTTGTGTTCGCGCTGTTACCTTTTCAGAAATGTTATAACAACTAGCCCGCAACAACACCCTCGTAAACTTAATTTCTTTCACAACAGGCACTTTCCCTTCCCATGTGTCAGCGCCTGTTTTGTATGTTCCTCTCTTCGTCTCGTGTTCGCGCTGTTCCCTTTTCAGCAATGTTATACCAACTAGCCCGCAACAACACCCTCGTCAACTTCATTTCTTCTACAACGGGCACTTTCCCTTCTCATGTGTCAGCGCCTGTGTTGTACGTTCCTCTCTTTGCCTTGTCTTCGCGCTGTTCCCTTTTCAGCAATGCTATAACAACTAGCCCGCAACAACACCCTCGTAAACTTCATTTCTTCCACAACGGGCACTTTCCCTTCCCATTTGTCAGCGCCTGTGTTTTACGCTCCTCTCTTCGCCTTGTCTTCGCGCTGTTCCCTTTTCAGCAATGTTATACCAACTAGCCCGCAACAACACCCTCGTAAACTTCCTTTGTTGTACATCGGGCACTTTCCCTTCCCATGTGTCAGCGCCTGTGTTGTACGTTCCTCTCTTCGCCTTGTCTTCGCGCTGTTGCCTTTTCAGCAATGTTATAACAACTAGCCCGCAACAACAACCTCGTAAACTTCATTTCTCTCACAATGGGCACTTTCTCTTCCCATGTGTCAGCGCCTGTCTTGTACGTTCCTCTCTTCGCCTTGTCTTCGCGCTGTTCCCTTTTCAGCAATGTGTTAACAATTAGCCCGCAACAACACCCTCGTAAACTTAATTTCTTCTACAACGGGCACTTCCCCTTCCCATGCGATAGCGGCTGTGTTGGACGTTCCTCTCTTCGTCTTGTGTTCGCGCTGTTCCCTTTTCAGCAATGCTATACCAACTAGCCCGCAACAACACCCTCGTCAACTTCATTTCTTCTACAACGGGCACTTTCCCTTCCCATGTGTCAGCGCCTGTGTTGTACGTTCCTCTCTTCGTCTTGTGTTCGCGCTGTTCCCTTTTTAGCAAATTTATACCAACTAGACAGCAACAACACCCTCGTAAATTTCATTTCTTCTACAACGGGCACTTTCCCTTCCCATCTGTCAGCGCCTGTGTTGTACGTTCCTCTCTTCGTCTTGTGTTCGCGCTGTTCTCTTTTCAGCAATGTGAAACCAACTAGCCCAAAACAACACCCTCGTAAACTTCATTTCTTTCACAACGGGCACTTTCCCTTCCCATGTGTTAGCGGCTGTTTTGTACGTTCCTGTCTTCGTCTTGAGTTCGCGCTGTTCCCTTTTCAGCAATGTTATACCAACTAGACTGCAACAACACTTTCGTAAACTTCATTTCTTCTACAACGGGCACTTTCCCTTCCCATGTCTCAGCGCCTGTGTTGTACATTCCTCTATTCGTTCTGTGTTCGCGCTGTTCTCTTTTCAGCAACGAATAGATGTGCTTCGCGGGCCACAGCTCGAGAGCACTGTGCTATGCCATGCTATGGTATGTTAAAAAAGACTATTCTATCGTCGCTGCCGATCGCGCCTCGTGTTAAACTACAACACGCTCTCGTGATGTGCATTGAACATCATCGTCCTCATCAGCTTTCATCTGCGACGCAAACTAATCCGATCAGAGCAACCTGAATGAGAGCTTAACCTGAGTCTGATGTCGTCATCGGACGTGTCGACGACCCAGGAAACCAAAACCCTGAGCCAACAATGCTAAACACATGCTGTCGCACGTTTACTCGGTATAACTAGTTTAAATCCCTAGCAAGTTTTGTTTCACTTGTTTCAATCATCAGTTATATGAGTCGCTTCTGCCAATGGGCTTTATCCTCTGCGCTTCATTGGTTATGGTATAGGAAGTGGGTCCTTTAATCTTGAGTGTGCGTGTGAGTTCAGAGCGAGGTTGCGGAACATAGTCGTAGGTTGCTCAAACTAGCTTCGCACTCAGACAGAGAAAATTAGTGGTGCTGAGAAGAACCGGATTTAACCTTGAAGTGTTTGCTACAAATTCCTTTGATCTGTACTTAGAAGCGCCATGTAAACGCCCTCACATAATTTGCTTAAGTACCGTTCTCTTACAAACTGGTTTAAAAGAAGCTTCAACTTACTGTGCGTTTTTGCAAGTGCATCTATCTTCTCATCGAAGAAGTAGTTCTGCAAAAAAGAAACAATAATAACGCATTATTACAAAAGGTTGGCTGCTTGGCCTGAATGAATAGCTTGGGCAGAAAATTAGATAAAATTCGTTACGCGTCAGTAAAATACTGGTTCTTTTATTGTTAACCTCACTCCACTGAAGTTCTTTGACTTCATAGATAAAGAGATGCAGACAGCAGACGATGTATAGACGAAACACGGAAACAGGTAAACTAATCTATATACAATCACTACAACAATGATACGGAAAACACATGGACGCTAAACAAATACCCCTGTCACACGCCATCCCTCGAAGGCCTTTCCAGCAAAGCACCTTTTTTCCAAAGGAGTGAAAGCTCAAAAGAGCAGCGACGCAGCTACAAGGTGCGGCCAAAAGGAGAAACAGTCTGTAGCACCCTCTCTTGGGCGGCGCCGACAACCCGGCTAGCGCGCGCCACCCTGCGAAGAGAATAAAGACGGCACCTGGTCGTGGCTCGTGCAGCCACGGCTGGAGTTCTGTTCTGGTGTCGGCTCGTAGCAGTGGTCTCGTTTCCTTCGCTCCTGAGGTGTTAAGCCTACATTGGTGACCTAGGACGAGCAATGACAGATCCCGCAACATCCACGCAGCAGGATTCGCGTCCGCAGGACGTCTCGTCGCTGCAGGTTTTCTCCTTCCACCTTTCTGGCCCCAGAACCCGCAAGTTTGGTTCCACCAGGTTGAGGCGCAATTTTGCTTAGCCCGCATCACGTCGGAGACGACGCGCTACTACCATGTTGCCTCAAGCCTGCCTCCTGACATTGCCGGTGAGCTCTCCGACGTTCTCTCCGCCCCCAAGGGTGCTACACCATATCAGCACCTGAAAACCGAGGTGCTAGAGAGATTTATGCCGTCAGACCGCACCCGCCTCCAGCATCTCATTACCGGGGAAGACCTTGGCGACCGGCGCCCTTCCCAGCTTCTGCGCCGGATGCGACAGCTTGTCGGGGAGCGCGATATCCCCAACCACTCAGCGTTGCTTCGAGAGCGTTTCCTCCAACGCCTTCCTCAACCCATCGCCTCGTCCTTGCGGCGTCCGGTGACGTCACCCTCGACCGCCTGGTTGAGCTCGCAGATAACGTTCATGAGGCCACCACCCCGTCCGTCACTGCTGTTTTGCCGCCAAGAGACCCAGCGATTTCGCGCCTTGAGGCCCGTCTCGAGGAGCTTGCCGCCTCAGTCGCCGCACTCCGGAGCCGACCTCTAGACCCGTCCGTCTCGTCTTGATCATCGCGCTCTTTTGCGCTCATGTCAAGCTCGGAGTCCCAGCCCTATATCTCTCTGCTGGTACCACAGGTGTTTTCGCCACCGGGCCACGAAGTGTACACCGCCCTGTTCGTGGCCGGGAAACGCCCTCTGGGATCACTAACGGCGGCGTGTAGTTCCTCCAGTCATTCGAGCCCCCTGTTCATGGTCACTGACAAGTTCTCCGCCACCCAGTTTCTTATCGACACGGGCGCGGAAATCAGCGTGGTTCCACCGACTAAGGCAGATAGTTCCAAGCCATCAGGACTGTCGCTCTGTGCTGCCAACGCCTCGTCTATACCCACGTATGGGCTACGATCTCTCACCCTCGACTTCGCCCTACGCCGCACTTTTCGATGGGTCTTCGTCATCGCAGACGTGGTTCGCCCGATCATCGGCTCAGACTTCCTCTCATACTTCGACTTAGACGTCAGCGTGCGGCATCGTCGCCTTACCGACGGTCTGAATCATCTCTCCATATCGGGAGTCTCGTCCGACCTTGCTCCCATGGGCATTCGCACGCTGATACCTTCCTCTAAGTTCTAAAAAGTGTTGGCGGATTTCCCGGAGCTCACTACGCCATGCAACCTCACTCAGGCGCCTAACCATACTGACACACCACATCGTCACCCGGGGTCCACCCGCAGCTGATCGACCGCGCCGCTTGTTTGGAGACCGTCTAGCTATCGCCAAACGTCAGTTTGACCACATGCTGGAGCTCGGCATTATACGCCCGTCGTCCAGCGCGTGGGCGTCTCCCGCTGCATCTAGTGCCCAAGCGTGATCCCGGTGACTGGCTTCCCTGCGGCGACTATCTGGCGTTGAATTCCAACACTGTCCTCGACAGCTATCCGCTGCCCCACATCCAGGACTTTACAGCGTGCCTCGCCGGCTGCGAAATTTTTAGCAAAGTTGACCTGGTTAAGGCGTATCACCAAATTCCTATTGAACCCGCCGACATACCTAAGACCGCCATCACGACGCCCATTGGTTTGCTTGAGTACGTCCGGATGCATTTTGGACTACGCAGTTCGGCTCAAACCTTCCAGCGGTTCATGGCTGAGATCACGCGGGGCCTACCGAGTGTATTCGCGTACCTTGACGATGTCCTCATCGCCAGCCCTACACCTCATGATCATGAGCAAGAACTACGTGCTTTGTTCAAGCGTCTACAGCACTACGGCCTGGTTGTGAATGCCTCCAAGTGTGTTTTCGGTGCTCCTGAGCTCGAGTTTTAGGGTCATCACATATCCTCAGTGGGTATCCGCCCTCTCGCGTCCCACGTCCTGACCATCGAGAATTTTCCCCTGCCCATAACCCTGCGCCTCCTGCGACAATTCCTGGGGCTGGTGAATTTCTCCCGCCGCTTTATCCCGCACTGTGCAGAGCTACTTGGCCCGCTCACCGACCTCCTCCAGTCAACCGCTGGCCCGTCCTCCGCAATCTCTTGGTCATCAGAAGCCCAGGCCGCCTTTACTGCCGCGAAGCAAGCAGTCGCTAACGCCGTGCTTCTAGTCCATCCGCGCAACGACGCCCCTACGAGATTGATGGTGGATGCCTCCAGCGTGGCCATCGAAGACGTCTTACAGCAGTACATTAACTCCGAGTGGAGACCATTGTCTTTTTACTCTAGGAAGCTACTTCCTGCTGAGACCCGCTACAGCGTCTTCGGTCTAGAGCTGCTAGCCATCTATTCCGCTATCGAGCACTTTTGGCATTTTGTAGAAGGATGCAAGTTTCACATGCTAACCGATCATAAACCGCTGGCATATGTGCTCCGGACCAACTCATCGAAGTACGTGTCGCGTGAACTCCGTCAGCTCGCTTATATCTCGGAGTTTACTACCGACATCCGGCATGTGAAAGGCGCAGCCAACACCGCCGCTGACGCCCTCTCTCGTATTGTCGCGGTAGACGGTCCATCTTCCACCGTAGACTGGGCCGAATTCTCTTCTGCCCAGCAGAATGACGATGAGCTTGCCGCTTTTCGAGCGAACCCTCGTTCTCTCCGATTACGGCTTGTGCCCCATCCTTGCTCGCCTGAGCCCTTGTCGTGCGATGTTTCAACGGACTTTCCTCGCCCTTTTTTTCCGGCTACACTACGTCGCACTATCTTCCATTCTCTCCATGACATATGCCATCCAGGTATTTGGGCTACTCAGCGCCTTCTCACCTAGCCGTATGCTTGGCCCGGAATCAACGCTGATGTGCGTGCTTGGACGCGCCGGTGCCTACCCTGTCAGTAGACCAAGATCTGTCGACATACCAAGACACCTTCCCAAGCCTTTCTACCCCCTGGCCGTCGTTTCGACCATGTTCATCTCGACATCGTGGGCCCTCTACCCATCTCTCGAGGCTACCGCTATATCTTCACCATAGTCGACCACTTCACTCGCTGGCCGGTGGCAGTCCCCATTCCTGACATCACCGCAGAGACTGTTTCGCGCGCCTTCATTTCTGCGTGGGTATCTCGATTTGGTTGTCCTGGCACTGTGACAACCGACCGTGGACGCCAGTTTGAGTCCTCCCTGTTTGCTTCCTTTAATAATATTCTCTGCGCCAGGCATTGCCGTACCACTGCATATCACCCGTGTGCTAACGGCATGGTGGAACGCCTTCACCGCCAATTGAATTCCGCCCTCGCTTCCCGCCTCAATTGCGCCCCTTGTGCTGCTTGGTCTAAGGGCCGTCATCCGAGAAGACTTACAGTGCTCAGCTGCAGAGCTCGTGTATGGAAGTGCTTTGCGTCTTCCAGGCGACTTCTTTACATCCCAGCAGCTTCCAGCCCAGCCCCAAGAATTCCTCTAAACGCCTGCTGGACTGCGTTAAAGACCTCCGGCCTACTCCCCCACGTCCGTCCCGCCACCATACCATTTTCGTACACCCCGACCTGGCCACTTCGACCCACGTTTTTGTGCGCCGCGACGCTGTCCGAGCTCCACTCACGCCGGCTTACGACAGACCTTTCCGCGTTCGCCGCACCCCGAAAACCGCCACCATTCTCCAAAACGGCCGCGAAGAGACCGTCAGTCTAGACTGCCTTAAACCGGCTTACATAGAGACCACCCTGGAACGACTCCCACCGCCACCTGACCTAGTGCTCGAGTGCCATCGCCGGCCCTCCGTCCGTTTCGACTTCCAGTCTAGGTGGGGGGCCCTGTAGCACCCTCTCTTGGGCGGCGCCGACAACCCGGCTAGCGCGCGCCACCCTGCGAAGAGAATAAAGACGGCACCTGGTCGTGGCTCGTGCAGCCATGGCTGGAGCTCTGTTCTGGTGTCGGCTCGTAGCAGTGGTCTCGTTTCCATCGCTCCTGAGGCGTTAAGCCTACAAGTCGTTCAGGCTTAGCACCTGCTGCTGTGCTTGAGGCGGCTGAAGTGAGTGCATACCTTACAAGGAAGGCGTTCCTTAAAAGTACTGCAACCGCTACTCTCATCATCAGCAGCAAGTTTTGTGTACTGCCTTGGCCACCAGCTAGGGCCACTCGGTGTTGCTGCAACGCTTTCAGTGTCTTGCAATCTGGTCATAATATAAACACCCGTATGGAAAGCAAAGCCAGACACAAATTTTGTATTTTTTAAAGATGTTTTCATAAATCGTTGTCTGTATGTTTTGTAATTGCTTTTATTTTAAGACCTTGGATGGCACTGCGATCGCAGGTTCTCAAAGGCCGCGCCTTTGGGCTCTAAAGGTCTCTAACGAGTCTTCGCCTCCAAGGTACTTAGCGGCAAATGCGCAACATTTGTGCCGTGTAGCTGCACTCCTTACGCCTTTGGATTTAAGGTCCTGATTCTCAGAGGCCTTTGCGGTGCCCGTGTGACAAGGGCATAACAGGCACCTGGCTTTCAGCTTACAACGGCGACTGAAAATATGACATTCTGCTTTCTCAGCTGGCAGAGCTGGCACCTCCAGCAGCTTTCCAAGAGTAGGGGCTGGCCTACTATGCATGATAAGGACTGGCAGAAAACTGAACTGCACGCACCCGACCGGTAGATATATAAACAGGACAGTTCTATATAGTACATCTCTCCCCCCTGTCCTTTCTGGCTGTGCCCTCACCTGATTCATTTCATTTATCCAGTCTGCAAGCTTTCCCCTTATTTCCGCTGCACCACGTCAGGTGCTTCCCGTAGCGATGGCCGATGCCGGGCTAGCAATAATCTTTTGTATACTTTTTAATATTATTTTTATTAAACCACTACTACTAATCCACACAAACCAATTTTTTTTAAACACTCGTGTTCGTTTTTTGCACCGACACAAACGCGAACCATATGCGTGCCAGCCTCCCCCTCCGCCGCGTCGTGAACCGTGGGACGTGGAAAGAGTGAGTCGTAACTTCGTATCGGCACAGGCTTAAATATCCTGGAACCGAGCGGCGCCGCTGTGGGCGAGAGTAGCAATCGCCGCCTGCGCAAAGCCAGGCTTTTGTGCCCATACACAGCGGATGAGGTTAGGCCTTCATCGCCGCTCGCCGCGCTGTCAGTTGCTAAGGAAGGAGAGCCAGTGGCGTAAACCACCAAAAGAGGCACAGGAAATTGGTTTAATATTTGAAAAGATTGGTTCCGTACTGGTCCTATAGAGGACCAGCATTTGCCAATATAGTCCCAATATTGGAAAAATTGCCTGTGGTGCTTAGGACCCCTTCCTACGAGCTGCGTTGGGCTTCGAGTGTGTTCAAGAAAGGCCTTATCCTCCTTTTCCTCCGGCGGGCGCACCGCAAACGCCCAGGGCTAACGAACCAAAAATTAAAGCGCCTTTTATTTCGCGAATCGACGTCCTTAAACTTATCGAAACTTCGTGAGTGCAATGAGGATCCCACAGCACAACAACATTGCACTGACGCCGGTATAACAGTGGCAAAAATTGACACCGAAGTCGGGCCGGCAGTGGCATTTGGGCAAAAAGGGATCTTTTCCAACCTTGGTCTGACGCTCACGCCAGGAATGGACAGCAGTTCAGCCACTCTAATTGGCAACACTAGCCTGACATTCATTCCCAGCTTAACCCAATGGCGTTTCCGGCCCAACCCATTGGCGTTTTCTTCAAAATCCGCTGGCGCTCCCAGCAAAACCCACAGGCGCTACCGGCATAACCCACTGGTGCTGCCGGCGTCACCCAGTGGTATTTCCTGCCTACCCCAGTTGCGTTCTGAACCTAATCCGCTGCCAGCGCACTACTTATCTCACATGGGCAAGCAGCAGTCTTCTACAATGTCCTAGCATAGGGAAGCCGCTGGCTTTTACACTGCGAGATAAGCAGCGTTTTGATACATGACGTATCGCACGCAATTAGAGATCCCTTTTGTGGCTTTCCATACCGTGGCACCTTTTGTTCTATAGTGTAGTGTTGTAACTCTCATGCAACTTTGAAGTAAGACGGTAAGGAGTCTGTTGATGCAATGTATTTTCACTCGACGACAATTAAGTCATTCAAGCAATCCAGTCGGACATATTTTATTGAAGCACCACTGCCAAGTTTGTTGCCGTTTTGATGATTCAGGATGGGCAACGCAGTATGGCAAGCTGATGTGGCACAGCTAAGGCATCCATAAAGTGCTTCGTGGAGTTGTCCTCTAGTCAAGTGATGAGTAATATTTGAACTACACATGGCACTGCTATTGCAAGAGAACTGTAGCATTGCCTTGCAACAAAGACCTCGCCCATCTTCTGCACGATGACCTCACACTATGCCAAAGCTGCAAAGAGAGGCATATTATGGTGATCAGCATAAGTATGACCATTTCGGCAAAAAGACAAATTATTGAAGACATCCAATTTTTCGGCGCACAGTTATGAGAAGATACTCGCAAAATATTTTTACAGAATATTACGTATATCATGATTAAGAACAAAACTCCCCGGTAAAAGCAAAATGTGGAATCGCATATACAAAATTTGCGTTGCTCCAAATGGCTGCTTTCTAATCTGAGTGCGCCATGTCACATTTTGAAATAAAGTCAGAAAAGCAGATAAATATAGCATTCCATACAAATTAACCCATTTTTACATTTAATTCTTAATTACGTATCTCTTAATTATGAGCTACTTTCATGCCTTTTTATTCAAGTAAGGTTATCGCGCAGGCTGTAATATCTAATAAAATATTGCATGCAGTGACGGCTTGCACAGTTTTGAAAAATGCGCTGAATGCCGGAGACAGAGCACCTTCGTTTAAAAAAAAGCAAACACTTCATCTACGTCGCTTCGTTGCATGTCAACGGCACGAAAATAAATACCCATATTCTGACTGGCCTGCTGCAGTGGAAATGTCAGCGTTTCTGATTACCGTTTTCCACAAACGATACACGACCAGTGCCTTCATGAACGCCACGTATGACCTGCCACAAGACACCCCTCCCCGCTGATTGAAAGGGTTGTCAATATTCGGTGAATCCCTTTCACAAATGAGGAAAATTGAAGTTCTCACCATTCAGGCTGCATTCCTTTGTCAGTGTTGGCACACAGAAGTCGTCAAGTGCTTTGCCGCTTTCTCTTTTCCTGCCAGGGAAAATTAAGTCGGCGCATAGTAAAACAACAATTAATTTCAGAACCATATTCATTTGCGAACGCATTTCAAGAAAAAAGGACGCTGGTACTCACAAATTTGATCTTGCAGCCAAGCCTGCTGAACTACATCAGAGCTCTAATAAATTATTAGATGGGGATTTTCGGATGCGCAGAATACGAATGGCGTCGGGTCGAGCGTGCATGCTTTCTCGGTATGGTGGTGGTGAAAGAAAATTTTTAATGCTCGAAAAGACAGTTTGGGAGTGAGAACACTGCCGGTATCCCTAATGCGTCGGGAAGACTTCAGATGTAGCAAGAGAAAGAGCAGCTGAAAAAGGGCCAGAGGGATATCCACTAAAGTAGGGTGAGCGGCGGCGCCCGCAGCTGGCGTGAGGGGAAAGCAGGTTTCAGAGGGTGAGTACGTAAAACCAGAAAGAACAAACAGATTTAGTATACCGAAGACGTGTTAGTGTAGACGTACACCGGTTTACCTGACGCCTCCAGCGCACGCGCATCGGCATGGGTGGCGGCCGGCCGCCACGTTGAAGCCATCCATTCCACGGCTGACTGTGCGCCTGTCTCAGCAGCGTCACGCAGTCCACCACAGCCATTCCTCCGCCTCACACCTCGCTGCGCCTCCCGTAGCCGCCCGTATGGTCACCGGGAAGCTCGGACTGGCGACAGCTGCACGACTCTCGTGACCCCCGACGCATCGGGCTATCTCTGCTGCGCCGCACATCATGCGCCGGACGGCCGCTACTGCACCCGAACCGCCAGCGCTGGGTCCCCTCAGCAGGTTGTCTCACCTTCTGCGCCTGCCCTTACGCGTCCCTCGCCGCCCACCGTAAGCTCAGCCGCAACCAACACCACAGCCATGGTCGCCCGCCTGAGCCTCGCCTTCGGACCTCGGACGCCTGGCACGGATCTTTTTACATATACCGACTGATCGGCTAAAGGGGGGGGGGGGGGGGAGGGGAGCCCTGTAGTGCCCATCGCGGCTGGCAGTGCGCCTGATACTGAAAAGCACGAAGTGTTTCCAGCAAGCGCTGGAAGGAACCCTCGGGACAGTGGCCAGGGCCGGACGCTGCCGCCGCCGCTGTCTCCTCTTCAGCAGCTCTCAACAACTGTGGCCGCGGCCGCCTTCCTTGGCGACTTCCTCAGAGTGTTTCATATATGACGCATGTGCCAAAGGTAGGATAACGTACGTTCAAATAAAACCATCGATGAATACAATGAACCGATGGTAGAGCGAAGCATCTTGTACTTTTTAATCCCAGCAAGGTAGGCAGATCAGTAGAAGCCATGGTCATGTGGCCCGCTCGTGCGTGCCTGGGCTAGCTCGAAATGACGCGATGCGCTCCTCAGCAATGCACCAGTTCCGGATCATTGGTAGTAAAGAATCTCGAAAAGTAAAAGCACACGTAAATGAGCAGAATCGCTGATATGACTGATGCCAGACGTGGATGACGAACGAGGAACGTTTATTCAGCAGAACGCAGGAATATATAGGCCTGAGAGGCATGATAACGCAGCACGGAACCATGGTTCTTCCAAGACTGAGGTGACGTCACAGCACAGCGTCGCGCTTTCATAGCCCCTCCCCCCCCCCCCCCCCCCACAGCCTCTACTTAAAGCTCTCGTGTCTGAACCAGTCCGGTTGCTTGAGCAAACGAGTGCTTCTACTAAGGATTGGTTCTTCCCCCATAGGTAGCGTTCGCTCAAACGCTTGCAGCAGCCCTGCGTTTGGCTGTAGTGCCAGGTATGCACTAGCAGAAGTCGGCATTACGCATCCACTAGAAGAGGCTGAAGACTGGTCGGACTCTGTTCTTCTGGCACTCGAGCTGATTGGGCCCTTTCTATAGTCAACGGACCGCTGAGTGGAGGCCGACCATTTGATGGTTCTGTTGCAACTCGTCGCTCTGGGGCTGGCGCTGGATCAACATGGTGCGTGCGTAGATGGTCGGCGGGGGTGAATCGAAAATGCCTGTGCACTTCCAATACGTACGTCACAGCACTTACAACTTGGTGAACTACACCTGTCTTCCAAGAGGCACGTTCCCCTCGCATCGTCTTCAAATACACGCGATCACCATCGCGTAACACACGATCGGCACCACGTGACACATTGCACTTGTTTTTCATGTCTGCTTGTTTTTTCTGCATGTCACAGACAAAGCTGGGCTTGAGCAAAGAAAGTTTCGTGCGCGGTTGACGCCTGAGAAACAACTGTGCTGGTGTTTGCCCCGTCACACTGCTCTGTGTATTTCGGTAGACGATAAGACGATAAGAAACACACTCCGGAAGCGACTGCACATGAGTGACATCACACTCCTTGACTTGCTTTAACAGCGCCCGTTTTATCGTCTGCACGGTGTGTTCCGTCGCACCATTGGACGCGGGGTGATATGGCGGGGTACGGACATGTTTCACACCATTGCGCTCTAGGAAGTCCGAGAACTCAACACATTTGAACTGAGGCCCGTGGTCGCTGACTAACGTTTCAGGTAGCCTGTTGGCTCCAAAGACATTCCTTAGTCTCTCAACCGTCTTCGTGGTAGACGTTGAGGACAGAAGACGGTTGAGGACATCGGCCAAACTTCCACCCAATTAGAAAAAGAATCAACTAAAACAAGGAACATATTAGAATTTCTGCATGGAAAATTAACGTGAACCCGTGTCCAACACTTACGGGTAGCTCCGCGGATGGAGCGGCACGGGTCGGACAGCCGGTTGGACTGCCTGGCAGATTTCGCACTTCCTGACGTACGTGTCGATGGCTTGATCCACACCCGGCCACCATACAAAGTTTGTGGCTAGCATTTTTATGCGAGTGCTGCCAGGATGCTCGTCATGAAGCAAGTCCATCACGCGTTCTCTCCACTGATCAGGTATTACTACCCGAGTACCCCATGTTACGCATCCTTGCTCAAGGAGCAATTCATAACGGCGCATGTGGTATCACTTCATTTTTCAGGGTATTGGTTTGGCCAAGCATTCACTGTGTATTCAGACACACGGCTCAAAGTTCCGCTTTGTGGTCTTAGCAACGTCCGCAGCATATAACGGAAGGCTCTTGAACACTGCCAAGCATTCCTCTGTGACACAGCCTCCTTCTCAGCCTGCGGTTGTCTGGAGAGCACGTCCACTACTTCCACGTTCTTTCCTTTGCGGTGCTAAGCCGATAACTGTAGGCAGCAAGCATCATAGCCCAACACTGCATCCGCACTGCGGCCAAAGTAGGCGTTGGTTTGTCCTGGCCAAGGATTCCCAGCAGTGGCTGATGGTCGGTGTAAAGTGTAAATTCCCGGACGTATAAATACCATGGAATTTCTTCAAACCAAAAACTAAAGCCAAGGCTTCGCGCTCACATTGCGGGTACTTGCTTTCCGCAGCTGTCAGCATTCGAGAGGCAAAAGCTACGGGACGTTCGCTGCCGTCTGGCGTCTCATGAAAAATAACAGCGCCCAGGTCATAAGATGAGGCGTCGCAAAGCATGCCGATAGGCCTATTGACATCGTAGAAAGTTAACACTTTGGTGCTTGTGAGCAGCTTTTTGGTGGATCGGAACGACTCGCTGCATTCTTTAGACCATGACCACTCTATCTTTTGTTTAGAATCTGGTAAAGTGGTTCTGCTGCAGTGGACACGTTATCCAAAAATTCTGAATAATAATTTAACATTTCCAGATACGCCTTCAGTTCGGAAACTGAACTATGCTCCGGCGCTTCCAGAATTGCCTTCACCTCTTGGCATCAGCAGGGTAAATGCCCTCAGCAGTCACTTTGTGACCTAAATAAGTCAGCGAGCCTTGGAAGAAACAACACTTGTCGACACTCAGTGTGATGCTGTAGGCACAAAGTTTCAGCAAGACACGCTCAAGCGTCTTTTGACAGTCATCGACGTCCGAACCTGCCACAATGACGTCATCAATGTAGCAGCCAACTCTCGAACTGCTCTTTAATACTTCATCCATCAGGGCTTGGAAACGGCTGGAGTGCTCGCCACACCATACTGAAAAGATGAAATTAAAAAAAAAGCCCCAAACTAGTGTTAATGGTCAAAAGTGGTCTGGCTTCTGGGGCGAGTGGCACTTGCTGGTATATATGCAGCAGAAAAGTCCAGCACACAAAATACCTTTCCACCTGCTAGTGTTTAATACAAGTCCTCTAGTCTTGGTAGCGGGTAGTGTTCGGTTTTTAACAATAGATTTACCGTAAGTTTATAATCTCCTCACAACCGCAGGCTAACATCTTTCTTCTGCACCACTACAACTGGCGTTGCACAGTCACTGGGTGGAACTTCCTGAAGTATGCCCGTCGCTAAGATTTGGCCGAGTTGTTTTTCTACTCTTTCACGCAGCGTGAAGGGCACAGACTGTGCGCGACTAAATACCGCAGCAGCATTCTGTTTTAGCACCATTCTCGCCTCGAAATTACGTACTTCCACCAAAGTGCCCGAGGACACCGAAGGAAATTTTTCTAGCAGTGCTTTGACGCGGATTTCTCCCGAAATGTGGCCGATCTGCTGCCACTCTAACGGAAGGCGCTCAAGCCAGTTGCGACCTGGCAATGCCGGCAGCCGCCTCCAGTTATCGCGCGCTACGAAAACGGGCAGATTCGTGTTCCGATTGCCGTAGACGTCTGATACATCACACTCGCCTTTCAAAGGCAACTGCTCTCCTGTGTATGTACATGCGTAATGACATGCTAGTGGGCACACAATTTACGGGCTGAAAGACAAAACGGTACACACTCTCAGGAACATTTGAAACAGCCGCGCCAGTGTCAATCTGCATTTTCAATGGCTTGCCCTCCACTTGAACATTTACTCCGGAACTTTATCACGTAAAGTTTTTAAAATGGTACGCGTCTAACTCTACCTCGTCCTCAGTGTCATCCACTGC
Organism: Amblyomma americanum; assembly: GCF_052857255.1. Lineage (NCBI taxonomy): Eukaryota > Metazoa > Arthropoda > Arachnida > Ixodida > Ixodidae > Amblyomma > Amblyomma americanum. Next base: position 52,957,520 of record NC_135500.1, read on the forward strand.
AATCAGGAGCTTTGCCTTAGGGCACATTTTCTCCAAGTGACCGATTTTTAAACACTTATGGCGCTTAAAATTTTTGTACTGGCACTTCTACGATTCGTGCTTCCTGCCACATCTTTCACAAGAGGCTTTCACTCACACCTGGTTAGGAGACTTCGCCAACCTTTCATTCCTTGCTCTCTTACTCTTAGACTGTAAGGAATGCAATGATAAGTTTGCTTCTCTTGTTGGCATTATAGCGGCGCTTTTGCCGCCAGCTCCCGGTCCAATGCAATTTTGCACGCCCCCTCAAACATTAAGTTCTCTGCAGCGAACAATGCGCGCTGGATTTCCTCATTCCGAAAGCCTGCAACCAATCTCTCCCGTAACGCATCTTGCAATAATGTGCCAAAGTCGCACTTCCTGGCCAAGTGCTTCAGTTCATCAATATACTCACCTCCATTCTCTAGTTGTACGCGGCGATTGAACTTGCAACGTTCGGCAATCGCAGGGCTTTTCGGGCAGAAATGGGTTTGAAGCAACCGCTTTACCTCAGCATACGTTTTTTTCGGCGGGCGTTTTCGGAACACTCGGATTTTTCAGCACCTCATAAGCTTCTGCACCAATAACAGTCAGAAATACAGACAGTTTTTTCCCTCAGCAATTTCATTCGCACCGACAAAAAGTTCAAAACGTTCCACATATGATTCGAACTTTTGAGTTTAAGCATCAGACTCCGCTATCCTCCCGTAAGAAGGCATTTTGACAGTACTTATCACACGTTGCGTCCGTAGTAGTCACCTCCCTTCGTCAGCACTCTCGCTGTACTCTCCAGTCGACGCCTCAGCTCTCTCTCGTGTTCCTTGAACATGTATAGCTTACTCGACAGTCGACGAACATGCCGCGTGCTCTGGCTGGTCTTTCTGCGTAGAACGTTGCTTCCGCAGTGCCGCCAGCTCCGCGCGTGGGCGAAGTGTCTCGTCGCCGGATGATATGACTGACGCCAGACGTGGACGACGAACGTTTATTCAACAGCATACAGGATCATGTAGGCCTGAGAGGCGTGATAACGCAGCACGGAATCACGGTTCTTCGAAGACCGCGATGACGTCACAACACAGCTTCTCGCTATCACAATCGCTATTGGTAACACATTCACGTCTTTTATTACATAAATGAAATGTTGACAATCAAAACGTACGTATGAGCCATCAATACAAAATACCGAAAAGCACAGAAATATAAAAAACAATTTACAGCATTAAAAAGGTAGCCACCTGAGCTTCGCCCATGAAGGGGAGGCAGAGGCGTTTTCTGAGTATATTTTTTAAAATGTAAGCAGCATCTGCATTTGCTTTCTCGTCAAGCTGTTCAACGGCTGCCGTCGTTTATTTTGTGATAAAACCTAAATGGACCTGTAATCACACCGTCCCTTCTATCCAAATGAACTATGCGTATATTTGCCACCTATTTAATTTTCAGTAACATAAAAATATCAATTTTGTTTTATATTTTTAGCGTGAGAATCCGGTTCATGAGGCATTGTATCGTGATGATGGTTCGTTTATGAGTTTGAGAGAATGAGAGCAAAAATTATTTCTTATCTTTCGAGGCGTTGACTAAGTAAGCGCGCTCGAACACTCCACACATGCAGTCAACCTTTAATCGACAATTAACTCGTAAACTGCGCTAAGGGCTGCCGACAGTATCTTGAAATCCTAGCAATAGTCTACGGCTGGGTTCAAGTCTTAACGATATATTATATTTGATCAGTACATGTATAAGCTGCAGTCGATACAACGTAGCGAGCGCTGGTGCTTTTGACAGACAAGTTTTCGGGCACCTTGGTAGTCCAGAATATCGAACTGAAAAATATCTTGGGCGTGAATTTGACCACGTTTTAGTTACGCGAAGATGCCTATGTGCAAGAAATTTAGGATTCTATATTGTCCAATTGTCCATATTAGTGGACATAAGCAAAAAATGAACTGTAAAAAAAGTCATAGCACCTAGAGCGGCTGAGAAGCCGCTTTGACATTAATGCTACAGCAGCACGTCGTATCAACTTTCGCACCTGTCGAGCTCATGTAAAGAGGAAAAATGCGCGAGGAGAGCATGTCGTATTATTCCGCCAGGCAGTGGTAGATTTAAAAGGGCTAAACGACTTCCGCGTGGAATGAAATGGTTTTGGGCACACCTCTCCTCCTCGTTTGGCTGCCACACAATACCCCACCACGGGAATAACAAAGCAGATCACGCTCAAGATGGGAGTGGCTGACCCCCTCCGCTGCGTGCAGAGGGTGAGGCCACCCACAGGCATGATAATGTAGTACATGTAAATAGTGGCGTGTCGTCTTCGCGAGATACGCTAGGAAATACGGTCCGCTACTGTCGTATTCATATAAGCGCTGCTATAGATAGTGGTAGCCTATGTTCACGTGCATTTGTTTCGTCTACTTAATTCTCTGCTTCGATATAAAGCAGTGCTAAATCTCCTTAATCGACTTTTTTTTCAGAAAATGCTGGCCATCTTAGCTTCGTTGCTTGGGAACGCAGACCAAGACTCTTTCTGTTTAATCTGTAGGCAGCATAACTTGCTCTTGCACACGTCAAATGCGCATGAAGTGGTCAATTTGTGGTTAGCCGCTTTATTTCTGCCCTATCCTTTAAGCAATAGGGACTAGGTGAATAATAATATTAATAATAGGTTTTGGGGGAGAGGAACTGGCGCAGTATCTGTCTCATATATCGGCGGACACTTGAACCGTACCGTAAGGGAAGGTATAAAGGAGGGACTGACAGAAGAAAGGAAGAGGTGCTGTAGTGCAGGGCTCCGAAATAATTTCGACCACCTGGTGATCTTTGCGTGCAGAATGGCGATGGTTGCGTGGTCTTAGGCGTCATGAGAGGATGCTGATCTAGTATTTTCTGGTATCAATGGAAAGCTAGCATTAGTAATATTATTCGTTCTTAAATTCATCATTTCCAATCAATGGCGCTATAAACATCTCATGCGTCTCAGGCTTAATAATATGCTGGAGTCCTATGCCAAAACCAATTATTTAATGGAACATGTGTACATCAGAACAAATTCTTTTTCTGACAATACTTCTGCTAATGCGAACTGAAAATTTCAGGCTTCACAGATCTCTGCCACCTCTTTTGAATATGGTGTACATTTTCGCCTGTCCTCCTTGCTTCAAATTTTGCAGGGAGTTCTAGAGAAACAGGACATTTTGTGCACCTGTTAATTGTCGCAATAGCCATACGAGGGCTGTGAAGGATGCGTAATTTTGGTTTGGTTTATGGGTGTTTGACATCCCATAGCCGCTCAGGCTATGAAGGACGGCGTAGTGAAGGGCTCCAGAAATTTCGACCACCTGCGGTTGTTTAACTTGCACTGTCATCGCATAGTACACGTGCCTGTAGAATTTCGCCTATATCTAAATTCCACCGCTGCGGACGGGATCGAATCCGCGTCTTTCCGGTCAACAGCCGAGCGCCATGACCACTGAGCTACTGCGGCGAAGGAACGTGGTTTCGTTCACTAAAATGCCTTTTATCCGGTGAGAAAAAGTTAACCATATAAAATATTAGTGAAATAAAAATCTTAATACACTTGAAATGTGTTTTTGTAGAAAAAACTTAATTTCTACAACATCACAGAAACAGTCTTCCGAAGAAAGAGTCCTACGCAACTACCATGAGACTCTCAAGTTAACAATTCATCCGATAGAAATAGAGCGTGCTCACCGTCTTGGACGCCACACAACCGAGCATCCTCGCCTAATAATAGTTAATTTCCATTCTTTTAAAACCAATGAGTTTATTCTTTCTAAAGGCACTGTGCTAAAGGGTACCGATTAAACCATTGGGGAGGACTTTTCACGCCAGGTTCGTGCTGCACGGAAACAGCTCGTTGCTTTCGCTTGAAGCAAATTAACAGCATTTTTATTGCGCTACAAAACACTGCATATTGGTTCAAAGCGTTAAGAATTCGATGAATCCTCACAGATGGTGCAAGAAATGGCATAGCAATCGGCTCGTCATCATGCAGATGTACGTCCATGCAATAGTCCCCGAGATAAGTTTCCAGATGTTTCTTTTCCATAATCTTCACAAACATACGCAGTTTTATTCCCAAGTGGGAGCATGTTTCTAATCTTGCTTCCTCATCCGAAATCAGCATACTTATACTGACTGAAAAATGGCTAACAAATTACGTCAATAATTCTGAACTTATGGCCGACTTACCAAATTTTGACGTGTTTCGGAAGGATCGCAAAGGCTCTCGAGGCGGAGACGTTCTTATTGCCACTAACAAGCAGTTGCCCTGTTCTATCATTAACATCAATTCGGAGATTGAAATATTGTGGATAATTTGTCTTTCCACCCCCCAATTAATCATACTAGGTGTCTGCGATCGACCTCTCTGCAATAATAGAACTTTCTTGCATAGCCTTGGTTGTTGCCTAAAGCAACTGTATACGAAGTACCCTAACGCGCGCATGTTTGTCTTCGGAAATTTCAACTACCCCAGTAATAATTAGCAGAACATAACTTGAACAGGCAATGCACAAACAGATTTCATTGATGTGTGTCTCAATTTTAACCTCAACCAAATTGTAACTGAATCAACACGCGTCACACATGAATCTTCTAGGATTCTAGACATGATACTGGATAATCAGAGTGAAAGTTTATTAACCCTTACTTATCTCCGCAAAATTAGCGAACGCAAAGTTTTACATGCCACCTTCACCTTTGCCACGGAGTTAAGGCAAACGTATCAGAAAACGATCCGCTTTTATGACAAAGGTGATTAGAATGCTATCAACAACCAACTGCAGAATTTTTTTCAAATTTTCGAATCAAGCCTTAATGACCGATCAGTTCAAGGTCACTGGCAAACTTTCAAAACTAAAATAGTAGAACATGTGACTGATTTTATTCCCACGATAACATTTTGTGCCAATCGTCATAAGCTATTCTCCTCAAAGCCATTAAAAACGTTCGAAAACAAAAAAACCGGTTATTCCGAGCAGCAAAACAACCCAAGCGCATGCGCATGGAATAAGTATTACGAGGCTGAGCACGCGCACTTGCAATCCGTTCAAAACGCTAAACGCACATTTTTTGGTGTAGATCTGCCGAAGATTTTAATCAACAATCCGCTAAAATTCTGGCACGTAATAAACCCCAGCAGACACGCACTATAACTTCTACTAACGCACTTGGACAAGAGGGCAGCGAAGTTGAATGCCCGAACATATTTAACACTGCATTAGCATTTGTTTTCACTGAACAGACTGACATGACACTATTTCCAATATCTCCAATGCCTTTAAGGGCATTTTCTGCACATGGCATCGCCTGTATTATCGAAAATATTAAGCAATCATCCTCAGCAGGTAATTATAAACTTACCCCGAAGCTCTTAAAGAACACTCGGCACGCCTCTGCAGCATACCTATCTCTACTGTTCGCACAATCACTTCACATAGGTGACATACTCAGCGATTGGAAAGTGGGGAAGGTCGTTCCGATCGTCACATTAGGCAACAAAGATTCGCCCCTTAACTTCCATCCTATCTTTGACTACTGTGCCATGCAAAATCATGAAGCATGACATTTTTTCGACATAATGCATTTTATTGACTCAAAACATTTTTTTCATCATTCTCTACATGGAATTCGCAAGGGTTTGTCCTGCAAAACACAATTAGCGCTTTTTATTCATGATCTGCATATAAATCTTTATTCTAATCTTCAAATAGCCACAGCCTTTTTGGATTTTGCTAAAGCCTTTGATAAAATACCTCACAAACGTTTACTACTAAAACTTTCCCTGTTAAATTTGCACCTTAATGTATTAGAATGAATAAAGCAATTTTTAGCAGGTCGCTCAAAGTTTGTCAATGTTAATAACCAATTCTCAAATTCACAGGCAGCAACATAAGGCGTCCATAATGGTTTCGTGCTCGGTCCCCTTCTCTTCCTGATCTATATCAACGACTTACCCATGTATGCTTCCTCTAACAACCGCATGTTTGCCGATCACTGCATTGTCTACCGCAGAGTTAATAACCCATCCGATCAGCTAGCACTCCAAAACGACCTAACCTGTATGTAAGACTGGTGTAACCAGTGGCTCCAGGAGCGTAAGCCCAATAAATGCAAACACGTGTCATTTCACCTCAAACGTAAGGCCCTTTTATTTTCTTACGCAATCTCTGGTGTCCCAGTAGAATTAAGCAATTCCGATAGCCACTTAGGTGTAACTTCAAGCCAAGATCTAACCTGGAATGCGCATGTCACTAATATTCTATTAACAGCTAATAAAACTCTTGGTTTCTTGAAATGTCATTTGCGCCAGGCACCACCAGATGAGAAGCCTCTTGCCTACAAGTCCCTGGTTTGAACAAAACTAGAATACGCATCCCCATTTGGAGCCCAAAGGAAATTATTCGTGAACGTCTCGAGAATCGCGACTGAACCGAGCCACTTGATTCATTCAATCATGTTATTCGTGCGATATCAGCACATCTTTACAAGCAGAGTTGAGACTAACTAGTCTTGCTATCCGTCGTCATATCGCCAGTATGTGGTTATTTCATGTTCTTTTAAAGCTCACTTCGTATTACACCCATCGTTAGCCCTACAGCTCGCAATTCACTCCAGTTGGCCATCCCCTGCAAGTTGCCCGTCCACCGACCCGTACAACAACGTCTGCTGCATCATTCTTTCTTCGCTCAGCCAAAGATTGGAACGGCCTTTCATACGATGTCACTGCAACCACCTGTCTCTCATTTTCGAATTGTATAACTGCCGTATTTAAAGAAAAACATCCTTGTACTACATCAAATCTGATTCGATCTGAAGCCACCCTTTATGTAATATAACCTCATTGGGGGTCTTTAAGGTAATAAAATGATGTGCGGTGATGTGATGTGAAGTAGATGTCGGAATCAGTGTGTCCAAAGGTCATTGGGGCTCGCGGCCGTGCAAAAGATAGAACGGTGAGTAACCGGTAGTGTCATGGCGGGAGGAGTTACAGGCGATATGGAAGGGCGATATCCCAGTCCCGGTGGTACAAAGAAACGTACATTGCGAGCATATCCGTGAGAGTTCGGCTGAGGTGCTATGTGAGGCCGCTGGTTTGGGGATGAGAGGCGGTGGTCAGCTTATGTTTGGTCGAGCAGGAACGGAGAATGTCGTACACAACTTTAGACAGAAAGCAGCGGCCACGGTCGGTGAGAAGCTGGCGGGGTGCACCATGACGGAGGATGAGGTCGTACGGGACAAAGTCGGCAACGCCTGTAGCAGTACTGATGGGGAGGGCCCGTGTGATTGCGTAGCGAGTGGCATAGTGAGTAGTAACGTAGCAACGGCAAACCAATTGTTTCCGCAGGTGGACTTAGGAAACGGAAGATCCAAGCCAACACGATAGAAAGGCTGAGGGGGCACATCAACTGGTTGGAGTATACCCGCTGAGAGAGTGGCAGGACGTTTCCGGCGCTGGCACTGGTCGCAAACACGAACATAGCGTTGTACAGACTGGCAGAAGCGGAACCAAAAAGTGACGACGCAGGCGGGTTTAATTACACGAGACACCCTGATGTCCACCCATGGAGAGGTCAGGGAGCTCGTGGAGGACATCGGTGCGCAGGTGCTTCAGCCAAGCGAGAAGTAGGTCGGGCCGGCGCGGTTGAGACTTCCGCTTATAGAGTGTCATGATGCAGCACAAACCGCCGCAGAGCAGGGTAAGTTCGGGAGGAGTTGAGGCGGTCAAAAATAAAGCGCAGCGTGATATACAGCCGCTGCTCATCGCCAGCGTGGCCAGTAGAAGAGAGCGAGAACAGGTCGGTGGCGCAGTCAGGGCTAGGATGGTCAGAAGGATCAACGGAGAGACAGAGAGAGAGAAACCCTTTAATGAGAAAGCCAAAGGGTCAACGGGATATCCGGAGAAGCAAACAGCATCGGAGCGTAGCCGACTGGACTTATATACCACGCTGTAGTCGTAGACTTGTAGGCGTAAAGCCCAGCGACGTAGCCGGCCAGTAGGATCTTTCAGTGGGGAGAGTCAGCAGAGCGCATGGTGGTCGCGGTAACTACCGTAAACGGGCGGCCGTATAAATACAGACAAAATTTTCCAACGGCCCACATGAGGGCTAAGCATTCGCGTTCCGTGATGGAGTAACTGCGCTGAGATATAGAGAGGAGGCAGCTGGCGTAGGCGATGACACGATCAGACCAAGGTTGCCGCTCAGAAAGCAGAGCACCGTTTCCATGACCGTTGGTGTCAGTGCGGATTCTAGTGGGAGCGGCCGCATCGAAGTATGCCAAGACTTGCGAGGTGGTCAGCTTTGAGATTTTCGCTGCAAAAGCGTTTTCTTGTACGTGTCCCCAGGTGAATGTTATGTCATGTCATGAAGATCACTGAGGGGGCGGGCGATGTCAGCAAAGCCGGGCACGAATCGACGGAAATAGGAGCACGGCCCCAAAAAGCTCCGTACTTCGCTTCAGGAACGCGGCAGCGAGATTCAGCAAGTTGGCTCGAATCCTAGCTAGATCAAGGTGAGCACCCCTGGCTTCGACGACATGGTGTTAGACTGTGATCTGAAGACGCGCGAAACGGCATTAGGAAGAGTTGAGCTGCAGGCCGGCATGACGGAAACGTGAAAGAATCTTTGAGAGGTCATCCAGGTGAGAAGAAAAGCTGGGAGAGAAGACAATGTTGTCGTCGAGTAAACAGAGGGACGTGGTTCATTGAAATCCGTGCAGAAGGGCGCCCTTCATAGGCTCAAAGGTGGCAGGCACGTTTTATAAGATAAAATGCAGAACTCTAAACTGATACAGCCGATCAGGTGTCGCAAACACGGTCTTCTCACGATCCTGCTCATTCACTGCTACCTGCCTATAGCCGGATCAAAGATCTATGGCGGAGAAGAATTTTTCACCGTAGAGGCAATGAAGGGCGCTGTCGTTGCGCGTGGTACACGTCCTTTTTGGGTATCGTGTCCAGGTGGCGATAGTCAACACAAAAACGCCATGAGCCATCATTGTTCTTCACAGGGACGACTGGCGAGGCACAGGGGCTGTAGGAGGGTTCGATATTATTCTTAGCAAGGATTTTCATTACCTCGGCGTTGATGACCTGGCGCTCAGAGTGGGAGACTCGCTATGGTCGACGATGGATAGGAGAGGCATCCCCGTTGTCGATGAGGTGCTCCACAGAGACAGCATGGCCCAGCGGGATGTTTCTAGATCGAAAATGTCCGAACAAGATCCGAAAAGTTGTCGAAGTTGTGCAGTTTGGGCACGACACAGGTCGGAGGGCATCGTGGTCATGAATGCGCCTGTAAAAAGACAGTATGCTGGGAATGAGCTGCGGGATCAAGAGGAAGGGTGGTGCCGAATGTAGAGACTTGGCACTGTACGAGGGGAGATATCGTAGCAACGCAAAAGCCGGACAGAAGAACTTGAGGAGAGACGCCGAAGTTGAGGAACAGCAGAGACAGTGCATTCGTCTTGACGGAGGCGATCGTACAGGGCAGGGAAATGATGCGGGTCGGCAGGAGATCGGTACTAGGCGCAACGAGGTAGTCGCCTTCGGGAACGAGGGGAGAGGGTGCCAATGCAACGGCGGTGGCTTGAGACAGCAGGTGAGCATAGTCTGCATTGAGCAGGAGGAGAGAGGGATCGACGTGCCTGGAATCGAGTTGTGGGAGCACGAGTTGTAGGACGCACTGCGGGCCGTCTATCAGAGCTGAATGGTCGCAGAGGAAATCCATGCCGAAATAAGGTTGTGGGCACAGGTGGACAAAACGGTGTACTAAACCGGGGTACTGTTGCCGGCAACAGTGATGCGAACAGTACATAGTCCGTCGACAGCAGGTGTGCCTACATCCGCCACACGCACGCGGGACGCTGCAGGCGTGAGCACTTTGCGGAGGCGCCGGCGAAGGGAAGAACTCATTACAGATACGCGCACCGTTGTCATCCAGGGCGCATACAGGAACACCATCGACTTTGGCGTCCAGTAAGTTCGGTCCGCTGGCCAGTAGAGGATTTCTGATCGAGGTAATTGATGCACCGTGACCTCCTGGGGATGCATCAGAAAGTATTCCTAAGTGTAGCGGACGTAGGGGGCAGCTGCCGAAAGATGGGGTGACTGCGGTGAGCGTGAGCGACGGCTTTGGGGCGACGGAGAGCGGAAATTGCTGAAGAAGGGTTCAGACTAGGCGGGCTGGGAGCGGGGGCTTTGCAGTTCAACTGAGCAAGTTCCACTCGGCCAGCTGTAGCTATCACGTCACTTCAGGTTCAAGCAGAGCTAAACCATCGCGAATTTTTGGTACCTATGCGGATCACCCATTCCTTTGCGTACAACTACTCCCAGGCCACAGGCATATTGCGACAACACGTCCCCAAGAAACATGATCCAGGTCACTGCAAATTGTGTGCTGCTTACAGCCGAGACCTCCTTCCACACATCCTTCATCGCAGATGCCCATATGCGAAGCACTGTCTCTGCGAGGCACCTCCTAGGATAGGTTGGACCCCGTCAACACGAGAAGCGCATAACCGGGATCGCCAACTTCTCAGTCCTCCTATCTTAGGGCTCTGGCATATCGAGACAGCATTTTTGTAGAGAGCTGTCCACAGTAGACGTCGACCACGTTACCACAAGTGGTATATTGCTCAAATAGCCCACTGTCAAGTCTACATAACCCTCGCAGCGCAGGCCCATGTGGACAATATTGTCTCTAGACAGCATTTGCTTGCCAACGTGGACCACGTCACTCCATGTCGCACATCGCCGCTACAACCGCATCTCTGGGCCTCATTTCTGTAGCTTCTCAGGCTCCCCTTGGAAGGAATATCGCTGCACGAGAGGATCGAATGGGAGCTGCAAGTACTTTCGTGCGATGCCTATAATTTTTGGACAAAATTCCCTGGAGAAAACCTCCGTCCTCAAGCCTCAAATACTTATTTACAAACGAAAAAAAAATTTAACTGATGTATGTGCATCGCACGTTTAGGCCACCTAGGCGCAGCAAGAGCCGTGCAGACGCTAACATCTTTTTATTCAATTTGCCACCGTGAAACCGATACAGTGTTGCTTTCTCTAGTTTTTAATGCAAAACCGTGTTTTGTCCCATGAGTGGCATGTACCGGACCTGTCAGCAGAGCGTGTCAGCAGAGCTTTCGACACAGCATCACGACAGATAGTGTCCGCTCGAACCGTGAATCACCCATTGTGGGACAATTATTGAATAGTTGATAAATAGGTATATAATACACATTAATGAATAATTCACCCACCAAAACGATTAACTAAATGCATAGTAAATTAATCGCTGGTGTATTTATTTCGTTGTATCAGTCAATTACCTCAAACATTATACGATAGTTTAACCGAATTGATGAATTAGCGGACAGTAGCGTTAATTAAAAATTACATTGAGTCAAGTTGCCCAAATGATTGCCTAATTTGGTAGAGCAGAATAATTAAGTCAGTTATGAATTCCTTCATGCATTCAATGGTAATTTAGTCGGATTTAATTGCCTAATTATGAATCAGTTTATTATACAATAAATTAGTAATAGTAGCGGTTTCTTAAAAAAATAATAACAGAATTATTTAATTAGAAAAGTTAGTATAAATTAAATTGATTAAATTTGCCAACTTTGTTTAACGAACAATTCAGCTACCAGATTTTTTTTATTTAAACGGGTTAATTATTCGCAAGTAGGTATAATTACTGAATTAATCAACTGCTTCACATACTGATCAGAAATAAAGGCATAACTAAACGAACACGAAACAATATAATCGGCAGCAGTAAGAGAAATGCTTTCGCATTACTGCACCTTAGCAGACTTAAGTGCAGCCCTGGAAGTTTTTTTTTTATTTAGGGCTGGATCGGTACAGCATGTCGATGACTTTTTCAAAAATTCCTTCGAAACCGCTGGATTACAGCGTTGAATTGCGTCTTCAAAGAAGGTGATCCTCGTCTTTGGGTCTTCCGATAATGAAAGCCTTAGGATGTGCAATAGGATGTAAGTGCAGATGGCGATCGTTCATGGTTTTCAAAACGGCGTGAAACGTAGCCAGCGGATGCAATGACAGTGTCCATGCAGTGAAGGGCAAACAATATGAACGAGGATTGGCCTGGCTACTTTGTGGCCTTAATCAGTAAATAGAAAATTCGAGTCATGTTTGAGATTGGTGACGCTTGAATGAAAAGAGTAATTGGAGTGACTCTTGGTGCGTGGATTTACATGGATTTGAGTCTGCGCGAGAAAGATTTAATTGATGCGAATGTGAATCGAGATACAGGTGTGCAAGAGTATTCCAGTTTTGGACGGACGAAAAGGAGCAGGGGCTAGTCATACGATATGTAGTGCGCTGTGACGTGTTGAGGGAATGAGAAATGGTGGCAGCTAAGCATTTATAGTAGTTCTTTGCATAAGTTTTGGAGTGGGAGGTACAATATTTATTCAAGAGAACGAAATTTTTGTGGCGGGACTATATTTAATGAACTTTCTTTTTAACGTTGAGAGAAAGGAACCAGTGACTGCACCATGATTCATTGTAGTCGAAGCCGCCTTGTCGTATGAAGGTATTGGTGCCGTGAGTGATACGGTGATAGATTGTGAAAAACCAGCAAATAATCGCTTGTTAGATATACATTCATGATTAATTGATTGCCATTAATGTATAAATAAGAGTTCATGCATAAATGTCTCTTTTATAGTGGAAATAAGGGCACGTTAAGATAGTTATATATGAAAGACCTTAGAGAGCCTACGTTTTCCTTAACGGAGCTGAAGGCAACGCTCGAAAATTAGTTGTTATTCTGTGCCTATTCCAATGGAGCGTTTGTTCAACTGGTGATCTTAAAGCTATACTAGCGCCTTTCAGAACAGGAGCGGAAAAAACACGGGCACTGACCAGGCATTTATTCGGAATCATGAATCAAGCACTATCCATGCTAAAGGTGTTCTGCTCCAGGACTCTTGCCCGTTTAAATTAGGTTTTAATACGTTTAATGCCTGGTTTTGCGGTGTTCATTACAGACAGGCCTCGCCTGCATTTGAAGTGCTTTATATATGAGATTGAGAGTTTATGCGATGAAATACCTGGGAAAGGTGAGAAAAATCTAGTTTGGTGAAAACTTTTTTCTTCCCAGGCGGTCATTAGTACCATGATGTTTGTGAAATACTGAGAAAAAAATAGAGCATTTTGCGTCACGGAGAACAACGAGCGTCTATAATATATTCTGTTTTGCTGCAAAAAAAAAAGGACACGAAAAAATCCGAATTATAGAACTTTATACAGAATAACCTTTAACCTGTCCAACATTCTCGGAAAAATGAATTTTAATATTGAAGAACTGATAGGTACACGTATAGAAATATTGAGTCCAATGCTTTATTCTTCCAATGTACCAAAATCATTCTTTTCTAGTGTTTTCACCGCTCGCATTGAGCAGCTAAAACTGCCATAGAAGACCAATGGTGAACGCTTCTGACGGTAGCAAAAATGCTAATAGCACAAAAATTCACGGTTGCCAATGAGAAATCTGCGGATTTATTTGTTTTTATGGCGAAATCTTGCAATATATGAAAAAAACTGAGCTCATGAACTCTTTCCGGCTCAAAAATAGTTTTGTTCAGAAATATTCAGTACGGTACAATGGACAGCGTGAAAATGAGCAGAGTCCTTGGGGAATTATGTTTATTTTAGTTTCCTCCATATTAAGATCGATGGCAATAAAGTCCCTAGTGCCAAAAAATCAGATGTTTGCTTTTTTGGATTATAAGTCCAAGACCCTAGTGACCGTCAGTGTAGAAGTGCAAATGCAATAAGTGGCAAGCCTTATTTAGAGTGCAGCTCTTGGGCGTTCGTCCCTGAGGTGAGCGGCGTGCCTCGGCGTAACCGAGGAAACGAGCGCAGCGGAGGATACAAGAAAGCGAAGGCTGGCAGGCAGGCCGGTAAACTTTATTTACCTCTAGCGCAAGTGTTTTTATGCACTCCAGAATAGACCAAAATGAACGAAGTGCTCGGCGGAGGACGTAAGACGCCGTTTCCGAAAAGAGAGCGAGAAGGAAAGCGGAGAAAGAGACAACGGAGTATGGATAGACGGATAGACGTAAGATAGGAGCGTCCCCTTTGAAACGGGAATGGTGGGTAGTTGCCACCATGCTCGTCTACTTTTTTGTATTTCTTTAACAGTGTTCAGCCTTTTATTTAAATACATTTTAATCCTACACATCTAACCTTATGTCACCTTGAGCTACCAATCTTCTATTCGCTTTTTGCTAACTTCTACAGCATATTTATTCGCATCACCACCGTTACCTCTAAACACTTGGGCCTCAGGGAGAGTGACTGCGCTTGAATCAGCATACGGAGTATACCATGACATTCGACTATAAGATGTTCAATTGTTTATGTAGATTTACCACACAGTACACATGTGTCGTCTTCTTGATTATATTAAGTTTTGTAGCTGCGCTTTCTAAGGCACCCTTATCTAGATTCACAGAGTAAAGCACTGCCTTTTGAGTTATCATAGAACGATTACTTCCGGATCTGCCTTTTCTGATTTCGACATAGTTCTACACTCGGCTTCTTTTCGATTGAGCTAATCCAACATTTAGGTTTGCGTTTTTACTTGCCATTTAAAGCTCTTTATTTGCCCATCCCTCTGTCCTACATGCTTAGTTTGTTGGTCGTTTTCCGCCATCGTGATCAAACGCTGTTTCTTTACAACCCTATAGAAATATGCGGCAGCACGTCTGAGCGGTTCGCGCAGCTGTATGAGCAAACGAATTGCGCGGCTCCCGCTGGTCATGGCATGGCTGTTCTGTATGAAGCGAACGGCACCGTTTGGTGATCGGTCGTTAAGCATGCCAGCACCGGAACTTCTCTCTGGAGGCAGCGCTGAAATCACGGCTTATGGAATACAATAATAAATCTTCGACTTCTGTACAACAACTCGTATTTAGCGTCCCTCATTCAATGACGAACACTAAATTACGTGTTATCCTTCATGCAATGCCCCATACTGGAGATCTATGAGGTACCTAATAAAAAATAATAAAGAATGCTCACAACTAATCCCTGTAACTGGAGATCACAATTACCGTCCACCCCCAAAGCCATTTCTGACTCCTCATGGCGTATGAACAGATACGTTGCCTTTTTCTGTATGACTGGAAGACACGAATTTCTTCACACTTTCGTTAACTTTTCTGAGCAGCTTCCAATTTTTCGATCTCATAATTTATTCAAATATCGCATATATAGGCATCATGGCCGCAATGTGAACCTTTGGACACTACATGCCTTTCACTTGGCGATATATTTACCTGTTTTGTAGTGGAAGATCTAGGTAAAGCAAATGCACATTCTGCGCACTGCCCGGACCGGGCGTATTCAGCGTACAGAAAAATAATATAAACTAAAAATAAATGAAAAAAATCACAAGTGAAGATATAAAAAACTAAATCGATATCAAAACTAGACATCAAAAGAGATAAAAATCTGGTTGTGATTCTGCGCACGCCCGTGCCGTCTTCTATTTTGCAATTCGTCTGTTCCGCGTTGTAGCAACCACAATTAACTACCATTACCAGCTTTACAGCCTTCTTCTTCAAGAGGTCAACCTGTCTAAGGGCGACTGATATGATAGTTGAGGGCTTTGAGAATCATCGGCTGTTTGTAAATAGTTGAATATTTAAAATGTGACAAACCAAAGAGGCACTACCCGAGCAAATAGTTCACGGTATGCAGGTAAGCGGCAGAAAAATTATTTCGGCCATCGACATACGCCTGACGAATCAAATACCTTGCATTTGAGGGGGCAAGCTTGTTCCATACGCCGATAACAATAACGGGCGTGTGTCTCTGGAGGCAACACAGCGATAATGTACTTTTTGAGAAGCGCGAATTCTGACATTTTGCTGCCGATAGCACATTAAACAAGATTCAGTGTTGTAGGCATGGCCTGTCTTGATTCTGACTGCGCACGCCTCTAAACAGCGCTTCAAGTAATTGCGAACCCGGCATAACGAACAAATTTGCGTCCATAGCCGTCATACCGGTCTCTAAACGAACTGGCGTGGAAGCTTTAGATGGGAACCCAACCTAAAGCTTGGCGGCGTGACAACCCCGTGACGACAGCGCCGTACTCCTCCCATAGCGGTGGAATTTTGAGGCGTTGATCTGGCACGCGTGCTCGCGTCCTGCGCGCACATTTTGTCCCCATGTTGCTCGCGCCCGCTGTGCACATCTCCCGAGGGCGCGGCGGTTGGTAGGTGATGCCCGCCGCGCCCACAATCTAAAGAAAGTAGCCAGCAGGTATAAGGTCAATGTGGTTCTATCTGCTCCTTGCAAGCTGTCGCGCGTGTGCACTTTGAACAAAGCAAGAATGGTTAGGCAGTGCAAAACTAATCACCAAATCCGCGCCACTGTTTGCACTACTGACGTTGTGTATGCTGTGCCTCTTAGCAGCGGTCTGGAATATATTGGCCAGACAGGTCAATGCTACAATGAAAGAGTAAGGCAGCACAAGATTGCGATAAAAAATGGTTATGGGAGCCACATGGCCACTCACTGCAAAAACTGCAAGTGTCGTTCAGGTTTTGAAAACACCAAATTCATCGCAAGGTCTAAAGACAAATTAGAGTAGTGTTGAAATCTGGGTCAGTTGGTACATGTTAAGGAGTAAAACCAGTCAAAAAACGGGACACAGCGAAGAGACGAGGTACACACACGACGACTGGCACACACACGACGTCTCTTCGCTGTGTCCCGTTTTTTGACCGGTTTTACTCCTGAACAAGTTAGAGCGTGAAATCATAGAAGCTTATTACATCAAGCAGAGGGGTCATATCTGCATAAGCATGCCATCTGTCTCGCTCTCAGAAGAAGAGATTAGGTTTCTCAGTGGGTCATTATCAGAGTTGTAATCATTTCTTGATCCTTTTGGCACGTGTTCCTATGCTCTGTCACTGCGTGTTTTTGTTTTGCTTCTATCTTTGCCTGCTGGTGTGGTTATTAAGCGGTTTTTTTTCCCTGAATAAACTTAGTTGGAAGTTGGCGCCTGTCTTGTCTTGTGTGTGCTTGTCTTCGTCTTTTAGCGCCTGTACCCTTTTTTCGTAAACCATGTCCCGACGACTACCTCGTGAACCAATTATGTTCGTCGCTGGGCAGATTTCGCAATCAAGGAAGTGGCGTCGCGACTACCTAAAGGCGGGGAATGAGTGAATGAAAAAAATTGGCAGTGGTTTAGCTCTGGTTAAACCTGGAGTGACGGGATAGCTACATCTCGCGGAGTGGAACTTGCTGAGTTGAATTGCAAAAGTCAGTCTTTCGCCGCTCCGTTTCGCTGGGCGTTGCTTCTTCATCTTCGTCCCACTTGACACGGCGCATGCGCACAGCTGTTGCATGTCAGTTTCGCCGGTGCGCCGCGTCACCGGCAGCAGCAGCTGCGCCGCACCACGTTACCAACCACGTGGCTGGTCACGTGACCAAACACGTGCCGAACCACGTTACCAGCTACGGCGCCGCGCCGCCGGCAGCTGCTGCTCCCCACGTGACCGTTGCGACGAAGCCGCGGTGAAGGCTCGAAATGCTATCGTAATGTAGCCATCGCTACAGAACTTGGTCCTGTTATTCGCTCTTGAGATGGAGAGCGTCGGTGTAAGTGGCACATAGGGCGGGGCTCCTACAGCTCTTGCCACCCTGCTGGGTCAGTGTGCTCGAGTACAAGTTAACGGAGGCAAGAGCTCAATTCAATGCTGAGTGATCTGTGTGCCCCCGCGCATTGGAGTCTGCTATCTGCTTGCCTGGAATCCCTACTTGTCCAAAGTACATGATGTTTGTCTCCTCCTTTTGGGGGTTTCCCTTCTGAAGCAACGCAAGGGCAGTTCTCCATATTATTCCTTGCTCATCGTTCCTACGTGCTTGCTGCGAGTCAGTAAATCTTATATTTCGGTCCTTGTCGTCTTCAGAGATTCCGAAAGCAATTGTAGCCTCTTCGGCTTAAGCGACCTCCTGCGCTTTAAAAAAAAACTTATTTCGTTTGGTTACCTTCAAAGGAATCCACCATCATGGCTGGATATTGGCCTCTTTCCTGGCGTTGTGCAGTGTCTGCACAGACGATATCGGCCTTGTTTCTTAGTCGGTTCTCGAGAGGAGTGTTACTCGCCTTCATATTCTGTTGGTCTCCTTCCGAGAGCTTTTTTCTTGGTTGGAGGCCAAGTCAAAATTTCTCATTCTGTCTCCGTGTATGTCTTGTTTTCTGGCTGCGTGCGATGCCAGGTTCACGAAATCCGGTCTGTTCCGGACCCACATTCCGCATATGACTTCTGTAGCCTTTGTCGGGTGAGGCCTCTGGGCCTCCTTGAATTCCTGATTTGTGTTCCTGATTCCGAGTTGGAGCAACTTCTCATTAGCTATCTTTTGGGGCATGTCCAATGCTTTCATACAACGTTTTCCGAGTATCGCCTTTACCTGGCCATTTCGTGTTTTTGGGACCTCGATATGCAATGATGTTAATACCTGTACATTACACTACTAACCACTCGTGCCCTAACCAATTTAAAGGTGTCCACTGTGTACATTCCTTTTGTTGGAAACTTTCGTTATCATTCTGGTATTTTTGGCGGTTATATTAGTGAAGTTCTGAATCGTGTGGTTGGCTTTGTTGTTGGCCTGGATCCACATGCCAAGAATGGGTGAGGTGCTTCAGCGGACAGGGTCATAGCGAAGTCACCTGTCAGCACTAATTCCGGTTGCAACCTTTTCGCCTTGCTCGCTTGGTTCATCACAGTCGCTTTGCTAATATTCCCAAGAATTTTTGTAGTGTTCATTTTTCAAAGCTGCCAGCAAGCTGCTTTATCGCTTAGTTTCTAATATAAGACGCGACCAGATTTATCGCGATTGATCGCATCCAGGCGAAGCCGATTCAGTGTTGTTACAGAAAGTTGTATTTTTCAAAGCTTGATCTAGAAAGTTCGCTATCAGCTTTAACTTGAGCACGGCCGACAGCGGCGGGTATTCTGTTCGACGACCGCCGAGCGCGCTTCTTCCTATACTGTCGCCGAGTAATTCAGTCCATTGTGCGCGCATGTCAGCCCAAACAAAGAGTTTTAAGGCCGCCGTGGTGGCTCAGAGGTTAGGGCGCTCGACTACTGATCCGGAGTTCCCGGGCTCGAGCCTGACCGCAGCAACTGCGTTTTTATGGAGGCAAAACGCTAAGGCGCCCGTGTGCTGTGCGATGTTAGTCACGTTAAAGATCCCCAGGTGGTCTAAATTACTCCGGAGCCCTCCACTACGGCACGTATTTCTTCCTTTCTGCTTTTATTTCCTCCTTTATCCCTTCCCTTACGGCGCGGTTCAGGTGTCCGCCGATATATGAGACAGATACTGCGCCATTTCCTTTCCCCAAAAACCAATTATTATTATTAAGGCGAAAGTCTTTAATGGCTCATTCTCCCGTCCATCCAGTGTCCGTTACATTCAGTAACTGGATAAGAAATGAACATTTTTGCACGATGGGATACGAACCACCATCCTACTGTTCCGCAGCTGAGAGTGCTAAAAACTACGTTACTTCCTGCCAACGCATATATAGTTCTCCTTGTCTAAGACGCTGGAGAGCGTGGAAAGGCGTCGAATCAGACGGATGCCTCCCAAGTGACCTCCAGTGTCTCCAGCATTTAAGATTCACAAACAATTGTGTACGCAATTAGCATCTTAACTACACGCCAGTAACACGAGCAGCAACACCGCGCTAAAGGCTTTCGCCTCACCGCAGTTTAGCTTAGCAAAGTGCCCCTCTGAATTTTTATTTAGACGCCATTTTGTCTATTCTTTTGCTCTCCGTATTTCTGTCATCATTACGTGACGTTTGATGGAGGTGCTGGGTTTCCACCCATGTGCTGTCACCCCCTTGAAGCCGTGACGCCAGACCTCTGCGCTTCGCACCGGAGGGCGAGCCAGCAGTTCACCCAGCCAGCAGACGTCTTCAGTTCGGGACCCTGCTGGACTGCACCCGACACCGAAAAGACGCTGCTACGAGGACGAAAACCTCGCCAAAGATGTCAATCCCGACCATATTGGAATATCCACGGGTGCCACCTATTTTCATTGGATCCCTAGGCGAAGAGCCCGAAGAATTTGAGCGCATGAAATCATTCAACAGCTGGACACGTATTTTTCTCACTCGAGGGCTCAGCACGCTGGTGGTACGAAAACCACGAGTCGTCTCTAAAGACAGGGGGGCAATCCAAGAAAAAACTTTTGAAGACACTCACCAGTGTAGTGAGGAAAGAAATAGCCGAGAGAGTCCTCGAGTCCAGGGTCCAGCTTCTGAACGAGCCCGTAAGTGGCTATGTGAAAGGAATGAAGCGTCTAAAGTATTCACAACGCTGATCCCAATATGACTTAGGAAAAGAAAGCTCAGTTTTTATTGCGCGGCGTCGATGAACAACTCTTTGGTAGCCTCGTCCGCCAACCCCCAAAAGCCGTCGAGGAATTCATATACGAAGCCTGCACCATGGAGAAGATTCCACACGTCCGGACTCGGTAGTACAACCGCTCTGCTTATGTCTCTGCAATTCGTCCGGACGCGATGACCGCCGGCAGCGACAGCTTGCGGTAAGTTATCTGCGAAATCGTCCTCGAGGAGCTACGACGAGTAATGGCAACCTGCGCAGTGCCGCAAGCAGCGACTCTAAGGGACATGGTGCGAGTATAAGTGCAGCAGGAACTTTTGCAACCCGGTGGCCACAGAACCCCAGGCCATGACCGACGTCTCTGCAGTACGCACTCATCAGCCTCAGAGACACCCCCTACGTCTTCTTAGAGATGAACCACTTGCTCCAGAAAGCCACCCCCCTGCCCCGCTCGCCCAGCCTATGACCGACGCTCAAACCCCAGGAAATTCGACGCCTTGAGGGCTTTCGACAACCGGCCGTTGTGCTTCCATTGCGGTGAGGCTGACCATATTCTTCGCCGCTGCCCGTACCAATGTATCAGTCTTCGTGGATTTGCTGTTGACGCACCATGACAACGCTTCGGCCGACGTCAGCAAGAAATCTACGAGTACCTGCGTCGACAGGAGTACGCGCCTAAACGCTTCTCGCGCTCACCATCGCCGTAAGCCTCGCACTTTGCGTCGCCGCGCCGCAGCTACGCAGACGTGGTACGAGGAAGGTCTCCCAGCCCCCAAAGGGGAAACTAAAGACAGCAACCTCTTCAAGTGAGGTTGCTCATGAGCAAAACGCCGAAGATCCTCCAACGACACTGCTGCACGAAGACGGCGCTCTCGACACGCCGACGACGCATACAATGGCAACCTGGACCGCACTGCGAACCACCTTCAAAGCGACGCCGACACCGAGAACAGCTTCGATGACACCCCGTACCCAAGTTTGACATACCCGATGAAGCCATGACCCGACGCCCAGGACGATGTGCAACGCAAAAGACAGGACGTCCGACTTACAAGTAGTTATCGACGGCCGGAAAGTTACCGCTCTAGCCGACACAGGAGCCGATTATTCGCTGATGAATGGAAAATTCGCTGCACAGCTGAGGAAAAGCACGACTGGTTGGGGTGACCCACAAACACGCACCGCAGGGGCCACCTCATTACGCCATCAGGACGATTCAAAGCGCGAGTGACTGTCAAAGGACATACCTATCCTGCCACCTTCGTTGTGCTGCGGCAATGTTCCCGCGAAGTGATCTTGGGCATGGATTTCCTTAATGAGCATGAAGCCATGATCGACCTGCGTTCCAAGCTGATCACCCTTTCGACGGACGAGCGCATTTCATCGATGTGAACTCTGGAAAATCACGTTGCCCTTAGTGTGCTGGAGGAAGAAGTGACCATATCCCACCCCGTTCAAGCGTTATCCTGACCTTAGGCGCCACGAAAGCCATTAACGCTGAGTGCATCATCGAGGGGAACATGCAGTTGCTTCTAGGCCGAGGAATCAGCATCGCAAGAGGCATCGCACATTTCCACAATGGCCAGGTCGAAGTACTGCTGACTATCTTCAGCAATGAATACCGGCGCATTAGCAGGGGAACGACGATTGCTTTCTTCGACGAAATATTCGACGTACGAGACCCCTTCGCCCTCTCCGACCCATCCGAAGAAGATTCGCCTGACCAAGAAAACTCGCCCACTTTCGACATCAACCCAGCCCTCCCCTGGAACAGACGAGACCAGATCCGCAATCTGCTTCGAAGCTAGAGCGAGTTTTTTTCGTCATCGCCGAAGGTCCGACAAACGCCAATTGCCAAGCATCGAATTATAATCGACGAGGATGCCCTATCTCTCCCCCAAAGCGCCTACCATGTGCCGCCGTGAGAAGGAGGAGCCATCCGGGACCAAGTTGAAGAAATGCTTTGCGATTACGTCATTCGGTCTTCAAAGAGCCCATGGGCGGCACCGGTTGTTCTAGTGAGAAACAAAGACGGCGCTCTTTGATTCTGTGTTGAATGCAGCGATGGCGTAGGAATGCAGCGATGGCGTAGAGGTAGAACATCCGCCTCGCGTGCAAGAGGTCCAGGGTTCAAATCCTGGTGCCACGCAATTCTCCACCGGGTTTTTTAAAAAAAAAAAATCCGCGTGTCGATGGAATTGCATAACCAGGCCTGGAGTGCGGCCTGATCTCGGTGACGAAAACCGACAACGCACTCCCTCACCAGAGCAGGATTTGGCCACCCTGGTTTAGTACTTGGCCACAACCTTCTATGATCAAACCAATTAACCCTCGGCCCTCAGTCCCCAGCGGCTGCAGAACAACTGACCACGGCGGCGGTCAGACCTGTGACGCAGCGGAGGGTGCTAAGAATCTCTGGCTCCGGACAGGCCGCCATTGGAATCTGAACCTGGCAACGTTTAACGCTAGAACTTTAGCTAGTGAGGCTAGCCTAGCAGTGCTGTTTGAGGAACTAGCGGGAATTAAATGGGATGTGATAGGGCTTAGCGAAGTTAGGAGGACCGGTGAGGCGTATACAGTACTAAAGGACGGACACATACTGTGCTATCGCGGGTTAGAGGATAGACGAGAACTAGGTGTGGGTTTCCTCGTTAATAAGGATATAGCTGGTAACGTAGAGGAGTTCTACAGTATTAACGAGAGGGTAGCAGCTATAGTAATTAGGCTGAATAGGAGGTACAAACTGAAAGTGGTGCAGGCCTACGCACCCACATCCAGCCATGATGACCAGACCGTTGAAAGCTTCTATGAGGACGTAGAATCAGCAATGAATAAAGTAAAATCGCAGTACACTGTACTGATGGGCGACTTCAATGCGAAAGTGGGCAAGAAGCAGGCTGACGACCACGCAGTAGGTGACTATGGGATAGGCCTTAGAAATAGCAGGGGAGAGTTATTGGTCGAATTCGCGGATAGAAATAATTTACGGATCATGAATACCTTCTTCCGCAAACGAGAAAACAGGAAGTGGACCTGGAAGAGCCCCAATGGTGAGATTAAAAATGAAATCGACTTCATACTATGCGCTAAACCTGGCATCATTCAGGATATGGCCGTCCTCGGAAGGGTGCGTTGCAGCGACCATAGAATGGTAAGGTCTAGAATTAGCTTAGACTTGAAGAGGGAACGGAAGAAGCTAGCGAAGAAGAAGACCATTAACGAATTAGCCGTAAGAGGGAAAGCACAAGAGTTTAGGATAGCGCTGCAAAACAGATATTCGGCTTTAACTGAGGACGATGATCTTGATGTTCATTCAATGCACGTTAACCTGACATCAATAATTACGGAGTGCGCAGTAGAAGTAGGCGGTAGGACAGTTCGAAAAGATACCGGGAAGCTATCTCAGGTGACGAAAGATCTGATTAAGAAGCGCCAAAACATGAAGGCATCTAACACTACCGATAGAATAGAGCTAACGGAGCTATCAAAGTTAATAAATAAGCGCAAGGTAGCCGACATAAGGAATTTTAGTATGGAGAGAATCAAGCATGCTATAAAGAACGGAGGTAGCCTAAAAACAGTGAAGAGGAAACTAGGCATAGGTAAAAACCAGATGTATGCATTAAGAGACAAGCAGGGCAATGTCATTAGCAATATGGATAAGATAGTTAACGTAGCCGAAGAGTTCTACACAGACCTGTACAGTAGCCAATGTAATCGGAGCGCTAATGAGAACAGCAGTGCACAGCAATGCGTCATCCCGCCAGTAACGAAAGATGAAGTAAAGAAAGCCTTAGAAGCAATGAAAAGGGGAAAAGCAGCTGGGGAGGATCAGGTAACAGCAGATCTGTTGAAGGATGGAGGGGACATCGTGCTAGAAAAACTAGCCACCCTGTATACGCAATGCCTTATGACCTCGACTGTACCAGAAGCTTGGAAGAATGCAAACATTATCTTAATTCATAAGAAGGGAGGCGCCAAGGACTTGAAAAATTACAGGCCGATCAGCTTACTATCCGTTGCCTACAAAGTATTTACTAAGGTAATCGCTAATAGAGTCAGGGCAACGTTAGACTTTAATCAACCAAATGATCAGGCAGGCTTTCGTAAAGGATATTCCACAATAGATCATATTCACACTATCAATCAGGTGATAGAGAAATGCGCAGAATATAACCAACCTCTCTATATAGCTTGCATTGATTACGAGAAAGCATTCGACTCAGTGGAAACCTCAGCAGTCATACAGGCATTGCGTAATCAGGGGGTAGAAGAGCCTTATGTCAAAATACTGGAAGATATATATAGCAACTGCACAGCTACTATAGTCCTCCATAAAGTCAGCAATAAAATTTCAATAAGGAAGGGTGTCAGGCAAGGAGACACGATGTCGCCAATGCTGTTCACCGCATGTTTGCAGGAGGTTTTTCGAGGCCTGAATTGGGAACAGTTGGGAATAAGAATAAATGGAGAATACCTAAATAATCTGCGATTTGCTGATGACATTGCCTTGCTGAGTCACTCAGGAGGTGAACTGCAAATCATGATCAACGAGTTAGACAGGCAGAGCAGATCGATGGGTCTAAAAAATTAACATGCAGAAAACCAAGGTAATGTTCAACAGCCTAGCAAGGGAACAACAGTTCACAGTTGGCAGGAAGACCCTAGAAATTGTCCCGGAATACGTCTACTTAGGGCAGGTAGTGACAGCTGATCCGGATCATGAGAGGGAGATAACTAGAAGGATAAGAATGGGGTGGAGCGCATATGGCAAATTCTCGCAGATCATGAGTGGCAGTTTACCAATTTCCCTCAAGAGGAAAGTGTACAACAGCATAATCTTACCGGTACTCACCTACGGGGCAGAAACGTGGAGGCTAACGAAAAGAGTTCAGATTAAGTTAAGGACAACGCAGCGAGCCATGGAAAGAAAAATGATTGGTGTAACGTTAAGAGATCGGAAGCGGGCAGAGTGGGTGAGGGAACAAACACGGGTTAATGACATCGTAGTCGAAATCAAGAGAAAGAAATGGGCTTGGGCAGGGCATGTAATGCGAAGGCAGGATAACCGCTGGTCTTTAAGGGTAACGGAGTGGGTTCCAGGAGAAAATAAGCGTAGCAGGGGGCGGCAGAAAGTTAGGTGGGCGGATGAGATTAAGAAGTTTGCAGGCAAAGAGTGGATGCAGCTGGCAAAGGATAGGGTTAATTGGAGAGACATGGGAGAGGCCTTTGCCCTGCAGTGGGTGTAGTAAGGCTGATGATGATGATGATGATGATGATGATGATTACCGCCGGTTGAACAACATACCAAAGAGGACGTCAACCCCGCACTTCCACCAAATGTCACGTAGTGGTAACAGCAGTCCGATGAGCAGAAATATAGCGAAAATGGCGTCTAAATAAAATTTTTTATTTGTGCTGACTTGCGCCCACAATGGACTGAATCACTTAACGGCGGCGTAGCAGCAAGCGTACTAGGTGGTCTTCGAAGAGAATGACCGCCGTTCTCGGCCGTGCTCAATTTGAGGTAATAGAGACGTTTCTCGATAAAGCGTGCAAAGTTACTACAACAGTTTGGAACAATGTAGAATTGGCTCCGCCGGGATGCGGTCAATCGAGATAAATCTGGCCGCGTCTTACATCGCAAACAAAGCGATAAAGCGGCGTGCAGGCAGCTTTGAAAAGCGAACAAAGAAACAACAGAGTTCAAATCGCGCAAACTGCACTACGTGACAATATCTTGTATTCTATTAATTTATTCGTGCTGAAGAATTTCTGATTGCACCGCACCACTGAGAAACTAACGGGACCTCGACTGCTTCCTGGCGCGTTTTCGCGCGAATTGCAATCGAAATAATGGACATGGTGCGAGGCTTCCAATGAGTGTGGAGAGCTTTGCGTTGGGACGGGCTGTACTCACAGTGTTATATATGGGTTATTTACCTCCGGTCGGCAGCCTTTACAAGCTCTGAGGAAAAAACGTCTTGTTTGCTCAACAGTCCTGGCTTCAACACTTGGCCCTGCTCCAAATGAATGAATACAAATATATAAAAACCGATAAGTTAAACTGGTTATTATGTGCGTGAAGCCGACTGCACGGCATATAAAGAGCGTCTAGGCTGCGCCGGAGCATTAATCACATCATTAACCACAACAGCTAGAACATGCTTACCATTTGGTATTGTCATTTCTGAGCTCATGTCACACACATGCGCTGCACGCGCTGACCTTGCAATGGTGCTGTACATTTAGTGATGGCGGAGCACAAATAGGTTAGTGAATAAATCATGCTAGCATGCACGGCCACTGCTATACAACAGGCAAGGAGCCACAGAAAATTGGAACCGTGTAGAAGCAGATGATTTTCTCAGGAATGTTTGCATTGACTTCGGACGCGTACATCACTCATTCTGCAAAGCTTGGGCTCAGGAATGTGTTGTGCTCTTATCCAAATCCGACCTTCAAGCGGACGACGCTGAAGTTTTAAGCTTTCATCTAGCCCGCTCAGTGAACCGTTACGATCTCTGATTTTTCTGGAGAGCGTCGCAATCGGGCCTTGTTCGCATGCGTCTCAACTACATCCACCCCAGGCCTCTTCTGACACTTTCTTCAGAAACTCCGCCGTCCTAGTCGTCAGCGCTGTGAGCGAACAATCCCCGTCAAAGCAAACTATGTGGGCCACTTAGATCATGTGACCCTGTGGCGTCGCCGCAGCCTTCCATCTAAAAACGGCACACAAAAAACACGAAGAACACAGGGAGAACCGGATGGACAAGAGCGCACTAGCAACGAATGCGTGGTCGAAGAACTACCTCCTACTCAGTGAGCATGCGCCAGGAAATTCAGCACGTGTCAACAACATAACAAATAGGACATAACGTAGCTCTACGATAAACATACGGAAGAAACCAAGTGAAAAACAAGGCAACAAACCTAAACTCATGAAGTGACTGAGCCATACAATCGGCTCACGTAAATAGCGAAAACTGCATGAAAGCGCAACCACTTCGGCTATCAGATACCGAGGAACATGATTTCTTTTTCCAGCAATAACACTGGTGTAGAACTGACACACATGTAGCTACATGCGGTGACTATATTCGACGCCTCTAATGTCTCTCTATCAACTCTTTCTTCCGCGCCCGATGATACTTGTCGCACCCTAGTTGGCCACACACCCACCCTCGAAGTCCTTGCATTGTTTTGTAGTGCAGAAAATTCGAACCATGACCCGTACTTAGCGACGCAGCGTGGTCGCACAACCTTTCGTTCGCGCGTTTCCCCGTCTGGCCCACGTAAATCATTCCGCAGCTAAGGGGAATGCTATATACGACACCTGTCTCACACCGAACAAATCTTCTCTGGTGGTTGACCCCACAGGAAGTTTTGTTTGTGTGCTCTTCGAAGACAATCCTGCACAGCTTGGAAAGCTTATGCGGAGCGGTAAACACGAGACAAACACCAGCTTTTTGGGCTACCTTAGGATTGTGCGACGCCCTGTGCATGTAAGATATCACTTCGAAGGCCTGTTTTGAAGGATTCTGTTCTTGAGTGCACAGTCCACTCACCGATTTCTTCTTCTTTCGGTAGCCCTTCAATAATGACACAGACACGGCACTGATACGGTGCAACGGGGAACCCCCACTCCTTCAATCTACTAACTTGTAAGTAAAAACTTCAACCAACGCTGTGTGTACACGAGTTAGAGACGGCGGACCGGAAACACAGACGCCAAGCTCCTTTTGACTAACTTGGAATGAAGGATGTGAACTGTCGAACTGCCTTCTTCGACCTAGGTATGCAGGCCCAACAGACGTGGTCGACCCCCCGAAGGAACAGCCGCAGGTCAAGAAACTGAAGGCAGCGACGTTTTGGAAGGTCAACAGTGTTTCTTATGGAATTAGAGCAACCCGCGAATAACCCCACCACCACATCCGCGGCAGAGTCCAGGGTAGATTCAACAAGGACATAAGAAAAACCAGGAAGTCGACTACATATCCGTAAATTTTCACCCCCACACATCCGCAGAGCTTAGTTCCTGCTTCAGGTTTCTATCAAATTGGGCCAGAAAAATTTCGGCTCGAACTGGAGCCACGCAGGACCCAATGGATGTACCTAGCTTTTCAACATACAGGTTGTTGTCGTAACTAAGAATGGGCGTAACCAACTAGCTGAACTTTCTACTTTACTGAGCTCTATTTCTCCACCACTGGGTTCTTTTTTGTGTACTATTTCGGTCGATGAGCAATGGGCTCTGTGTTTTGCATTTTTGGCTTCTGCCCCATGCAGAGCAAGGTCCCTACGTCTACTGCCTTCGTAAGAACTGCTGCCCCCTGTGTGTATCCATGACTTATTAATTTATTTATTGATACTGCTAACCCTCGCTTGAGGGTCGTTACAGGGAGGGAACATAACACAATGCAATAAAGTTTGGCACTTCATAGCATCAACTTAGACGTCTCCGACACAAATTGTCAAGAGGACATTCAAATTTCTGCACGTCTGTTAAATCGGCAACATCACCAGGCACAGCATTTCATCTTTCATTGACGTCACGGAAAAAATAATATCGGAAAAATGAAGACGTTTGTCATACGGCTTCATCGCTCTGCATTGGTTTGTTCTCGCACTGCGTTTTCCTGTGTACTGTTTATTTTGATCATCTTATTTGGACAGAACTTGGTATAAAATACAGGACTGAAAATCACACATGGGTATAAAACACTGCCAAGGTCGACGAGGCAAAAGGCGTTTAATGCACGCCTGACGAAGCCTCGTTTCCGGAATATTGCATCTCGAAAGACAAGTAGCCGGTCGGGCCAAGAACAAGAACGAATAATGAGGCAGCAATAATTGTACAGTTTAGAAAACAAATAGAAAGATGCAGTACAAGACACCATTATTAAAACATCAATCACTGAGCAGGTAGAAAACAATATAAAGGCACAATACAAGATACAATGCAATACCAAGTAAAAAGCAAATCAAAACAGCACACATCACAACAGAGTAGCTATGTATTAATAAAAATATAACTTCTAATTTAAAGCTATTCACTGAGTTGGAGTTAAAAACTGAACTGTTTCCTGAAATGTGCTCAAAGGTGTAGGGATTTGAATGTTGACCGACTGCTTACTATAAGATGTTCTGATCAGGTTTGAAGTAAACGTTACATTTCTCAACTCGTAGCCACAGTCAGCGAGTTCATATGTTGCGAAAATGCATAGTTGATCCCGTTTGACTTCGGTGCATATTCTTACTGCTAGTTCTTGGCGAAATATGTTAGTAATTGTAAGAATCATGTTCTCATAAAAAATATTGAGTATGGTCACATGCTGATAATTTTTCAATAAGTCGAATAACTTTCTTCTGCATGATATGAAGCCGTTCAAGATTGCTTTTTGAAGTCATGCCCCATACCATTACGCAGCAATCTAGTCGTGAGTAGATCACTGCATAGTACAACTGTCGATTGAACCACGCGGGTAGTATGTACCTGCATTTGTGTAGGACACCTAAGGTTTTCGATATATTGAAGCAGATGCTATCGATGTGTGGTGTCCAGCTAAGGATTTCGTGAAAGGTAAAGCCTACAAATTTCCGCTTGCTATCTTGTGCTATTTCATTTTCATTTCATTTTATTACCTTAAAGGCCCCAAGAAAGGGGTGTTACAAAAGCGGTGGCAAGAATTAAAAGCACAGATTCACAATAACCGGAAAGTTTTTACATTTTCAGCGAAAAGACTTGGGCAAGTGATGATGGCAACGTTGTTTGGAAGGCCGTCCCAGTCTGCGGCTGCATGACGAAAAAAAGGAATCAGAAAAACTGACTGTGCGTGAGCGTGGACGCGCAACTTGTAGGTGATGGCTGGTGCGCTGAGATATACGTGCTGGGGGAAGAATATAAGGTGGGATGTGCATAGGGCCGTGGAAGAATATGTGAAATAAAGACAGGCTGGCAATGCGACGGCGGAGCGATAAGGGTGATAACTCGGATGCTGTTTTTAAGGACGAAACGCTGACGTCATAAGAGTACGACGAATGAATGAAACGAGCAGCGCGATTTTGAACAGATTCGAGGGCATTGATGAGGCAAGCTTGATAAGGCTTCCAAATGAGCAATGGAAATTCTAGTCGAACCTGACGAATGATTTGTAAGCTAATAACTTTACACGTTGGGGAGCATGGTCAAGATGGCTGTTGAGGAAACCTAGCATCTTGTTTGCTGACGATATTACGTTAGATGTCAGCTCCAAGAAAGATCGCTAGAAATTATTATGCCTAGGTACTTGTATGAGTGAACTAGCTGTACGAGAACTTCAGAATCTGCGTAGGAGAAGATTGGAGGATTACGGCGACGGCTGATGGACAAAAGATTACATTTGCTTGGGTTAAGTTCTATTTGCCACTTATTACACCACTCCTGAACGGCATTAAGAATATTTTGAAGAGAAGATTGGTCAGCAGTGGTGAGAATAGCACGATAAAGTACACAGTCGTCAGCGAACATGCGTATGTTAGATGTTACGTTTGAAGGCAGACCATTAATGTATATGAGAAACAGTAGTGGGCCAAGCACAGATCCCTGTGGGACGCCCGACGTTACTAAGAGTGAGTGAGAGTTCCTATTGTTAACGGAGAGAAACTACGAACTATTAGTGAAAACCTCTTCAATCCACTTCAAAATATGGGGGTGTAAATTTAATCGAGAAAGTTTAAACAGCAGGCGTTTATGGGATACGTTATCAAATGCTTTGGCAAAATCTAAAAATACGATGTGAGATTGTAGATTAGAATCAAGGCTAGAATGGAGATCATGAATTAATATAGCAAAAGAACTTGCATTGGGGCTAGTTGCTTCATGATTGAAGTTCTGAAAGGCGCAAAAGACTCACACACAGGAAAAAAAGGGGATGACACAAAGAGCGCCTACTACCAACTGAGTTTATTGCAGAAACACCCACTTTTATAAGCCAAGACATATCAACCACGAACCGGAAGCAGGAAAACACATAATCATGGTTTGAATTCACATTTCGAAATACCATCGGCAGAAAAGAAAAAGCCACAAGAACAGACAAAAAAACCCCAGAATCTAGAACTACACGTGGCCGTCTAAGAAACCCATCTCCTGGCGGCAGAGTTTAATCGATGAAGTGCTAATGCACGTGGACCCAGCTTTCTGTATATGATAGGCTTCGATAATCTCTCTTTCATATCGCTCCCTGCCTCTGCCGATAAACGTTGCCTGTTCCAACACTGGTCCGCAATCTCTGCATTCCCTACAGTGATCCGGCAGGTTGCCCCTGTCATTGTTTTTAATTGTTCTTCTGTGCTCGCTAGCTCTCTGGTTGAAACACCGGCCAGTCTGGCCGATGTAAGCAGATCCACAGCTGAGCGGTATGCGATATATGACTTCGGACTTGCAATCGGTGAACCGTATCTGATGTTTGATAGCGCATCTTCGGGGTCGTCCGTTCATCATGGGGCAAATTTTTGCAAGCTCGCATGGTGCTGAAAACAACACATATACACCATAACGACCCCCTACCTTCTTGATGTTGTGCTCTATCTTATGCGTGTACGGTATTACCACCGTAGGCCTCTTGTCTAGGCTTGCTTTGTCGTAGGCTTGCTTTGCGTATCACCGCTAGAAGTGACCTTGATTCTTTGTAGCAGAGATTCACATATCTCTGTTATCATCAGATACGGGTAGCCAGCGCTTCCCAGTCTCAGCAGCTGCTTGTCGAAGCCGGCCGGCACACAATGATCGCAGGATTTCGAGAGAGCTGCGTGTAGGCACGTGATGGCGATGCTGCGTTTAACCAGTTTGGAGTGGGCACTGCTGAACGGCATGAGGATTTTCTTAGATCAGGGATTGTACACCCAACACACATGGTCTTTTCTAGAGAAATCAAACAGAATGTCTAGGAACTGGATTTCGCCCTCTTGAGGCAGTTCCCAAGTAAAAGTAAGGCCTTGAGAATTCTGAGTTTTTTTTTGTCTGTTCTTGTGGTTTTTTCTTTTCTGCCGATGGTGTTTCGAAATGTGAATTCAAACCATGATTTTGTGTTTTCCTACTTCCGGTTCGTGGTTGATATGTCTTGGCTTATAAAAGAGGGTGTTTCCGAAATAAACTCAGTTGGTAGTAGGCGCTCTTTGTGTCATCCCTCTTTTTTCCTGTGTGTGTCTTTTGCGCCTTTCAGAACTTCAATTAATATAGCAAGTTGGGTCTCGCAGGAATAACCCCGGCAAAACCCGCGCTGAGCAGGAAGGAAAAAATTGTTCGAATCAAGGAATTCCATGATGTGGGTGCAGACTACAAGTTTCATGATTTTGCAGGGAATGCTAGTTATAGAGTCGGAACGGTAATTAAGCGGCGAGTTCTTGTTACCTGATTCGTAGACCGGAATGACCTTCCCATTTTTCTAGCCTATGGGCAGTTCACCTGTGAAGAGTGACTGGCGAATAACAAGCACAACAGAGATGAACATATACCTTTTGTATTTATCAGTACTTTAGCGTTCATATTGCCACTTTCAGCAGAGGATGAAAGTTTAGTGTTTTCAATTATTGACAAAAGCCCTGCTGAAGAAAATGTAAGAGGAGGCGTAGTATCTTGAATAACTGGGGCGTTTGGAGGAAATGTCGGATCTGTGTCATTCGTAAGAAAAGGCTGCGCTGAACATGTTGGCACATTCAGTTTCACATACAGTTGCACCGGAACCATCGGTGAGGGAATTAGTGCGTGTGTGCTGGGGGTTAATGACCCACCAGAACCTACGCGGGTTAGTTGACAACATTTTAGGCAGATTGGACTTGAAAAAGGTGCGTTTAGCTTATCGAATACTTGATAAGTACAGCCGTGAGCAAAAGTGGAGAGACCACGGCTCCGGGCGCGGCGCTGCTATCTCGCACCGCATAAAGTAACTGGACTTTACTTCACTTCACTTTATTACCTTAAAGACCCCACTTTGGGGGTGTTACATAAGGGGTGGGAGTACAAATATGGGTTGAATATGGTTGCTTACATGATATTTATGAAATGCATATTTAAATTGTTCACAAAACTTGATTGGCAGGTGATGGCATCAACGTCGTGGGGAAGGCCATTCCAGTCTTTAGCGGTGCGAAGAAAAAAGGATGCGGAAAAAGTGACGGTGCGGGAGCGTTGGCATGACACTTGCAGTGGATGGCCGGTGCGATGAGATATGCGAGCGGGCGGTGTGATGTAGGGTGGTTGTCCGAGGTAACTGTAAAAAAACTTATGAAACAGACTAAGAGAAGCAATGCGACGACGATGGGCAAGAGTTGATAAACCTGATTGTCGTTTAAGTGACGATACACTGATGTCGTATGAATAGGCAGAATGAATGAACCTCGTGGCGCGATTTTGGACAGATTCTACTGAACTGATGAGATATGCTTGTTGCGGGCTCCAGATAGCAGATGCGTATTCTAGTTTTGGTCGAATGAGTGATTGGTAGGCGAGAAGTTTAATACTTTGAGGGGCGTGCCGTAGGTGACGTTTCAAAAAACCCAATGACCGGTTAGCTGATGCGACGATGTTCGTTACATGAGAGCGCCAGGAGAGATCCTGGCACAAGGTGACACCTAGGTACTTGTATGAGTATACAGATTCTAGTGGAACGTTAGCAACGGAGTAAGAGAAAATATGGGGGTTACGCCGGCGGTGAAAAGATACGAGTTTACATTTATTAGGATTAAGCGACATTAGCCAGTCATCGCACCAGGCATGCACTGTGTCAATGTCGTTTTGCAGCTGTGATTGGTCAAAGGTGTTGGAAATCGTGTGGTAAATAACGCAGTCGTCTGCAAACAGACGAACATTGCAAACCAGGTTTGAGGGTAAGTCGTTTATGTAGATTAAGAATAGGAGGGGAGCAAGTACAGAACCTTGGGGTACGCCTGATGTTACTGGAAGAGGGTTGGAACTCTGGCTATTAACGAGAACAAACTGGGAGCCCTTAGAAAGGAATTCTTCGATCCACAATAAGACGTTAGGATGCAGTTTTAGCATGGTTAGTTTTAGCAGTAAACGCCTGTGGGGAACTTTATCAAATGCTTTAGCAAAGTCTAGAAAAATAGCGTCAGTTTGTAAATTTAGGTCGAGGTTAGAGTGAACGTCATGAAGAAAGACGGCCAGTTGAGTTTCACATGACAAACCCTTGCGAAACCCGTGTTGTGAGGGATGAAAGAAGTTGATAGCGTCAAGAAAGTCCATGATTTGAGAATAGATGACGTGTTCCATGATTTTGCAAGGTATGCTGGTTAATGATATCGGACGGTAATTTAAAGGAGAATCTTTGTTACCGGACTTAAAGACTTTAGCACCGCACGCTCGCTGCGAGAGTGCCCCGAGTGACGTGAGACTTCACCCTCGCTCTCGCGAGGTGCTTATCCCGCTTGATAAATTTCTAGTGAGGCGTTCGGCTACTCTGCAGCTGACCGTCGCGACGAAGGGGAGCAAGCATCGCAAAGCTCCTTAGTTCCGTTTTCGGCGCGCCTTAGCGGCTACGCGTGGATGCCGCGCCTGTGTCGGCATGCTGTTGGAAGGCACGCGCGGCTTCCCCTCGACTCCCGAATCACTGCGCAGAGACGAATACATCGAGGCGTAAAATGCAAGGCACTGTGCATCCTCGTTTCGAAACCACCTTCAAATAAGCATTAAAAATGTTCAGAGGCCCTTTATTGCACTAAGAAATAAAGGAATTGTACGTAACATTCATCTAATACTTGGTAAGTTTGCCATTAACGGCAATTACATAAGCAGCTCGTAGGAAACGGAGGTAGAGCATCTGTAGAACATGGAGTTCTATCACACCAAGCTTTGCGATGCTTGCTTTCCTCCGTCGCAATCGTCAGCTGCAGAGTAGCCGAACGCCGCACTAGGAGTTTATCAAGCGCGATAAGCACCTGCGCGCGAGCGAGGGTGCAGTTTCACGTCAATCGGGACACTCTCGCAGCGAGCGTGCGGCGCAAGATAGCAGCACCGCGGTTCGGCCCCGCAGCAGTGGTCTCTACACTTTTGCTCACGTTTGTACATTTTTTCCGCTGCGTAATATATGTTCCATGCGCTCTGACTAGTAATCAACTTGGCCGATCGTAAAAGACGCTTCTTTCTATTTTCAAGACGTTTGAGTGTATTTGTGAGCCATGGGTTTTGAGGGTTCGTATATTTATGTTAGGAATAAACGTGTCGACCAAATCTTCGGTTTTCCTATTAAACAAGGACCAGTTATCATGAATGGATCTTTAATGAAATATATTGAAATCCTGGTAAAAATGGTCGAAGTTCGTTAATTAATGCTGTGTAGTTTCCTTTATCGTACAATCGGATAGTTCGTTTAGTTGTTGCACGCAAAGGTAGTTTAATCGTGAGGCCAGCATGTATGACGTGGTGATCGCTGATGTCTGGTAGATAAGTGATGGCATGAACGCATTCAGAGTTATGCGTTAATATTAGGTCTAGAATATTACCGCAGTCTTCAGCTACACGGGTTGGTTCGGATATAGTTTGAACAAGGTTAAAATTAAGGCAAACGTCTAGAAATTCATTAGCATCCTTATTACCTGGAGAGGTTAAATTATGCCAGTCGATACTCGGAAAATTGAAATCTACAAATAAAAGAGTGCAGGTGTTAGGGTGTTCAGCTTTAATTACATTTATTGCGTTATTAAGTTTTCGAGGGAAGTCTGGGCTGTTAGGAGGCCTGTAGGAAACGGCGATCACAACTGATTTAGGTGGCCGTCGCGGTAGCTCAGTGGTTGTGGCGCTCGGCTGCTGGCCCGAAAGACGCGGGTTCGATCCCGGCCGCGGCGGTCGAATTTTGATGGAGGCGAAATTTTAGAGGCTCGTGCACTGTGCGATGTCAGTGCCCGTTAAACAACCCTGGGTGGTCGAAATTTCTGGGGCTCTTCACTACGGCGTCCCTCATAGCTTGAGTCGCTTTGGGATGTTAAACGCCCATAAATCAAATAAATCAAAATGATCTAGGTGAATCGTGGCATAAAACCCGTAAACTTTCTGTACCTGATGAAAAGTGAATGGCTGAGTATGAAACATCACGAGCGGTGGTAATCAGTACCCCTACTCCCCTTCTATCTGGGCGATCTTTGCGAAAAACACAGAAATTAGGCAAGTCGGCAAGCACTCCACTATAGGACATATCGCTGTTTAGCCACGTTTCTGTCAAGACTAGTATGTTGCTGGCCGATGAAGTGACAATATGGGAAAATTTCGCGCTTTGAAATGAAACTGCACACGTTAGTAAAGAATGCTGACAATGAAAGGACTTCTTGGTGCACATGGTTAGAACTATCTGTCGACTGGTGCTGAGACGGTTGCTATTTTACCTCGTACTTTTTATGATGATTCATTGAATATGTAGCGTTTAGGACCAATATGTAATGTTCTGAAGCACAAAATGAATTTATCGGATACCGATTTGGCAAAGGCTACAAGATGTTTGTAGGCGTTACGAACGGGAAGAGAGAAGTCTTCGCCAATACCGTAGTTGGCGGCGAATGGCCTGGTGCGATGAGCTGAGTGGAGCCCGAGGTGGTGAGCACGCTAAATTAGGTTGGGTTCCACGGCAAAACCTAGTTGAGTGGAGTAATGGCGAATGATAGTTTCTTTCGAGCCTGCATACATTTAGGTGGGATTAGCGTCAGGAACATTGTAAAATATGATATTGTTACGGCGAGAGCGATTTTGTGCATCGTACATACGCGCTTCCAGGTTGTCGATTTTGCAGGTAAGTTTTCGGGGTGTCTATTTCAGATTAGAGAGTGGAAAGTTTGGTGTAGTGCGATTCCAGAGTGTCCAAGCGATATTATGAATTTAACCCGTTCCTCCGTTGTTTTCCCAGAGTAACTGAAGATTGCACGCGGGATACCCGTTTACAAAAGTGGTGGTGAGGATAAATTTACGAACTACAGGCCTATATCGGTTTTGAGCGTTTTTTCTAAAATCTTCGAGGAAGTAATTTATAAAAGGTTGTGAGAATTTCTTGCTAAGCACAACGCGATTTCTTCGTGCAAGCATGGTTTCCAAAAACAAATCTACTGAGCAAGCATTAGTGTGCATTAAGGGTAAAATAATCGAAAACATTGAAAAACGAACGTTCCTAATGGAGGTATTTTTGGAATTAAAAAAGGCATTTGATCCTATTGATCGCGAAATTTTGCTCGTCAAATTATAAAAGTATGGTATACGTGGAGTGCCTAATGAGCTAATAACGAATTACCTAAAAAACAGAAGCCAATTCGTAAAAATTCTAGATATATCTCCCGGCACACTGCGGCTGGAGAAAGGTGTTCTACAAGGTTTAAAGTTAGGTCCCTTACCTTTTATACGTGAAGGATATGTTAAATATATCAAGAACGCAAGAACTGGTAATTTATGCAGAAAAAACCAGTGTATTTTTGACTTCTCATAATATTAATCTGCTGGAATCTTGTGTGAATACCTACCTGATGTTGTTATCAGTGTGGTTAGAAAAATCATGGAGTAAAATACAGCTTAGACAACATAGGTCGTATTTAAACCAGCTGAGAAAATAATAGAAACAGAAATTATCATCTTTAATGGTACTACCATAAATCGAGTACGCGAACAGATATTTCTAAGTGTCTCGTTTCAAGAAAAATTATCTCGGAATGTGCACGTATCACACCTGTGCAATGAACTTTCTAGGAACATAGGCGAATTTACTTCCACGTTGCTTAAAGAAACAGTTGTATAATTCCCTTCTTTTTTCGAAACTTTCCTATAGGACAATGGTATGGAGAACCGCACCCAAGACCAACTACAGCAAGATATTAATCTTAGAAAAACGTGTTCTACGTTTGAGTTTAAATTATCCAGGGCCCTACGGAAACTTAAGAACAGCTCCCCTTTTCCATCAATGTTCTGTACAGCGTGCCGACCAGATTTACAACCTAAAATTCCTAAAAGAAAAACTACGTTCAGCAAGATGATCGCAGTGATAGAGGGTACAATCTCAGACATACCCCGCGACCCACACCTACAATAAGAAAACGATTTATGGAAATCATTTATTTGTCTACCATTCAGTAGTTGTGGTTAAAAAATTTGAAACATTTTTCAACTATTCGCATTAAAAAGACTTTCAAAAAGCAGATTACGGAAATATTGTTCTCTCAAAACTTTTTTCTACACACTAAAGTGATCCGATGATATTTGTATTTGATGAAATGTAATAATGGGATTATTGTTTGGTATATTTCTGATTGCATTGTACGTTTGCGCATGTTTAAGTGCTTGTTGTCTTTTGTTATTTTTTGTTACGCTTGATAAGCTCTTCATTGCGCACTTTCTTTTACTTCGTATTATTACTCCATGTTTGAAAATTATTTTACATATGTCAAGTGTTTGCTTTTCGAATTTCTGCCGTACTTATTTTTCATATTATCTCGGTTTAAGTGCATGTCGGTGTAGTTAATGTACAGGTTGCTCTCTTCGTATAATTTTGTGCAATGTGTTCCTTATTCTGAATGACAAGTATGTAGTTGGTGCTGTTTAATTCTGTACGAGGTGGCTGGGACCGCCGTCAGGTATGCGTATGCCCTTGGTCTCAGCCTCTCCTCGTGCATCTGTGATGGTGAAAATAAATATTGTTCTCCTTCTTCAATGCGTTTGACAAGTTGTTCGGCAATAATTCGCTTGTGGTCAGTTTTGTAGCTCGGGTTCTGTCTTCGATTTTTCAATTTTGTCTTTACGGTGATGTCTGAGAAGTTCCTAGGAAGGGTGTTTTTTCCCTCGGGGCTTCCCTCAAATGGGCATTCGCTGACAGGTGCGCACGTTGCGAACAGAAATCTACACAGGAGGTAGGAATCGTTTTCTGTCCTTGAAGTACCGGTGCAGTAAGATAGGGCGCTGCAGCCGTGATTAAAACTCATATAGGAATTATCTCTAGCCTGCGGCAACAGGATAGAACGTACCAGCGGGCCCTCACTATCTTTGCACTTACTCTGCTGACGTCGTGTTAACTCGCAGCGCGTTCAAATGCGAAGGCGAAAGCGGCAGACGCCATTGCACTTACGAACTAGCATTTTGTCCTGCACAAGCGGTAGCAGTGCGGCCCTGCACATTAGAAACCATGGACTTGGTAGACTCTGGCGCGGCCGCGCAATTGCGCTACGCTTCCTGTGAAAGCGCAATAAAGCTGTTGAGTGGTAGCGGTTTGTGACTTTAAAGTCCCAAGGCGGTACGTAAAACGGAGTTAAGCTAGTTGGTACATTTCTATTATAAATACAAGCCAAGCGACAAAGGGTGAACTAACAAAAGAAAGTTTACTGGAAAAGATATATATATATATATATATATATATATATATATATATATATATATATATATATATATATATATATATATATACGTCACCACAACACTACGTCTCCACGACACGTCTTGGAAAGGTGCTTCGTTTAACACGGC
Source organism: Amblyomma americanum (assembly GCF_052857255.1). Taxonomy (NCBI): domain Eukaryota; kingdom Metazoa; phylum Arthropoda; class Arachnida; order Ixodida; family Ixodidae; genus Amblyomma; species Amblyomma americanum. The sequence continues at coordinate 52,997,454 of NC_135500.1, forward strand.
TTTACATTGCAGACGTTTTTGTCTTAACAATTCCACTTTATCTGGTAAAAATGCGTGCAGTCCTCGTCTTACTGAACCTGAAGCTCTCTGAATCCATGACTGAGAAATTATGTATCGGGTTTTCTATTAGTAATGTATTCTCTATCTTTTAAGAAAACACATGCGCTTCTGATTGTAGATTGAGTTTATATTACGCATGTCTTTTCCAATTAACATTAAGTGGTCAGTGGCGCTTGTCCTTTTTCGTCCCTTGTCGTGGCCTTGTGTTTGGAGTCATACATGGCTGTATGTAGAATGTGGGAATCAGAGATTTTTTACACGTCCGTACTTACTCTACGGATAATACTGTACGGATGCGCTATCTACCCCAACTACAACCTTACGGCAGTAGAGTTAAGCCAACCTAAACAGTAGGGAAAGAAAATGTCTTACCGTAATGGCAGTGATAGCCGTACGCCTGTGCTAAAATTCAAATTTAAACTGCCTATCACTCATTAACGCGATTCGAGGTACGAAATAGGTTTTCGTTCTTCGCTGATCAAATCAAAATTTGGCGAGGTCGGACCCCTCACCTTTTGGTCAGCAGACTAGGGCAAAAGCGTGTTCAAGGCCGCGGAAAGAAAAAAAACGGAACAGAAGCCTGTGAGACCCGCACACGAGCGGAAGCAATCAGTCGAGCTGCTTTACGCTTAAGCCTTGTATACCACGTGCTTATATCCCCACGACAGAGATATAGGCTTGACGAGAGCAGTGTGATTTTGCATTGTTTGCTGAACGCTCCGCCAACGAGCTGCTCTTAATTTAAAGCACAAACGCGAGCCCAAAACAAGTATACCTCACAACAGCGCTCAAGCGCGAGCGAGAAAAACGACACGCCCACAAAAAAAAAAAAACAAGTTTCTTTCGCGTGGAGGCGATGCAGACACACACAAGTCAGCGGGAGAGCTCGTTCGCCTGCACGGTAAATTCCCTGGAGTCGTTCGGTGAGGCTGTCACTTTTAGTTCACTGGCGTCCGAAATGCCTTCTGGCCCAACTTGTCCCATGTTTTCTAAAAAGCCGTATGAGCCTGATCGGGCTGTATGAGCCCGATCAGGCTCATACGGAATGAAGGTTTCGAACTGTTTCTACGTGATCTTCAGAGCATTATTGATCCGCGTACTTACTTTACCAAGGAGGTCAAGAGGTGGAGCATTTCATAAGTGCTCTGAATTGTGGCTTCCTTGCAAAATTTTAGACTAGCATAACTAACGATTATTAAGTACTGTAAACTGTGCATTTCTTTTCATTCGGTAAAAATTCTGACTGCCAACAGGCGAGATACTGAAGGATGTGTGGCTCTTCCTCGGTGCCCGCATCTATTTTACATGCTAGATAAAATGATTCACTGACCGAATCCATTTCTAAGCCATCGAAAAAAGCGCGCACGCCTCCCAGAGCATGCTGAGTGCGAGTTCATCTCTGCATAGCTTGCAAACCACTTCCTATAAGCGGTTACCTGATGAGAGCAACCACCGGGTAGTGGTATGCCAGGCGCCAAATTATCCTAATTCGCATTAAATGCAGGTTACTATATTAGCAATACTTACCTGGTAATAATCAGCACCGCCTGCTTTTAATATTCGCAATGCCAGCGAAAAATAGGTGTTGTTCGAGAGATACGTGCTAAGACTTCGATATGAAGCAGCGTTTGAATGCGCGTATGTGGAGATATTGTAACTTCTCGGATAACCTCCATTTATTTCGGTGGTTACCGCTCCGTCGTTGAGCGTGAGTCCTATGTAGAATCTGAAAAAGAGAAAAAGGCTCAGACTAGTAGCTTCAGGCTAAAGAAACGTGTGCACGATGCCATCCTCCCGTCGAGTGGTGTCATCTTTTGCAATGTACATCGCATCGTTGTACCCTGAACTAAACCGTGCCTTCTTCCCATCGGAAAATATTTGTAATGTCGCTGATTCTATATAACCGAATCTTCTCAGTAATTTAAGTTTCAAATTCAAACGGTAACTAAATTTATTGAAGAACAAAATTACAGCATGATCAGACATCTCTTGAGAAAATACTGCGAATGCAGCTGGATTTAGCTTCAAAGATTACTTTCATGCTTTCATTGTAACAAATGTTGTCACTCGAGATGAGGCTTCGCACACGCGCCAGAATTTTTCTGCATGGGTGTATGGTTTTTATGCGGAGGTGTGAAGGCTCGCCTTTCTAGCCTGTAATGTTGGCCAAAGAACACGAGGTACTGTGGAGACACCTGCGAACTAATACTCTCGCTAACCCCGCTGTCCTAAGCCATGCGCACCCGGATAGAATCAAACCGGAGTGCAGCAAGTGCAGCCGCAAAGCCACCGTCGACCACATCTTCTGGGACTGTGCGGAAGGTCCGCCACCTATATCGCCGCCGAGCCTTGTTCACCTGGGCACGTGGGAGACCTTGCAGCTCAGCTCCGACCTAGAAATCCAAGTACAGGTCGTGGCAATCGCCGAAGAGGCCGCAGCCAGTCCCCTAGCAAGATAAACTAACCGACTGACGACTCAAGCTGAAAAGAAGTTTTACAATTCAATTACACGGGTGTAATAAGGAACGTCTTGCAAAGCACTGGGTCGCGAACAACCAACGGTACAATGCAGGCCCAGACCAGAGTCAGTGGTCAGTCCAGAGCACGCACGAGGAACGGAGCGTTCGACGCTTCTCGTCGTGTTCTTCGTTAAGCGCCAGCCTGTGAAGATTCCAAAGCCTAAGGCCAGTCTTGCATGGGTGTAGGCGGGTGGAGGTGCTCACGTAGACGGTCGGTGGCGCTTCAGGAAGGTGTGGTGTGATACGGAGGTTATTCGAGAGTCACGGTATGCGGGTGGGCAGATTTTGTCGTTACTCAGCTGGCGACACGACAATTGAACAGCTTACTAACCCCAAAAAGAGTTCCGCACTGGGAAGCGCCTGCGGAATTTTCTCACGCTTCGCTCGGTGAGAATGATCTTCTCTTTGACTGTTTCCCGGAGAAGCACACCTGGGGGCACCAACGGACTATTGACAGGCGGCAGGGGAATAAAAGGACGGCGCCGTCAAGTAATTAGTCGTACTTGTCAGCAGCCGACCGCACCCTAGAGAGGTCACCACAGTTGAGGCCCGCTGCGCAGCAGGCATTCCATGTGTTTCAGGGGGCATGGAGCCGCTAGCACCACTCTTGCTACACTGTAGGAAATAGCAGCGCACTTGCGATTTCTCCTCGCCCATTCCCGCGTGTTGAATCTGCAACGAGTGAACCCGCTTGCTACAGTGCTGTGCAACTTTGATAGGTGCTCATCTTGGAGAAATGTGCCTTGTGTTGTATTGGCCACCGACAGATGAAGGGGAGGAACCTTAGGGAGCGTGCTTAGTGAAAAAGGACGCTCGGGACCCTGGTCACTAAACCCCTTTTTTGTTTTCATTTTTTCAAACTTCAGGCTCTATGACTCCTCAGCCCGAAGACACACACACTACCAAATTGAGCTAGGGTTTGAGTTAGCCTGTGCGCCACGACAACTAGCGATCAGCCGTGGAATCTGAAGGTATACAAGCGGAAACAACGGTCGGCCAGCGAGAGGGCAGCTGTCTCGGGACATGATCACGTGTGTGGGTGAGTGCTTGGCTTTCCTCTGATGTGGACAAGGTGCTAAACGAGGGTCAACTTTTAGCACTGGTAGAGATCTGTGCTTAAGTCAGAGGAGTTTGGTATATTTGCATAGTTGTTGTGGAAACAGCCCAGACTCAGAACTATCATGGACCTGCAGAAACTACAGAAACCGGACCTGTTGCTGTTGTGGGAGGAATTCGGTATTGATGAAATGGGTTTGGCGAAAAAACCCGTGACCATTCATTCAGTCACTGGTTTGAGGGCAGATAATGAGGACCTCAGTGAAGTGCGGAGGGTCATAGAACAAAAAGGAAGAGCAGCTCAGGCAGCAGATAGAGCGTTTGAAAAAGGAAAAGAGGCGTGAGCGTGAAAGTGAGAATGAAGCAAAAAGACGTGAACGAGAAATTGAGCTTTATAAGTCCTAACTTGAGTTCCGTAAGCGGTTGAGCATTTGTTGCCATCAAGTGGTACCTCTTCTCAACAAGGAGAGTGTTCAAGGTGTCTAGGTACATGAAGCCATACGTGGTGTCAAGGGATATCGGTCTGTATCTAGCAAATTTTGGACGAACGTACGACGAACTGTCCTTCAGTCGATATACTTGGTCTCAAAGGCTACTGACTATTCTGCCCTGCGAGGCATCGGAGGTTGTCCCGCGGCTCAGCAAAGAGGGCGCGGAAAACAACGAGAAGGTCAAGGCTTGCCTTCGAAGAAAGTATAGAAGTAGCGCCGAAGCGTTCAGGCTAAGATTTCGGGGAGCTAAGAAGTCGAGGGCCGAGAGCTATCCCGAGTTCTTGTACAAGCTAAATGTGAACTTGGTCGAGTGGCTAAAGTGCACCGAGTCCTACAGTGACCAGGACGCTGTAGTTCAGTGAATGTTTTTCTAGCAGCTTTACAACTGCCTCCCTGAAGAGGAATTAAATTAGCTACAGGACCGTTACAACATAACCTCTGAGGAGAACTCACTGAGGAGAACGCTTCGCGTCGAAAGTTTAGAAACAACACTAGAGTTGATAGGCCCCGTAAATTCGGTAAAAGGGCGAATTAGCTTCACGAGATGCACTTTGGAAGCTGTACAGACAAGACAAAATAAAGAAAGGTTTCTTCTAAAAAACCTCAAGGAAGTATGACTGTGAGAAGGGTGCAAAAGTGCACAAAACAGAGAAAGAAAAAGTCGCGTTTGAGGCTACGATGCCGCTCACTTTCTACTGATGTAATGAGCCGGGTAACCGCAGTGAACTGCCGAAAAGAAAGGGTTGCGTTCTCGTATATCAGTGACTGCGATAAAAACCTGAAGCTTTTGGAACCGTACGTGCATGACCTGGTAGTGAACGGAAAGCCATGCAAGGTGCTGCACAACTAAGCCGCAACGATGGATGTGGTCCATCCGTCGTATGTGTCACCATCCGAGTACAGAGGCCAATGTGCACGGATTCGACAGGTAGCGGAGGCACAAAGCGTATGCTTACCTGTAACGGGATTGGTAATTAAGGGCCCCTTCAGCACGCTTACAACCGAACCTGCAGTTTCAGGAGTTACCTATATGCTATCCGTACTTGTTCTCCAACAAATCGGACGTTTTTACGAGAGAAAGGGATCCTTTTTGACGATCGAGTTGTGCAGGCCTTAACACGATCAAAGGCGCGAGAGCTTGCAACACAGCTTACTCCTGAGAATTCCACTCCTATGGAAACAGCATTTCAACCTGGGTGCGGAAATGGGTGAACAAGATTGACCGGTGACCTGGGACCGGTAAAACTGGTAGTAAGCAATACAACCCGGGGAACAAGGAAATCCTAGACTGGCCTTTTGCCACCAGTGTCAAGCAGTTTCACGACGCTGCTAGAACGTGGGGTGAAAAGAGGCCTTAGCGACGCTGCTAAGTGGGAACTGAGAAGAGCTAGGTATGGACAAAGCAAATCACCTGACCACACAGGAGATCAGGAAGCTACAGAGAACGAGCAAGGGATAAAAAGAGAATATTGCTTTCCAGTTGAGAGGCGGTATACAAGGATAAGCTTGGAGTGGACCGAGACCATCTATTGTTGCGTTGTGTTTTATGGCACATAGGCGGGTAGGGCATCATGCGCCAAGCTCAATGTATAGAAGGTTTTCTGTGGAATGTTAAGAAATCTGAAAAATCATCAATGCTGCAATTGGCCCAAAAAGATTGTACTGCCTATTAACAACAAAGGAGAAGAAATTTGAAAATGGCTAGTGAAAATAATAATAAGATCAGGTAGCTTCAGCGGCTGTCTTTGGCTGGGCAAGAATCCTGAGTCTCCCAACCAACCAAATAAAAACCTCAGCCTTGTCAGGAAAGAAAGTGGTTGGGGTGTATCATGTATAAAGCGAACCAGTGGTTTAAAATTTACAGTTTTTCAAGTAAGCCTGCTTCGTTTAAAAAGCTAAAAACAGAAGGTATGTTAACAATGGCATTGTCATCTGAGAGCAGTATTGAGTGAAAAGGAATGCATTCATTACAAAATTGAGTGAAGTAGTTTTTTCCTAGTTTTTCAAGTTTTCGCACATGAAAATAAAAGGCGATTAGCCGTCAGTTGATATCCGCATTCTTCGCAAACAGGTTTGTCTTGTTTTGTTAGCAGGAAGTTGTGCGTAAGGTGTGTGCGGCCTATTTGGAGACGGCATAAAATCACTTCCTTGAAACGTTCCAGGCGCACACATGTCTTTGCCTAAAACCGGCTTCACCAAGTGTAGTTTATTATTCACTGAGCTCTTCCAAGCCGACTGCCATTTTCCCCTTAATTTCCGTCGTACTAATTTCATGCAATCATTCTTTATTGAAGATGGATTCGCACTGTGGAAGTCATACTGTTTTCTCCGAATTTCCTCACACAACAGCGCTCCCTACGTAAACATCCGTTTTTAAACCATCAGTGTAGAAGTCCGTAAAATTACTCCATTTTTCTTTGAGCGCAAAGGATTCTTGAATTGTATGTTCTTGTGGCGTTTGTTTTTAGGGAACTGTGTAAGATTGAAATCACTGATTTCAGGGAACTTGCACCATTGCGGCAGTGGGCTTCGTCTTCCAGCAATATCAGAATTTGGCACATCTCCTCAAAGCGCAACAGTACTAGCCTGGCACTTTGCGGTTTGTTGTTAAGCAGTGTTTTAGATAGACACTTTGTGACTACTTGTTGACAGATTTGTTTAGGGAGTGAACGAATTTTTAGAATGTCTGAACACGTGAGCATCATTCTTCCGTCTCTAAGTGATGTTAATTTGTTCCTATATACAGACTGTTTGTGGGCGATATCCTGTATGCACCAGTGCAAAGACACAAACCTAAATTATGCACTGGATCCAGTCGTCTAAGGAACGATGGTCTCGCTTGCCTATAAAATATACATCGATAATCTAATGTACAGCGAACAACAGACCAATAAATTTCTAAAATGCATGTCCTGTCAGAACCCCAGTGTCTTCGGGAAAGTACGGTAAATATGTTCAAGAATCGGGAGGCCTTCTTTTTTAGAGATATAATGTGAGGTAGGAATGTCATCTTTTTGTGAAAAATAATGCAGAGAAATTTCGCTTCATTTTTTGTAGGTAGGTAAATTTTTTATATGTAAGCTGGGTTTGAATTTTAGACCTCGTTTTAGTGAGAACAGCACGCGCACTGTTTTCTGTGTAGAGAACTAAAATCTATTTTTGTCTGCGATGTCTCTAGTTCTTTTATTGTTAGCTGTGTTTGCCTCTGGAATGTTGCTTCATTGGAGGATGGGAAAGCATTTTGAAGATCGTCGAAATATACTGAATACAACATGGACTTTGGGATTATTTTGTTAATGAAATTCATCTGATACAATACACAGTGTTGTGCTTAAAATACACTCCTGAAGAACCCCGCTCTGTTTAAAGAAGCTCGTCGACAGAGTTGATCCTAGGCGTACTTGAAATGAGCAGTTCGACGGGAAATCCTTAAGGCAGTTTAACATTCTGCCGCTGATGCCAAGTTCCGCAGGGTCGCGAAGAATCCCAAACCTCCACGTTGTATACTTCGCTTTCTCCAGATCAAGAAAGGCAGTGAGGCAGTGTTGCTTATGTATAAAAGCTTCTAAGGTTCTTTTTCCGAGGCGAACTGGATAGTCAGTTGTTGAGCATGCCTTTTTAAAACCGCATTAATGGATGGCAAGAAGTTTGCGAGCTTCAAGGAGAGAAGTTGATCTTATATATAGATTTATATTTAAACCACGTGTAAGGGCTATTGGCCTATAGCTGCTAATCGAGGGTGGCAGCTTTCCAGGCTTGAGAAATTGTACTGTAATGGTTCTTTTCCTTTTGTTCGGTATCTTTCCTTCTCATTTGATTTCTTGGAGGGCGATTAGGCTATCATATTTTTTCTGTCACGACTCCGCTTGCAGGGAGCCCGTGTTTTTCCGGCTGTGGTTTTGTATTTAAGAGATGACAGGCCATAACATGAACAGCATGAATTCACAGCCCAGTGCTCCCTCAATATGGCTACCTGTTCCCCTGTATTTGTTTGTGTACCAGGCATTGTCAAAAAAGGAACTGTGAAGGTTGAGTAGCTACCGTTTAGTTTTCGAACATCCTGCCACATTTTCTTCGATGGGGTTGAGTTTGTAGAAGACACACAAGCTTTCCAGGAGGTTTATTCGGCATTGCGCCGAATATACCGTGCATGTGATCTCGCCTTTATGAAAAGGATAAGATTGGCGTGTGCTGGGTATCTGCGAAAGACTCCCCAGGCTTTATTTTGTCTTTTTTGCTTTCTTAATTCACTTGTTTAGTACGCTTTGTGGCTCTGACGGACCAGTCCTGGGGATTTAGTGATATATCGGTATGCGGCAGTAAGGATGCATGTTGTGAACATACAATTTATTTCGTCTATGCAGAGATTTTCAAGAGCAATATTCTCTAAACTGGCTTTTAATCTAAACAATTCCCCGTCAGCTAAATGTAGCTTCCAACACGGTGGGTTTGTCAGAATAACTGTCGGCGAGCAAGAGAGACTTATTTTGACAGCACGATGATCGCGCCTATGCGGGTTGTAAAGAACGTCCCATTTAAAATCAGCAAAAACTCTTTGTGAAGAAGATTAATCTAGGCAGCTCGTTTTCTCACTGCTTGGAAAACAGTGTCGTTTTCCGTGTTTAGGAGGCAGGCCTTGCTCCAGAGAATAAAATCTAGAATCCGTCCTCTGGCGCCCGTTTGTTCACTTCCCCAAAAAGGGGAGAGAGCAATAAAATCTTCAACAAAAAAATATGGTTCCAGTATGTGTATTTAATGTCTTTCTAAATCGCCAAGTGTGAGGGTTAGGTGAGGTGCAATGAATATGGAACACATCGTTATGGTTTTAAAACGAAGGGCGGTTACCGCTACTGCCTCATATAAGGTTCTTAGGTTGATTTCTTGAGTTGCAACGCCCACCTGAACCACAGTAGCAGTGCCTCCAGAGAGCCTGCTCGAGTTGTCTCGGTCACAGCGAAATACTCTATACTTATCAATATTTTTTTTCTGTGGTCCTAGGTTAGTCTCCTGGGGACACATTGCTTCTCGGGATAATGAATTTAAAATATCTGTTATGTAAGTGCAGTTCTTTACAAGTTCATGCGAATTGCAGTGAACTAGGAATGCAATTGTTAAGACTAGTTGGGGATAAGTTTAAAACTACTGGTTAGTGGGTCTTATAGACCTGTTATTGCGACTTTACCCCATTTTTGAGCTCGATAGAGCTTTGCCGCCGCTACAACGGGGGCGAGAGAGGAATTATGTCCATCGCATGCTCCGAAACGCTGGACGAACGTGCTGAACCCGCGCTTGTCTTCGTGGTTGGCCCCGCTCTGTTGGGAGGGACCTTGGGGCTGGCTGACCTTTAGGTCCGCGCGGCCTGTTTTGTGGGTAGTGGCGCAGAACTAGCTGCGGCCACCAGTGGCACGGGTGGCCCTGCTCCAGGCTCATTGTGTGTGAGCTGTATGTGTGCCAAAGACCGCTGTCATGCTGTGGCTTCCTGCAGCATGGCGCAGTAGCTTGAATTTTTCAATGAAAATCGTTTGCGCGTTTCCCTGAATGATATGTTTTCTTTGACCAGTAGTGTAATAATTTCTTTTACTTTCTTCAAGGCTGGGCATGTCCGTGAATAAGCTGGAAGGCTGCCCTCACAGTTTATGCAAAGGTGGGGTTCAACATCACTGTTTTCAGCAGCGTGGTTGTGAGATGCAGATTTGGAGCAGATCTGTTGGCCCCGGCAACTGTGCGAACCGCGTCCGTACTTCTGGCATTTGTAGCGTCGACATGGATTCACTATGTGTGGTCTCAGTGTGAGCATTGTGCAGCCTACTTTGACCGAATTAGGTAGTATACTAGGCGCAAATGTGAGAAAAATGTGCTTCGTAGGTGCTGTCGCGCCTTATTTTGATTCTGTAGACATTTGTTATGTTTAGGTGTTGAAGTCCGTCAAGGAGTTCTTTGTGTGTCACGTACTTCAGGTCATCATCGAAAATTACTCCGCGAACAGTGCTCAATGAACAATGCTGGTTGATTGTCACTGCTATTTCATCAAATCCTGTCACTCCTGACACTACTTATACTGGTGATTATAATGGACTTCCAACAGGAGGTCACCATTTGCTATTTCTTGAGTTTTTAGCCTTGTCCAATGCTTTCTGTTAGGGTTCTTGTTACGACAAAGGGTGACATCGGGCATGCATTTATGTCCGCATGCTTGCTTTGGACCTCATGGAGTCTTGTAAAGACCTTTTCGTTTCTTCTTAAGAAATTTGAAGTCACGTCGGCAAACACCCATTTCAGAAGACGATCGGTTGCCAGAAGGGAAGTAGCCATAAAATAGTTGTCGATTCAGCGGCGGTGGCCGCCACCCACCATGGAGCCCAACGAGGAGGCGAGAGAGATACTTGTAACCAAGTCCTGCCCTCGCCAGCTGCACACCGCGACTATAACCAAATATAGGGCAAGTGAAGGTAGCTACTCCACACAAGCTTAACCCTAGCCGCCCATGAAGAAAGGAAAAAACCAGGAAACGAGCAGGAGAAACGGCAGTAGTCAGAAAGAAGATACTAAAGCGACCGATAGTGAAGAGGACGGGAAAAGGCGACTGCCGATTTCCCCCATCGGGTCAGGTTGTAGGTGCCGTCTACAGGAAGCTGGGGCCGAAGTGATGTGTCACCACTACCGAGGGGCCTTAAAGGTCCAAACACTCGACATCGGCTCAACCGCCAGGAACTACTTTTCCCCGGACACGGCTGAGCCACGCACGGCTAAGCGCTTTTGCTCGGGTCCGTGGTTACGCACTGCTCAGCATCATTCCCCTGCGGTGATGTCCCTGCGGATGCTCAGGAACCCCTGGTGTCCCCACTCATCAACATCTGCATGAAGCAGATGCACCCCTGCGGGGCGAAGTAGTATGAAGGCTCCAGTTTATCTATGAATGGAACGCTGACAATGGCCAATTCCGCAATAATGAGCATGGGACGAACGAATGAACGAACAAACAAACGGACGGAGGGACGGACGGACGGATGGACCGATGGATGTGGCTGAACCTTATAAAACGGGCGGTGGTTCAAGCCGCCTAGCCATGACCTGAAAAAGTTTACTCTAGTCTTGAGTTTAGCCACCAATCAGATAAAAATCGCTTGGTTACATCTACGCGCCTAAAATCTACTTTCCTTCACGGTCCTTAAATCTCAGTTATTTGAATAAATCAGCCTTGCTGCATTCCACTGTAGGGTGAAGCCATTTACAACGTCTGCAAGTAGCTGATCCCCCTTGCGGTGCAGAGGCCATATAGTCATTCCTCAAAAGCGCCGACAAGACTTCGGCTTTCCCATCACAATTGGTGGTCATGCCACCTGGGAATCAGGAAAACAAAGCAGAGGCTTTTGCTAGAGTACTATTGGCCTGGATGTTTCAAGGACATGGATTGTTTTGTAAGGTCGTGCGACACATGCCAGCGGGTCGGAACGGCGCAAGATAAGTGGAAAGCGCCGACGGTGTTAGTATCGATCATTATTGACCAGCTTGACCGGTTGGTAATGCATGTAGTTGGGCCACTGCCCGTGACAGAATCAGGGTGTCGTTATATCCTCACCATGTTATGTCCAGCCACGAAGTTTCCAGAGGCTGTTGTGCTACGAGGTGATGTCGGATAGTGTTGTGGATTCACTGTTATCAGTTTTGGCCGAGTTGGATTCACTTTCAGGATCCAAAGTGATCAGGGTAGTGTATTCACTGGTGCCCTCACCACCTCATTTCTAGACCGGTGGTAGTGGTGAAAGGCATTTATTAATATATATGTACAGAGGTGGCCGGCGAGAGGCCCCTAGTGGGTCTCGCCTCTTAGGTTAGAAGGCGGAGTCCCTCATTCCGGGACCCCGTTGGTCCTGACCGCTGCGCAGGTCCGCCGAACCAGGGGCTGTTGGGCCGATTGTTCATGGCAGCCGAGCAGAGCCGCAACCCAGTCCTCTCGGGTAGGGGAAGGGGAGATGGGGAAGAGGGGGGAGAGAAGGATTTTGCCTGCATACCCAAACCATGTGAAAGGTGTCGGCTACCTTCCCACAAACTGAGCAGCGGCCGTCAAAAGAGTCAAAGTGCTTGAGAACCGCCGGCCACAGCAGGATGTTTGTAAAGAGCCTAAGGAGAGTTCGTACGCCAGCTTTACCGAGTCCCTTCATAGGAACCGGTAGCGCCAGTGTACGGCACGATAGTGCTCACTAATGTCTTTAAAAGAAATAAGAGGGCTGTGATCTGGGCTAAGCTCCGCCCAAGAAACGCCTGGTGCCCGGTAAGTGAGTGCGCTTGCTGCCTCATGGGCGGCTTCGTTAACTGGCATGCCATGGTGGCCGGGGACCCATATGACTAAGCGAAGAGTTGGATCGTAGTCGCGAGTACTCTGGTGAAGAATTTGATGAGCAAGTGAAGTGATCCAACCGAACTCAAAGTTAAGACAGGTTCGGCAAGAGTCTGTGAGGATGAATTTAAAGTCGGGATGGGAGGCTGCGAGGGCGATCGCCACCTCTTCCGCATGAGTTGAGCTGGGCGCTCTTAACAAGAGGCAGTCCACCTGTTTTCAGCAGCCGTGCACCATTCCCCCTGGAGTGGTAGCGGCCTGCACTGCCGACGTAGAAGACGTATTTCTTTAAACCATAGTGGCGGTGCAGGCCATCCGCCCGCGCCTGGCGCCAGCCGTTATGGCCCTCCTTGTTCATGTTAGTCTCAAGGGGTCGAACATAGATGGCCCGTGTCCACAGTTCGGGCACTCGAACCCGTTCCATCGCATGGTGGGTATGTCCGATATGTAACCAGTCCAAGAGGCGGCGACCGGACACGGTCTGAGCGAGACGCGAGTATTGGTTAACGAGATGCGCCTCGCGAAGTTTCCGACAGGTGTTCAGCTAGCAGTCGCGCGTTGGAAGTGGAGATAGGGAGGTCGAGGGCTCTCTAGAAAATTTTTCGGAGTACAATTTCCAAGCAATGTTCGTTATGCTTCGTTAAGCGGAGGTAAGGAGTCGAGTACAGTACATGACTAGCTACAAAGGCATGGGCGAGCCACACCATATCCTCACTTCGCAACCCTCCTCGCTTGTTAAAAACGTGGGGAGCCTTCGGCCCACCAGACCACCGACTTTGCGGAGTTTGGCAAGGGTCGTGTCTGCCTTGCGATTTTGATTAATGAAGAGACCGAGTATTCGCAGCTCCTGCGCTTCACGGATGGGCCGCTGGCGAGAGTGAGCTCAACGAAGATTTTGCATTTTGCAAAATTTTGCATTTCGGGTAATGTCGAATATGCACAAATTCAGACTTGAACGGGGAGCACTGGAGCCCACAGTACGTAGTATAGTGTTCTACAGTGCTTGCCGCTGCTTGCAGGCATTCCACCATCTTTCCCATGTTTCCCGTAGTAGCCCAGATGGTGATGTTATCGGCGTACAGTGCATGCTAAACACCGCTGACACCCGCCAGCTGTGCCGGGAGATGCATGATGGCAATAACAAAGAGATGTGGGGACAACACAGCGCCTTGCCATTTGCCCCGCGTTCCCATCTCAAACGCGTCGTACTCGGTTTCTTTTATGCGTATATAGGCCAAGCGGTCTTTTAAGAAATGTTTGATGTAGTTGAATGTATGTAGACCGCAGTTGGTCTCGTTAAGATGTTTTAATATGACGGCGTATTTAACATTGTGTAAACGCACCATTCATATCGAGTGCTAGGCCTATCTTCTCATTGTGTGGGTGTTCTATGGGTTCGAGAACCTCGCGATGAAGCTGTAAAAGTATGTCTTGTGCGGACTTACAGGGTCGAAAGCCGTACATAGTGTCAGCGAAGGTGTCCTTGCTCTCGAGATATTCCGAGAGGCGGTTACGGACCATCGTTTCCATCACTTTCCCTACACAGTAAGTGAGGAAGATGGGACGTGGGTTTTCTGTGTACAGGTTTTCCGGCTTTCGCGATAAAGGTTACCAATGATGTCTTCCAATCGGGTGGCAACGATGCGTCCCCGGTCCAAATGGCATTTATATATTAAAGAAGGGTGAGCTTCGCCAACAGTTTCACTATAACCTTATCCCTCCCGGGCGCCGTCCCCCTGCGCATTTGGGCAAGAGCCGCCCGAAGGTTGTGAAACTGGAAAAGATGATCCAGTTTCGGGTTATCGCTGCCTGCATACGAATTATCCTGCCCACACGGATCTTGATCCTGACTGAGGTACTGTGAGTGTAAGACGTTCGCGAGCTGCTCTGTATTTCCTTTAAAACTGTGCATCGCGCAAGTGAGGTGTTTCTGGGTTTCCAAGCGTTCTTGTGTAGGGCTATGAGATTCCTAAAGAGCCGTCAAGTGCTGCCGCTCGGCATCTGTCTTGCTGCACTGTTGCATCTATCTGCCCAGTTATCGTCAGCGAGCTGGACACTATACTCGGCAGCTTGCTTGCTTGGTGAGGTCAGAGATGCGAGCGCGGAGTTTACGATTGTGTTTCTGCCGCTGCCATCGTTTAGTGAGGCTCCGGCGAGCTTCCCAGAGGTGCATCAGGTGGTTATCCACGTCCGATGCACGCTTCGTAAGTTGTATGTGATTTTAGTGTGAACGTAGTGTTTGCATGAGTCCGTGTGCCCAAGTTGAGTAGCATTACTCCAAGCGAGAAGTTACTGGGAGCATCTGGCGGAAAGCATTCCAGTCGGGAAGTTTGGCTTGTGCAAGGAGGCGATGTAACGGTCGATTGTAAATTACAGTGTTCAGTATGCAGTGGTCGCTACCGAGCGTGCCCTCTGTGTTGATCCACTCTGCGTGTCGGTTGTGTTTCGTGAAGATAAGGTCGGGGCAGGTGTCCCGAGTGACGGAATTCCCTACGCGTGTCGGGTGGGCAGGTCCGGTTAAAAGAGTGATGCACAGCGCAGATATAAGTTCCGCCAACTTACGACCACGCGGCTCTTCCTTGCGAAAGCCCCAAATGGAACAGGGGGCGTTATAATCGCCCACTATCATGAGGGGGTCACGACCCGCGATCCTTAGCGCTGCGCTAAAATGTTAGAAAAGCTCAAGTTTTCACCACGTAGATGGTGTTACAGAGCTTGGCAACTACTTCAGTGGGCCCTTCCTACTGTATTTCGAGCATATTCTGCCTTGAGGCTCTCAGCAACATTACCTTGTCACCGATACAAAACATCTGTTGGCGAGCTGTCCGATCATAGTAGGCCTTACAACGAGCCTGGGCTGGATTCGTGCTGGTCTCCACGAGTTCCTTAGTGTTATGAAGGCGATCTAGCAGAGTCGACACAAAATCTGCTACCGTCGGGTGCTCTCCGCGTCACAAAAAAGGAAAACATGCCCGTGCCCTTCCGAAGCTTCGCGTACCTTTCGCAGAGGTTAGCGCAGTGACCTTCCGTACACCAACTCGGCGCGGCTAAATCAAGTGGATTCATTCGGCACTGACCGTGAAACGAAAAGTGCCCCAGGTAGGCGCGCGTCTCAGTAGCGCTTGCTTTCATAGCACAGTCTCTTAACCACGCGCTTAAGAACAGAATGCCACCATTCTACGTTGTTGGTCTGCGGATGATGGATTCAGCTGTGCACTGTCTTAATGCCGCACTGGTCTAAAAAAAACATGTTTTGGAGTTTCGGGGGATATTTTCGCCTGACGGCAATTGAGGTCAACAAAGTGCCGCCCCTGAATTTTTTCTGTCATGCTGTTTCGGTATCGGTTTCAACAGCACAGCGATGCCTGTGACATCAAAGAGTGCTTCTCTGTCACGTGAGGCATAAAAGAACATCCATATAATCGCTGCTTTATCGTTTTATTTTGCTGCAGTGCTGAAACCAGCCTTCTTCAATAGACGGAAAGACAAATAATGACAAATAATGTGGAAGCGGAGATAATATTGTAGGCTTTTCATGTCTCACGTGGCCGGTAAGCACATGTGTCCGTCATAGCCTTCACTCGGCTGTTGAAACCGAACCCGAAACAGCACGAGAATGAATTGCGATTATAAATTATTTAGCGGCCACAGGAGAATACCAGGTGGCAATCCATGTATAATAAAGCCTTGGTCATCATTACAAAAAAGAAAACAGAAACACAAAAGTTAGGTGTGTATACTCCTTTAAGTGAAGGACAACGAAGAATACGTAGTGTTGGTACACCTGGTTGTTTTGCTTTTTCAATGGTGGAAAGAACCAAGGGACGCCGAAACAACAACAGCAGGAGAAGAAAGGCGGGGTCAAGTGAGCTGGGAAGCGGGTCCTCCCAAATCACTCCCAACACCGCACTCGGAAGAATCGAACAATGACTTGAAACTAATACAGGAAAACAAGGCGCTCAAAAGGGAGTTAGAGCTAAGCCGCGAGGAAACCAGGCAACTGAAGAAAAGAATCGAAGATTTAATGAGGGTTACAGGCACAAAGAATGGGCAGCCCACCAAAATCTCCACCCAGCCCCGTTCCCGAACAACAGATACAACAAACACAGTCAAGAGAAAAGAGCCTAGAAAAGAAGCCGGAAATCTTTATGCAAACCTTGCAGGAGCAGATTGGACAGATGCAACAAAAAATGGCGCTGCAGGAACAGAATTTTCGCCGTTACGTAAAAACTCAAAACACACAGAAAATCACGAGCGAAGCCAGGGACAGGCTTTATCACGAAAGAAGATTGGGATCCGAAAGCCAGAACAACAACAATAATATTACAACATGGCCGAACAAAACACATTAAACATATGGCAATGGAACTGCAGGGGATACCGGCGCAAGCAGGGACTCCTGCAGCAGTACATAAGCACACAAAATGCACCCCCAGACATCATCATGTTGCAAGAGACAAATGTCACGCCAACACTCAGGGGGTATACATGCCAGGAGATGGGCCGCACTGCGACACTAATTAACAACAAACTAGTAACCATAGCACATTGCGAGATACCAGATACCGGGATAGAACACGTGATGACTGAGGTGATACCCAAGAAAAAGCATTATGCAAAAAGTACGTTCATAGTAAAGTTATACAGCTCGCCCAGACAAAAAGATGGCAACTTAAGCCATCTTTTCGCGGGGGCAGGCAGGTTAGCAAAATCCAACACCCTTCTGATAGCAGGGGACTTTAACGCGAGGGACACCAACTGGGGGTATCAGAAAGGAGACAGGAAGGGGCAGCTAGTTTGCATGGCCGCAGAGGGCACAAACTATACCCTCATAACGGACGAAAATCACCCAACGCGTCTAGGCAACAGCGTTAGACCAGATACCTGCCCCGACCTAACGTACGTTAGAGGAGCAAAGCAGGTCGAATAGGAAAACTTGCTGGAGAACCTAGGCAGCAATCATTACGTACTGAAGATAGCTATAGAATCCGAGAACATCAAGAGGAAGATAGGCACTGCCCACATAACGGACTGGGACGCCTTTCTGAAGAACAGTAAACACATGAAGGGGGAGATTACTTCAATAGAAGAATGGTGCCAACAGCTAAAGCAAATACAAAAACAATACACGCATGAAATAGACAGAAGAGAACAAACAACGGAAGTGGACCGGTGGCTACTCAAGCTATGGAGGCGAGACGCGGGCTCACCAAGAGATGGAAAAAACAGAGACTAAACAAGAAGCTAAAGAAGAAGATTGCTGAGGTCACCCAGAAGGCAGAGGAATACGCAGCGCAATTAGCAAGACAAGGCTGGCAGCAGTTTAGCAGCTCACTAAGCGGCACGCTCAGCACAGCCAAAACGTGGCGTATACTCAAGGTACCCCTGGACCCAACAAAAACCAAAGTTGCGAGCAACGAAGCAATTCAAAAGCTCGTCCACCAATATAACGGACAAGACGAGGAATAACTAGAGGAAGTACAGATAAAATGTTATGGCCGGGACAACCCGCAAGAATACGAACCGTACTATTAGGGAACAGAAAACCCGGAGCTCGACAACCCAATTACAAGTGAAGATGTGTATGCCGCCATCAGAGCAGTCACCAAACACACGGTAGCAGGAGCCGAAAAAATTAAGAGCTGCTTGATCCGCAACCTCAGTGATGAAGCGGTGGCCCAACTCACGGACTACCTCAATACACAGTGGGAAGCGGGCACGGTACCAAAAGAATGGAAACACGCGGAAATGGTAATGATACCCAAACCCGGCAAGACGCTACAGATAGTAAACTTGCGGCCCATCTCGCTAACCTGGTGTCTCGGCAAGCTTTACGGCAGTGGTCACCAAAAGAATACAGCAAAACCTAGAAGACAACGAGCTGTACCCCCGCAGCATGTCTGGCTTCTGGGCGAACCTGTCAACACAGGATGTCTTGCTACAAATAAAAGAAGAGATCCTTAACAAGGTCCCCAAAGCAGGCGAAAACATCATCATGGCCATCGATATCAAAGGGGCTTTTGCCAACGTCAGCCACGGAGCCATCATGGAAAAGCTAAACAAGGCCAAGTGCGGCAAGAGATTCCACGATTACGTGCGGGCATTCTTGTCAAAGCGCACGGCGACAGTAGGACTCAGAGACCGGCGGTGTGATATCTTTGACGCACCTAACAAGGGTACCCCTCAAGGCTCGCTCATTTCGCCAATTCTCTTTGACATCTCAATGACCGGGCTAGCCCAGAAACTGAACGAGATCGAGGGCATGCAGCACGCAATGTATGCGGATGACGTCAAGGTCTGGGTAAATCAGGGATCACTGGGCCAAAAAGAAGAAAAGCTTCAGAAAGCGGCAACATGCGTCGTACAATACGTCAAGGAGAGAGGCCTCGCGTGCTCAACCGAGAAATAAGAAATTCTGAGGATCGGAAAAAACACAACCAAGGAAAACATAGAAGTGTACCTGGAACGTCAACTCATACGAGAGAAGGACACAATACGCATCCTCAGCATGTGGATCCAGAGCAGCAAACGGTGCGGACACACGCTAGGCCTGCGTAAGCAATCGACGGAGCAAATCGGGAGGATGATCACGACATTGTCGCAAAGAAGGAGCGGCATGAAGGAAGGGGACACAATCCAGCTGGTCAGGAGCCTGGTGGTCAGCAGGGTCACGTACTCACTCCCGTACCACAACATGACGCAACAAGAGAGAGAACAAGCCGAGACTCTTATCATGAAAACATGCAAAACGGCGTTGCATCGGGCCAGAAACACGTCGAACGACAAGCTACTCAAGCTAGGTATACACAACACCTTTGAAGAGCTCAAGCAGGCACAACTTTGTGCGCAGCTGTACAGGCTCCAGCAGTCAACCACCGGCAGGGCGCTCCTTAAAATATTAGGCTATAAAAACATAAAAAGAACGGATGATGGATGGCTAACATACCTGACTCTTTTCGCCAGACACTGAAAGCTAGCCCCCTACAGATGAATATGGACCCGAATCTGCACGCGGCTAGACGACAAGCGCGAACAGAATATGTAGAAAAACACCTGGCCACTAAAATCAATGTGGTATGCACGGATGCAGCTCTATATTCGTGGGACCACAGCACCAAATAACATAGAGTTGCGGCAGTGACCGTGGATCGCATGGGAGAGCTGATAAGCAGCGCAACCCCAAGGAAGCTGCACGGTAACAAAGGGAGAAGAAGCAGCTGTAGCTCTAGCAGTGGCGGAGGGTTGCCGTAGAAACAGATCCTTGATAATACTCAATGACTCCATAGAAGCATGCAGACACTACACGGCAGGTAGAATCAACAAAGGGGCGCTGCGAATCCTCCTCGAAGCAGGGCTTCCGAACGAAAAGATACAGCATACGATTTTCTGGGTGCCGGGTCACACCGGAATAGAGGGTAACCAGAGGGCCGACAGTCTAGCTCGCGAGCTCACATACCGAGCGGGACAGTCAATGAACCCGGATGCCACTACGACGGTGCAACCAACGTACGCGAAAATACAGAGGCAAACGAAAAATATATCCACCACCTCACCCATCTTTGGCACAACATGAGGCAGTCGGCTGGCGAAGGCTGCAGACAGAAACATTCTCAAATGTACACATCCTACATAAAATGTTTCCCAGTCAATACAGGGACACATGCCCATGGTGCGGGGCCATCCCAACACTATATCACATCACACGGGAGTGCAGAAATAACGTCTCTTTCCACAAAGAATAAAACCCAGTGAGGATCAGTGGGAGGGCCTGCTCACCAGCGGCGTGCTCACAGTCCAGAAAGGATTGCTGCAACACGCTCTCAAAGTGGCCAAGCTCAGCGGTGCTCTGGAATAGAGGCGCCGACCACTCAAGACGACGGACACTTCAGTAAAACGTGAAGACCTCCGTTAGCCGCTGAAAGCTGTAAATAGAGCAGTAGTTATTCCATTCCATTGTACGCCTGCACTTCCCGTCTGTGTGCAAAGCCGAAAACAGGCTTTGAAATAACCGGCTGATGTTCACTGAAGGAAACACATCCTTGCAGTGTTACCCAACGAACTCCACTAAGGCAAGCGGCACACCGGGAGCAGCAGTTAGGGTCCTCGTCGCACGAACAGGACGCATGCGGTCATTCGCTGAATACTGGAGAAAAGAAGTGCACCGTTGACCACTCGCACTGACAAGAGAGGTGAACTGAGGTCGCGCTGTGTGATGACATGATGCATTGCAAGGACAAGATTATGTAGCGGCGCCTCTTGCTTCTGAGTGAAGGAGTGCTTTAATCGCACGCAGAAATCAGTAGTACCCAGAAAGCACATTATCACACTTTCTTTGGACATGTCAATACATTTAACGACTAAATTTGCATAGGAAATAGGAAAATTGTTATTGTTATGAACACGGCCGGGGTGTTAAAATCGAAATTACATTTCTTTCCCTCTATTAGAGAAAATTGCGATAACGACGATGAAGCTCCTTGATAATCGTAAACACGGCTGCGAATCAAGCCATTATCTTCTGCTGATGCGTACTTCTCTGAAGTTCTTTACTCCCGTATATATAACAGAAATCTCTGAGAAAGCTAGGCGCCCTTAAATTTTGACAGTGGATTAGATCAGCTGTATATTCCTCTCGACAAACGTGTATAGTCCTAAGGATCCCATTTTAACAGAGCAACAGATCTTGTTAGTTCCCGCTATATCACCGTTCTCGGGGTGGAACGTTGGCAAAATGCACGTACGAGCGCTCACTAGTTACATCACTGCGACAGTCGTGTCACATGACAGGTACTTTGAAAAGAGTACTTGTACTTCTGCGTGAGACGTACTTCGAAGGACAAGAGAAGTGTAGCGGCCATGTAGTGCGCACACACACGACAGAACCGTCGTGAGCCTCTGTGGATGCATTTACTCGGCGGCCTTGATATCCTCTTGCTCCTCGCCATGTATATACGCACGGATGAGGAGGTCCCGCATGTGCTACTTTTGAATAATATGCAGCCGGTTTGCCGCACCCCTGCTGCTTCCGCAGGTTATCCACAAGTGAATAGACGCGACAGTCATGCGGATTGTAAATGTACAGGATATTGTTTATATGTCTACACGTAGTTGCAATGTGTTGCTGGCGAACAGTGCGTCATTCAACTGTTTTCAAACGCTTGCGCGCGAGTGGCATTATCGTTTTACGTTTTTAGTGTGATTTATTGTATATAAATTGTGTATATACTAGCTTTACTCCGCCTTCTCTCTCTTTATCATCCTTTCTGTTACTTCCCTACCTATCATATTCATCTCCGCCGCCTGCAGATCGAAGTTTTAAAGGGGAAAGCGGTCGTCAACACTGACATTCTTGTTTTTCGATGAATTTGGCTGAATTTTTTTATTCATGTGCAACATTCGCGGACAAAAATTTTGAAAACTGGAAAATTGTTAGATATTGTTGAAGAAATATTGAAGGTAATACTACATTCTTCTGATGTGTAGCAAAATCTTTTGTTTAAGTGTTTCCATCGATCGCATCGAAAAATTCAGGCTGCCATAGAAAACCAAGGGGTAGCAAAAACGTTAATAAAAAATGCAAGACTGCCGTCGGGTGATCTGTGGATATATTGATTGCTGTAGTGAAATTTGACATTATATTAAAAGTTGCGTTCTTAAGTGGCTTCCCGCTCAAAAATGCTTTTGTCCAGAATTCCTGGTATGGTTAGCAATGCATCCAAACTAAAGTAAGCAGAATTTTTTATCTGAAATTTTATTTGCAAGAGTATTTTTCTCTTCTAGATCTTGTGGAAAGCCTCAAGACTAGAAAAAATCTCTAAAAGACCGCTTTAGCCTTCAGTGTATTCGTGAATGTTTGCTAGAGGTCATGATAATCTTAGTTTTCTCCGCCAACGCACAATTTTTGGTTTCCATTTTTTTTTGTACTGTATTTGCCGAACACATGTATAGACTACGAACAAAATGTCGCATCAAGAATTCACATTTCTTGGGGCCAAAAATAACACATTCATAGTATTCGATGTTGTTCACAGGGTCCGACAAAACAAACGGAGTCCAAATAGACTACACAGTCGTGAAGAAATGAGCTCCGCAAACTCAGCAACCGCACAGAGAAGCTGGTTTGAGAAGAAAAAGGCCGGCGCCGTCTGGAAGACGTTGAAGTTACGAGCGTTAGCTGTTTGGTTTACTAGATGAAGAAACCGAGGAAGAACGCGCCGCTCGTCTCGAGAAATGGAATGTAATACCTTTTGAAACAAGGTGGATTGCCACCGTGCTCGGCTAAGCGTGCACGCAAGCCGCCTAGCGGAACGATCGCCTCCTGGCGCCATCTGTAACACAAATTACGATGCATGTCTACACATTGTCGAATTGCATCCCCTCAAGATACGTCTCAAACAAATTGCTTCACTTGGGGGGTCAATGTGAGCCTAGAATTCGGCTATCGGTACAATATGTTAACGCTTAAGTTAGAAATTGTATGTATACAATGTATACCTATTATGTAATTATGGTTTTATTTCTATACCACTGCCCATAGGGTTTTATTTGCCTGCCAAATTCGGTATACAACTGTTTCCAGATGGGTGCCTGTGTTGTCGGAGTATGTATAGTGGAACGAATGAATGCATATATGTGGGTGGGTTGGGACCCGTGGGTCCCATTTGAACCCAATATAGTTTCGTAAATGTGGCGGAGTGCTTGAATGTTGCTTCACTTTCGCCACCGGTTGGCCCGGTATTGCACTGCCTCCGGGATCGGCCTGGGTCATTATACCGCGCGTCTTCTCTATCATGTCGTCCTATCCCATCTTTTAACTCTTCTACTATCTGCACGTGGCAGCGATTGTGGCTCGCCTTGAGCCAGTGGGCAGGCCTGTGCACTTTCCTTTTCATTTTTCCTGGCAACAACAGAAGAATTAATACACGTACTGATTACGGGACAGTTTCCCCTCCCATTTTAGGATTTTTTTGTGAGGGAAGGGGGAAGGATTGAGAGGGCGCAACCAATTTTAGTGGCCGCCATCTTGGATTCGAGAAACCGAAAGTATGCAGCCAGTTCGTCCCCTGACGTCATACTCACATAGTTCCACCTATGTCCACCATATTAGACCGGGACACCATCATTGGCACGCGGAAATAGTTGTTTCTACGATGCTATTGTAGTTGGCGCTAGAAGTTTCAATGCGAGATGCGCTGTTTTCTAGTTGCAGTCACAGATGGTGCTTTGATCTCAGTGTGTTAGGAGACCTCACGAAATCTCGAAACATGATGAGTAAGAACTAACGCTCTTAAAAAGCAATAAATGTTGAGCACCACGCTTACATCTTCAGAGTGCGCCAGGGTTGTTGCCCTTGGTGCAATGACGCCCCCACAAACAGCGCGGATCCACACGGGATAGAAAGGCAAAGGGACACTTGCGTAATGTTAAGGTGGGGATCGGTGTCGCTCTCGACGCAACCGCGGTCAAGACGACGCCCGCACCGACCCGGACAGGAGTGCCGCTGAGTGAAGGAGTTCGTTAGTGGAGAAAAAAGACTTGGTTTTGATTACATATTTACAAGCATATGAGTTCTGAAGTGAGCTGCATCAACTGCACCCGCCGACCAGTTTTATACACTTCGTATTTCCTAAATTCCCCAGGTTGGGCACGCCCTCTCCGTGGTAGGAGTGGCCGAAAACTTTCACCCGTACGCACAAATTGACACCTCCGCACACATGGACACGCCCCTGGCATAAGTTGACCCGAGAGAGGGGGGGATGCGGTCCGGTCGGTAGAGAAGCCGGGGAAGGTTAGTAGACGGCCGCGGCCGCTTAAAAGGCGGCGGCGGCGTCGGGACTCCAGAAAAGAAACGTTCTCAGAATACTGCTCCCCATTTGGGTCCCACGCCACGACCGGGCGAAGCGCGGTAAAGGCAACATGCTGACACATGGCGAGAATTGCTGTCTCGGTGGCAAATCTTGAGACCTGGTGGCGCCAATCCTAATGATACTCAGTTCGAACAAGCCAGATATATTCAAGAATTGCATGTTATCGAGCACATGCCAGCGGAAAAAAGCTGAGCCCCAGTAAACGAATAGAGTTACCTACGGAGTCCCTCCGTTCCTTCCGAAAAAAACTCCGGCGCCAACGCAGCAGCATGGAAGCTTGAGCACACCAGCCGCGGCTTGATGGCTTGGTTGGTTGGATAGTTAGGTTACACGTGCGCTAACCATCCAACCAACCAAGCCACCAAGCAGAAGCTGGGGTGCCCAACCTTACATGATGTTGCGTGAGCGCTGGAGTCTACGTCAGAGGAAACGCAGGGACTGGAAAGTGGACCTTGTTCGTTCGCTGATGCTCAGCTTCTCCCCGATGGTTTGGGCGTTTGGGGCAACGGAGGGCCGGATGCCAGCAGTGTCGTCACGGGCCTCGCTCGTCATCCCACTGAATCGCTTTTTCTTTTTTTTTCAATGTGTATCCTGTCGAATCCTCCTTCGAGGCTGGAACGTCTCTCTTGCCCTCCTCTGAGCGCTGGCGCCTATGGCACTCCCCGTCGTCGAATTGCCCGTCGACTGGGGTCTTTTCTCTTGATGCCGGAGCTCCTGTCATTCTTGCGGGGTGTGCTTGACCTGTTGAGTGATTGTCAGCGTGGGAATAAAGATGACGGCCAGGCTGACGGCACTCGGACACCTAAAGAGCATTGGCTGCCGACACCCGACGATTCCTTGTGGCAAACAGTCTTTTCATCAAGCGCCTCCAGGGTCCCATAAAGGGAAGATCTCGCCAGACATAGCGGCTCTCCGGAGACGCGCGGCGCACTGTCAAAGTGCCTTTTCGACTGCAGCATTGCTTGGAGATCTGCTCTTTCGCTTGGAGGGTTTTTGAAGACCCCTTTTTCCGCCTGTGATGCTTTGTAGGTGCTTGTGCTAGATTGTTTCAATGTAGAAACGGCACCCGAATACCTAAGCCTAGCTTCTATGACATCCACCGCGCGGTTTGCATCCCCACTCAAGGTACTTTCTGCAGTCGGACTAGTAGCGGAGCGTGCGTTGCTAGTACACGCGTATACGACGCCATGCGCAATAAATTCCCATCAGCTCGCATAGAGCAGTTAATTCACGGATTCACTTAACTGCTACATTTTCACCCCTGTTTGTCCGTCTGCTCATCCGTCCATCAGCGCCGCGAGAAAAATCTTCTAAAAGAAAAAAAAACACGCGAAAAGGTTAACGTTTTAAGGGATTAGAAGGAAAGACTTATAACTGTAGTGCCACGTAGTGGTGACGGCAGTCGAAGGAGCGATGAAAACGGACAAAAGGTCTTCTAAAAGAATACTGTTTATTGGGCGGACTTTCGCCCACAATGGACTGAATCACTCGGCGGCGGAGAAGCGACAAGTGCGCTCGGCGGTCGTCGAACAGTATCATCGCCGCTGTCGGCCGTGCTCAATTTAAAGCTGATAGCTAACTTTCTAGATAAAGCGTAAAAAGTTAATAGAACATTCTGGAACAACGTAGAAACAGCTCTGCCTGGCTGCGATCGATCGAGATAAATCTGGTAGCGTCTTGCGTCGCAAACGAAGCGATAAAGCGGCAGGGCCGCAGATTTCAAGAATGAACACTGCAAAGATTCGCGGCATTACTCCCCTGTTAGAGAAGCATCAACCCGATGCATGAATACAAATAATGAGACTATCAACAAATAAAACGGATCTTGCGAAAATTGAGTGTGGAAATGCAGCGTCCTTTAGCGCGCATAATAGGGCTTCAGACGGACGACATGGATAACTTCTTATCGTACGCGGCGTCGCTGGGATGCAGTCATTGCGCCAGGGATGACTTCATAATCCAGTTCACCTAGCCGAAGAGGAACCCTGTCTGGGCCGAAATAGTGACGCAAAAGCTTTTCACTCAATCCACGGCTGCGAATGGCTGTCCAAACCCAGACTTGGTCTCCTGGCTTGTACTCCGCGTTGCGTCTTAGTAAGTTTTAGCGTCTGGCGTCGGTCCGCTGCTGATTTTTATCCGTAATCGTGCAAGCCTTCGAGTTTCTTGTTGTTGTGGTTGTTACCATCCCTTCGGTTTTCTTCTGTTGTTGTTCCCCTCACAAAATGGCACATACCCACAAGGGGGATTGGCCATAACCAGGCGGTGACTATTTAAATTGCAGATTGCATATGGCAAGCGTGGGATGACCTAACAAAAATTGTGTAACTGTTTCCGTAGCAAAGGAGGTTGCAGGAGGTTAGGGCGACCTAACAAACTGAAAATTATGTAAGGGAATTAGTAGAATATGAGTAGGAATTGCAAAAAGTAGTTACCCAAATACGAAAGCTTATGATGGTATGGGCAGTACGAAAGCTTATGATGGAAGACGTTTTGAATCTAGGAGATAATTTTAAACAGCAGAGCAAACATTCTCATTGGCATGGCCAAGCATAGAAGCGCCAAGGGACAGAACAACCGCAGAAGACAGACGCAAATTGAGATTCTGCATTGGAACCTCTAATAGTCGCCTCCGGATCATTGAGTAGCGACCACAACAGAGAATAAAGTGCTCAATAGCTTACGGCTCAGCACAATACGGACACAATGGGCAGATCGCCAGACCAGGCCTGTAGAGGTAAGAATTTAGTTGCGGCACCCGGCAACGAAGATGCGTGAAGGAAACTTCAAGTTTGCGCGATCGCCATGCTTTGCTTCTGCAAGGGAACAGGAGGTGTTGAAAGTCGTCCAATGAAGTAAGCGCTGATTCGCCAAATTTTTTCATTACAGTGTACACTCGAAATCATGCCGCCGTGATGTAAGCAGTGGTTGGAATGGGGTCAAAAATCGGTCCACTAAGGGTTGCCTTCGCTAGAGCATCAGCTGATTCATTTAATAGAAGACAATTGTGCCCAGGAACCCAAATAAATCTAACTGATTTGATATGTTGAGGGATCAGAAATTTTAGTATCCGAAAGAGCTGCGATTCAGTGCACGCAGACAGGGAAGTGCCTAAAAATAACGAGTCCGTAACAACTATTACCGCTGATAGAGATGGGTGCCTTGTGCAGAGCCAAAACCACTGCTAGAAACTCAGCCAGATAGATAGGTGTGAAATCTTGAAGACGGAGAGAAAAATACCAGTCAAGGAACTGGGAGTAAATGCCTACGCCTGCCTTTTCGTCACACACAGATCATCAGTCGCAATAGCAACATGTGTGCAGAAGGTCGACAAGTAATCCTGCAACATACCATTTAACAAAGAGAAAGGCAGTAATTTGGCATTACGTGGGTAAATATCGTCGAAGATGATCACAGTTGAGGGGATGGACCGCACCGGAAAAATTTCAGGTATTCGCACATTTAGTGTGCCCAGCAAGGATTCAACAAAACAGATTTGGGGAGTTTGAAGCCGAGACCAACCGACACCCAAGAACTCCACTCGCTGCACTAGGAAGATCAAATGGGATGCATGCTGCTCCGAGTCGCAAAATTTTAAAAACGTCTGTACCGTCACCAGGCGGAACTTTCTTCTGTGCGTTGAAGGTAGGCGCCAACGTCGACGTTCCCTTCTGTAACGTTGGGCAGCATGGCGTGTAGCGTGGTCGCGGCCTCCCTGCCATGGACGAGACTTAAAGGCGTCATGTGGGTGGTCTCCTGCACTGCGGTGTTGCATGCGAAGACGCACTCGGCAGCAGTGGCAGCATGTGGACACTTTTCTAAACGCAACACTGCTTTTCGCAGCTCCGTTTCTCCCGCAATCCTGTTGCCTGGCCTGAAGTGGGCGTCTACTTGGGCTTCAATCATCGTAGCAGTGGCACGTGTGTGCGGAAACCAGCGATAAACTGCAACCAGAGCGGCGCTGCAGGCTACCGGCTGCAAGGATAAAAGCTGGACTCGTGAACCACACGGCACTCGGCAGCAGTGGCAGCTTGTGGACGCTTTTCTAAACGCAACACTGCTTTTCGCAGGTTGGTAGCGTTTCTTTTACGCCTTTGTAGCTGTAAATTTGCTGTCGCTGCCCTGCTGCCAACTTGCAAAACCTGTGTATTTTGGTTGTTGCTTGCTTCTTGAATTGGTCGTTGCTGCTTCTTGAAGTCCCAATGTCGGGAAACAATACTTGCCTTTCCTCTAATGAGGCTGTTGACCCCAAAGAGGCGTTTATGTCTTGTGTGGAATGTACCCAATCTTACCATATTGGAAACTGTGCTGGTCTCACAGAAAAGCAATTTAAAAACCGAAGCGCGTTATGAAAGCAAAAATGGACATGTCCCAGTTGTAAAGCAGCTAAGCAGAAAGATGAAAATCAGAGTGATAGAGTAACTCGGGAAGAGTTTGCTGGATTGCGGTCCCTATTGATCAGCATGAATGAAAAGCTCGATGGGCTGGTGCCCCTAAAAGAGACGATTTCTAACATCGAAAAAAGTAATGTCTGACAAGTATGATGAACTGCTGAAACGTCTTGCTGTACAAGAAAGCGACACAAAAAATGTGAAAGCAAGGGTAGAGAAGCTTGAGCAAAAGGCTCGATGTAGCGAGACGAAGACTGAAAAGCTAGTCACTGAAATCAATGAACTTGAATGGAGAAGCCGTCAGTTAAACTTGGAATTTCATGGAATTCAGGTTACTCCGAACGAAGACTTGTTGATGAAAGTGAACAGCGTGGCAGGTTTGTTAGAAGTCCCCGAACTGAGCAAACTGGATGTTGATGCTATTCATCGCCTTCCGGCGAAAGCAGGCAAGGTCCCAGGAATAATCGTTCGATATGCCCTACAAGCCACCAGGGATAAATGGTTGGAAAATAGGCGGAAACTTAGAAACAATGAGAGCAGTACTTTTATATTAGAGAATATGACAACCCGATGCCGGCAACTGTTTCTAACAGCGAAAGAGTTGGCAAAGAAAAAGGGCTACAAATATGTATGGTTCAGAAATGGCAAGATTTATCTGCGTAAGGCAGACGGTGATTCTTCTGTCATTGTGCGCAGTGAACGTGACCTTCCGACATGATCTATCTGAACAATCAATCTTGATCATATTGCTTCTTTTAATATTTTATGTGTGAATCAACACGTCACAACTTTCCCCTGCCACATGAATTGAATGCTGTTGTCTCGGGCTATCAAATAAGCGCTTTGAAATGCCTTCACATAAATGTTCGTTCCCTTTGTAACAAAGAAGATTCTATCAAGCATTTTATTTCGAGTTTTTCATTTCAGTTTGATGTGATAATGCTCACTGAAACGTGGTGTGAAAATGATCACCTTATCAGTCATTCTCCTTAAATCGCCCAAATCGTCGTGGCGGAGGCGTAATGATGCTACTAAAGGAAGGGATGCAATGTGAACTGCTTTCTCGTTTCTCTGTTTCTTGCGGTGATTACGAGGTTTTGACTGCGAAAGTGAACAATTCTGTTTTCTTTGTATGTTATCGCCCGCCCGACGGAAATGTTGAAAACTTTTTTGCGTTCTACGAAGAGTTCTTATCGTTTATTTCTGAGGCTGGTTACTTTGTTCTATCTGCTGGCGACTTTAATATTGATTTGTTAGGAGATTCAGCAGCTAAAACAACTATGAATATGCTCATTACTTCAAACGGGTGCTCAAACCAAATCAGTTTGCCTACTAGGATCACAGAACATAGCGAAACTTTGTTAGACCTAATTATTACTAACTCGGTCAGTGAAAATAACATTGCGGGTGTGATGACCTGCGACTTGAGTGACCACCTTCTCACCGTCATAATATTAGATAGACACAATCATCATAGTAAAAAACAATTTATAAATGTTCAAATAATAAATCCTACTCGCCTAGATGCCTTCAGGAATGACATGCTAAATTCTGATTTCGAATATCTTCTTGCGATTAATTGCGCTGACAAGGGGTATAACATGTTCGTTGATCACATCGCTGAAATATATAAACGCCATTTTCCGCTTAAGCAACTGAAACTTGGAAGGAAAATACGCAAGCCTTGGATCACGCCAGAGCTCATTAAAAAGATCAATGAGAAGAATACTATGTACCATCAGTTTATAAAAACTAAAAATCCCCAAAAACTTAAGCAGTTTAAGATATACCGAAATCAGCTAAATAAAGAAATAAAGTTAAGCAGACAAAACTATTTTCATGCGGAACTTGACGCCTGATCTCGTAAGCCTGATCTTTTGTGGAAAAAGTTGAACACTGTTTTAAATCGCAGTAACTCGTCCCCAAAAACAGATAAACTTAAAATCGGTGAAGTCGAGATATCCGGTTGCGCCCTGGCAAACTTATTTAATAACTATTTTGTGCAGTGTGGTGATTATTTTCCAGTGTCTGAATTTTCAAGATTCATGCCCCCTAGTAACCAATCTACTTTCTTTCTTGAGGCCGTTAGCGAAGAACAAGTTCGGTCTGTTTTTATGTCTCTTCAAAACAGCTCTAGTTGTGACGTTGAAGGTATGCAAATTCGACCGCTTAAACATATTATGGATCTTATCGCACCGACTCTTACCCATATATTTAATCTTTGTTTTTCATGTGCCGTTTTCCCACAAAGAATGCAGGTGGCTAAGGTTAGGTATTGTTCAAGAAAGGTGATCGAAATGACATCAAGAATTATCGCCCTATCTCAGTGTTGCCAATATTTTTAAAGGGTTTAGAAAAGATTATTCATGAGCGCCTTTCAATTTTTTTTTCAAAAATATGACCTTTTAACCCCAGCTCAATTTGGATTTAGAAAGCATAGGTCCACGGAACTAGCCTTGATAGAACAAAAAGAGTTTATTTTATCACAGTTTTCAAGTAAGATGGTTGTACTGGGCCTGTACATTGATTTCACGAAAGCATTTGACTGCATTGTTCATTCCATTTTACTCAAAAAACTTGAATTGTATGGAGTGCGTGGATATTGCTGGAATCTTATAAAATCTTACCTTGGCTATCGGCGGCAGTATGTTCAAATAGGTGAGCACTGTTCCGACCAAAAACCGATTGCAAGAGGAGTGCCTCAAGGCAGCATTCTTGGACCTTTTCTTTTTAATATCTACATAAATGATCTGGTAAATACATGCGCTGAAGCCAAATATATATTGTACGCCGACGATGCCAGCATATTTTTTTCCGCTACAGACTGTGAGCAAATCAGCTATATAGCAAACTCCGCCCTTGTAAAACTTCTGGAATGGTCTGTAGTAAATTAGTTAGAAGTTAACACCAACAAAACTAAGGCTGTGCTATTTAGACCGAAATCAAAGCAGGTAAATATGAACGTAGATCTTATCTATGGCACCAGAAAAATAGAAATAGTAAGTAGTAATAGAATTCTTGGGGTCACGTTTTCGCAAAATATGCTGTGGGATATTCATGTAGATTCTGTTTGCACTAAATTGTCAAGTGTCGTTGGTATTTTATCCAGATGTAGGTCTATATTACCTTTCAGCGTAAAAAAGCTGATATATAATTCTCTTTTTTACTCTCACCTCTCTTACTGCTTTTTGGTATGGGGATCTATCACAGTAAAAAACTTAACAAAGGTGTACGTCCTACAAAAAAAGATAATTAGGCTTATTTTTGATGTCCCCTACAATTCTCATACACATGCTCTGTTCATTAAAGCAGATATAATGCCTGTCTGGAAATTGTTTAGCTATAGACTAATTGTTGCCTTTAAGTACGAATTAAAAGAAAATCGAAATTTCTTTCGCAACCTAGCCAAGCTAGAAATAAAGCCTACATCCTACACTATACGTCAGTCTGAATACTGGAAGGTGGTCACTCCCCGTGCTAACTATTCTATGGGTACACTATCGTACATTTTACCTAAACTTCTAAATGATCTGAATAAATGTGGAATTGATTTAGGTCGCACTACAGTTCGTGAACTGCGCCACGTGATATGTCATGTTTTTGAACAATTCTAATATTGATTTCCTTGTGATACATTAAATCGAATCAATTTTGCGTTTCTGTATGTTTGTATTCCTGTATATTTCATGTATGCTCCTGTACTGCCTTGTAGATGGGACCGTGGGCTCTAGGCAAGCTGTTCAGCAGCTCTTACCCACGGCCCCTCCATCGTTTTGATGGAAATAAAGCTATTATTATTATTATTATATTTATTATTATTATTATTATTATTATTATTATTATTATTATTATTATTATTATTATTATTATTATTATTATTATTATTATTATTATTATTATTATTATTATTATTATTATGTAAGGTAGTATGACGTCCCAGGTATTGTGTTCGGCATCGACATGCATAGCGAGCATATCGCCGATGATTTTGTTCGGGCGCTCGGTCAGCCAGTTGGCCTACGGATGGTGTGCAGTTCTCCTCGGTGGCTGGTTTGACTGTTTTACAGGATGGCTTCCGTTAGTCCCGCCGTGAATGGTGTTCCTCTGTCTTTTTTTATTTTTTTTTGGCAGCAGCGGGGACACGTCGACATTCCTTCTGAACCTCTGGTTTCAATTCGCAGTTCCCTGTTCGTGCCGCGGCAACGATACATCGGACCACGCCATAGCACCGATCTTCAGGGAACGTGCGGTTCAAGCAAGTCGTCTACGTGAACACCACTACAAGGAAATCACCGCGGCATACGACGCTTATCTTGGTGACGTCACTTACTACAGCGCTGGAGTGGCCGGACTGCCTATAAAAGCAAGACGAAAATCCTGCGGCGCTCATTTTGGCAGCAGTGGGGACACGTCGACATTCCTTCTGAACCTCTGGTTTCAATTCGCAGTTCCCTGTTCGTGCCGCGGCAACGATACATCGGACCACGCCATAGCACCGATCTTCAGGGAACGTGCGGTTCAAGCAAGTCGTCTACGTGAACACCACTACAAGGAAATCACCGCGGCATACGACGCTTATCTTGGTGACGTCACTTACTACAGCGCTGGAGTGGCCGGACTGCCTATAAAAGCAAGACGAAAATCCTGCGGCGCTCATTTTGGCAGCAGCGGGGACACGTCGACATTCCTTCTGAACCTCTGGTTTCAATTCGCAGTTCCCTGTTCGTGCCGCGGCAACGATACATCGGACCACGCCATAGCACCGATCTTCAGGGAACGTGCGGTTCAAGCAAGTCGTCTACGTGAACACCACTACAAGGAAATCACCGCGGCATACGACGCTTATCTTGGTGACGTCACTTACTACAGCGCTGGAGTGGCCGGACTGCCTATAAAAGCAAGACGAAAATCCTGCGGCGCTCATTTTGGCAGCAGTGGGGACACGTCGACATTCCTTCTGAACCTCTGGTTTCAATTCGCAGTTCCCTGTTCGTGCCGCGGCAACGATACATCGGACCACGCCATAGCACCGATCTTCAGGGAACGTGCGGTTCAAGCAAGTCGTCTACGTGAACACCACTACAAGGAAATCACCGCGGCATACGACGCTTATCTTGGTGACGTCACTTACTACAGCGCTGGAGTGGCCGGACTGCCTATAAAAGCAAGACGAAAATCCTGCGGCGCTCATTTTGGCAGCAGCGGGGACACGTCGACATTCCTTCTGAACCTCTGGTTTCAATTCGCAGGTTAGTCTTTGGAAATTATTTCTGCAATTTCGCTTGTAACCCACTGTCCTTGCTGCTGCCAAGTGAGTGTCCAATGAGTGTCTAGTGAACATGAGTGACAGTGACGGTGTCTCAGAGTGTCTAGTTTGTGCATCTGAAATAGATGCCGGCGATATATATCTGAGTTGTAGTGAATGTAATTTCAGATATCATATAGGAAAATTCTCTGGTATGCCCGAATCTCAGTTTACTTCTATGAGAGAAACAACTAAGAAAGCATGGCGTTGCCAAACGTGCCGTGTCGGTAAGACTCGAGGTGGGCAGAAAGAAAAGCCTAAATCGGATGTTTCATCGAATACAGCTGGCAAGTGTAGTGTGGAAACGGCTAAATTTGCCATCGCACTTGCAGACATTCAGGCTAAACTTTCAGTCCTTCTAAGTCTAAAGGACACTGTTGACAACATTGACCAGGCCATTCAACTAATGTCTGAGAAGTATGACAAAGTCCTTGCTGACACGGCACGCCACGAAGAAGAAATTAAAGGGCTGAAAAAGAAAGTGCACAAACTTGAGCTTCAAGATCACACAGGGCTGGACTCGGTGAAAGAACAACTAAATGACCTAGAATGGCGCAACCGAAAGCTAAATCTCGAATTCCATGGGATGGAACAAACGGACCAAGAAAATTTATTGCAAAAAGTAAACGATGTGGCGAACACGCTAAAGGTACCAGCACTTGATAAAGATGACCTACTTGCTATTCACCGCCTCCCGACGAAACCCGATAAGATTCCAGGCATCATAGTCCGCTTTGCTAGGCAAGAAACAAGAGACGTCTGGTTTGAAAAGCGAAAGGCTCTTCGTGATGCTGAAACTGCTGTCTATCTTCAAGAAAACATAACCAAACAGTGCAGGGAACTACTCATGGCAACAAAAAAATGGGCAAAAGACCACAACTTCAAGTTTGTTTGGCACCGTAATGCAAAAATCTACGTCCGGCGGAAAGAGGGGGACAGCGCTTTGCGTATCAAGTCTCAGAATGACCTGCATATGATAGAATCTGCCACGGAGTAAAAGGCCCATTAGCGATGTATTCTAGTTTCTTCGCTTATGCACTATGGCTCGTCACAGTTACATTTTGCCCAATGAGGCAATCAAGTTCATTGGTTCTGATTTTAAATCGTCTTTCAAGGTGTTTCATGCAAATTTGCAGTCCACCAGAAATAAGAGCACTTCTCTAGAATCCCTCTTGAGTCAAATAAATGTTCAGTTTGATGTATTCATGTTAACAGAAACATGGTATGACACTGCAGATTACCCTTTTTGCTTGCCCGAGTATGACTCTTGTACTCTCAATCGAGAGTACGGCCGAGGAGGTGGTGTTATGATGTTAATAAGAAAGGATATAAAGTATGAAAGACTACCTGTATATACACGTTCTTCAAGCGAATTTGAAGTTTTGTCTGTTCTCTCGCACCGTAAACTTTTTGTTACGATATATCGCCCACCAGCAGGCAACCTTGACACATTCTTCAACTTCCTGGAGTCCCTTTTTTCATACACAAATGACAACGACCTAAGTCTCGTTTGCGGAGGAGATTCTAACATAAACTTGCTTGAGTCGTCTAGTCCTGTTAAACACTTTAAGCTAATGCTAGAAATGTATTATATTAGAAATACGATCAGTTTGCCAACAAGAGTCACGTTACAGTCATCTACACTAATTGATATTTTTCTAACTAATTACCAGTCGAATGAGCTTAAATCTGGTGTCTTAGCTTACGATATTAGCGACCACCTGCCGATTATTCTATGTGTCAAATCTCCAAATAAAGAAAAATTAGCACAGCGTAAAGTTACGTTCCAACGGATTTTGCCCAACCAGCTGGAAGCATTTCGCAGGGATGTCATGAGAGTTGACTCGTCAGATGTTTTTAACAGCTCGGATGTAAATTCTGCTTATGATTGTTTCATTCAAAAGTTCACTGACATTTATATATCTTGTTTTCCTTTTGTTACTATTAATTTATCCAGAAAAATAAGAAAGCCATGGATTTATGGAGATCTAATGGCAAGAATAAAAATAAAGAACGACATGTTCCACAGGTTCATACAGACCAAAGATATTATCCTCCTGAGAGAATTCAAGAAGTATCGGAATAAGCTAAATAAAGATATTAAGAAAGCTAAAGCACATTACCTAGAAAAGTCTTTTAGTGCAGTTAAAAATAATAGCAAATCAACATGGAGGAAACTAAATGAAGTTCTGTGCCGCTCACAAAGAACTAGCCCAGTGGAAGAACTTTTGATAAATGGAATAATAGTTAATGGGGCTTCCCTAGCCGACGCATTTAATGATCACTTCGCTAGCCTCCCAACCCCTCAGCTATCTAGACATACAAAGATCTCTAATAATCCTCCTTGCCCACACAGCTTATTTCTTAAACCTACTTCAGACGAAGAAATTTCTTCTGTATTCTTGAATCTCAAGAATTCACGCAGCTGTGACACTCAAGGTATGCAAATCGAGCCATTAAAATACGTTATTGATTGTATAGCACCTGTACTAACGCACATTTTCAATCTGAGTTTTACTACAGGTACCTTCCCGAAACAGCTTCAAGTAGCGAAAGTGAAACCAATTTATAAAAAAGGAGATCACAATGACCTCGGCAATTACCGTCCCATATCAATTCTGCCAGCGTTCTCTAAAGGATTAGAAAAACTTCTTCTGGTTCGCCTCGTTTCCTTTTTAGATACATTAGACGCATTGTCGAGCGCACAGTACGGGTTTCGGAAACATCGGTCTACCCAAT
Organism: Amblyomma americanum; assembly: GCF_052857255.1. Classification (NCBI taxonomy): domain Eukaryota; kingdom Metazoa; phylum Arthropoda; class Arachnida; order Ixodida; family Ixodidae; genus Amblyomma; species Amblyomma americanum. The sequence goes on from NC_135500.1 coordinate 53,034,217, forward strand.
TAGCTCTACTTGATCAAAAGGAGTATATTTTACATAATATCGAAGCAAAAAACTTGTGTTGGGTGTGTTCATTGATTTCACTAAAGCTTTTGATTACCTGAACAGAACCTTACTCCTCGAAAAGTTGGAATCCTATGGCATTCGCGGAAATGCATGGGAATTAATTAAATCATACCTCTCTCATCGTTGTCAATTTGTTGAGGTCAATGGTCACCCTTCACATTTAATACAAACTCACACTGGAGTTCCTCAAGGGAGTATTCTTGGCCCCCTTTTGTTTAATCTATACTTAAATGATATTGACAGTCTTGATGATCGAGCTAAGTTTGTAATTTACGCCGATGATACTAGCATATTCTTTTCTTCCGATGACAGCACTGAATTGTTTATGATAGCCAACTCTGTACTCGCTAAGGTAGCTGCTTGGGCACAGGAAAATGGCTTGGTAATCAGCATTCCTAAAACAAAAGCGATTGTTTTCCGTCCTAAGACACGACAGATTCCACCTAATTTAACGCTTAGTTTAAATAATACGGAGATAGAAATAGTGAGTGAATTTAAAACGTTGGGAGTGATCTTCACGGAACATATGTCCTGGGAGAGACACGTCGATTACATCTCAAGTAAGCTCGCCTCGATTAACGGCATTTTGTACAGACATAGAGATTTCCTCCCTAAAAATATTTTGTTACTCCTATATAATTCCTTGTTTGTCTCTCATTTACAATATTGTAGTCTGGTCTGGGGTACTACTACCCTAACATAAACAAGTTGAGTATATTACAGCGAAGGGTTCTTAGAATTATTACACGCTCTCAATACGATTGTGATATATACTCTGTAATGCAAAACCTTGGCATAATACGTTTTGAAAACATGTACAATTATCACCTGTGCCTCGGGCTTATCAGGGAAAAGAAAGCTAAATGCAATAGTTTAATAAGGTTTGCCGAATTAGCCATAAAAGGTCCATCACGCTACCCCACACGCAATCTCCAGTTTTGGAAAGTGCATTCCTTCCGGACTAATTATGGATTTCAGACACTAAAATATCGAATTCCTAATATACTAAACACATACCTAAAGGATAACATTCATATTCTTGATCTTAAGCCACATGAACTGAAATATTTATTCCTGTAATGTTACCTTTGTGTGTCCTATATATTTTTTACTTATACTTAAGCTTTGCCTAATTCAGTTGTCATGAATGCATACATTTGTGAATGCTTTCTTTGTTATGAACTATCAAACAATGTCGCCTTTATGTTGCTGTATTACATTTGTGCGCTCATTTTTACCATTACATTTTTCTTAGATATTAGTATCTAATCTTCCTCCCACTTAGAAGCTTGTATTCGCTTTTTGTACGAGCAGTACATCCCATACTTTATTATGTATTATTATGTTTTTCATGTACGAGTAGTGCATTCTGTACCTTATTATGTATTATTATGTCTTTCTTCGATGAAAGAAAGGTCGGGTTGTCGGCGTGTACTGCTGCTGCTTTGTAGGGGACGAGGACTTGTCAAGCTGCTATCGCAGCTTTTTGCCTCGCCTCCCCCATCTTTGATGGAAATAAATGGAATATAAATGAGCACATCGGGGGCACCGTGTCTCAGAAGAACGCACTCCAGGAAAAATTTGGCGATTTCTGCTCTTGTTCCGTTCGGTAGGGCTTCTGCCTCGGCGTAGCAGGTTATGTAGTTGGTCGCTATGATGATGCACTTATTTCCAGACGTTGTCTTTAGAAAAGAGCCAAGCAAGTTCATGCCGATCTGTTGAAAGAGCGCAGAAAGTTGGGCTAGTTGGTTGAAATGCATACTGAAGAAGTTGGCGCGGAAAAACGAGGACAAGCGAGACAAACAAAGACGAGCGCTACTCACAACTGAAGGTTTATTCCAGACAATGCTCGAATAAATAGTGAAACCAACAAGAACAAAAACAAACAAACGTCATGAACACCACAAGTTACCTCGTGAATCCCAATGATTTGGTTAGGAACAGATACTCCCTATCAGACAAGCGGACGGAAGTCTTACTAATGCACTTATCGCCACTGATGCGCATATGAAAAGCTTCCATGAGCTCCCGCGTGAGTTGCTCCCTGTGCCTGAATAGGATGGTCGTTTTTTCGAAAAGCGGTTTACACTGGATTTTCTTTTCCTTGTCGTTTGTAATGCACGTGCGGCAATGTTTAGGGAGGTTATCAAGAGAATCTCCCCCGAGCAATCTTCGGTGTTCTCCTAATCTCTCGTTGACGCATCGTCCAGTTTGGCCGATGTATAGTGCGCCACACGACAACGGCAATCTGTACACAACCCCCCTGGCACAGGTAACGAACGGGGCTTTGTGTTTGATGCTGCATTCAATTCTTGTTCTTGTTTTTCGTACCGTTCTTTCGCCTCCTTCTTCCATCCGTTTGTGCACCTGTGAACAGATTGCTCCCAACTTCCGAGGGGCGGAAAACACAATCGGAATTTGATAACGCCTGGCAAAATTTTTCAGTCCATGCGCCAATCTCTGCACATATGGTATGACTGCAAAATTTTTTTGACGCTCTGTTTCCCGGAGTTTAGGTCGCGACCCATCCTTGACCCACCTTACCGATCTTCCACAAGCTTCCACAATTATATGCTGAGGGTACCCAAGGGACGATGCGTCAACGAGAGATTAGGAGAACACCGAAGATTGCTCGGGGGAGATTCTCTTGATAACCTCCCTAAACATTGCCGCACGTGCATTACAAACGACAAGGAAAAGAAAATCCAGTGTAAACCGCTTTTCGAAAAAACGACCATCCTATTCAGGCACAGGGAGCAACTCACGCGGGAGCTCATGGAAGCTTTTCATATGCGCATCAGTGGAGATAAGTGCATTAGTCAGACTTCCGTCCGCTTGTCTGATAGGGAGTATCTGATCCTAACCAAATCATTGGGATTCACGGGGTAACTTGTGGTGTTCATGACGTTTGTTTGTTTTTGTTCTTGTTGGTTTCACTATTTATTCGAGCATTGTCTGGAATAAACCTTCAGTTGTGAGTAGCGCTCGTCTTTGTTTGTCTCGCTTGTCCTCGTTTTTCCGCGCCAACTTCTTCAGTATGTTGAAAGAGCCTTGAGGGACGTTCAATGTGGTTCAGGAATCCTGCTGAACGTGTGGGAGGGGTCTTTCGTCGCTGATAATCTCAGCAGGTTTTCACATAATGTGTGACCTCGGCACACTCGGGGCCAGTAAAAGTTGTCTTGAATGCGGCGGAGGTCGAGAGTAAACCCGAGATGTCCAGCTGTCGGTTCGTCGTGTGAAGCGTGTAGAAATTCCTCGCATAGTCAAGCAGGTACAACAAGGAGGCAGGTCGTTTTGCTCGCTGCAAATTTCTTCACAAGGACATCATTCTGTACACAGAAGGCAGACAGTTCTTGCTTGAATGAAGCGGGGGGTGAAGAAACCTTGCCTTCCAGGTACTCGATGATCCGTTTTAGGTCCAGCTCTGAGCGTTGCTGCTGAGCAAAAGAGCTGGGGCTGATGGGTCCCAGGAAGGCGTCCTCATCGTCATCCGGCGGCAGTGTATCTACAGGGGCTCGTGAGAGGCAATTGGGGTCAGAGTGCTTGCGTCCGGATATGCAAACGACGTTGATGTCAAACTCCTGGACACGCAGACTCCATCGAGCGAGGCGGCCAGAGGGTTCCTTCAAATTGGCGAGCCAGCACAGCGCGTGGTGATCGCTGACCACCAAGAACGGTCGTCTCTACAGGTAGGGGCGGAATTTAGACGTAACCCAGATGATGGCAAGGGACTCATTCTCAGTTGTCGAATAGCTATCCTCGCCCTTGGAACGGTAACGGCTAGCGTATGCGATGCCTTTCTCCAGCCCGTCGCTTTTTGAACGAGGACGGCGCCTAGGCCCATGCTGCTTCGGCGCTATGAAGTTCAATATCGGCGGTTTCATCAAAATGCGCGAGGATCGGTGGGGACTGTAAACGACGCTGAAGTTCCTCAAAGGCTTCTGCTTGCGGCACTTCCCATTCTGAACGGCACGTCTGTCTTCGTCAGTTGGGTCTGGGGCTCTGCGATGCGCCAAAAGTTTTTCACACATCGTCGGTAATTTGCGTTCAGTCCGAGGAATCTGCGCACTGCATTCTTATCGGCCGGCGGTGGAAACTGTTCAATAGCAGCGGTTTTCTGCGGGTCTGGGCGTACTGCCTCATTGCCAACGATGTGGCCTAGAAACAGCTGCTCTTCGCAGGCAAAGTGGCACATCTCTGCTTTCAAGATTAGGCCAGATAACTAGATGGCGTCTAGTGCTGTTCGAAGTCTTTTGAGGTGCTCTTCAATGTTCGAGGCGAAGAGAACGATTTCATCTAAATATACTAGACAAATTTGCCATTTCAGGCCTGCCAGCACTGTATCCATTAATCGCTGAAACGTCGCTGGTGCGGAACAGAGACCAAATGGCATCACCTTGAACTCAAAAGAGCGCATCCGATGTGAAGAATGCTGTCTTACCGCGATCTCTTTCGTCGACCTCAATTTTCCAGTAGCCGCTCTTGAGGTCCATCGATGAGAAATACTTAGCGTTGTAGACCCGGTCCAGTGTGTCATCGAAGTGGTGGGAGGGGGGGGGGGGGGGGTAGACGTCCTTTTTTGTTATGTTGTTCAAGAGGCGGTAATCCAAGTCAAATCGAAGTGCGCCGTCTTTCTTTCTCACTAGAACAACCGGTGTCGTCCTTGGGCTGTTTGAAGGATGGATGACGTCGTCGCGAAGCATTTCTTCGACTTGGTTCCGGATGGCTTGTCGTTCTCGCAGTGACACACGGTAGGGGCTTCGACGGAGAGGTCGGTCGTGTTGGTCAGTCATACTGCGATGCTTGGGAATTGGCGTTTGTCGGACCTTCGGCGATGACAAAGAACACTCGCTGTAGCTTCGAAGCAGATTGTGGAATTGGTTTTGTCTGTTCCTGGGCAGGGCTGGGTAGACGTCGAAAGTGGGCGAGTTCTTTTGGTCAAGCAGATCTTCAGCGGATGGATCGGAGAGGGCGAAGGAGCGTCGTACGTCGGATATTTCGTCGAAGGAAGCAATCGTCGATCCGCTGTTAATGTGCCGGTATTCGTCGCTGAAGTTAGTGAGCAGTACTTCGGCCTGGCTTTTGGGAAAATGTACGATGCCTCTTGCGATGCTGATTCCTAGGTCTAGAATCAACTGCTTGTTTCCCCCGATGATGGCTTCTGCGTTAATGGCTTTCGTGGCGTCTACGGTCGCGATAACGCTTGAACGGGGTGGGACGCTAACTTCTTTCTTCAGGGCACTCAATACAACGTGATTTTGCTGAGTTTTCATCGAAGGGATGGCGTCGTCCGTCCAAAATCGTGATAAGCTTAGATCGCAGGTCGATGATCGCCTGATGATCATTAATGAAATCCATGCCTAAGAGCATTTCGCGAGAGCATTGCGGTATCACGGAAAAGGTTGCAAGATACGTATCTTTTTTTCCAGTTACTCGCGCTGTGCTTGTCCTGATGGCTTAATGAGGTGGCCCCCTGCGTAGCGAATTTGTGGCCCGTCCCACGCCGTTGTGACTTTTCTCAGCTGCCCAGCGAATCTTCCATTCATCACCGAGTAATCAGCGCCTGTGTCGATTAGAGCGGTAACTGTCAGGCCATCGATAGTCACTTCTGAGTCGGATGTCCTGTCTCTTACATTGCATGTCGCCCTCGGCGTCGGGTCACGGCTTCGTTGCATATGCTATTCATGGGTTGGGCGTGTGGTCGAACCTTTTTTGGGTGGCGGCGTCGTTTTGAATGCAGTTTGCGTCGTGGTCGTAGTTGTCATTTTGTGCGGCGTCGGCGCAGCGAGTGTAGGTTCTTCATCCGGCGTAGCGGGTGCAGCGTCTTCATGGGGCGTGGTCGGTGGAGGATCTTCGGCGTTTCGCTCGCGAGCAACCTCACCTTTAGAGGCTGCTGTGTTTTGTTTCCCCTACGGGACTGGCAGACCTTCCTCGTACCACGGCTGTTTAGCTGCGGTGTGGCGACGCAAAGCGCGAGGTTGACGGCGATGGTGAGCGCGAAAAGCGGTTCGGCGTGTACTCCTCTCGACGCAGGTACTCGTTGATTTCCTGCGGACGTTGGCCGAAGCGTGGTTGTAGGGCGTCAACGGCAAATTCTCGAAGACCGATACGTCGGTACGGGCAGTGACGAAGAATGTGCCCGGCCTCACCGGTCGGTTGTCGGAAGTCCTTCAGGCGTAGCATTTCCTGGGGCTTGAGGTCGGCCATAGGCTGGGCGGGCGGGGGCTGGGAGGCGGCATTGTGGAACAAGTGGCTCATTTCGGGGAGGACGTAGGGGTTGTCGTTGGGGCTGAGCAGTCCTTACTGCAGCGGCGTAGATCATGGCCTGGGGTTCTGTGGTCGTCGAGGTGCCAAGTGCCTGCTGCACTTATTCCCGTACCACATCCATCAGAGTCTCTGCTTGCGGCTGTGGGGAGGATGGCAGTAATCGGCGTAGCTCCTCTCGGACGATTTCGCGGATAACTTCCAGCAAGTTGTCGTGGGTGGTGGCCGTCATGTCCGAACGGATTGCACAGGCAGAGGAAGGGCGATTGCACTGCCGAGCTCGGACGTCGAGAGTATTCTCAATCGTGCAGGCTTCTTGCATGAATTCCTCGCCGGTTTTTGGCGGCTGGCGGACGAGGCTGCCAAAGGGTTGTTCTCTTTCTCGCTCATATCGGGGTCGGCGCGCCGAAATGGGCGCTTCGTCTTTTTGACGTAACCACGGACGGGCTCATCCTGAAGCTGGATCCTGGACTCGAGGAGTTCCCTCTTTCTTTCCTCACGACACTTGTGAATACCTTCAATCATTCCGTGTTAAATAGCTCCCATGTTGTTAGGGACGACTCGTGGTTATCATACCACGTGCTTGCGGAGCCATCCAATGAGAAAAATACGTGTCCAATTTTTGCCGCAAAACCCCACTTGTTGAATGATGCCACGCGCTCAAATTGGTTCAACCATTCTTCGGGGTATTCGCCTGAGGATCCATTGCAATTTGGCGGCAATAGCGGCTGCTGCAGTATGATCGGTGTCGACATCTTCGGCGAGGTTGCGGTGTTCGCAGCAGCGTCGTTTCGCTCTCTGGTGCGGTCCGGCAAGGTCCCAAACTCAGGCTCCTCTCCCTGGAGACGTCGGCTGGATCGCTGAGCTGCTGGCTCGTCCACGGGTGCGAAGCGCTGAGGGCTGGCGTCACGAATTGAAGGGGGCGTCCGGAACATAGAAGGAAACCCAGCACCTCCACCAGATGTCACGAAGTGCTGACTGATATTCGAGGAGCAGAACGACAGGGATGATGGCGTCTAAACAAAACTTTATTTCGGGCTGACTTGCACTCACAATGGACTGAATGACTCGGCGGCGGCGTAGCAATAAATATTTCGGCAGTCATCGAACAGAACGCCCGCCGCTCTCGGCCGGGCTCAAGCTGATAGTGAACCTTTTAGATAAAGTGTGCAAAGATAGTAGAACATTTTGGAACAACGTGGAATCAGTTCTGCTTGGCGGCGATCAATCGACATCAATCTAGTCGCGTCTTGAGTCGCAACAAAACGATAAAGCGGTGTGGCGGCAGATTTGAAGAATGAACAAAGACTGCAAAGATTCGCGGCAAAAGTATCTTCACAGCATTCCGAGACTGCTTGTGCGGACACTTTCTTGTGCGCAACCGCTTGAGGGCGCGCTCGGCAATTTGGTATTCAGAAAAGTATGAATTTTCAAGGGATTAAACTGGCATGCAAGAAACATTTATGGCTAAAAGTAAAAGCGGGAGGGAGACAAACACACATTTGCTTTGTATACTTGTAGACAGGAGCTAATGCCTAAGAGTAAAACAGAAAAATGGTACAATGTATTGCAAGCGACATTGATGAGCTAGGAGGACAGGGAGAGATGATTATATTAGGCGACATGAATGCCCACATAGAAGATCTGGATGGGTACACAGATTCGACAGGAAGCATGCTGCTGGATATATGTGACAGGCGTGATTTAGTTTATGCAACAGTACCGAGAAGTGTGAAATGCTCATAACATGGGAGGAAGAGAGTCTGCACTCGACGATAGATTATGAAATTAGGTCACATAGGATGTGTAATAGATTTGGTGTAATGAGCATGTAAAAACATGGTTCCAGAACTCTAGGTAGTAACCACAAGCTTATAAAGTTGAGTTCCAGAAGAGAAACCGATGTAGGACTGAAGCGAAATGAACAATCAGAGGGGCTTTTTTACTCAGAAAAGCATTTGGAAGCAGCAGCCGAACAGATTGAGAGAGCAATTTTTGAGTATAATGAAACAGAATTCACTTATAGGAAATTGACTCCATTACTTGAGCTAGAGCTTGCTAAGGTGCGAATCAAGCCAAAAGGAGAAAGACGCAAACCCAAGAGTTGTTGGGATCAGGAGGTCAAGAAGGCCATTGAGAAACGTCAGGAAGCGTCCAGGAAACACAAATATTCCAAGAGGGGGAAACCAGAAGCGGAAGTACACAGAAAATTGGATAATTGGAAAATTGGAAAGCATCCTATTTGATTAATGAGAATATTACAAGGGTGCCCAGTGGATGCCAGAGCTAAACAAAAAGGATTTAAAAGGAACCCAGATGTTCTGGAAACATCTAAATACTATGAATAGTAAGACTAGCCTAGAGCGAAGGTTTATTGTTACAGATCAGGGTATTCGGCTTGAAGGTAATGAAGCAATGTTAATAATTAATAATAATAATTTGTTTTGGGGGAAAGGAAATGGCGCAATATCTGTCTCATATCGTTGGACACCTGAACCGCGCCGTAAGGGAAGGGATAAAAGAGGGAGTGAAAGAGAGAGGTGCCGTAGTGGAGGGTCCGGCATAATTTCGGCCACCTGGAGATATTTAACGTGCACTGACATCGCACAGCACACGAGCGCCTTAGCGCTTCGCCTACATCAACACGTAGCCGCCGCGGTCGGGTTCGAACCCGGGAACTCCGGTCAAGCAATGGGACATATAGGAACAAGGATGATTGTAAAATTTAAAGTATGAAATGTTGCACATAATTTATTGAAGTAGGATAGGCCGGTTACTGCAAATGCTTCATATAGGAAAAGAGTGGGAAAGGGCAGAGAAGAAAGTTACTATTAGCACGTCGACCTCACCAGGTGGTAGTTCGGTCGGGTTCGAACCCGGGAACTCCGGTCAAGCAATGGGACATATAGGAACAAGGATGATTGTAAAATTTAAAGTATGAAATGTTGCACATAATTTATTGAAGTAGGATAGGCCGGTTACTGCAAATACTTCATATAGGAAAAGAGTGGGAAAGGGCAGAGAAGAAAGTTACTATTAGCACGTCGACCTCACCAGGTGGTAGTTCGGTTAAAATATTAAAGAAGGTAGGACCAAAATCCAAGCAATGGATGTGAGAACAAAATAAAAAGATTACAAAGCTGCGCAGAAGTTCTGGAAACATCTAAATACAATGAGTAGTAGGACAAGGTTAGAGCAAAGGTTTATTGTTCAGGATCAGGGTATTCGGTGTATTCGGCTAGAAGGGTATGAAGCAATGGAACACATAGGAACAAGGATGACTGTAAAATTTAAAGAAACAAAAGATGCACATAATTTATCGAACTAGGACAGACAGGTTACTGCAATTTCTTCACTTGGGCAAAGAGTGGGAAAGGGCAGAGAAGGAGGTTTGGTTTGGTTATGGGGGTTTAACGTCCCAAAGCGACTATGGCTATGAGAGACACCGTAGTGAAGGGCTCCGGAAATTTCGACCATCTGGGGTTCTTTAACATGCTCTGAAATCGCAGAGTACACGGGCCTCTAGAATTTCGCCTTGGTCGTAATTCGACCGCCGCGGCCGGGATGGAACCCGCGTCTTTCGAGCCAGCAGCCCAGCACCATAACCACTCAGCCACCGCGGTGGCACAGAGAAGAGAAGAAGGTTTCCAGTAGCACGTTGACAGACACCAGGTGGTATTCCGGTTATGTTAATAAAGAAGCTAGGACCGAAATCCAAGCAAACATCAATAGAGGTAGCGAACAAAGTGATAGTGGATGACAAAGCCCAAGATCGATGGCGATTATGTAGAATGAACATGATATATTAGGGAAAGGAGGAATAAGCTGACATATGCAACTACCATGCCACATCAGTGACGTATGTGGTTTACAGGGTGGTGATGCAGATTAGAAAGTACAGACTAGAGGCTTGAGTGGAGAATGAGGCAGTGCTAGGGAAGCTACAAAATGGGTTCCAGAAACACAGGCGAGACGACAATCTGGTTTCATTGACGCAGTGTTTAGAAATTGTTGAAAAGGAACACAAGCCCCTTTGACTAGCATTTCTGGATATCAGGGCAGCCTATGACAGCCTTATTCGAGAGGCTTTGCGGGATATACTGGGCACAGTGGATGTGGAACATAGAGTAATTATTCTTTTAAAAGATTTGTATAAAGATAGCAGAGTGCTTATAACATAGGAAAAGAATGTATCAAGACATGTAGACATACAGCGGGGGCTGAGGCAAGGATGTCCTTTGTTTTCTTTGTTGTTCATGTTGTGCCTGCAAAGGTTAGAGACCAAACTAGAGATGAGCGGACTAAGCTTCAACCTTTTTTCTTTCAAGCAAGGAGAATGTATTTAACAGTCATTGCCGGGACTAATCTACGCGGATGATATGGTGTTAATGGCTGACGACAAGGATGATTTGCAGAAGTTGATAGACATCTGTGGTGCAGAGAGATAGAGAGAAATTAGGTTTCAAATTTAGAGCAGAAAACTCTGCACTCATGATATTTAATGGTGACGGCGGCGAGCATACAATTCAGGAGCTCACGCTAGGAGTAGATGAGTACAAGTATCTTGGGGCGTGGATAAATAATGGTGCTGAATATCTGGCAGAGCATGAAAAATATCTGATGAATAAAGCTAGTAGGAACACAGCTGTCATAAAAAATAGCTTGGGCACTGCGGAATTACAATGGGTACGAATTGATAACAGGGATTTGGGAAGGGGGGATGGCTCCTAGTCTGACTTGCGGCAATGTCGTCCTGTGCATGAGAAATAATGTTCAAGCAAGGTTAGAAATCAAACAACGCGGAGTAAGGAGGCTAGCTTGGGGAGCACATGGAAATACACCAAATCAGGGGGTACAGGGTGATATGGGATGGGTGTCGTTCGAGAGCAGAGAAGATAGCAGTAAGGTAGCATTTGAGGAGTGATTGAGAAAAATGGGGGAAAAGCAGTGGGCTAGGAAAGATTTCAGATACATGTATATAAGGAATGTTGATACGAAATTGAGAAAGTGAACTAGGAAACTGACAAGCAAATATCTGGACAGCAGTAGGGGCGGGGGGCAATTATCGGTTAAGAAAAAGGTTAAAGAAACAGAGACGGCTCTGTGGAAAACCGGGATCCTGAAGAAATCAGCACTGGGAACATACATGAATTTTAAGCAGGAAATTGCCAAGGAAAGTTTTTGTGATAATTGTAGGGGAAGCTCTTTGTTGTTTGAGGCCTGGACGGGAGTTTTGCGAACTAAGATATATAGAGTCAGGTACCACGAGATAGACGCGTTGTGCGTTGCGTGCAGCGAGGAGGAGGAAACGGCTGAACACTTGATACTTTCTGTAAAGAGCTTCACCCTACAGTGGAAAGCAGCCGGACTGATTTATCCAAGGCATTGGGGTTTAACGACAGTGAAGGAAAAGTAGATTTTAAGCGGGTGGAAATGACCAGGGTGGCTAAAATCAAGAGAAGAGTAAAATTTCATAAGTTGTGGCTAGGTGGCTTGAGCCACCGCCTGGTATAAAGGGTTCAGCCTTATCCTGCCATCCATCCATCCATCCGTCCGTCCGTCCGTCCGTCCATCCGCTCGTCCGTCCGTCCATCCATTCATCCATCCATCCATCCATCCATCCATCCTTCCATCCTTCCATCCATCCATCCACCAACCCACCCATCCATCCATCAATCCATCCATCCACCCGCCCACCCACCCGTCCGTCCGTCCGTCCGTCCGTCCGTCCGTCCGTCCGTCCGCCCATCCATCCATCCATCCATCCATCCATCCATCCATCCATCCATCCATCCATCCATCCATCCATCCATCCATCCATCCATCCATCCATCCATCCATCCGTCCGTCCGTCCGTCCGTCCGTCCGTCCGTTTGTCTGTCACATATATTAATGAGTCAAATAAAATTATGAGGGAAAGAGGTGTGAAGAAGACGACGTGGATTAACCGAAGACTAAAGAAGATGAAGGAGAAGCATTCGGTGAGGTTTAGATAGATGATTGGTGGAAAAGAGAAGGAGAAGACGACGTCAAGGCTTACGTGGACTAACACCAAGGCTATAAAAGGGCGAGGAAGAGCGAGGCATGGGGGGAGGAACAGAGAAGCGGAGGCTCCGGTGGGTGAGGGACGCCTCAGCGGGGAGAGAGTGATGCCGGCTACAGCTCCGGTGAGCTCGCGTTCTAAGGCTTCGCACCGTGGACTGCCTATCGTCCCTGAGCCCGTTCCCGGCAGTCAACGGAGGACGCTACCACCTGCTGCGCCAGGGGTGTCTCCAGCGCTCTTGCCACCCATCCACGTGGTGCCCCCAACGCCAACACCGGCATCACCTCAACGGGCGCTTGGACCGGGAGCTTGTACGACGCAGCCAGCCACGCCAACCGCAGCACGTCGAACGCCATCTCGACGCCGGCTACTAGAACCATACAAAGCCGCAGCCGCACCGAACAAACCGCGAGCACGAATGCCGACCACTAACTGTAGAACGCTAGTAGTAGACGCGGGTAGCAGTGTTCCCGGGTAGTGTATATTTATAGACTTTGTCTTTTGTGTTAGTTTTGCTATTTAGTTTTGCGTACTAATGTCTGTGTCACGTAGGGTGTATTATTTATTTATTTATTTATTATTTATTTATTGATACGGCAGGCCAATAAACTGGCCCTAGCAGGAGGGGCAATACAGTAAAAAGTGTGACAATGCAAAACAACAATAAACACTAACGAAAAATAATGCTGGGTGTAGCAGTGTTACTCAATGAATACGCTCTGGCACCAGCACAATAACGAACAAAACATGAAGAGTGGCACATGTGAAATAACAAACAGGCGGGCAATTTTTACTCAGAACAACAGAACTGTTTCTGGGAAAAAAAAAAGGCATCACAAAGTGAAGGAGTTAGGAAATCATAACAGATTGTGAACACTGGTTTTGTTTCAGTTAGTTTATGGAAGAAAGATGTTTTTCCAGCTCTTCTGCAAAGTTTTGTGACTGCAATACATCGACAGGTATAGAATTCCATTCATGTATAGTACGCGGAAAGAAACTATTCATATGGGATTTTGTTTTAGAAAATATTGGCGTAAGTGAAAGGTTATGTCTGTGTCTTGTCTGGCGTGAACTTAGAGGTTTTACGCAATGAGGCTGCTGAAGTGCGCTTTTTCCATTTATAATGTTATGTAAAAATTGGAGACGACTTATCTTCCGCCTGTTTTCCAGCGTACTGATTTTATTTGCAAGCATTATTAAAGACGGAGAATCCTCTCTTTTATATTTACTAAAGATGAATCTGATGGCCTTCCTTTGAACACGCTCTAAATTCATTATATTCTTTTTAGTATGAGGATCCCATACAACTGCTGCATACTCCAGTTTGGAACGGACAAATGTGTTGTATGCTAACATTTTGATATTTGCAGGTGCATTTCTAAGTTTCCTTTTCAAGAACCACAATTTGCGCAATGCTGCTGAACATGTAATGGAAATATGGTTTGACCAAGAGAGTTTACTGTTGAATGTGAGACCCAAATACTTGTATTTTTCAACCTCAGATATTATTGTGTTGTTAAGTACATAAGAAAATACACTAGGTTCTTTTTTCCGTGTGACTCGCCGCAAAACTGTTTTGTTTACATTGATTTCCATGCACCAAAGTTCACACCAATCACGGATAGCATTAACTGATTCCTGTAAGTAATTGCTGTCGTTCCTGGAAACAATTTTTCTAAAAATGACACAGTCATCCGCAAATAAATTAACATGGACATCATCAGGAATTACGTCGACTATATCATTAATATAGATCAAAAATAAAAGTGGTCCTAATACGCTGCCTCGCGGTACACCAGAAGTTACCTGACGGATATTGGAAGTACATTTGTTTATTTCAACAAATTGCTGTCTATGGCGGAGGTAGGCCTGGATCCATGTTATAATATTTGTAGGAAGACCAATGCGCTCTAGTTTGTGGAGTAATTTTCCATGGGGAACCTTATCGAATGCTTTACTAAAATCAAAAAAGAGCATATCGACTTGCCCGGACGTGTCAAGCACCTGAGAGATTTCATGAACAACTGACACAAGTTGAGTTGTTGTCGACAGTCCCTTTCGAAACCCATGTTGAAATGGAGAGAGGACATTATGGTCTGTCAAAAACTGACGAATAAAGCCTGCGACAATGTGCTCTAATAATTTGCTGCAAGTGGTCGTTATAGAAATGGGACGATAATTCGATACTGTAAGATGGTCACCCTTTTTATGAATTGGAACAACTCTTGCGGTACGCCAGTCAGATGGTATTTCTCCTAATTGTAATGATAATTTGAAAAAGTCAGTTAAAAAAACGCATATCTGTTCCGCATACCTTCGTAAAAAAGCATTTGGTATATTATCCGGCCCGGCAGATTTCCTGACATCAATTTTTAAGAGCATATCCAAAACACCTTGCCTGGAAATCACAATGTCATGTACAAAAGACCTATCATTGTTATGATGTTCAAATTCATCCAGGTCAGAAAACACACTCCAAAAATAATCATTGAAGTGTTCGGCAATACTGGAAGCGTCTTCAATTATTTCATCATTAACCTTAATTTTATGGATTGCCTGTTTAGATTGACCTAAAAAACGCCAAAACTTCTGTGGGGGATGTGAAATAAAATCAACAAGATCATGACTGAAAAACTTATCTCGGGCTGCTTTCACTTTTGTTAGTAATTCAGTTTTCAATTTTTTGGAAGACAAACTCTGCCTGCTATGTTTCTTCATTCGCTTTAGTTTTCGCTTAGTTTGGATAATATCTCTGTTTATCCACGGGTTTGATGGAGGTTTCTTGACACTTCTCAGTGGAATGAATCTGTTAATGCAATAAGAGGCTATGTCCCTGAACTTTTGCCATGAAAGCTCGACATCATCATGGACAACATTTAGGTATAGGTCTAAGTAATCGATGATTGATGTATCATCTGCTTTAGCATAGTCCCTAACCTTAAATCGTTCGCGTTGTTTTCTTCTATTCACGTTGATTGTTGATGAAAAAGAAATTAATTTGTGGTCTGAAATGCCTGCATCAATTTCAGCGGTTCCTTCATGGAAAATTTCACTGAGGAATAAGAGGTCTAGAATATTGTCTCCTCTGGTAGAAACAGTAATAACCTGTTCAAGACTAAAAGTTAGCATCATATCAATGAGTATATCACAGGAAGGACTGTGCCCATAGCTCCAGTTATTCCATTTTATTTGAGGAAGATTAAAATCACCAGTTATAATTAAGTTTTTTCCTCTGAATTTCAAAAGGTGATCATATAATTTCTGCATAAAGTGATCATCAGCATTTGGTGCGCGGTACATAGAACATAGTATGAATGAAAAACCCCAGACAGAGACATTCAAAAACAAGCTTTCGTGGTTATCAATCTGATCTAGTTCTCCTATATCAACGCTATTTTTTGCTATAACTGCGACGCCACCACCTCGGGAGAATCTATCTCTTCTAAACAGTTGGTAACCTGGCGAAATTATTTCATCATCCTGCACCCCGTCATGCAACCAGGTTTCAGAAATAACGCATATATGAGGATCGTATACTAATAAAAGATCTTGCAGTCTGTCTATTTTGTTGACAATGCTTTGGGCATTTAGTGAAAGCAGCCGAAACTGGAAAGACCGTGATTGCTATTCTGCCTGCTCTAGTCTCATTTTTGTGTCAGCCCTTTTTGCAACTAGTTTCCGTGTGTTGTGTACGTCGTCCCAAATGTACAAGTCGCCGCCAACGCGAATCTTATCATGAACAAGCCAGACCTTTCTGCCGCTATCTTTTTCTTCTTTCGCGCTGTTCCAAAGTAGTCGGCGCTTGCGCAGCGTGTCTGCGCAGTAATCATTTTGCAAGGATATTCCTGATCCTTTCAGTTTGTGAGCATTCTTCATGAGGGCTTGTTTTTCAGTGTAATCCTGGAAAAACGCGATGACGGGCCTTCCTGTGGGTCTCTTCCCGAGTCTGTGAATTCTCGCTACTGAAACACAATCTACCCCCACCTTATCCTTGAAGACGTCTTCAATAACCTTCTCCCGTAGCGTGAGCCCGTGTGGGTACACCTGTCGCCCAGTCTATTCTTTCGGTCTGAGTGTTCTCCGGAGAGATCCGTGACAATGGTAAGTGGCGAGGCTGTGCCAAGAATCATTTCCTTTTTCTGTTTGCTTTGTCTTGGATTTTTCCGATCTCTCGACGGCAGAAAGTATGGATTTGGCAGGAACGTTAGAACTGGCGCTCAAGCTAGGGTTAAGCAAGGTAGAGGCGATGCGTCTCTGCGACGAGGAGAAAGAAGATGCAAAAAGGCAGAGAGAGGAAATGGCGCCAGCACGCGCATACGCTCGCGAGGCAGAAGAGCGAGAAGATAAAAGAGCTCGCGAGGCAGAGAGAAGAGCAGAAGAACAGGAAAAAAGAATGATAGAAAGGGAGAAGGAGTTTATTTTGTGGAGACAGGATCATGTCGCGGGACGATATGAGATCACGGACAATGATCAGCATTCCTTATCGGGTACAGAATCTCCTAGACCGGCCAGAGTTTGTCCTAGGAAGCTGATGGCCCCTTTCGATGACAAAAGAGATTATCTGAAGGAATATCTGCAACGATTCGAGCGGATAGCACTGGGGCAAGGCTGGGAGCGCATTGAATGGGCCACGGCATTGAGCATATGTTTAGTCGAAGAGGCGCTGAATTTCTTTGGATGGATGCCTGCTGCTTATTCCATGGACTACGAGAAAGTCAAAAAGGCACTTCTCTAAAGATTCAAGTTTACAGCAGACGGTTTTCGTGAGAGATTTCGCACCGCGAAACCTGGGATTTCTGAAACCGCTAAGCAGTTTTCCTGCAGGCTGAACAATTATTTCCACAGGTGGCTTGATATGTCAAACACAGAAAAGAGTTTTGAAGGGATGCGAGACAAGCTGTTCACAGAGCAATTTTTAGCATGTTGCAGTTCAAAGCTAGCGCTATTCCTGAAAGAAAGTTGTGTTCATTGGAAGAGTTCGCCGACACTGCAGACCAATTCCTCGAGGCTCAAGGGCTGATAAATTTGAGTAAGGCGAAGGAGGAAACCCAAAAGGTCCTAGAGACAAATGCGGCAAAACCAAGAGCATATGGCGGTGCATATAAGCCGCCAGTAAGGTGTTTTCTCTGCGGCAAGGTGGGACACCGTGATTTTGACTGTCGGACAAGTAGCGTTGCACAAAAGACACAGGCTGTGTGTCAAGGTTGTAAGAGGAGGGGTCATACTCTGGATGAGTGGCGATACAGAACGCAGGACCAAGCTGCCTGCGTTGTAGATTCGCGGGCTGAACTTGTAGCACCTCCTGAAATTCCACAGCTGAAGGGAGAGCAAACGCCGCTAGGAAATGAGGCGGGGAGTGGACCACACAAGTCGAAAGCACCAATGCCGGTGGTGGTTGGGCAAATAGGGGGCCGTCCTATATTGGTGCTTAGAGACAGCGGAGCCAACACAGTTTTGCTTCGGAGAACCATGGTGAAGGACGGGGAGATTACAGGGGAAGCGTCGGCCGTGACTCTTGTAGATATCACAGCAAGGTACCTTCCTGAAGCCAGGATTCTAGTGTCCACGCCATATTATACTAAACAGGTAGTGGCAAAATGCATAGACCAAAGCATCTACGATCTCATCTTGGGAAACAATACGGGTGCAAGAAGTCTCGAGGACCCCGATCCCGAGTGGAGGATGATCGACGTTAAAGAACAGCCAAAGGAGGAAAGGCCCGCGACAGCTCAGACGGGTGCAGTCAGTTTCTCGTCGGCAGTGGAGACAATAGCTGAAGCGACAGCCCGAGCAACATAGCGTCCCCTCTCTACTGCTGTTACGATGTGCCTGAGCGTAACACCGGGCGAAATTGCAATTCGGCAAAGAGAAGACTGGAGCTTGAAAGGCTGCTTCGAAAGAGTCGGTAAAAAAGTGAAAAGAAAGAAGAGTCGTACGTCATTCAAATATCAATTGCTAAATGTTCTGCACAGGGAATGCATATTTAGCTCAGGAAGGCGGGTCCAACAGCTGATGTGAAAAGACAGTTTGAAAGGCTTGTTCAGCACTTTGGGAAGTTCCGCGCACGAAGGCCGGCGTCAAGTCATTAAGAACAACAAGACCTGCAACATCCAAGAATGGGGTAACATCCCACCCACAAGCGCTTACAATGGCGCTTCCCCGGCAGTGGTGATATGCATTGAAATCTCCCACTATAATACTGGGCTGTGAAGTGCTGTCCAGAAGTGACCATAGTCGTGTTGCGTGAAATCTGCTCCGAGGTGGGATGTAGCCACCGATAATAGATGTTCTGTGCCCATTCAGGTTCGCAGTTATAGCCTCCAGGAACTGGATGTTGACCGTACGTCAGGTCTCAGCGAAGACATTTTAGAAAGTTGCTTGGATGTTCAGCTGCTTCGGATAGAAAGTGCTCATAACCGGAAAGGCGAAAAGGAGAGGCGATATTTGGCTCACATAATGCAAGCGCCGTAGACCGATACTGAAATATCCTCAGTCAGAAGTCCTCTAGGCAGCTTTGCAGACATCGATCATTCCATTGAAATACCAGTGATCGAGAAATTCTCTCTTATATTGATAGTGGTGCCGACAGTAGAGCCATGATTGTTTATTGATGTCTCTATAAAGAGCTGCAAAGACCGGTTCCAGGGCGTATAATTTTGAATTGCCCTCGCAGTAGGCGAGTCCACACCAGAAGTGATTATTCGTAGGGTGCCTGTCAGTTTTTCAGACGTAACCTTGATTTGGTCATCTGTGGTTGACACTAGGGAACGCATTGGCAGACGCGCCTCAGAGATTTCAATGCGCGGTGGCCATGCTGCAGAATCGTCCTGAGGGGTCGGAATATTGGGTATTGTGCAGTATCGGTTTCTTCACAGCCGAGTGGTCTTTATCCTGCTGTTGCGTTGTCGCTTCATTTGCTGTATTGTAGCTTTTCTGCCGCTTTCGTGTGCGCCGTTCTCCAGCGGTGAACCGCAGTGGCTGTTTCTCTGTGAGGTGAGTATCAAACAAGTACTTAAATATACGAGGTAAACAACTGTAGCAGCTCACGAACTATCTGATTTCCGTCAGCACTGATATTGCAATGACGCTGAGTCTACATCTACTCATAAAAACTCCTGCATGAAAAAATTGTTAGATTTGCTTAAACAGCCTGCATAAGAGATCATTTCGCGAATACTCACCTACGGGCAGGAACTTAGAGGCTAAAGATAAGACTTGAAATCAAACTGAGGACAGGGTAGCGAACTATCGACTGGAGAATGATAGGTGCAGTGTTAAGAGAAAGGGAGAGAGCAGAGTTCGTCATGAAAAAGACTCGATGATACTACAGCTGAAATCACGAAGAGGAAATAGGCAAGGGGAGAACATGTAACACGCCAAAATAACAAAGCCGATAGTCAGCTAGGTTAACGGAGCAAACTCCAAGACAGGAGAAAGATAGTACGTTGTGACCTAGAGACAAGGCGGCGGATAAGATTACAGAGTTTTTGAGGTTGATATGGCTTCACCTTGGTCGGTCGGTCGGTCGGTCGGTCGGTCGGTCGGTCGGTCGGTCGGTCGGTCGGTCGGTCGGTCGGTCGGCCGGTCGGTCGGTCGGTCGGTCGGTCGGTCGGTCGGTCGGTCGGTCGGTCGGTCGGTCGGTCGGTCGGTCGGTCGGTCGGTCGGTCGGTCGGTCGGTCGGTCGGTCGGTCGGTCGGTTGGTTGGTTTAAGGGGCTTAACATCCCAAAGCGACTCAGGCTATGAGAGACGTCGTAGTGAAGGTCTCCGGAAATTTCGACCACCGGGGTTTTTTTAACGTGCACTGACATCGCACAGTAAACTGGTATCTAGAATTTCGCCTTCATCGAAATTCAACCGCCGCGGCCGGGATCGAACCCGCGTCTTTCGGGTCAGCAGCTGAGCGCCATAACCACTGAACCACAACGGCGGCTTAATGGCTTCATCTTGCGCAAGGCAGGGATAATTAGAGGCCAACGGCCTAGATAGCGTAGCTACATAGGCTGGCCCTGATAACGTTTTCAAGAAATCCTGTTTCATATATATATTTATTTATTCATTTTTTAAAGGTGAGAAAGGAACATTATTGAGTGGTGGGCAAAGAAGTAGGTATTAACAAGAAGAAAGATGATCATCGATGATTGTGTCTCCGTAATTTAATTTGGTGAGGGTAGCCGCATCTAGCTTAGGGCTGATTGGAGGAAAAACACAGGTAATATGTTTCGATGCGGGTTTTCAGAGGTTACACAGCATTTGGGTGGCTGTTACGAAAAATGCGTTGAGGGCGTGTCATAGTTAAAGGTATATTGAATTTATGATGCAAAGAAACACGGGCTTCCACGACAGGCCAATGCAGGAATAGAGAGCTGAATTCTCAATGCGGAAACATTGGTATCGTGAGAGCAGTCAGAAGGGATGATTTTTTCAGAGTGGTTTTGGACAGATTCGAGCATATAAATGAAGTCAGCAAAGTTATGAGTTGTGTTGACGTGTTGAATGCTAGAGGTGGGGTTAGGATTGCTTATTCTGCCGGCAGTTTCCCCGCCGTAGCGTCCCTTCTATGTTAAGAATGTCCTAAAGCCTGTCGCATCTACCCCGCTATGCGCACAGTCTCTAATAATAGCACACATTCCTCTCCCGCAGTCACCATCTATGCACACAATCACTCCGCATAGTCTACGTCACAGTCCACTCCAGAAGTCACCATCTATGCACATATTCAGTCACAGTAGAACATAGGCCATTGTAGTGCCACCATCCATACACACATTCACTCAGCAGAAGGTAGTCCACTCTAGAAGACACCATCTGCACACACATTCTATCACAGCAGGAAACAGTCCGTTCCTGCTGTCACTATTTAGAAACAAGATCCGTGTCCTGCAGAAATGTTAAAAGGAGGCGTGCAGCCTCCATTCTGCATGTCTTGTTTCCGCTCGGGTAGATAATGTGCTGTACTGTACTGTGACGGGTTCCTGTCTTCTTGAAGGAAGCGAACATCATATACCGTTCCGCGTTGTACTCTGAGTAGTACATAATATAATGTTCTATATCTCCGCACACACCACATTAAGAAGATAACAGAGACGATGCCATGCCCGTCTTATGCATCCAGGCAGGAGTGTGAGCAGAGGCCGTGCTAATTCGATGTAGTCGAGTCGCCTGGAATCTCAGTCCCTTGGTCACACATGGCTTGTGGGCGCACTCCACGGTGTACTGAAATGATCGAGCAGCGTTTTCCTGTATGAGAATTTTTCGATCTTGAGGTACTTTTCTTGGTGGATTCCTTGAGAGAGCTTTATGGGCGAGATTGTCTGCCACCTCATTACCGTTGACTCCTATGTGAGAGGGCATCCATTGCAAATACAGAGTAAAGCCTCTGCTGTGAAAATTCTCCACCAAGCGTAGAGAGCTTATAGGCAAGGCATCAGTAAGGAATCTGCACCCTAACCTCTGAAGGGCAGATTTTGAATCAGTTAGGATGACGACAGGTTCAGCCGGACAAGACCGGAACTTCCGTAAAGCCGTCTCAATAGCAACTCTTTCAGCCGTTGTGGAGGATACGACTGCAGTAAATCGTACGGACCACTTACAGTTCAAAAAAAGAATGTAAAAAGCCGCTGCGCTACCTTGTTTGTCCTTGTCCAGAGAACCATCCGTGAAAATTTGAAGATGGCGGGTATACTCTGTTTTTCATGTACGAGCGAACGCGTTGCGGCCAAAGGAGAGCTGCGCTTTGCGCTCACATGGGGAATTGTGACCTTACAGTCGAGGGTCGGAAAACCAAAGGAAGATTCAATCGTTTCCTTTGTCTTCGGACATTAAGGCCTAAAGAACTAAGAGTATTGAGTTCCAAGTATGCCTCCGACTCACATCTCTTGCAGAGCCGCTGGAGAAGGCATCGCCAAGCTACCGTCTCTCCTAGGGGGCCAAGATGCATTAGTAGCCTCTGAGAAGCGACAAGGATAAGAGGTTTCCATAGAGACTCATGAAGTACTGCCTTATTCGCAGCCGCCCGAGGAACTCCAATGGCTCTTCTTAGCCTCTTTCTGTGGACAACTTCGAGACGTTCAAGCTGTGATGCCGATTTGGAAATTAAAGGCAATTGATACATTATGCGACTGACCACCAGCGTATCATGAAGTTTGACCATTGAAGAATTATGGTTTCCGCTTTCCTCACGTGCAATTCTACGGATCGCATTGAGACGCGAAGATGAAACAATCGCGTCTGCAGCTTTTCGCCATTGTTGACGGGAGTGAATAATGACGCCCAGGAAACGCGTGTGGTTGAATTGACGGATGCAAGAGTGATCCAGGTCTTTCTTCAACCACGTTTTACGTCTCCCTACACCTGGAAACAGAGCAAAGCCGGATTTTTCCATTGACAGCGACAATGCCACACCTTGAAGGTAAGCTTGTGCCGAAAGTAGAGCCTGTTGAGCTATCAGGGCTAATCGCTTGTGTTAGTAGCCGATAATCCAAATACATATGTCGTCAGCATATATAGACATTCGCACTTGCCTGCAAATTTTGAAACGAATCCGGAAGGCCAGTTATTGCGACGTTAAAGAGAGTGAGGGGAAAAAAACTTCCTTCAGGCACCCTTTGTGATAGAACCACTTTGGTGCTTAAGGTACTCCCTAACGGTACACGAACCGCGCGATCGCTTATAAGCTGGTAAATGAATCTTAATATATGGCCCTGTATGCCCATGACTTGCAAACTGTTTAGAATTGAGCTCTGAAGCACGTTGTCGTAAGCCTTCGCAACGTCAAGAAAAGTGGCTAAGGTGGAAAGGCCGAAAGCTCTCTGGTGTTCAATGTGACTGACCAAGTCTAGAACGCTGTCTTGGGCACTCAGACCTCGGCGGAATCCTGTCATACATGTTGGCAGTGCCTTGCTGTCCTCAAGCCATTACGATAAGCGTTCATTTACCAGCTTTTTCTTCAACTTAGCTGCACAGGAGGTGAATGACAAAGGAAGATACGAGGCATGGCCCGTCATGTCTTTGCCAGGCTTCAGTACTTGAACTACATGGGCCACCTTTCACCTTTCATGATGAATGAACATCGCAAGTCTCCCAACTTCGACTGATAAAGTTGAGGGGCTCCTTCATGAGTTCCAAGGGCAGATTATTCAGCATTTGATTGGTGATGCCGTCGGGGCCTGGTGCGCACCGACGCCACTGGCCACTGAGCGCTATGAAGCTCACGAAGCGTGAACGGGACATCCATGATAGATCTGGAGGAAGCAGGTGGTGTATATACATCTATTCCAGAAACAGCATGTACGAGTGCGTCTGCAATATCCTCTGCCAAGCAGGCAATATGTTTTTCCTTGCGTATTGCAACAGCTTCAGAAGGCTTCGAAAGGCGAGATTCTCCAGCAAGGCTGCCAATCACTCGGCATATTCGCGTCATCGGTGAGAACACAATCAGACTAGCGCAGAATGAGGCTCATTTGAACCTGTAAAACTTGTTCGTGTGCCGTCGAATGGCAGAATTCAGCCTATTAAAGGTCGCCTTCAAGTCCCTGTCATCCTTCTTCCCCATGAGTTGGCGCTCCGCCCTTCTCTCTGCGCAAAGGTTCCTGAGTTTTAAATCCGGGGCCAGAAAATGATCATGTAGCTTGACCGCCGTAGTTGCTGCCAGCTTACTAGAAATTATTTTATCAATAACACCCCCAAAACACGTTTTAGGTGTTCTATGTAATTTTTCCAGTTGACCACGTTGCTAACTTTAGGACCATGCATACGAAAGTCGGCAGCAAACACAAAAATCGAATAGTGATCATTTCCCATGCGGCCAGGGGCTGTTGAACACCTTACGCGGACGTCAGGTGAATGCAGTGGCAGGTCTATAGCTGTCGCTGAGGCTGGAGGCCGGAAGAAAGTGGGACTTCCATCATTGGCAACACACAGGTCCAAACTTTCAATAACGTCCACGAGTTTGCGTTCACAGGAATCCGTGTTCCTGTCCCCCCAGACGTCATGATGAGCGCTGAAATCACCGTAGATAATTCGAGGAGCTGGTCAGCGGTCGCAGAGCTGCAGCAGAAACAAATCCAATGCGACCTAATTCCGCGGGACAAGTACACGAATGCAATAGAAAGGGTTCGAAAGCCGAACTGTATTCTCAGAGCCGCTACCTCAATGTCGTCTGTGCAAATATCGGCAACACTTAAAGAAACATGCGGAATTTCCCTTCTTACGTAAAGCGCATCACTTCCTGCAGCAAATGACTTTATGCTGCAGTTTTTATGGGCGACATATCAAGTAAAAAAACTCCCGCTTGGCAGGCAAGCTTCGGACAGGGCCAATATTTTAACACAAGTCTCTTTCAAGAATAGTTCTCGTTCAGCTAACCGGCTTAAAATCCCAGCGCAATAACATTGCAATATAAAAGGCACTTTTCGGTGCATATTAGATCCGCGAGGTTTAGCCCCATTCATATTAGATCACAAGGAAGTTCGCTGCGAAGGTGGTAATTAGAGACTCAAAAGAAAGCGCCCGCTGTAGAAAGTTCTTCAGGTTACCAGGCGCCATCGCTCGAACATGTGAACGTAGAGCCCCAAACAAAACATGAAGAAGGTCAAACATACCTTGATTTTTGATCTCCTTATGTTGCGCAACACACTCACAAAATCGACAAAAGATGCTGACGGGGAGACACTCTTGTCCGCAGTAACTTCTTTCTTAGTCACTTGTGCATATGAGAGTCTTCCTTGCCATCGAGACTGGCTGTGATCCGGTCGCTCAGGAACATGGGCAATTATTGCTGAGGTCGAACAACCGACTCGCGTGCAATGAACCTTGGCGTCTTGCTGGACTCAGGTCTCTTAGGGACATTGTTGAGTAACGCAACGTCAGACTCCAACAGTGGGAACTCGTCTCATCCTGGGACAGGCGTGTCAGTCAGTTAGGTTTTGGGACCAGCAATAAAGGATATTCTACGGTGCAAACAACTCACACGGAAGGGGCAGCCTCTGAAACTCGCTGGATGATCACGACCGCAATTGGCGCAAGCAAAATCGGCCTTACAGGTTTCAAAGTCGTGGTCGCCTCCGCACCGCTTACAGCGTCGATCCTTTGTGCTAACTTTGGCCACGTTGAAGACGACGAAGTTGTTCTGTATAAGAACGCTGCTTTGACGTCTCTGCAGTTTTTAGTAATTTGTGCTATAATCAGGGAGGCGCCGCTCCTTTTTTGCCACGGCAATGGAAGTGGAGGCTGGTTGGCCTCTATTGTAACCCGGTGGGTCGGCAGCAGCCGCCCAGAGAAAGCGCTGCACCGCCAGAGTGACTCGAGCAGCCAGGGCACTGTTGTGTACTCGGTGCCAAGTGTAGACTCCTCGTCCTCGGCCGACGACGGTTTCATACCGGTTGTTGGCAAGAAGGCCAAGCGCAGACTGCGTAGACAAGCCGAATCGTCCTCATCGAGCACGTCAATGGTGTCCTCATCAAGAACGCTAACGATCATCATGGCGCAAAGTTCCTCGGCGCATACAGCCTTGTTTGTGCCGTTGAACTCAACGGACAACTTGAACCTCCGGAACAGGCAAGCCATTTCTATTTATCTGGAGAGCCTCGTACCGAGAGGCATCAAAGCTGTCAGAATAAACCCGTTCAAAAACGCCATTGTTATTGATGTGGTGGAGCAGAGTGCACTAGAGAGTTTAACCGATATTACCAAACTTGGCAACATCAGTGTACGCCCCCTTATTTTCCAGGACAGCACCACTACGGCTGGCGTAATCTACAACGTCGACATCGCCACCTGTGACGCAGATTTACCCATGTTGATCAGGCCGGCAACCAACGGCATTTCCATCATTCAAGTTCAGCGCTTAGGGAGATCTACATGCATCAAGCTGACCTTCTAGTGTGACTGCATACCATCGTACGTGAAGGTTGGACACTTTCGTCATCCAGTTCGGCCTTTTGTGCCTAAGCCCCTTCAATGCAGGAAGTGCATGAGGACCGGCCACGTGAGCGGCTTCTGCATCAACTGTATCGTGTATGCTCCGAGTCACGCAGCAGTGACGTTTGCCGCGCGACTACCTTGAAGTGCGCCAGCTGCCACGGCCCTCATGACTCTTTCTCGAAAGACTGCCCCCGTCTAAAGACCGAGCGGGCGGTACTGAAACAAATGGCGCGAGACAATTCTACGGACAAAGAAGCCGCCGCAAACGTTCGACGACGTCGTTCGCGTCGCCGAACGTCGTCAAAGAAAGCAGTCACATTTGTGAAGAATGCCCCCAACGCAACTGCAGCTTGTCCGCCTCCACTAAAAACCGTACCAAATCAAGGGAGCCCGGCGCTTGGTGAGGCTGGACCTTCTTCCTCAGATGCAACTTGGCCACCACTGCCAAAGCCTTCTATGCCTACTGTGTCAGGGATGTTGGCACACTCAGGGCAGTGTGCAGCGTCTACGACTGATCCTGCCAACAGGCACGATCTAGGCCATGGCCCAAATATGCAAGTGATTGTAATGCTAATGTCACTAATGAATGCTATGCGCGCTCTGCTTTCCAGCCTACGCACGCCAGCAGCAAATAGCGCACTTCAAGTGCTGGGCACGCTACATCCAGTTCTTGCGGCTGTACAGTAGAAGGCATCATGGCTCCTTCGGACCTGTCTTTTTAAAAGAAAGTCTAGCAAGCTTTCATTTTTCAATGGAATGCTCGTGGACTCCAGTCCCGGATTTCCGATTTACGGCACTACGTCTACGAGAATCAGTTCCCCATTCCTGTGATTTGTGAACCGAAGACACCGGAAATTTTGCGAATATACGGTTACGAGGCATTTGCATTACCCACGCGCAACAGATCAAGCAAGGTCATTGTCTACATTTGACGTGAACTTACATGTGTGCAACATTCAGTTCCCCCGAAGACAATCAGCACGTTTGCCTGACAGTGAGGAGCCGAGACCTGACGTTTACGCTTCTGGCGGTGTACTTGGCGTCGTCAAGTCGTTTCTACGCCAGAAGGTTGAGTAGTTTGATGGCAGCAACACCTGCTCTGCGGGTCAATATGAATGACTTCAATGCTCATCACACCATGTGTGGAGGCGTTAGGATGGAAGTTAGGGGAAGACAGGTTGTGTCCTTCGCCTCTGATCATGACCTCCGGTGCCTTAATGACGGAAGCCCGACCTATATTCGAGGGGTGACCTATAGCAGCTGCTTGGACTTGACTTTCGTTTCACAGTGTCTTACCAACAGCGTCCGGTGGTTTTCGGAAGTAGAAACCCATGGCACCGTCCATATCCCAACCTATCTGATTATTACCGGTCATTCCACATTTTCCCCAGCCACGTGTAGCAGCGCATTGACTAGACAGTTTTTTAATTACTTATAGAGGCTGAGGGCTTCTCTACCGGTCTTGAAAAAAACATTAAGGAGGCCATGAAACACGCCACCTGCCCCTTTAACCATGTCGCTAACTACACCGATTTTGACTTCGAATTGCAGTGACAGCGATCACAACGGCGCAGGGCAGAGCGCAGATACCGACGCAAAAAGTCGCGCCTAGACCTAAGATATGCTAGACACGTACAGAAAAAGATTCAGCGCAGAATTAAGGCACTGCAAACACAACGCTGGAGGACATTTTGCCAAACACTTGATCCACGGAAACCTTTGTCACGCGTTTGGAGTGTAACTCGGGGTCTTCGCACATCACCTCAACAGCACTACCTGTTCAAATCCGTAGCGCTCCCCCAAAGGCGCAGTGTGGTTGAGGTAGCCGAAGATTTCTGCGCAAGAATAACAGGCCCTCCAAATCCAGGCGCAACGCTGCACTGCAACAATGTTCCACCCTTCCGGGATTCTCGGATAGATGTACTATTTTCCATGGAAGAACTTGAGGCTGCGCTGGCTTGTTGTAGAAGGTCATCATCACCAAGGCCCGATGGAGTGATGTACTCCGCACTTGCCAACATTGACCAAGAAGCTCGACGGGCTCTTTTGGACACTTATAACAAATCACAGAGTGCTGGCATAGTTCCTCATGATTGGAAGACCAGTCGTCTGGTTCCACTTCTTAAGCCGGGGAAATCACCGCTCGACGTTTCATCATACCGTTCAATTGAACTCGCCAGCTGCTTCGGCAAAGTCGTGGAATGCTGCTCACACGCAATGGTACTTGGAGCGATATCAGATTTATCCAACTTTCATGGTTGGGTTCCGACGGGGCCGCTCTTCTATCGACAGCGTGGTGGACCTTGTAACGTCGATGCAACATAGCAAGAGTTTGAAAAGATTGACCGTGGCATTGTTTTTGGATATCAAGGGTGCGTACGACAAAAGTAACGCATCAGGCCATTTTGGACGCAATGGAAGCTACTGAGATCGGAGGCCGCACGTTATGCTGGATACGCAGCTATTTATCAGAGAGGTAGTCTTTTGTCCTGACTGTGGACAGAGCAACGTCCTTACACCGAAATTCGCGCGGAGTTCCTCAAGGTGGAGTGCTGAGCACAGTTCTCTTCAACCTTGCTCTCATCGGCCTGGTCGACGTATTGCCAAAATCTGCTCAGATCTCTGTATATGCAGATGATACCTGTATTTGGGCATCAGGGGTGACCCATCCTCAAGTTCGTGCAAGACTCCATAAGGTGGCATCGATATTGACATCTTATCTTCGCTTGCAGGGCCTTGACATTTCGACCGAAAAGTGTTCACTTGTGGCGTTCACATGCAAAAAAATGTCACGTTACACCATTCGCATCAATGGCGAAGCCATTCCCTATGAGAGAAGCCACAGATTCTTTGGTGTTGTCATCGACAGGAACCTCTTCTGGAGTTCACATATCTACGGCATGAGAAAGAGACTAATTGCGATTGTCCATGTCCTCTCCTTCCTCGGGGAAACTCCTTTTGCGCATCAGTGCGCTCGATGCTACAACTGTACCGTTCCCTATTTGTGGGCTACATGCGGTACAGTCTTTCGATATTCAGTTTCATTAGAAAGACAAATATCAAGACTCTTCAAAGTGTGCAAGCGCAAGCTCTCCATATCTGCCTTGGACTGCCTACATGTGCATCACCAGCAGCAACTGTTCTAGTTGCTCGGAAACATCCTGTTACTACATACATTGCTGTTGACACCATGAGAACGCATATTAGGCACCTCACACGGGTTCCCTGTCATCACCTCGCAACAATACCAATAAATAGGCCGCGTACTGCATTCGCCACAGCCATTGAAGCCCATTGCGCATATTTTCCATCGGAGTTCTTTCCTGCGTCAAGACCGTGCTCAGCCTTATGGAGTCGTCATGAACCCTCGGGATCACCTCTATATTCCTGGCATTACGAAGGAAGCTTGTGTATGACTGCCCGCTCTCAAACAACTGACATTGAATCACCTGCATTCTTACCGCAGACACCGCATACATGTTTACAGAGATGGATCAGTTCACTCGACCAGTTCTACGGGTTCGGTGGTGATACCGGCCAGATCCAACTTCATAAAAGTGAAGACGACCTATCTAACACCTTCAACTGGTGCGGAGCTCGCAGCCGTACGGGCTCGGTAGAGTTCATAAGTGAAGAACTTCCACATGACTCGACG
Organism: Amblyomma americanum; assembly: GCF_052857255.1. Lineage (NCBI taxonomy): Eukaryota > Metazoa > Arthropoda > Arachnida > Ixodida > Ixodidae > Amblyomma > Amblyomma americanum. The sequence goes on from NC_135500.1 coordinate 53,064,163, forward strand.
GTTTTCACCGACTCTAAAGCAGCTCTTCAAGCCCTGCAAGCTGCGTTACGCCGCGGGTCGCAGAAACAACTTGTTGCTGAGATCCGTCTACTGTACCACGACACCGTATCCAAAGGTCATGACATCATTTTTCAATGGCTGTCAGGATACTGTGTTATCAACGGTAATCACCAGGCCGATGCAGCTGCGCCTTCTGCTCACAACAACGGAGTTTCAGTGAGGATCCCAATATCAAGACCTGACGCTGCGTGTGGGCTTCGCCTTTTGGCCCTGGAGCTCACACTTTCAGCGTGGAACACGGGAGAGTTTTGCAACCTCCGCCTCAAGGCACTGGTCCCTGGACTGCGCCTTCCTATTCCACGTAACTTAGCACGTCGCGACGCAACATTGTTATGCCCTTTAAGGATCGGTGTTGATTTTACCAACCACTATGCTTTCTGTATGGGGATGGCCGACAGTCCTTCCTGTGAAAGCTGCGGTTGTGAGGAGACCATCGCTCATCTTCTCTGTGAGTGGCCTGCAATTGCGAGTGCAAGACATACACTGTGTTGTTGTGTTGTGCCCTGGACCGCCTCTATCCTCGCCCATTGACAGAGCAAAAGATCCTCGGTCCGTGGCCACAGCAGTCGACTGCCCTTAAGGCATACAAGACACTCTTTGCCTACTTGAGAGCGACTGGAATGAGTGACAAATTGTGACAGAATTGTGCGTGTGTATGTGTTGTGCCTTTTTTCCTTTCTCCCTTCCTCCTCTTAGTCGCCTAATTCCTCTTCCCCAGTGCAGGGTAGCCAACCGTAACCGCTTTCTGATTAACATCCCTACCTTTCCCTCCTCCTCTTTATCTATCTTTGGCCACGTGGCCAAAACGTTGGCATCTAAAACACCATGGAGGTGCTTCAGTGAAGTCGGCCACTGCGTGTTTTGTGAATCCCAGATCAATTTTTTCGAAACGCTCTGAGTTGGGAGCGAATGTCAACAAGATAGAGTTGGTAGGTTTCGCAGCCCATTCTTTTCCTGGAGACTCCACACAACGCACAAGTCGTTTCACGTGCAGAACACCTTGTGGTTTCAACAAATCAAGTAGGCGCGTTCTGAATACCACTTTAATACACCCTTAATAACACTGGTGTTCTTCATGTAGGAATGGGGCAACCGCACGTTAACTTTGTTGCCAAAAATCTGAGAGGTCTGCAGGAGCTTGTCAACCTCCTCTTCCGTCGATAAATCCAGCTGAAGAGCCCCGTGCATGTTGAACCGACTACGCATCGGAGCTGATCACAGCAGTGATTGAATGGCCGCGAAAAGTAACATGGGATTCCTTTCTCATAAATCAACCACTTTCTCTGAGGGCTCATCCACTACCGGGATCCCGACCGTTCGTTGCTTGCGATGACTCACCAACTTGAAGCCCTCGTTGCCCACGTCAGCCATATCGGCCACTGACTCGTCACCGTCTACAGTCGTTGACTCATCCCCACTGAGCCATGAGGTCTCACTGGACGGGTGGTCGTCTCCATGTTCTGGTCGCCCCATAGCCTGGGAAGCCATGACCATTCCAGCCTCATTAGATTGTCGTGGTCCTTTTAGACTTTCCGGCGCCGGAGCAGCCGTACTCTTCCCATAGGGACAGTACCGCCTTGAAGATGCTGCCGTCCTCAAATATTCAAATAAAGCAAGGTAAATTAGGCAAAATTATACAAAGAAACAGGGCTGAGGTGACAATAGGTCGATATACATCCTCGTCTTCTTCTTCCTCAGCAAAGTTATGATCACACGCGGCGCATGTGAACTCTAATTTCGACCGTACAAGGTTAATTAAGAAAGTCGATTTTTAGAACAGGAGCTAAAGTAAGGTTACGGCGCAAGTAACCTAACACTTGATTAGCTGAATTAATGACATTGTGAACGCAATGCAACCAGGTGCAATCTTTACTGAAGTGGATGGCGAGATATTTCACTACGAGAGAAACTCCGAAGTTCTCCTGTGTCCCAGTCCGTAATTTCTATGTCACTGGTAAATAGCAAAAGGATGGAAAGCAGAGCTTGATGCCCCTTAAGTTTTCCCGAGATCTGAGCAGCTCGAGGACGAGAGAGGACAAACAGATGCACAAAAATAAGGTCTATATTGTTACATGACGCCCAACCGAAGAATGAGACGAGATGACTGACGGCAATGAGATGATTTATTGGCCGCTGGCCTAATAATATTATTAATTGGTTTTGGGGGAAAGTAAATGGCGCAGTATCTGTCTCATATATCGTTGGACACCTGAACCGCTCCGTAAGTAAAGGAATAAAAGAGGGAGTGAAAGAACAAAGGAAGAAAGAGGTGCCGTAGTGGAGGGCTCCGGAATAATTTCGACCACCTGGGGATCTTTAACGTGCACTGACATCACACAGCACACGGGCGCCTTAGCATTTTCCCTCCATAAAAACGCAGCCGCTGCAGTCGTGTTCGAACCCGGGAACTCCGCTCGCCTTGCGCGAGCGCCCCTGCCCGCTCCACTGCACAGTTCGTCTTCTTCGTCAAACTACCCGGGGCCACGGAGCGATCGTCCCGATCGGTGACGAAGAGACGCGCGAAGTGGTGATGGGCTTCAGAGGATGGTGGGACAGGAAGGAGAAAGTGGTGAGATGCTGGCCGCCACGATGAAGGAGACGTCCACGAAGCTCCACGAAGCTTCCGGGCCGCAGTTCGCCAGGAGCCGACGGCCGAGGCCCCAGTACTCATCCAACGGCCTGGGCAGCGGAATGGTGTCTTCAGATGTCAGCGGCGTCTCGGGTCGGTGGGGTCGGTAGATCAGGTCCTTGAGTCGGGTTCAGCTCGTCGTGTTGAGCGGTCTGGGCGGGGGACGGGGCGTGAGGGGGGGGGGGGGGGGGGGGGAGGGGAGACAACGGTGAGGTTGGTTCGGGTCTGAAAGACTGGGGCACGGTCGAGCGACGCAGGCCAAGAATTCACGGCCGACGATCACGGCAGACGCAGGACGCTGAAGCTCCCCAGACCAGGATGCCGATGATACCCCGCAAGCTCCACCAAATGTTACGTGACGGCCAGCCGAGAGAGAGAGAGAAATAACATTTATTAGCACCCGTCAAAAGGATGATGGGTATCCGAGGCACCCCTCGGTCCCAGCCATGTCCTCACCCTCAGCCGTCGACCGGGATCTCTTGGATATCAGCAGCGGCAAAGGCGAGACGGATGACATCTCGTTGTTGATTGTCGTCCTCGTTGTGAAGCAGTGCCTCCCAGGACTCATCTGTTCTGTCAAGTTGTCCAAAGCTCGGACATGTCTATACCATATGGATCATGTCCGCTATGCCATCGCAACGTTTGCACCTGGGGCTGAAAATCTCAGGGTGTCACTTGCTTTAAAGCTGAGGGTTAGGGAACACTCCTGTTTGGAACTTGCGCCACACAACCTCTTCGTTTTTGGTTAGCTGCTTACTTGCTTTTGGAAATACCGCTCGGCCTAATTTGTAACGGTTTAAGATATCCTGATACGTGTTAAGATCGTCATCGAACTGTAGGAGCTCCTCATCGCGCGAGGGGGGCGGGGTTGTGCACAAGACGCCACTGGAATCCCGGAAAGTAGCTAATCCAGAGGCCAGTGCGTGCGCTTTCTCGTTTCCCCTCAACCCTTGGTGCGCGGGTATCCAAATGAGCGCTACCGGTTCGGCCGGTGGTGGACTGCCGGCCAACACTCGTGCTGCTGTGGCTGCAATGAAGCCCGCGTCAAAGTTTTTAATAGCTGATTTAGAGTCACTCACGATAATTTTAACCTGTTGTTGAGTTAGAGCCAGCGCAATGGCCCTACTCTTCCGCCTCCGTTACTGTCGAGTGTCTGGTGCTGCAGCACGCTGCCGGGCCTCCGTTTTCCCTAGTGGCTACCGAAATGCGCCCCGTACTGTTTGTGCATTGTGCGGCATACGTATACAAGACATCCTGTCTGCCCTGAAAGCGGGCTTGTAACGCTACTGCTCTTTCCTTGCTGTCATGGTATATGGGATGCATGTTTTTGGGGAGTGGGGGTATCTTTAATTTGTCCCTAACCTGTCTAGGAACCGGGTCCGTACGTCTAGAGCACGCTCGAGGCTCGTGCCCCAGCTTCTCCAGAATGCTGTGACCAGTACGACTGCGCAGAAGTCTCTGATATTGCGAGGTCCTTGCAGCTTCAATGAGCTCTTCGAGGGTATTCGAAACCCATAGATTCAAAATCTTGTTTGTTGGCGCACAGGGTGGTAAACCTAGTGCCGTTTTTATCCCTTTACAGATTATAACATCCAGTTGGTCCTTTTCCGCCTTATAAAGCCGCAAATAAGGTGCCACGTAGATTATCCTGCTGATTATAAAAGATTTCACTAGCCTAAGGAGGTTAGCTTCTTTCATACCCGCCTGTTTGTTAGCGATTCGTTTTAGGAGTCGGCAAGTTTAACTCGTGCTAGCCTCTAGTCTCTGAATCGTTTCCGAGTTCTTGCCGTTCGCCTGAATTCGTAACCCTAGAACCCTAAAGCTTTCCATCGCTAGAATAACGTTAGCGTTGACCCTGAGTGTGATTCCCGCGTTATACGGTCCGTCCTGCTTTATGCGCCGACGCTGTGGCGACCGCATGGGTGCGAAAAATAGCGCTTCCGTTTTCTCGGCCGAGCCCCTGAGACCGATTGGTTAGCCGGAGAATGAGGTGAGATGACTGACGGAAATGAGGTGATTTAATGGCCGCTGGCCTAGCGCGAGCTCCCCTGCCCGCGCCACTGCACAGTTCGTCGTCTTTTTCTTCACAATATTTGCTAGTTGCATTAATGAGAAAATACGTAATTTAACAAGGCTTTCATACATGCAGAGATGCGCGCCCCGAATAAAAGGGAAGTGTTTTTTTTATTCTCACATCTAGCACCCATATTCAAAAACAAGAAACCTCTTAGCTCTTGCTGCGGCCCAGCAGACCAAGGAGTCTTTCGGACCTCTATGGGAGTGGAGGCTATAATATTCTCTGGCTCCGGACAGGCCACCATTGGAAACTGATCTTCATTATGTCTAAGCTAGAATTCTATCTAGTGAGGTTAGCATAGCAGTACTGTACGAGGAACAATAATGTATTTAGAGAGATGTCATAAAGCTTAACGAGTTTCGAAGAAGAGATGAGCCATAGGTAATGTTAAAGAGTGAACATGTGCTATGCTATCGTGGTTAAGCGGACCGGCAAGAGCTTGGTGTAAATATACGGCATTAACTCGAGCGTGGCAGTCATAGCAACACAGATTGAAAAGAATACATATAAAGTTTTGTATGTGTACAGACCACCATGTAGTCATAATGAAAGGTAGCCTAAAGGTCTTAAAGAAGCTTGGAATCGGCAATGAGCAGAGCAAAAATTTAGTCCAATGTGCTGATTTCAGCGCCAAAACTGGCAAGATGCAGTCGAACGACCAGGCAGTGTATGACTTGAGCACGGGTTCAAGGATAATAAGTGTCGATTAATTAGTAGATTTCGGAAGATTACGGATGTTGACTTATTTCCTCCGGGAACGGGAGAAGCGGAAGTGAACGTGATAGAGCACGAAGAGGGAGACTAAAAATGGAATCGACTTCATCCTGTATCTGGCATATTGCACAATGTGGAGGTGCACGGCTCGGTCATTTGTATTTAGCACAATTTGCCGAGATCTCTAATTGACTTTCATTTCAACAGATAAAGAAGGAAACTAGTATGAACGAAACACACCAACAGCCTAGCGGTAAGAAGGGAAAGTAGAGGAATTCAGCATCTCGCTTCAGAAGAGATATCCCGCTTTAACTTACCACCACGGCCTTACTGCTCAGGAGAAAATCATAACGTCAAGCTTATTTAAGGGACCCTGCAGTAAAATTAGAGGCTAATGCAGCTGTTTATTCATTTATTTCTACAACGGCCTCAAGGCGAGACATTAAAGGCGGCTGAGGGCGTTTCATGGCACACAGCGATGATAGATATCACGATGACAAGTTTTTGATGAGCCGCTTGACTGCTAGTGCGTCGGTGATGGCGGAAGCCTCGGTGGACAGGCCACTGCAGTCTCCGTGCTATGTGCAGGAAAGGGACTGTTGGAAAGTCGCATTATGGTCTTGTGCGGGACTAACTGCATTACGGTTGGTGGAGAGGGCGATGTCGTTGCGTGGTTTTAATTAACTATGATGAGAAAGCTAATAATTAAAACATTCATGCTAGGACGTGCTTTCTTCCTAAATTTAATTTCAGTCCTTTCGCTAGCCTTTAGGTATCAGCTCCTTTGTGAGTCCTGATAACATACAGATGGCATATACTTTCCTCTTAGGGATACTACTTTCAAGATCTCTCAGTGCTGGCCAACTGCCGTCCAAATCATTATCGTTCTCTTATTTCCACCCTCGTGGCCGGTATCTGTGGACACTATTTGCTTTAAGTAGGAGTACCCCGTACCTATTCTAACGCTTCGCTACCTATTTTTAACTAATTGCCCTGCAGAGACCATTGAGAAACTACTCAGTTTTCTGCACAATATTTTTCGACCGATTTTTGTCCTTTTCCTGTGTGTTTCAGCTATCATGCTTTGCATTTTAGTCCTTGAGTTAATTAGTAAGGCAACGACATCAGTGAATCCAAGATTTCTAAAATTTAATCTTTTATCTTTTATCCCCAACTCTTCGAAATCCATACCTCTTAGTATCCACTATAAACAATTGCTGTTGGATACATGACTACAGAACCATCTGCGGTACTTCAGATATTCCCCGAAGAAATCATCCCCCGTCACCAGAGCACCTTCGAATTATTGTGCCAGATCATGGCACCACTTTCAAAAGACAAGAAGTTCGCTTTATTCTCGTCTCATCGTCACAATCTTTACCGCTGCCTCCCGTTGGTATTATGCGAGCAATTTTTCAGGCTCCTGGTGAACCATTGAACGCGCAAGGCACTCGGGGTAGCTGCAATAATCTAGGCTGGTGTTAGAAGTACGGTCATAGTGATTTTCAAGGATCAATCTCCCCCGTCGATTTTCGGGCAGAGGCTATTACTCTGGGTGACACCCCTGAAGACCACGTCTGGGTGCAGGTCTTCCGAAGCCGAACGTTGCGGGCAAGCGTCGGGGCTTGAAAGAGATGTTTCCCGCGCGTCCGCCAGACTTCGCATGATGGGGAGACCGCAGTGAGGTACAGGCGAGCAGGCCGATGTGCCTCTGAAACGAAATCTATATTGGACTGGGTTGTGCCCACAAAGAATTTGAATAACTTGGAAATGGCGATGGCAACCACTGTACTCGGCGGTCGTCGAAGGGAGGAATCACTGCGGGTTTTCCCCCCGCTGAATTTGCGAATGAGCATCGAACATTCGAAGTAACGGGGATCGAAGGACAACATTCATCTCAAGCAACATGGAAACAGGAGCGCGTAATAACGATTTTTTTAGAGATGTCTTGTTCCGTTTTTCGTTGCAAATAAAGCAAAAACGCGATGTGCCACCGGCGGTAAACTGCTAATGCAAACCACAAAGACGAAATCAAAAGCATCGCGACAGTACTTCCGTTTCGTGCCTTTTTTTTTAACGGCTGATGTTACAAATAGCAAATATTATTTATTGAAGTTAATGAATACAGGGAAAACAATATAGCGTTAATCGGGGATGAAACAACATTTTTACTTCTTTACTTTGCTCACGTTCTGTTCTTTTTAAGAATACCACAAACTTATTCGCCCGTTGATATCAGCTACAGCATTGGATTCTAGTGTGCAGTTTTGGGGTAAGAAATGTTTTTAAATTTGTTAAATCATAGGTGTGAAATTTCCGGGCACGGATCCTGAAAGTGCTCAGCGAGATATTTTGCCAAAGTGTAAAAAATAAGCAGAGTTTTGTGTTTATAAAATCAGCCACGAAATTTATTGAAATATTTCAGTTTCGATATTAGTAATCTCTGTTCACACAGCCAGACTACGTGAAATGCTTCACAGAGAGCTTTCGCTTTGACGCAGAAATAAGCCTCCCGTGCAGCTACAGCGGTCCTGCTACCCCAGCAGATCTTGAGCCTTTATCACCCAATCGACACACTCTCGCTTCCTCCTACTCATCTTATCGGGTACAATACTCTCTTCTGCTACACCACATCCTTGTTTACCTGTTCTCATGTCATGCTGTGCCCCACGTCTTTCCTGTTATCATCTCTCATCTGACTTCGCGAACTTAATTTTTTTGCGTTACTCACAGCATTGAGCTTTTAGCACAGCCAGTATCACAGCGAATGTCTTATCTCAAGCTATTCGTAAAACTGAAATTTGGCACTTAAAAGCGCCTTCTCGACAGTGTTGCTTCGTCTCGAGTGGTGGCTATCAGACAACAGGCGATACGTCTTAATTGCGAAATCTAACTCTTAAATTTCTACCTATAACTGTTAGAGTCGTCATTTATCTTCACATCTATAGCTCGTATTACTGATATCAATACGGTCTTTCTAACTTTTAAAAAGGCGATCCTCGCCCGAGCCAAATGATATAATGTTCGCTGGTTTAAAACTCGCAACCAAAACCGATGTAGAGAAGAGCCCATCACACTATGGCTGTGATAGTGCGTCACGCATCGTGAGCGTGTCACATGCTGCTTTAGTGCAAGGATGTATTTAACGGCTACACCGTTTTCTCTATTTTCCCGCATATTTTTTTCTGTTCGTCTATCCCACAAGAAGATCTCCGATTAGGACACAAACACTGCCGCGAACAGAGAGAAGGAAGGTGAAATAAATAGACGGAGACAAACAGATTCAACGGACCACCGCGTCGCAGCAAGCACTTAGTTCGTGAAAGCTTCTGCAACGAGCATTTTCTTATCTAATCGTCAGCTTGTTCTCTATACTGGCTGGTATCCTTGCCGCATGCAGACAAAAAATCTACTTTTACATAGTACTAAAAAGTATTAGGCCGAATGCGCTGTCTATCAGTGATTACGCGAGCGAATTAATGAACTGCTGCTACTTACTTTCGACCGTTATCTATAACTTGGCCGTACACACGAAATGTCCATCCACTGAACCCGTTGACATGCGCGACTGTGCGCACTTCTCTTAGCCTTCCGTTCTGAAAAAAAAAGATGGTGAACAAAATAACTTTTTTCGGCACTTATTAAAAAGATGTCTGCCATATTGCCACTGCATTCCAAGTAGCTACGACACGAAAGCGCTTCGCAGTAGAGCCTGTGACATCTACCCTTAAACTCTATATCTAATTAAAGAGGTAGCTGCACTGGGTCGATGCACGGGAAGGCGATGTTATGGCTAGAGCCATGGAGAGCTACGTGCCGCGTAAAATATTCAAATTCCGTGATATTAGGCAAATAACTTCAGTGGAAACTTTAACAGTGTCTTGAAAGTATATCGAAAATGTGAAATGCGGATGTACAGTAGTCCATGCACTTATCTAGAGCACTCGAGCCGCACGCGCTGTTGTGCATTTACTGCAATACCCGCTGGCAGTCCGGCGAAGTACTGATTTTAAAGACATGAAGAGTTAGATGCGATCCACGGGAAATTACATTAACGGTAAGTCTATGTGGCGAGCCCTGGGCCGCTGGTCGATAACACTAGTGCAGTCCCTGTTGCGCCGTTTAGCGCTTTAGACAGGTGTGTGGACGACTATACACCATTTTGTTCGTCACAAAGCTCTTAGTCCACTTAACATGTAGCGAATTGCGCTTTCCTTAAAGGGCCATAATTAGGAGGGCGCCATCCAAGTTTTGTTAGTGGTAAAAATAGATTCTATGGCTCTTTCTCGATATGGTTCCGGTTGTTCGGTAGCAAAAAGAGGCATTTCCCAATCACCACAGAATATCAGCCCAATATTGCAACAGGATGGTTCCATCCTGGTCCTATGTAGGGCCGCCCTTTGCCAATACGGTTCCAATGTTGGGCCAATTACCTGTGCTGCTTGGGTTATTGGAGGAAAAGTTGTGATTGAAAATATTTTCGCCACTTCATTAAAACTCGTGACGCCTACGACCAAGCGAATGAGTACTGCAGTATGCTAGCACGGCATGAGATCCGAATATCGCAGTTGTTAAAGAAAAACTTGAGAAAGTTCAGCACCTCGGCCACTGGATAAGTACTAGGAAAGTCATTTAACCATCGTAACCTCAGTGCGACAACAGCTAGACCGGCTCTAGCTTGGGAGTCATCAGGCCACCGCAGAGCCATGCTAAAACTCAAACATTTTCTTAGCGTATACTCCTCCTTCATTGGCATTCTACACGAAACATGCCTCCTCAAACCATAATATGTACCTGCACGCCTTGATCATAATCACAATGTACGTGATTATAAATGCAGGACGGCAACATACAGCAATTAGTTTTTTTTTCGAAAACCATACAATGAAACTGTTTGCCAGCTGTTGTGACGGCTATCTCATCAAATGAAGAAATCTGCGTGCTTTCTTTTCAGCCAGGTTATACTTGATTTCATCATTATATTCAGAGCTGCTAGCGGCCCACAGCTGCCATAGTTTGTGTATTTCCCTGTGTATTGCGCTTTTTTCTTATCTTTGCAAAGTACATTTGCGTGAAATACACATTTGAAGTTTTATGTAGCATTGCTTCTCTCTTTTCTTATGTGCAACGTAGATATTTTGTTTTAGGTGGAAAGCCTTACTGGCCCCATCAGACGGAATTACATCAACGACCATCGTTGTTGTTGAGGCCAAGAAATGGTCCCAAAAAGATGGCGCCGAAAGAGCCCTCGTCTAGGAACAGAAGCGGATAGTGCGACAACGGCATTCTCAACAGTTATCAGGAGCAACACCACCTAGACCGAGGAGCAGACAACTAAGAGCTAACCAAACCTATACCACTGAAATTATCTGTTCGCCAAGGCTGTACTTTATGGCCTTCGTTGTCTACAGTATATCTTGAATCCCATTGCCTGAACATTGTTTCCATGAAAAGAGCGTACTTGAGGTATTACATTTAGCTGAAAAATTTTGTGAGGTATCAAGTGCGGCTTTACTATTTAGAGAGAGAAATCCAAAGGATTTTCGTTGGGTCATTGAGGTGCGAGGTCGTCATTTTGGCGGTATAAGTTGGGATTGCGGTGCCCTTCGGTACTTAGGAGTTCCTCTGCACGAAGTTCGCAATAGTGGAGCCTGCTGGGATTCGCACTTGATGTCTATGAGTCGACGAACCCAGGTTTGTATGTGCAGGGAATTGTCAGTGTTTGCTCTGGATCAAGTCTGCAACATTTTTTTTTATTTGCGAAACTTGTCTATGTCGTGCAGATTATCCATTGTGCGAGGAAGAAAGGGCCGGTGATACGCGGAAGATTATTCGCTACCTTCGTATGGTGCACCCAATAGAAATCCATGCGTCGTGACAACCTGTTTATTTGTCGGCAGTCTCGTGGAATAGGTCTTATTCAATTATTCGTGGATAAGCTCGTTGAGCGTTTTTTTTATTTCCAAATCGGCAACTATCCACTTTCTGATAGCTGTGCTTAATAGGAATCATTGTGCTCATTTGCCTTTTATATTCGCACCGACTGAACACACTCATTACAGGCATTTATGGAGATTCCTAAGAAATTTGATGACACCCTCAATTTCCTCACTCTGCGCTTTTCTTTACCTTACCTATATAGCCTCTCCAGAAGGAAGATAGCACAGTTAGTTCCAGACTGTTTCTTTTCCGTACCGTTGCATCGGCAACTTTTTCTGGAGTTTCTTGACCCCACTGTTTTAAAACGTATTACGCGAATGCGACTTTAATCTGTTGCAAAAACGTTCTTCGTTAAACGGCACACTCCGACGCTGCCTGCCAAGGCATGACTTTATGCTAAGCAATGTGCTTGTGCATTGGACGGTGAATTGCCGCCTGTGTAAGGCGCCAGAGACTACTGACCATTGTTTTATTCTGTGCAATGATGCTATGTTCTTGGGGGACATTTTACAGCGAACACTTAAGACGACATAGAAATCACACTCTACGGCATCTGTTTTTTGCCTATTGAGAAAACTGCGTTGTGCCATGTAATCTATTTATGTTGCTGGGACTATTTAGTCCCTGGAAGAGCCGCGTGATGGACCGCCACGGGGAATCACCACGGTCATTGAAATATTTGCTCCGTGAGCTGGTTCCGTGAGTGCGCTTTGGTGGGGGTAATATATGCTACCCTGCAAAAGCAGTCTAGCCGGCCCCGCATCCAGATGCAAATATGTGCCTCCCAGATGTTTGATACTTGGAAGGGTGGGGATGTGCGGGGGTATGGCGGGCTCGTATTAGATAGCCTGGTGTTTCGTGGCATAAGCACATTCAGATTTTCCTTTTCGGCACTACTTCTATGCAATAAAGAAAAAAAACACTGCGGCGGTAGCGTACGTACTGCTCTCGCTCTCCGGCCTTTGAAGCTATCTCTTCGCGCCGCCGCAGGTTCGACTCCCAGTCGCGGACGTTGATGTAATTTACTTTTTAACTTAACATAATAATAATAATTGTTTTGGGGGGAAAGGAAATGGCGCAGTGTCTGTCTCATATATCAGCGGACACCTGAACCGCGCTGTAAGGGAAGGGATAAAGGAGGGAGTGAAGGAAGAAGGAGGTGCCGTAGTGGAGGGCTCCGGAATAATTTCGACCACCTGTGGATCTTTAACCTGCACTGACATTGCACAGCACACAGGCGCCTTAGCGTTTTGCCTCCATAAAAGCGCAGCCGCCGCGGTCGGGTTCGAGCCCGGGAACTCCGGATCAGTAGCCGAGAGCCCAAACCACTGAGCCCTCGCGGCGGGTTTAACTTAACATGGTGTCGCGGTTATAGGCAGCGGCCAAAGTTCCAAAGATCACAAGATCCAAAGACAACAAGATTCTTGGTCGGTGTTGGTGAGCCTATGTGTGCTCTCACATTAAAATTGCCATGCAACCATTCATAGTACAGCGCTCCGAGTGGTGTCATACGATTTCCCGCACGTGGCACGCAGCTGCTAGCCAAGTTGAAGGTGGACTCACAGGTTCCAAACGACGACATATACGCTCACGATGAGACGCATTAGTGGGCAAGGGAGCACCTGTAGGATGCCGACGCATCTAAAGTGGATCGTCTCTTTAGTGCAGGCTTTTTCTGCATGCGACGGTCGTCTGTTACTTGAAGCTGTCATCACCCCTGATTTCCCGCGTACCTGCCCGCCTTCAGGTGATGTGCCCGTTCAGATAATCTTCAAGCATCGCAGTCCCGCCCCAAATTCCAGCGATGCCTGTTTCTCGAAGCCCTTTCCTGCTCTTCGCGGCTACAACCAAGTGACATCAACATCGTGGGATTCATCGGGCAGCGCCCCCCAAGCGTTATTCGTCAGTGGGCAAGGGAGCGAGCACCTGCAGGATGCAGACGCATACAAAGTGGCTCGCCTTTTTTGTTCAGGTCAGTAGAAAGCACCACATTCTTGAATTCGAGAGTGATTCGTTATGCTTGGTTGTGCTGCCTTGCCAGAAGTGCTATGTGATTCTGACACGGGCTGTTTGGATCGTGCTGCGTTCTTGTGCTCATGCTGAGTGGGGACATCGAAACCAACCGAGGTCCCAGTGAAGATGAACCGCTTGAAATTATTATTTCAAATCAGAAAGCATCCCCGCTTGATTTGAAATCTATCCCAGATTGGTTAGACAGTCATATCGCAGAATCAAACCAAAGGCTGACTTCTATTGTGCAAATAACTGAATCTTTCGCGCAAACAAAAAACTGGTAGAAGACTGCGAGAGCTCTGTCATGAAGCTGCAAGAATCTATTGCGACGCTGTCGAGTACGGTTGATGATATAGAAAATTGTAGTCGGCAAATTAATTGATTGTCTACGGGGTCAAGGAAAAAGATGAAGAAACACTGAATAGCCTAAAGAGTGCTCTTTTGACTGAAGTGTTAGAAGAAAAATTGGGAACTAAAGTAGTAAGCATTGAATGCATTCATCGCTGGGGCCACAAATAAGAATAAGACACGGCAGATGACAATGCGATTCTGTGACTTCAATGAAAACGTGAACCTCCTCAGGAATGCGAAGAAATTCAAGGGCACAAAAATGTCATTATTTGACATTCTCCTCAAATTCAGAACCGAAGAAAGCTACTTTGGTCTACAGTCAAAGATAATCGTAAGCCAGAGGATAAGGTGCAAGTAAACATCGGCAAGCTGTTAATGGAGACAAACCTGTTTGGGATGAAGTGCTGAATGAAAGACGGAAGGTTAACACGCTCTTTACAGATAACGATAGTAGCGGAGGCTTAGATGGCGATATTCATCAAGTTGTTTCTGCATCGAGCTGTACGGTCACCCGACGAAGGCGCGGCATAACTCACAACTGACGAGTAGATAACAGCCCGCCTTCACGGCTTGTTTCTTTCAACCCCCAAAGCATAGAGATTAAGACCACTGAGTTAGAAACGCTCCTTTACTATCTCGACCCGCACTATACGTTCTTGAACACGACATGGTAGCACCCTGATGTTCCTGATGGACAAATTGTGCCACCCGCCTACAATATACTGCGTTGCGACAGACTGTTCCGTAGAGAGGAAGTCGCAATTGTGCTTAAGGAAAGCATAAGTGCTGCATTGTTGCCGGGTATTCCTAACCATGAAAGCCTTTTTCGCAAGATAGATTTTTGTGGCAACACTGTCGTATGAGGTGTGGTGTATCCACCTCGTGCTGCTGATCTTGCTTTTCTTGATGAGTTGTGTCATTATGTTCTGCGTTTTCGGGGTGATCGAGTGAAGCTTATCTTAGATGGTGATTTTAACTTGCCTAATTTTGACTGGTTTTTTATGAATTCTGTCGCTGCCCATTCAAGGCATTGTGAGCTCTTCTAGACATTGCTTTCTCGTGCAACCTCACTAAGATTGTGAATGTACCAACTAGAACCTGTTCATCAGTCTCCAACATTCTTGATTTAATTTTCATTAACACTGCTGTTGGGTGCGTTTCTCTCGAGGTGATGAACGGTATATCGGACCTTAGCCTTGTTTTCTCTGTCTGCTCACTCTCAGTGCATGTTGACACCAAAGAAAGCCCAATTATTGTGAAAGACTTTACTAGAGCTGATGATGTTGGAAGTATGGTCTCTAGAGAGTCGCTAAGGTGATTTCAGCATTGAAGAGAATGAAAATGCTTTGTGGTGCTCAAATATTTAAAAATATTTGTCTCGACTGTTTGACCACGTCTGTTCTGAATGTTAAGAAGAAAAAGAAACACAACCTATGGGTCACGCCGGACACAATTTGCATTAAACGGAAGCTGAAGCAGTTGCGAAGCACTGGTCGATGTAATGTAATTATTGTGAGCATGCTAAGTATCCAGTTAAACGACAAGAATAAGCAAGCTAATGAGTTTTAACGCAACAGCGTTAAGGAGCTCGTGTCGCAGAAAAGCCGGTGTCGTCGGCGTCGCCAGTGAGCGAAAATTCCCGGCCGTGAGCGAAAAACCCCGGCTGTGAGCGAAAAATCCCTCCTCTTCCTCCTCGCAATGTATTTTCTTTCCCTTACGGCGCGGTCCGGGTGTCCAGCGCGAAATCTGAGACAGGCGTCATTTCCTTTCCTTAAAAGGAATTTTCCTTTCATTTTCCTTCCCTTATGGCCCGGTTCGAGTGTCCACCGAGATATGTGAGACAGGCGTCCTTTACTTAAATTATCCGATGGATCACGCGTCGCGCCGATTGGGTGATGGCGTTCTATTTCGTGGACTCCCTGGCAGTGCTGCAATACGCTGTAGCATTCCACCCTTAAATGCGAAGCATAAACGTCGTCCAAATTTCTTCTTTGCTGTTACTTTAGGCAACTTCGTCAACGAAGCACCGAAAACGTTCTGGAGATACATAAATGGTATTAAGAAAAGGAATATTTCCTTAATAGTTAGATCCCGGCCGCGGTGGTCGAATTTCGATGGAGGCGAAATTCTAGAGACCCGTGTGCTGTGCGATGTCAGTGCAGGGTAAAGAACCCCAGGTGGTCCAAATTCCCGGAGTCCTTCATTACGGCGTCTCTCATAGCCTGAGTCGCTTTGGGACGTTAAACCCCCTTAAACCAAACCAAACCTTAATAGTTAATAGTGTGCCTGTCAGTAATCAAAGGGCTATTGCAGACATTTTTAACGGGTATTTTCAGCGTATGTTGATAAAGATGCGATTTCTTTTTCTAAACCAGTAATCTATAATTCTTCTGAGACTGACGCCGTTATTCGTCGCGAAGGAATTTTTAATTTGCTGCTAAACCTTGACTTTAAAAAGTCGAACGGTCATGATAACATTCCTGCGGCTTTCATGCGCCGTTACGCCCAATAGGTATTGTCACGTAGTGGTGACGGCAGTCGAAGCAGCGATGAAGACGGACGAAAGGGTCTTCTAAAAGAAAACTGTTTATTGGGCTGACTTGCACCCAAAATGGACTGAATCACTCGGCAGAGGCGAAGCGACAGGCGTGCTCGGCGGTCGTCGACCAGAATGCCCGCCGCTGTCGGCCGTGCTCAATTTAAAGCTGATAGCGAACTTCCGAGATAAAGCATCCAAAGTTACTACAACATTCCAGAACAACGTAGAATCAGCTCTTCCTGGCTGCGATCATTCGAGATAAATCTAGTCGCGTCTTGCGTCGAAAAGAAAGCGATAAGGTGGTGTGGCGGCAGATTTGAAAAACGAACAAACACTGCAAATATTCGCGGCATTACTCCCCTCTCAAAGAGGCATTGAACCGATTCATTAAAACAAATAATGCGACTAGTAAGAGAAAAAAAAACGCATCTTTCGAAAAGAGCGCATGGAAATGCAGCGGCCTTTATCGCGCATAATACGGCTTCAGACGGACTACATGGACAACTTCTGGTCATACGCGGCGTCGCTAAGATGCAGTCATTGCGTCAGGGTTTACTTCATAATCCAGTTCACCTAGCCGACGAAGAACCTAGTACGGGCCGAAATAGCGACGCAAAAGCTTTTCACTCAATCCACGACGGCGAATGGGCGTCTACACCCAGACTTGGTCTCCTGGCTTGTATTCCGCGTTGCGTCTTCGTCGGTTGTAGCGTCTGGCGTCGGACCGCTGCTGATCTTTGATCCGTAATCGAGCAAGCCTTCGAGCTTCTTCTGCGTGTTGAAGGTAGGCGGCAACGTCGACGTTCTCTTCTTCTGTAACGTTGGGCAGCATGGCGCCTAGCGTGGTCTTGGCCACCCTGCCAAGGACGAGTCTAAAAGGCGTCATCTGGGTGGTCTCCTGCACTGCGGTGTTGCAGGCCAAGACGGCGTAAGGCAGGATGACATCCCAGGTTTTGTGTTCGGCATCGACATACATGGCGAGCATATCGGCGGTGGTTTTGTTCAGGCGCTCGGTCAGTCCGTTGGTCTGCGGATGGTATGCAGTTGTCCTCCGGTGGCTGGTTTGGCTGTAGCGCAGGATGGCTTGCGTTAGTTCCGCCGTGAATGCTGTTTCTCTGTCCGTGATGAGCACATCGGGGGCGCCGTGTCGAAGAAGAATGCACTTCACGAAAAATTTGGCGACTTCTGCTGCTGTTCCGTTCGGTAGGGCTTTTGCCTCGGCGTAGCGGGTCAGGTAGTCGGTCGCTATGATGATCCACTTATTTCCAGATGTTGATGTTGGAAAAGGGCCAAGCAAGTCCATGCCAATCTGCTGAAGGGGATTTGAGGTAGGTTCAATGGGGTTCAGAAATCCTGCTGGTCGTGTGGGAGGAGTCTTTCGTCGCTGACAATCTCGGCGGGTTTTCACGTAGTCTGCGACATCGGCAGACAGTCGGGGCCAGTAATACTTGTCTTGAATGCGGCGGAGGGTGCGAGTAAATCCGAGATGTCCAGCTGTCAGCTCGTCGTGTGAAGCCCGTAGAACTTCTTCGCGGAGACAAGTAGGTACAACAAAGAGGTAGGCTGTTATGTTCGCTGTAAAGTTCTTCACAAGGACCTCATTCTGCACACAGAAGGAAGACAGTCCTCGCTTGAATAAAGCGGGGGGTGAAGAAACCTTAACTTCCAGGTACTCGATGAGTCCTTTTAGGTCGGGGTCCGAGCGTTGCTGCTGAGCAAATGAGCTGGGGCTGATGGGTCCCAGGAAGGCGTCCTCATCGTCGTCCGGCGGTGGTGCATCTACAGGGGCTCGTGAGAGGCAATCGGCGTCAGAGTGCTTGCGTTCGGAATTGTAAACGACGGTGACGTCAAACTCCTGGAGACGCAGACTCCATCGAGCAAGTCGGCCAGAGGGATCCTTGAAACTGGCAAGCCAGCAGAGCGCGTGGTGGTCGCTGACCACCTTGAACGGCCGTCCGTAGAGGTAGGGACGGAATTTCGACGTATCTCAGGTGACGGCAAGGCACTCCTTCTCAGTTGTCGAATAGTTAGCGTCGGCCTTGGAACGGGAACGGCTAGCGTATGCGATGACTTTCTCCAGCTTGTCACTTTTTTGAACGATGACGGCGCCTAGTCCCACGCTGCTTGCGTCCGTATGAACTTCAGTATCGGCGTTTTCATCAAAATGCACAAGGATCGGTGGGGACTGTAAACGACGCTGAAGTTCCTTGAAGGCTTCTGCTTGCGGCGCTTCCCATTTAAACGGCACGTATGCCTTCGCCAGTAGTTAAGTCTGGGGCTCGGCGATGCGCGAAAACTTTTTCACAAATCGTCGGAAATATGCGCACAGTCCGAGAATTCTGCGCACTGCTTTCTTATCGGCCGGCGGTGGAAACTGTTCAACAGCAGCTGTTTTTTGCGAGTCTGGGCGTACTCCTTCCTTGCTAACGATGTGGCCTAGAAACAGCAGCTCTTCGTAGGCAAAGTGGCATTTCTCTGCTTTCAAGGTAAGGCCAGACGACTGGATTGGGTCTAGTACTGTTCGAAGTCTTTTGAGGTGCTCTTCAAAGTTCGAGGCGAAGACAACGACGTCATCTGAATATACCCGACAAATTTACCAAGTCAGGCCTGCCATCTCTGTATCCATTACTCGCTGAAACGTCGCTGGTGCGGAACAGAAACTAAATGGCATCACCTTGAACTCAAACAGCCTATCCGGTGTTATGAATGCTGTCTTCTCGCGATCTCTTTCGTCGACCTCAATTTGTCAGTAGCCGCTCTTGAGGCCCATCGATGAGAAATATTTGGCGTTGCAGAGGCGGTCCAGTGTGTCGTCGATGCGGAGGAGGGGGTAGGCGTCCTTCTTTGTTATACTGTTCAAGCGGCGGTAATCCACGCAGAATCGAAGTGCGCCGTCTTTCTTTCTTACTAGAACAACCGGTGCCGCCCATGGGCTGTTTGAAGGCTGGATGACATTGTCGCGAAGCATTTCTTCGACTTGGTCCCGGATGGCTTGTCGTTCTCGCGGTTACACACGGTAGGGGCTTTGACGGAGAGGTCGGACGTGTAGATCCGTTATAATGCAATGCTTGGCAATTGGCGTCTGTCGCACCTTCGGCGATGTCGAAAAACACTCACTGTAGCTTTGAAGCAGATTGAGGATCTGGTCTTGTCTGTTCCGGTGCAGGGCTGGGTTGATGTCGATAGTGGGCGAGTTCTCTTGGTCAGGCGAATCTTCTGCGGAGGGGTCGGAGAGGGCGAAGGAGTCTCGTACGTCAGATATCTAGTCGAAGAAAGCAATCGTCGTTCCTCTGTGAATGTGCCGGTATTCTTCGCTGAAGTTAGCAGTACTTCGGCCTGGCCATTGCGCAAATGTGCGATGCCTCTTGCGATGCTGATTCCTCAGTCTAGAAGCAACTGCATGTTCCCCTCGATGATGGCTTCAGCGTTAATGGCTTTCGTGGCGCCTACGGTCACGATAACGCTTGATCTGGGTGGGACGCTCACTTCTTCTTCCAGGACACTCAGGGCAACCTGATTTTCCCCAGCTTTCATCGAAGCAATAGCTTTGTCCGTAGAAAGCGTGATCTGCTTGGATCGGAGGTCGATGATCGCCTGATGCTCATTAAGGAAATCTGTACCAAAGATCACCTCGCAGGAGCATTGCAGTAGCACAACAAAGGTGGCAGGGTAGGTATGTCCTTTGACAGTCACTCGCGCTGTGCATAGTCCTGAGGGCGTAATGAGGTGGCTCCCTGCGGTCCGAATTTGTAGGCCGTCCCAAGCCATTGTGACTTTTTTCAGCTGCGCAGCGAATGTACCATTCATCACCGAGTAATCGGCTCCAGTGTTGACTAGAGCGGTAACTTTATGGCCTTCGATAGTCACTTCTAAGTCTGAGGTCCTAGCTCTTGCATTGCATGTCGCTCTCGGCGTCGGGTCACCGCTTCGTCACGTATGCGAGTCGTGGGTGGGGCGTGTGGTCGAAGCTCTTCTGGGTGGCGGCGTCGTTTTGAAGGCAGCCTGCGTCGTAGTCGGGGTTCTCATTGTGTGCGGCGTCGCGGGTGCAGCGTCTTCATGGGGCGTGGTCGGTGGAGGATTTTCGGCGTTTCGCTCTTGAGCAACCTCACCACCAGAGGTTTCTGCCTTTAGTTTCCCCTACGGGAGCTGGGAGACCTTCCTCGTACCGCGGCTGCGTAGCTGCGGCGTGGCAACGCAAAGCGCGAGGTTGACGGCGATGGTGAGCGCGAAAAGCGGTTCGGCGTGCACTCTTCTCGACGCAGGTACTTATTGATTTCCTGCGTACGTTGTCCGAAGCGTGGTCGTGGGGCGTTAACGACAAATCCTCGAAAACCGATACGTCGGTACGGGCAGTGACGAAGAATATGGCCGGCCTCACCGCAATGGAGGCACAACGGCCGGTTGTCAGAAGTCCTCCAGGCATCGCATTTCCTGGGGCTTGAGCGTCAGTCATATATAGGCTGGGTGGGCGGGGGCTGGGAGGAGGCGTTGTGGAACAATTGGCTCATCTCGTGGAGGACTTGGGGGTTGTTTCTGGTGCTGAACAGTCCTTACTGCAGCGGCGTAGGTCATGGCCTGGGGTTCTGTGGCCGTCGGGGTGCCAAGTGCCTGTTGTACTTCTTCCCGAACCACATCCATCAGAGTCGCTGCTTGTGGCTGTGGGGAGGATGGCAGTAATCGGCGTAGCTCCTCTCGGACGATTTTGCGGATAACTTCCCGCAAGCTGTCGCTAGTGGTGGCCGTGTCCGAACGGATTGCACAGGCAGAGGAAGGGCGATTGTACTGCCGAGCTCGGACGTCGAGGGTCTTCTCAATCGTGTAGGCTTCTTGCATGAATTCCTCGACTGTTTTTGGCGGCTGGCGGACGAGGCTTGCAAAGAGTTGTTCTTTTACGGCACGTATTAAAAACTGAACTTTCTATTCCTCGGTCATCTTGGGATCGGCGCGGCGAAATAGGCGCTTCATCTACTCGACGTAACCGCGGACGGGCTCATTCGGAAGCTGGATCTTCGACTCAAGGAGTCGTTTGGCTCTTTCTTTCCTCACGACATTGGTGAAGAGGAATTCGCCGGCAATATCGCGGCAATATCGTATTACCTGTTTCTGATTTTAACGCTTGTTTGTCGCAGTGCTTTGTTCCATCTGAATGGAAAACTGCTCGTATTGTACCCATACTTAAGGCGAATTATCGTTCCTTGGTGTCGGATTACCGCCCTATATCCTTAATTTCAACCAGCCGCAGAAGAATCGAGAATGTGATCTGTGGATCTTTGAATCAGTTCTTAGAAGCCACCGATTTCTTATCTGAAGTGCAACATGGTTTTAGACGTGGTTTATCAACTTTCTCACAGTTGATTACTTCTTGCCATGACTTTTTCTTAGCAGCTAATCATAAACAGCCAATAAAAGCAATATTGCTGGACTTCGCTAAAACCGTCCTCACAATAAACTCATAGAAAAGGTTTACTTAGCCCGAATCAATTCTATCTTTATTGAACTTATTCGAGCATATCTAGATAACACATTTCAATACGGCCACATTGATAACTATTGTTGCGATGCGCTTCCTGTAACTTCTGGTTTCCAGAAGGGATAAGTGCTGGGGATTATCCTATCTTAATCCATGAAAATGGCGTTATGAATGTGGTAGATCCTGGAGTTAAAAGTGAACTTTTTGCAGACGACTGCGTTCTGTATACAACAGTAAACTCCACAGCAGAAAAGAATAATCTACGCAACATATCGATCTGGTTCATTGAATGGGGCATGTTTTTAAACCCTCAGAAGTGCTTGGTACTCAGAATATATAAAAATAAAACAGCTCGGCAACACTCATACACTATAGGTAGGGAGACACTCAGAGAATCTTCAGTTGTAAAATACCTTGCATCTGAAATCGCTAACACTTTGAACTGGGATACTCATACTGACACTATCTGCGCGAGTACCCTGAAGTCCTTTTTGTGATTGCGACGCAAGCTGTCCAAAGCTCCAGTACAGGTGAAGTTGGCGGCGTATAAAGCTTTGTTGCGGCCTCGCCTCGAGTACGCTTCTTATTTATGGGATCCTTACAAATAAAAAGAATACAGCTAAACTAGAAATAGTTCAAAGGATCGCCGCCCGATTTATTTGCAATTGATGCAGTATAACCGAAAGCGTAAAAAATGCCCAGCTTTCTTGGCTGAGAATCACTCCATGCGAGACGCACACAGGCTAGACTCAAATTGTTGGATTTAATATCTAATAATTTAATCAAAGTCAATAGTCATCAGTGCATTGCCATGTTTCTTGCGCAAGTACACGCCATAAAAATGGAAAAATTATTCAAGAGTATCGAGATCAGAGTAATACAATTAAATACTCATTTTTGTAAACACAGTTGCCAACTGGAACAAACTGCCGAAGTGCGTAGTAGATAGCCCGAATGTGGAAACCTTTCTTGCTAACTTGAAAGCCTTCAGTGTGTGAACTTTGCAGTGTGTTCGTTTGATATGTATGTGTATACTGTAATGTGCACACGACCATATTATATGTCTCTGTGTGCAAGCGTTCTTTAGTATTTTTATTTTATTCTATAGTGATATTTTGTGCTCACCCCTGCTTGGCAGCAGCGGGGGCGGCATAGACGCATCGTGTGACGCTCATTGTTGCAGCGCTCACTTCCAAGGTTCGTTCGGAAGATAACGGCCAAGATACCTGCGCAAGTGCAACACGCCAACCAGGAGAAGCTGCTATAAAGGCGGCTGGAAGACGGCGCCCCGACCTCTTGGCAGCAGCGCGGGCGGCATAGACGCATCGTGTGACGCTTTTCTCTGCATTGTTGCAGGTTGGAAATCACTTTTTATATTACTGAATTTCTCTCTGTATTGCCGCCCTGTCTGCTGCCAGAATCCTGTGTTTTGTGTTGTGCATTGAGCCACTAAGGTAGCAGCTCGAGATGGCTGAGCTGGCCCAATTTCGTGACGAGTTAAGAAAGGAGATGCGAGAATTCAAACCTAAGATGGAACGAGATTTAAGGACTGAAATACGGGAACTGAAGACAAGCCTCTCGTTTCTAAGTGATCAAAACGACACTCTGCTGTCAGAGATCAAGGCACTCAAAGAGCAAAATGCAAAACTGGAAATTGAATGCCAAGAACTGAAAAAAGTTACAAACTTGCATGAGCAGAGGATCACGGCGTCCGAGCAGTATTCTAGGGTCTGTAACCTTGAACTAAAAGGCATACCTCAACAACAGGACGAGCATCTTCCTAAGATTCTTCACGACATTGGGGAACTTCTGCACGTGCCCATTGCTGATGATGACATTGAAATTTGTCACCGCACTCAGATGCTGTGCCGAATATTGTTGTCAAATTCCGGCACCGCTCCAAGCGTGATGCAGTGCTACAGAAGGCGAAAAAGATGCGCATTTCGACAGACGATCTTGGCCACTCCCCCGGCGCCCCTGTTTTTATCAATGAACATTTATGCCCGGCAGTTAAGCAGTTACTTGGAATGGCCATATCAAAAAAGAAAGAGCATAAGTGGAGCTTTGTTTGGATCAAAAACGGAAAGGTACTTGCAAAGAAAGATGAGTCATCTGATGTCGTTCATATCCGACAAACACAGGACCTTGATAAGATTGTTTAAATGGAAATGGCGGTGCCCCCATCTGATGTAAATGCCGTTGTTCGTTCCCACAAAGATATCAGGCTGACATGCTTTCACCTTAATATCCGTTCCGCAAGACATAAAAAAGAATTGGCCACCTTTTTAAATGAATTTTCCTTTGACTTCGACGTGATCATGTTAACAGAAATATGGTATACATCAAAGGAAGAAGTACACAAACACCCATGTTATCAAAGCTTTTTCCTGAACCGCTCACACAAAATTGGTGGTGGTGTAGCAATTCTGGCGAAATATGGACTGGGTTTCGAACTGATCTCAGAGCTCAGCATTATCAATGCAGATGTTGAGTGTCTAACTTTGAAATTTCGTAATTACATGTGCTGCGTAATTTACCGGCCTCCTGATTCTAACTTAAATAATTTCTTCGTTTTCCTTGACAATATCCTGGAATCCGCGAACAAAAACAGGTTCAAAGTTATTCTTGCAGGAGATTTTAACATCGATATTCTTAAACCCTCGCCTTCTCGAACAGAGTTATTTTCGATCCAAGAATCAAATGCACTCACCGTTTTTACAGAAACTCCGACCCGTGTCACCGTCCGCACAGAAACTTTAATCGATTTATTTACCTCGAATATTGACGCAAGCCATGTGCATTCGGGTGTGCTTTGTAGTGATATAAGTGACCATTTTCCTATTTACATGCTCATAGAAGACACTCATAAAGTAGCGCACGACAAACCTTCCTTTACTATACAGATTACACCCCTTACACTTGACGCATTTCTAACGAGCATCGCAAACATCAGCTGGGATGATATGTACCACTCTGAGGACGTGGATGCAGCCTACGAGTAGTTCATTTCTATATTTAAAATGATTTATAAACAATATTTCGAAGAAAAGACTGTCAGGACAAAGGGAAAAATCGCTAGCCCTGGATTACTAAAACGCATCTAAAGATGATAAAGAAGAAAACAAAGCTTTTTTAAAAATTTCTGAGTACTAAATCTTTGAGTGGCTTGGCGAACTATAAACAATATCGAAATAAGGTGACTGCTCTTTTAAAACGCGAGAAAAGAGCATTCCTGCATGATAAATTTGAAGCCTCTAAGGGAAGCAGCGACATTTGGAACAAACTTAATCATTTATTCTGTCGTGCATCAACAGTACCTCCTGTCAGTTGATTAATTCTTGAAGGGCACCACATACAAGGATCAGAATTGGCAGAAGCATTCAATAACTTTTTCATAGACATTGTCGCCAATGTGCCATCATATGATACTGTGGGGCTAGATATAAGACGTAATACTGACAGTATTTCTCTTGGACCAACTGATGAGCATGAAATTTGCAGCATTTTTACCTCTTTCAAGAACAGTAAAGCCTGCGATATTGATGGCATTCAAATAGGACCGGTGAAACATGTTATCAGTCTGGTAGCTCCTGCACTTACCTACATATATCACCTTTTTTATTTTCTGGGCAGTTTCCCAAATAATGCAGATTTCTTAAGTCATTGTGCTTTTTAAAACTGGAGACAAAAATAATATGTCAAATTATAGGCCTATATTCATCCTACCAGTTTTTTATAAAGGTTTAGAAAAGGTTATCCACAGTACACTAACGAAGTTTTGCGCTAAATTCTCCTTACTTCCTTCATACCAGTACGGGTTTTTGGAGGGCAAGTCTACTGAAACCGCCTTGTTGATGCAAAAAGAGATTGTTTTGAGTGCTTTAGAAAATAAACAGATATGTATACGTGTATGTATAGATTTTTCTAAGGCATTCGACCGCCTTAATCACCAGCGTTTATTAAGAAAATTGGAAATTTTAGGCATTCGTGGCACTCCTCTGTCCCTTATAAAATCATATTTGCAGCATCGTCTTCAATGTGTAGAAATAACAAAGCAGGCCTCATCTTTTTTGACTATTAAAACCGGTGTTCCACAGGGTAGCATATTAGGTCCGCTATTGTTTCTTTTGTACATAAATGACATCACGAACATCGACAACACACCAGAGTACATATTATACGCAGACGACACGACTATGCTTTTTAAAGGCGACACTCCTGATTCAATAATTCCAGTTGTAAACAGTACACTAGGAAAACTGAGGGCTTGGAGTGAACAAAATTCTCTAAACATAAATACACAAAAAACAAAAGCTGTCATATTCCACCCCAGGCAACGTATAATTTTTATAAACTTTGATTTATGCGTGGGGGACTCCATTATAAACGTTTCACATTCTGTTAAAGCACTAGGAGTTATTCTTCACGAAAATTTGAGTTGGAAGCTCAGATTGACAATGTTGCATCTAAACTTTCAAAATGCATGGGTGTTCTTGCAGAATATCGCTCCTGTTTACCAGTGTCAATCAAACTCATAGTGTACAATGCACTGTTTTTGCCCTATCTTAGTTATTGTTTTTTGGTCTGGGGCAGTACCACGGAGACAAATATCCAAAAACTTTTTCGACTACAAAAGAAAGCAATTCGTTTTTTATTGCAAATGCTGAATACCGAGCTCACACGGACGAATTGTTTACCCGCCTCAATATCATCAAAATTCCAACGCTCTACGAATATTACTTAGCCACAAGGTATAAAAAATCCCATCACCATATCCATGATAGCTTTCTAGACATGTGTGCGCTAAAACCAAATGATCTAACATATACTCTTCGAAATTCTGAATTTTGGTGGATCCCTTTTTCACGCACTACATAGGTAATCAAATGCTGCGCCATAACGTTCCAGTACTGCTAAATAAGCTTATTTTGAACAACGTCTGTATTGACACCTGCAATCAGAAAGACATCCGGGACATATGTTTACGATTGTAGTGTTATTTATGTTGTTTTGCCTGAGACAGCAGATTAATCACTTGACGCACTTCTGTTTGTGGTATATTTTGAGATCTAGTGACCGCCTTGCTTGACATGTTTCTTGAGTTACCAGAATGTATATCTTAAGTGCCAAATGTTTTGCGCTTTATTTCGCACGCAAATATTATTCGTGTTTTTTTTTGTATTGTTTTGTACACGTGTTTCCCTCGCTGCAAGCCATGTATACGGGGGGTTCAGGCTGTTTCAAGTGGAAGTTGTTTCCACTTTTTGCCTGAACCAACCCTCATCATTTTGTGATGAAAAAAAACGATTGATTGATTGATTGGAGCCAAAGCGACTCTGAGTATTAAAAAAAAAGAAAAAATATTCAAACAATTCTGGACAAAAACATTTTTTAACGCGAAAGAGTTCATGCGCGCAATTTTTTTCCTATAGTACAAGATTCCACTATACAATCAATATATCCACAGGTTTCCCGTCCGCAGGCTTTATTTTTTGTTATTAGCGTTTTTGCTATCGGGAACCGCGTTCCTCGTTGTTTTTCTATAGCACTCTCAACTGCTTGATGCCACTGAGGGAAACGTTATCAAAAAAGATTTTGCTGCATTAATTTAAATATTTCTATACCAATGCTTTGCAGTTTGGCAATGTTCAAAATTTTTGCACAAGAATGTTGGACATAAGCACGGAAGCAGTCTTAAGTGCCCTTCGTATTTTTGTTTAAAGTATTTTTTGGTGAGCTGCATACTTGAAGCTTTATTTACTATTAGTTCTTCTTATACACGCGTACTGCGCTGATGTTTGTTATTTTTTCCTGCTATTTTGTTTTTCTCTTTTAGTGAGTCATGTACCAGCGTTGATAAATTACGTGCATCAACCCCCTCCACTTTAATACCATATTGGTGTTGTGAGTAAACGATAAATAAATAAATATACAAACTTGGAGCTCATGGCGAGCCTGGTGCTTTCGATCGGCGCGGTGTTCATACGTTGCACGCATTCAAAGCTGCAAGGCAGCTACGCTCTAACGGACAGCACGGCAACGGATGCTCGTTCACCCCGCGCTCCGTGCGTAGTGCTTTACCAAGCTGCGGTGGCGTATTTTTCTCACTAGCACCGTCTACAGCACGTGTTTCAGCATACCAGCGTATCGCCTCGCCTACGGCAATGCTTTCACCGCCACTTACCTGCCACCTAGGAGCACTGGGCCTCTGCACTGGGTTCGACTGACCTGCCACGTCATCCTGATTTGCACCACAGAGCCCTTATAACGGCGAGAGCAGATGCACTGGTTCGCGCGCTTTTCTCCTCCCCTGAATCCTAGCGGTGTATCTGTCAGCTGCTCTCTGCGGCGGCATCGCACGCCTATAATTGACTGTCAGAACCTGTGACATGTGTGTGATGCGCCGCAACATATTCCCTTCTTGCTACGCCTCCCATGCGCGCAATTGGCTCTACTTCATCTCCACCCCCTCTCCTGCTTCGACCCCATGACGGTGGCCACGTAATCACGGACGCGCCGATGCAGACTCGGACATGGCGAAATTGGGGTAGCTTCTCATCAACAGCTAGTGCTGGAACAATATGCATGTACAGGTCATAGATGCTGCTGCTCGTGATTGGGTCATTTGATCTAAATATCTTTAACACTTACTTCAGGTCTCGTTCTAGGACTTCCAGATTACTTAATAGCATAACATCGCTGCTCTCTGTCTCAAACTCATGCTTGTTCGAATCGAGCTCTTAGCACTTGGAGAGGTTTTCGTCTTCACGTCGTGCGCATTTCGCTCGGATGTATCAAATTAGTCGCGCTGACCTTGGCGTCGTGCACAGATCTCGATTGGCATCAACATCGCGGCTTCACTCGACGTCTTCAGTATGCAATGTCGACAATGCGAGAACATGCCCACACAATGAGCAATTAATTACCAAAGCTAATCGCATGCTCGTATATTTCAGATGCAACTTTCACGCAGCCCTAACACCTAAACTTCTTCTATAGACCACGTTCGTACGCTCCCAGTTAGAATATGCTTTATCATTCTGAGACCCTGGTGTTAAATGTTTTTTGACCGGCTGAAAATGCTCCAATTTATCGCGCTTTATCCTCTCTTGTACATCCAGCGCAACTGCTCTGAAGTCAACGGCGGGCCAAACTTCCCTCACGGCGCAATATTCCACGCCTGTGTCTGTTTTACAAAATCTTTCAGCATGCACCCATTTGCTACGAGTTGCCTGTTGCCCCCTCATGTCTTGTAGCGAAAGCTATAATAGCTTTATACAAGCCATTCAGTACGAGCCATTTAGGGGGTACAACGGCAGCAGCAGTAACGCGTTACAGAGCAACTCATTCGCTTGCTCCTGACGGCGGGGGAGAGTCACCGGTATAGTTATTGTATAGGTGAGTTACGCGTAGGCGTGCCATGTTGCACCCCCAAACATGCATATTATGAGGGACCGCCGCATTTCGTGTATGCAGGAGGCGGACTTGGTGCAGTATTTATAGCGAGTGCAGGTTCAAGCGGTTTGTTTCTGGCTGCCGAACTTGCTTTATTCCTAGGCAAATTAGTGTCGCACTGAATAACACAGCTTGCTTGTAATGCTTTGGTTGCACTATGGCCTATCTCGTTGAGTTACAAAAACTTATATATACTTTCTCTGTTGATGGGTGGTGCAATCTAGAGTAAACGCCGCAAATCATAAACTTTTTTTAACAAATAGAAAACGCTTGAGAAAAAAATGCGTGTTATTGATAAGACAACACCGTTTTCAGTGAACATGCACGCTGACAAAATTACTTGCCGCAAAGCACGAGAACAGTAGGCCCTAACACTTGTTGCGGGGCTAGTTGGTGGCACATATTTGAATAAAAAGTGGCGCAAAAGAAACAAGCACGGGAGGAAGACGTGTTTGTGGTGTCTTCCTCCCATGCTCGTCTCTTTTGCTCTACTTCTTATTCAAGTAGGTTCACGAATGCGCTGTCAGCAACCGTTTAGTGCTAAAAGGTGCAAATGAGTTGCATTTTATGCAATGCATGGATGCTTTTCAGCCATGGGATCATGTTTGGCTAGTAGAAGCGCGAGCTGCGCAGGGAAAACAAACGTTAAACAATCGGAACCTATACTGTAAATCTTGTCAACTGCCGAGCGGAGTGGTGTTGAGGGGGAGAGGTAAGTTCGCCTAGGTGCACTCAAAGAAAAACAAAGGTGTAAAAAGGGTGCAGATTAACGATTTACACTATCTGAAGACGCATGGACTAACGACGCACTCTCCTATCACCCACCTAGAGGTCGTTAGCCTGTTTCGGAAAACTTAAACCTCTATTTCCTCTCTTAAAACCAGCTCTCTTCCCCTTGCGCAAAGGCCGTGTACAACAAAGCATGGAGCCCGCACCGGATCCCCCTCGAGAATGGTCCTCTCCCGAAAGTAGGGTGGCTGCGTTATTTTGAGGACAATAGCTAAGAGCTAGGCTGACTTCTTCTAGCCATAACAGGTAGGCGTGAGTCATCTATGGACACACGCTCCCCACTGCATTGATCCTTTTGATCCGCTACGAAAGGACGCTGGCGAAACTGAACGCGCCTCCCCGCTTCTGCGATGGCCCAGAAGGTGCTAGCACTGAAGCACGGAAACGTCTTTCGCGGAAGAACACGTACAGCGATCTGCTCTGCATTTTCGCCCGGAATGGTCGGCAAAAATGGCGGATGAGGAAGCTTGCCGCATGCGCAGAACGTTACTGAAAAAAGGTGCATTGGCCGGGATGGGCGACGACAACCATCACGCACGCAAATATGCTCCTGGCTGCTAAGGATCAAAATAATAACTAATACTCGGTGCCTGTGCTTTCGTACTCATGACTAGATATCGCTTTAAAAAAATTCATGGGGCACTTTGTTGACCTAAAGTGCGGTGAGGCGAAAGCCGTTAGCGCGCTGTTGCTGCTTGTGTCACTGGTGTGTTTTTAAGATATTAACTTTAAGTACTTGCGTTTCTCGCATTATGAGACTCCATTGAAGCGAGCGCTAGGAGGGAGGTTGCGCTGCACCCGACTCGTCGACAACTGCGGGGTGTCTGGCGCGGGCGCGGTGCGCGCGTCGGTGGCGCTACCTCGCACATGCGCAGTGAAGTACCAAATGCGGGTGATCTC
Source organism: Amblyomma americanum (assembly GCF_052857255.1). Lineage (NCBI taxonomy): Eukaryota > Metazoa > Arthropoda > Arachnida > Ixodida > Ixodidae > Amblyomma > Amblyomma americanum. Next base: position 53,095,100 of record NC_135500.1, read on the forward strand.
GGAGGCCATTGTTCAAGAGCGTGAAAGACGTACGGACGGACGCAGCGTGAGCTATTAAAGGCTTTCGCCTTAAAAAGAAGTAAGTCATCAAAGACCGGCGGCTTTATGGGTGCTTGTTACTCCGTTGACCAATCGCAGCTCTGAACGAAATCAACATTTTAACGTTTCACTATATCAAACGTACCAGAGGCATAAAAAACATTTCATTTATCTTTCCGGCTTCTGAACAGCCTTTCATTAAAGCATTCATAAAAGCTTTAAAAGGAACCATTTTGTTCGCAGCCAGTTTAAGCTCTATTCGTTAGCGTTCTTCATTTTCTAATAACGTAAGATAAACACCAGGACTATTGCCCCCGTGCAGTTCCGAATCACGTGCACTGCTTTTCAAGGAAATCCTCATTATTGCACGTATTCCTTGAGCAAATAAAGCGGCATAGTGTTACACGACATCAGCACTACGTTCTCTCATGAGACACTTATGATACACGAGCCAAACCGTACCTTCCACCCGTGAAGAATGCCCGTGATAGTGTGTTGCTCGTTACAGTCGGCCGAGTCTTGACTGGAATATGGTGGAGCAACTGCCGGCAGAATAAGCAAGGCTCACCCCACCTGTAGCATTCAACACCTCAACTCCTCAACTCTTGAATGGAATATCAGTGATACCAGACAAATACCAGAAGGGATTCAGGTTAACATGCATACATATTATGGAATGAAAATCTGGCGAACGAGCGAGATCGTTGATGCAGTAATTTTATCTTAACAGAAGGTATATATAGTAAAGTAACTGAAATTCTGAATAAATTGCACACTAATTTTTTTTCTCGTTTCAGCAAAAACGAGCCCAACTCATTCATAAACGCGCTATCTTCACTACTAATACTAACAACACTGAAAAGCGAGAATGCAAGAAACTAATTAAATAATTCGGCAGGTGAACTGCATTGTGAATTTGGATTGAAAATTCCATATATATACGTACTTTTTGGTTTAGAGCACTTTGACTATGACAGAACCAGGTATTATAGTCGCAGTTTTGCTTATCTATGAGATCACCAGCATTTTTACATCTGATCAGAAACTCCTCAGCGCAGCGTAAAAGACATTTAGACGTTTCCTTCCGAACAGATTTACGGATCCTTGTTCTCAACACGTGATAGCAAAGCCCACATAATCGGTTTTCAAGAGAGCTGCTTTTGCTGACCATGTTTTGTCGTCTACAAGTGTTTAACATAGAAGCAGTTTGATTTCACCTTATATTAAATTTCTAAAAAGGGAGTGAGGCGACCCACTCAATTTGAGTATTTTGCGAACCTCTTGCGGCTATATTGTGCTGCACGCTTACAGGAGCAGAAATTAGCTTACACGCAGTGGACGTGGACGCATCTTTTAACGTTTCAGCTGCTTCGCGCAGCTCTAATGCAGTCAAGTAGTGACAGGCAGTAATGGAGTTCATCGTCTCCATTTTGTGTTCGAATAGTATCGCTATAGAAGCATCGAATTCACTACTAAACCGGGTAGAAACAGTAATCCAGGCTCTAATATTACGGCAATGCACTGTGAATTCTGATGGAATGGTCCATGGGACAGGAAATAACTTTTTGATTTAAGGGCTAATGATAGGCATTACACAGTACATTGAACTAGATATACGCAATCCGAAGACCCATGCTCGAAAATAAATGAAATTATAGCGTATAAACAACTGGTTTGCCTTCATCATCGTGAGTTGCTTCGGATGATGGAGACTTTTATCTTGCACGCACAAATAAAAGTGAGCTAAAGGAAACAATGTACCGCACTGTTCAACCCATCTTCAACAAACCCTTAAAGTCAGCCGCGGCAGTTCAGTATATATCTTGAATAAAAAGAAAGCGCGTATAATAGACGGAGTGGCCCGAATCATTTGTCGCTAGAAGCGTCTTTACACGTGCTTTGGCTGGCATAGTGCTAGCAGTGCTTAATTTCTGTTTCTGTGGACCCATCTTTCAAATTATCTTGAGAAGTCCCCGAACATTCGAGCCATGACAGGTGGTAACTGCTGCACCAGCAGTGGTCGACAATTGTTTGGTACCCTCTTCTGCGTCATCATCCGCAAAAGTTCAAATGTGCTCAATCCCCTTTGCTTTGCTTGAAACTTCTAAACACTCAGTGCAGCTTTAAAAAATTCATATTTCTATAGCTATATCTATTTCGCTTGAAGTAAACTACTTTGAAACAGAGGTGGTTATCGCTTTCTTCGGAATATCCTGAAACGTGTAAGCCATAAGCAAAAAATAATAATAATAATAATAATAATAATAATATTTGGTTTTCGGCGAAAGGAAATGGCGCAGTATCTGTCTCATATATCGTTGGACACCTGAACCGCGCCGTAAGGGAAGGGATAAAGGAGGGAGTGAAAGAAGAAAGGAAGAAAGGGGTGCCGTAGTGGAGGGCTCCGGAATAATTTCGACCACCTGGGGATCTTTAACGTGCACTGACATCGCACAGCACACGGGCGCCTTAGCGTTTTTCCTCCATAAAAACGCAGCCACCGCGGTCGGGTTCGAACCCGGGAACTCCGGGTCAGTAGTCGAGCGCCCTAACCACTAAGCCACCGCGGCGTGTGCAAAAAAGAAAGTTTAAATTTGGTATCAGTATCCCAAACTGTTATTGTGTCTGACGAGAAATCAGTAATGCTTTCAAACAATAATATTTACATCGCTCTTTTAGCCAGTTCTATGAATGACTTCGGAACACAGGAAGGGAAATTCAAGAAGGACTTTCTGGCGGGCTACTTGGTGCTTGTCGTTCATGATTAAACTGCGCGAAAAATCGGAGACAGACGCAAGAAACTTGTACAAACAAAGAGCGCAGACCCAAATTTTATTCGAAAACGCTTCGAGCATTCCTATTTATACGATCCAAACTACCACATAACTTAGCCGGGATCAAACAAAACATATAAGTTTAACAGTTCAAGGTACATAAATCGCGGACCAGCCAGAGAGCCAATCTAAAAACACCTATGTTCGCGTGCCTACACACCCTTGACACCTCGATAAAAGGAGACCGGAAGATAACGAGCCTCAAGGTAAAAATAATGCTTCAAAGAGAACGAATGATGGCAACGACAGAATCATGCATTACGAGCGAAAATTTGCTAAGCAAAAGGGATGAGACGTGGCACCAACAGCAACAGCAGTGAAAGATGACGGTGCAAAACACACAAAAATTAGCAGAAAAGAAATAAAACAAAACCATATGAATGACACAAAACAAGATCAAATGCAAAAAGTGTCTGGGAATAATTAAGAACGAGGCTTAAAACGTGAAACCGAGGGTACAAGATGGAGAACTTGTTTTTTTGTCGCGCGGGCGGTAGTTCTGTTGCTGATCTACTTGATTTCACTGTATGGTGATGGTTTTGGTATTTATGCCCATATCCGGTGAGCCGTATTGTTAAAGTTTCTCGTTCAATAAAGCACAGCTGATAGTCCAGTCGTTGTGTTAAGAATTCGTCCTCTTGTCCCTCGTCGGTGTTTGACTGGTTTTTTCGCCTATGTACCAAATGGCCCAGATTTCAACTCTTTTGCAAAACGTTTCTTCTTTGCTGGGCGTCTTTTTAAGTGTGCACTCACCCGGTGGCTAGGCTACGTTCTGTGTTAGCTAGGTCGCATCTATCACTTGCCGAGCGCGTGGGCTCTCCCTCTGCCTCAGGGTCAACTCTGAACCCCACGAGCTCATTGCCTTCTTTGGCCTGCTGGAGCCTTCTTCCGGGCATTGGAAGCGGATGGTCAAGATTTGGAAGTCTGAGTGCTGGCGACAGGGGAGTATTCTGCATGACTGGTTACGAGTGCTGTGCCTTGTGGGACGCGATGAACTTTCAGGTGTGCGCTGCCTTCAAGATCACCTCCGCTCGGCTGGCCTAGCGACAGCAGTGTTTTGGAACCAACTAAGCCCACACCTGCCTAAGAAGCAAATAGGGAATGTAGATCGGGGCTCTGTTACGTCCTTGGGAGGAGCCTCAGTGCCTAAGGATGTTGAGGACGTCTTTCAGAATGGCCCAAAGTACAGCCTGACATCAAGTATTAAGAGCCATGAGCTTCTCACTACCGTTCGCAGAGTGACTGACAAAGCGCACAGGGATGAAAAACAGCGCTGTCTTTTGATAGGAGTGGACGTCCTTTTGAAGACGGTTGACAAGGAGTTTAGGCGCAGCAACTGCGTTCTCCATCGTGTCGCCGACCACTTTGTCCAAAATGACTTGACCCTTTTTTAGCTAAGCGGGCAAGGAGGGTGGTTTCGTGGTTCTTCCGACAAGCACGTTCGGGGAGAAGGCAAGGGCCGCCATGGCGAAGAACTTTGCACCTACCAAAAGGAAGCCCTCCAAGCTGAAGATAGAAGCAGTGGAGCGCTTGAGAGCTAACAACTTAGATAAACTTGCGCAACGGGTTAAGAACTGCAGCGGGCACCACCTACATGTGTTCCTTTCTGCCAAAACTCACAAGGCGTGTTGCCCGTTGCGAGCCATTGTTACGCAGGCAGGTTCTTGGCAGAAACTCCTGGGTCAGTTTCTTCAGCGACACTTGACGTCCATCGCAGTGTTGGACCTGTACAGTGCGGTAGGAGAGCTCGGCAAGGGCATCCTGTGGGCCAATGCGGCTTTTCCTGTCGACATTGAGGATCTGTTCTACAGCATCCCTCACGACGGAATTTTTGTAGCAGTGCGGAAAGTTATTGAAAATTCCGGGACCGTGGGGTTTCAGAGCACCTGTGGTATGTCAGTGAAAGCCTTTCTAGAAGTTCAGTTCTTTTACCTGTCTTCCACCACTGTTGATTTTAAGGGCTCCTTGTACCTACAGAAAAAGGGATATGTATTGGCGCTAGCGTAGCTCCTGTGTTGTGTAAAAATTTAAAGCCAAATTTGACCATTCACTTAAAGGGGTTCTTCTAGACAAGCGTATGCGCACTGTTTCTAGGTTCGTTGACAATTTCTTGACACATTTAGAGCTTTCCTCTAATGAGTCCCTACCTGTAGTTGTGGAAGACATTTTACATGCTTTTAAAGCTTCCTCCCGCTCTCTCAACTTCACCCATGAACTTCCTAGCCAACATACCATAAGTTCCTTAGATCTGCAACTAGCCTTTTATGAGTACCTCTTGCTGGGCTAGCTGGTGTAACATTGTGTAACAAAAGTAAAAAGAGCGCTAATTTTTACGCACACAGAAAGACCAGACAGGACGGGCGCTGTCCCATCTGCGGACAGCGCCCGTGCTGTCTGGACATCCTGTGTAGTTTATGTAAAATTATGTTTTTACTTATTATTATGTAAAATTATGTTTTTACTTTTGTTACACAATGTAACCTTCTATGACGATGGCCATTTATGATGCATGTTTTCACCTAGGAGCAAAAAAGCATCGTTGCCTATGAAATCCGCTTATTTGAACATTCTGAAAAGATGAATTGCTATGACTAGTTTCCGCAATGCTCTGGAAAAGTGGCCACCACGCTATGAAGAGCAGCTTCGAAAAACAACTCCTACGTTTGCAGCCAGCGGGGTTTCCGAGAGTCCTCCTAAAAGGGGTAGCTGAATCCCTTCTTCAGAGGGTCAAGAAGAAAGAAGAGAATGAGAGCAGGTTTGATGTCGTTGCCGATGAACAAAAAAAGTTTTGAAGTTATGCCTTATGTGCAGGGGCTAACCCACATTATTAAGTGCAGGTAAGCAGGGCGTTACCGTTCTATTCTCTGCTCCCTGCAAGCTCTCGGGACTGTGCTCGTGTATATCCCGAGACAAATCGAGAAGTTGTACGACGAAGCATTGAAATTTTTTTTCAACAAAATGTTGCACAGGAGCAGTGTATAAGCCCCCCCCCCCCCCCCCCTGCGAAAAGGTTTACATCGGCCAAACTGACCGGTGTATCAATGAAAGGCGGCGCGAATACTACAAAACATTGGGTTCTACTTGTTGGCAAAACCGGCCTCGCCACTGTCGCGAGTGTGGCTGCTACCCGCTCTTCGGCAATGTAAGTATTTTTGGCAGAGGCAGAAGGAGAGAAGAACGCGAAATTTTAGAAGCCTACTAAAGCAGGTTGCATGGGAAAGATTGCGTTAGCACAACTTCGGTACGCCTCCTAGAAAAAGAACTTGTTTTCTTGTCGCGCGGGAGAGAGTTGTGTTGCTTATCTATTTGATTTCACTGTCCAGTGATGGTTTCGGTATTGATGCGCATGTACTATGAGCCGTATTCGGAAAGTGTGTCATTAAATAAAGCTCAGTTGACAGTCCTACTCGTCGTTGTGTTTTGAATTCCTCCTCTTGGCCCTCGTCTGTATTGGAGTGGTTTCTTCGCCTAAATAAAGAGCAGGTGCTTTCAAACGCTAACAAACTAAACAATACAGATTGTCGCATAGCTCAGGACTACTCACCCAACAGCCGTTAAGCAAGCAAACATCTAGTCGAACATGGCATGTCACAGAAGGAAAAATTTAAGCCCCGTCATGATAAGCTCATCATCAATAGCAAAGTTCATGTGTATAAACACGCCACGCAAAAAGTAGTTACGCGATAACCTTAGCTAGAACATACCATTGTCACGTTTCCGGTCAATAATGCCATTTCATTCCTGTACATTAACATGTGCAGTATACTGATTCACAAACTTCGCAGCCTCATCGACAGAACAGAAAGCAAGGTTCTCGTACTAACAGAAAGAAGGTTAAATTCATCTATCCAAGACGCAGATGTTCTTTCATTTCTTCCTGGTTTCAGTGTTTTCCGGCGTGACCGCGAAGACAGACGCGGCGGTGGTGTACTAATAGCTACTGATTGCAGACTTAATTGCACTGTTATTACCATAAACTGTCGTTAAGAAGCCGTGTTTGTAATCTGTAGCTTGTTATACCAACCTATTGTTATTGGAGCCTGATATCGACGCCGTGACGCAGACGCTTCCCTATGCAACCACTTCCATGTTACGCTTCAAACATTAACTTCATCATGCACCCAAGCTTCTGTTCTCCTTTTTAGCGTTGTTTAACTTCCCTGGTACCCCACGGCGTGACTTCACATTAACAACTGAAAAAAATAACACTGAACGTGACTTCGTCAATGCATGCCTTACCTTCGTTTTAGCGCAGCTCGTTTCCATCCCTACTACAGAAGGTATCAATTCGACGAACACACTAGATTTGATACTAACTTTACAGCCTGATGTCATCTCGAATCTTACGTACTTGCCTGCGATCAGCGATCATAAAATACTGCATGCCTCATTCGATTGTCAACTGCATCAGGCAAGGAAAATAAAAAAGTGCTAACACTCTACCACAAAGGCGATTACGGAAGCATAGACGAGAAGCTACCGCAGCTCAGCGCGTCGCATATAATAGATTTTAGTAATGTTTCATAGATACTAACTAGTCGTTTTTCAAAAACAAACTTTACCAACTCATTGACGCACCCATTCCCACTGTAGCCGTAACTGAGCGGCAAACATCCCCATCATTCAACATTACTCTTAAAAGTCTAAACAACAAAAATAAAAAGGCTTTATCGAGCAGCTAAACGCCTGAAGATGTCATCAGCTTGGAAAAAATACCACATAATCTACAAAAAGTTTCAATCACTCGCCGCCAAAACCAAGCGCACTTTCTATTCCACAACGTTGCCCTATATGCTACGCACCAATCCCAGGTAATATTAGAAATCTATTAACCCATCTAACTGTAATCAATTAGCTCTAGTCGATAGCGACAGGAATCCTATTTCTGACCACGAATTTTCTAAAGCACTTAATTCTGTACTTTCGTTACACAGTACAATCATCCAGTCACGCCGAGCGTAACGTTTCATGCTACGGCATCGCGAAACTAATCGAATCATTTAAGTGTCATCGTCAGCCGGCATTGACGGCATCAGTTCTAAACTGCTGAAAAAACACTAAAAACATTACGAGAATTATTGTTCCGCACATATTTCCGCATTCATTACCGTCCGGAGTGATGCCACATGACTGGAAAATAGGCAAGTAAAAAAAACAGAAAATAAAGGGTTCCCCTTCTTCATGAAATAGTTATCGTCCCATATCACTTACTAGCATTTGTTAAAAACTAATGGACCACGTTGTTTACTCACATAATTTATTTCTGATAGCAAATCTCATTCATGCTAATGAACATGGTTTCCGGATAGGTATGTCATGTGACACACAACTGGCTGCATTCACCAATGACAGGAGTTGTAATGTAGTTAGTAAGGCAGAAACTTGGGCTAGTTGGATATTGTAATGTAGAACTTAGCACACAAGTGGATGCATTATTTCTTGATTTCAAAAAGCTTTTGACAAATATCACCATGAGCGGCTTTTTAATAAACTCTCATGTTTAAATATTTAACCCATCGCTCTTGATTCGATACGATACTTTTTTTCTAACCGGCAACGGTTTTTATATGCTAATCGACACTGCTCTGCTTTGACCCCTGTTGCTTCCGGTGTGCCACAAGCTATAGTACTCGGACCTTTGCTATTTCTAATGTATGTACATTGAATACCTGCCGGCTCGCACCACATCTAATATGCGGTTATTAGCCGATGACTGCGTTATCTATAGACATATCAATAACAGCCACGATACCTTTATATTGCCAGGAGGTTTAAATTACATTGAATCATGGTACAAAAAATGGCTGATGTCTTTAATTTTAATAAAAGCTCTCTAATTACATTTCACGGCAGGCAGTCTTATTGCTCGACAAAATACTATATCTCCCACTCATAAATTTCCGCAGTCACTTCTTATAAAATCCTTGGTGTAACTATTTCCCACTCCCTTAGCTGGTGACCCCACATTTAACATTCTATTGATGCCAACCGCATGCTTGGTTTCCTATGCCGTAAGTTGCCGTAACCTATTTAAGACTCGTTCATCCCAAACTGGAATACGCATGCCCAGTTTGGGACCCTCACCAGTCAAGTCTTCCTCTCACCCTTGAATGTGTTCAAAATCTTGCGGCAAGATTTATTCACTCGGATTATTCTCTTCATTCAAGTGTCACCAAACTGAAATCAGAACATAATCTCCATCCCTCGATTCACGCCCTAGAATTTTCTGACTATTCCTCTTTCATAAAATTTGATCACTCACCGCAAGGGAGTTAAGTTATCACATCAGCTCATCGCGTTTCTGATCGCATTGATTACGTCAAAGCCGTTTGCCGGCCGTCCGCACATACTACCGCGCTTCTCAACGCTTTCTTTCCCCAGACAGCAAAGGACTCGAATCGCCTTCCTGCCGACGCAGTGCACCAAACTAAGGCAGCTCGCTTCAAGACTTTCATTGAGAAAATTATAGACATGCTGTAACGGCCCACCCATCATTTTATACCCAAACAGGGCGTTTGAGGAATAAATAAATAAATAAATAAATAAATAAATAAATAAATAAATAAATAAATAAATAAATAAATAAATAAATAAATAAGTAAAAGTCCCTCCATTGAGAAGCGTTACTTTTGCTCTGCAAAGTTGTAGAATTCTGATAAATGATGGGAATCCTACTTTCTCGCCGCAGCAAAGTACAAAGCTGCGCTGAAACACGCCAAGGACTGATTCCTCGATCACTCTTTACCTGCTATGTTAATGAACAATCCTAAACAATTTTTAAGCGTCAACATAAAGACAGTTCCGCAATACTGATTACACCTTCTCACGGTGTTGCGTTTACATCTAACGAATGCGTTGCTATTCCACTGTTTTTGTAGCAGCTTTCTTTTAATAATGTTTCTCTTGACAATCGCGGGTGCCCCGTTTTTGATGTTCTGAGCATGGATCCAGTTCTATTGACGTGTGAGGAATTCTGGGCATTATAGAAATCTGAAGGTTTTACCTGCCCCCGGTTTTTACAACGCTACTTCTAAATTCTTGATTAATGCAAAGTCGTCCTTTTCCGCAATCTTTACTAAATTGTTTGATTTGTCTCTGGAAACAGGTTGTCTTCTCAGCGATTGGAAAGCTGGGAAGGCGATTCCTCTGCGTAAGTCTGGAAATAAACATTGCCGTGACAACTTTCGTCCTATATTGCTCACAAGTATTTTCTGTAAAACCGAGGAACATGTCGTACACTCCTATCTTAATTCCTCACCTTAATGAAATTGCATTGTTCAACTGCTTTCTTTTAAACCGGTCACAATTCGGCACAGCGGAAAACTTCAACTTTGATTTACATTATTTACCTGTCCTTTCTAGCGTGCCTCAAGGGTCCCTTCCTGGAGCTCTCCTCTTCCTTACCGATATAAATGAGCCGCCGGCTAGTATTTCTTTATCAATTCATCCCTCTCATGATGACTGTGTTATATATTGCTAAATTATTGATGATAATGATTTCTCTTGCCTTCAGTCCGACCTTAACAGTGCTCTGGATTGGTTCATGTAAGAAATATGAGACTAAACATTGATAAATGCAAGCATGTGCACATTCCTCGTACTTCAAATGCATCTTTTACCTATCACATTGACAATGTCTTGAAACTGCGTTATCGGTGTTTGCGTTTCTTCCAACCTGTCTTAAAAAACTGACACTGACTTTATCATAAAAAACGACAAACTCATACTACGGTATCTAAGCAATTTCATTCAAATTCATTAAAGCTATTGCTTTACACAACACTGGTACGCTCTAAATTGGAAAATTTTGCATCTGCCTGGAGCACTGGCATTGAGTAACTCGTTTTCGATTTGGAAGCTGTGTAGAACCACGCGGGTCGTTTTATACTTTGAAACTATCATCGAACAAATATAGCGTAACTGCAATTAAATCAGGCTTTTCCCTTATAACTATATCTCGTCGTAGGCCAGTAGCTTCATTATGCATTTTAAATTAAATTTACCGCAACAGCTATCAGAAAGAAAAGTTAATAACAAGACCATATTACATCGCAGCACGCATTTATCACTGCCATAAAGCTTCGATTCCATCTTGTCACCCAAATGTTATCATGACTAATTAACACCTACAACGTCAGCTGAAATCACCTTCTCTATGAGATCACTTTTATTAGGTAATAACGCATTTCGTAAAGCCATTGTTTTTTTTCTGAATGCGTATATGCTTGTTAGGGTCTAAATTTTGCACCTTACTGCCTGGTAGTTGTTATTATTGTCTCTCGCCGAATTTATAAATGTCATTTCCTTCCTCTGTATTTGGCGTTTATTTCTATTTACTTTTTTTATTTGTTTCTCTTTTTCTTCTTCCTGCTGATATTGTACTTTTTAATGTATCCCTGGTTCTCTCTTTAATGCCTCCGGGCCCTGTGGGTGCAAAAATAAATAAACATATATAAGGTAGGAATTACTGCATGCAAAAGTGAAGAGTGGTTGGATTTTCCACCTACGTCTTATGACTTTGACCATCTTCTTTGTTCCAGTGTGACAATTCCTGCTGCTTCTTTGGCTCATTCTTTTGTTTCCATTTGCAATGCGCAATATTTTCGTACTACCCAACTAGAATTTTGTCTTTGTTTCGGGTGATTTATTGTGCTCTGCTCTTGCTTTGTATTTTGGCAGTGTTGTTATGTATTATCCACTCCCGTGTGAAACAACTTGTCCTGAGCGTCATATAAATGACTGAACAAACGCATTTCTTGTCAGTTAAAACTAGGTGAACGGGGCAACATGCATCGAGTGTCGAAAAACGCGCTACACGGCACACAGCCCTAAAGATGAAACGACGGAAAAAGCGAAATGCAATGCACTTACCGGAAAAACGATGTGTACGCCTGAGTTTTGCATGATTTTTGCTCTCTCCTCGAGCACATTAGCCGGCAAGGCTTCTTCACTTGAAAACGCGGACATGTTTCCTGGGCAACTTGTTGAACCGGCGATGCGGAAGGTAACTCAGACTGTTCGCACGGAGACGATACCAGTCACAGCAAGCCTGCAAGAACTGCGCAGCATGGGTCAAAATTTCCAGAAGCTTCCATGCGGATCCTTGAACAATATGCAAAGCGGAAAATTAATGAGAAGACCGCGGTCGCCGGTTTGTAAGGAACCTTGCCTGCTCAGGGATGAATAGGTAATAATTTATGGCTTGCTTTGCTCGGTGAATAAAACGCACAGATTTGGATCAGTGAATGGTGGCGGGGCGAGCTTCGTGCTGAAATATAGATTTTGTGCTTGCACTTCCAGAAGATTCTACCAGAAGATGTGCAATCCACATGACCCTTCTATAGGCACGTTTCAAATGCAAAAATGGATTTCACGTCTAAACTTTCGCCTTCCTTGTTCGAAAATATTTGTCCGCCCGGTTTCCCTCCGTCGAAACACTGGAAAACTTGCGAAATAAAAACACATAGAAGAAAATTAAGTTTCAGTCGCATTCTAAACCGCGAATATTGATTGCTAGGCTCATGCTCTAACCACACTGCCGCAAGCTTGGAATGGATGCTTCTGCACACTATGTCTATCAAACTAACAAGGTACTGATGACATGACTTTTTTAAAATGGTCGCTTGCCGTAATTAAAGGAGACAAAAAGGCGACGCAGAAAAGAGGTAAAGGAAGATCATGGACGCGGGTGGGGTATGTAGCAAAAATACAACATTAATGTGGCAGATGTACAGTACAGAAAATACAAAATCAGAACTGGTAGCGTGAGATGCCAAAAAGCGAGAAAAAGATATCTTAACAGCAATAAAAATAACTCAAGAAGCAAACAAGGTAAGAATGACAGTAATAATAAATAACGAAATGACAAAAAAGGCAACGACAAGCTAAGTGACATTAAAAAAGCGTGAACAATGCTTTCCTGAAAAGAGCGTAATCTGATATAGATGCGACATTTGCGGGAAGGTGGTTCCGGTCTTTAAATGTGTTTGGCAAGAATGAATAATAAAAAGTATTATTGCGGCAATGAGGAACAAAAACTTTGTGACCATGGTCGACACGTTAGGAGCGGTAGCTAGGTGACATGATGCATTCCTTATGTAGAGACTCATTTAGTAGATTTTATAAAATCAAACGAAAGTGAAAATTTTTCTGGCCCAATGTCAGACACGGTAAACCTACTCTAGACCTCATCAAGGTTATACTGGCCGCTCGGTTATAATTAGAAAGTACAAATCGAACAGCAATATTCTGAGCCATTCCTTTATCATGAGATGAAAAATTTTGATTGGAATTCAAATGGCAGCAGCGTATTCAAGTTATGGTGGACAAGAACTTTATAAGGATTTGATATATAAGCCACATTTATAACTGAAACGTAGCTGACCATACTATCTCTGACGACAACATCCTTTCATGGGCGCCGCGGTGGTTCAGTGGAAATGGCGCTCCGCTGATGACCCAAAAGACTCCGGTTCGATCCTGGACGCGGCGATCAAATTTCGATGGAGAAGAAATTCCAGATGCCGTGTGCTGTGCGATGTCAGTGCACGGTAAGGAACCTCAGGTGGTCAAAATTTCCAGAGCCCTTCACTGCGGCGTTCCTCATAGTCTGATTTGCTTTCGGACGTTAAACACCCATAAACCATAAACATACTTTCGTGGGAATCATGTCTAAGTTTATTTCAGTGCGACGGAAAGAACAGAAGAGGAGGTCATATTCTTACAGAGATAAAGACGGAACTGATTAGCGGACCAAATGTTGTTTCAGTTCTTGAGTGTGTACTCACCTCACTGAAATATAATATACGAATATATTTGTCTATGTGTTCTACTTACCACCTGACCTGTATAAAGATTTTGCTGATGAGTTTTGTAGCCTAATAGCCGATGTGTGTGCATGTTTCCCAAATTCTGTCCTAAGTATTTTTGGTGATCTTAATTTTCAAAGTATCAGTTGGAACAGACTATCTGTCTCAGCAAGTGATAAAGACTCCTCTTGATTTTCACCCAGTTCAGTTCATTACAAATCCCACGCGACCTCCACGTACCACTGCTAACAGTCTCGACTTGATTCTAACTAATAATCCTGGTACTTGTTCCAAAATAATTCACTTTAGTGGTCTTTATGACCATGACGTCATTACTGTGTGCATAAATCACCGACAAGATGAATCTCGAATTAACCTCTTTTTGTGGGCATTTCATAGCTGAATGCTCCTCCCTTTCCGTTAAACAGAGCTGGACACTGTTTAAAACTACCCTAATTAACCTCAGTATAAGATTCATAGTTGTTATCAAAATAAAGAGCAGAAAAACGCGCTTTGGTTCTGTGAGCAGTTACAAGAGCCAATAAAGAGAAAAAAACGTTTATATAGGCAGCCAGTTGCTACCAACCTATTAATGTGCCAAGCTGGGCGTGTTTGTACATGATGTAATCTCGGGAAAGCCTGTGTCAGTAGCGCTTCTATCTTCCTATCCGACAAAGAGCAGACGTATCTGCGCAGGTGTCGTTGATGAATGCGGGTTGTTCATTTCGTACATATTCGTGGATTGGCCCAGAATAAAGTTGGAGGTTCAGCGCCTTCCGTGTCGCCTCGTCTCTGTCCGTGTGTTTCCTGCGCAGCCTTTATTAAAATACTAACTGCATAAGAAACCTACAAAAAAGTGATAAAGATTACGAAAGGATGCTATCTAATAACCCCCGAAGATTTTGGAGCATAATTAACCCGCATTTACGTCCTCATCCAGTCCTGACAAATCCTAATGATGACCACTTGAACAGTGCTCATTTTGCACAACTTTTTAACAACGCTTTATCATCTGTTTTCACTCAAGAATTCATTACCTGCTCTCCAGTTCTCAATTCATTTCATGATTATTCTATGCCCGAAAGCTATCAGTAAAGATTGTAATCTTTCGTTGCTAACTAATCTTAATGTTACTACAGCACGGATACACTCTGCATTAACAAAATACTTAGAAGAATATCTGAAAATATTTTTCAAGTTGTATCTTCACTTTTTTCTGAGTTGTTACCATATGGCTCTATCTCTCAAGACTGGCGTGTAGCTAAAGTCATACCAATTTTCAAACCTGGCCTCCGCTCGGATCCTCTAAACTATATAGACCATTTCATCGACTGGCACATTCTCCATGCACCTTAACCACGTCATACAAACTCAAATAATTAATTATTTTTAAAATCACAATTTTTTAACACCAGCACTGTTTTCGCAAGATATTTTCTTGTGACACTCGGCTCGTTGGATTTACTAACGACTCAGTTACTTTAATCTACGCCGGGATTCACGTCGATGATTTTTTTTTCGATTTTTCGAAGCCACTTGATTTCTCAAGTAATCGCATATCAATATTCACTCTCAGCTTTTAGCATGGATTAAAGACTTCCTCACATCTCCAGTTCAGTTCACCTCTATTAACGATTTTAACCCTTCAGTGCCTCAAGTCACATCTGGTGTACCACAGGGGAGTGCTCTCCTGTTCCAAATATTTTTAGTGATTTCCCAAATCGTAGTGCTCCTCAAATTAGACCGCGGCTGACTGCGTTGTGTACCGAGCCATCCAAAACGACACTGACAGCCAATCTATGCAAACATAGCCCGATTCAATTAACGCTTTGTGTTCATCCTGGCAAATAACCCTAAACTACTCCAAGACAAAGCTCGCCGCATTTACAAGAAATTCTTTCGAATCCCAACC
Organism: Amblyomma americanum; assembly: GCF_052857255.1. NCBI lineage: Eukaryota > Metazoa > Arthropoda > Arachnida > Ixodida > Ixodidae > Amblyomma > Amblyomma americanum. The sequence goes on from NC_135500.1 coordinate 53,110,693, forward strand.
GCATACACTCTTAATGGCATAACCGTGGAGACAGCTTTCACTTACAAGTATTTGGGAGTTAACCTACCGTCCTACTTAACCTGGTACTACCATCATCATCATCAGCCATACTACGCCCACTGCAGGACAAAGGCATCTCCTTGGGGCCACGTCGCCGTAGTTGGGATGTTGCTCTCCATTCGCATTTGTACAGGTGCTCGTGACTGCGCTTAGTTTGCGGACGCCAGCTTCATCGGCTGGGCTTTCCCTGACACCGGACGGATGGTGTGCTGACGCCAGAACGATGACAGCCGCGCCTGGAATGAATCAATGCTTAATATCATCGAGCCGGCCGCAACCTTCACCGCCACTTCTGAACACGGTAGCACCCTTCGTTTGGCAACCTGCTTGGATGTTGCTCTCACCATTCGCATTTGTACAGGATATATTTATCTCGATGCCTACGCTTTTCGCGACAACAATGTTGTCTTATTGCAGTGTCATGGCCACCCGACTCTTACAAGCGTTTTCGCTTAGTGGCATTGTACTTGTGTCGCCTTTTGCTGTTAGCTCATGATTTTTAGGCGAACTCTGGCCCGATGACGAAGGCGCAATAGGAAAAGCTTGACTCAGTGTGCAATGCAATCTATCGTCTACAGACAAATAATGCAAGCCTTCTCTAATCTGTTAATAAAGTTTTTGAAATGCATATTCCTCTAAATGTGCCTAGATACGCAAACTAAACGTGTCGATGAACTGGAAACCAAGCACGTGCCTGAGCCTTGGAAGCAACTCCTAGTAACCTGCAACAGCGATGTTCGCAAGCTCCTAGAAAAAATTGATGACCTGGAAAACCTTTCAAGAAGGTCGAATGCATTGTTCTTTGGTGTTAAAGTTACCGACTGTTCAGAAACGTAAGAAGACACCGAGGCTCTTGTTCGCAGGATTTTCAGTCCAGTCTATTGCAAAGCCCACCGTCTCTGCTGCTATTCAACTGATAAAAAACGACCAATAATGACGAAATTCTGAAATGAAAAAGAAATCAACACTTTGATGAGCAATGGCAACAAGCTGAAGCAAACCGACTTCAAGATAGCACGTGACTAATCGGTTGATGTGCGCAATAAGCGTCGAAAACTTTGGCAGTTATAGAAATGGATAACGGAGAGTTACAGTCCCCGCCTTGTCTTCAAGAAGCTGTTTATAAACGATATTTATGTCTGGGACACGGACTCCAACTACGCAGTTCGTCTTGAAACCTCAGGAAATGATGCGCCACAGGTAGAAAGAAGCTCGGACCCCGGGAAGACACGATGGTTGACCCAATGACCTTCCTGCCTTACCACATTCAAGTAACCCTTCTTTGCCGCCACTTGATAAGCATAGTCGTGATAACGCGTTATGTTTCCTTCATACAAATGTCAGAGGTATCCCATCGAAAGCCGTTCCTAATTCCTGGCCCATCGACTCGTGTTCTGCATCATTAATCACGCTCACGGAAACGTGGCTTACGGATAACGTTCCTGACGACAATTTTTTTTTTCCTTAGGCGAAGTTAAATATATTTTGCTGCGACAGGGTGAATCGAAGTGGCGGCGGTGTTCTGTTGGCAATAAAAAAACCTATCCTGTGTACGCATTATAGTTACTACGTTTCTTGAATGTGTATGGGCTTTGCTAAAATGCAGCACTAGAGACATACTTATTGGTGTTTTTTATTGGCCCCAGATTCGGGCGGTGCTGTCGCTGAAGAATTTTATTGCATTCTGAGTGAAGTGTGCAACCTTTTCCGAATTGTGCTTTATTGATATTTGGTGACTTTAATTACCCCCATATTAATTGGGCTACACTATCTGACTCGGCGGGTGGAAGAGAATCGAACGCATTTCTTCCGTCATGCTTAGATTTCTCATTATCTCAACTCACCATGAAATTCACAAGGGTGGAAACTTGGGCGAGTCGGTAACGATGATCCATGGTATATGGGGAGCGCAAAAACGTTGTCCGTCTTTCCTTGTCCCTTGTGCCGTTTTTGCGCTCCTCATATACCATGGATCACCATGGAACCAACACGACGCACTGCCACACGCTCTAGCATACTTGATTTAATACTTACTAATATTCCTGACATTTGCACCAACATCAGTTTTCTTGATGGGCTCTCCGATCATGATATCATTACTGAAAACATTGTTTGTTCAGAGAGAGGTAGGAAGGTGTCTAATAAGAAGATTAAATCCTATAGCGAAGCTAATTTTGATGGAATGAATGCTGAACTATATCTCTTTACTGACGTGTTTCTTAGTAGCTTCTCATCGCGTACAGTTGAACAAAAACTGGATTGCGTTCAAAAATGTGTCATCCGCCCCTGTTGATAAGCATATACCCACAATAACAATTAGGAGTAACAGTTCTGCACCATGGTTTAACAAGCAACTTCGATGCTTAAACAACAAATAAGCGATTATACAGACAAGCCGTGAAGAGCACTCACACATAATCGTGGCTTAAATACAAGCAGTGCGAGAAAGAATACCAGGCTTTACTAAAATCCTCTCGCCTACACGTTTTTAACCATGACGTATCATCTATGCTGATTAACAAACCTCGAAAATTTTGGCAAGTGATAAACCCCTGCAGTCATCCTGAAGTTAAGCACGCTGATCACACAGGTGCCACTGTTCCTGAGTAGGAGTGCGCAGAGATATTGTTACCGATAAACGGTCGAAGCATTCAAAACCAGGTTTAATTAGACGTGCGGGGCGTGCAAGCCAGCAGGGAGCTCGAGCGAGGAAGAAGACGAAAACCTCTAGCCCCTCGATTGCGCAAGGCATGGCAAGTTACATCTATAACAGTTCGGCCGCGGTGTGGCGCCACTGGATTGATTGGGACTGTGGCATTACTCCCCCTCTCCGAAGGGCAACGACTCGGTGCCGCAGCAATGAGAAGCACGAAGACGAGGGACGGCGCATGTGTCCGGCGGCTGGTGTAGACACGCCTGAAGCGCTAGCGGGCGTGGTACGGCTTCATCTGTGCGACATGGATGACTTCGGAGGTCGGCCGTCTAGAGAAGCGAACTGTTCCCTGGGAGAGAACTTTACAGTTCAACTCACTGACTTTGGCGGAGTACCTTGTAGGGGCCAAAATATCGGCGCAGAAGCTTTTCGGAGCGCCCACACATGCGGAATGGGCTCCAAACCCAGACTAGTTCGCCGGGCTGGTAACTAACAGCTCGGTGGCGGAGGTTATAGCGGCGAGCGTCGAGAGCTTGCTGATGCCGGATGCGCTCCCGGGCGAGTTGGCGGGCGGCTTCGGCGTGACGAACTAATTGGGCAGCACCCATAAAAGATGAGGTACTACTAGTCGGGAGCAACATGCCGTCCAGCATGGTAGTGGCTTCACGATCATGCACTAAACGAAATGGAGTGAATCATGTCGTTTCTTGTAGAGCAGTGTTGTACGTAAATGTGATGTAAGAGAGTATGGCGTCCCAGTTGCAGTGGTCTGCGTCAACATACATGTAAATCATTTCGGCGATCGTCTTGTTGAGCCGTTCGGTGAGTCCGTTCGCTTGAGGGTGGTAAGCTGTTGTTTTGCGGTGACTTGTGCCGCTCAGGCGCATACCTTCCTGCGTAAGGGCCGAGGTGAACGCCGTTCTCCTGTCAGTTACAACGATGATGGGTTCAACGTGACGAAGCACAACATTTTGAACGAAAAAGTTCGCACTTTCGTCAGCGGTACCATGAGGGAGAGCTTTAGTTTCACAGTACCGGCTGAGGTAGTCGGAGGCGACCACAATGTAGTGGTTACCCAGAGAGGTCTCCGGAAATGGGCCGAGTAAGTCTATGCCGACTTGGTGAAAGGGCACTTGTGGCTGATCAATAGGCTGCAGTAGTCCGGCTGGCTTAGTTGGCGGCGTCTTGCGACGTTGGCACTCGCGGCAAGTTCTGACGTAACGCTCGACAATTGCAGCAACCCTGGGCCAGTAGTACTTCTGGCGTATTCGCGCCAAATTGCGGGTAAAACCCAGGTGCCCAGAAGATGGGTCATCATAGCACGCCTGCAGAACTTCGTCGCGCAAGGCCGCAGGTACGACGAGCAAATAGGCAGCTTCCGTCGAGTTGTAGTTTTTCTGATAGAGAACGCCATCGCGCAAACAGAATGACGACAGTCCACGTGAGAAGATTCGCTGGAGCAACGCAGCGCTTCCTTCAAGATACTCAATGAGAGGCCGTAGTTCACTGTCGTCCCTTTGGTGTTGAGTGAGGACGGACGTGGAGATGGCGCCGAGAAAAATAGAATCGTCGTCGGGATCTGCTAGGTTGTCCTCGATAGGAGCACGAGACAGACAGTCGGCATCATTGTGCTTCCTACCGGACTTATAAACGAAGGTGACATCGAACTCTTGAAGGCGAAGGCTCCAGCGTACAAGCCGCCCGGAGGGATTTTTGAGGTTCGCCAGCCAACACAGTGAACAGTGATCAATGACGACTCTAAAAGGGCGGCCTTATGAATACGGGCGAAATTTGGTCACTGCCCACAGAATTGCCAGGCATTCTTTTTCAGTAGTGGAATAGTTCGCCTCCGAGCGTGACAAGGTGCGGCTTGCGTATGCGTTGACACGTTCGATACCATCCTACCACTGCACAAGGAACGCACCGAGGCCGGTGTTGCTGGCGTCGGTGTGCAGTTCAGTGTTGGCTGACTCATCGAAGCGGCCAAGGATGGGCGTACTTTGGAGACGAGTGCGGAGGTCTTCGAAGGGCTGTTCAGGCGAAGGAAAGGTTCAGCATCTTTCGTCAGGCGGGTGAGGGGCTCGGCGATATGGGAGAAGTTCGGCACAAAGCGCCGATAATAGGCGCAGAGACCCAGAAAGCGGCGCACACTGCACTTATCGGTTGGCACGGGAAAAGCAGTGACGGCGGCTGTCTTATCAGGGTCAGGGCTGACTTCCTTAGCGCTGACGATGTGGCCTAGGAATTTCAACTCCCGGAAGGCGAAGTGCCACTTTTCGGGCTTGAGGGGAAGACCGGCCGAAAGAATTGCTGCGAACACAGCGCGCAGGCGCCTCAAGTGTACTTCAAACGTAGCGGAGAAGATGACTACGTCATCCAGGTACACTAGGCATGACTGCCATTTTAGATCGGCAAGTACGGTGTCCATCATCCGCTGGAAGGTAGCAGGAGCCGAACACAGGCCGAAAGGAAGCACCCGGATTTCGTACAAACCATCCGGTGTTATCAAAGCGGTGTTTTCCCTGTCGCGTTCATCCACCTCGATTTGCCAATAATGCGTGGCAGAGGATAAACGTCTTTTTGGTGACTTTGTTTAGACGTCTGTAATCAACACAGAACCGTAGGGTTCCATCTTTCTTCGCCACTAGAACAACAGGCGATGCCCACGGGCTCGTCGACGGCTGTATCACGTCGTCTTGGAGCATTTCTTGAACTTGTCGGCGAATAGCATTCCGTTCCTTCGAAGAGATTCGATAAGGCGGTTGGCATAACGGTCGCTGGCTTGCGTCAACTATAATGCGGTGCTTTGTGAGCGGAGTCTGCCCAACCTTAGAGGTCGAGGCAACACAGTCGCGGAATGATTCGATAATGCTCTCGAGGCAGCGTTTCTCATTAGACGGATGGTTCGGGTTCACGTCGGTTTTTATGAAAGTGGACGGTGCCTCCACAGATGCCGGGATTTCGGACAGCGCGTGCTGTCCCGTGAAATCGCCAAGTTCTTCGAGATACGCTATAGCTGTTTTGCCAGGCAAACACTGGGGTTCAGAACCAAAATTGGTCACTAAAAGTTTGGTTCGCCCACTGTTCAATTGAATAATTCCGCGAGGTACACAGACTTGCCGACCTAGGAGCAGTGAGATGTTGGTTTCAGTGATGCCACGAGTGCTGGGGCTGTTATCACACTCTACGGTAACAAACATGCTGGCTCTTGACGGGATCAACACGTGGTCGTCACAGACGCGTAACTTAGCCCTGCGTGGCTCGGTATCGTCGTCGACAGGGCCTTGGGTGGAAAACGACACGATTAGTTCTTGGAGGTTGATAACGGCACCGTACTCCTGAAGGAAATCCAAACCGAGTATGAGGTCTTTGGAGCACTCGGGTAACGCAGCAAAGCAACCAGGGAAAGTAACACCGTGGATCTGGATTCGCGAAGTGCAGACACCGATCGGAGTTACCACGTGGCCACCAGCTGTCCGGATCTGCGGCCCAGACCAAGGGGCTAGAACCTTCCTCAAGTCCGTGGCTAACCGTCTGCTCATTACAGAAAAATCGGCGCCGGTTTCCACGAGTGCGGTAACGTCGTGGTTGTCGGCGGATACTTGAATTTCGGCGAAGACCAGTCGGTCGCAGCGCGTCGTCGAGGTCGTCGTCGGTCGGAGCGCCGCGGCGAATCGTCGGGTGGAGGATCTTGACTCGGTCCAGTAGGGGCAGCCGTACTCCCGGAGGACGCCGTCTTCAGTTTTCCCGACGTGGGGACGTACCTCTGAACTGGCCAGAGGATGACGGACGGTCGGGCGAAGAGAACCGCCTTGGGAATGGCGATCGGGACTGGCGCCGCTGCGAGGTCGAAGATTGCACGTTATGAGCCAAGTACTGTTCAATATCCCGTGGTTTTTCACCGTAGCGTGGTCGAGATGTGTCAGGTGCAAACCCCCTTAAACCCATTCTGCGGTAGGGGCAGTGGCGCAGGATGTGGCCGGGCTCCCCGCAGTGATAACAAACCGGCCGATTGTTTGGCGTACGCCAACCGTGCGCTTTGCTCACGAAGGGTCTGAACTCCTGCGGCACGGAGGGTACTGTTGCGATTGGCTCCTGCAGGTATGGCACCGGAGCGACAGGGGAAAAGGCTCGCATCGCTGGCCCGGGTCTTCGTAGCGCCTCGCTGTACGTCATAACGGAGGGCGCCGAATGTGGAGCTGGGGGTGGCTGCACAACTCGTCGGATTTCTTCGCGGACCACGTCCGTTACGGCAGCGACGCTGACCTGTGGAGCTTCAAAGCAAAGTTTCGCCAGTTCCTCGCGCACAAGGCTTCTTACAAGCTCCCGAAGCTCCTCGGCGGGCTGCGACGTAGGCGTGTGCTGGGAAGCGGCTTCTACAGTAGCCTGACGTCCGTAGTGGGCGCCCCGCTCCTGCAGAGACCGCTCGATACCCGTTGCCTCCTTAGTGGAGTCGGACACTGTTCGTGGCGGGTCACAGACCGGTCCGGCAAACAGCTGCTCTTTTACGCCACGCATTCGGGCATAGCAGGGCCGGCCCGATTGAACAGTCGCGTCATGTCCTCTATGAACATCGCTACGCTCTCGTTCGGCTGCGATCTTGAGCGCAGGGCGATTTCAGGTTTCTCTTTTCTTTCGCTGCTGGTAAATATCGCTAGCAGCTCTCGACGAAAAGCCTCCCAGGTGGTAAAGGAAGCTTCGTGGTTCTCAAACCACGTTTTGGCAAAGTCCTGCAGCGCAAAGTAGACGTTCCGCAGCTTGCGCTCACCGTCCCACTCATTAAAACCCGCCACTCGGTCAAAGCTGGCCAACCAGTCTTCGACGTCCTCGAACCTGCCTCCGTGGAACGGTGGCGACGACCGAGCTTCGTGAAGGACGAATGGCGGAGCACTCCCGCAATGCCTAGTTGTCTGGCTAGCTGCGGTGGATGTCATGGAAATTACCGGCGCTGCCAGTTGGCCGAACTCCGGTTGTAGGCCTCACAGACGGCGGCTCGCCTTGTGGACGGGTGTTGAGTCCCCGCATGGAGAACAGGCGTCAAGAGTGTCCTCGTAGTCAGAGTACATTGGACGCACCCAGCACCTCCACCAAATATGTCATCGATAAACGGTCGAAGCACTCAAAACCAGGTTTAATTAGACGTGCTGGGCGTGCAAACCTGCAGGGAGCTCGAGCGAGGAAGAAGACGAAAACCTCTAGCCCCTCGAGTGCGCAAGGCATGGCATGTCCCATCTAAAACAGTTCGGCCGCGGTGTGGCGCCACTGGATTGATTGGGACTGTGGCAATATTAAACAATGCATTTTCGTCTGTATTCACCCGCGAGAAAGTCTCTTCATGGCTAAACATAGGTACACTTTCAAATATGATCATGCAGCAGATTATTATCAGCGAGTTCAGTATCATGTCTCTACTTAAGAATCGCAAATTATCGTTTACATCTGACAACGTTGGCTTCAACAACAAGTTGTTAAAAAGCACATTACAATGAATTTTGGGAATCTTATGCGCACTTTTTTCAGTCATTGTCATCCTGCCGGACTCCTAACGATTGGCGCATCGCCAAGGTCATACCAATTTTTAAAGCTGGCGATCGCACATCTCTTAACTACCAACCCATTTCAATAACTAGTACCATCTGTAAACTACTAGAGCACATCATACATTCGCAAATCATAACATACATAGAAGAGCATAAAGCATAACCTAATCTTCATATACCAGCACAGCTTTCACAAGGGATATTCATGCGATGGGAAGTTAGAGGAATTTACTAATGCCTTGCTATCCTGTATTGACGCCGGCAGCGAGATGGATGCCATATTTCTGGATTTTTCTAAAACTACTGACCGCATTCCTCACTACAAGCTACTAACGAAACTAAAACATCTTAATATTGACACACAAGTCATTTCATGGACAAAAGATAATTTGTCATTCCCAACACAGTTCACAAATATAAACCACTGCTATTCCTCTTTTATTCAAGTCACGTCCGGCGTTCCACACGTGAGCGTGCTTGGTTCATTGCTTTTCTAATATATATTAAGGATTTGCCTAACTGCACCTCGTCCCGTGTAAAACTGTTTGCCGATGACTGTGTTCTTTACCGTAAAATTACTACTGAAACTGACCAACAAGCGTTGCAATCGGACCTAAACGCGATTGATATGGGGTGTTCTGACTGGCAACTGACCCTAAATCATACAAAAACTAAGTGCATGTCATTTACGCATTCCTCTTCCCGCATTCTAACCTCATATTTTATAGGTACCAATATTGTCGAGCTTACAACCACATACAAATACCTAGAAGTAAATCTTCAAACGGATCTAGCTTTGCGCAGAGACAGTGTCGCATCCCATGAAGTCTCAAACGGATCTAACATGGCATCATCTTATCAACGTTACTCTTGCAACTACTGATCGCTCACTCAGAATCACGAAATACCGACTAAGGCAAGCACCCTGACACTTAAGAAAGCTCGCATACACCACCCTAATCACAGCAAAAATTGAATATGCATGTGCCGTCTCGGACCCGAGCCAGGATTACATCATACGTAACATTTAATCCCTGCAAAGCCGTGCTGTTCACTTGTTGTTTTCAGACTATTCCCTGTACACCAATGTAACATCTTTGAAAAATCATGCCAAATTAGTTCCACTATCACTACGACGAAAACACGCTCGCCTATATCTGTTTCACAAGCTTTATCACCATGACGTTTTGCATGACGACTTCTTCCAGCCACATTGCCTCATCTTCCCTCGCCGTGATCATCTTTACAATGTCAGTCGCCCAGCCTGTCAGTCATCACATTACTCGCAAGCATTCATACCTAGAACCTAAATTGACCGGAATAACCTATCGTCAGATGTCGCTACCGAAGTTCACCGAGAGAAATTTCACAAAATGCTGCATACTCACATTAGAATTTGACGTCCCTGTACACCCCCCACTGTACACATTGTGCTTCCTAATACCACCACTTCTTTCAGATGTTTCTTTTACAATCTTTTTTTTCTTTTTGCGTTTTTCTTGTATTCTTAATTCAAGCTGTTTCAATGTTTGTGCTGTAGTTTTGTTGTTATTGTAGTTTTATTACTGTACTTCAAAATGGTGTCTGTATTTTTTGTTTCTATCTTTTCTGCGCCTTATCGAGCAAAGTTTTGTGAAAGTGCTTCGTGTGTCCGCCGTTGTAATACCCTCCCCGGAGGGCCTTTAGGGTATTTGAATAAATAAATAAATAAATAAACGTCTCTCCAAATAACTCTGTTATTTGCCAGTGGGTATGCTCGCCAAATTCTTAGCCTCATCCGCAACCTAACTTTCTGCCGCCTCATGCTACGCCTGGCTTCTCTCGGAATAGGATCCGTTACCTTTAAAGACCAGCGATTATCTTGCCTTCTCATTACATGCCTTGACCAAGCCCATTTCTTCCTCTTGATTTCGACTACGATGTCGGTAACCCTCGTTTGTTCCCTCACCTACTCTCGCTATTTTCGGTCTGTTAACGTTACACCTATCATTCCTCGTTCCATAGCTCGCTGCGTTGTCCACAACTTGAGCTCAACCCTTTTCGTGAGCCTGCAGGTTTCTGCGCCGTGGGTTAGTACTAGTAAGATACAGCTGTTGTACACTTTTCTCTTGACGGAAATTGGTAAACTGCCATCCATGATCAGAGAGAACCTGCTATATGCTCTCCATTCCATTCTTATCCTCCTAGTTATTTCCCTCTCATGATCGAGATCAGCTTTCACTACTTGCCGTAAGTAGACGTATTCCTTTACCAGTTCTATCACCTCGCTAACCTTTCGGCCCTGATTTTTTTAGCCACTTGAGGAATTTTTCTTTCCTTGCCATCCAAGAAACAAATATACATGAAAGATTTCTTCAGGACGCTTGTTGTATAAAAGATGGGAGTCGTGTCCTATAGATAGGACACCAGGGCTTACTGGTTGTAAAAGAGCAATAAACCGAAGGTAGTGTTATTGCTTATTTCCAAGCTTCAGTGATGTTTAAAAACTGTCACGATGCTTTCTTCAGCTTAAAAGAATTATTATTCTGTGTATAATGCCAGTGAGAGACCCTGAAACAATTCTTCGCACTTGTTATGCTGAGCTGAACATTGCACTAATCCAATTTCGTTTTTGGTTTCTATTTTCATTCGTCCACCTTGCATCGCTGCTGCTCTTTAGCCTTGAGTTTCCTATGCCTAACTTAGTCGTATCTTACGTCGTGCACTGGTTGATAGGCTGAGTGGCTGTAGGGGAGATTAATATGGCCTTCCGATTTTGGTTGGCGTGTCAGTAGTAACAGGATTTACGAGACTTCTCACTGCACTTGGAGAAAATTCAAACAAATATATCTTGTAACCCTTGATTAGCCTGTGAAATACCGTTTCAAGCCTCCATTGAAGTCATGAGTTAGCCAAGAAAATGTATATGAAATGTGCAATGACTCCTAGTGTTCATTCTCTGCAGCGCATGGCCGTTCGGTTGAGAATTATAAAGAATCTGTGTTGTCCGCTCCTCCGATACCCCCAGATTGTACTCTCAAACAACTTCGCGATGCTTCATATACTTGTATGCGCGCTCATGCTCCATAAAGACAATTCCTCATCATCATCATAATCTTCGTCATCTTATTTCTGAAAAGACATCTGAAATTTTGAGACGCGGATGCATTAATCGGGGCCTCTTTGCAATGAATAAAATATTCCGATTGTAATACTGATTTTGTATATAAAAAAGGGAAACGTCGGCGTTGAAAAAAAATGCTCGGCCTATATATGCAACACGCGGCGACCGTTATAGGCACTTAGCCCTGGTGTCCTATATATAGGACGCACATATGGCGGCGTGCTGCCACAAATGTATTAGCCGCAGAGAAAACTTTCTTTGACTGCTAATGCCTTGAGTATCTTTGAAATATTAAGCAAAATTCTAATCGAGAACACATTTCAAGGCATCGACTGAATAGTGCCAAAAGATGCGCTTACTAGTGCAGCCACTACTTTCATCTTCCGCCATCTTTTTTTTGTTTACATTCGGCGCTGCGACGGGGAAGAAGACAAATACAGTGATGCCTACACTCACGATATGTGATGAATCCAGCTCAGTTATTTTTTAATTTTATCGGCTGTTTAAATCATGATAAATGCTTGTTTTTATTCCTGCCCTTTTTATGGGACACACGGGCCGAAAAGACTAGTCCACTTCGAGCACCTCGCTACCAATTGAGAACTGATGTTCTCTTGGTAGACTGTTGAACATTACTTTGGTTTTGTGCTTGCTAACTTTTAGATCCGCCGTTTTGCTCTGCCTTTCTAACTCACTGATCATTGATCATGCTTTGCATTTTATCTCCTGGATGACTCAGCAAGGCAATGTCATCAGCGAATCGCAGATTATTTAGGTATTCTCTATTGACTCTTATGCTTAACTGTTCCCAGTTGAGACGTCTCAATACCTCCTGTAAACAGGCAGGGAATAGCACTGGTAAGATCGTGTCTCCCTGCCTAACGCCCTTATTGATTGGATTTTTTTGCTGGTATTATGAATGACTATGGTAGCTGTGCAATTATAATGTTCATCTTCCAGTATTTTCACTTAAGGCTCTTCTGCACCCTGATTCCGCAATGTCTGCGTGACTGCCGAGGTTTCCACTGAGCCAAACGATTTCTCTTAATCGATAAAGGCTGTATATAGGGGTTGGTTATAAACTGCGCATTTCTGGATCACCTGATTGATAGTGTGAAGATGTTGTATTGTGGGATATCCTTTACAAAAGCCCGCCTGATCATTTAGTTGAATGAAGTCTAAGGTTGCTCGGACTCTATTGTAGATTTCCTTAGTAAATACCTTGTAGGCAACGACCAGTAAGCTGATCAGCCTGTAATTATGTCCTTGGTGTCTCCGTTCTTATAAATTAAGGTAAGGTGAGCGTTCTTCAATGCTTCTGGTACGGTCGAGGATAGAAGGCAATGCGTATACAGGGTGAATAACTTTCCTAGCACGATCTCCCCTCCGTACATCAATAGATCTGCTGTTACCTGATCCACACCAGCTGTTTTTCCCCTTTGCATTGCTCCTAAGGCTTTCTTTACTTCTTTTGTTGATGACGAAATGACACTTTGCTGTTCGCTGTTGTCTCTCTCATTAACGTTCTGACTACACTGGCTAGTCCATAGATTTGTGTAAAACTCTTCGGCTGATTTAAGTATCTTATTCATATTGCTAATGACATTGCTCTCCTTGTATCTTAACACATACATCTGGTTTTTACCTATGCCTAGTTTCTTCTTCGCCGCTTTTTGGCTCCCTGCTTTTTTTGGACCATGCTCGATTCACTCCATATTAAACGTCCTTGTATTGGCTACCTTGAACTTACTTATTAGCTTCGATAGCTCTGCTAGTTCTACTTTTTTTCTTGGGCTAAAAGCTCTCTTGCTTTGGCGTTTCCTGTTCAGACATTTCGTCTTGTGAGATAGCTTGCCGGTATCCTGTCGAACCATCCTACCACCTACTTCTACGGCGCACTCCGTATTGATAATAGGATTATCATTCATCGTTTGAACATTGAGATCATCTTCCGCAGTTAAAACCAAATATCTGTTCTGTAGGGAAATCCTGAATTCCTCTGCTTTCCCTCTTGCCGCTAACTCGTTAATGGGCTTCCACTTCACTGGTTTCTTCCGTTCCGTCTTCAAAACTAGGCTAGTATGAGACCTTATCATTATGTGGCAGCTACACTGCACCTTTCCGACGACCTCCCCATTCTGCTCAATGCCAGGGTGAGTATAAAGTCTACTTAATTTTGAATCTCACCATAGGGGCTCTTCCAAGTACACTTCCTGTTGTCTCTTTTGCGGAAGAAGGTATTCATGTTCCATAAATTCCTTCTATCTGGGAACTCTACTAATAACTCTCCCCTGCTATTCCTAGAACCTATCTCATAGTGCCTATCGCCTGGTCACCGGCCTCGTTCTTTTCCACATTCGCATTGAAGTCACCCATCAGTACAGTGTACTGCGATTTTACATTGTTCGTTGCCGATTCCACGTCTTCATAGAAGCTTTCAAACATCTGGTCATCAGAGCTGGATGTAAGCGCGTAGGTCTGCACCACCTTCAGCTTATGCCCCCCATTGATTATTATTGTGCCCACTGTTGACTCTTATCGTGCCCCTATTTATTATCACAATGACTAGATTTTAGCAACCGCTAACTATTCTCGTGGTTTCTCATAAAATGTAACCTTTGGCATGCTCCGGTGCAGTTGTAAAACTTGCTTATAGTGCCTTAATTTGACCTAAAATTGAGTAGGCTTCAGCCATATGGCACCCGGACCAAGCCGACATCACAGATAACGAATGCCTGAAAAACTGTGCTGTTCGTTCCAAATTTTTTCGGATTACTTACGTTTCACTAGTGTCACGACGTTGAAAGCCCGTGTCGGACTTGATAACATTTCCCATCGTCACAAAGTTGCTCGCTTAACACTTTTTCGCAAAATTCATCATTATATCGTTTGCTTCATGACAATTCACTTCACTCACCGTAAGCAGTCTTCCTACGCCGGGACCATCTTTTCAAAATCAAGCGCATCACATGCCATACTTCACGTTATGTTAAATCTTTCATTCCCAAAACAATTATCGACTGGAAACAGTTGACTTCTACAATCAGAAGTGAAATTAATCCGACATTATTTCATGAACTTTTAAAAAGTGAATGTGATGTGAAATTCTTCTAGTTCTGTTCGGTTCACCCTACTGCGTTTTGAGTTTTATGTTTCGCCCTGTTTATTTTGCTGCCATCATATTCATTTCACGTGCTGTTGTTCCGCTACATTGTGAAATTAGTTACCTATTCAACGATTCTGCTTTTCTAGGTTTGCTAAGTGTTCAGTTTTTCATGTTTGCATTTTTACCACCCTCTATGTAACAGCCTCGTAGGGATGGCCTTTAGGGGTTTATGGAAACAAATAGGTGTTTTACTGAAGTTGCGTAAAGTATCGTAACGTGCGATTAGCGTTGCTAGTAATTTGGTCAGTGTGAGGTTTACAATGTAGTGCGAAAGAAATTATTTGTCCAAGGCATCTGCATGATGAGAGAGGCTCAAGGGGAGTGTTATTGAGTGCATATACCGAGCTACTTTCACCTTGTCACGAGACAAGCATTATTTCACACTTGTTAATGTTTTGTCTCATATGCCATTCCATCTACCAAAGAGAAGTGTTACTTAAATCAGACTCAAGTATTAGTATGTCATCATTACGACCCTCGCAATAAATAACACAGTCAGCGTATAAGTGCGTGCAACAAGAGACGAAACTCGGAAAATCATTCATATATATTGGATACAAAAAGTGGCCCTAAAACAGAGGCTTGCCGGACGCCTGATGTCACTTCGGTTAAGAGAGAATCGCAACCGTTAACGCAGTCATGCTGAGAGCGATTAATGAGAAAATATTCTAGCAACTTTAGTAAACCAGGATCAAGATTCAGTGCAGACAGTTTAATCACTAATAGTTTATGATGAACTTGATAAAAGGCCATGCAAATGTCCAAAAATATGCACAGACAGCACATGTTATCGGGCCAATATTGTAAACGCGTTCGCGATCCGTGGTCATATGGTACGCCGTTCTTGCCAATGTGTGACCAACAATGGTGATGCAATTCGAGAACACATTCATTGATGGCCTGGCTATGCTTTTTATTCCCCACTTTGGCATACCCTGGTAAACAACGATCAACGATGGCCATCCAAAAGCAATGACCCGCCGACATCTCTTGCAACCTGGCATTCGGAGGCGAATATTGTCCGGGCAGTTGGGATGACTAGCCTGGGGGGAATACATCATTGCATACGTTGGTTGATGTCATGCCACTTTTTATGGCCATTGAACATCAGACTTATCTTGGTATAAGTTGGTCAATATTTTCAATATTGTATACAAACTGGGCATGGCTGCCCAATATTGCCCCACCGGTTGCGATGGGTAGCCAGTGTAGCATACATCTTGGGAAGCATTGGTCAATATTGTCCCACCAGTAACAATCGCTTATAAGATATGTGCATATCCTGGAATATGCTTTTCAACATTGTCCTGCCTGTTGCGATTGGCCGCTGAAATTGCATACAGCGCCGCATATTTTGGTCAATATTTTCCCACCAATTCTGATGGCTCGTCGACTTTCATCGTGGGTCTACTTGACCTCTACGTGTGATGTCGCGCGAGCCATGTATTGTAATATTCTACTTCCTAAACCGTGCAAACTAGATCTTGCTTAGGCCGCAGTGCCCAGAGACAGCTGTAAACAGCGCCGAGTGCGGCCGAGCGATTTGGCAGGTATGTGCGAGCCGGTAACGTTATGCGTATATACTTGGGCCCTTGATTAGGAACCTTTTTAGAGCGTGCGCTCTGTGTTCCTCAGCCCCTCAGTTTTGCATCATCTTCGTCGGCGGCGGCCGCACCGCCATCCGCAGGACACAATCTTCCATTTTTGCGCTCTTGACCGCCGTACGCTGGGTTAATTGAGTTTGGTTGAGCCGCAACCAAGCTCGGGCAAAACGAGCGCCGTGTGCACGCTTCTCGATTACCGTACAGCACGCAGTGCGACCCATGCAGTGCGACCCCCCCCCCCACCCGCTTTCCCGAAACACTGCCCGATGAGTTCAGTTGCGGAGTGAACTCCGCGCAAAACGCGACAGTTCTCTGCAAATTGTGGGGCCGTTGCCTCACCTGTGCGAAGTGTGGGAACGCGAATTGTCTGCTGGGTGAGGGGATTCCGAGGAGAGAGCAGCCAACAAGGAGACGCGCTCGACGCATGTACGGCAGGAAACAGAGAACAGATCCACGGGTGCCCGTATCCAGAACGACAACTTTCCGCTTGAAGATTCATTTGAATGCGCTCCCACATTAGTTCTGTGCTTTGGGCGGCCAGCATCTTGTGACCTCGGAAGCGGCGTTTTCCTTGCGACCGGTTGGTGCAGCGTTTCGTGTAATCTATGCAGTCTCCTAGGAAACGAACTTAATTTTGTCGCGAGAATTCCGACTCGAGTGCCTTTGTGATTCTTCGCGCGTGGTCTCAAGGCGCTCAACAATTGTGAGCATGCTCTTGAGTTCAGAGGGCACGGCGATATCTTTCGTCTGAGGCAGTGTGACAAGTATATATCCTTAACTTTCAGGTTGTATGGGCGATAAGATTAAAATGTATGCTGTGATTCATAATATTCGGCATCCAACAACTCACTTAGTGATCATAAGACCGTCAAAGCTACATTCAAAAATTATAACTGTCAAATAGAAGAAATGTGAAAAATTGTTTGCTCGCACTGCGGTGAACGCCCGAGCATTCGATCACGTTACACACGGGAAACTGTCCTGTGGGTTTTTATTTATTCCATGCAAACTTTTCACGCTACTGTATGGTGCCTAAGTCGTTTTGCTGCACCTCGTTATGCAAAATACAGACGATTCACTTGGATACGACCGCGGGCTCATTTTTTGTGCCTCTTCTTGCCGTGATTGCTTGTATAAGATCATCCGTTTAAGTTCGCAAGCCATCTTCGTGCATCCCCAGCACTCTTCATGATCGGGATACCTTTTCATCCGCATAGCATGGCACGATGTTTACTGCGCCTTTAGGAAAAGTGGATGAGCAATAGGTGGTTCATTGCTCATCACCAACTTGATATTTCTTACGTATTGAAATTTTTGGAAGATGTGGGAAAATATTATGAAAGTGTCACAGTTTGTTCCTTCTGGAAAATTACTTTGAGTGATAAGACTACGCTCCTAAATGCTAATGATTAAAAGAACGACAAAATTTTTATGAGCGCCCCAAATGGTCCAACATACTTTCACGCATTGGAGAGGGCCGTACTTAATGGAGCGCTGCTCAGGCCTCCCCTGTTCAATATTACCCTTATACACATAACAAGAAAACTTCCGCGAGGAGTGCACATATGCAGATGAGAACTGCATCTGGAACGCGTCACGTTCGCGCTATATTACCCAGGAACGTCTTCAGTGAGCGGTACTGCACATCTCGATGTACCTGCACCCCCCCCCCCCCCCCCCAAAGGTCACCGTCTCTCGCCAGGAAAGTGTGTTGGCATGGTTTTACAAGAAAAACGATTACTTGTTATCCGCTCCTCCTAGTTGGACAGTCAGTACCTTATGAACAATCCCAGCGATTCCTTGGTGCTTTGGCAGACAGTAACCTCTGTGGTCAGCTCTGATAAAAAAAAACACGATAGGATGAGTGCAGCATTGCAAGCTTTTGTGTTCATAGCGTGAACACGGTGCGATAGCAACTGCCGTTCAATGGTTCTGCTTGAAAAAACTATGCTGAAGGAACCTTGGGCTATTGTCTACCGGGCTGCAAAGACTATCTCCAACAAGCAGGAAGATTCTCGAGGCCGCGCGGAACAACTGCCTGCGGATATGCCTTGGCCTCCCAAAGAGTTCCTCAGCACCAGAAACATTACCGGAAGCAGGCTGGCTTCCGCTTGATATTATTTCCCTCCGGGAGGCTATGCGTATCCTCCTATGCCATGTCATCCAAGGGAAGCAGCACTTCCTACACTCTGTACACCTAACTCACTGCAAATCTGGCTATGGCGAAGCTGTGCAGCTCCTCCCCCCGCACACACTATTAATCAGCCACTGAAACAACCTGTGTTCTTACCCCCCTGAACAGTCTCGCCTCTAAAGGTGAAGAAGCTTATTCAAGGTGTTAGTGCAAATAGTCGCATGTCACAGGCAGCGCTTCTGCAAGCTACTATAGCCTGCTTAACCAAGGAATATACAGCACACCCAACTCTTCACCGACGGTTCAACTACTCAACAAGTCTTCCTGTGGCCTTTATGTGCCCTCAACAAGCCATGTCCTTTCTTACCGGTTGCAGCGGAAGACATCCTCTACGACAGCTGAGCTTCATGGCCTCCAAGCTTCTTCTTACAGCCTGCGCCACACCTCCGGCCGATTACCTTTACCGACTCTAAAGCATCTCTGCAGATGCTACACAACCGGCTAAAGAACCCCAATCATCAGCCCATGTACCATGACCTCGGGTATCTACATCATTTGGCTATTGCCGCAGGCCACTGCATAACAGTTCAGTAGATACCAGCACACTGTGGCATTCTGGCCACTGAAAAAGCAGATGAAGCGGCCCGTAGGGTATGTGCCATATACCTGGGGTGAAGAAGAACAAGACCGCCAACACCAGTATACATACGGACTTTCTTCAAGAAATCTGACGCGTTCCAAATGTTCTAAACGAGTTGCTTCTGAAGAAATGTGTCGGCTCTGGAGCTTGCCGACAGATCACAACCAATTTCTTTGCTAATTCAACACCCACCTCGGATCAAGAACCGCACCCAGAATTCCTTAATTGCCAACAGGAAACACTTTATCATTGACTTCGCCTTAACGCTGCATTTACAAAGGGCTTGCGATAACGTTTCGCTCAAATGAGCACTGCGCTTTGTGGAAGCTGTGGCTCGATCGAAACTCTGAAAATATCCTGATTGTGTGCCCTGCGCATTCTGACAAGTGTGCGTACTATGAACACTGCGAGGAGCTCTCTCCAGCGCCTCTAACAAGGGACTGTGTTATATCTCGCTTACCCTGCCCTAGGCAACATAGACATGCAATGAACATTTTATTTGCATATATAAAGGACATTTGACATCATGACAAGCTCTAATTTCACCGTGCATGTTATTCTCATACATTCTTCGTGCAATGGACTTTGTTAGCCGCTTTTTCGGACTATGCACTTCATAATTGCATGTGTCACATTATTATTCGCCGATGCACCTTACTACGCATTTAATAGCAACAATTTATCTTCTCCCATTTTATATTTGTTTCGTATTGCCAATCCGCACCGCTCTTCATCCGCCTTTATCTCCCAAATTCTTTTCGCTACGTAATGTAGCGTGTCAGCGAATTTTAAACGCCGGCTAAAGTTTATTTTTTCATAAAAATGTTTCTTTCTGTTTCTGATGTGTTCGAGTATGCCGTTCGCATTTCTATAAAAAATATTGATGTTACGAGCAAAGCTTCAATATTTTGTTATTGCGCAGTTCTACATCTAGCCATATTAAACTTGAAGCTTGACCAGGGTGGTTTCATAGGCTGCAATGAGCAAGAGGAAAGGGTGGGACCGTTTCCATTTTCGGAATCAAAGTTTTTCTTTTTTCACGTTTAGGGATAATTTCTAACCATATTTGCAGCGGCTGCCAGCTCCTCAATGCTACTCGGAGAGAACAAGGAGAGCAGTCTGGGTTTTAATTTTTTGTTGCTTGCATGCAGGGACAAAGGCAAATAGATAGCACGTGGACTCCTCCACTTCTATCTAGCGCCGTGTTTTTTGCGCTCCTTTTTTTTGTTCTGTAAAGATTGTTTGCCACTAGCACCGTATCGGTAAGTGTCGGCCACGCTCAGAGAGCTTCAGGCACGCTATTAGAACCACATTTTTTAAAAAATGTCAGTAGCTTAGCTCGGCTATGCCAGGATATATGTAGCGAAAGCAAGTGTTAAACTCCCCGGTTCGCCTTGTTCGTATATTCCACAACGTATGAAGCACAGGCATAAACGTCCGGTATGACCTGTAGGTCCATGTTTAATTTCAGCACCGAGGCTATCCAAGGATTGAAGGGTTCGCGTCACTCTTACGCCTAATCTCCAGGCTAACGGAACGTTGTTCTTCGGTTTCTTGAGCCCGCCGCTGAAGTCTCTTGGTCGCATTCCATCGCTCATCACGGGCCGTCTTCAATGAAGCAGGACCCAGGTCTCTCCTCCGGCTGCTGTCGCTGCTGCTGGCGGTCGAGACACCGGACGTTAAACGTGCCTGTCTCGCGGCGGCATATTCTCGGCGGCGTTTAGCCAGTCGTTCAGCGCGCTGTTCGTCTGTTTCCTGGGCGATTCGTTTCCTCTTCATCTCCTTCCGCTGTCGATTCCAGGCCTCCTCCAGCTTATCAGAATGGTCGCCGTCCATACTATCGCCTCAACTGTGGTTGCGGCGAACGATAGCTCCCCTTTTCAATCCTGTGACATCATATCACGCATGCGACGCAGCTGTCGAAGCGAGCGGAGGCGAACGCAACGACGAGGAACGCGGTGTCACGTCCTACCAAACAGCGGCGGCGGCGAGGTACGCGGTGTGACGTCATGCCAGATGGCGCGGCGAGCGCGCGAAGCACAGTAACCTTCCACGGCGAGGCGCGCATTGTGACGTCACGTGCCTCGATGGAGTACCGCCACAGCGAAATCGGGAGTTTGCGGCCAATAAAGCTTTCGCTTTAAAACACTCCTTGGCTTCGTGATGAGTCCTTAAGACCTGCTCAAGTTCCTGTGGTGAGTTTTTAAGCACGCTTTAGTAAGGAGCCCTTGCTGAGGCCTTCCTTGCAGCGTCCTTTTTTATGTTAGGCTGAACAATAACTTCGCGATTCACTCCCCCGCTTTCTGCCCTGCGCGCATGCTTCAGTGCACAAGCACAGAAACTGCACGCGTGAGTAGTGCGATTCCGGCAGTATCGATGACACCGAATAGAATATGGTAGCTGCGTCCACTCTCGGCGCTGTTTACGCGATCTGCAGGCTCAACGACTTCCAAATGTGTTGCACAGAAATTCAGTCGATTGCTGTAGTGGAGGCAGAAGCCAACAATTACGTGCTGGTTGGCTTTGCCGCGCAATTCTCTCGCGAGAGAAGAGCAGCTTGAATGAACGGGACAGCTGTGCGATACATGCATGCCAGTGTAGAGTTACTTGGATAAACAAGGTAAATCAGGCAGTTTTGTCGGGATTGGCAACGGTTGATTCCCCAGAGTGATTCACCATTGAAAAGTCGTTCTTCATGAGCTCACACTGCTGTGCGATGTATGCGCACGTTAAAAATCTCCTAGTGGTCAAAATTATTCCGGAGCCCTCCACTGCGGCACCCCTTTACTTTCTTCTTTCACTCCCTCCTTTATGCCTTACCTTGCGGGGCGGCTCAGGTGTCTAACGATATATGAGACAGATACTGCGCAATTTCCTTTCCCCAAAAAGCCAATTATTATTATTATGAGCTCACACGGGTCTTCAATGTTTTTAGCGCGAAAGCACTAATGAACACGGTTCCAACCAAAATTATTGTGTGAAGTCAGACCATGAGGGTGACCTTGGCCCACATGAAGAAACAAAATAAATGTTGCCGCGACTGGGTTTCCAAGCCCCGGTTGCGAGAACAGATCAGCTTCGCTGGCTACTGCACGAGTGCACTATGCTCTCGCCACTGCACGGGAGCGGAGAGCTATCGCCGCTGCCGATCACGCCTCTTGTTAAACTAAACGCAGGCAGAACCTAAAAAGAAACCATGAGCCAACCAGACTAAGGACATGTTTTCGCATGTCGACTCGGTTTAACCCTGTTAAAACCCTAACACTTTTTTTTCTTTTCAGGGATGATCGCTGGGCGCGCTCCAGGTCAGCCGCAGTGCATCTGCCTCGCCGGCGTGAGCAGGCAAACAGCACAGCGTGAGATCAGCAGCACGTTGTTCCAGCTAGCTTCTGTAGCTGTTGCAACGTCGCGTTTAACGTCAGTGAGTTTTCAGATCACGTTTACGGCATTTTTAGGAAATAAGCAGCTGGAAACAGTCGCTGTAAAACATGAAGACTTCATGGACATGCAGAAAAATGTCACGAGCAGGCTGACCATAAATTCCAGAGCAATGACCGATACCCACAAGGGACCACATGTAGTCGTAACAGCTCGAACTAATGTGTCAAAAAGTCGCCTCGAGATCACTGTTGGTTCTCTTTTTTGGTAAAATGGGATCACCGTGATAAAGGCTGTATTGATAAATTTGCAAAAATACGTTTGTAGGTACAAAAACGTAAAGTACCAGTTTGCGATCATAAAACGCAGTTGGGGTCGAATGTTGAAATCTCACGAGATGCAGCTAAGTCATGTTCCTCTGCTCTTGTAAAACCGAGTATGCTGGTTCGGGCAATGTTTTTGTGCCTGTTTCTATACGTCATTGGTGCAGGTTCTCATGGCTGCATGGCGATACTTCCGTATTACTCCGCGCTCTTAACGATAAATTTCCACAGCTTGCGCCTATGTATCGCAACTATATCTAAATAGGAGAAATATCGGCGAGAACGGATAAGAGCTTGTGCAGTTGAGAGCACTTAATCTAATTCGTTGTGAGGCAAAAGAAATTAGCGCTGCAGTTTTGAATGCAAACGACAGCGATTGGAATTCGTATTAGAATACTTCTTTCTTTAATTAAGGAGCAAGCGAACAAGTTATGATTTTCTTTGGTTATGTGTTACGTTTAGGTTACAACCCTTGAGGTTTGCCGTGGAATTCGCTGTTTACAAAGCTGCATTTGAGACGGGCCGTGAGGTGCAGGACATTGAACCGTTCAGAGAATGAAATTACGCTAAATGAAAAGCTACTAAATGATACCTCCCTTCTTTGGATGTCTGTTGGCTTTTTGGTAGCAGTTTGAGGTGTTTTCGAGGCGACTGGCCGTTTAAAACACCTCCACATGCGCTGAGAAGCGAACCGGTAGCTGGTGTTCTGTACCATTGAGCGATCGGAATTGCGCTGCTTCTTGTGGCTCCTGGTCGTCGATTTGCTTCCCAATGCCAACGTGTACACTGCAAGCTAGAATAAACCCAATTGGGAGTTTAAATGGTTGGCATCGCCCTTTAGACTCCATATGTGAAAATATTTACTCCATCAATATGGAGTAAAAATGTTATCAATGACCTATTTTACCCCCCGCAATCAATAATGAGGCATAAAAAAGAATTCTCATAATTACCATGTTTAAATGCTGCTTCCTTGTCTCAGTGCGCCAAAGTCCCTAATGGAGTAAAAAAAACACCATTTTGCACCATTCGCTCCGCCACCTAGCGTCTCGTCTGCTTGTAGTCAGTCGTCTGGCATTGGCAGTGAGTAACGACCCCTGGTTACCATCGTCAGTGGACCTCTGCTCACCTCTGCTTATTCAGAGACGCCTGCCGGCACACGATATCGGCTTGTCGCCGTTTTCCGCTACAGTAGGCTACATAATAAACTGCTCATCTGAAGCCTCCAGTGCTCTAACCATACGTGATCTTCCTTTGTTAGTGTCGCCACCCCGTTACAGTCCCCGCTTCGGCCTAATTCTCAATTTTTTCAATGCGGTTTTTTATCGCGGTGTGTTGCAGCAGATTGTAATGCGTTGTATGAACGTGGAACTGTGAGAGTATATAGTTTCCATGCTGATCTATTGATTATGAGGCTACATTTTCCTCGGTCATATTGAAAAGCCAAGCCTTAAAGAAGTGAATATAAAAGCAAACATTGCCATACCAAACAACCTTCAGGGATGTTTTCATTTTCAACTTGTTCTGCTCTGGTTTTTGTCAAGTACAGCGGGGTGCATGACTGTGAAAGCTACTCCGTGACTCCTTTTGAGTTTTTTACTATGTATTCTAATGTTACGTCCCTTTATCTAGGAACATAGCCTACGAAACGAGCTCATACAGCAAAAACAGACAAGCAGACGACCCCTGCAGCCTCAGCCAACGCTGCAGCTGGGCTTGCAAATGACGAAAATAACGTGCGGCGCAGGGCCAAATTAGGACAGCGCAGTTTCCCCAGCTGGGTTGTGTGCGGCTTCCGCAGTTACAGCCCGTTTCCGCCGCCGGAACTGCTGTAAGAATGAGGCTGAATGAGGATAAATAAACATAATGCCATTTCCGGCTTCATTTCTGTGGGCGCTAAAACATTTACTTCCTTGTATTCCTAAACATCTCCCTTAAACAGAGTAAATAGAATACTCTATTTATATGGAGTAAATATAACCTCATTTTGGGTGCGCGATAGAGGGCAATTCATTTACTCTCAATTGGGCGTTTTTTTGTTGACCGTGTAGACAAGTAAACAAAAAAACACCCAGATGGGAGTAAATGCCCTTAACATGCCATTAAACATGGGGTAATGGCATGCTAGTCGAAGTGAGAAGAAATGGGTGGAGAGTTAAGAGAGCACTGCACCCAGAGGCCCGCACCTCAAGGATAATGCAAGGGCTTATGTTCCAAATATACAATCATCCGGTAAAATCGATTCCCAATTTTCGGTGCTGTACGAGTGAACGGCAGCCCAACCCGCAGACCCTGGTATCACGGCAGCCGTGGACTGTTGCTCGCCGTTGGCCGACATTTGTCGCCGACTGGCGGCGCCGCTTGGAATGCTGAAGGCGTCCATGGACGCCTGCGTGGTGCGAGTACTCGCCACCGCTAGGCACTTCTCAGGAAGCTAATAACAGCGGTAAGCTTTCGGAATGGGCAATATATTTTTTGCAATGGCCTGTCGGCGTTCCCTACTTTCATATCGCACCGAAGCAGATATATGCAAGAAAGGTTACCTTCAAACATTGTCGAAAATTTCTTTGCAATTCGTGCCCCGCCCATGTCCCCATCTGTTTCTAGAATTGAGGTGCGATGCCATTAAGTGCGCCAGCCATTGCCGCTCACTGCTTCGTTTTGCGTAATTCGTATTCTATTGCTTTAAAGGGCTGCGGCATTGTCATATTGTTATATTGTTAATATCAATTCAAGACTCCTTAACGTGGCTGTGTACCTGGCCGTCGAGAATTCTGCGAAAGTGATGCGCATGGGAACGAAACACGTGGTTGCTGGCAGCAGCGCACTAAACTTACGATCCGCAACGTGACGCAAACGCTATTGCTTTCACAGCCCAGCATAAAGGGCTAATACGGCTTTATGAATGAATTGTTTGTTTTGCTAATCACCCCACTGACTATTCTCTGAAGCCCAAATGAAATGCACTTTTGACTGTTACAGAAGACTTCAGGGCGAAATATGCATGTCACCGATAACATTAAAGCCGTATCAGTAGATCCGCTTTATATCTAGCCTAAAATTTCAAGCCTGTCTTCAATATACAAAATACAAATACCTTTATTTCAACATCAGGGATGTTAGGGTTGCACCCAAAAAGCCTATAATTGAGTTGACAGAGGGGCACACCCCCGTACATTATAAAAACCGGCAGCAACAGAACACGAACAGAATAAAAAAAAATACAGCGCTTAGGTAAACATCATGTGGAATAAAAAAATAGTGAACATCCTCTAGGAATAATAAATAAGTGAATTCGGCAGAACTAACACACGGGCGGAAGAATAAAGAAAAAGACTAAAGTGCATAGGTAAACATCATGTTCAAATAAAAAATTAGTGAACATCCTCTTGGAATAATAAGTAAGTGAAGTCGGCGAAATGAACAAAAAACGCTCAGGAACACTGAAAATGCAAAAAGAAAAATAACAATAAGAAAACAAAAAGGGATAAAGGAGGAGCAAACTTGCAGCAAGAAAAAACCGTAACATTAGGTCCTCAGAGCTCATTGTGCCAATTAACGAGAGTTGGAATTATATGTCGGAGCATTTGGCGACCGTAATATGTACGAAAGGATGGCAGATACCAGGCGTCGTTGTTATGTGTTGGGTATTAATTAGCTTTGGGCCGTGGTCAGCTGTGCCATCAAAGAATGCGTCATGATTTTTTCGTTTTCTTTCATATCGTTTACTTAACAATAATTTATATTGGTCAACAATTGAAGTAAATTTTAATGATGCGAAAAGAGGTTGATGTGAGCAGTAAACGGGGCATTTAAAAAATTGCAATGACACGAATAATCTTTTTCTGTATTTTCTGTAAGCTATATGTATTTGAACATGCGGCACCCCACGCCATATGACAATATGAAAGGTTAGATAGAAATAGTGCATTATAAAATAAATGTCTCACACTCAGAGGTAATAAAGGGCGGACTTTGTATAACACGCCTGTGCATTTTGCAAGTTTTTGAACCAGATTGTCGATGTGTGTGTCGCATGAAAGATTGCACTGCAGTATCACACCTAGACACTTTACTGACGCCACTATTTGAATGCTTTGAGAACCAAGCGTTAGTGTAGGTCAATGTTCTAGCGGTTTATTCTTAGGTGTAAAAAGTGCAGCTTTAGTTTTGTTAGCGCTAATTTTAATTAAATGTTCAGTACTCCATTCGACCAAATTGTGGAGTTTAATTAGCGTTTAATGTCAAGTCACTAAGTGTTTCCGTGCTAAAAATATGCTGACGTCGTCTGCATACATTATACATTCAGCGCTGTTGTCAATGTTCACAATGTCGTTAATATAGATGTTAAACAGTGAGGTCCAAGAATACTGCCCTGCGGCACGCCAGAATAAATGGATCTAAAGTGCAATGAAGAATTGTTAATTATATCTCGTTGCTGGCGGTGCTCTAAATGTGTGATTAAAAGCTTATATCACTCCGTATATGCCAGTATTAGTTATAGCGAGGTCCTGAAAAGAGCATAAAGAATTGTGCTACACCCTTCAGGTGTATCCTAGCTAATTTTATCATTCGCCCGTGTCCCTCTCGACATGCATGAAGTTGGCATAAAACTGTTAACCACATAATCCCTGGGTAAGAACTTGGCAAATCTGCCTTTAAGCACCTTCACAAATTTTGCATGCAGACGACATAAATAAGCTGTGCCCTAGAAAAATAAGTGTTATCGTATTTTGCTGGCCCGTCATTCAATGGTTTCTCTTTCCGCTGCTTCCCGCTTGGCCAACGATGGCTCTGGTGAAGATCCATGCCGGTGTTTTGCAATACTACCCCGCGATTTTTACTATTGACGACAATGTACTATTCACGTGTTCACTTGTTTAGGATCTTTGAACAAACGTTTTTCTTTTCAGGAACTGAAGCGACGAGCATGTGTCGCGGGTACTCCTTTTTATCAGGAACAAATGAAACTCTGATGTTGCTAACTGTGCCTCACAATGAGATCGTTAAATTTTAGTT
This sequence comes from Amblyomma americanum, assembly GCF_052857255.1. Taxonomy (NCBI): domain Eukaryota; kingdom Metazoa; phylum Arthropoda; class Arachnida; order Ixodida; family Ixodidae; genus Amblyomma; species Amblyomma americanum. The sequence goes on from NC_135500.1 coordinate 53,138,313, forward strand.
AGCAGGAACGAGCATTTCGTACTTTTTCGGGGTCATAGTCGTGGACTAGAGAAATGAAAATCCTGGGAAACCAGTGCACTAAAAGTATTCTGTGTGACGCCTCAGTGGCTACAGCACTGCCTTCATACTATGATCCTCTGAGCTACCAAGGTCTAGTTTATCTGAGCAAGAAAGACCCCCATGGTTTCTCCCAAGACAGAGGATATATCTTTCTGTGAAATTATGTCCTGAGCATTGCTTTGCACCATGCGAAACTTACTCCACCTTGCGGTAAGACCGTTATATGTGGCACAAAAATGGGATGTTGCATTGAGTTTGCGTGTGAACTTGTAGTTTTGTGCTGATGGTCGCCAGTATTTTGGTGGCGGCATCAGGGCAAAGTTCGAGAAAACACTTTTGATTTAAAATAATTGAAATGCGTCCGTAGCACATTGAATATCTCTCAAAGGATTGAAAAATGTATTGCCTTTACTGGCTAAGCATTCTGCATTTACGTTTTTGGTGTGTCTCCACTGTGCTACCGATTAATACGCCACCGTCCCTGGCTATAGAGTGTCGCGGAAAGCTTACATATCCTGTTTAGAGGGGAGAAGGAAGAATCAGCAGTCACCCTTCGGAGAGAAAAAAAAACTATAAAACTCTTATCAGACCTACCCTAGAATATGCGGATATAGTCTGGAGCCCCCATCAAACAATTTTAATCAACAAATTAGAGCGCATCCAAAAACTAGCAGTAAGGTTTGTAGTAGTAGTAGTAAAAGACTTTTATTCGACCATAATTTATAGGCCGAGCATGTCGACCACCTGGGCGACCAGAAGCCGCTGTTCTTGTTCCCCTTCAGCGCCAAGCCAGTCGAGCCAGGTGGTGATGGATAGAAAGGGTGGGGGGACTGCTGAGCAGCCGGGCAATAGAAGAGGCAATGGGCCAGGTCCGCATAGATACAGGGGCAGTTGGGACAGGAAGGGTCCGATCGATAGCGATAGAGGAAGAGGCGGGACGGGGTGGTAACTGCATTCATCTGAATGTGCCGAAGAAGGCGAGACTCCGGCACCGTGAGTGATGGATGAGGGGGAGGGAAAAGGCGTTTGTCGAGGCGGAGCTCAAGGTAGACCTCTTTTATGTGCGGCGAAGGGTGAGTCTCCCACCGTCTTCCGAGGGCTTGGGCCAGGGGATCAACGGTGCCCGGAAAAGTGTGTCGCGGGCGAGCTGATGGGCCAGCTCATTGCCGTCAACCCCTGAATGCCCAGGGACCCAGCGGAGGAAAACGATGGAAGGCTGCAGTGCGGAGACCGCTCGTTCGACCTCCTGTTGGAAAGAAGGGGTCAGGGTGCGTTTCTGTATGTGGTGTATAGCGGCTTGTGAGTCTGAATAGACTGTGTACTCTAGGAGAGAGGGAAGGAGGGCAAATGACTGGAGGGCATGCGCAATGGCGAGGACCTCGAGGGACAATGCGTCTGGAGGGTGTAGATACGGCCCGCTGGTGTGGGTTTCAGGAGCAGGGAGGTGTGGATGGTACAGGGCGTAGCCGCAGGAACCTCGAGGAGCCACGAAGGAGGCATCCGTGTAAGCTACACTCTGGGTATCAAAGAGAGGGGAATGGTGCTGTGCGGCCGCATGACGACGTCCGGCGTGCAGGACGGGGGACATGTTGGTCGGGAGAGGAAGGATACGAAGATTGGGAGCGGGGGTGGGAATAGGAGAGGTAAACGGGGAGATTGGAATGGGCGAAATACCCGCTTGAGTCAATAACCACTGACCCTGACGGGTAAGGGAAAGCCGGGCAAGCTGCGAGTCACGATGGAGACTGAGAAGAGAACGAAGAGGATGGAAGAGGCCTGTGGCAAAGAGCTTAGTGGTAGATGTAGTGATACGGAGGTTGAGAGCTGCCATGTAGAGGCCCACAAGGGCAGTCTCGAGAGCGTTGAGTCTGAGTGAAGGAAGCATAGGGTGCAAAGTACAAGACCTTGTTGAGGGCCAGCGCGTGGGAAACGCGGCACGCGTGAGCCTCGTGGAGACCTGAGCGTCGAGTGACCACGCGCCGCAGGAGGTGAGTTACAGAGTGGCAGGTGGTGACAGCGCGGTGGAGGGCTTGCACATTCTTAGCCGCATGCAAAGGGAAGCCAAGAACTTTGCACTGTGTGACGACAGGAATGGGAGAGCCAGAAAGGTGGAGAGAGACGAAGTGGTTGTGTGAGCGCTGGTAGGAGGAATGGTTGAGAAGGAGAAGCTCGGATTTCTCAGGAGCAGGAGAGAGGCCAGCGGTGGTGAGAAAAGAGTCGATGAGATCTAGGCCACGTTGCAGGGTGTCCTGTACGTGACCGGGAGAGCCAGATGAACACCAGAGAGTGATGTCATCGGCGTAAAATATATGATGCAGGTCGGGAATTTCAGCTAGCTGGGAGGCGAGAGGGGCCATAGCGAGATTGAAAAGGGTAGGAGAGAGAACAGCACCTTGAGGAGTGCCACGGGTGAGGTGGTGTGGGTTAGACAAGTGGGTATCTACTCGAAAGCGAGCCACACGTTTAGAGAGGAATGAGCGGATATAGGAGTACATGCGAGAGCCACAATCCAAAGAGGCGAGTTGAGAAAGGATGTGATCGGGGCAAACACCGTCAAAGGCCTTGCGAACATCGACAGTCACAAGTGCGTAAATTTGAGTGGTTGTAGGGGACAGGAACGTTTGCTGGAGAATCAGAAACATGTCCTGTGCACAGACGCGGCGTCGGAAGCCAATGAGAGAATGGGGGAAGAACTCCCGTGCCTCAAGAAAATCAGAGGCGAGTCAGAGCCATTCGCTCAAGGTTCTTACCAACGCACGACGTCAGGGAGATTGGGCGGAGGTTAGAGAGAGAAGGAGGTTTGCCCGGCTTTGGAATCATAGAAATAAGGGAGGATGTCCAGGAGCTCGGCAAGCAGCCGCTCTCCCAGGCCTCATAGTAGGTTTGAAGGAGGAATTCTTTGGCGCAGTCAGGAAGGTTACGAAGTGTGGTGTATGTAATGGCATCCTCACCGGGAGCCGAGCGTGTAGCATTAGCAGCCAGAGCAGATTCGAGCTCGCGGAGAGTGAAGCATTGGTCCAGATCGGGGTTAGGTCCACCTGAGTACACCGGGTAGGAGGGTGCCAGAGGGGGCGGGAAGTAGAGAGAGGCGAGCTGATCAAAAACTTCGGAGGGAGTCCCCTGAGTGAGGGCTTTAGCTAGAGTGGGAGCAAGGGCAGGCTTAGTGCCAAGGAGGGATTTAAAGAGAGACCATGCGGATCGCGAGTGCAATGCAGAATCAAGGCCATCACAAAGAGCATTCCAACGAGAGTGCTCGAGGGAGGCGCAATGGGCGACGATCTCAGCCCGCAGAGCAGTGATCCGGGAGGAAAGTTGGGCATTGTGTGGTTGGGAGCGAAAGGAGCGTTGAAGACGTTTACGGCGACGCCATAAACGGCTAAGGTGAGGATCTGGGTCTTGGATTGGGTAACGAGAGCGAACGCGACGGCTAATGGACTTGAGCGCTGCAGAGATGCGTGACGTCCAGTCGTCGTAGGATTGAAAGGAGTCGAAGGCGAGATTCAGAAGTACTTGTATTTGGGCGTGTTGGTTCATATCTTTTCAGGAGGACACAGGGGCGCAACAAAAACACACGGACATAGAAGTAGACAGGGACGAGCGCTGTCCCTGTCTACTTCTATGTCCGTGTGTTTTTGTTGCGCCCCTGTGTCCTCCTGAAAAGGCGAGATTAGTGCGAAAAGCATGCCAGTCAGTGTGAATAACCGGATGACAGCGAGGGATGTGGGAAAGAGAGGTGGTGATATGGATGAGAAAGTGGTCACTTAGAAGAGTTTCGGCTTTCACCTGCCAGTGAAAGGAAAGTGAACCCCGAGAGAAAGTGAGGTCGGGTGTCGTGGGGCGTTGTGAGGCAAGGCCCGCTCGAGTAGGAGAGCCAGGAGTATTAAGAAGGGTGAGGTAGCGTTCCTGGGCCAGAAAATGCAGGAGGCGGCCGGGTTTGATGGTTTGTGGGTAGCCCCCTTTCTCCTTGCTAAACAACGCGAGTGTGCTAAAGCTGCATACCTCCGACGCCTAGCTTTGCGCCGGGCCATTCAACCCACCACCCCCTCCTCCTCCTCCTCCTCTAATCATGAATATCCATCAGCTCAGATCACGTCACCATCAGGCTCCTTCGCCGCCATAGTTAAAGGATCCTCAGTGCCAGCGTCCCTCTCTTCCACTACACCACCCTCTCCATCCTTGACTGACGCGAGCCGCTCCTTCGACCTCCGGCTCGCAATGCTGGAACGCCAGCAGCGAGAGCAGCAGCGCATTTCCCACGATCTACAACAGCAGATACATGCCTTGAATCAAACCTTCCAGACAACCACCTCCTCTCTTACCTCCCAGCTTAGCAAGCTAAATGAGAACCTTGCCACGTTCCCCACTCTCTCCTCCAGCGCCCAGGTCGCCCCTTTGGCTGACCTTGCCGAAACCATCACACAGGCACATCACAATCGCTATGTTCAGCTGGAAACTTCGGTTCTCCAGATTTTTACCACCCTGCAAGCACAATCAAAGCAATTGGAATCTTTCACATCTATGCTCCAATCCGTCCATGAGTCACTGCCCCCGGCAAAAAAGAAGGAACGCGTACCATCGCGTTCCTCTCCACTCTCATAATGGCGTTTGGCGAGGACCTCGAAATTGTGCAGTGGAACTGCCGAAATCTTTGCCACAATAAGACCCGCCTCCACCAGTATCTACTCACCCGCCCCTCTCTGCCTCATTTTCTCCTTCTCCAGGAGACCCGGACGGCCCGCAATGTCCCAGGCTACCGCGCCTACCATGCCACTACGGCCACACCACTTGCGTCTATTTATGTACGCATTGACGTGCTCGTAGAGCAAATTGACATCACCTCCACCCTCCTTAAATATTTAGTTTGTGTGGTTTATTACCACCCTTCTTCCCGCATCTCACTCGTCCTTTTGTCTTTTTACAATCCCCCTGTCACTTCCTCTTTATTCTCTGCTCTGGGCAAATTCCTTCACTCTCTTCCTTCTACCTTCCATCTCCTCTTTGGTGGTGACTTTAATGCCCCTCAAGGTTTGTATACTCAAAGTATTCTCGCCAGACTACCGCTACCAGTCTAATAATTCAATCAAATTTGCAAAGCCTGTCACAGCGAAGAATCATTTAAAGATTAAAGTTTCTGTTCCAGCTTCTTCACGGCCACTTCAATATAACAAATTCACAATACTTACACCCTCCTTTCAAACACTCGTATAGAACTAACCATAGTAAAACAGTCCGTCAACCAGTCAGCCGTGTAAATATCCACAAGTACTCCCTGTTTCCATATGCTATATCCTATTGGAATAAACTGCCTGAAGATGCAGTGAAGTGTACGTCCGTGAAATTATTTGTTAATAATATTGAAAAAATTGACTTTTCTGTTTAATTTTCTCTATTATTTTTGTGTTTAGATCACAGAAGATCTCTGTATTTTTGTGTTTGATCACATTGATGCCTTGTTAACACTCCTGCAAGGGCCCGAAAAGGGCCTGCAGTATGTTGAAATAAATAAATATTCCAAATGCCTAAAAAATGAAGGGCTAATCATAAACAACAAAGGCAACCGCGGGAAACCAATTAGGAAATCAGCTAACCACTACAACGGATCAAGTAGCTCCTGCGATCAGCTGGATTTCGGGCTGGAAATTTGGGGTCCAAGAGGAAAAAGTTATGACTAGTTCACGCCTTCATTAACGGTGTGGTCGCATACTTGACACCTTATCTAAGCTGGAAGAAAACGACCAAAATAAAAATGGAGTTTATACTTAGGTAAGGAAAGCACTAGACCTCCCAACCAATGCCAGCACTGCTAAACTGATGAAAATGGAACTTCGCAACAACCTAGAATAATTCATTGCGGCCCATATCTCCACAGCAGCAGAGTTTTAGTCCGAGAGGATACAGCGCCAGGGTACAGCGACATTCTCGAGAACCACAGTTTAATTAGAACACGATACTGAGTGGGTCCCAAGGGATCTGCTGACCTCTGAAAGCCAAGCACATTTAGCGGCCCGCCTGGCGACTCCAGGCTCATCATTGCCTCGGCTCCTTCCTTTTTTAGCGCTGTAACCTTTACAAAGGCATACATCATTGAGTTAGGCATAGGTTACATGATACAAAATGTGACCTTTTTCCGCCACACTGGCTGGCCTAAAAACGGCAAAAATATCCTTGCAACTTGCTGAAGGTGATTAAGTACAGAGCTCTGTTGGATTTTGATTTGAATGGAACAAAAGTTGGCCAAACAAGAGAATAGTTTAGAAAAGAGAAAAATGACAAACATCGGTATATGACAGTCTAATTGTTCATTGACTCCAACATCTTCAAGACTAGAGGTTATACAAAACAACAAAACTTCCAAAATATTGTCTACATTATAGAAAAACTAAGGAATGCAACAGTGCAGGTATGATCAAGGCACCATTTTTGCAAACTTTTCGCAAAACAATATCGGAATAAATGAGCATGCAAGGCATTGAAATCTGGGCCAATATTACACTATTACTGTTGCCATGCCAAACAGAACCCCGTTGAACAAGCAACACAAAAAAGCAAGCTCAGGTCAAGTCTCGCTTCGAAAAGAGCTTGTCAGCAGCATATATCACTTTTATTGCAATTTAAATATTAAAAATAGGCACTGTAGTTATAGTACAAAAACGAACCAAATAAAAGCCCAATTATTCAAGACCAAGTGCCAAGTCAACTTGACATTGTGTAAGGGATACAGCAGAGAGAATATAAATGGTAAAAATATCAGAGAAATCGGTATATTGTGATCATATATTTTATCACACTTCCTAAAAAAAGATTAAAATGACTACAATAAGAAATCAAGAAAGATACAAGCAGTGCAGATAACATCACTTCTTTTAGAGCTTGCGGCCACATGCAAACCTAAACAATCAATCGAGTTAAACATCATAACTAAACAGCTCACAGACATGCATGTACCCAAGAGCTTTCAGAGGTGCGTAACACTAGCGAATTCTTTCATGAATTCCTTCATGAAAACAAAATTCCTTCATGACTCCTCCAGTCACTATATTAACAAAGAAGCACAATGACATAACCAATAACTCGTAAAATTCTACACTGCTATAAGCCTGACAACACTCGCATAAGTACATGAACTTGTGTACTGTAGTTTCAAAAAAACTTGCTGAATTTATCTCTAGAAAACATACCTCAACATATTCTGGAAAGTGAACAATTGAAAAACGTTTCTTTCCTGAAAATTAGAACAAATTAAACTTTTTCAAGAGCATGGAAAGGCTCTTAGGTCGGTTCGCCAGTAGTCAACGTGGCAATATACAGTGTCTGGCAGGGCAATCCTCAGCGGCAGGACGTGTATGGCGGAAAATTCCGGCGGATAGACGAGGATTTTATGTAATACGTCAGCAGGCAGAAAATGAGGGCACGCTATAGGTTGCCGCTGCTGATCGAGATCACTTCTTTACTACTTCCAGCGTAAACGCAAGTGTGTTAAGCACAGGTATATAAATGAGGTGCAGTCACTTGCAACTTCAGGCAGTGGGATCTGTGGAATGTTAAATTAGAGCCAGTGAGCAACCATTCATACTTAAATAATGGCTGGTATTCTCACCATAGTCAAACATGGTACACAAACATGAAATTTTTCAAGACGATTTCATCATATTAAAAAAAGTTTCTCATCATCAAAAGCCAGGATGCCAAAGAAACTGTTAGATAAATGAGTAAGAAATATTTCACAAACCTCGTTGATGAATGCGTGCTTGGAATGGCCTTGTAAATGCTTTCCAATGGCAAGAAATGTGCCTCTGCGTCCTTCTTTGGAAGAAAATACTTGAGCTACTGCTTTGAGTTTTCCTTCTATATCTCCAAAGATCCGCTTAAATCGAAGTTCCACTTTAATGTACAACTGGAAAAAAGTCGTTAGAAGGAAGCGTAAATCCGTCAATTAAAGCAAGCATTCTTGAAGAAAAGTTTATACAATTGAAAGCAGTTGTCAGTAATATTAACAAAAATAATTTTTTTTTCCTCATGCAAGTCAATCTGAGTGCAATTTAATTGGGTTTTCAATAAATTCACTAATGTTTTAACACATCATAAGACCTCATTTCTTCACAAATCGTAATTCTTTAATCAGCTGCCTGCTATTCACTGTAGCAGGGTATATGGCAATGCTCAGTTATATTCTTGCAATGTTCACTTACAATATTTTGCAGCAAGAATTACTGGGGCAGGGGATCATCATGGCAATGGCAAAGTTACTCAGAGCTTCTTTCTGCACAAAACCTAAACTGAACGTGACAAATGTACGCAAAAATAAGTGGAAATGCAGTGTCTGCTGATGCCGGGATGCAGTGACTACAGCACTACATTTCATCTACTCAGTTGGATTATATCATGCATCTTCTTTTGCTGGTTCGCACAAAAATAACAGCCACGTAGTTAGCTATGAGCGTTGTATTCCTTGCACTAAGTATTAAAGCAAAAGAATGCACATGACATTGCTAAATAGCAGATATTGTCCGGATGGATGCCATTGTTAATGTAACACGCAATAACGGGGGTCACGTTCCCACCGAGCTTATTGCTCATTAAATGAGTGTTTCGTTTCTTCGAAAACTGATGCGACACCACCACTGACCGCTCCAATATATGCTAATTAGTGAGGCTCAGTTATTGTCTATGTGACCAGAGGACCGTTTTGAGGATAAATTATACTCCAAGAATGAGAGTTTGTGCCGGAAATTAGCTTTATTATTAAAGACAATTTACTTATCATTTACCCCAACACAGCCATTCGACTACATTGAAAATATTGTCAGGTTTCTCAGAGACCTAGTAACTGAGGTAGAAAATTAATGCATTATAATTGCCTTCAACCTGTCGATTTGTCAATTGCCCTTATCTTTCAATACATTTTTGTGTTCCAAATGTTTTTCAAGAATATATTGAAAGTGTACGCTGAAATACTCGGTATATCAGCAAAGTGCACTACATTAAACGAAGAACAAACAAGAAAAACTTAAGCTGTCACGGCAGTTTCGGGTGGAACTGGCATTGTTCCTGGAGTTTTTTGTGACCTGTCCGAAAGAGCTTTCCCTCGCAGGATTGGTAGAACACACTCAGAGAATTCTGGCATGCTTGCAAGGAGCCAGTCTCCGAATTCCTAAAAAGAAACTAAGCTTCATTCAATGAAAACCTGCAATAACACACTCAAGTTCTTTTTTGCTTCCAGTAAGCAACATCAGGAATAAAACATTCAAAAATCACCGGCATTATAACAAAGGTGACTCATAATGACATTTTGTAATAACAGACAAACAGTCATCTCTTGCATATGTATACAATAGCCAGGGATACAAAAGGAGTTCAGATTTGATGACAACATTATGTGGTGCCTTCATAAGTAAAAATTTATTCACTCGCTGTGAATAACTCACTTTTGGCAAGACCAGAAGAGTGATGAAAATCTTTCCTCCCCAAGGTACAATTATTTCTACTTCACCAAACATTGGAAGGTCATTTTGTTCAAACACAAGCACATCAGAGATTGAGATCCTAACACCAGATGCAAAGGCTGAACGCATGGACATAGCTGTTTGGCTTATACAGCAGCAGAATGCAGCCACACGGCGGAAAACACAGAGGCCGACCACCTGTGGTGGAACCAAGAGCGTACGAAATGTGCTCGCTCAAATTTTTCCAGCTGATGCGCCCCAATCTTCCTACAACTCTTACGCTAATTCGCCGAAGAAAATGTATGCGCTGCTGGCTGCGTTGCTGTGTTTCGCTTTGAGCTCTTGTGTATTTGAACTGTTGAGTTAGAAATATACGCAGACGGCTGGTGAAATGATACCAGCTTTCGAAGTGCTTCTCCAGGGTTCGCAACGAGGCTTCGAATGTCCATCAGCGCTCGGTAACGCGAAGCTGAACATCTGTGAAGCAGCTTTGGTTAAACTGACGGCCTGTACTCGCTGATAACTGATACTACTTGGTTCGGCCCAAGCTTGGCACAGAGTAGAAGCGCCTCTTTCAGAGGCCAAAGACATACGATGCTGATTGTTTTTTGCTCGTAGCTTTTCTCTTTGCAGTTTTGTTTCAGGCACAAAGTAGAAGGATGGCGGATTACTTAGTATACTGTCAACGTTCAATGAAACAGTGAAGGCAGATCGCTCTGGGTCTTCAAACGTCTACACGGCTTCAAGTGTCCAGGGGCGCGTGGTAACACGAAGCCATACAGCTGCGTAGCACCTTTGGTATAGAACCTATGGCGTATGTGTTCGCTGATAGTTGATACGAAAAAAAAATCTTACTGCGTATATGCGTGCTTCTGCCAAAGAGGGCAAAATCATCTGTTCCGTATCGCTTTTATATATAGCTTTAGCTTTTCTGTATTTGACGTTTTGTTTTGACCACTATAATGCAGAAATATGCCGGTTTCTTTTAACGGTATCACGAGCCTGCTTAGTGTTTCTTGTTGCTTTTCTTACAATGAAAATAAGAGCAGATGACTACATATCTTCTGCTCAGTAAATTCCGATTAAAACTCAGAACGTGCTTAGAGTGCCTAACTTGAAATAGTGTCGAAACGTACGAGACATGAGTTTGCCCACGTTGACAGCTCCGGAGACTTCACTACGCCTCTCGAACTCATCTGGATGCATTGTTCACGAGTCAACAAGCCAACACTAGTGCTTTCAGTAAATGCTATTATATTGTAACGAAACGTTCGTCCGTGACGGCACGGCGGCTCCACCGCATCGAGGAAGGGGGCTGATGGACGGTATTAGTTAATTTCATTTATTAAAGACGAGGCGGATCATTAGTTCAATCGAACGAACTGATATAGATCAAACAATAAAGCATTAAATCATAGTACGCAACATCTTCCGAGCAGAGGTCCCGAGCAGCACCTCGGACGGTCGCCGTTCCTCTTCCACTTTGAGCCAAAACCCCTCTGAAATACGATTGCCCAGGATTTCGGGGACCCTTTTGATGACCAATCGGTAACGCGCTTGTCGGAGCCAATGAGAAGAATTTTTTTAAAAGCGAAGAACTAATAGCACGCCGGTGCCCACGAGATTCTTTACTCTCGAGCACCGCGTAAATTCCAGGAAGACGCGACGCATTTTTGCTTGATACACAAACACACAAAAACGGCTACCGAAACCCAACGAAAGCAAACACAATCGGTACAGCACGCAACGCTCCGTTCGCGCTCCCAGCCGTCACGACTCGTTTCAGGGACATTCGGTCTGTCACGCGGTGCGCTTTCCAGAGACATAAATTACCGCGCTCGCAAACTTCCAGGTGACCGTGTATTAAACAAACTCGTTTGGCGGCTGGTCCGACAACTTCGGACTCGCTCCTCTACAACCAGTTAACCGTTTTTCTCGTAAACCTTGAATTTACAGAGAGATGTGGAGTAATGCTGTGATAACTCTGCTGCCGCCATCAAGTAAACAGCCACGCATGTGGTTTCGTATCGAATTGTAGTACAGAGATTTAAAGGCAGAGTGTGGGCAGGAATAGGAAGAGACGTCCTTCATGCCTTTGACGGATCACCACTTATTTCGTGGTCGCTGCATACTGTGACATCTGCAGTGGAGTGGAAAAACGTTTATTCTCGATAAGAGAAAGGGGAGGGGGGATATACAGGAAGGTGGTGTCCTCAGTGCAGGACCCCAGCGGCTCTAACGCATCAGTAAAGTACACTAGCTAACGCATTGCGTAAAACATGGACTACGCCTGCACAGGTCCTGTCAACAGCCGCACAAATATTGTAACCCGAGGCGGAATGAAGCTCCAAGAGCCTGCAGTACAGAGATTAATAAACAAGTTCTGGAAGTCCCGTTGAATATCGTACCGCAGCCCCACTCTGCAAGCGTCCACTTTCATGAATACAAAAAACATGTCTTATACCAAGCACAATTGCACATAAAAGCGCGCATCGGCCAACAAGGGAAAACGGTTTCACGAAGAACAAGGACTTGTAGGCAGAAATTGCTAATATGTTTCTTGAGACCAGTAACCTTGGAAACTACTAGGCTGCGGAATATGCTGCGGCACTTCAGCAACTCCACTGTCTTGCTCTGGGCCACCTAGGTAAAATACGAAGTAAAATGCACGACAGAATCATTTGGCAATAAAACGAAATTCACACCGTCTGTACCGCACGGAATCCTCAGCAGGACATGTTACATAAAGTTCGTTGGCGCCACACTTTCAATATTACTCTTTATGTGCCCAGTTGTATCGCCAAAATCTTATAGCGCACCAATCAATCGACATTCATTGAAACGATGTGCAAAATTCCAGCATTCAGACCGCCGTGCCTTACAAGCGTGCTCTTTTGTAAGTATGCAATAATGTGCACACGCATGCAAACGGTCAAGAATTAGCGCTAGATTACCCCCGTATTATCCCACCTAATGACCCCAAAGACATACTACAACAATAGTCTAAAACCAATATTCTGGATAACCGAACTTATTGACAGGAAACATCGCGCAATAGATGTCTAAGGCACTCAAACTACTGAACCAGATTTCGCTTCGAAGTGCACTCAACGAGCCTTACAAATGAAGCTGTTCTGGCAAATAGAGAAAATACGCGCTTCAACAAGCATGAAATAAATGACTTAGCAAGTCATTATTGTGCACATGGTAAAAAAAAGGCCACTCACCCAAGTCCGTTATTATTCCATGAATCCCTGGAACGTGATTGCAGCAGTCGTAACGAATAGCGCAGCGTGCGGAGCCGTCTGCCGAGCACACGACGACGTTTCTTCGACAGTCACAGTGAGCTTCGTTGCAGCTGCCGCGCAGTGTAAGTACCCCACAAGTCCCTGCTGCTCAGTGGCATTAATGACGCGGTGCGCCCCAAACAAACCACTTAAGTAACGACACCAAAAGACGGCGTGGTTCACGAACGGTTATAAGTCTAGATTGAAGAACAAAGCAGCTTCCGCAACGCTGCAACGTCCACGCCTTCTCATTGTCTAGACTTGCCGGCGTGCAACGATGCCAAGCGTGAAGCAGGAGATCGCTTTTCATTGGGTGAAGCGCCGGCCGTTTGCGCATGCGCGTCTCACGCATACTGGAACGGCCGTCATTTAATATTTTGAGTAGTCCTTTGCCAATTACTCGTTTCCTGGGCACCGCCGTTCGTACCATGGGCGCATTACGCTTTGATTTGTGATATATATTTGCCACCTGAAATGACACATTGGAAGCGTATGTAGAGAGCCGCAAGAAGGGAAGTCGAATCGCGCACTCGGCAGCCCGCAAATGCGGTTACGTACGCTGTCGCCTTCCCAGGCTTTGCCCTTCCATATGTCTACTTTTTGACCAATAATTACGACCGTTGTTATCGCGTGTCAGTTCGAGGAAGATGAGAAATAGGCTCTATCCCAGGTATCGAGAAATTACGTGTAATTTGAAATATTTGTTTATTAACGCTTGTTCGCGCAATAAAACCGGAACAGAACATGTTTAGGGAAGTGCACGTTGGGTTTCTTTGCAAAAGTCATGGACAGGAATTGAACATTCAAGATGTGTTCTCTCATAATCAGCCGCAAAATACTGCATTTGCATTGCATTCGCAGCCTCCTTTGGTAAAAGTAAAGACAGATATCTGATAACGCGCGATTCAATGTGACTGCGACCCAAAACAGTAGTATCGGGCTGATGCGATAACGTACGTTGATGTCTCCGGCATATTAAAGCATCTACCTTGCGGTCACAACAGCAGCCTTAATGTATCAGAAAAGCACGTTCCCGCACATAAAGCAGCATACGTCTCCTCTATGTGCATATCTCCTGGCTTGTCGACGCATATAGGTTACCGTGCTGCCCAAAGCTTACTGCGCAAATGTTAACTGCCAATTTTTTTCATCGTAACCTTTGAAACGGTTGACGTTTGGCCGTTGTAACCTTTTGGCACCACAAAAATAAAGAAAGCATAATGAAAACATAAAAAAACATTAATTGTAACCTTTGCGAAGGAAGCTACTCACGTCCAAAAGTTACGTTATAGGTTACAGTGTTTAGAGTGTATCATACGTGCACTTCCGTTTCTCTACTTCTGTAAGGCGATGCCGCTGTGCTTTTTTGCACGACAGGCGCTTCACTGGGCAGAGACACGATAAACTGCGGGATGATAGATTAGGTACCGTGCTAGCCTGCCCTGAGCCCACGCAAAGCGCATGTGCTTCCCGTTTAAAGACAGAAGACACTGTCTGGTTCGCTGGCTTCCTTGAAACGACGATCAGAAGAATAAAATACAGTGTTGATCGGGTAGCTATCTTCAACTTTCTTGCTCAAAATTATTTGGTCTAAAACGGTTTAACGACGCTAAATTTCTCGCTTCAAAAGGGGTGGTCGCCCCCCTGTCCGGCTCCGTTAAATCTGCCCTTATGTACATACACTGATTCAAGAGCTACGCTCTGATAAATGCTGCAAAGTATTCATGGTGGTTCAAGAAGCAGGAGGTTCTGTTTCATGTTTCAAGCTTAACAACTCTGGCGCACCGCACAACAGGTTATAAAGCAGAAAAGTGCTAGAGAGTAAGCAAACGCTGCTTGCACAAGGCGAAGCTGCTATAACGCATATTTTTGTATAGGCCACAAAGCTTGAAATAAAATCTAATTTCCTTAAACCACGCTTGCGAGGAGTCATCTGAGTAGATAAGGAAATATGTGCGCAAAGTTTGAGTACACACTAAAAACAAATCAAGCCAGATGGGTGTTTTTGGCTTGTCCTCTAGCGTCCTCCCAAATCGAGGTTCGATATACATCGTTAGACTTGGGGTAGATTTCAGCACCAAAAAATACGGAGGACTTACGGTTGGTGAAGAGAGCAGATTGGGTGTAAATTTTTACACCAAGAAATACGAAGCCATTGCCGTTGACAACGGGAGTATATTTGCTGTAGATTTTTACACCGAAAAATACGATGCACTTCCGGTTTGCAATGGGAGGTTTCAACCGCGGCGATACGCTGAGCGGTGGCTGCGGTGTCGTGTTTATGCAGGTGCCGATTTTGCAACGCCGGCATCTAGGAGGAGGTGACAGCGGTCAGTTTTTCTATATTTCATTTTTGCTCTTTCTTACAGGGCTACTAGAACTGCTAACTATATAGGCGGAACGGTGCTAGTTCGTTAATCACAATAATCAGGTTCGAATGCGCTTTGTAATCATGAACAAAGCCCAATCGAACTTCAATGTTGAGACATAACAACTAGCCCCGTTTCGTCCATGCCGTTACGAAGTAGTAGTGTAAGGAATAGGGCAAGAACGCTGGATACAAAGTGCATGGGACCGCTGTCTTCACCTCCTCCTGGATGCCTGCGTTGCACGATCGTTGCGCCATGCATAACACGACGTCCTAGTCACATCGCAGCGTACTGCCGTACATCGCGGAAACAAAACGAGACCAGCGTTGGCGGCAAGGAAACGTCTTTATTTTGACTCGACTGAGTGTACGGCACTTCTGTAAAAAATACACAAACCATGGCTCCGGCGCTAGCCGAAAGTATCTTGACGGTGTGGTTCGCAATGGGCAAGAAAAGCAGAGTTGGGGAGACGACAGGCAATAAAACTGAAAACAAGACCGTGGTAACGGATCTACATGCCAAATTCCTGCAACACATTTTTCTTCTCGTAAAAGTATACCATCTCTTCACTGTGGTCCAAAAACCGAATCCCTAAAGTTAAAGAACCTGAATGGTGCACAAGCCACTTGCGAGCAGCTCCACATTGGACAAATAATGTTTGCCATCTCTCTGCCTTTCGAAGTTTTTAAAAAGAATGCATTTGTATATTGTATCCTTAAAATCCGTTCATTACTGTTACTTATTTTTGCAGTCCATATGGACCTTTTTAAAGAAAATTTTGAATTCCGTGCTCCACTCGCGCATTGAAAATATTTTTCGAGCACTATTTTCAAGCAGTCTACAAGTCCTCAAAGTCGATAAAAGCAGGACTCGCAGTAAGGATTACACAAAAACATTGCGTATGGCTAGTGCTCCGTGGTTTTATTTTCGAACAAAAATATAGTTCTTGGATTTTACCTTCATAGTGCAAGGTAGCTGTGTAAGTTTTTTAGACATTTTTTTTCGAGACTGCAGTTTTAAGCGCTTTACAGAACATTGTTACTAGCACGTCCTCAAAACGCTGTTCCCAATTTAACTTGTGCATGCGACTTACATTCATTCCATTGGATGTTCTAAAACACTGAATTACACAGACCACCGCTACAAATAGCATTGGATTATCAAAAATGTCAGTTACTAACCTACACACATATCTGAGATATTAACACCAGCAGCATTAAAAGGCTGCTTAACATGTCAAGATTATTCAATTGAAAAGAAATTGAAGAGCCTGCGTAACGAAAAGGTCACAAAGACCTGTAGATTACAATTTTATTTTTTTTTTAATGGAGGACAATAAACAACATTTGAAACCACAATTCTTGGGCAGGTATTAGAGATAGGGACTAACTTGAAATCAGCACCTAAAAGTAATCAAAACGATACAATAGCAAATCTTGAAAAACAATACAGAGTTGACTTGAAAACTTATTCACTACACTTCAGGCTAACTGGTGCTGTCAGATAAGATTAGCTAAAAAAATAATATGCACCAGACAATTCCCAGTGGCTAATTCCAAGTGGCCATCTTCAAGAAGGAGATTACAAACTACAGTAAAAGAAATACTAAACAGACATCCTAAAGCATCCCACTAAAACTACAGTAAAATATTACAGGTATCCAACCTCTAATGTTTGTGTTTGTTCTTGAGAAACACACAGGATGAACATAACCTTAGAAAACGTATACGATACATTCAGTTTAACACAATGGCATAAAAAGAACACAAAAAAAACTTTACACTCAATATATGGAGGCCTATGCTCTAGAGAAAGTTTATGTGCCCCAAAAGATATGTTAGCCACCCATTTGAAGGAGCCTGTCGGAAATAAAATGCAGCACTCATAACTTATATGGAAAAAATTCGAATACAGAAACACATGCAGACTTGCTTTTAAATCTAGCTAACAAGTAATGACTAATGCTGAAACACAAGGAGTTAGTCAACCTGGTATTACGTGACTGTGCACACTACAAGCAAAGCAAAAACACATGGGCTAAGGTCAAAGCACTCAGGACACAGGCATTCTCTTTGATCGCGAGAAAGGCATTCATCACCTTCACTTTAGGACGAAGTGAAGAAAAATTCCAAAAAAGTTTCCATGGCAACTGATCAGACTAACGACTAGTAACTTTGTGATTAAATAAGTAATTGAACTTCTGAAGACCTGTTTCTAAGCACATGTTTGCTTGAAAACTTAATTGTTCACCAAATCCATTACCACCTTTATTTTTTTTAATTAAAGGATATGTATAAATGCTAGCAAATGTGTCATGTGGCAGAACGGGAAGTCTATTAAAAAACAAAAATATTACAAAATGCTGACAGTGGTCCCAGGAAGCTGTACGAGCTAGATGCAAAAACATAAAAACCATGACTAGCCCATGCAGGGACAAGAAACCAGTGGGGTAATGATTCTTAGGGTCAACGAAATGTTGCTGTTCCTGTTTGTCATGTCTTTCCAAGCTGTCACACAATGCGAGTGCAGCATTTGTCGAAGTTTAGAGCCCAATGAATTCGCTTCTGAGCCTTGTTATGCATCGCTAGCATTCCAGATCTCTTGAAGGTACAGAAAATCTTGCCCTGACCATCGTGAATGTTGGATATCCATGGACGCTCAGAAGCCTTATTACACGGCTTAGAAGCCAAACCCTTTGGCTCTGTAATTTTTGACAAAGGCTATACATCAGTTTTCTCACAGATTCATGCTGATATTGTTTTCCTTTTTCTTCGCTCTGGCCAACTGTATCACGTTAACATTGATAAGTTAAAGCAGCACAGTTTGTGTTCCACTACCAGTATTCCAAACAGTACTAAAAAACGACATGTAAAACATGTACAGGCAGATAGAAGAGGCAGCTGTGAACGAAAGACGAAGTGGTTTTTAAAAACTGATGAGCTCAAAACCATCGAAGCGTGCTTTATTTTAAGCCAAATATCTAAAGCACTCTCAAGAAAGGTCAGCAGACAGAGTGCCTTCTTTAGATTTTCCAAACGGAACACCCAGAAGGCTGCAACCAGCAGAATCCCCACAGAAGCGATGAGGTTTTCACTACAAGGTGATGGCCAATGAACAGGAGAACTGCGCCTTGATAGGTGAAGAGGCATGCTGCAAGTGCTTGGTCATGCAAAATTAAAAACGAAATATCACTGACATTTCTAACACTTGTAGAAGTGCAAAAAACACTGTTGCATCTCAGTATAATGCACATTATGACACTATCCTAGGGATGAATTCATGAGGGGGAGATCTCCCCTCCTCAAAGTGAGAAATTTTGCATAGAAAAACCATGCTCAACCCAATTTTTTCAAGAATAAAGTCAAAGAAATGCGAGGTTCAAACATGTCACTGACCGATTTTTAAAGATAATGGTAACCAGGCTAATGTACTTGGAGCTATCAACACTGTCTAGCTTCAACTTCATTGCCCACCTTATGTGCAGAAGACCTTGGTGACAAGTTTTGTATCAAAACTTTTTCATTCATGATTCGTTAGTATGGATCAATCACATTGCGAGAATTTTGCTCGGAAACCAGAGTGTCCATATTACAGAGGTGCAACTGTACATATGATTTGTTCATTAGAGCCATGATCACAATTAGTGCGCCACCACAACTATGTAAAAGTTAAAAAAAATGCTGCAATGGCCTCCCTGTCAAAGATTTGAAAACCATATTCTAGCTATAAGACAACTGAGCTGCTCAATCTCATTTAATTGCAACCAGTGCAGCAACAGCCTAACTGCAATCGAACTAGAGGCTAAAGAAACAATGGTGAGTCACTGCTCATAAGGTAGCGTGATACGAAGTGCGTATTCGAAAGGTACAGCTGCACACGAAATCTACCACTCTTCCTTTATCCGTGACATTTGATACATATGGCGACTATAGGCATTTTTCTGAGCATCGAAGAAGCAAATGTTCTCTAGGGAATCACATTTTGAGCACCTATACCAGCCCGGGATGCAACAATCAGTACTCCCCATGAATCATATTTGCGTGTGTATAATGAAGACCTAAAAATACAAAACAATTACGGTGTTGTTAAAAGTGTATATCGCCATTATACACAGCTTGTGAACTAGCACTCCACAATGATTGGATGTCATCGAAGACTACACCACAAAACACTCTTTTCCAACTCAAAATAAAAAAGCTGCACCGTATCCAGACCTCATAACCATTTGTCAATAAAATGAAAAAAACACAGTCGCAAAAGCAAATAATGGTGATCGCCTCTCCATAATTTCATGCAAGTCTAAAGAAACCACAACCGTCTCAACATTGTATTATTGGTTAGTTGAAAAGAGTGGTAGTGAACACGCGTGAAAATGAGACAGTAGCAATGCAAATCCCAAAATAGCAGCGTGTCAGTACGGTGTATCTGGTTTAGTCATGAAATTACTCTATTTTCAGAACTGAGCATAGTTGCAGCAGTTACACCAGCTCCTTATTCCTACTATTGTCTTTTTTTAATTGCAAAAGTAACTATGCCTGAATTTTAACAAAAATCCCTTGGGGGTAAGCAGCTCCTTACTGTCACTGTTTGCATCCCGCTTCTTTGCAAGATAACGAAACATCAGGGCTTTGTGCCAGCCCCATTCTAAAATAAATAATCACAAAACCCAAGCTTTGCTAAGGCTCGTGACATCAATGACTACATTTGAGTAAATACTGTGCCTAAAAGGTAGTCACCAGATGCTCAGATAAATACTGAGCTGCTATTTTCGTACAAAAATTTCAGTTCCTGCCTATGTCCACCAATAATTTGCACAACAATACCTACAAGTGCTGCAGGGGGCATCTTTCTTTGCGACTTAACTCTGAACTGTTTGGTACTGCTTGTAGATTAAACTGATGCAACCTTGGAGTTCTTCATAGATTAGAACCTGTATAGAACAATGTCCAGTCAGGTTTGATACCAAACAAATCATTATGAATAAAATGTATGTCGCTCGAATTACTGACTCCGATAATCATAGGTGAGCAAGGCAATGAAGTATGTGATGCTTTGAAATTAAAGCAGCTGTTATGTTTTCACAAATAGTGACAGCACGTTTATACTGCACCCATCGAAGTTATGCCGCAACGAACCGCAGAACATAAGGCAAGAACTGACAGCCGTTGCTTTCTCGCTTTCACTCGTGTTCCAGTGACAAAGAGATTGCGCCATTGACTGAAAGCAACAAATAATCAGATTGGAATTGTAAATGTGGCGGCCGAATCTATGACGGCAGAATACAAGTATGCACTTCAGAAGCTTTGAGCACATTCATAAATTTGCTGTGACGCGCACGATAAGCAAAATTATGTTCTTTTTTTGTGGGGAACCATGACATTTTAGAAAAAGCGACCTGATTTCTATGTTAATAGCGATGCCGCATACCTCGTTCTGCGAACATGGATGAAATTAAGAGTGGCCAAAACTGCTGCACATATCCAAACTAAAATGACAAAAATGCTTCGGAGGGCACTAAAATAACAATGCCGAAAACATACAGCCGCTTGCAAGGTGCACTTCAGTGCAGACGCAAGCAGACTTGTACTACAGAGCGCACGTGCGGTGCTTTGCCGAATGAAGGCGAACTTATCACGCAGGCAGTGGGATTGACTGACAACGCAGGTGCTCAAGCGCTCTCGTATAGTTATATAAAACAACCCATACACTGGCAGCGCGTCGTTAAGAAAACTGCGCTAATGTTTTGCTCCATTCCGCAGCACAGTGCTTCAGCGCTACAAGCCTGCTCACGTCTTTATCGTACAACAATATTTAAGACGCAAAATCACTTACCATGACGGCGAGACAGATGTGAAACGGCAGGGATTAAAAAATATCCTTCCGGGCAGCAGTGTCGAGGTAGAAATTTCTCTCCCGCTTGCCAAGGGCGCGGCAAAGCCAGCTCACAACGGCGCCATACCGCCATTCGCAAACCAGAGCGAGGGGCAAGCTCAGCTGTCGTTTACGATATCCACTTCGGTGAACTCGGTTGAACACCCATCTTTCCTTTCTCCGTCGAGCATCGAAAAGCAGCAGCGGCAAACGCACAGTCGCCGCTTACGATATCCGTTCCAAGAGAGGCTCCAGCCAACCCGCCGCGCTCACTTCTGCGACGCAATCCGAGACGGCCCCGCTGGCGCTGCTAGGCCTTGCGCCTACGCCGCTTCGGTCACAGCGTCCGCACTCACGAGTCACGAGTCTCTCGCCGTCTTCTGATCCTTTGCGCCGCCTGCTGTCGAATGCATCTCGACCGAAATCAAAACTTGCTGCTTCGTTCCGGAACTAAGCGAAACAGATAAAAGTACACAGTTCCACTGGCGCGTTCTTTTGAACAGCAGGAATTCGACCTCGCTCCGTCTCAGTTGCCTTACGGTGTTTTTTTCTACACCGCTCTGAAGGTTCCGAATGGCGACAACCACTCCGTTAGAGACGGCTGATGAACGATTGCGGACCTCGTTAGCACACCGTAGGTTCTAGCTGGTGTTGCTTCGGTGCTTATGATATCATGTGCACCGTTTTACCGGTGTTCTCGTCTGGCGATGCGGTGTTTTAAAGCGGACGAACACGGATAAACCTCCCATCTCGTGTCATTCGTGTTTAGTGTGTACTTATAACACGGCTGAAGTGGGATCTATAATGTCAACATCTTTTGATGGGATGCTATCCCGTTAGCACTCTACTGTCGGAGCTTTTCAATCGCAAATCCGACATAAGTGCAGCTAGCTGGAGGATGGGGAAGGGGGAGGCGCTGCCCCTGCGGGAGAAATGTTGGGGGAGGGGGTAGGGTAACCGCCTCCTTCCACTGCTGCTTCAGAGTCTCTGCGCACCGCTGCGGCAGAGATGGTGAACTTCGCTCCCCCTTCCAAATGCTGACCAGGCTGAAGGGCTCCGGACACGAGCACCTGCCCAATATTGCCCGCCCCTACTAGTATATTTATGCACTTCTGAAACGCTGATAACGAAGCACTTTCCTGTGGGCTCCAATGCAGCGATTCTTAAAAAAACCAGCACCTGCATGCTGCATGCCGCGTCCCAAGCAAAGGCTTGTGTGCGACTCCGGTCCAGCTTGTCCGTGGCACTGCTATCGCCGTGGCTGTTGTGCCACGTCGTCGCTTTGAGCTTCCAATGGAAGCGGCGATGATGCACGCACGAAACGGCGCGAAGCACTAAGTGTGCGCGGCTCTCCTGCAGCCCATTTTTCTATTGCACTAGAAGTCTAATTTTACTCTCCTTCCTCTTTTTCTCTTCCTTAGTTCACTCCCTTCATCACCACGTCGCTCACGGTGCGTTGGAGGCGTCCACCGAGACATGAGACAGCAGTTACTGCACCCTTGGCTCTATTCGGAAACGAAGTTGTCCCCTTCTCATCTACCCCTCTTTCGCAATGTGCAGCCGCTATAGTAGTTCCTATTTGTGCTGTGAACATTACAGAGCCTCTGCTGGCCAACATTATTCTGGAGCCCACAACAGAAGCTTTATCCTCCTTTCATTCCCCCCGGTACTATGTCTCCTATACTAAGGTGCATAATAATCGTTGCCTCTGTTTTGCTTCATTTTAGTATGCCAATACACGTGTTGCTGTATTGATACCAATGCACTATGTGTCATACTTGACCGATTTGCTTTGAGAAATAGTTTTCCTGTCTGATGATCCTACATTGATCTATATACGTGATGAATTTGATGCATGAGGAAGCAGCAGTGTCGTTGCCTCTGAGTTTTAGAACACATCGCAGTTAACGCGCTATAGTAGCCAGGATAACCTTTCATTGTCTATACCGGTCAGTGATCTTAAAGTCGGCTGATTTTACCTCAGCTATGCGCACTGACACCTCCTGCATGCGTGCTAGTTGTATATATCCTTGCACGGTTCTGAGTAGCCTTGAGCAGATTCCAGAGACCCTGGATCACCTATGTGGTGAGCATAGTTTATGGAGACCAACAGCGGCATCACGTAGACCTGTACTCAACAGTAAATGAGAAGCAGTATTAGTGAAAAAATTACGCCGCCATTCCGTTCATCCTGGAAGTGATATATACAGCGTAACTGTCACTGCAGAAGTTACACAGCGGTCCAACAGAACTCAAGCATATTTTACGCCTTTGGTGCAAAGAAATGAATACTTTTTTCTAAAGTCGCCTTTCTTAGACTTATGATGGTATACTTGTACACTCTGTACGTCTTTCTCAAGCAATTTTTGCTGTTCTGAAATGCTGCGCTGTGTTGTAAAGTATCGTGCTGAGAGCATGATTGACGTGAATGTATGTGCATGGTACGAGGACTTCAGTTGAGTGAAAAACTTTCCAAAGTTCTCTGAAAAGACAAACCAGCACTTATCTTTTGGTTTGAATTCCGCTACCAAGATTGCTCGAAGAGAATAAACAGCACCGAGCTCAAGATAGAGTAGTTGTTTTATTCACTTCCACGCTCGAATAGGGCGTGTAAAGAAGTTAACTCATGCGTTTAAGAAGCTGTTTGACAGAAACTGAATAGTAAATGAGAATTTGGTATGAATTCTGCGTTATACTGTGATCAAGAAGTTTCCTGGAAAGAAAAAAACAACAAAATATTAGTTTAGGAAGGGTTGAGAAACCCAATAAATTGTGTTTTTGCTACTGAAGTTTATTTCTCTTCAGCTTTCATCAGTTCTATCGCTCCTCCCCACACTAAGAATTAATGCCGGTAGCTTTGGCGTCCCCGCTTTGCGTTTAGATTTTCATGGCCTATATGGTATAGCTTGTTTTCAGGGTTGACCACTTTTTATCGAAAAAATACGATAGTAATTTCTATTACCATATGTCATCACTGTGGCAAGAAAATATGTTTTTAAAATTTTATACATCAAGAGAACGTGTCTAGATTAAAAAAAACTGTCCCAGCCTCCCAAATAAAATGAGAAAAAAACTACATTATTTTACTGCATAACAATTCAGACCCAACGTTAAGCTTGGCCTCTCTAGGTCTTTTATCATGCTTCATTGTCATCAGCAAAACCCAGATTACTAAGTTACCATTCATTACCTTTTATCCCCTCCTGTAATCAATCAAAATCTCTGAATGCCCCGGTAAACAAGCGTTGCACAACACATGAGATTTTGTGTCTCCATCCCTAACCCCCTTCATTATTCGGATTATATTTCTTTCTGGAGGATTGTGGTGGCTACGTAGCCGCTCTAAACATCTTCCAGTATTTTTTACATATGGTTTTTTACACCCTGGTGCCGCAGTTCCTGCATAACTGCAGAGGTTTCGAGTAAGTCAAATGCTTTCTCGTAATCTATAAAGCAATATTGGGCATTTTTTTGTCACATAACTGATAGTGTGAATGTCGGTGCTGGCTACAGGCACGGATACGGTTTTTAGTGACATCATCAGTTTAGCACAGCTCATGCCAATGAGCTATCAAGACAACCTGAGGCTAACAGGCATTACACGACAGAAGTGTAATCTCGAGTTCACCGTTCCAGTGCTCAATACAGGAGTGTGGAAGACTTTAGTTCTGTTTAGTGATGCTAAGCCCGCCGGAACGAAGCTTTATCACTTTGTTTTGTGATGCGAAATGCACCAGTTTTATCTAGAATGAGTAGCCCCACTCAACTGCTTCTGTATTATTCGGGATTACTGCAGCTGCTTTTGGCGCTTTATTGGAAGGCTCTTAGCCAGCTTTAAATTGAGAGCAGCCGGAACCAACGGTGATTCAGTACATCGATGACCGCTGATCCCATTTGTTGCTATCGCCACCGTCGAGTAGTTCAGTTATTTTTGTGTTGTGACGACCCCACATGCTGCGCGGGTCCACACGGGACGGAGAGACAAAGAGACGCGGTAGACTCAGTTAATACAAAACAAATATATCCAGGCGTTACACAATAACAAATGCATGATGTAGAGGCTGGGGTGCCAAAATTTACATGTCGCCGCGCTGGCGCCGAAGTCAGAAGGAACGGCGGGGCTGCGGAGTAGACCTTATTCGTTCGCTCAGGCTTCTCTTCTGCCTGAGGGCTTGTTCGCTTCCGTCCAGGAGATCAAGTACCAGCGATGTCTTCTCTGGCAATGCTCGTCAACAACTTCCTTGCTTTTCCGCGTTTTTCTTCCCGTCCATTCGGACGATCCCTTTTTGTCTCCTTCACCCTCCTGTCAGCGCCGGCGACTGCACCATTATCGGCTTTGATCCTCCCCCCCCCCCCCCCCACACACACTCAGTGACTGCGTAACTCACACACTTCAAGCACACACGGGCTCCGACAAAGGGAAGATATACTGCAGTCACACAGTTTAAGGGCATCCGGAGTCCCACAAAGGGAAGATATCGCCGAAGATAGTGGTATTCCGATAACTTGCAACGCACTGTCACAGAGTGCGTGTGCAAGAGAGGCCAAGTTGTTCCTTTAAGGACAACCTAAATCTGCTTGCCCATTCTCCAAGTTTAACACGGCGAAGTTTAACACGGGAATGATATTTTGAGATATAAATAGGACAAACCGCGCTTGAACGCATCTTGCGGTGAAGAAGCGTTGTCTTCCAGGTAATGGATGAGACGCTGTAATTTGTGGACCGAGCTTTGCCATTGCACGAATTTGCTGAACTTATAGGCTCCAGAAAGGTCTCCTCATCGGCCTCTTCCGGTGGCATCTCGACAAAGGTCGAGATAGGCAGTCCGCGTAGGTGTGCATGCATCGAAAGTTTCAGACAATGCAAGTGCGGACGGTACATAGGCCCACGCTGCTTGCGTCAGTATGAATTTGAGCTCGGTGCTTCCGGCAAGGTGCCCGAAGTGCGAAGAGCAATGGGGGGTTTGTAAACGACGCTGAGGTTCCTTGAAGGTGCTTGCGGTGCGCATACCTTTGCCAGCCGGGTCAGCGGGTCGGCGACGCGCGGAAAATTCTGGACAAATTGTTGGTAAGTTGCCTGCATGCTCAGAAATCTTCGCACATCTATCTAGCAGGCCGACAGCGGCACCTATGCGAGAGCAGCTGCTTTCTGGGGGTTTGGTTGTACTCCATCCTTGCTTAAAATTTGACCCATTACATGCAGCTCATCATGGGCAAAGTGGCAATTTTCTGCTTTCAAGGTTTGCCCGGACGACTTGATTGCTTCCAGCACTGTTTGAAGACTTTTATGTGGTAATCAGAGTCCGAGCCGATGACAACGACGCCCTGTAAATATAACAGAAACATTTCTGAATTCAGGCAAGCCATTACTGTATTCATTATGAGTTAGAACATCGCTGGCGTAGAACCGAGCCAAAATCGCGCAATTCCTGCGGTCCTTTGCATCGATTTCGATTGGCCAGCAGCCAGTCTTGAGGTCCATCGAAGAAATGTTGGCTTTGCAGCCAGGGCCAGCCAGGGCCTCTTCAGTCGCTTGATGACATTGTCGCGAAGCATTTCTTCCACTTGATTGGATGGTCTGGCGTTCTCGGGCCGACACCTGTTAGGGCTTTGGCTGAGAGATGATTTATGTTTTGTAATTTACAGTGCGTTGCTTGGCAAACAATGTTTGTCGGACCTTCACGGCGAATAAAAGCGCTCGCTTTAAGTTTGAAGAAGAATGCGGATCTTGTCTTGATTATACCGGGGTTGTGCCGGGCCGATGTCGAAGGTCGGCGTGTTGTTTTCGTTAAGCGAGTATTCTGCGGATTGGTCGGTAAGGACAAAGGCGTCTCTCCAGTGTCTCCTAGTTCGCCCCGAAAACATCGCCGTGCCTTTGTAGAGATGTCGTTATACTTCTCTGAATTTCGTCACTAGCACCTCAGCTTCTCAATTCCGAAAAAGGACGATGCCTCTTGAGTTAGCGAGTCCTAAACTCAAGAGCAACTGGGTGTCTCTCTCTATGATGCTTTCGACAGCCTCGATGTCTCCGGTAGCCACAGGGGCGATGACACTTGTCTGGAGTGGGACGCTTGCTTCTTCATCTAGAACACTTAGGGACGCTTGATGCTCCAGAGGTTTCATTGAAGGCTTTGTTTCGTCCGACAAGAGCGCGATGAGCTTGAATCGAAGGCTAATGACTCCTTGATGCTTGGTAATGTAATCCATGCCCAGGAATACAACGCGCAATCGGTGGAGGAGAACTACAAAACTGGCTGGACAAGTGTGAGCTTTGACTGTTACTTTCGTGGTGAACATTCCAAATGAAGTAGCAAGATGGCCTACCACATTCCGTATTTGTTGGCCGTCTGATGCGACCGTAACTTCATTTGGACTTCGAGTGGACATTATTTGGACTCGTTCATTGGGGGCTTGTAAAGCCTGAAGAACTTCACGAACCGCGTCCGTAAGCGATGCCACCTTGACGCGGCGAAGAAGATGGCAGCAATCAGCGAAGCACCCCCAGACGATCTCAATAATGATGTCTCGTAAGCTGTCACTGATCACCGTTTAAGTATGCACATGGCTCATGGAGAAGGCTGGTAGCGTTGGTAGTATGGCCGAGCCTGGGCGTCTAGGGTCCTCTCGATTGTAGACGCTTCGGTTGTGAATTCTACAGCGTTCTTTGATGGGCTTCGGATCAAACCAGCGAAAAGTTCTTCCCACTTACCCCGCATCGAGAATAGCGCCTGCTTCTCGACAGTCACGTCAGGGTCTGCTTGGCAGAATAGATGGCATATCTCGTCGACGTCCCCAATGGCGGTCAATTTTGGCTCATGGATGAGTGCTTGGCGCCCCAACACAGAATTTTTCATTGCGTACGATTCTCGTGTATGTTTTACCGAATTAATTCTGAGATTTTTCCAAGTTGGCATGGCAGCGTCGTGATTCACACCCAATTTTAGCTGGACAATTCAGGGCGCAGAAGACAAACTGAATCTATGTTCCGTCGTCCCATCGGTTGAATATCGCCTCACATTCAAAGTAGTCCATCCACTCCTCGACGTTTTCCTGCGGTAGACCACTGAATGCAGGAGAATCACGTCGCTGATGAAGAACCAGCCGCACTCTATTTTCGGGAGTTTTGCAAGTCTACGGTAAAGTACTTCCACCAGATGTCACGTAGTGTTGACGGCAGTCCAACTGTTATGAAGACAGTGAAAGGCCTCTCAAATGAAGAACTGGGGACGCATAAGCTTCTTCTTTCAAAGCAGAACGTGATAGCATTATCGGGTCGCGCTCATATCGCCTACTCTTTTACCTCACCTGCAATTAGCGTGCTTATAATATTCGTGTGTATATCATTGCATGTTTCTAAGACACTTCACTAAGTCATAGACCACAACGCATTCATTAGATTCATCTTTATTCAGCTTGAACCAATGAGCCTTCATGGCCTATGGCTACCGTGGCCGTCTACCAACCCGAAGGTCCTGGCTACAACACCCAAGCCAACCCAAGTTCACCCAATTTTCTGTTGAGCTGGGTTTAATTGCTTGCTGCCAACGCAATTTTTCACTCATGGCCAAAAAAGACGACGACACCGGATTTTCTGCGAAACGCTACCCGCAACGATGTCACTTTAAATGAAACTTTATTTGGACGACATGCACTCACAAATAACTGAAAATCTCT
Source organism: Amblyomma americanum (assembly GCF_052857255.1). Classification (NCBI taxonomy): domain Eukaryota; kingdom Metazoa; phylum Arthropoda; class Arachnida; order Ixodida; family Ixodidae; genus Amblyomma; species Amblyomma americanum. The sequence goes on from NC_135500.1 coordinate 53,167,017, forward strand.
AAGACAGCGATAGCAATAAATGCGTTCGGCAGTGGTTCAGGAGCAGACTACCCGCCGCTCTTAGCCGGACTCAATTTCAACGTGAAAACGAATTTTACAGATACGACGCGCAAGTAGCCACAACATTCTCGAACAAAATAGAATCGATTCCGCCTGGATTAGATAGTTAGAAATAAAACTGGTAGTATCTTATGTCACAAATTGCTAGTGCCGGGTTCCGGAGGCATAGAGCATGAACAAAGAAATTTTACAAAGCTTTGCGGCAGTATCTTCTCTACGGAGTGTGTCAGAAAACGGAAACCTCCGTAATAGTTTTCCCGTACCTCTGCATCGATGCATGACACAAGATTGGAGCGCTGTGCTTCCGTACGTGATCTTCGCCTATAAGACGAGCATACAAATGACGCCATTCAAGCTCGAGAATGGCAAAAACTTTAACCACAATTGAAGCCACAATATCGAAATACCACCGACCAAGTTAACTTCTTCGTCAGCGCGTGCCAAAACTCTGCTGTGCGTTAAATGACGTCAGTGGTAGACGGCAACCTGTGTTGAATCTCTGCTTTTGTTGATTTTGAGCCTCTCTTATGGGCAACGGCTTGTATACATAGGAGGCGCGCTCCATTTCAGAGTACAGCTGTCAATCAGCTGTCACACTAGCAATTCAGGCGATCAGTAAAGCATAAAGCTCCTTCAAAAGAATCGTTTTTCGGCGTCCTTAAAAATGAAGAAGACACGCGTATTTTTCCTGAAGTGCTGCCTGTTATTCATGCTTTATTTATCGCCAGCACCCGTTGGCCTTACCAGTTAGCCACGTGAGATGTAGACACGTTACGCTCAAAGGACAGTGAGCGCGCGCCCGGCTTCCTAAGCAATTATAGGCTATTATGGTTGTTTAAGCACAATACCTCGAAAGTTTATTGCCACCTTTAATTTGTGGGCGGCTAAGAACATCCAGAATTGGTTCTCTATGAACGCCGTGTGCCGTTGCTGCGCTTGCCACCATCGAGTAACTCTATTGTTTGTGCCCAAAACATCGGTCCGTAAAGACTTCGTACGGCCACACGTAAGGCTGCCTCTGTAATGCCCTAGTATCTTATGGAAGACATGTGCACCCATTGTCAGAAATATGTAGGCAGCCAAAGGGATTCGCTCTCATTTAAGCCATGTCTGAGGGCTGAGAACAAGACTTCTTTTCGCCTTCGGGGGATTCACGAACCCTGACGATTTCAGTGGGCTACGTTGTATGTCAGAAACATTGTGGGGTGCATATATGTGGCAAAGGCTGCACATATAAGCAAACAATCTCAATCTTACTGTCGTCATGAAAGTGCGAAGCAGCCCCTTGCTTCCATCAATTTCAGTTACAATTCGGCTGAACCTGCCGTGTAACAATCAAACCAGCACTTCTTCCCTGGAGCCTGATTTGCCCAATCTTTGCGCTATTTAAATGCAGTAAGAACCTTTTTAATGGAGTAGTTGCCGAGGGCATCTCGGCATGCAGGTATCATGCTGTCCCAGAAGGGTCTCATTAATAATACAGAAAAATTGCGGACATCAAGCAGTGTCCAGCCTATTTTGCGACGTCATACCACGCACACATACACTCATTGCTATAAACGACACCATGGCTTCGGTCGTCCCTAATGAATGAAACGAAAATGATAAAGACGGCGACGAATGCGCAGCGGAAGAGACTGGCAGTCTTAAACTCGAGAACGTGGGAAGTTGGTGAAGACGACGACATCCAAATCACAACGCGATACAACAACACTGGCTGTTTAACACGCAGGATGAGTGGGTGAAGGCATTAAGGCGAAAGCCTTTAATGGCTCATGCTGCATACATAGAATTGGTTTGATCATAGAAGGTTGTGGTACACCAGGGTGGCCAAATCCTGCTCTGGTGAGAGAGTGCGTTGTCGGTTCTGGTTACCGAGATCAGGCCGCACTCCAGGCCTGATTATGCAATTCCATCGACACGCGGCTTTTTTTTTAAACCCGGTGGAGAATTGCGCGGCACCAGGATTTGAACCCCGGTCCTCATGCACGCGAGGCGGATGTTATACCTCTACGCCATCGCTGCGTTCCGGACAGGCCGCCATTGGAATCTGAACCTGGCAACGTCTAACGCTAGAACTTTAGCTAGTGAGGCTACACTGTAAAAAATTTTTTCCAAAAAAAACAGACATTTTCTGGCAGCTGTCCTGCCAGAAAATGTCTGTACAGTTCTGTTTTCCGTTTTTAAGTTTTTCGGTTATTTTACAATGTTAGATTTTAATCATTTACCGAAAATCCCTGTAAAATTTCTGTGAAATTTCATTTTCTGTTTCAAAGCAAGTCTGTGATTTTCAGGTTTTTCTTTCTCAATATTTACTGAAAGCTTGTAAAATGTCAGGGAAATTCATTTTTCTGTTTGCAGTTATTCTGTTATTTTACAGTGTTTCTTTTCTGTCATGTACAGAAAATCTGTGAAATTCACTTTTCTGTTTTCAGTTATTCTGTTATTTTACAATGTTTCTTTTCTATCATGTACAGAAAATCTGACTGCAAATTGAGTTTAGTTGTCTGTTTTTAGCTCCCTGTTAATTTACACACAATTTTCTTTTTGGCTTGCAGAAAATATATTTGAAATTCCTGCAATGTTCTGTTTACTATTAGTTGTTCTTTTATTACAATTTTTTTCCCCGCACAAAATACGGTTTCTGTGCAAGCACAAGGGCTCATTAAATTACAAATACGATCTTTGCGTCGTTTATGCCAATGAAAGTGTGATATTACATAATTCGTTGCTCGAGGGAAGTTGCGTGAAGTAATTTAAGAATATCTAAATATGAAACGTTTGCACAACACTGATTTTCATCAGTATAGCATTGCCTGAGAACCAAAAGCCAAGCAGCTTGATATGAATGAACACTTTATTAAATCGAAAGTCACATCAGCATCAGCAGTCTTCTATAGCTCGAAGACTATTTCTGAGCCCAACATAATAAAATGTTATACAACACAAGCAACAGAAACAAAAAATCTAAAAGTCATAGTCTTTCAAAGCCGTTGCGAGTGCAGCCACTCTTGGTGACAGGCAGTGCTGCTTCCCGCCATTCTTTTGCACCTTTGTTCCTCTTGCAGGATTAATACCTGCAATAGCCCTGAAACAAAGAGCCACGAGCTATCACTAACGACCAGGCACAAAAACTTAATTTTTATAGTTGAAAGACAAAAATATATTCGTTCTACACTTGTACAACCACTCTGACAAGGGCGGATGTGTTAAAAAAATCAGGTCTCATATATGATCCGCTACGTTGTGAGGGGTAAAAGCTAAGTAAAAAAAAACACTAATATCTTACCTGTTCCCACCCAGAAATAAAACTCTAGGTTTGTGAGGCATCACTTTGCTGCTCAAACCTTCTTTTCAAGCTCCTCATAGCGATAAAGTAGCAAGATTCGTTTTATCAACAACCACAGATCAGCATGACTCACAGGCAGTGCTGGGCGGAAAGAGCATACGATGCTTCTACAATGTCATTGTTTACGAGGCATGTGTTGGAGTTTCCGGTCATACAGGTACCATTGGAAACAGAAGTATCTAGGATGCTACTGAAGTCATTTAAGCACCTTGCTTCTCAGTGATCACCTCATTTTACTACCACATATTGAATGACTTGAGATCGACTTTCATCTCCACAAGTGAGGTTTTGATCCAGTGGGTAATGATAAAAGTGTCGGACTAGTTCGTAGCTTATGCGCCCTAGGAACTCATAGCCACTACAGTACATGTGGCCCTATGAATGAGGAGGATTTAACGGATAAAACAAGGAGAAACGTGCTTTAATAAAACGTTAGGTCTCTTTTGCCTACCTTGCTACAACGGTTTGCCATGTCAGGACGCACCCCTCTCTCATAAAAAACAGCCTGAAATCCGTACCCCGATTCCATTACCTTAAGTGTGTGTGTGTGAGATGCGGCAGAAAAAGAGCGGGAGAGACATTTTTTTCCTTCCGATTGATATTTTATATACAGGGTGATTTTTGTCACTTTTGAAGATATGTTTTAAATACTTAGCTACGTCGGTGTGGTCTTCTGAGCTGGACTGTACAGCAAGGCAGACATTAGGTGCCTCAAATGTATCTGTAGTTATATAATTAACTTTGACTTTTCTATTTTTCATCTCAGAAGCAAGGTAGGTTATGTTGCAAAATTGATGGTCGTCAACTTTGAATATGAGCTGTTTTTAAATACTCCTAAATGGCAGTATCATTCCAGACACCGACCAACAAAAATACACATACGAAAGCTCGTTGAGTCAGCTTTCCACCATTGCATATTCATAGAAAAATCGCTTCTCGCACTTCTAATGCATGCAGCAAGTACAGGCACAGTTATTGTATTTTTATGATGTATAAGTTAACTAGATTTCGGCAAGAATACGATGCGCAGTTACGGCATTGTATAGATAGGTAAAGTGGGCCAGCCAATTGAACAAGCTTTCCTTCGATACTCCGAAATACATTGCCGAGTAACAAAATTTAAAAATAAGCCTAACCTTCGATGTTGCCAGATAAATTTTGCAATACAACCTTCCCTTTAAAAAGCAGAAATAGTAAAGTTTGTTAGCTAATTTAAGCTGATTAATCGTCTAATTATTCATCCTTATGAGGTACATAATGTCCACTTTGCAGTACAATCCAGCACAATAGAAAGCACCGGCGCATTTCTCACACTTTTTAAAATAGAAGGCTGCAAAGGTTAAAAAAAAACGTTTATAATACAGTTGCGTGCTTGTCACTTGCTTTGTTTCTGGTGTTGTGCTTTATTATAACAAAACAAACAAAATACCTGATCTCAGACCTTCACATTTACTAGAATGCATCCTTGTCTGTATGCTCTTGCATTAGCCTTCCAGCAGAACTAATAGACAGCACACAGGCGTGATCCCAAGCTGCTGCTGTACTGTTAACTATAGAGATAAAAGGTTTCTTCATGACGTCTCGCTGTTTGACACATATTTTCAAAAATGAGACTGGATAATGAGGGCATGTTATTACGTCAGTCAATGGTAAATCAATTATTAATTTCTTGTACTACAATGTTGCTAAAACTCCCTACCTTAAAGCAAATTTTCTTCGCTGCTGCTCCTATACTACAGCACACTACCAAATATCTTTAGCATTATTGTGTCCCAGTGCTAGTTCAATGCCAAGCTGAAGAAATGCCAACTTTCACCTCTATAAGCAAACTTCATTGACAGTATGATATTCTCGATGAACACGCACACTGTTCAAAAAGCTTTTCAGTTGAAGTGCATTTTCTTCGCGTACACTCAGTTTAGCAGCGTAGTAACCGCTTTTCTAAATAAGGTTCTGGAAGATTGGCAGACTGCAGTATGCATTTGCACAGGGCGTGCTGTGACGTCAGGCAAGTGTACAGGTGAGTGAACATTGGCTTCAGTTCTTACCTCTGTGTGAATTCCAAGCACAGGCTCGTCTCCTTCTGGTACTGGATGTTAAAAGCAAAATGGGCAAAGAACAGCAGCTTGAAGGCCTCGTCTGGCTTCGATGCATGAAGCACTGGATGGGTGTCCATGCAGATTGTGTATGAATTAGCAGTGAGAAAAGTCCATCCTGGAAAAGAGTTGGAAGGAAGAATTATTATTCGCTTTGTCCTTCTGTTTTCATCATGTCTTTCAGTTACACGTAAAGTCTCTTTATTCAGAGGGGTTGGTCCATCACCATTAGGTTTAGGAGGATAAGTGAATAACGAGGAAGGGATAACGACGAAGATTGCATTGACCTATATATGATAGGCACATCGAGCCAGCAATACTCATTAAGCATTTCAATCAGCGGGAAGTGTCTTTTAATAAATTGCATACATTTGTCTAATAAAATAAAGATTTGCATTTCGGACAAGGTAGCACCATTTAGTGCATTTTTCAGCAATTTTTTTAAGAACTGCACCTTTAGTCAGTCATCAGTATCTTACCTTTCGCGCAGATGAAAGGACAGCTTGGCAGATCCCCCAAGTCATCGTCGCTGGCCATCTCCTTCTATGAAAAATCCAATTCACATGTGCATTAGCATTAGGATCAGTCAATGGCATGTAATAAAAGAAAAATGTTGCCTTAAGTCCTCAACACAGACGCCATTTCACTTAAATATGAGTTACCATTGCGTCGCACGCTAAAACACACCGCAGCAAGTCTGCTGGCTTTGAGGATAAATTTTTGTTTATGGGCAAGGTTGACATAAAACTTCCAGATTTTTCTGTTATCTCAGTACAAATGTTATAAGACGTGGGTAAAACAATCACTGCACTACTGTTATAAAAGGCAGTGCTGACTTGATTATTGGGAGGAATAAATTAATGGGACACTTCACATTGTGCATTAACGTGCGACGACTGCAAGGAAATAATGCAAACTACATTTATCAGTTTTTACCTCTGTTAGCTTGTAAAACAGCTCTTTGTCTTCTCCGAAGATTGCGAGCAGTAGTAGTGGCATGGCTTCGTATTCAACTGCCATTGACTTCCTGTTAGTTTTGGCAGCTTCTACTTCTTGGAGACAAGACTTCACACATTCTTTTTTTACTTGGCTGTGTGCGTAACGAAAAACTTGCCGTCCAACAGTCTTTAGTCGGTCATCGAAAGTCTTTGCAACATTTGAGCCTAGCAAGATGTTTACGTGGTTGGTCAGGTGCTTTCCCTGAAACCGAAATGGCCGGCTTCGCTCAATGTCTCGAATATTTTTGGATGCATTGATAAGCTGACGTTGTGATGCATAAGTCTCTGACATGAGCTGTGCAACCATGGTCTCATCTGGAAACGCAAGCCTGAACTGCGACAGCAAGTCGTCTTTTTTCTTCTCCTGTGAGTCAGCAGTTTCGTCAGATTGAAGCTTTTGTTGCCATGCCACACACCCATATGAGTCTCTCTGAATCTTCACTCGTTTGACACTCAAGTCCAGTTCATCGTCCGGTTCGAACTGATGTGGCTGCTCAGAGCTTGGCCTTCGTTTGTTGTTAACACAGTTTTCAAGTTTCCACAAGAGTGTCTCAATACCCGAGCCAATTACTGCCCCATTTAGGGTGTCCTCGAATGTCTTCGGGTAATGGCTCACAATTTCAGCTGCGATGGCCCTCAAGATCTTGCGACCTGGCTTCCTGTTTATGGCAAGAATATGGTCACTCACAAGTCGTACCATTTCATTCAAGTCGCTCTTTACTGGACGCTTCCCTTCTTGGCAAGCCTTCATAAGCTGTGGTGGGAAAACCTCCCAAGGTGTAGAAAAGCTTGCACATTGTGAGCTTGTAGGCGATTGAATGTCGTTGGGAGAAAGTGACACTGGTGGGTTGGGCGTAGCCGCTGAGTGAAACCTTTCAAGAAGAATCCTTCTGCTGATGGGCTTTAAAAATTGCAAATCCTCTTCAACCACATACTTCAGATGTTCCAGGGACTCTACACCACATTGCTGCACCTTCTGGACTGTCAGCTCTACAATCTCCTTGTCCAGGGCTGGCAGCCAGTTGGAAATTCGTTGTTCCAACTCCATTGCAGCTATCTGAAACACAGTTCAAACTCCATCAAGTAATCCATGCTTCAAAACAAAAACAGGATAACTGCAGCGGGCAAGGTTGTACTGGATTAATGGTGTGTTGTCAAGCAAGCTGTCGAGCTCAATGCACTTGATTGGACCGTCATTACTTAAGATGTTAAAATACTGCATTCCTGGTTCATACGATGTACTAACAGTTTTTACAAGAAAAAAATGCCGCGCATCTTTCGACAGGATCAGCTGTATTTCCCCAAACTTTAGTTCGCCGTTCTGCCGTGACATTACAACTAGCATTTTGCACTCATACAACAGACCCCGAATAGTTGCTTGCTGTGTTAAGAAAATTTCCCCTTCATCAGAAACAACTTCCCGAACTTCGTTCTGAATTTCAGGACTGCAAAGGCTGATCATGAAAGTAGATGCATTGTCGAGAACGTCAGTACTGCTTCCTGTGTTCTTGTAAGCTTGGAAAAGCTGATGCCGCTGAGATAAAGTCAACGTCAAATTCTTGAAATTTTGACAATTTCTAGCACATTTCTTGAAGTAGCTGTGTTTGCTCTCGCATCGCATTGTCCACAATCTGATCAGGGGACCAAAGTGCATAATAAGCATTGGATAGTGAAGAAGGTAATGGTGTTTTGGCCTCAATGGAATATTTGGGAACAGAGCTGTTCTGCTTGTCATGTAATCTTCGATGATATCTTGGAGCCTCATAGCCATTGCACTTGTAACTGCTGGCGCAGTAACTAAAAGAACAATTTCTGACAGCAACAGAACCTGCTTCCAGACCTCACTCTCTGTAGACTGAACGGAACCGACTAGGAAGAGGGGAAGAAAACGAACCATATTCCAGTTCTGAATAGCATGGCCTCCAAGTGATTTCTTTACAGGAACCTCACATGGTCTGTCATTGAGGTCGCTGTGCTTAAAAGGAAAGCCACCTATACGGTTATTGAGATCCTCTAGAGAAATCCACTCACAAACCGTGACAAAATATTGTATATACAAAGAAAGGTCGAATGACACTATGCCTTCAAAAAGATCGTGTGCCAAACAAGGGGGAAGCCCTGGTGCACAAACGTCGAAATACTTCAGATCGTTGAACAAAGACCTAAACTTTACTCCCTTTTCTGCACTTAAGGAACTATCGGCTGCTAAGGTTAGGACAGCACTGTTGTAATTGTCGGGTGTTCTCAGCTCGAATACACCTGACAATGCAAGTGGAGAGAAGAGGTCTCTTCTTTCCGCCAAACAAAACCTGCAGATGTGTGTTGCATTGCTAAAGTTTTCAACAAAGCCACCAATTCCATGGCTTCCAAGATTGTCACCGAGGATTGCGCACACTGTGCCAATCAGACGTGTGCCCTTTGTAGTGACGACTGTGCCTGCTTAATTGGGAGACGCCTCGCATGCTGACTTTCAACCAATTAATATAGCAGCACCGTAGATACTAATTTGTACTGTGAACAGCATGCATTTGAATACATAAGCTTGAACACACCTGTCCTGAACATGGTAGAAGTCGTTTTCTTTTTTTATACTGAAACCCAAACAGTGCCTTACATAGGAGCTGTTATTTAGGCTTGTTCTCTGATATATGCATCTGTCACGCAAAGTAAATGGATGATCAGTGTTAGCTAGTCCACGTTGTACTTCTATCGTCGCATTTGCTTTGAATACCGCGGCCATGCACTAGTGCGTGATGATTGCGGTTTTATTTTGGCTTAGTTACAGGCTCTCTTGACTGAGCTGCAGCGTGATTGCGGATGCCTTAAGTTAGTATCTACTACTTTACAAAGGCCGGGAGCCTTCCGCTCAGGTTGTGAATGCATTTCTGCCAGTTTTTTAGCGCGAAAGCACTAATCCGGAGGTTCCTACCCCTAAAATTCTGCTCTTGCTTACTTGTGAAGCAGCTGCATAGGAACACTATAACAGTTAGCCAAGCATAGTGATGACACTGTGCCTATACATGATAGCCATAACCAGGGTCAACCATGACCCGAACATGAGTTAACTTCGAATTTGGTGCCCGGGCCACCGTCAAATTTCAGCATGGTTCACCCAAAAATTGACCTCAGCCAAACTGGACCAAAACTGATTATAAGTAATCAGTTTTATTCAATACAAGTATATTTAGTTCTCTGCAATGTCCAGTTCAAGTACTGTTAATTTGATTACATTCGGAGAATTTTGGTTATTTAAGTCACTAATTACTCTTCACTAATTAGCGGTCACTAGTCAGGTACTACTAATTGTTAAATTATTATGTCAAGTTCAAGTACTGTTGATTTGGTTGATTTTCTGGTAATTTAATTCCCTAATTGCTTTTGACTAATGAAGGGTCACTTATCAGAGGTCACCATTTCTCCTTTACTACCTCCAGGTCAAATACCGTTCGTCTGATTACATTCGGAGCATTTATAGCCATTTTATTCACTAATTGTTTATCGCTAATTAAGGGTCGGTAATTGTCAGTATTTAGTCCTTTACTACCTCGAGTTCAGGTAGTGTTCATTTCATTGTAATTTAAGCATGCTGTCAAGCATCTACGCCGTTTGCAATTCTGCGCCAGCCTCCGAAGAGAACTGACACGTGCGGGTGACCGACGACCCGTTCCCCGCATAACATGCATCTCACCGTCCAGAACTGTCCGTAATACGTGATATAGTCCAATATGGTAGTCTCATTAGCCGACAAACAGATCAAACAGCATATTCAACATTAAAATTTTCAGATTATATTTCACAGCCATAGCAAAAGCCGTGTGGAATCTATTTGACGCTTATGCCGATACAGCGGCGGCGACCAGGCCGCCGAGCCTACTGAGGCGAAGACATGCTCCACCGCAATACACGGGGGAGCGCAGGCCGCGTAGCAACCGCAAAGCTGGAAACGAACGATCCACCTCCGGGTCGACGTTGCTTGTCGACAGCTAGGCAAGGGCCAAGACCGCAGCTTTGTTTACTCGAGAAAGTTCGCGTACGCATGCAGAGTCTGAACACTCGTGAGTTCAAAGATACCGTGAGCCGAACGGCCTCCGCTCAGCCGTAGCTCCGCGTGAGCAAGAAGCGATGCCGCTGCATTCGAAACGACAAGCTGGCGCAGGGCTGGAATCTCGCGAGACTGGTTCGGCTCGCGCGAGTGGCCGGTGCGCCGGCCGAATGACGACAGTCGGCGCGGCGGCCAATGCCGCGAGTCGAAGCTCAAGCGAGAACCCGAGCCCTGGCAGATCTCAAATTTAACGCACACACCACGTTAAAACACGCTGCAAAGATTTCAGATAGCCTTTAGAGGCAATCGTGAATGCGATGAAAATTAAGGGCTGCGTGGTTGCGGTAGCGAGGCCGCGGCACGATTTAGAAGCTAGCACAATGAAATATGGAATAGACACACGACGCTTGCCGCTACGGCGGCGTCCGCGGCGGCAAGTGATTCGCGCGTGAGCGCTCGTCCTGTTCGTTTTAACTTTTAACTGCGTGTCAAAGCTGCACCTTCACCATGAACAGTTTACGGAGCGTAGGCAGCTTGAAACCGCAAGGCGGAGGATGAAAGTTACGCAGGGCTAGGGCTTTCCCGCTATTTAGTGAGATGCGAGCTATGTGCCCATGCCTTAATATTTCGCTACAGTAATCCACCTCCATCGCACGCAACATCTACAATATAGTTTAGAGATTTCCACCGGTGACACAAAGCAAATCACACTGTCTGTATCAAGTGGCAGAGATTGTTTGTTCACTCACCTTTCCAAATGAAACGAATAAATCGATGCACGAAGACACCAAGCCCCTCTTCATGCGGAAGTCATCTTGCGAAGTGCAGCTCCGCATCAAAAGCAACCACATAGTACTAGTTGTGCGAAAAATTTAGTTTACTACACTCTAGGCTTTAAAAAATAAACGGATGTTTTTAAGGTGTTCAGGTGCATTATTTGTAGCTTACTTCTTAATAGAGACGCACGTGAATAGACCACGGCGGTCAAAAACAGAAAATGTCTGTTTTTTTGCTTGATCACCTTTCTGTTTTTTCCAGTAACAGATTTTTTCCGTGCGGCAACAGTAAATTTCTGCAAAAACGCCTGTAATTTTACACACTTTTTTTACAGTGTAGCCTAGCAGTGCTGTTTGAGGAACTAGCGGGAATTAAATGGGATGTGATAAAGATTAGCGAAGTTAGGAGGACAGGTGAGGCGTATACAGTACTAAAGGACGGACACATGCTGTGCTATCGCGGGTTAGAGGATAGACGAGAACTAGGTGTGGGATTCCTCATTAATATGGATATAGCTTGCAACGTCGAGGAGTTCTACAGTATTAACGAGAGGGCAGCAGCTATAGTAATTAGGCTGAATAGGAGGTACAAGCTGAAAGTGGTGCAGGTCTACGCACCGACATCCAGCCATGATGACCAGACCGTTGAAAGTTTCTATGAGGACGTAGAATCGGCAATGAATAAAGTAAAATCGCAATACACTGTACTGATGGGCGACTTCAATGCGAAGGTGGGCAAGAAGCAGACTGACGACCACGCGGTAGGTGACTATGGGATAGGCTCTAGGAATAGCAGGGGAGAGTTATTAGTTGAATTCGCGGATAGAAATAATTTACGGATCATGAATACCTTCTTCCGCAAACGAGAAAACAGGAAGTGGACCTGGAAGTGCCCCAATGGTGAGATTAAAAATGAAATCGACTTCATACTATGCGCTAAACCTGGCATCATTCAGGATGTGGCCGTCCTCGGAAAGGTGCGTTGTAGCGACCACAGAATGGTAAGGTCTAGAATTAGCTTAGACTTGAAGAGGGAACGGAAGAAGCTAGTGAAGAAGAAGACCATTAACGAGTTAGCCGTAAGAGGCAAAGCACAGGAGTTTAGGATAGCGCTGCAAAACAGATATTCGGCTTTAACTGAGGAAGATGATCTTGATGTTCATTTAATGCACGATAATCTCACATCAATAATTACGGAGTGCGCAGTAGAAGTAGGCGGTAGGACAGTTCGAAAGGATACCGGGAAGCTATCTCAGGTAACGAAAGATCTGATTAAGAAGCGCCAAAACATGAGGGCATCTAACCCTACCGATAGAATAGAACTAACGGAGCTATCAAAGTTAATAAAAAAGCGCAAGGTAGCCGACATAAGAAAGTTTAATATGGAGGGAATCGAGCATGCTATAAAGAATGGTGGTAGCCTAAAAACAGTGAAGAGGAAACTAGGCATAGGTAAAAACCAGATGTATGCTTTAAGAGACAAGCAGGGCAATATCATTAGCAATATGGATATGATAGTTAACGTAGCCGAAGAGTTCTACACAGACCTGTACAGTAGCCAATGTAATCAGAGCGTTAATGAAAAAGACAGCAGTGCACAGCAATGCATCATCCGGCCAGTAACGAAAGATGAAGTAAAGAAAGCCTTAGAAGCAATGAAAAGGGGAAAAGCAGCTGGGGAGGATCAGGTAACAGCAGATCTGTTGAAGGATGGAGGGGACATCGTGCTAGAAAAACTAGCCACCCTGTATACGCAATGCCTTATGACCGCGACTGTACCAGAAGCTTGGAAGAATACAAATATTATCTCAATTCATAAGAAGGGAGACGCCAAGGACTTGAAAAATTACAGGCCGATCAGCTTACTATACGTTGCCTACAAAGTATTTACTAAGGTAATCGCTAATATTGTCAGGGCAACGTTAGACTTTGATCAACCATATGATCAGGCAGGCTTTCGTAAAGGATATTCCAAAATAGATCATATTCACACTATCAATCAGGTGATAGAGAAATGCGCAGAATATAACCAACCTCTATATATAGCTTTCGTTGATTACGAGAAAGCATTCGACTCAGTGGAAACCTCAGCAGTCATACAGGCATTGCGTAATCAGGGGGTAGAAGAGCCTTATGTCAAAATACTGGAAGATATATATAGCAACTGCACAGCAACTATAGTCCTCCATAAAGTCAGCAATAAAATTCCAATAAGGAAGGGCGTCAGGCAAGGAGACACGATCTCGCCAATGCTGTTCACCGCATGTTTACAGGAGGTATTTCGAGGCCTGAATCGGGAACAGTTGGGAATAAGATTAAATGGGGAATACCTAAATAATCTGCGATTTGCTGATGACATTGCCTTGCTGAGTCACTCAGGAGGTGAACTGCAAATCATGATCAATGAGTTAGACAGGCAGAGCAGATCGATGGGCCTAAAAATTAACATGCAGAATACCAAAGTAATGTTCAACAGCCTAGCAAGGGAACAACAGTTCACAATTGGCAGCGAGAGCCTAGAAATTGTCACGGAATACGTCTACTTAGGGCAGGTAGTGACAGCTGATCCGGATCATGAGAGGGAGATAACTGGAAGGATAAGAATGGGGTGGAGCGCATACGGCAAACTTTCGCAGATCATGAGTGGCTGTTTACCAATTTCCCTCAACAGGAAAGTTTACAACAGCATAATCTTACCGGTACTCACCTACGGGGCAGAAACGTGGAGGCTAACGAAAAGGGTTCAGCTTAAGTTAAGGATAACGCAGCGAGCCATGGAAAGAAAAATGATAGGTGTAACGTTAAGAGATCGGAAGCGGGCAGAGTGGGTGAGGGAACAAACACGGATTTATGACATCCTAGTAGAAATCAAGAGAACGAAATGGGCTTGGGCAGGGCATGTAATGCGAAGGCAAGATAACCGCTGGTCCTTAAGGGTAACGGAGTGGGTTCCAAGAGAAAGTAAGCGTAGCAGGGGGCGGCAGAAGGTTAGGTGGGCGGATGAGATTAAGAAGTTTGCAGGCAAAGGGTGGATGCATCTGGCAAAGGATAGGGTTAATTGGAGAGACATGGGAGAGGCCTTTGCCCTGCAGTGGGTGTAGTAAGGCTGATGATGATGATGATGATGATGATGATGATGATGATGATGATGATGATGATGATGGTGGTGCATACTTCTGTCCGTCCTGGCCGCCGCGGTGGCTGAGTGGTTATGGCGCTCGGCTGCTGGCCCGAAAGACGCGGGTTCGATCCCGGCCGCGGCGGTCGAATTTCGATGGAGGCGAAATTCTAGAGGCCCGTGTGCTGTGCGATGGAGTGCACGTTAAAGAACCCCAGGTGGTCGAAACTTCCGGAGCCCTTCACTACGGCGTCCCTCATAGCCTGAGTCGCTTTGGGACATTAAACCCTCATAAACCAAACCAAACCTTCTGTCCGTGCGTTACGCTCATGGACTACGACCTCTCAGATCACTCGTCTGGCGGGTAATCTCGGAGGCCATGTTGCGGCACTGGTAGTTCACTGCGCATGCGCGAGGTGGCACCACCGACGCGCGCTCCGCGCCAGCGCCAGGCTCTTCGCAGCTGTCGACCAAGTCGGGTGCCGCGCAACCTCCCTCCTAGAGCTCGCTTCAATGGAGTCTCAGAATGCGGGCAAACGCGAGTACTTAATTAAGGTCTTAACCACACATACCTGACACAAGCAGCGACACCGCATTAACGGATTTCGCCTCACCACACTTTAGGCCAACAAAGTTCCCCCTGAATTTTTTTTCAGTGCAATAAATACCGTGCTTTAAAAATAAAAAAAAGCAGTTCCGTACTGGTCGGATGCACCGGTTTGCGAAACGAAACCGTTCAATCCGGTGCAGGTTCGAATCCGGCTCGAGTCAATGAAGTCTGTATTTATTCGATTTCTTCACCATGACGTAAACGTCAAACGGCCTCACAAGCTCCTTGTGCTATCTCGTAAAATCTGGTACACGCACCATGGCATAATAATAATAATAATAATATTAATAATTGGTTTTTGGGGAAAGGAAATGGCGCAGTATTTGTCTCATATATCGTTGGACACCTGAACCGCGCCGTAAGGGAAGGGATAAGGAAGGGAGTGAAAGAAGAGAGGAAGAAGGAGGTGCCGTAGTGGAGGGCTCCGGAATAATTTCGACCACCTGGGGATCTTTAACGTGCACTGATATCGCACAGCACACGGGCGCCTTAGCGTTTTTCCTCCATAAAAACGCAGCCACCGCGGTCGGGTTGGCATAGCAGGTATTGCGTTCAGCGCAACAAACACATTCAATCATTTGGTTCATATGTCCCATAATAGCTTGTTCCTCTTCCATCAGTACGGAGCGCTTTTATTGGGAATGCGCTGCTAATAGTCAGTGAGAAGATTAAGGGTCGCATGATGAACCCAAGAAAAACATTGAGGAAAGTCCCCGCAACGTTATCAGCATGCCTTTCCTTTTACAGCTCGTGAGGAAAGACGGCGTACTGGTAAATTAGTTTCTTACCGCAAAAACCTCTTCTGCACGGCTTCGCATGGTACGCTACAAAGCGAGCTCAAAGTGAAAATTGTATTGCTGCCCAAACAACGAGGTGAATCCCAGTGCTTTGGATAATGTATTAAGGCGAATGCCGTATGTGGCCTATTGCAACGAAACTCAGTGTCGTTTTCGGCGTCCAAGAAAAGTGGTTCGAAAATCATCAATATAATATTATGAAAAAAAAAATTCTTCTGTGTGCAAGGAATTGAATCAAAGACCTTGCAATTGCTAGGCGAGCACGTAACCCACAGGCAAAATTTTCTGCGTTAGTGCTCATTTGGCTTTCTTATTCGCACGGAATGGCGAGACTCATGAGGAGCCTTTATAGGGATTCCTTAAGGAAGCGGCTGAAACCTTCCATTTCCTCACTGTGCGTAGTTCTTTAGATTACCTGTATAGCCTCTCCAGGGGACACATGACTCAGGTGATTACTGAATATTTGTTTGTTTTATATTTGTATTTGAAAAATTGTGCACGCTTTCCTCACAACAATGTTTTAAAACGAGTTAAGCGAATGTGAATTTCATCTGATGCAAAAACGTTCTTGGTTTACCACACACTGTGACGCCGCCTGTCGATGCATGGCTTCATGCTTAGGAGATGTTTCTGACATGAACGGTGAATTGCTGCCTGTGCAATACGGCAGAGACCACTGGCCATTATTTTATTTTTTGTAGTGATGCTTGTAAGATGTTTTGGGGCATGTAACAGTGAACACTTAGGAAGGACATTCAAATCACAATCTACAGTATGAGCTGTTTCCTGTTGAGAAAAACTGTGTTGTGCCTTGTGATCTCCATGTTCATGGGACCATTCAGTCTCCGAAAGAGCTCTATGATGGATCGGTATGCTGATTGACCGCGGTCATAAGTTTTTGTTTTGTGTGCAGTGCGCTGAAGTGTAACACTTAGAAAAGATTCCGGTGGTAGCACGGATTTTAAGAGAGACTGCCCCCATTCCTTCCAACATGCTTCCATGATTTTACTGTCAGTTACGGTGGGATGCCTAAGCAACTGTTTTGAGGATATGTAGTAACAGTGTCGTAACGGCGTAGTGCGGTGCGCTGACAGCGAAATTGCTTACAAGTACGTCTTATTCGACAGCATCGACGCCGTCGTGTATACCCGGCCTATGGCCATCATCAAAGGAGAAATTCTTAGCGCTGAAATAAACGTGGCTTTTGAACAACGATAGCATGAGTACGGCGTCACAGCACCTTGATTCAACCCTTTATGATAAAGAATTAATTGAAATTCTGCTGGGAATACATATTAGCCACAAGGAATGCATTAACAAGAGCGTTAAACTGCGCGGGTAGGACAACACCAATGGCAACAAGACTCGGGACAGTCTGCTTAACGTTCGTGGAAAATATTTACAGCAATTGAAACTGCGCGCTTTTATGCATGTATACGTTCACCACTGTATTCTCTAAAATTTTAATTCCGTTAAATTGGCTCAAGAAATCAGCATTTCATGTATACCACTTTTTTTACGGGCCTGTATCAATTATAGTCTTCTAACTTTAACGACCATAACCTCCAAATTTTCGTTACAAGTTGCTTTACAATTAAATACTAGCAGTTATCGTTTTTATAAAAGCAAGGACCAGGTGAAACCACGGAGCATTCGAATGTTTGCATGTCGGCATGATAAGAAAGTATGCGCTTAGTTCCCGCCATAGAAAGAACGCATAGTGGTAGCCCCAGCCGCTGACATCTGGTCAAGTGGCCTCAGCGAGTAGACATCTCTAGACCTACGGCTCCTCATCTAGTACACTACACTTAGCAGTCATCATCTTCATGGACAAAACGCGTATTCATGCCTAGCGTAGAGTGCAAGGCAAAATGTGCATTTTTCGTCGCAGTGGCTTGTCTACTAAACTGTAAAAGAAAAGTCAACCCAAATGGGGGTTTAAATGGTTGCGCAGCCATTTATACTCCATATGAGGAAATATTTACTCCATGAATATAGAGTAAAAATGTGCTAAATGAGCAATTTTATTTCCTGCACTAATTAATGGGGTATAAAGGAGGATTCTCCTCCTTATAACTCCCATTTCAAAATCGAGTTTCTTGGTAACAATGCGAACCAAGTTTCAAATGGAGTAAAAAAACACCATTTTGCGCCATCCGCCCCGCCACCTAGCGTTTCTTCTGCTTCTGGTCAGTCGTCTGATAAAGACCGCGAGTGATGACCCCCTGCTTACCGTCGTCGCTAGTTCTCTGTTCACTTCTCCGCCTTCACGGGCGCCTGCTGCGGTACAAGGTATGCTTGTCGCCGTTTTTCGCTACAGTAAGCTACATTAATGAACTCCTCTTGAGAAACCTACAATGCTCTAACCATACGTGACCTTCTTTTGTTAGTATCGCCAGCCCGTTAAGGTGTATCCAGACGGCGGGCCACGGACTGGCCAGCGGACCGGTCACGTGGTGTCGACCGCGCGTGGCCCGGCCGACTCTGGCCGGCGACAGCGGCAACACGGCGGATCAATAGAGCAAACGACAAGGCGGGCCAAGCCTCTGTGATCAGCCTGCAGCAACGCTCGTCTCACGCTTCGACATTCGTGGCAAGAACAAGCAGAATCCGCGGCCGTGGAAGAGATTCCGCCTAAATACCCAGCGGAAAGCTCAATCGGTACGGGACAGATTTCTGCCGCGGTGAGGAGGAGGTAGCATTCTCACGGCAGCAAACATGGCGGCACGCTTCCAAGCAGGACTTGTCGCTTCGAACTGGATTCATCGTTGTTATTGCCTTTTTCGTTGCGTTCACTGGCAATAAATGGCGCACCCTTTCCTCTTTTGATCTCACCTCGCCTATAAGAAGGCGTATAAGGGGATATCTGCTTTATTTTTTTTATTTAGAGCGACGATTGTGTCTCTTCTAGGCTTAAGCGGATCGTACTTTGGTTCACAGAAATATTTACCCGTCCTAACAACTAGATGGCGCCAAAAGGCTTGGTCTATCCTTCGTCTGTGTTTCATATGCTAAACTAAAAGTGGGAAATGTGAGAAATGCTGTAACGTGCCGAAAAATACCGGCGTTTAGCTTACATGAAAGTGCATACGCTTATGGCACGTAGACAACGTCAACTGTTGTTCTTTTCTAACCATATCTGTGTACGTCGTAAGCGCAGACATTGCGACTAATTTAGCTCCCCCTCGCTGCTGAATTCCCAATTATGAACGAGCCATAAAGCTGTACTAAGGCTAAAAAGTAAAACGTTGATATGTTTACAGTAGACGCAAAACTACTTTCGCTGGTGTCGCCTCGACTGCCGGGAGCATGTAGCCGGCTTTCACCGGGCGCGAACAGTGTGGTCTAGTTGCCAGACTTGATCTGTGCGAGTAGGCTAAAAAGTCCGTGGTCCGCCGCCAGAAAAAAAAAATGTTCTCGCATTTCTCGCGCGATTCGGCCCGCGGACCATGCGCCGATCTCGTAGACCGAAAGCGAAACCCCACGTGACCGCTATTCCGCGGGCCAAAACAGGTCCGTGGTCCGTCGTCTGGATACACCGTTAGAGCCGCCGCTTAGGCCTAATTCTCACAGGTTTTTTTCATTGTGGCTCACGCGGTGTGTTGCAGCCGATTAAAATGCGTTGCAAGAGCATGGAACTGTGATAGAACATAGTTTCAACGCTGAGCGCTTGATTGAGCTAATGAGGCTACATGTTTCCTGAGTCATATTGAAAAGCCAAGCCTTAAAGAAGTGTATATGAAAGAAAACACTGTCATACCAAACAACGTTCCGGTGTGTTTTCCTTTGCAGTTTATACTGCTCTGGTTTTTACTCAACTGCAGCGTGTTGCAGACAGTGAAAACAATCCCGGGAATTTTTTTTTAGATTTGAACTCTTCATTCTAATGTTACATTCCTTTATCTACAAACATAGACAACCACACGAGTTCGTACAGCAAAAGCAGGCGACAAGCAGACGACTCCTGGCACATCCGCCTAAGCCGCCGCTTGGCTTGCAGACGGCGAAAAGAACGCGCGACTCGGGTTCACATAAGGGCAGCACAGCTTCGCAAGTTGGATTGCCGGCGGCCCCCGCACCTACTGCCTGTTCCGGCCGCTGGCAATGCTATAAGAATGAACCTGAATGATGATAAATAAAGATGACTCAATTTTCGAGCTCCATTTCTGTGCGTTGTAAAAAATTTAGTCCCTTGAACTACAAAATACCTTCCTTGTATAAGGGAGTAAATAAAATATTCTATATATTTGGAATAAATAAAACCTCCTTCTGGGTGCGCGCTAGAGGACGAGCTATTTACTCCCATTTGGGTGTTCTTTTGTTAACAGTGCAGCAAATATTATTTACAGCAAAGTGTGCAAACCTCGCCCTTATTCTCTTTCATTTTAGACAGCCATATATCTTCTCCTGCCGTGTTTCTCTCGAAAGACGCACTTATTTCTCCTACTCAATATATATGCGCACGATCGATATCAGTGCATGGAGCGAAAGGACGCAGGCTGTATTGATATAAACTGGTCTGAGCTAGTGCTTTCAGCTCCCGCGTCAATCAAGACACGGCAGTTAATACGCTTTCTATGACGAATAATAAACTAGCATACGCTTCAGCCTTGAAGAGACATATACTAACAAGCTATATCTCAGCTTCTTCTGCAACCTGTGCTGCTGTCTACTGATTATTGTAATAGTTTAATAGTTTTCCTCGATGTATATGCCTAATACTGGAACTGTATTGGCAAAGGCCGGTCCTACAAAGAACCAAAGTAAAACCGTCCATTTCCATTAGTGGACAGATAACATGTGCTGCTTGGGAAGTTCCTCCTCGGTTTGCATGCGTCCTCTGTTTTTTACTCTTCTCTTACAAAATTTAACGCGCTGCATACTTCAGATCGGCAAAGGTTCACGGTATGCAACCTCCAAGGGTGTAAGCAGCTCGACAGCCGGTCATAGTTACACTATGAAGTTGCCCTAGAGAATTTTTCTAGCACGTGCAAAATTACTAATCTCCAGCCTGTATTCCGAGACATGTAATGCATGCGTCATTTCCAAGAGACCTCAGTACA
The DNA here is from genome assembly GCF_052857255.1 of Amblyomma americanum. Taxonomy (NCBI): domain Eukaryota; kingdom Metazoa; phylum Arthropoda; class Arachnida; order Ixodida; family Ixodidae; genus Amblyomma; species Amblyomma americanum. The sequence goes on from NC_135500.1 coordinate 53,187,926, forward strand.
CTGCGGCTTTTGTTAATTTGTGGTTTTTTTCGTTTGTCTGGATTCAGTGTCATGTCTATATGCAGAAATTCAGCACGGAAAAATGCAGTCGCGGAGGAATGAGTAAGGTACCGAGGTTCTCGTCGCCGGATGCTTAAATCGACCCTGCATGGAACCATTGAGAAACACGCTTTTGTTTTAGGGCGCATCACTTAAGCACCCGTTCGTGGTTCGAGCCGTGTCCCCGCCCTCAGCCTAACCGAGAAAAACCTTAAATATATAAATGAATGAATGAATAAAGAAATAAATAAATATAAACATCAACGCGACTGGGATTCGAATACGCCGTGCCACGAACAGATCAGTTTCTCTGGGTTCTGAACGACAGCACTAGGATATCCCGGCAATTTTTTAAAACATAATATTTCACTGTACCTTCAAGAACTCTCTACAAAGCTTTGAGTAAATGCCATGATAGACACCTCAAAGTGACAAAGCACTAGACAAGAAGTAAGGCTGAGCATATCAACACGAAGGAGTGCCACTCTGGTTTAAAGTCAGGCAGTTTGTACACTTCCCTTGGACGAATTTTTTTCGAAACATATGATTCATTGTGCAGGTATATCATTTTAATTTTCCATAAGCTATGTGGTCCAATCAAAAAAGACATATCACAAGGCTCATCATTATATATTGTATCCTGGTGAGGTATCGTTTGGTGTGAGAGGTAAAATAAATTAGCTTTTTTAAGGTCAGCTGCTAGACATTTAAGAACAGAATTGTGCCCTTACAATAAACGAAGCTAAGTTCAATTCTTTCAGGAGCATCACAGGGGCGGCGGTTCACAAATGACACAAAAATGCACTTTTTCTGATTTTCTCAAACCAAGTCTTTACGGACAATGTACCTGCCCATAATTTCTCGCGTGCACGACGCAAGTGACACTTTTCGCTTTCGCGTAAGGACGTCGTTCAATGTCGGTACAATAAGCGGCAAATATTAGAAGGGAACGACATCTAGAGTCAGTCGTTGTACGCAAGTTTTGGCGCCACTGAAAATAAAAACTATATAGAAAAACAAACTGCCAGAAAACGCAAGAAAAAAATGGAGGACGCTTAGGCTTCGCCTTTAAGAGTGGGACGCGACAGCGTTTTGCAGCGCTGCCCACGGATAGCCATACCCTTGTCCTTTGGACAAATGCTCGGAGTCTCTAGGAGGCTCTGAATACAACACACACGCTGCTCCACACAACCACTGGCAGACGGCTGCGGTTCCATCACATCTCTTCAGAAAAGAACAACAGTACTCTGGCGCCTGTTACGTCTCGTCTACGACGCGCGGTATAGCCGGCGCGGATGCAACGGACGCCGCGGCTTCGTTCATCGCGGCCGCAACGCCTCCCGCCAAGCGCGTCCAGGCAGGTTTCAGTGCCACGTGTCGTCGTGCGTGCGTGTGTGTGTGTGTGCATGTTGGTGCCCACGCTTGTCAAAGCGCGGCAGCCGGAGAGAGGAGCTCCCCAACTGGGAGGCGAGGAGGTCTGACCGGCGCCGGCCTGGCGTCCTGGCGGACGCGCCCGTCACGTCTGGACATGTTCAAGCGTCGCCGTATCGGACACCTCTTCCCAAGCCGTTCCTTCTTGCCCTCGACTCCGTGGGTATAAAACGCCGCTGCCCCGGACGCCGAGAGAGAGGAGGAGCGCACGCGCCCCTGCGCGCGCGTTCTTCCTTCTTCTTCTGAAACCCTACCTATCCTTCTCTCTATCTGCACGCCGGCAGTGGTTGTGGTGTTTTAACACCAGTCACAGGCCCGTGCATTTTCCTTTCCTCTTCCCCTTTCATCCACTTACTACTACGCCGAGAGAGACTTCGATTCCTTCCTTCGAGTAACGTGGTCGCCCTGACCGGCTGCTCTTTTGGCGATGCCAGAATAAACAAGTTGTTCTGTTGCCAGTCGACTCATCCTTTGCCGGGACCTTCGGATGTTTCCAGCTTTGCCCCAGGCCGCCAGGCCAACGCTACCCTTGGGGCTTGCAACCCAAATGCAACAACTGGTTGCCAGCGGTGAGATCCCGACAACGGAGGCCAGCAGCGAAGATATGCGGTCAACTGTATGCTGAGCAGCACAACGACCATCCGGGAGCAGTGCAACGAGCCCTGTGTGATGACTGGTTGCCTGCAGCGGAACGACTGCGCTGAATTCTTGGCTGCGAGGTTTGGTGAGTGCGGGACTTTCTTCTTCTGAGTTTTGCCAGGCTTTTGTTAGTGTCAGAAACAGAGCTGGTAATTGTGTTGTCGTTGCTGCCGGGTTAGTTTGCGGCAAGAGAATAGTAGGCAGTAGAGAAAGCAGCATTCGGAGCAGCCATGGATTTGAAGTCGTTGCGCAAACCGAAATTGCTGGAGCTTGCAAGAGAGTTGGGTCTGGATGTCTCAGACAAACTCAGAAAACCAGAACTGCTAAGGGCTATTCTTGAGTTAGAGGCTGAGGATGACGAGCTGTCGGAATGCCTTGAGACCATTGAGGAGAGGGAGCAAAAAGAGAAAGACGAGCGCGAACGTAAAGAGCAAAAAGAGAAAGAAGAGCGCGCTTTGGAAATGAAGCGTCTCGAGGTAGAGATGGAACGCGCTCGTAATGGAAGTCAGGCACACGATGCAGGAGAACGAGTATCGTTCAAAATGACTGACCTGATGCGGCCGTTTAAGCTTGGAGAGGACATTGGTTTGTTCCTGGTTAACTTTGAGCGAACGTGCGAGAAGCAGGGGTTCTCTCGGGAAACGTGGCCACAGCGCTTGCTCACTTTGTTACCCGGCGAGGCGGCCGACGTAGTCGCTCGCTTGAAGAGAGAGGAGGCAGATGATTTCGACCAAGTGAAATCGAGTCTGCTAAAAAAGTACAGGCTGTCAGCGGAGGCGTTCCGTCGGAAGTTTCGGGAAAATGAAAAAGGCAGAAGTGAGTCATATACAGAGTTTGCCTACAGGCTTATGTCAAACATGCAGGAGTGGCTCAAAGAAGAGAAAGCGTTTGGTGACCACGAGAAAATTCTGCAGTGTTTCGGGCTGGAACAGTTTTATAGTCGGTTACCTGAGAACGTGCGGTACTGGGTCTTGGATAGGCCAGACGTTAGTACCGTGGCTAAAGCCGCCGAGCTAGCCGAGGAGTTTGTGACGCGTCGGGCTCGCGGAGCTAAGGACGGTCAAAAGGGTGAATTTGGCTCCAAGTCTGAGCGGCCGAAGTTCACACCCATGAGAGCAAGGGGGGACACACATAGTGCGGATGCGAGTGAAAGCAGTCCGACCGAACGTAAGGAGACGGCGGCAGCCGAAGCCGAACGCAGAAAGCGGTTCGAGACGAGGCAAGCGCGCGTGTGTTATACGTGCCAGAAGCCGGGCCACTTTTCGGCGCAGTGTCTAGAAACAAAAAGAAAAGTCGTCTGTTTGTCATTATGTAGCACTGACGAGAACATGAAGCTTCTCGAGCCTTACATGCGAGACTTCCTCGTGAACGGGAAAGAGTGCCGAGTGCTTCGTGATTCCGCAGCTACAATAGATGTAGTTCACCCCTCTTACGTAGAACCTGATATGTTCACGGGCGAGTGCGCATGGATCAAGCAAGCCGTGGAAGCTCATAGCGTGTGTCTGCCCGTAGCAAAAGTGGTTATTGAAGGACCTTTCGGAGCAATTGAGACGGAGGCCGCAGTGTCATCTATGCTGCCCCCCCAGTACCCGTACCTATTTTCGAACAGGTCCGATCACCTCCTGCGCGAGAAGGGGCTTTTGTTTGGTGAGGCTAGCGTTCAGGCCTTAACCAGATTGAGAGTTCGGGAGCTCGCTGCAAAGGCGGTAGTTGCGGGGCCGACGTTGTCGAACAATGAGAAAGGGTCGGAGGCGCAGCAAGCTGATATTCAGAGCACGTCCGAACTGAATAAAATTGAGCCTGTAGCGTTGAAGGCACCAGGTACTGGAGAGGAAATGCCCGACACGGGAAAGTTAGAAGAGCTTCCGGTAGAGCTTCCGGGACTAGGCTCAGTGACGAACAGGGAAGACACTGATCAGGTCATTAGTGACTTAATCATTAAAGCACCGCTGTCGCCTGAGCAGAAAACCGAACTACACCAACTCTTACAAGAGTTTCAAGGTCAGTTCTCTGAGAGGCCTGGTAGGACTTCTGTCCTTACTCATGATATAGAACTTACCTCGCCAGAGCCAGTACGATCCAAGGCGTACCGGGTGTCACCCCGCCAGCGCGATATTATGGAGGCTGAGGTAAAGAAAATGCTACAGCTCGGTGTTATTGAGGCGGGTGAGAGTGATTATACCTCCCCCTTGATTTTAGTTGAGGTACGGGGCAAGGAACCTTGTCCTTGCGTCGACTACCGCAGGCTTAATTCCATCACTAAGGATCAAATTTATCCGATCCCTAACATCGAGGAGCGCCTTGAGAAAGTTAGTAGCGCTCAGTTTATTTCCACCCTAGATCTTGTCAGGGGTTATTGGCAGGTTCCACTTACAGAAGAGGCTAGTAGGTATGCGGCGTTCATTTCACGAATGGGAACATTCCGTCCTAAAGTTTTGAGTTTTGGTTTGAAGAACGCGCCATACTGCTTTTCAAGCCTCATGGACAAAGTGTTGCGGGGACAGGAAGAATTCGCTTTACCGTATTTAGACGACGTAGCGATATTCTCCGCCTCCTGGTCTGAGCATATGGCACACTTGCGGGCAGTGCTAACCCGCCTGCGCGAAGCGGGCTTGACAGTCAAGGCTCCCAAGTGCCAATTAGCACAGGCCGAGGTTGTCTACCTCGGTCACGTGATTGGACAGAGTCGTCGCCGCCCCTCTGAAATAAAGGTGGCCGCTGTGCGAGACTTCCCGCAACCGCGCACGAAGACCGATATTCGGTCGTTCTTAGGTGTCGCCGGCTACTATCAGAGGTACATCCCCAGGTACTCCGATATCGCGGCTCCCCTGACGGATGCTCTAAGAAAAACAGAGCCCCAAACAGTCGTCTGGAGCGAGACAAAGGAAAGAGCTTTTAGCGCCTTAAAGAGCGCCCTAACAAGCCAGCCTGTGCTACGATCGCCAGACTACACAAAAGGGTTCGTTGTTCAGTGCGATGCTAGTGAGCGAGGCATGGGCGTTGTACTGTGCCAAAGGGACAATGGAGAAGTGAAACACCCCGTCCTGTATGCTAGTCGTAAGCTGACCTGTCGTGAGCAGGCGTACAGCGCCACTGAGAAAGAGTGTGCGTGTCTCGTGTGGGCCGTTCAGAAATTGTCATGCTACCTAGCCGGTTCGAGGTTTATCATTGAGACGGATCACTGCCCTCTCCAATGGCTGCAGACCATATCTCCCAAAAATGGCCGCCTCCTGCGCTGGAGCCTCGCTTTGCAACAATATTCCTTTGAGGTGCGTTACAAAAAGGGGAGTCTCAACGGTAACGCCGATGGCTTAAGTCGAAGCCCCTAACGTAGGAATCCGCCTCAAAGTTGTTGGTTACTGATGTTTTCTTCCTGAGGCAGGATTTTTAACATATTGCTTTTGTTTAGTGTTTCAAAGTGATTATGTGCTTTCTAGTGCAATTTTCCAATTTGTGGACGCGTTCTGAGTGCTGCTTGACTACTGTAAGGAACTAGGCAGTAGTATAAAAGGGGAAAGAGCCTGGCATAGCTTAGTGAGGGTTGTCTCGTGCTTGCTGACTGAGCGGTTGTGTTTCGGCGTAGTTCTAACGCTTTCTGGGAACGAGCACAAAAATGGCAACTCTCCCGAAGTGACTTTGCAGTGTCCTATGTGATCCTGAACCCGAGAACGAGGCCTTCTCTGTGCGCTGCGCTCAAGCAACGTCGAGGGACGATCGGTTTCGATTACGAGCATCATCGAGCGACATCCCTCTGGACAGCGGATGCAGTCCCCTGACCATCGGGATCTCCTTCTCCCGGCGGGGCGGTCTGTTACGTCTCGCCTACGACGCGCGGTATAGCCGGCGCGGATGCAACGGACGCCGCGGCTTCGTTCATCGCGGCCGCAACGCCTCCCGCCAAGCGCGTCCAGGCAGGTTTCAGTGCCACGTGTCGTCGTGCGTGCGTGTGTGTGTGTGTGCATGTTGGTGCCCACGCTTGTCAAAGCGCGGCAGCCGGGGAGAGGAGCTCCCCAACTGGGAGGCGAGGAGGTCTGACCGGCGCCGGCCTGGCGGACGCGCCCGTCACGTCTGGACATGTTCAAGCGTCGCCGTATCGGACGCCTCTTCCCAAGCCGTTCCTTCTTGCCCTCGACTCCGTGGGTATAAAACGCCGCTGCCCCGGACGCCGAGAGAGACTTCGATTCCTTCCTTCGAGTAACGTGGTCGCCCTGACCGGCTGCTCTTTTGGCGATGCCAGAATAAACAAGTTGTTCTGTTGCCAGTCGACTCATCCTTTGCCGGGACCTTCGGATGTTTCCAGCTTTGCCCCAGGCCGCCAGGCCAACGCTACCCTTGGGGCTTGCAACCCAAATGCAACACGCCGAAAGGTCGCCTACGCTCGCGCCATCTGTCGGACCAGCGCAGTGCATGGCGTAGGGGGCTTTCATTGGGTGCCATACGATGGAAATACGACTGCACTCCACGTAAAGTCCCTTGATAATTTGAAAGTAGCGACACTCTCCTCCGCGCCGCGCTTTCCTCCTCGAATAACATCGCGCGGCGGCAGCCAGCTATGCGCACGACACGCTTTTTCTCCTTTGCGCCCGCTAGCCGGCCGCGGCAGTGAGTGAAGCGCTTGTTTTTGGGCCAGGTCTGCGCTCCAGGAGTGCGAAAAATATTTGAGAAACTGCGAAGAGAGCATTGAACATGCAAAAAGTCACGTTCATGAAGAGATTTTTTTCGTCTTAAACTTTGTGAATGGGTAATACTCATGTAAACAAAGCTTTCAGGCGAGTTCTGTACTGCAGACACTTTTTAAGTCACATGATAAGGTGTTTTACTTTGTGCACCTGATCTAGTACTGCCTCTGACTTTGTCTGTGTTTGTTTTTTAGGACGTGAACTCTGTCACCGCGGTGAAACTTGGGAAAACGACCCAGGCCGCTGCTTTGAACTTCAGGACCAGAAAAGGTCGAAGCGGGACTTAAGTCTATTACGCTACTGTCAAGCTATCTGTCTAAGCATAGTATATATCCAGGGATCAACCTTGAGATTGGATCATTGGTTACTTATAGACTTATTCTCACCAATTACAGGGCAAAATTAATTCATATTTCATCATCATCATCATCATCACCCCTACTACACACACTGCAGGGCAAAGGCCTCTCCCATGTCTGTCCAATTAACCCTAGCCTTTGCCAGCTGCATCCACTCTTTGCCTGCAAACTTCTTAATCTCATCCGCCCACCTAACCTTCTGCCGCCCCCTTCTACACTTACTTTCTCTTGGAATCAACTCCGTTACACTTAAGGAATAGTGGTTATCTTGCCTTCGCATTACATGCCTTGCCCAAGCCCATTTCTTTCTCTTGATTTCGACTAGGATGTCATTAACCCGCGTTTGTTCCCTCACCCACTCTGCCCGCTTCCGGTCTCTTAACGTTACACCTGTCATTTTTCTTTGCATGGCTCACTGCGTTGTCCTTAATTTAAGTTGAAGTCCTTTCCTTAGCCTCCACGTTTCTGCGCCGTAGGTGAGTACCGGTAAGATAAAGCTGTTGTACACTTTTGAGCTATATGCAATCAACACCACCCTTTGCCTTATAGCATCGAGCCATATACCTTTCGAAAGCTTAGGTTCAGTGCAAATGAACTGTGCTAGATATCGACCCGAATTAATTAGTGCTGATTATTTAACTGCAGGCATATCCAAACTTTGCACTATACATTGAAAACTTAGGGCAAGTGTAAACACATTATGCTAACTAGCCAAACTAAAAGAAAACCTCACATCAACAGAGATAACTTGGCTTAACACAAACTGCTTCGAAATGTTTTTCTTTGCTTGTGCATATTCGTGTGCAGTATGTCTTATTTAGCGGCGCACCTGCTTACAGTAAATTAGTCATGAGTGCATCTTCCGCCCATAGGTTTGTCTCATCAGTGTGAATGTGGCTTTTGCTTTCTACTCTGTTCACTGAATAAAACATTTGACAGTTTCAATGCGATAAAGGAGCGCAGACAACTATTCATCGACCACAATTCATAGAACAATATTAGGCACTGGTGTCAGGGAAGCTTCAGACTATACTCGGTATACCTATGAGAGAATGCATTCTACATCTCTGGGAAAGATAAACGCCTCTCGATAATGTAATATTATACTTTACAACGGAATTTCATTTCACCATGTAGCAGACGATATAAAGCTCCTATTTATGAATAGGCATCACAAAAATGCATCATTAAAGAAAATAAAAGCATGGTCAGCAGGATGATTTATTTTCGCGCACGCACAAGAACGTTGATTGACAAGATACACGTAACAGACGGCAGAATCCCATAATATTCGGCATCTACGCTAGTGCGGAAATGTGCTATGCAGTATTGATGACAGTTGAGAAAAAGCATGCTCAAGGAAATACAACAGTTGTGTATGTCATAGCTCAAATCAACGTCACTTTGTGCATGTATACAGAAGTTTCATCCAACAGAAAGTTGACGGACAATGGGATCTTACGCTAAAAGCTTCTCTGTTAAAAATTGCAGATTTGTTGTTATAAAGACGACGCTGCAGGTGCAAGAACTAGCACGTTTTGAGCCCAGTCGCTATTTGGAGAGAAGATGCAATGCGCGGATGCTTTGGAGATTCATCCTGTTCTGGCCTCGCATGCAAAATAAGCTAAAAATGAAGCACCAAACAACCCTCGAACGATGCCTTCCAATTAACGGCGTGAACCGTTCGTTATGACGTCGTGGTTAATCCCCTAACGTGAATATATATGGTATCATGAATGCCGCATAACCATCTTCAGGCCGCTTGCTGCAGTTGTACGCGCAACAGCATGGTATAGCGCTTGCACGTTGTAATAAAAGCACTGCGCGTAATATTCGCTCGCCGAGGCTAGGAGAAAGGTGGGGCGACGGAAAAAGAAAAACACAAGCAAAACGTGGGACCGCCACGTTTCCAGGGGCAACGGCAGGGAGACCAATCGTAGCGCAGGAAATCGGGCGGAGAGCCTACCCTCAGGAAAGGGGTGAACAAGGAGCGAGGAGAAGGCGAGGATGTCGCTCGGCAGCGGCAAAGTCCAATGGTTGGCGGAACTTTCATTTTATCAAGAGGCTTTAACTCCAAGCACGGAAGAATTTTACCGGAAACCCATGCATGGTACTCGCTTAATTGCGACATCTGTAATTCACACGCTCATAATTACGCATGCATGCCTCAAAACCCATCTCCACGGTACGTTTCTAAGGAATCCGTGCGCTCACTAGACGCGCCTTTGTTCACTTTAAAACTTTTAGCCACGGTGGAGGAGTTTCAGCGTCCCCGTCTGAAACGCCAAAAGCCCTACTTCGACTCGCTGCCTAGACCCCGTTTTTTTATTCACTGAATGTGCGTGGATTTTGGTTTACGCAGCCCCCGAATATTTCCTACGCGCGGTGGGCACAACTACAACAACTACGACACCAACGGCTTTTCGACCGAAAGAGCTTGTGTATGCTTCCGGGTAATATACCTCACGTATAAACTACCATGGCGTTTGAGGACACAATAAGTGTGGGCAAAGTATTAAATAAATTTATCTGCAAAAAGGCGGGAAGTATCGTGTTGGGAGTGTCGCAAAAAACTCAAAGCGGGTAAAAATTTGCCCCACATAAAGATGCACTAAACCTATCCAAATCGCGCTGACAGGCCGGGAAAGATAATAACGTCACATCGGTTCGACGAAAAAAAACCCAAAGAAATGTTGCAATACTCTGGAAGGAAAGAATAAAAACCTGGCGGAGTGAATAATCTGCAAAACGTAATAAATTATTTTAAAAAATATGTCTTTTTTAATTATTTTCTAGAAAGAACTTACAGGTGGTAGCCTTGCCAAAAGTTCACAGATGATGTGGGACAAATGTCTGAGCATAGCTCTGCACAGCCGTTACATGATCCTTCCAATAGCTTTCACTGTCCCTGTACGCGCTTAATGGTACGCCAAGCTACTTCGGCGGTAACATAAGCATGTCACATCAGCATATGCAGCAGGTGTAGGTCTTTACAATCGAAACCGCCGACCGCTACTCTTGGAACGGTTTATCTGGGCATCCGAAACTGCGGAACTGCTCAGTTAAGTGAACAGCTTCATCAGTGCTAGGCTTGTCTGTGCACAAAAATGGTAGCTCATTTGCATAAGCTAATACTTTGAGCTCACTACCGAGGATACGGAAATCTCGAATGGGACCACATTGCAGAATGCTTATCATGGCGATAATTGACACCCCTGCTTGACAGACGAAAATACGGACATGGGTTTTGAAAGAACACCATTCACAATGAAGCTGGTAGTGCAATTATAATACTAAAGACGAACTCCTTCCTAGAGAACTGAATCAACATTAACGTGTTCTAAAAGTGCGACCACCAAATTGTGGCGAACAAGAAGAAAGCAAATCGCAAGGTCAATTTGAAGCACTACCAGTTGCCAGTTGCTGCGAAACTGTAGAACTGTTCGGGCGATGTGTAGTTTACTTTGAACGCAACGGACCCTCAAACCATATGTCTGACGACGTCTAATGAGAGTCGATATTACAAACTCTAGCCTATTCACCAGGACTTTTGCAAAAATATTATAGTCCGCATTATATGGCGCAATGGGCGTATAGCCCTCCACATACTGCAATTTTTGTTGACCAGTGCTATTTCGTATCAATACAATGTGACATTTTGTAAACCTCAGATGTTCAGATAAGTGGTGAAAATCTTAATTGGAATGGGACTCAGGAAGGCATTAACGGCGTTGTAATGTTCTCCGGCAAGACCATGGCCCATAAGTCTTTGAAAGTGGCAACTTAACAATAGTATCTTCTTCTTCTGCTAATGTTAAGGGGCCACTTATTGTAGAGCACTCATCCCCTGGTAGAGGATTTACCATAGAGACAAAGCGCGCCACAGCCTCAGGATGGGCTGCCTGGCAGGAAGCGGAAAACAGAAACGCGTAGTATTTCTCGGAATCCAATGTTATGAAATCCATGCTAGTCGCTGATTCACTACCACAGTAAACTCCTGATATTCTCTTGGCCGTCGTATGAAGGCGCTCATCAAACAATGCCTGACGAGTCGGTTCGTAAAAGTGCAAGGGGCAATTGGTGCGAGAGCGAATGCGGGCAACCCTGTAGCGTTCCGCGTCAAACTGTTGAAGCTGGCACTTCACACCAGCGATTTCCTTCGAGTCTAGACCAGGAGCTTGACAATCAAGATCACAAATGTTATGAAATGTTCTCCGTAACGGCTTCTCTTAAAGTGTTAACATTTGGACTAACCAAACCAATTTCAATCGCTTTGCTTCGAACTTCCTGTTTAACATCTCACAAGCTGCAAGTAAGCGCATTCACCTTGACAAACAGGACTGGGAAGCTATATTTACACGTTCTCGAAAATCGTCAACGAGAATAAGCGTAGCGTTAAGCTTCCAAAGGAACAACGAGGTTGGAACTTAAAAATTCTGCATTCACCAACAGACATAATAACCATGTCGGGATCAGAGAAAGACAGTGGGTTTACGTAACACGAGGTGCATCGGGTAAGGGGAGCCGAATACACGTAGATCCAGCCCCGACGGACGTGCAAATTTCCTTGGATACGAATATACGGGCAGAACGCCGGCCCAGATAGATCAGTATTTGGCAAAGATGAGATGCCAGTGATGCTAGACAACACTGCAACACAATTGCTACGTCTGCTCTATCGAAAGCGATCATTAGTTGTAGGCACGCTGTTGAAAGGGCTCCGAGACATCTTCTGAGGAGGGCACATCAACTCACTCAGCCACTGCATTGTGTTGTCATGAGCAGTTGAGCCAGATAATACACTTACTTCTACACGCACCACAGAACATACAGTCACGCGGGAAAGTTGGCGAGCCCTTTGCGGCGACTTTTTCATGCTCAGAGCGTCCTCCGTCGCCCACAACTGCGTACATCAGTTGCGAGATGGCTATTGGTTAGATTCTTTCAGACGTCCGGCAGTGGCCGCGGCCAGTAAGCCGCGTAGCTCCGGCGGGTCAGGAAGCTCCGCCCCCGGAATCTGGGCTGGCGGAGGAGCGCCTTTCTTCCAGCGTGCAAAAAGCGACGAGACTAGAGGGAAAGCCGCGAAGACACTGAAATTTAAATTTTAACTACAGATAACTCAGCTTACAAAACGTTGAATAAAAAGATTCTTGCTGGAAAATTTTCCTTAACCGACGTGCATTAATATCCCAGACCTACCGAATTATCATTGCCGTATCTTTCAGAGCCCCTTTAAAGCACCCCATCAAAACAACGTGACGCTCAAACTCAAGAGCATCTAGGCTTTCAAAAAAATACTCTCTTTGACTGATCACAGAAAGCGTAGACGTTAATGACCCGCCACTCCGCCATACATCCGTAAGTCGCAACATATGAACTGCTCCTTCGTATCGACTAGGTACACAATGTCAGAGTGATGTGTGCTGTAACACAGGAGACAACCCGCCGTAATACCCATAAAGTGAGACACACAAACGTTTAATCTGCTAAAAAAGGCGGGAGGTTCTCTCCGTAACGTCATCGCTGTCGGTTTTTGGTTCCTGTACAGGGACAAATTCGAGCTGACTGCACGAAAATAAGGGGGCGCAGTTGTGCCTGCTTTTGCTGATTATGGAGTCCGCATGCAGACATGCAGAGCAGCTAAGTTCACACGCCGGGCTGCCGCCATGATGTACTAGTGACGCAGAAATTACGCATCCTTGAGGTCAGGCAACGAGTGAGAGGGCGAGGCTTCTCTTAAGGCTTCTCTTCCCTTCCTTCGTGATCTTGAGCGACGCGATGTCTTGTTCTTGGAGGCTTTGCGGTGGGGCTTATGTCCGGCAGGAAGAACGTCCTGCACACCGCTTCAAAGCGAAATTTTCCCAGCACGGATCTGAATTCAAGCAACCACCAGGCTTTTGAACACAGCGCTGGTTACAGGCTCTTCGATAGTGCACCCACTCACGCCACCTGGTTCCACAGAAAAGCAGAGGCTAGAAGACGTCGCAGCAGGCCCATCTCCACTACTCGGAACTTTACGGACTTCTCAGCGCTGATGCACGTGATAGACGTTTCCTCTGCTGGTGAATAAGCTGACAACTCGGCGTCAGAAGGCAGCAGCCCTCTGGAGTAGGCCCAGATGCAACAAGCGCGTCCCCAGCAAGCGCGGCACTAGAAACCGTGTCTTCTTATTTCGAAGAAGCATCATTAAATGTTCCGAGAGATGCTGCTTCTGAAAGGCTGTCGGTCACATCCAGTATCTCAGTCGCACCCATGAGATGCCTCCTCGCAGCTTGTCCGCATATTAAAAGACGCATTCTTCAGCTGAATGGTGAAAACGCTGGCAGTCATCACAGCGTGGAGAACGGCACGGACGACGGATACGACCTGGGGCCGTATTGCGAGTTTGTGTCAAAATAAAAAAGCGGTATAATCTGCCGCAGCGGCAACACCTGGTTGGTTGAAACGCCGGGAGCGGATGTGGTGGTTCGGATGCAGCGAAAAGGGTCGGAAGAAACCGGATGGTGACGTCAAACACATAGCGTAGACACCATATGCTCAAGGACAGCCAAAATGGCGACGCGCTCTGAAGCAGAGCCCCTCGCTTCGGAATGAACTGGTCGTTTTTACTGCGTTTTCCGGCACATGAAATGGCGATAAACTGGGGGCGGGGCTTTTGCTTCGTATTATCTTGCCTATAACAAATTGGATGGACGTTAAATTTGGCGTGTTATTTTGATTTAGTTGAATGATTTGGTAGCTCCTATGCCTAACGAGCACCGGTTTGTTGTAAAAATCGTTCTCATCATTCAAGACGGATGGCGCCACTATGACCGGAGTTATCTCGTCTGCGTACTTTGAATGACGTAACATCGTTATGCGTCACCGCAAAACGTTTGCGTTCACGGCGCGCAAACGCGCATTTTCTGTTCTAGAACTTTCTGTTGACTGTTGATGCGTCCTGCATCATTTTTGTACGTAATGCCTGGCAGCGCGAAACCACTCATGTGCACGGATGGTCAGTCGCCAGCGAAGCGACACACTACTGCAGCGACGCATTTGACATGCCAGAGGTGGTTTTTCGACGTCCCTTACGGTTCTCGATAGCCGCGGTGGTGTGGCTCCGACTTGATCTCGCAAGTTAGCTTGAAAGTTAATTTTCAGGCGTCAGTGTTGGCATGTGTGCGATTCGAACCATGACCATCCTATGAAAACTTCGTCTGCGAAGTCTCCCAACGCATATATGAAGAGAAAGCAGCAACGGAATTTTTTTTACCTCATTCTTTTTTTTTATTTGCTGCCGAAAAATTAAAAATTTAACAGTGCCATCTCACGGTTCTTGCAGAGCCAACATATATGGAATTAAAAACGAAAATTACCATCTGCACAACCGCCTCACCACAGCACCTACGTACGTTCAGCGATGTTGCAGACGGCAATTACCCACGACGTCTTGGATCAACACGGCACGGAGCGCGCATTGTGCAGCGAGTGAGTGCATACCACAAATTTCCCTCTCCGTTCCCCTTCATCCTCAAGATAGATTTAAAACATGTGCTGTGCGAAGAAGCTAGCTGCATTTTACTTAGAATCGGCGATCGACGGCTGTAGGGCTGTCGTTGGTTGTAGCGGCCGCCGTCTGTCACGGTAGAGCCATGCGTAATTGCGTACAATATTTTCTTCTTTAAGTGCATTTCCGGCCTTTACGGTGCAGAGAAGAGTATCTAAACTATTGTTTTATTTGTTGAAGTTCGTTGAGTAAACAAAGCAGCTTTGATATTACCCCTTTATGCTGGAATCCGATGCGCAACTAAACTTGTGGCTGAATTTTTCTTATTCGCACTGGTCGCGTTCCATTCGCGTTCTCGGCAAAGAGCAATTGCGCCGCTGGACGTTACGCTGCGGCAACCGCAACGCAATGACATCCTGCCACCGCTCACAGTCGCAGCCGAAGCGACATCCGTTTCCTGCGTTTCGACCAATCAGGTGTGCCCGCTGCGGCAGATTACGAAGCTTTTTATTATGACACAAACTCGGAATACAGCCCCTACTTTGTGACATCGTAGACACAAGGGCGACCAATTACGAAACACTATATTCCACAGACAGTGACGAGATGGGGAACATCCCTGTCTGTGACGCCATCAGGCAGCGTCAACACGATATTCTGTTTGTATGTCCGCATTGGCTCCATTTCAGTGACTCTCCGGTTTTCAACCGTGATTAATGTTACTATGCCGCAAGATCTTAAGGAGTCCCAAATGTACATGTCCTGTAGGTGCTCTGGAAGCCTGAGAAGTTTAATCTTGATTTCCTTCGGCTCTGGGTCGATTACTATCCACTGCCGGTTTTTAAATTGTAGTGCTCTGGTGCTAATGAGTTTTTCCTTTGCTAAAGCTTACTTGCAGGAAAACATCCATACACGAGACATTTGAAGCGGTTCCAATGCAGGTCCTTTGCCCTGCAGTCGGCGTAGTAAGGCTGGTGATGATGATGCTGATGATGATGGAACTAATATCACTGATGTCGATGACAGAACGCAGAGCGCCTCGAAAGTCCTGAGCACGGTAGGGACGCCCAGCAAGATCCGCGTGCAGAAACAAAGAATTGAAGACTAGCATGCCCGTAGGAACACATAGGAGGATGTAAAATACGTACTACTGCCGGCTGTCGCCGTACCAGTCCATTAAACCAAAGCCGATTGAACTTTGACGGAAAACATCGAAACACGGTCGTCACGGTGCCAGGTCACACCTCGTGTTAAACTGCAACACACCCTTGCGCTCTGGATTGCACATAGTCGACGTGATCTTCAATTAGTACTGCTGTCGCAATATTATAGAAATTGCACAGCGTTGGCTTCATCAACTAATGCCAATATCCAGCTAAAATATCATCGCGAGACGTGCCTACGACCCAGCAAGACAAAACAATGAGGCTACAGAGCTTGAGACACCGTCAGAGCTGCGTTCAAATTTCGCGAGAGGGAGATTGATAATCGTGGTTACATTTTTTTACTTCATGGAGAGGTTCTGGGAAGAGCATTTTTAGGAGGTTTTCTTTAGCCTGGCTGAAACACTAATGTTAAAACTCAGATCTTGTGAGACGGTCTATGTGTCTTTCCTTGTTGTCCTCGTCTTTTGCTCTATTTCCGCTTAAGTATGTATCACCAACTCGCCCGTCTTGCAATCGTGTTGGACTACATTGTCTAGTCGGTCTAATTACTACGGCAGGGAAATTCTGAGAAATGATCAGGTAATTAAAGATCTTACACAAACTTTTATTTCTCTCGGCTAAATACTAGCCACTCAAGTATTCCTGTTCAAACACCGAGGTTTTGTGATATAGCCTGAGTGCAAGTTTAAGCCGATAATTTTCCTTTCGCAGCACTCCTCCTCCTAGTCTGGCGGGATTTGCTGTGGTGATTTCGACGTAGAGTCCCCGCTCTATGCACCCACACCGCATCAAATTTGTGAAAACTTTGCAAGGGCAGTGCGCCTTTTTTCTCAGAAAATCCTCACCGGGTGTTTTTTTCAGCGATTTATGAAGATGTACTTGCTGAAGGCACTTTTTATTCGTTGGAACCCGTTCTATCGTGCTAATAGAGAGGACATGCATATACTTACGAGAAACATATGTTTGATCCCGAAGTTGCTGCTGAATTTGGGCACGCGATCTAGTGTACTGGCTTGGCCGAGCGAGTCAACAGCACCCACAAGTACTATTTTGTCGTAGTCCGTGATGTAAAGGAAGCTTTCAATCGCTCTTCTTATTATGATCTTGATGTCAGATGGCGAAGTCGGAGGTTTGTCCAGGTCAGCCACAGCGTCAGTGCCTCCATCTTTTATCACAGAAATCCTGAAAATATGGCCGCCAGTGTTAGTAGCGGTAGTTCAAGCGAGGGATGAATGTCAGAAAGCGTCATATTCCTTCGCAGTTACCACTCCTTAGCCACATATCCACCACGTTGATAGCGAATATGTGTAGCGGCTTAGAATAACGTCATGTGTCCTGAAAAACTGAAGTATTAGTGTCAAAGAGCGTCGTTTTGCAATTCTTCAGCCATATAACCAGCTCGCAAAAAAACGATTTTACTAAGAACGACATTGAAGTTTCTGGTTTTAAGTTGATATTTAAAAAAAACACACTAAACGATATAAAAACATATTCCCCTACCAAAAGCAGTCCCGTAGTATTTCTACTGTAGGGAAACCTTTTCTAACAAAAAGAACAAGCATATGTTAGCGACAGCAATAAGAAGCAAGACAGCACAAAGTGAAAAAATGAAATATATGCCAAACAATAAAGCATAATAAAAGAACGCCACAGGTGCAAAAACCGGCAATATGCCAGCATCCTAAAGATTGAAAGTACGCATATTAGGCTGGCGCTTAAAAGAAGACATAGGCGATGTTACTTAGATATCAGGAAGTAAAGAATTCCAGTGTTTCATGAAAGAAAATCCAACTGTTTGAAAGCCAAGGCTAATACTAGCTTTGGGCAGCAAAATGTTTTCATGAAGCGAAAAGCTGGTGCATTAGCGTTAGTAATATATTTTATGAGTATAAATTTCAGCAGGCTGCCTTGATTCAACGTGATAATAAAATACCTACTGTTGATATCAACTATGTCTTGAATTTGAAAGATACTAAGATAACGGTATAACCTTAATCGAAAAGAGTGCCGATTAGTGTCCTTCATTTATCCTACGGACTGATTCTCAATCTGTTGACGGAATGAATAATGACAATTATACGTCAAACCCCACGACGGTATTATCATCATCAGCAGCCTAATTACGTCCATTGCAGGGCGTATTGAGTCTGACGATAACTATCGATAAATTAATAAAGGCAGGCGTAACGAATATGAATAAATGTCTAGCATAGTGTAATGCTATACACAATGTGCGCAAGTAATAAAATGACGAGGTATAAGCAAAATTTCAATACTATACTATATATTTCTTTGTTATTCCGGAATATGCATGGTAAATTTCAAACATCTGTCGAGTAGAACAGCCAGGAATGAGCAGTGGTGAGAAGAATGTAAAGCAGCTTAGGATACGACTTCCTGCTTTGATAGACGAACGGGTATATGTTAGAAAGCGTCGCTCTAATTCGCAAGTACCGATCCTTAACCATGTATCCAGCCCATTAGTAGCGACTTTATGGAGCAGCTTGGAAAACACCCGTTTCGGATACACTAATGCATCGACGAGAGAAGGAGACGCTCTGATTCGCTATAACCGTTCTATAGCCATATATCCGCCTTGCTAAAACTTTGTGCACCAGCCTAGAATAACATTTACTTCTCTGATAGAGTAATTTATGAATGACTGGAGGCAGCATTCTTCTTAAGCCAACTCGCTAAAAGTGACTTTGTCAAACAGCTAGGACAACATTTCTGGCTCAGACAAACAGATAAATGCCAGAGTTGAATTGAGTTGTAGTAAGCTACAGTTGGGATTAGCCTTGCTTAGTCTGCCGGCAATTGCTCCACCGTAGCGTCACTTATATGTTAATAACGACCTAACACCTGTCGGATCTGTCCCGCTATGCGTACAATCACTTATAATAGTGCATATGCCACTATCGCAGTCATCATCTATGCAGGCATTCACTCACAGCAGAACAAATTCCACTCCAGAAGTCACCATCTATGCACATATTCAGTCACAGTAGAATATAGTCGATTGCAGTGCCACCATCCATGCACACATTAAATCATAGAATGTCACATATAATAGCGAGTCTAAAATGAAATTATCAACGTAAGAGGTTTGAAGAAGACGACGAGGTTTGAAGAAGATGGCGATAAGGATGACGTGGATGAACCGAAGACTAAAGAAGATGAAGAAGAAGCATTCAGTGAGGTGCAAAACAGACGATTGGTGGAGAGGAGAAGAGAACGACGACAAGGCTTACGTGGACTAACACCAAGGATATAAAAGGGCGAGGGATAGCGAGGCACGGGGGGAAGAACAGAGAAGCGGAGGTTCCGGCGGGTCAGGGACGCTTCGGCTGGAAGAGAGTGACGCCGGCGACTCCTCCGGTGAGCTGGCGTTCTACGGCTTCGCATCGTGGACTTCCTGCCGTTCCGGGAAATAAACTGAGGCCGCTATCACCTCCTACGGCCAGGGGTGTCTCCAGCGCTGTTGCCACCCATCTGGGTGGTGCCCCCAACGCCAACAGCACCGGCATCACTTCCACGGGCGCTTGGACCGGGAGCTTGTACGACGCAGCCAGCGACGCCGCCAGCGACGCCAGCCGCAGCACCTCGAACGCCATCTCGACGCCACTACTGGACCCATACAACGCCGCAGCCTCACCGAAACAACCGTGAGCACGAACGCCGACCACTAACAGTAGAACGCTAGTAGCAGTGTTTTCGCGTCGTGTGTATTTATAGTCTTTGTGTTTTGTGTTAGTTTTGTGTGCTAGTGTGTGTGTCACGTAGGGTGTATTAAATGTGCGTCTGTGTGGGTACACCTGTCGCCTAGTTCATTCTTTCGGTCCGAGTGTTCTCCGGCGAGATCCGTGACAAAGCACAACATGGTCCACTCCAGAAGACACCATCTACGCACACATTCAATCACAGTAGACCATAGTTCGTTTTTGCTGTCACCATTTAGAGGCTAGATCAGTGTCCTGCGCAAATGTAAAAAAAAAACTCGCAACCTCCCTTCTGCCTGTCTGATTTCCACTCGGGTAGATAATGTCCTGAACTGTACTGTGAAGGGCTCCTGTCTTCTTGAAGGAAGCGAATATTACATACTTTTCCGCGTTTTACTCTGGGCAGCACATAATGTTCTATATCCCCGCACACACCACATAAATAACATAGCCTGTGTTTGCATCCAGGCAGGAGTACGAGCCGAGCCAGTGCGAATTCGATGCACTAGATGGCCTGGGATCTTCTCAGTCTCTTGGTGACACATGGCTTGTGGGCGCACTCCATAGGGTATTAAAATGATCGAGCGCCGTTTCTCTGAACAGGATTTTTTCATCTTGAGGTACTATTATTGATGAATTCTTGACAGAGCTTTATGGGCAAGACTGTCACCTCATTGCCTCTGACTTCTATGTGAGAGGGCGCCCATTGGAAGTGTATCCTCTGCTGTGCAGATTCTGCACCAAGCGTAGAGAGCTTATTGACAAGGCGTCAGTGGGGAATCCATGCTCTAACCTCTGAAGGGCAGATTTTGAATCAGTTAGGATGACAACAGGTTGAGCCGGACAAGACCCTAACTTCCGTAAAGCCACCTCAGTAGCAACACTTTCAGCCGTTGTGGAGGATACGACAGCAGTACAGCGTACGGACCACTTACAGTCCAAAGAAGGAATGTAAAAAGCCGCGGCGCTAGCTTGTTTGACCTTGTCTACAGATCCATCCGTGAAAATTTGAAGATTGCAGACATAATCTATTTCCAAATGGTTAAGTACGAGCCAACGCAATGCTGAAAAGGAGAGCTGAGCTTTGCGCTAACAAGGGGAATTGTGAGCTTACGGACGAGGGTCGGAAAATACCAGAAGGGTTTCGACCATTTCCTTTATCTTCGATGTTTAAGGCCTAAAGAACTTAAAGTATTAATTGCCAAGTACGCCTTCGACTAATATGTCTTTCAGATCCGCTGGAAAAGATATTGCCCAGCTACCGTCTCTGTTAGGCGCCCAAGAGGCATTACTAGTCTCTGACAAGTGACAAGGCTAAGCGGTTTCGATAGCGACTCGTGAAGAACTGCCTTGTTCGCAGCCGCCTGAGGAACTCCAATGGCCCTTTTTAGGCCTTTTCTATAGAAAACTTCAAGACGTTCAAGCTGTGATGCCGAGTGGAAATTAAAGGTAATGGGTACATTATGCGACTGACCACCAGCGCTTCATAATGTCTGGCCAATGAAGGAGGATGGATTCCCCATTTCTCACTTGCAATCGTACAGATCATATTGAGACGCGAAGATCGAATTGAGACAATCGCGTCGGAAGCTTTTCGCCACTGTAGAAGGGAGTCAATAACGACGCCCAGAAAACGCGTATGATTAACTTGGCCGAGGCAATAGTGACCAAGGTCTATCTTCAACCGCGCTTGTCGTCTTCCTACACCTGGTAACAGAACAAAGCCGGATTTTTCCACTGATGGAGACAATCCCACACCTTGAAGGTAAGCTTGTACCGAAAGTAGAGCCTGTCGAGCTATCAGGATTAATCGCTTGTTTTGGCAGCCAGTAATCCAAATACAGATGTCGTCAGCATATATTTACATACGCACTTGCCTGCAATTTTTTTGCAACGAGCGGGGAAGGCCAGCCATTACGACGTTATAGAGCGTGTGGGAAAGAACAGTTCATTGAGGCACACCTCTTGATAGAACCGTTGCGGTGCTTAAGATACTCTCTAACAGTACACGAAGCACATGATCACTGATAAACGTGTAAATGAATCTTAACAAATGGCCCTGTATGCCCATTCCTTGCAAACTGTTCAGAACTGAGCTCTGAGGCACGTTTTCAAATGCTTTTGCAACGTCAAGAAAAATGGCTAAGGTGGAAAGGCCGAAAGCTTTCAGGTGTTCAATGTGACTCACCAAATCTAAGACGCTACCTTTGGGCGCTAAGACCTCAGCGGAATAATGTCATACATGTTGGCAGTGCCTTGCTGTCCTCAAGCCACCACCATAAGAGTTCATTTACCAGCTTCTTCATCAACTTAGCCATACACAGGAGGTAAATGACACAGGGCGATACGAGGCAAGGTCCGTCATCTCTCTGCCGGGCTTCAGTACTGAAACTATATATGCCACCTTCCGTGACGGAGGAACATCGCTAGTTTCCCAAAATTGATTGGTGAAGTATAGGAGCTCTTTCCCGAGTTTCTGGGGTAGATTATGCAGCATTTGGTTGGTGATACCATCGCGACCTGGTACACACCGGCGCCGCCGGCCACTAAGCGAAGTATGATGCTTCCTAAACGTGAACGGGACATCCATGATAGACCTGGAGGAAGCAGATGGTATATATATATTTATTCCTGAATCAGCACGTACAACTGCTTCTGCAAATTTCTCTGCCAAGCACGCAATATGTTTTTCCGTGCGTATTGCAAGAGGTTCAAAAGACATCCAAGGGCGAGATTTTCCAGCAAGGCTGCCAATAACTTCCCATATCCTCGTCATCGGTGATAACACAATCTAATTAGCGCAGAATGAGGACTATTGCGACCTGTAGAGCTTGTTCGTGTGCCGTCTAATTGCAGAATTCATCCTATTGAAGGACGTCTTCAATTCCCTGCCGTCCTTCTTCCGCATTAGTTGTCGCTCTGTCCTTCTTGTCGCTGCGCAACGGCTCCTGAGTTTTAAATCCGAAGCCGGAAAATGATCAGTTGACTTGATCGCCGTAGTTGCTGCCATCTTACTACTAATCATTTTGTCAGTAACATCAGCAGAGATACGTCAGAATGTAGACTTCTCTTTCTCAATTATTTTTCTTTATTCATTTCTGTAGTGCGTAAATTGCTTGTTTTGGAATAAGCTTATGGTAACTTCTCATCCTCTGATAGACTAGTGGATTAATGTCCGAAGACATCGTTCTTACCTGCAATTACAATTCTTCAGTCGTATCTCAGGCTTGCTAAAAGCGGCCTTGTGTTGCAGCTCAGGATAACATTTCCTGCTCTCGTGGGTAATCGATGCATTTCAGAAGGCGTCGTTCTAGTTCCTTATCTTTTTATAGCTATATATGCGGCTTGCTAATAGCGAATTTTTCAAGAGGCCTAGTGTAATATTTTGTGCTCTTTTAGGCAAAGGAATGCATATCAGGTAGAGTCGTTTTGGCTCGCAATCACCATTCCTTGGCCAGACTAGCGCCAGCGCTCGTGCAGACGAGCGCGGTTGAAGAAAAAGAAAAGTATTGTGGAACCGCTCGTCCTAGGCACTGTGGAGAATTCGGCTGGAGAGGTTGATTTTCTGCCGTGGCGGAGGCAGGTGCGTCGTAACGTGGGTTCGGTTGGGACGGGATGGACGGCGGCGTAGCTGTTATTAGGGTGCTGTGGCCGCCCAGGGCCTGGGAGAGGCAGTGGTGTGGTCGTAGCTAAATCTTGTTGCACCTCCTCACGAACAACGTCAGCAAGTGTGGCAACCTGCGGCTGTACCTTAGCCCGAAAGACCGTCGCCAGTTCTCGCACGATGGATCGAAAAAATTGCAGCATTGCGTTTAAGTCTGCTTAAAAGCGGAAATGCGAAAGCCTGTCTTTCTCCTCTTTTTCTCCCTTCATTTTTTCGTTTCTTATTATTAGAAATTATTATGAATATAATATTATATTTATTTATATTTAATATATATTTATGTTTCGACTTTGTTGTTTTTATTCTTATTAATTTAATTCCTCGTTGTTTATTTTTATTTTACCTCTGTTTGGTTTTTATTTTTTATTTATTTCTATACCAAGTAAACCATCTCACACCTTTGCATCGTATTTCATCGAATCAGTCACACAAAACCGCTTCACATGGTGCAACTAATCATACAAATCAATTTAATTAAATAACTATTTTTAATTCGTTATCCAAGTTTCTACCATTTCAAGGTGTACTCACACACTACCTGACACAATTAAATATTTTCACATCTATCTATATCAGACCACAGGGTCGTGCGGAGAAACTTGGCGGACATGTTTTGCGGACACAACTTAACTTATATAAATCAATCTTATTCATTAACTAAGGATAATTCTGGAACCAAATATCTCTCATTTCAAGATGTACTTAAACACTACCTAACAAAATTAGTTTTTAACATCTATATATACAAGATGTCAGGATCGTGCGGACAAATTTTGCGAACACATTTTGAGGACAGTTTCTTGCTGACGCGACATAACCATACAATGTTTTCGCCTTAATAATCCCACGTAGAGATTTTGCCACATTCATCTGGGGTCCCTTCATAGTGTCCTTGAGCATAGTGTCCTTGAGCTGTTGTGCGGTCGTACTGCCAGGCCCTCATGTCAGGAGATTTCTCGATGGAGCTCGCCTCCTTTACGAAGACAGCTACAGTCACTGGAGGACTTCGAACCAAGCCGGCGAACAGCTGCCCCTTAACCCCTCTCATCAGGAAGCTCACCTTCCTCTCCTCCGACATGCTTGGGTCCGCACGTCGGAGGAGTCGCTTCATTTTCTCGACATGCACCATCACACTCTTGTTGGGAAGTTTATTTCGAGGAAATGAAGAGTCTCGTCCGACGTGGAGACGTACACGCAGACGAACGCTGGTGTCAATATATTCAGGTCGCTAATAACGACTTTCTTAAGCAGGTTCGATAGAATAATGAATGAATGTTAGCAAGCGGCGTACTAGCTTCTAGTTGCTGTTCTTTAGCCACATATACAGCTTACTTATGGGGACATTGTCAAGAGTCCTAGGATAACATTTTGTGCCCTTGTAGACAAAGGAATGCATATCAAATAGTGTAGTTCTCGTTCGCAGTCATCATTCTTAAGCCATCTGTCCAGCTTGCTAACAGCGACTTTCTGAACCAGCTTAAGAGAGCATTTACTCCTCGAATATACTAGTGTATGAATGACACAAGGCGGCGTTCTCGTTTCCAATTACCATTCTTTAGCCAATTATCAAGCTCACTAGCACCTGCTTTGTTACCAGCTCAGGATAACGCTTCCTCTTCTGATAGTCTACTGCACGAACGCCAGAAGGTGCCGTTCTGTTCGCAATTACCATTTTTGATTCATATATCCACCTTGCTTATAGTGGCTTTGTGAAGTTGCTTATAACATTTCGTGCTGTTATAAAGGTATGAATGTCAGAAATCGTCGTTATGGTTCGCAGTTACTATTCTTTCGCCATATATCCAGCTCGCTAATAGCGGCTTTGCGAAGCAACTTATGACAGCATTTGCTGCTCTGATTGACCAATGGAGGTATGCCAGAAGGCTGCAGCCTTGCTCGCAATTGACGTTCTTCATCCGTACATCCAGCACACTAAAGCGGCATTGTGAAGCAGCTTAATGTAACATTTCCTCCTCTGGTATTCTACCAATATTTTTCCCTTCGTTTTTCTGGAGAGCGAAGCTGAGACCAGCGCCGAGGTGCGAATCCGCATCGCAATTTCAGCCAGGCTAATAGTGAAAAAGGTCCAGTCCACTGAATAAAAAATTCTCTTCTGCCAGCTGCAGTGAACCTACCTGAGGACTAGTTCCCAATGAGATTTCCTTTGTGTTGACACATCCTAATTCGTTTGCCATTCGTGGACGTTTACTAAGAGTCCTCTACAAACAAGAAAGCAGCTGTGCTGGTTATTACGCGTGTAGTAGCTTACCTTTCCTTTATAATCCATACTCTAAGTTATAATTCATACTCTCTGTATGCCTTTATAATGCATACAATTGTGCTTATCAATAAGATATTGACACGTGCCTAGCACCGCTCAGCCTACGTGTTTAGTCAAAAACAACGGCGAAGCGACGGCTAGCTCCACAGGCGTGCACGGGCTTGATCCCTCTGTGTGGGCATGAGCCCCTGTATGAGGTTAACAACAACAATAGCCTGGCTCTGGGATTAAAAGGACAAAGCTCATTCTTGGGTTCTCCCCTACGCCTACCTGCACTGCTCTCCCTCATCATCATCAGCCTTACTACCCCCACTGCAGGGCAAAGGCCTCTCCCATGTCTCTCCAATTAACCCTGTCCTTTTCCAGCTGCATCCATCCTTTAAATTTCTTAATCTCATCCGCCTACCTAACCTTCTGCCGCCCCCTGCTACGCTTACTTTCTCTTGGAATGCACTCCGTTACCCTTAAGGACCAGCGGTTATCTTGCCTTCGCATTACATGCAATGCCCAAGCCCATTTCTTCCTCTTGATTTCGACTAGGATGTCATTAATCCGCGTTAGTTCTCTCACCCACTTTGCCAGCTTCTGGTCTCTTAACGTTACACCTATCATTTTTCTTTCCATGGCTCGCTGCGTGGTCCTTAACTTAAGCTGGACCCTTTCCGTTAGCCTCCACGTTTCTGCCCCGTAGGTGAGCACCGGTAAGATAAAGCTGCTATGCACTTTTCTCTTGAGGGAAATTGGTAAACTGCCGCTCATGATCTGCGATACCCTGCCATATGCGCTCCACCCCATTCTTATCCTTCTAGTTATCTCCCTCTCATGATCCGGATTAGCTGTCACTACCTGCCCTAAGTAGACGTATTTCACAACTTCCATGCCCTCGCTGCCAATTGTGAACTGCTGTTCCCTTGCTAGACTGTTGAACAATACATTGCTTTTCTGCATATTAATTTTTAAACCGAGCGTTCTGCTCTGCCTGTCTAACTCATTTATCATGATTTACAGTTCACCTCCTGAGTCACTCAGCAAGGCAATGTCATCAGCGAATCGCAGATTATTTAGGTATTCTCCATTTACTCTTATTCGCGACTGCTCCCAATTCAGGTCTTGGAATACGTCCTGTAAACAAGCGGTGAATAGCATTGGCGAGATCGTGTCTCCTTTCCTGACGCCTTTCCTTATCGCAATTTTATTGCTCACTTTATGGATGACTATAGTAGCCGTGCAGTTGCTGTATATATAGACATATATCTTTCAGTATTTTGACATAACGCTCTTCTACTCCCATGATTACTCAATGTCTGTATGACTGCTTAGTTTTCCACTCAGTCGAATGCTTTCTCGTAATCAATGAAGGCTATATAGAGAGGTTTGTTATATTCTGCGCATTTCTCTATCACCTTATTGATAGTATGAATATGATCTATTGTGGATCTATTGTGGAATGCAAACGGATCTCCTTGGTTAGTGACAAATGTCGAAAGTACGATCGAGGTTCCCGTCTCCTGCGGACCACTCGACGCGCCCACCTTTCGTCACCACCCCTGTTCATCGTGCAAGCCAGAGGTTCAAAGGCTTGTCGCCCGAGGCCTTCCCTCTCGACGGAGCGCCCCTGAATTTCATTTCACCCATGGCAACACCACCACCCACCATAACTGCTACTGTTACCACCGCCGGTCCCATCAATGTCACACTTCAGATCCTACGGAACCCTCAGCCCCTTCACGGTGAGCAGCTCGAGGATGCCGAGGACTGTCTGGCTCACTACGAACTGGTCGCGACGTTCAACAGCTGGGATAACGCTGCTAAAGTGCGGAACGTACACTTCAGCCTTGAGGACGCTGCCTGGACGTGGTTTGAGAATCCCGGGGCCTCATTGTCTACGTGGCCGACATTCAACCGTCCAGTACGTGCGCCAACAGTGATCGCCGGGAGAGTGCGCTACCTGCCCCGACCTCTCGCATCCAAACCCAAAACGAGGGTGTCGCAATGTACTTCGAATTTGTGACACGTCCTTGCCATCGTTACGACCCGGCCACGAGTGAAGAAGAGAAGCTGGTGCACCTGATGCGCGGCGTAAATGACCTGGGGCCGTATTCCGAGCTAGTGGCATAATAAAAAGCCTCCTAATCTGCGGCAGCGGCTACACCTGACTGGTCGAAACGCCGGAAGCGGATGTCGGTTCGGTTGCGACTGTGAGCGGCGGCAGGATGTCACTGTGTTGCGATCGCCGCAGCGAAATGTCCAGCGGCACTATATATCCTCTCTGAGAAATGGAACGCGACCAATGCGACCGAAACATTCAGCCACAAGTTAAGTTGCACATCGGTTTCCACAATAGAGGGTAATATAAAAGCTGCTTTATTTACCCAATGGACTTCAACGAATAGAAACAATAGTTCAGATACTCTTAACTGGACCGTAAAGGCTGGAGCTGTACTTAAAGAAGAAAATGTCATACGCAAATACGCATGGCTTTGCAATTGGAGGAGGTGGCCGCTACAGCCGCCGATCGCCGATGGTAAATAAAAGGTAGCTACCTTCTTCGCACAAAAGGCGTTTTACATATATCTTGAGGGTAAAATGAAACGCAGAGGAAAATTTGTGGCATGCATTCACTCTCTCCACAATGCGCGCTCGGTGCCGTGCTCAACCATCAAGACGCCGTGAGGATTTGCCGTTTGCAACATCGCTGTACGTAAGTTGGTGCTGCGATGGGACGGTTGTGAAGACAGTAATTTACGTTTGTAATTTCATTTGTGCAGGAACCGCAAAAACCGCGAGATGCCGCTTTTAGGTTTTTAATGTTCCAGCAGCAAATAAATAAAAAGTGATGCGCTAAAACTAACTTCTTGCTGTGTTTCTTTTCGCAGACTTCGCAGACGAAATTTGCATAGGTTTCGCCATGGTACGAAGCACACGCATACCCACACTAACGCCTGATAGGTAGTTTGCAAGCTAACTCGCGAGCTGAATGCAGACACACCCCCGTGGCTATCGAGAACCGTAACGGTTGCCGAGGAACCATCTCTGGCATGTCAAACGCGTCGGTGTAGTAGCGCGTCGCTGGCGATTGGCCATCCGTGCACAAGAGCGGTTTCACGCTCCCAGGCAATACACACGATCATGGTGCAGGGAGCTTCAATAGCTAATACAGAGTTCAAGAATACGAAACGCATGTTTTCGCGCAGTAAACGCAAGCATTTTGCGGGACATTATGGTTTATGTTGCATCATTCAACGTACGCAGACGGCTGCACTCATAGTGGCGCCATCAGATTTGAATCAATAGAACGATTTCTACAGCATCGTGGCCTCTGCAATCAGCTCCGGCAGCGCCACAGAGGCCACGACAACAAACCGGTGCTCGTTAGAACTAGGAGCTACCAAATTTTCCAACGAAATAAGTAACAGGCCAAATTTATTGTCTACCCAATTTGTTATAGGCAAGATGAAGCGAAGCGAAAGCCCCGTACCCAGTTTATAGCAAGTACACGTGCCGAAAAACGCAGTAACATCGACGAGTTCACTTCGAATCGAGAAGATCTGCTTCCAAGCGCGCTGCCATGTTGGCTGTCCTTGAGCACCCGCTGTTTGACGTCACGACGTGGGTTCCTTCGAACCTTTTCGCTGCATCCGAACGACCACATCCGCTTCCGGCGTTTTGACCAATGAGGTGTGGCCGCTGCGGCAGATTATGACGCTCTTTATTATGACACAAACTCGCAATACGGCCCCAGCTATTTTTCGGCCTTGTACGGAACCCGCCCAAAACCGTCGCGGAGTGCATATGGAGAAACTGCTGCAGCAGAGGTGCAGTCAGTACGCACGGCAACAGCGTCCAGCGTCCACGCTGTCCACGTTGGACCGGGCCTTCTACGATCCCGACCCAAATCCGTGCTCCCTTTGCGAACACATCCGCTCCGTGGTCCGCGAGGAGCTGCAGAAACTCCACAGTGTTTGCCCCTGGCCTCGATTTCCTGATTTGTGTCATCCGCGAGGAAGTCCAGGGTCGCAACCGGGCCCATCCGTTCCAGCGTCGTATCCGGCCCCCATCCAGCAAGTTACATATGCGGATGTAGTGCGCCACCCAGTCCTATTTCCTGGCACCTCGTCTTACACACCTCCCGTGGTCGAGGTGGACACTGCCCAACCGCTTCCCTATTGGGCGGAGTAGCCCCATGCGCCGCGAAAGACTGATCTCTGGCGCGCTTTAGATAAAGAACCTCTCTACAGCCACTGTGGCCCTTTTCGCCAACTGGTACTGTGAGGATATTTCCCCGACAGCCCTCGTGCACGACCTGGTTAACGGCCTAAAGATATCGCGGAGTACGTCATCCGCCAGCATAGTCCACCGCCTACAACACGCCGCGAGTTGCGATCGCCTTCGCCACGCTGCTCTTCGGCTTCTGGATCACGTTCCGCCGAAGCGCAAGTTTGTTCTTCGAGCACTCGTCGGGAAAACTAGATCCGGTTGCCTCTGAACGAGAGACCGCCGAACGCTGACTCGCCGAAAAGCTTCCACCGCCGCACTGAAGAATCGCCTCAACATCCAACGCCCCATAACCGTACTGTTTTCACCGACTTACCGATTAAATCGCCCCGACGCTACAACGCGCTAATCGCCGACCAGATTTGCATTAGCACCGCTCGAGTCACTCCGAATCAGCATCGGCAGGCCGCGCTGAAGGGGGATCTCCGACATCATTGTTTTTGTCGAAACGAAGGAGGTCAACGCGTTGGTCGATGCCGGTGCGGTTTACTGCATCTTTCGCGGATGACTTACGGTGGCCCCGAGAAAAGTGAGGGCGCCGTGGGAAGGGCCAGACATACGTACGGCCGGGGACATGTGGCAGCACTGGGTATGTGCACGCCTGGGTTATGGTGCAAAGCTACGAATTTGTCACAACTTTTCTTCAGCGCGGATGCACTCAGAATGTCATCCTTGGAATCGACTTTCTTCGCAAGCATGGTGCCACTATCGCCCTCCCGAATCCTCCGATGACGTTTTCCACTAAAATGGCCACAGAAAAAGCCTGAGCACATGGGTTCCCGACCTGCACTGCGAGTCTCCGATAATAACATCACGGTGCCACCAAGCGCCAGCATCCTTGCTAGACTTACCTTAGACGAGCCACAACGGAGATCCGGGTTGTCGAGCCTACTCCTACTGACTGTGGTAATCTCCTAGTGACTGTGGTAATTTCTGTGGCACTGGTGTCACAAAATTTGGCGCATTTTCGAAAAAAAACCCCAGCGCTGCGCCTAAGCAATCGCGCCCGTGCGCGGTAAAGTAAAACAAGAAAAAAAACAGCGGGGAAGAACCCCCGGAGAACGCGTAAACCGCGCGTGGGCTTTCCACTCAGCTCGCCGGCGGGGCGCCAAAGTAAACATAGACACGCGCGGCGTCAATTTTTCTCGAATGTCAGAGAAGTTTTTGCTCGTTGTCGACGGGCAAAAGTGATACCCTCTCCCCTTCGCTCCTGCACCGATGACTCAGCCTGCCGCGAATGACCTAGATTGTTCTAGCAGGTGGTTTCCGCGCTCAACCAATGGGGTCGCGCGCCCGGCGCAAGAAGGAGGAGTTCGTGCAGTCGAAGCTGCGTGTATGTGCGCGCCTGCCCTGGCGGGAAGAACAAACAGACGCGGTCTGCGCCTATAAATGAGGGGCTGCAACCGCTGTCTGCAAGCCCAGCTTTCAGGGACATGGCCGTTTAGTTCGGCAAACTGCCACCACGGGCCGCTTCACCCTGAACTCCTTCTTTCTCTTTTCTTTTCCCCTTTCCTGCCTCGTATAGCCGCACGCAGGCAGACGGGAGGGCGCACAGCTGCGGGGTTGGGTTGGGCGGTTAACCATTGTTCGGATTAAACACACTATAGGAGGAGGAAGGAGCAAGTAGGGCTTTGTGGGTGAAAAAAAACTATCAATGCGGCGTGAAGCCTTCGCTGCGCCTGAGGAACGCATGTTCAGTAGCAGGATATTGAGAAAGGCACCCAGTTAGAAGAAAAAGAGGGGACGGAAAAGGCAAGATGGCTGAAGGGCTTGTTGAGGCCGTTCAATAGGGACGCTGTGTGGAGTGAAAACGCGTGGTTCTTTTTGACGAGCTGTAAGGTAGAGAAGAGATACATCCCAGCAGAAGCAGGACGCAGTGATACAGTGTGTCATGTCTCACCGGCGCCGTATCTTTTCGCTGCCTTACAACTAGCCCAAAGTGCCACCTTAGTGAACTCCTGGATTTAGGCTCGTGATTAGAAGCCAAATTAATATGTATAAGAATAAAAAAAATCAAGGACGCCGAATGCAGGGATTTCAGATGCTTGTAGAAGAATTTTTTGGGCGAACGCAATGGAAGCGTCCAAAAGGCCAACCTCAACAATCATTTGGGGAGTTAGTTGCTAGATGCCGTCTTGGTTGTGTAATTGCTGTCGCCTATCTTTGTGGCGGATCAGTGAACCAGCTCTTTTATCGGCGAAATGCCATGTACAGTTTTCAGAAACATGTCGAACTCCTCATCAGCACGACTATAGTTCAGCGCTATATTTCGCGAAAAGTAACGGTTATAAATTTTCTTTCTTTTTTTTTCCGAGGACGGTTACTGACTGCAATGCTCTCCCTGAGAGAGTGATATCCGCTTTTGACTTTCTGAAGGCCTTTGATGATGTATTTTAGTTACTGTATAGAGAGATATTCTTCAGTTTCATTTGTCGTGCATGCTTTTATTACTGACTTATTGCCCTTGTATGTTATATCTTTGTGCCCTTCCTGCTTGCACCCAAGCAAGAGGCCTGCAGTATGGGATAAATAAGTAAATAAATAAATAAATCCAGGACTTCGTGTCCAGAACATAGCGTATCTAACATCAACTGGTGAAACCACGAATAGCCGCGCACTCCAGGTTTTTTTTTTTTTGTGACCGTAATGAGACACTCCTGTGCAATCTGAGGAGACTGAACGTTCTCTTGGACACCGTCTCTCTCATCGTGTACCCTCAGCGTTCATGAACTGAGCGGCCAACAATGGCTTTGCGGGACAGTGGTAGAAACACATTTGTTTAAATTAAGGGGCTCAGATGGAGCAATTGCCGACAGACCACAGTAAGGGTAATCCCGCATGTACATTGAAACCACCACCACTGCTCTCCCAAAAAGCTGCACAGAGCATGAGTAGGATTGTTTCTTGGTTCTGTTACGTAGTTATCAAACAAATCCAAGTACCATTGTTTGCGCTTGTTTGTTAAATTATCCTAGCCCGAAGAGTCGCCACGGTGGCTAAGTGGTTATGGCGCTCGGCTGCTGGCCCGAAAGACGCGGGTTCGATCTCGGCCGCGGCGGTCGAAGTTCGATGGAGGCGAAATTCTAGAGGCCCGTGTACTGTGCGATGTCACTGCACGTTCAAGAACCCCAGGTGGTCGAAATTTCCGGAGTCCTTCACTACGGCGTCCCTCACAGCCTGAGTCGCTTTGGGACGTTAAAACTCAATAAACCAAACTAGACTAGCCCGAAGCAAAAGAAAAAAACTAACCGTCCTCAACATGTTTTGTGCACTACAGCTCTTGTACATCGTAATCGGGCCGGACAGTTATTCAGAACACTGACTTCAGTGTTGCGACAATATTGGAAGCGCTGCAGCGCCATGCGTCGGGTTCCGACTTTATATCCCTCTATGGTTGCCTGTCTCGGTCTCCCACTGCATGCAGTTTGTACGCAGCATAGTTATGGAATCTGTGGATAAAATTGGGAGAAGCAGCGTAACCTCCCGAAAATGGACACAACGTTGCTATACAGAATACGCGGAGTGTAATACGCTTCTTACCTGCGCAAATGTAACATTTGTATCGCAGTCTCAGGCTGCAAACAATTATTACGTTAGAACAAGAAAAAAAATTGAGGGGGCACTTTGTTGAACTAAAGTGCGGTGATGCGAAAGCCTTTAGCGCGGTGTTGCTGCTTGTGTCACTGATGTGGGGTTAAGATGTCAATTAAGTACACAATTACTTGTGAATCTTAAAGGCTGGAGACACTGCAGGGCATTTGGGAGGCATCCATCTGATTCGACGCCCTTCTGCAAACACTCTCCAGTGTCCTAGACAAGCAGAACTACATATGCGTTGACAGGAAGTAGCGTAGTCGTTAGCACGCTTGGTTGCGGAACGGAAGGATGGTAGAACTACTATGCTTGCATTCATACTATTATCCTCCTGCAAAAAGTTATGAAACCGTTTGCTTTATTAGTTGCCGGCGGCGACACCATAACAATAAAGTAAAGACTTCGAACGGTGATTCCTTGTCAATGCACTGCTATCAGTGAGTGTTTGCGACCCGATTTTAGGATAGTGTCTCGCTTGTGAGAAGAATTCGTTCTTAACTCACTCATGAAACCTTTTAACAAAAAATAACTAAACAGATAGCCTCACTAGAGAGAATACATGGGTAAGCATTTACCCTTCATCTCGTTATGAGAAGCTGAATTCGCGTTCTTGCTTGTATCATACTGTTTTGAAAATTTTTTGCGTGTATATTGAATTTTTTCTTTGTTTTGTGCCTTGTTATGAACGCTGCCAAGCTGCAGAAGTGACGGACGTTCATTAATATCGTGTTGGCTGCAGCAAATAGCGCGTGCTTCTTTTTCTAATGTATACAGATTTTTCTTTTAAAAGCCGTATAAGATGCATCGTCGTGGTCCGTGCAGGTGGATTGTGCGCCAAGGCGGACATTATGTCCGTGATAAAGTTCATTTACAAGACTATTAATGAACTATAAAATTGAAGGCTGTAAACATCGAAAGTTAACCAAGTCTTCAAAATTCTTTAATAGATACAAAGTCTTTAAAAGAAACCAATTCCCAAAGTCACTCGCGAAATGCGCCGGTAGTAGCACATCTCCACTTTATACCATGGGAATGAGTTTATCGCCGCAATAACTAAACAGCGATACTTAATCGTCGGACCGACCAGCCGCCTTGTTCTGTGCGCCGCGAGAGATTTGGGGAGGCAGAGCCGCTTGGATAGTGAGAATTACGCGCCCACATTCGACAGTACTAGTATAGGACTGATGCGCCTGACAGAGTTCCTGACAGAGACGCACCAAAATAAAAAAAGAGGAAAACAGGGAGCACGGCAATAAAGTAGAAAAAGAATAGCGAATAATAAATGGCGTCGGCAACCAGCTGAAGGAACATGGGCTGGGAATGAGGGGGACACATAGGTATTTGGCTTTTCCCGTAGCCGCCTTTGTCGCTTCGACTCAGGCGGCTGGAATGCGCGTTTTGACATGGATGGGTAGCAGGTGCTCGTCACGTGCAAAGCCAGTTTAGAAGAAAAACTTGACGATTCTGCTCATCGGGCCTTTCCCCTCTAACGTCACGCTGTTTACCCCAGGGATAGGTCTCTCCCCGCTGTAAAGAAAGTGACAATGCTTTCTTTGGTTTACACAACCGGTTTCGTCGGAAGGTAAAGCAAAATTCCAAAAAAAAAGGAATTCTTTCGCGATGTTTAGTTTCCGGGAGACGTCTTGGGACAAAAGGGAAAGCACGTGAGCCTTGCACGTGATCCCGAATCCTTGACGCTGTTTTTATGCTAGGTTGTTCGCTGGCGTACTATAAATACAGTACCTTCGAGATGCTGAACACCATTCGTCAAACCCAGCAACTGCAGCCTCACCTTTCTGCCAGAAGCAACTGATGTACCACTCCGTCGAGAGAGTCATCGCGAAAACGGTAAGTTTTTAACTTTTTTGTGTGAATATTGTAACATTAAAACCTTTTCTTCATATTTGTAACGCACTGCTGGGTACATTTAGTCATTACCTGTGGTTTGATTTTGGTATGTGCAGCCACATACTTCATCAGAAAAATAAAGTGCATTTATTCCATCTTCAGCACTAAGTTTGAAAGCTAAGTAATGGTCTTTCAGAGATTGTTAAAAAGGTACCCTGGAAAACTCGCTCCATTTAAAATAACGCCAACGCAAGAACAAAAAATAATTACGCATTGTATTAGATTATCTGCTTTAAGTGTGGATGATTCATCTATAACCGAACACACAGACTTGTTAAGTATGCATATGGCAGGGAATAAAACAACATTGAGGGTCACTTATGTTTACTCCGCTCATGCATCATTTAGTCTAATAGTTGGGACTGTTTTCACCCGGTATAGGCACGAGGTGCAAACTACATTCCCATACTCAAATGCACTTGCTCCACTTTGCACCGGACTAGTCCCGAGCAAGACAACATCATACCATTCACAAAAATGTACAAGTTCATGTACATATCGTTTTCTGTAATGTTGTTATAAAAATGTTTGTTGCGCTTCTGTTATGGGTCACAACATTTTCGCGTAGTATTGCGTGCCGGCAAATAGTTGTTCAATTTAGTATTTGATATTAGTAAGTCGCACCGACCTTATTATACCAAATTTAGCATTATACCCCTGCTACACGGGCGCTTCGAATGCCGTCCAACCTAATGTCATTCAACTCGACTGCAGAACTTACGCTGCTACATGAAGTTTCTCAATGGCATTCGGTTCGGATGACATTCGAGTCGACGGAGCTCGGCGGAGACATTCCAGATTTTGGAATGCTGTTGAAACGCGAACGCAGTCCGAACTGACCAATAGGCGTTGCCGCCGCCATCGCTTCGCCCCGCCCACAGTCGCGCGAGTGCTTTCGGCTCTGTGGCTGCTCATTTTGATACCTGCTGCTCGCTTTTTCCTGCTCTTTGCTTAGCAAATAGCTCGTGTTCTGTCTACGTAAGTGCTTGAAGATAACAGTGCACCAAAGAATATTTACCGCGTGAGCATGATATTTCTCCAGCAGTGTGCCGATGAGGACGCCTGCGCGCATATACTATTGTTTACATCGCTGCGTACGAACAGCTAGCGCTCGTTTGCATGACTTAAAACACATTCTGCGCTTTAGTTCTATTAAATAATCTCATCTTTTTTGTACTGGTTGTACCCGTGGCTTGTTAAGGCAGTGCGACAATCTGTGGGAGGAAGCGCCGATACGATCGCTCGCCTGAGAAACACTTGACAGCTGGGCTACTGACATCATGTACGATCGGCGCTTGTCGCTAATTGTCCCGACTTCGTCCGACGCGAACAGTAGTTTATTTTAAACTGCTTTATTCAGAAGTATGATTGGGGACCATTCGCGGTAATTGAAAATCATAAATTGTTATCCACAAAATAGCAACGGCGACGACTGCTGCTGGTCGTAAATAATAATAATAATAATTGGTTTTTGGGGAAAGGAAAGGGCGCAGTATCGGTCTCAGATATCGTTGGACACCTGAACCGCGCCGTAAGGGAAGGGATAAGGGAGGGAGTGAAAGAAGAAAGGAAGAAGGAGGTGCCGTAGTGGCGGGATCCGGAATAATTCGACCGCCTGGGGATCTTTAACGAGCGCTGACATCGCACAGCACACGGGCGCCTTAGCGTTTTTCCTCCATAAAAACGCAGCCGCCGTGGTCGGGTTCGAACCCGGGAACTCCGGATCAATAGTCGGTCGTAAAGCAGTGTTCGGCGGTTTGGGTCACACCGGCGCTTCCCGTTCATTGTATGCGCGCCCTGCGATGTGAGCAATAGTTGATTTGAGATCACTGTTGTCAAAACTACACTCGTCTATCATTTGCGTTCGCTCAAACTTGTGAATTCGCTCTTCACAAGCGCCGAATTCGAAGACGTAACCCTGCGGACTTGCTAGGCCTAGTCGTCGCGAAAGGGAAGGGAGTCGCCGTCGATTAAAGTTAATTTGGCAAGCGCTTTTAGCTGGTGAGTGTTCGAGTGTGCACATGTGAAATATACCCGTTCCTTTCGCTTATTAACAATATGGATAAGGTAGAATGGCGAATATATTCACACCGTCGCCTCGTCAGCGTGTTTTCGCTCAGCCGCCGGCCTGCCGAGGACATGAAGGCTGTGACAGTCCGCCGGTCGGGTTCGTCGGTGTCGTTGGCCTAAAGAACTTGTCCCACTACAGTCATATATGCTGCTGTTGACCGTGATAGTGTCGTTGTCGCACTAGTGTGACCACCGCCGTCGTCGTCATCGTACACTGAAAACGAGCTGAGGAAATTTGAAATGCGTTTGGAAAGTGTCGTGTAGCGCCGCGGAAGTCCGTCGAGTCCGAATGCCATTCCAAGTTGCGAATGTCATTCGACTCAGGTGTCATTCGAACGTGCCCGTGTAGCACAGGTATTAGCCTTTCTCGCGATTGCCAAGGACGATTTCTATTAGCGTTTCTCGTGATGACGCTCTGCCGCCTTCATATTAACAGCAGCATTTTTTTGTTTCATAGAGATAACAAGCCAATTTTCCTCGTAATAAGGTGCACGTGCACTTGCGGATCTTATAAACCTAATACGTACCACAACAAATAAAATTCTGAGACTCAGTTTCAGTTCACCTACTTTTGGTTTCACCGCCCCCCCCCCCCTCCCGCTATCTTCAGATAAATGAAATCGTTTCCTAAAGTATTGACAAAATGTCTCCATTTGTCTTTCATTTAGCGCAAAGGATACCTGATCCATTGGAAAGGGTACTCCAAATGGCATTGTACCCTGGAGCCTAAGAGGAATCTCCACGAGGCCTGTCTGCGCGAGTTCGCATCCCCAAGGAAACCATCGAATCGACGCCTCCAGTCTGCCTCTGAAGAGATCGTGTACGATATTCAAAAAAAGCTGTCCAACTGCCGTCGATCAAGCGGTCTCCTGAAGGTGAAACTTGACCAGGACATTTATCGATTGGCTTTTCACGGGAAAGGCCAACCATTAGAAAAAAAATGGCTACTCTGTGAGGAACAAGACTTCTCCAGGCTCCACCTTCCGTCTACATGGTCGATACGGGAAACGAAACTTGGGAACACGGTGGCGATTGAGTTTCCAATCAGAATTAAGGGTGGGGTAACACTTCAGAAGTCCTGCAAGAGGTTTCCTTGCGGATTTCCTCGTGAGACCTTCGAGGTTTTTATAGTGACAAAGATCATTGCTGGCGCATCGTAATACAGTGATAAGTGTTTATTCCCATGGAGTTCTACTTTTGTTCTACTTGTTTTGTTTTTGCGTTATTTTGGCTTGTTTTGTACAACGTGTCACCTGTTTAGCTCACTGAGTGTTACTGTCTCTATTCCACTGCTATGACTTCGTGTTCGTCAAATTTTCTAGTTTTTATTTAGTTTGTTGTTTATAGCTCCACGAAATGGCCACGCCAGATAACCATATAATCTTGTCTGCTACCTTTGAAAGTTGCAGTGTCACATTCACGCTGACCAATGAGACAGCTATAAAGACAAGACACGAGAAGGACCTTCTTCGAATGACATACTTTGAAGCTGTGCAATAATTTTTGCCCCCGAATGTAAGGCTTCCCATTATGGGTAAATATTTTGAAGACCGGTTTACGTCACTGTGCAATATTGAGGATAGGCGCTACAGGAATTTGACAGGCCGTTCGAAAGCGTCTTTCTTAAAAAATAAAAGGTTCATAAAGATTCACTTCGAGTCTCAATCTAGCCCACCTGAAACGAATACCGGAGAATCCATAAAAAACATCATAATTTCTGCTCTGCAAAAAGAACTCGAAAGTGTAGGAACAGTTTCAGAAAAGGCCATAAATGAGCTCAGAGACACCGTCTCTGCCTATAAGGCTAAGCTTCTTAACCTAGAGCAGGAGAATGAAAAGCTGAAATCCGAAAAAACTACAATGCTACTGAACAAAGGAATAATGGTCGGCGAGGGGTGCAAAAAAACAGACCGAAGGAAACGTAATGAAGAAGGACGTTCTGGCAGGCTAGTTGGTTCATGATGAACAGAAAGGGTATAAACTGCGCGAACAAGACGGGACGAGAGGCACACAAATCGACAGACAAAGCGCAGACTTCTAACTGATTTTATTTGTGAGAAACACATTGCTAATAAGGCCAGAGAACATAAGAAAAAATAAGAAAAACACTATCACCATAGGGTTCAACGATGGAAACATCAGCAGAAATTTACAGGTTAATCAGATCCGATGTGAACACGAACGTGCCCTTCTAAAAACTAGCTCTGGTGTCGATAGCAACAGCGAGGGCGAGCTAATGCAGTCGTTACCCCTTTCGGCTATCAGGAAAGCTTCGATAACCTCCCTTTCAGTTTTGCTTCGTGCATAGGAGAGGAAAGCAGCTTTGTCTAGGAAGGGAACGCAATTGCGGCTGTCACAGTTTTTTGCAGTGTAATGGCAGATTGCTGCCTGTGTCGGTGTGCATCGATCGTCTATGTTCCATGGCTCGCTCATTGAAGCACCGGCCAGTTTGGCCGATGTAAACCCGCCCGCAAGATAGAGGTATCTGGTAGATAACTTCGGAGGCACACCTGGTGAACTTCATCTGATGATTCTTCTTGCAAGACCTGCGTTCCGATTTGTTTCTTTTTTCTCTTCAGAGAGCTCTTCCGAGAGCATAGGACAAACTTTTTTCAACTTACAAGGCGCTGAAAACACTACTTTTATACCATATTTGCCTGCCACCTTCTTGATGCTGTGGGAAAGGCAGTGAAAATATGGCATGACGAAGAGAGGGGTCCTGTCTGCACTTGGATCTTTCCTTATTGCTTTTTCATCCTCTGAAGAAGGCACTCACATGAGCTGCGAATTACTTCCTGAGGGTAGCCCGCGGATTCAAGTCGCTTGACTTGATTATGGAAACTAGATGAAGAGAGTGAACACATGACTTATGAAGGGCAGACAAACAACACGACATGATAATGCTACGCTTCACTAACTTCGAATGAGCACTTTTATAAGGTAGGAGGCTTTTGTTGGACCTGGGACTCTAAGCCAAGCAGACATAAACATCAGAAAAATGCAATTTTAAATCTAGATACTGAATGCGGTTGTCCCTTGTTACTTCATGATTAAAACGGAGTCTTTGCCCCTCAGAGGAGAAGGTGGCGAGAATGCTAGCAACCGTGTTGTCAAGGTCATGATTAGTACTGTAATCTAATATCACAAGATAGTCGTCAACATAACGAAACACATGGAACACCGGATGCTTTGAAAGCTCTAGTTTCAGCCGCCTGTCAAAGGAAGCCAAAAATATGTCGCACAAAACAGGAGCTACAGAAGAACTGATACAAATGCCAGACTTTTGAACATAAAATTGCCCGTCATGAAAGCTAGCGGTAGAGTTAAGATAAAAGTGCAAAAGTTCTAGGAACTGCTCTGTGCTAATGCCAGCAGTATTCTGGAAGTCAACTTCACCATGTTCCTCAGTACTGTCTCTGATTGCTTTGAATAAACCATCATGAGGCACGGAGTAAAACAAATCTTCTACGTCGATGGAAAAGGCAGTAGAAGATAACGGAATTCCGTCTTCCAGGACTTTTACCAGGTCCTTCGGGCTGCGGATGTGGTAAGGATCACCGCCTGCAAGTTTGTCCAGGTGTGGTTTTAGAAAGGATCCCACAATGTGTTGCCAGCTGCCTCTCTCCGAAATAATAGCGCGAAGTGGGCAATCCATCTTGTGTGTTTTGCAGGTGAAAAAAAAACATCTCCAAAGAGTCCCTCGGCTTTTGAGACCGAAAGCGCGACAGAACTAAGGTTCATTTTCTTAAGGAGCCTGGTAGCTTGCTTTCGCTGTATTTTCCCTTGGAATTCAATCAGATGAAAGTTCTTCAAGAAATAAGGTTCATTTTATTAAGGAGCCTGGTAGCTTGCTTTCGCTGTATTTTCCCTTGGAATTCAATCAGATGAAAGTTCTTCAAGACAGCTTCACGGGCAATTTCAGCAAACATTCCCTGTGGCAGGACAACGAAGCCGCCCTCCTTGTCCGCTTCCATTATTGCAAGGTCGTTGGCGCTCAGGAGTCTCTCCACGGGAGCCTTCCGGGAAGTGAAACGACTTACGTTTTGCAGTAAGCAGCCCACAGAGTCGTTGACAGTCCGTTCCTTGTCCTGTAGAGAGGCAAACGCCCCCATACGGCGTACCATGGCTAGTAGTTCAGAACGTCTTGCTGAAGGTTCGAAGCTAAACTCCGGTCCCTTTTGCAGCGTTTCCTTGATGTTACTAGGAAGGTCGATATTGCCCAGTATCGAGACGGAACCCTCTGTAAGTGTTGTCCGGAGTTTTGCCGGAAGCGTGAGACGCATTCTCTGCCAGACAAACTCGGGCGTCTGCGCTGAAAGTCGCTTGTATTCTTTAAACCGTGTTGCGGCTACCCAATCGTTAGATTCTTGGAAGACGAAGAACTTCATCCAGTCTGAGTAGAGCCTCACTGGCCTCCAAGCTTCTGATTTCATTATCTTGCACATCCTGCGAGCGTGCCCCCAGGAAGGACCCGGGACGCCAAAGAGCCCCAGAAGTTGAGGTGGGA
Source organism: Amblyomma americanum (assembly GCF_052857255.1). Lineage (NCBI taxonomy): Eukaryota > Metazoa > Arthropoda > Arachnida > Ixodida > Ixodidae > Amblyomma > Amblyomma americanum. Next base: position 53,229,746 of record NC_135500.1, read on the forward strand.
CCCTCTTCCTCCTGAGGTAGTAGGCCAGCTCTCGCGACTGGCACGTAGACAGAGCGATCAGGTTCACAAAGAAGAGTGCTTGATCGTTGGTCTTGAGAGGTAAAAAAAAGCCCAGGGTAGAAGAAATATAATGAAGAATGACGTTCTGGCGGCCTAGTTTTTGTGTTTTTTACAAATAATGAGTTTTTCATAATGTGTTTTTCACAAATAAAATCAGTTGGAAGTCTGCGCTTTGTCTGTCGATTTGTGCGCCTCTCGTCCCGTCTTGTTCGCGCAGTTTATACCCTTTCTGGAAACTTAATGCCGCTGGATATTCCATCGCGCAAGCACTTCACGCTGTACTGGAGAGCTACGGCTTAGACGTATGCCAGCTTCTCGTAACTGACTTAAAAGGCCTGCTGCATAAAGTAACATACAACGAAAATGGATAAATTATTTGTAATTGCGGTGTAAAAAGATGTTTCTGCAGCAATGGTCAAGTTAACTATAATGCCCTTTCTTCTCTAAACAAACAAAGCTTGCGAGAAGTTGCAGCCCTCTTGGACGTACATTTTGTCAGTAACGTTTTCTAGGAGCACCTCTCCGCGAGCGTCTGTAATCTGCCTACCATAAGGCTAATAAATTCTTACAGAGAGCACTTAGATAGCAGGATAACTGTCTTCAAGACACCAGGTACCTGACCTGGCGCTCAGGTTCCATTTGAGGAAGACTTGGCGTTAGCTGCGCAAGAGCTAGCTAAAGATGTAGGCATAAATGTGACAGAGATCTCCACCGAAGCACTCCTTGTAAAAATAGAGGGTGATAAATGCGTTGTGAGTAGACGCGCGACCTGGACAACATTATCATTCGTCATCATTTGCAAAACGCGGCAGCTACAAAGCCATAACCTTCATCGCCTTCTCGGTGTGGCGGAGATGTGGGAGGAATATTTTGAAATAAGAGAGGCTTTTCGGGATTTGATAAAAGAAATTAATGTTGTCGCACGAAGGAGTAGCATATCTGTAGGGGACCATGAGATTCCCATCCGCATCTGTCTAGGGTCAGATTTGAAATTTTTTCTTGTTGTTCAGGGCCTGCAGTCTGCTGCATCACACTATCCTTGTCCATTTTGTCGAGCAAACCCACAGACAAGGTGCTCAGTTCTGACAAGTAACAGGAGCTTTAATGAGCCTCCTTTGATCCGCACTCTTGAGAACATGAAAGCTGATGGCTGCGCAGAGGCGAACGGGATGAAAAACGTGCCATTGTTTAACTTCGACTCTGATTTAATCATTCCTGATGTATTGCACATGAAGTTAAGAATGGTTAACCGGCTTGTAGATGAATTGCTTTCAGAAGCAGAAGACAGAGATTACCATTAAAAAGTCCGCAACCCACGTTGTATGACCATACGCGTTCAGGACATCGTTGACGCCATAAATAACTGTGGGATTAGATTTCACGTCTGGGAAGCCAATGAAGGAAACAAGGGGAAAACATTCACGTCGGTATCGGGGGGCGATTGTGAGCGCCTGCTGAAGGCTTTGCCTGAAAAACTGGCCTTGAAATTGCACCCTCAAACAGAGGAAAAATTTTTTCTCCTCTGGAAGCTTATGCGGAAAATTTTGTACCATCTGGAAAATGATGTTGCAGGTCGCAGTATAGAAAGAGAATCCTCAGAATTTTTTCACATGTTCTTAGAACTAGGAGCCCAAGGTTGCAAAGGCTATGGTGGCGATAGAGTTACGCCGTACATTCATATTCTCGCGTACCACGCTTCCACAAAGCATGAAAGGTTCAAGTGCCTTGGTTGGTTTTGAAGCCAAGGGTTAGAGAAAAAAAACGACGTGCTAAAGCATCTACACCATGGGAAGTCTAACAAGTGGAATGCAGCCGCTGACGCTCTCAAGCTGGCGAAAACGCTTGAAGTGAGTGAGAATATCAGACTAAACCATGCATATAAAAAGCGAGACCAAGAGTATTGGTTTGAGGGACTTATTCAAGAGACACGGGCGAAGAGGCTACGCTGTGCAGAAGAAAAAGTGAGCGAAGGAAACTCTACAAAATGTGGACGACATGGATGTAGGAGAATTGCGCACGGAGCTTCGGGCTATGGTAATGTCGACGAAAGTCAAATCAATAGAAAAACTTCGCAACCTTGTAAGGAAAGAAAGAGAAAAGCAATGATTGTAGCCATAGGAGGAGATAACAGTTATGTGGTGAGATGTGCCTTTTAGTTTTGCGTGTTTCCTCCTATATTTATAGTGGTGTGTTGTACCTCTAGTTTAGAAAGTGCATCACTGCTTGAAGATGAAGAGTACTGTTCCTGATTCCTTATGTAACCTGCCTCTAAAGGAGTGTTCGGTGTGTACTAAAAATAGTGTATTTGTATTATGTGACTCTTTACCTGCCATATATGCCCTGAGCAGTTTTTGGGTTTAATATAAATGTGAGATGTGTGTTTTGTAAGTATTGCCGTTGTCAATTTTAAAATGATCTTTTGGCTTGTCTTTTGCGTAAGAAAATTATTTTATGTAAACAAACCATGCATAACCGATTTATAACGCAATCAGTACAGCTAGAAAAAGTACTTGGGGGGGGGGGGTGCTTTGAAAATGAACATGCACACACGCCTTTAAGTTCTGCGGGGCAGCAGGAAAAAATTTGGCAGCGATTTTAAGAAAACTGATTAGGCGTATCGGGCGTATATCATATGATACTGGCATCAAATGCACAAGGCGCACGTACAGGCTCGAGAAAAGTGACAACAGCAGTACTACGCACATTCAATGCCATCATTTATGTTCATTTGTATGTCCTTCTTTGCTGACTCATTTTGTTTGGCAACCGATTAACTGTTTGCCTTGTTCTTTATTCCATTCGCTAAGTATTGCTTCTTTTGTATGCCATGTTGTTGTGAAGTGTGCTTAGTTATATTCATATTCGTTACGTTTGGAGTCCATCGTTCTGGTCGTACATGTACCATGAACACAAGGTAATGACGCTATGTGATTCTGACTGTACACATTTTGTTTCCAAATGTTGTAGAAAAAGTGTATAATAAAATATTTTATGTCGACACTATAGCCCTTGTCCTTGCCTTTTTGCGGGGAAGTTATAACCCCTTCCGCACCAGCTATCAGATAGTGTGACAAGTGCAAGTTTATTGACAGTGACGCCATGAAAATAGACCTATTACATTTGCTCGATTTCCTCTCCAGAGGTGCAAAGCAGAAAAGAAAAATAACCTCCAGTGCTCAGAATATTACTGTAAACGTAACAGATCACTTCCCATGAGTTTTATAGTTACGAAGGCTTAACCTTCATTCATGGTAATTTGCTGACATTGTGCTTTCCGCTACGTGCTATAATGACATCCCCGCCTATTTGATATCCTCATTAACTTTTTAACATATAATGCAATTCGTGACTTATTTTATTGGTATACATTCCTTTTTAGCGTCCTGGTTATTTTTGTTGCGCTCTACCTCTCTATTACAATTGTATTTGGTTTGATTTAAAAAACGCTGCTGCTTCCAAAGTAAGCGATAGTATTGTTTAGTGTAGTATAATTAGTTTTTCACGTGACCACAGGAATCAAAGCTGCTGCAGGCAGAGTAACCTGGGAATTGGGAAAAGCTACAATGAAATAATACAAATTCGTTCCATTACGGGCTAAGAGGGACAGCGCACTGGAGCGCTTCGAACTAATTCGACCCCCCGGGGGTAAACAGCCGGATCGTTGTTGCATTTCGCGTACGCTGAAATGTGGGCATAGCGGCTGGGTCCTGAGCCGGCCTTACATCACCCGGCACCCTGTGCAAGACTTTGCCACCCCCCCACCCGCCTATCTCTCTCTCTTTGAATGTATTTGTGGGGGTGTTTCTCTTGATTTTTATTGGCCGTCCTAACAGGGGGCACTTCTAGTTTTCATTCTTTTAACAGTCTCAATGTAGTATTTGTACTGGCGTGGGCAGGACAATTAGTTGTTTTTTTATTTTTCTTCCCCTCTAATTTATACCCCTTGACATCCTTTGATCTTGCTATTGGTGGTCAATTTTTTACACGTTTTCATAGCATTTTAAAGAAGATGAATCTTAAAAGCAAGCTGCCTGCGATAACGCAACTCATCTATTATACTGGTGGAATAGAAAAATTTATTGCTTAAAATGATTACAGCCCTGCCCCAAAGGACAGATGCAAACGTTCTTCAAAGGAGGCTCTCAAGACAGTCGCTTCAGACGATTGATATGACATCGCGACTAACCCTGTTAATGCGTGGTTAACCCTCTTGCACCTGGCGGCCCCTTGCGATGTCACTCTGGGAGGTGCGGGAGAATTAACTGCGATATCATGACAATCGGCCGACGAAGCAGCGTAGCGGCCGGCAGCGTCGCAAATTGCAACAGCCACCATATTTACCATTTATATATACCATTATGAACTGCTTCCTTGATGACGTCCATGTAAAAGCGTTTTGTCGTAGCACAGAAGTGGACACAATTAAATTCAGCAATTTGTTTGCAAAAAATGGAAAAAAGTTGGCGGTATCTTGCGGTATCTTATAAAGCGAAGTTTCGTACCTCAAAAGCGAAGCCTCATTTTTTCAGTTGCGTTACACAGGATGGATCGTGGCAATACATCATGCATGCATATTACAGAAGTCAGAATTAAAGAACAGCAAAAAAAGTCGCCAATAGCTGCAGCAATAAAAGTATGAATAGTGATCATGCGTGAAATTTTTCATTCATACATTCATACTAATATATTTTGTATAGAAACGATCGAGCACATTTATTAAAATTAGTTCACCAAAACAAAAGGTTCTGAACACAGGTTAGAGCTCTAAGTGCAAACTCGAGTCACCACATTCAGACAATGCTAGAGTCACTAATTTGAAAGCATTACAGGTGAACGTGACAGTAACAACCTGAACGTCTAACTAGGCGCTATTTGCTTCTAGACTCCAAATTCTGTGTTCTGCCCGACAACAGCTGAACAGCTTCAGAATGTTTCTGAGTAAAACTATATCAAATTTTCTTAAATAAGTAATAAAAGAATAATCTTAAACAGTTATATCCGTGAATACTTTTTGATGTCGGCCGTTTGAATGCCGCTACGCTCTTTAAAAGTAACAAGAATAGCTAAAATTTAGGCGAGCTAGCTCTCATACCCTAATATATCATGATCACACGCCCCAATAAACTTTTTAGATAATAGCAAAGGGCTGACAATTTGCAAAGTTGCTCCACGACAAGCATATATGAATAGCCACGAATACTTTATGTAGCTGAGTTAATGCATGGTCATGGTAACAAGCTTCTTTATTTAAAGCTCCGGTCGAGACACTGGGTTCGAGCCCTTACATGTGTTCTTGTCTGCAAAGCAAAAGTCACCCGATAAAAAGGTAAGCGTCGAAATGGACGCAACTTCAGCAGTCCGAACCATTTCTGCAGCGTAGCTCGCTACCGGGCGCCATCTTCATATTTTAGGCAATATCTGGTTTCAATTAAAAGGCCTCAGGAAGCTTCTTGATCAAAGCTATGCCAGATCGTTGCATACCATTTTAATCACCATATAATTGGGTACCTAAAACCGGGAAGCATTTTCGATATGTGTCAGTGTTACGGTGCTATACAGTTTCAAAGTCTGAAAAAATGCCAAAACTTTGGCCCCCTCCCGTAGGCAGCATAGTATAATAATCAAACGCGCTGGGAGCCTCGTGTATTAATAGCACAGGACTGAAACTTCGGCACGTTCCTCCGCTAAGTGCATGTTACACAAATCCCTGAAGCATTTTTTGTAGGTGCTTTTGTTCACGTTTTACGATTTTTTGTACCCCTTCCAATTCAGTTACGCTCCCTGTCACCGCCACTGTCGGTAGATGGCGCAAGTAGTAGATTTCCCAGAAAGCTGGGCTTGTTAGCCCGAGCCGCTGTTAAAGCTTCCGAGAAGCGCGCCCGCTCGACTCCCGGGAAAACACCACTCGACAAGCCAAGGACGGACCAGCGAGGCAACATGCGCCAGTCTGCGGATCGGCTCCGTCGTGCTCCTCAAGTCGTCGGACTGTCGCAGTGCCCGCTGAACAAAATGTGTTTTGTTTATTTGTCTCTTTCTGTGTTAGTGCACTATAGGAACAAAGATTTTGCTGAATTGTAATCTCTCTCCATTGTTACTTTGCACGCGTTGCATGGTATTTGTGAAAAACTTTGTATGTGCTCCTATGAGTGATCGTGAAATCTTTTGTATCGTCTCTTCGATCTATACACTTTGTTTTGTTTTGTGATGCTTTGGCTTCGACCCATTCTCTGGCTTGCGACCCGCTGAGCTTGCCACGCTGAGTCGAGGGCATCTCCCTTGTAACTTAGACCGCTACCCCATCACGCTCTAAGGGTGTCTGGGAGCGCACGCAAAAGTCCGCGAAGTGGTGACATATTCTGGCGTCCGCGACAGGACGTTTGGTGCTTTGTAAGTGCAGAGAACGGAGAAAGAGCCGAGAGGAGTTTACGATGAGGCCGTAAACGAGGGTCTTGCAGCAGAGCGATATTGTGAGGAGCCGCGCTGAAGCGGTTCACAGTGTCGAGGTAATCTTTGTTTTGAGGGGTTTGCTCTCCAAACATCAGCTGGAAGGAGCTGGTTGAGATTGGCATCCAGATGGAGATGACCGGAGCCGAATTTGCGAAATTGGGTGGACGAGGAGAAAGAGAGGGCTGAAAAGGAAAGGGAGAGAGACAGACAGCGCGCTAGAGAAGCCGCTAGGGGAGTAAGGCTTTCCGCTAGAGAAGCCGCTGACAGAGAAATGCAGCGCGGTAGAGAAGCCGCGGAGAGAGAAAGGCAGCGCGCTAGAGGAGCCGCGGAGAAAGACAGTGCGCTAGAGAAGCCGCTGAGAGAGAAAGGCAGCATGCTAGAGAAGCCCCGGAGAGAGAAAGACAGCGTGCTAGAGAAGCCGCGGAGAGACAAAGACAGCGCGCTAGAGAAGCCGCGGAGAGAGCGATAGCTCGCTAGAGAAGCCGCTGAGAAAGACAGCGCGCTAGAGAAGCCGCTGAGAGAGAAAGACGGCGCGCTAGAGAGGCCGCGAAGAGAGAAAGACAGCGTGCTAGAGAAGCCGCGGAGAGAGAAAGGCAGCGCGCTAGAGCAGCCGCGGAGAGAGAAAGACAGCGTGCTAGAGAACTCGCTGAGTGAGAAAGGCAGCGCGCTAGAGAAGCCGCGGAGAGAGAAAGACGGCGCGTTAGAGAAGCCGCGGAGAGAGAAAGGCAGCATGCTAGAGTAGCCGCGGAGAGAGAAAGACAGCGCGCTAGAGAAGACGCTGAGAGAGAAAGGCAGCACGCTAGAGAAGCCACGGAGAGAGAAAGACAGCGCGCTAGAGAAGCCGCTGAGAGAGAAAGGCAGCGCGCCAGAGACGCCGCTGAGAGAGAAAGGGAGCGCGCTAGTGTAGCCGCGGAGAGAGAAAGACAGCGCGCTAGAGAAGCCGCGGAGAGAGAAAGGCAGCACGCTAGAGTAGCCGCGGAGAGAGAAAGACAGCGCGCTCGAGAAGCCGCTGAGAGAGAAAGGCAGCGCGCTAGAGACGCCGCTGAGAGAGAAAGACAGTGCGCTTGAGAAGACGCGAAGAGAAAGGCAGCGCGCTAGAGAAGCCGCGGAGAGAGAAAGACAGCGCTCTAGAGAAGCCGCGGAGAGAGAAAGGCAGCGCGCTAGAGAAGCGGCGGAGAGAGAAAGACAGCGCGCTAGAGAATCCGCGGAGAGAGAAAGGCAGCGCGATAGAGAACTCATTGAGTGAGAAAGGCAGCGCGCTAGAGAAGCCGTTGAGAGAGAAAGCCAGCGCGCTAGAGAAGCCGCGGAGAGAGAAAGACAGCGCGCTAGAGAAGCCGCGGAGAGAGAAAGACAGCGCGCTAGAGAAGCCGCGGAGAGAGAAAGGCAGCGCGCTAGAGAAGCCGCTGAGAGAGAAAGGCAGCGCGCCAGAGTGGCCGCGGAGAAAGACAGCACGCTAGAGAAGCCGCTGAGAGAGAAAAGTAGCGCGCTAGAGAGGCCGCGGAGAGAGAAAGACAGCGCGCTAGAGAAGCCGCTGAGAAAGAAAGGCAGTGCGCTAGAGACGCCGCTGAGAGAGAAAGGCAGCGCGCTAGAAAAGCCGCGGAGAGAGAAAGACAGCGCGCTAGTGAATCCGTGGAGAGGGAAAGATAGCGCGCTAGAGAAGCCGCGGAGAGAGAAAGGCAGCGCGCTAGAGAAGCCGCTGAGAGAGAAAGGCAGCGCGCTAGAGAGGCCGCGGAGAGAGAAAGACAGCGTGCTAGAGAAGCCGCGGAGAGAGAAAGACAGCGTGCTAGAGAAGCCGCAGAGAGAGAAACACCGCGTGCTAGACAACTCGCTGAGTGAGATAGGCATCGCGCTAGAGAAGCCGCGGAGAGAAAGACAGCGCGCTAGAGAAGCCGCTGAGAGAGAAAGGCAGCACGCTAGAGAAGCCGCGGAGAGAGAAAGACCGAGCGCTAGAGAAGCCGCTGAGAGAGAAATGCTGCGCGCTAGAGAAGCCGCTGAGAGAGAAAGGCAGCGCGCTAGAGAAGCCGCGAAGAGAGAAAGACAGCGCGCTAGAGAAGCCGCTGAGAGAGAAAGGCAGCGCGCCAGAGTGGCCGCGGAGAAAGACAGCACGCTAGAGAAGCCGCTGAGAGAGAAAAGCAGCGCGCTAGAGAGGCCGCGGAGAAAGACAGCGCGCTAGAGAAGCCGCGGAGAGAGAAAGACAGTGCGCTAGAGAAGACGCGGAGAGAGAAAGGCAGCGCGCTAGAGAAGCCGCGGGGAAAGGAAGGCAGCGCGTTATAGCAGCCTCGAGGAGAGAAAGACAGCGCGCTAGAGAAGCCGCAGAGGGAAAAAGGCAGCGCGCTAGAGAAGCCGCGGAGAGAGAAAGACAGCGCGCTAGAGAAGCCGCTGAGAGAGAAAGGCAGCGCGCTAGAGAGGCTGCGGAGAGAGAAAGGCAGCGCGCTAGAGAGGCCGCGGAGAGAGAAAGACAGCGTGCTAGAGAACTCGCTGAGTGAGAAAGGCAGCGCGCTAGAGAATCCGCTGAGAGAGAAAGGCAGCGCGCTAGAGAAGCCGCTGAGAGAGAAAAACCGCGCGCTAGAGAAGCCGTGGAGAGAGAAGGACCGCGCGCTAGAGAACTCGCTGAGAGAGAAAGGCTGCGTGCTAAAGAAGCCGCTGAGAGAGAGACAGCTCGCTAGAGAAGCCGCTGAGAGAGAAAAGCAGCGCGCTAGAGAGGCCGCGGAGAAAGACAGCGCGCTAGAGAAGCCGCGGAGAGAGAAAGACAGCGCGCTAGAGAAGCCGCTGAGAGAGAAAGACGGCGCGCTAGAGAAGCCGCGGAGAGAGAAAGACACCGCGCTAGAGAAGCCGCTGAGAGAGAAAGACGGCGCGCTAGAGAAGCCGCGGAGAGAGAAAGGCAGCGCGCTAGAGAAGCCGCGGAGAAAGACAGCGCGCTAGAGAACTCGCTGAGTGAGAAAGGCAGCGCGCTAGAGAAGCCGCGGAGAGAGAAAGACAGCGCGCTAGAGAAGCCGCGGAGAGGGAAAGACAGCGTGCTAGAGAAGCCGCGAAGAGAGAAAGGCAGCGTGCTAGAGAAGCCGCTGAGAGAGAAAGGCAGCGCGCTAGAGAGGTTGCGGAGAGGGAAAGACAGCGTGCTAGAGAAGCCGCGGAGAGAGAAAGGCAGCGCACTAGAGCAGCCGCGGAGAGAGAAAGACAGCGTGCTAGAGAACTCGCTGAGTGAGAAAGGCAGCGCGCTAGAGAAGCCGCGGAGAGAGAAACACGGCGCGTTAGAGAAGCCGCGGAGAGAGAAAGGCAGCACGCTAGAGTAGCGGCGGAGAGAGAAAGGCAGCACGCTAGAGAAGCCACGGAGAGAGAAAGGCAGCGCGGTAGAGAAGCCGCGGAGAAAGAAAGAGAGCGTACTAGAGAACTCGCTGAGTGAGAAAGGCAGCGCGCTAGAGACGCCGCTGAGAGAGAAAGGCAGCGCGCTAGAGAGGCCGCGGAGAGAGAAAGACAGCGTGCTAGAGAACTCGCTGAATGAGAAAGGCAGCGCGCTAGAGAAGCCGCGGAGAGAGAAAGACAGCGCGCTAGAGAAGCCGCGGAGAGGGAAAGACAGCGCGCTAGAGAAGCCGCGGAGAGAGAAAGGCAGCGCGCTAGAGAAGCCGCTGAGAGAGAAAGGCAGCGCGCTAGAGAGGCCGCGGAGAGAGAAAGACAGCGTGCTAGAGAAGCCGCGGAGAGAGAAAGGCAGCGCGCTAGAGCAGCCGCGGAGAGAGAAACACAGCGTGCTAGAGAACTCGCTGAGTGAGAAAGGCAGCGCGCCAGAGTGGCCGCGGAGAAAGACAGCACGCTAGAGAAGCCGCTGAGAGAGAAAAGTAGCGCGCTAGAGAGGCCGCGGAGAGAGAAAGACAGCGCGCTAGAGAAGCCGCTGAGAAAGAAAGGCAGCGCGCTGGAGACGCCGCTGAGGGAGAAAGGCAGCGCGCTAGAGAAGCCGCGGAGAGAGAAAGACAGCGCGCTAGAGAATCCGTGGAGAGAGAAAGATAGCGCGCTAGAGAAGCCGCGGAGAGAGAAAGGCAGCGCGCTAGAGAAGCCGCTGAGAGAGAAAGGCAGCGCGCTAGAGAGGCCGCGGAGAGAGAAAGACAGCGTGCTAGAGAAGCCGCGGAGAGAGAAAGACAGTGCGCTTGAGAAGACGCGGAGAGAAAGGCAGCGCGCTAGAGAAGCCGCGGAGAGAGAAAGACAGCGCTCTAGAGAAGCCGCGGAGAGAGAAAGGCAGCGCGCTAGAGAAGCGGCGGAGAGAGAAAGACAGCGCGCTAGAGAATCCGCGGAGAGAGAAAGGCAGCGCGATAGAGAACTCATTGAGTGAGAAAGGCAGCGCGCTAGAGAAGCCGTTGAGAGAGAAAGCCAGCGCGCTAGAGAAGCCGCGGAGAGAGAAAGACAGCGCGCTAGAGAAGCCGCGGAGAGAGAAAGACAGCGCGCTAGAGAAGCCGCGGAGAGAGAAAGGCAGCGCGCTAGAGAAGCCGCTGAGAGAGAAAGGCAGCGCGCCAGAGTGGCCGCGGAGAAAGACAGCACGCTAGAGAAGCCGCTGAGAGAGAAAAGTAGCGCGCTAGAGAGGCCGCGGAGAGAGAAAGACAGCGCGCTAGAGAAGCCGCTGAGAAAGAAAGGCAGCGCGCTAGAGACGCCGCTGAGAGAGAAAGGCAGCGCGCTAGAAAAGCCGCGGAGAGAGAAAGACAGCGCGCTAGTGAATCCGTGGAGAGGGAAAGATAGCGCGCTAGAGAAGCCGCGGAGAGAGAAAGGCAGCGCGCTAGAGAAGCCGCTGAGAGAGAAAGGCAGCGCGCTAGAGAGGCCGCGGAGAGAGAAAGACAGCGTGCTAGAGAAGCCGCGGAGAGAGAAAGACAGCGTGCTAGAGAAGCCGCAGAGAGAGAAACACCGCGTGCTAGACAACTCGCTGAGTGAGATAGGCATCGCGCTAGAGAAGCCGCGGAGAGAGAAAGACAGCGCGCTAGAGAAGCCGCTGAGAGAGAAAGGCAGCACGCTAGAGAAGCCGCGGAGAGAGAAAGACCGAGCGCTAGAGAAGCCGCTGAGAGAGAAATGCTGCGCGCTAGAGAAGCCGCTGAGAGAGAAAGGCAGCGCGCTAGAGAAGCCGCGAAGAGAGAAAGACAGCGCGCTAGAGAAGCCGCTGAGAGAGAAAGGCAGCGCGCCAGAGTGGCCGCGGAGAAAGACAGCACGCTAGAGAAGCCGCTGAGAGAGAAAAGCAGCGCGCTAGAGAGGCCGCGGAGAAAGACAGCGCGCTAGAGAAGCCGCGGAGAGAGAAAGACAGTGCGCTAGAGAAGACGCGGAGAGAGAAAGGCAGCGCGCTAGAGAAGCCGCGGGGAAAGGAAGGCAGCGCGTTATAGCAGCCTCGAGGAGAGAAAGACAGCGCGCTAGAGAAGCCGCAGAGGGAAAAAGGCAGCGCGCTAGAGAAGCCGCGGAGAGAGAAAGACAGCGCGCTAGAGAAGCCGCTGAGAGAGAAAGGCAGCGCGCTAGAGAGGCTGCGGAGAGAGAAAGGCAGCGCGCTAGAGAGGCCGCGGAGAGAGAAAGACAGCGTGCTAGAGAACTCGCTGAGTGAGAAAGGCAGCGCGCTAGAGAATCCGCTGAGAGAGAAAGGCAGCGCGCTAGAGAAGCCGCTGAGAGAGAAAAACCGCGCGCTAGAGAAGCCGTGGAGAGAGAAGGACCGCGCGCTAGAGAACTCGCTGAGAGAGAAAGGCTGCGTGCTAAAGAAGCCGCTGAGAGAGAGACAGCTCGCTAGAGAAGCCGCTGAGAGAGAAAAGCAGCGCGCTAGAGAGGCCGCGGAGAAAGACAGCGCGCTAGAGAAGCCGCGGAGAGAGAAAGACAGCGCGCTAGAGAAGCCGCTGAGAGAGAAAGACGGCGCGCTAGAGAAGCCGCGGAGAGAGAAAGACACCGCGCTAGAGAAGCCGCTGAGAGAGAAAGACGGCGCGCTAGAGAAGCCGCGGAGAGAGAAAGGCAGCGCGCTAGAGAAGCCGCGGAGAAAGACAGCGCGCTAGAGAACTCGCTGAGTGAGAAAGGCAGCGCGCTAGAGAAGCCGCGGAGAGAGAAAGACAGCGCGCTAGAGAAGCCGCGGAGAGGGAAAGACAGCGTGCTAGAGAAGCCGCGAAGAGAGAAAGGCAGCGTGCTAGAGAAGCCGCTGAGAGAGAAAGGCAGCGCGCTAGAGAGGTTGCGGAGAGGGAAAGACAGCGTGCTAGAGAAGCCGCGGAGAGAGAAAGGCAGCGCACTAGAGCAGCCGCGGAGAGAGAAAGACAGCGTGCTAGAGAACTCGCTGAGTGAGAAAGGCAGCGCGCTAGAGAAGCCGCGGAGAGAGAAACACGGCGCGTTAGAGAAGCCGCGGAGAGAGAAAGGCAGCACGCTAGAGTAGCGGCGGAGAGAGAAAGGCAGCACGCTAGAGAAGCCACGGAGAGAGAAAGGCAGCGCGGTAGAGAAGCCGCGGAGAGAGAAAGAGAGCGTACTAGAGAACTCGCTGAGTGAGAAAGGCAGCGCGCTAGAGACGCCGCTGAGAGAGAAAGGCAGCGCGCTAGAGAGGCCGCGGAGAGAGAAAGACAGCGTGCTAGAGAACTCGCTGAATGAGAAAGGCAGCGCGCTAGAGAAGCCGCGGAGAGAGAAAGACAGCGCGCTAGAGAAGCCGCGGAGAGGGAAAGACAGCGCGCTAGAGAAGCCGCGGAGAGAGAAAGGCAGCGCGCTAGAGAAGCCGCTGAGAGAGAAAGGCAGCGCGCTAGAGAGGCCGCGGAGAGAGAAAGACAGCGTGCTAGAGAAGCCGCGGAGAGAGAAAGGCAGCGCGCTAGAGCAGCCGCGGAGAGAGAAACACAGCGTGCTAGAGAACTCGCTGAGTGAGAAAGGCAGCGCGCCAGAGTGGCCGCGGAGAAAGACAGCACGCTAGAGAAGCCGCTGAGAGAGAAAAGTAGCGCGCTAGAGAGGCCGCGGAGAGAGAAAGACAGCGCGCTAGAGAAGCCGCTGAGAAAGAAAGGCAGCGCGCTGGAGACGCCGCTGAGGGAGAAAGGCAGCGCGCTAGAGAAGCCGCGGAGAGAGAAAGACAGCGCGCTAGAGAATCCGTGGAGAGGGAAAGATAGCGCGCTAGAGAAGCCGCGGAGAGAGAAAGGCAGCGCGCTAGAGAAGCCGCTGAGAGAGAAAGGCAGCGCGCTAGAGAGGCCGCGGAGAGAGAAAGACAGCGTGCTAGAGAAGCCGCGGAGAGAGAAAGACAGCGTGCTAGAGAAGCCGCGGAGAGAGAAACACAGCGTGCTAGACAACTCGCTGAGTGAGAAAGGCATCGCGCTAGAGAAGCCGCGGAGAGAGAAAGACAGCGCGCTAGAGAAGCCGCTGAGAGAGAAAGGCAGCACGCTAGAGAAGCCGCGGAGAGAGAAAGACCGAGCGCTAGAGAAGCCGCAGAGAGAAATGCTGCGCGCTAGAGAAGCCGCTGAGAGAGAAAGGCAGCGCGCTTGAGAAGCCGCGGAGAGAGAAAGACAGCGGGCTAGAGAAGCCGCTGAGAGAGAAAGGCAGCGCGCCAGAGTGGCCGCGGAGAAAGACAGCACGCTAGAGAAGCCGCTGAGAGAGAAAAGCAGCGCGCTAGAGAGGCCGCGGAGAAAGACAGCGCGCTAGAGAAGCCGCGGAGAGAGAAAGACAGTGCGCTAGAGAAGACGCGGAGAGAGAAAGGCAGCGCGCTAGAGAAGCCGCGGGGAGAGGAAGGCAGCGCGTTATAGCAGCCTCGAGGAGAGAAACACAGCGCGCTAGAGAAGCCGCTGCGGGAAAAAGGCAGCGCGCTAGAGAAGCCGCGGAGAGAGAAAGACAGCGCGCTAGAGAAGCCGCTGAGAGAGAAAGGCAGCGCGCTAGAGAGGCTGCGGAGAGAGAAAGGCAGCGCGCTAGAGAGGCCGCGGAGAGAGAAAGACAGCGTGCTAGAGAACTCGCTGAGTGAGAAAGGCAGCGCGCTAGAGAATCCGCTGAGAAAGAAAGGCAGCGCGCTAGAGAAGCCGCTGAGAGAGAAAAACCGCGCGCTAGAGAAGCCGCGGAGAGAGAAGGACCGCGCGCTAGGGAACTCGCTGAGAGAGAAAGGCTGCGTGCTAAAGAAGCCGCTGAGAGAGAGACAGCTCGCTAGAGAAGCCGCTGAGAAAGACAGCGCGTTAGAGAAGCCGCTGAGAGAGAAAGACGGCGCGCTAGAGAAGCCGCGGAGAGAGAAAGGCAGCGCGCTAGAGCAGTCGCGGAGAGAGAAAGACCGCGCGCTAGAGAAGCCGCTGAGAGAGAAAGGCAGCGCGCTAGAGAAGCCGCGGAGAAAGACAGCGCGCTAGAGAACTCGCTGAGTGAGAAAGGCAGCGCGCTAGAGAAGCCGCGGAGAGAGAAAGACAGCGCGCTAGAGAAGCCGCGGAGAGGGAAAGACAGCGTGCTAGAGAAGCCGCGAAGAGAGAAAGGCAGCGTGCTAGAGAAGCCGCTGAGAGAGAAAGGCAGCGCGCTAGAGAGGTCGCGGAGAGGGAAAGACAGCGTGCTAGAGAAGCCGCGGAGAGAGAAAGGCAGCGCGCTAGAGCAGCCGCGGAGAGAGAAAGACAGCGTGCTAGAGAACTCGCTGAGTGAGAAAGGCAGCGCGCTAGAGAAGCCGCGGAGAGAGAAAGACGGCGCGTTAGAGAAGCCGCGGAGAGAGAAAGGCAGCACGCTAGAGTAGCGGCGGAGAGAGAAAGGCAGCACGCTAGAGAAGCCACGGAGAGAGAAAGGCAGCGCGATAGAGAAGCCGCGGAGAGAGAAAGAGAGCGTACTAGAGAACTCGCTGAATGAGAAAGGCAGCGCGCTAGAGAGGCTGCGGAGAGAGAAAGGCAGCGCGCTAGAGAGGCCGCGGAGAGAGAAAGACAGCGTGCTACAGAACTCGCTGAGTGAGAAAGGCAGCGCGCTAGAGAATCCGCTGAGAAAGAAAGGCAGCGCGCTAGAGAAGCCGCTGAGAGAGAAAAACCGCGCGCTAGAGAAGCCGCGGAGAGAGAAGGACCGCGCGCTAGGGAACTCGCTGAGAGAGAAAGGCTGCGTGCTAAAGAAGCCGCTGAGAGAGAGACAGCTCGCTAGAGAAGCCGCTGAGAAAGACAGCGCGTTAGAGAAGCCGCTGAGAGAGAAAGACGGCGCGCTAGAGAAGCCGCGGAGAGAGAAAGGCAGCGCGCTAGAGCAGTCGCGGAGAGAGAAAGACCGCGCGCTAGAGAAGCCGCTGAGAGAGAAAGGCAGCGCGCTAGAGAAGCCGCGGAGAAAGACAGCGCGCTAGAGAACTCGCTGAGTGAGAAAGGCAGCGCGCTAGAGAAGCCGCGGAGAGAGAAAGACAGCGCGCTAGAGAAGCCGCGGAGAGGGAAAGACAGCGTGCTAGAGAAGCCGCGAAGAGAGAAAGGCAGCGTGCTAGAGAAGCCGCTGAGAGAGAAAGGCAGCGCGCTAGAGAGGTCGCGGAGAGAGAAAGACAGCGCGCTAGAGAAGCCGCGGAGAGGGAAAGACAGCGTGCTAGAGAAGCCGCGAAGAGAGAAAGGCAGCGTGCTAGAGAAGCCGCTGAGAGAGAAAGGCAGCGCGCTAGAGAGGTCGCGGAGAGGGAAAGACAGCGTGCTAGAGAAGCCGCGGAGAGAGAAAGGCAGCGCGCTAGAGCAGCCGCGGAGAGAGAAAGACAGCGCGCTAGAGCAGTCGCGGAGAGAGAAAGACCGCGCGCTAGAGAAGCCGCTGAGAGAGAAAGGCAGCGCGCTAGAGAAGCCGCGGAGAAAGACAGCGCGCTAGAGAGGTCGCGGAGAGAGAAAGACAGCGCGCTAGAGAAGCCGCGGAGAGGGAAAGACAGCGTGCTAGAGAAGCCGCGAAGAGAGAAAGGCAGCGTGCTAGAGAAGCCGCTGAGAGAGAAAGGCAGCGCGCTAGAGAGGTCGCGGAGAGGGAAAGACAGCGTGCTAGAGAAGCCGCGGAGAGAGAAAGGCAGCGCGCTAGAGCAGCCGCGGAGAGAGAAAGACAGCGCGCTAGAGCAGTCGCGGAGAGAGAAAGACCGCGCGCTAGAGAAGCCGCTGAGAGAGAAAGACGGCGCGCTAGAGAAGCCGCGGAGAGAGAAAGACCGCGCGCTAGAGAAGCCGCTGAGAGAGAAAGGCAGCGCGCTAGAGAAGCCGCGGAGAAAGACAGCGCGCTAGAGAACTCGCTGAGTGAGAAAGGCAGCGCGCTAGAGAAGCCGCGGAGAGAGAAAGACAGCGCGCTAGAGAAGCCGCGGAGAGGGAAAGACAGCGTGCTAGAGAAGCCGCGAAGAGAGAAAGGCAGCGTGCTAGAGAAGCCGCTGAGAGAGAAAGGCAGCGCGCTAGAGAGGTCGCGGAGAGGGAAAGACAGCGTGCTAGAGAAGCCGCGGAGAGAGAAAGGCAGCGCGCTAGAGCAGCCGCGGAGAGAGAAAGACAGCGTGCTAGAGAACTCGCTGAGTGAGAAAGGCAGCGCGCTAGAGAAGCCGCGGAGAGAGAAAGACGGCGCGTTAGAGAAGCCGCGGAGAGAGAAAGGCAGCACGCTAGAGTAGCGGCGGAGAGAGAAAGGCAGCACGCTAGAGAAGCCACGGAGTGAGAAAGGCAGCGCGCTAGAGAAGCCGCGGAGAGAGAAAGACAGCGCGCTAGAGAACTCGCTGAATGAGAAAGGCAGCGCGCTAGAGAAGCCGCGGAGAGAGAAAGACAGCGCGCTAGAGAAGCCGCGGAGAGGGAAAGACAGCGCGCTAGAGAAGCCGCGGAGAGAGAAAGGCAGCGCGCTAGAGAAGCCGCTGAGAGAGAAAGGCAGCGCCCTAGAGAGGCCGCGGAGAGAGAAAGACAGCGTGCTAGAGAAGCCGCGGAGAGAGAAAGGCAGCGCGCTAGAGCAGCCGCGGAGAGAGAAACACAGCGTGCTAGAGAACTCGCTGAGTGAGAAAGGCATCGCGCTAGAGCAGCCGCGAAGAGAGAAAGACAGCGCGCGAGAGAAGCCGCGGAGAGAGAAAGACAGCGGGAGGTGCGGGAGAATTAACTGCGATATCATGACAATCGGCCGACGCAGCAGCGTAGCGGCCGGCAGCGTCGCAAATTGCGACAGCCACCATATTTACCATTTATATATACCGTTATGAACTGCTTCCTTGATGACTCCCTCACTTCATGAGTGAAATAAAGAATTTATTTTTTATTATTATTAAAAGCGCTTTTTCGTAGCACAGAAGTGGACACAATTAAATTCACCAATTTGTTTGCAAAAAATGAAAAATGTTGGCGGTATCTTGCGGTGTCTTTAAAAGCGAAGTTTCGTACCTCAAAAGCGAAGCCTTATTTTTTCAGTTGCGTTACACAGGATGGAACGTGGCAATACATCATGCATGCATATTACAGAAGTCAGAATTAAAGAACAGCAAAAAAAGTCGCCAATAGCTGCAGCAATAAAAGTATGAATAGTGATCATGCGTGAAATTTTTCATTCATACATTCATACTAATATATTTTCTATAGAAACGATCGAGCACATTTATTAAAATTAGTTCGCCAAAACAAAAGGTTCTGAACACAGGTTAGAACTCTAAGTGCAAACTCGAGTCAACACATTCAGACAAGGCTAGAGTCACTAATTTGAAAGCATTACAGGTGAACGTGACAGTAACAACCTGAACGTCTAACTAGGCGCTATTTGCTTCTAGACTCCAAATTCTGTGTTCTGCCCGACAACAGCTGAACACCTTCAGAATGTTCCTGAGTAAAACTATATCAAATTTTCTTAAATAAGTAATAAAAGAATAATCTTAAACAGTTATATCCGTGAATACTTTTTGATGTCGGCCGTTTGAATGCCGCTACGCTCTTTAAAAGTAACAAGAATAGCTAAAATTCAGGCGAGCTAGCTCTCATACCCTAATATATCATGATCACACGCCCCAATAAACTTTTTAGATAATAGCAAAGGGCTGACAATTTGCAAAGTTGCTCCACGACAAGCATATATGAATAGCCACGAATACTTTATGTAGCTGCGTTAATGCATGGTCATGGTAACAACCTTCTTTATTTAAAGCTCCGGTCGAGACACTGGGTTCGAGCCCTGACATGTGTTCTTGTCTGCAAAGCAAAAGTCACCCGATAAAAAGGTAAGCTTCGAAATGGACGCAACTTCAGCAGTCCGAACCATTTCTGCAGCGTAGCTCGCTACCGGGCGCCATCTTCATATTTTAGGCAATATCAGGTTTCAATTAAAAGGCCTCAGGAAGCTTCTTGATCAAAGCTATGCCAGATCGTTGCATACCATTTTAATCACCATATAATTGGGTACCTAAAACCGGGAAGCATTTTCGATATCTGTCAGTGTTACGGTGCTATACAGTTTCAAAGTCTGGAAAAAAGCCAAAACTTTGGCCCCCTCCCGTAGGCAGCATAGTATAATATTCAAACGCGCTGGGGAGCCTCGCGTATTAATAGCACAGGACTGAAACTTCGGCACGTTCCTCCGATAAGTGCATATTACACAAATCCCCGAAGCATTTTTTGTAGGTGCTTTTGTTCACGTTTTACGATTTTTTGTACCCCTTCCAATTCAGTTACGCTCCCTGTTACCGCCACTGTCGGTAGATGGCGCAAGTAGTAGATTTCCCAGAAAGCTGGGCATGTTAGCCCGAGCCGCTGTTAAAGCTTCCGAGAAGCGCGCCCGCTCGACTCCCGGGAAAACACCACTCGACAAGCCAAGGACGGACCAGCGAGGCAACATGCGCCAGTCTGCGGATCGGCTCCGTCGTGCTCCTCAAGTCGTCGGACTGTCGCAGTGCCCGCTGAACAAAATGTGTTTTGTTTATTTGTCTCTTTCTGTGTTAGTGCACTATAGGAACAAAGATTTTGCTGAATTGTAATCTCTCTCCATTGTTACTTTGCACGCGTTGCATGGTATTTGTGGAAAACTTTGTATGTGCTCCTACGAGTGATCGTGAAATCTTTTGTATCGTCTCTTCGATCTATACACTTTGTTTTGTTTTGTGATGCTTTGGCTTCGACCCATTCTCTGGCTTGCGACCCGCGAAAGCTGGTCCAAACGACCAAACCCCTTGTCACTTGGTAGCTGGTCTCTGGCTGAGCTTGCCACGCTGAGTCGAGGGCATCTCCCTTGTAACTTAGAACGCTACCCCAACAGGCTCTAAGGGTGTCTGGGAGCGCATGCAAAAGTCCGCGAAGTGGTCACATATTCTGGCGTCCGCGACAGGACGTTTGGTGCTTTGTAAGTGCAGAGAACGGAGAAAGAGCCGAGAGGAGTTTACGATGAGGCCGTAAACGAGGGTCTTGCAGCAGAGCGATATTGTGAGGAGCCGCGCTGAAGCGGTTCACAGTGTCGAGGTAATCTTTGTTTTGAGGGGTTTGCTCTCCAAACATCAGCTGGAAGGAGCTGGTTGAGATTGGCATCCCGATGGGGATGACCGCAGCCGAATTTGCGAAAAAGGTGGACGAGGAGAAAGAGAGGGCTGAAAAGGAAAGGGAGAGAGACAGACAGCGCGCTAGAGAAGCCGCTAGGGGAGTAAGGCTTTCCGCTAGAGAAGCCGCTGACAGAGAAATGCAGCGCGGTAGAGAAGCCGCGGAGAGAGAAAGGCAGCGCGCTAGAGGAGCCGCGGAGAAAGACAGTGCGCTAGAGAAGCCGCTGAGAGAGAAAGGCAGCATGCTAGAGAAGCCCCGGAGAGAGAAAGACAGCGCGCTAGAGAAGCCGCGGAGAGAGAAAGACAGCGCGCTAGAGAAGCCGCGGAGAGAGCGACAGCTCGCTAGAGAAGCCGCTGAGAAAGACAGCGCGCTAGAGAAGCCGCTGAGAGAGAAAGACGGCGCGCTAGAGAGGCCGCGGAGAGAGAAAGACAGCGTGCTAGAGAAGCCGCGGAGAGAGAAAGGCAGCGCGCTAGAGCAGCCGCGGAGAGAGAAAGACAGCGTGCTAGAGAACTCGCTGAGTGAGAAAGGCAGCGCGCTAGAGTAGCCGCGGAGAGAGAAAGACAGCGCGCTAGAGAAGACGCTGATAGAGAAAGGCAGCACGCTAGAGAAGCCACGGAGAGAGAAAGACAGCGCGCTAGAGAAGCCGCTGAAAGAGAAAGGCAGCGCGCTAGAGACGCCGCTGAGAGAGAAAGGCAGCGCGCTAGAGTAGCCGCTGAGAGAGAAAGACAGCGCGCTAGAGATGCCGCTGAGAGAGAAAGACAGTGCGCTTGAGAAGACGCGGAGAGAGAAAGGCAGCGCGCTAGAGAAGCCGCGGAGAGAGAAAGACAGCGCTCTAGAGAAGCCGCGGAGAGAGAAAGGCAGCGCGCTAGAGAAGCCGCGGAGAGAGAAAGACAGCGCTCTAGAGAAGCCGCGGAGAGAGAAAGGCAGCGCGCTAGAGAAGCGGCGGAGAGAGAAAGACAGCGCGCTAGAAAAGCCGCGGAGAGAGAAAGACAGCGCGCTAGAGAAGCCGCGGAGAGAGAAAGGCAGCGCGCTAGAGAAGCCGCGGAGAGAGAAAGACAGCGCTCTAGAGAAGCCGCGGAGAGAGAAAGGCAGCGCGCTAGAGAAGCCGCGGAGAGAGAAAGGCAGCGCTCTAGAGAAGCCGCGGAGAGAGAAAGGCAGCGCGCTAGAGAAGCGGCGGAGAGAGAAAGACAGCGCGCTAGAAAAGCCACAGAGAGAGAAAGACAGCGCGCTAGAGAAGCTGCTGAAAGAGAAAGGCAGCGCGCTAGAGACGCCGCTGAGAGAGAAAGGCAGCGCGCTAGAGTAGCCGCTGAGAGAGAAAGACAGCGCGCTAGAGATGCCGCTGAGAGAGAAAGACAGTGCGCTTGAGAAGACGCGGAGAGAGAAAGGCAGCGCGCTAGAGAAGCCGCGGAGAGAGAAAGACAGCGCGCTAGAGAATCCGCGGAGAGAGAAAGGCAGCGCGCTAGAGAAGCCGCTGAGAGACAGAGCCAGCGCGCTAGAGAAGCCGCGGAGAGAGAAAGACAGCGCGCTAGAAAAGCCGCGGAGAGACAGAGCCAGCGCGCTAGAGAAGCCGCGGAGAGAGAAAGACAGCGCGCTAGAAAAGCCGCGGAGAGAGAAAGACAGCGCGCTAGAGAAGCCGCGGAGAGACAAAGGCAGCGCGCTAGAGAAGCCGCTGAGAGAGAAAAGTATCGCGCTAGAGAGGCCGCGGAGAGAGAAAGACAGCGCGCTAGAGAAGCCGCTGAGAGAGAAAGGCAGCGCGCTAGAGAGGCCGCTGAGAGAGAAAGGCAGCGCGCTAGAGAAGCCGCGGAGAGAGAAAGACAGCGCGCTAGAGAAGCCGCGGAGAGGGAAAGACAGCGCGCTAGAGAAGCCGCGGAGAGAGAAAGGCAGCGCGCTAGAGAAGCCGCTGAGAGAGAAAGGCAGCGCGCTAGAGAGGCCGCGGAGAGAGAAAGACAGCGTGCTAGAGAAGCCGCGGAGAGAGAAAGACAGCGTGCTAGAGAAGCCGCGGAGAGAGAAAGACAGCGTGCTAGAGAACTCGCTGAGTGAGAAAGGCAGCGCGTTAGAGAAGCCGCGGAGAGAGAAAGACAGCGCTCTAGAGAAGCCGCGGAGAGAGAAAGGCAGCGCGCTAGAGAAGCGGCGGAGAGAGAAAGACAGCGCGCTAGAGAATCCGCGGAGAGAGAAAGGCAGCGCGATAGAGAACTCACTGAGTGAGAAAGGCAGCGCGCTAGAGAAGCCGCTGAGAGAGAAAGCCCGCGCGCTAGAGAAGCCGCGGAGAGAGAAAGACAGCGTGCTACAGAAGCCGCGGAGAGAGAAAGACAGCGCGCTAGAGAAGCCGCGGAGAGAGAAAGACAGCGCGCTAGAGAAGCCGCGGAGAGAGAAAGGCAGCGCGCTAGAGAAGCCGCTGAGAGAGAAAGGCAGCGCGCCAGAGTGGCCGCGGAGAAAGACAGCACGCTAGAGAAGCCGCTGAGAGAGAAAAGCAGCGCGCTAGAGAGGCCGCGGAGAAAGACAGCACGCTAGAGAAGCCGCGGAGAGAGAAAGACAGTGCGCTAGAAAAGACGCGGAGAGAGAAAGGCAGCGCGCTAGAGAAGCCGCTGAGGGAAAAAGGCAGCGCGCTAGAGAAGCCGCGGAGAAAGACAGCGCGTTAGAGAAGCCGCTGAGAGAAAGGCAGCGCGCTAGAGAGGCTGCGGAGAGAGAAAGGCAGCGCGCTAGAGAGGCCGCGAAGAGAGAAAGACAGCGTGCTAGAGAACTCGCTGAGTGAGAAAGGCAGCGCGCTAGAGAAGCCGCTGAGAGAGAAAAACCGCGCGCTAGAGAAGCCGCGGAGAGAGAAGGACCGCGCGCTAGAGAACTCGCTGAGAGAGAAAGGCTGCGTGCTAGAGAGGCCGCTGAGAGAGAGACAGCTCGCTAGAGAAGCCGCTGAGAAAGACAGCGTGCTAGAGAAGCTGCTGAGAGAGAAAGACGGCGCGCTAGAGAAGCCGCGGAGAGAGAAAGGCAGCGCGCTAGTGGAGCCGCGGAGAAAGACAGTGCGCTAGAGAAGCCGCTGAGAGAGAAACGCAGCATGCTAGATAAGCCCCGGAGAGAGAAAGACAGCGCGCTAGAGAAGCCGCTTAGAAAGACAGCGCGCTAGAGAAGCCGCTGAGAGTGAAAGACGGCGCGTTAGAGAAGACGCGGAGAGAGAAAGGCAGCGCGCTAGAGCAGTCGCGGAGACAGAAAGACAGCGCGCTAGAGAAGCCGCTGAGAGAGAAAGGCAGCGCGCTAGAGAAGCCGCGGAGAAAGACAGCGCGCTAGAGAACTCGCTGAGTGAGAAAGGCAGCGCGATAGAGAAGCCGCGGAGAGAGAAAGACAGCGCGCTAGAGAAGCCGCGGAGAGGGAAAGACAGCGTGCTAGAGAGGCCGCGAAGAGAGAAAGGCAGCGTGCTAGAGAAGCCGCTGAGAGAGAAAGGCAGCGCACTAGAGAGGCCGCGGAGAGAGAAAGACAGCGTGCTAGAGAAGCCGCGGAGAGAGAAAGGCATCGCGCTAGAGCAGCCGCGGAGAGAGAAAGACAGCGTGCTAGAGAACTCGCTGAGTGAGAAAGGCAGCGCGCTAGAGACGCCGCTGAGAGAGAAAGGCAGCGCGCTAGAGAGGCCGCGGAGAGAGAAGGACAGCGTGCTGGAGAACTCGCTGAATGAGAAAGGCAGCGCGCTAGAGAAGCCGCGGAGAGAGAAAGACAGCACGCTAGAGAAGCCGCGGAGAGAGAAAGGCAGCGCGCTAGAGAAGCCGCTGAGAGAGAAAGGCAGCGCGCTAGAGAGGCCGCGGAGAGAGAAAGACAGCGTGCTAGAGAAGCCGCGGAGAGAGAAAGGCAGCGCGCTAGAGCAGCCGCGGAGAGAGAAAGACAGCGTGCTAGAGAACTCGCTGAGTGAGAAAGGCATCGCGCTAGAGAAGCCGCGGAGAGAGAAAGACAGCGCGCGAGAGAAGCCGCGGAGAGAGAAAGACAGCGGGAGGTGCGGGAGAAATAACTGCGATATGATGACAATCGGCCGACGAAGCAGCGTAGCTGCCGGCAGCGTCGCAAATTGCGACAGCCACCATATTTACCATTTATATATACCGTTATGAACTGCTTCCTTGATGACTCCCTCACTTCATGAGTGAAATAAAGAATTTATTTTTTATTATTATTAAAAGCGCTTTTTCGTAGCACAGAAGTGGACACAATTAAATTCACCAATTTGTTTGCAAAAAATAAAAAAAAGTTGGCGGTATCTTGCGGTATCTTTAAAAGCGAAGTTTCGTACCTAAAAAGCGAAGCCTCATTTTTTCAGTTGCGTTACACAGGATGGATCGTGGCAATACATCATGCATGCATATTACAGAAGTCAGAATTAAAGAACAGCAAAAAAAGTCGCCAATAGCTGCAGCAATAAAAGTATGAATAGTGATCATGCATGAAATTTGTCATTCATACATTCATACTAATATATTTTCTATAGAAACGATCGAGCACATTTATTAAAATTAGTTCACCAAAACAAAAGGTTCTGAACACAGGTTAGAACTCTAAGTGCAAACTCGAGTCACCACATTCAGACAAGGCTAGAGTCACTAATTTGAAAGCATTACAGGTGAACGTGACAGTAACAACCTGAACGTCTAACTAGGCGCTATTTGCTTCTAGACTCCAAATTCTGTGTTCTGCCCGACAACAGCTGAACAGCTTCAGAATGTTTCTGAGTAAAACTATATCAAATTTTCTTAAATAAGTATTAAAAGAATAATCCTAAACAGTTATATCCGTGAATACTTTTTGATGTCGGCCGTTTGAATGCCGCTACGCTCTTTAAAAGTAACAAGAATAGCTAAAATTCAGGCG
Organism: Amblyomma americanum; assembly: GCF_052857255.1. NCBI lineage: Eukaryota > Metazoa > Arthropoda > Arachnida > Ixodida > Ixodidae > Amblyomma > Amblyomma americanum. The sequence goes on from NC_135500.1 coordinate 53,254,450, forward strand.
AGCAAGCTCTCATACCCTAATATATCATGATCACACGCCCCAAAAAACTTTTTAGATAATAGCAAAGGGCTGACAATTTGCAAAGTTGCTCCACGACAAGCATATATGAATAGCCACGAATACTTTATGTAGCTGCGTTTATGCATGGTCATGGTAACAACCTTCTTTATTTAAAGCTCCGGTCGAGACACTGGGTTCGAGCCCTGACATGTGTTCTTGTCTGCAAAGCAAAAGTCACCCGATAAAAAGGTAAGCGTCGAAATGGACGCAACTTCAGCAGTCCGAACCATTTCTGCAGCGTAGCTCGCTACCGGGCGCCATCTTCATATTTTAGGCAATATCAGGTTTCAATTAAAAGGCCTCAGGAAGCTTCTTGATCAAGGCTATGCCAGATCGTTGCATTCCATTTTAATCACCATATAATTGGGTACCTAAAACCGGGAAGCATTTTCGATATCTGTCAGTGTTACGGTGCTATACAGTTTCAAAGTCTGGAAAAATGCCAAAACTTTGGCCCCCTCCCGTAGGCAGCATAGTATAATATTCAAACGCGCTGGGAGCCTCGTGTATTAATAGCACAGGACTGAAACTTCGGCACGTTCCTCCGATAAGTGCATATTACACAAATCCCCGAAGCATTTTTCGTAGGTGCTTTTGTTCACGTTTTACGATTTTTTGTACCCCTTCCAATTCAGTTACGCTCCCTGTTACCGCCACTGTCGGTAGATGGCGCAAGTAGTAGATTTCCCAGAAAGCTGGGCATGTTAGCCCGAACCGCTGTTAAAGCTTCCGAGAAGCGCGCCCGCTCGACTCCCGGGAAAACACCACTCGACAAGCCAACGACGGACCAGCGAGGCAACATGCGCCAGTCTGCGGATCGGCTCCGTCGTGCTCCTCAAGTCGTCGGACTGTCGCAGTACCCGCTGAACAAAATGTGTTTTGTTTATTTGTCTCTTTCTGTGTTAGTGCACTATAGGAACAAAGATTTTGCTGAATTGTAATCTCTCTCCATTGTTACTTTGCACGCGTTGCATGGTATTTGTGAAAAACTTTGTATGTGCTCCTACGAGTGGTCGTGAAATCTTTTGTATCGTCTCTTCGATCTATACACTTTGTTTTGTTTTGTGATGCTTTGGCTTCGACCCATTCTCTGGCTTGCGACACGCGAAAGCTGGTCCAAACGACCAAACCCCTTGTCACTTGGTAGCTGGTCTCTGGCTGAGCTTGCCACGCTGAGTCGAGGGCATCTCCCTTGTAACTTAGACCGCTACCCCAACACGCTCTAAGGGTGTCTGGGAGCGCACGCAAAAGTCCGCGAAGTGGTGACATATTCTGGCGTCCGCGACAGGACGTTTGGTGCTTTGTAAGTGCAGAGAACGGAGAAAGAGCCGAGAGGAGTTTACGATGAGGCCGTAAACGAGGGTCTCTCAGGAGAGCGATATTGTGAGGAGCCGCGCTGAAGCGGTTCACAGTGTCGAGGTAATCTTTGTTTTAAGGGGTTTGCTCTCCAAACATCAGCTGGAAGGAGCTGGTTGAGATTGGCATCCAGATGGGGATGACCGGAGCCCAATTTGCGAAATTGGGTGGACGAGGAGAGAGAGAGGGCTGAAAAGGAAAGGGAGAGAGACAGACAGTGCGCTAGAGAAGCCGCTAGGGGAGTAAGGCTTTCCGCTAGAGAAGCCGCTGACAGAGAAATGCAGCGCGGTAGAGAAGCCGCGGAGAGAGAAAGGCAGCACGCTAGAGGAGCCGCGGAGAAAGACAGTGCGCTAGAGAAGCCGCTGAGAGAGAAAGGCAGCATGCTAGAGAAGCCCCGGAGAGAGAAAGACAGCGCGCTAGAGAAGCCGCGGAGAGAGAAAGACAGCGCGCTAGAGAAGCCGCGGAGAGAGAGACAGCTCGCTAGAGAAGCCGCTGACAAAAGACAGCGCGCTAGAGAAGCCGCTGAGAGAGAAAGACCGCGCGCTAGAGAAGCCGCTGAGAGAGAAAGGCAGCGCGCTAGAGAAGCCGCGGAGAAAGACAGCGCGCTAGAGAACTCGCTGAGTGAGAAAGGCAGTGCGCTAGAGAAGCCGCGGAGAGAGAAAGACAGCGCGCTAGAGAAGCCGCGGAGAGAGAAAGACAGCGCGCAAGAGAAGCCACGGAGAGAGAAAGGCAGCGCGCCAGAGACGCCGCTGAGAGAGAAAGGCACCGCGCTAGAGAGGCCGCGGAGAAAGACAGCGTGCTACAGAACTCGCTGAGTGAGAAAGGCAGCGCGCTAGAGAAGCCGCGGAGAGAGAAAGAGCGCGCTAGAGAAGCCGCGGAGAGGGAAAGACAGTGTGCTAGAAAAGCCGCGAAGAGAGAAAGGCAGCGCGTTAGAGAAGCCGCTGAGAGAGAAAGGCAGCGCGCTAGAGAGGCCGCGGAGAGTGAAAGACAGCGTGCTAGAGAAGCCGCGGAGAGAGAAAGGCAGCGCGCTAGAGCAGCCGCGGAGAGAGAAAGACAGCGTGCTAGAGAACACGCTGAGTGAGAAAGGCAGCGCGCTAGAGAAGCCGCGGAGAGAGAAAGACGGCGCGTGAGAGAAGCCGCGGAGAGAGAAAGGCAGCACGCTAGAGTAGCCGCGGAGAAAGACAGCGTGCTAGAGAACTCGCTGAGTGAGAAAGGCAGCGCGCTAGAGAAGCCGCGGAGAGAGAAAGACAGCGCGCTAGAGAAGCCGCGGAGAGGGAAAGACAGCGTGCTAGAGAAGCCGCGAAGAGAGAAAGGCAGCGTGCTAGAGAAGCCGCTGAGAAAGAAAGGCAGCGCGCTAGAGAGGCCGCGGAGAGAGAAAGACAGCGTGCTAGAGAAGCCGCGGAGAGAGAAAGGCAGCGCGTAGAGCAGCCGCGGAGAGAGAAAGACAGCGTGTTAGAGAACTCGCTGAGTGAGAAAGGCAGCGCGCTAGAGAAGCCGCGGAGAGAGAAAGACGGCGCGTTAGAGAAGCCGCGGAGAGAGAAAGGCAGTCTGCTAGAGTACCCGCGGAGAGAGAAAGACAGCGCGCTAGAGAAGCCGCTGAGAGAGAAAGGCAGCACGCTAGAGAAGCCACGGAGAGAGAAAGGCAGCGCGCTAGAGAATCCGCGGAGAGAGAAAGAGAGCGTGCTAAAGAACTCGCTGAGTGAGTAAGGCAGCGCGCTAGAGAAGCCGCGGAGAGAGAAAGGCAGTACGCTAGAGAAGCCACTGAGAGAGAAAGGCAGCGCGCTAGAGAAGCCACGGAGAGAGAAAGGCAGCGCGCTAGAGAAGCCGCGGAGAGAGAAAGGCCGCGCGCTAGAGAGGCCGCGGAGAGAGAAAGACAGCGTGCTAGAGAACTCGCTGAATGAGAAAGGCAGCGCGCTAGAGAATCCGCGGAGAGAGAAAGGCAGCACGCTAGAGAAGCCACTGAGAGAGAAAGGCAGTGCGCTAGAGAGGCCGCGGAGAGAGAAAGACAGCGTGCTAGAGAAGCCGCGGAGAGAGAAAGGCAGCGCGCTAGAGCAGCCGCGGAGAGAGAAAGACAGCGTGCTAGAGAACTCGCTGAGTGAGAAAGGCATCGCGCTAGAGAAGCCGCGGAGAGAGAAAGACCGAGCGCTAGAGAAGCCGCTGAGAGAGAAAGGCAGCGTGCTAGAGAAGCCGCGGAGAGAGAAAGACAGCGCGCTAGAGAAGCCGCGGAGAGAGAAAGACAGTGCGCTAGAGAAGCCGCGGAGAGAGAAAGGCAGCGCGCTAGAGAAGCCGCGGGGAGAGAAAGGCAGCGCGTTATAGCAGCCCCGAGGAGAGAAAGACAGCGCGCTAGAGAAGCCGCTGAGGGAAAAAGGCAGCGCGCTAGAGAAGCCGCGGAGAAAGAAAGACCGCGCGCTAGAGAAGCCGCTGAGAGAGAAAGGCAGCGCGCTAGAGAGGCTGCGGAGAGAGAAAGGCAGCGCGCTAGAGAGGCCGCAGAGAGAGAAAGACAGCGTGCTAGAGAACTCGCTGAATGAGAAAGGCAGCGCGCTAGAGAAGCCGCGGAGAGAAAACGACAGCGCGCTAGAGAAGCCGCGGAGAAGGACAGCGCGCTAGAGAAGCCGCGGAGAGAGAAAGAGAGCGCTCTAGAGAAGCCGCGGAGAGAGAAAGGCAGCGCGCTAGAAAATCCGCTGAGAGAAAGGCAGCGCGCTAGAGAAGCCGCTGAGAGAGAAAAGCAGCGCACTGGAGAAGCCGCGGAGAGCGATAGACAATGCGCTAGAGAAGCCGCCGAGAAAGAGACCACAAAGGGAACGAGAAAAAAGAGAGAGAGAATGTCAGAAGAGACGAGAAGAAGCTGCGAAGCTCGCCTTGGAGCAAGAAAGAGAATTTCAAAAAGAGTATGCAATTTTTGCGAGGAAACTAGTTGAATTTCGGCGTTTGAATAACGTCAGGGAGCCAGTGGAGCCTATCCCCGGAGCGGCCGGGTGGAACACAAACAAGTCTGATTTGTCAGCAACCACGCAAGATGTTGTAAATAGCTCCACTAGTGAGAGTTTGGTGGAGGAACAGCCAGTTCCCGCAGCTAAGATTGAAGAGGGTGAGGACCAGACCATAGGGTCGATTTCCTCAGGAAAGTGATAGTGTAGCTACTAACGAGGTAGTAGGCACTGAAGCGGACAGCCTGGCGCTTCAGTCAGAGGGCACCTTAGGCCAGTGGCCTGAAGATGGGGAAGAAAGCAGGAGCTTCACCAAGAAGTCAGAGTGCTGCACGCCGGAGAGTTGCAGTAGTGAGCGTGAGGAAGAGCTGTCAAATGACGAAGAGCGAGAAGGCTCCGTCGTCACTGTGGCTGCAGAAAGCGCTACAAGTGAAAAACTGGAATCTGTTCAGCAGGAACCCTCGATCATCGAGGAGGCCTTTCCCGATGAGGAAAGCGAGGTAAATTCTTACTGTGGAGAAGCCGAATGTGCAGTAGAAAGTCTTCTTGTGACTGCACTGAATGTGGCCATCTGAAGGAAGGAATTGAAGAATCGAGTGCAAGTGAGGAGAATGCGTGTCCAACCACTGGTGAGCCGTGACCTCAGCACGCTACACGTGGCAAGGTCAGAAAAGGAACCAAGCTGAAAACAACTGAGTCGGGTGCATGCAAGCTGCACGTACATCACAGCAAAATGAAAAAGAAGCTGCGACGAACGAGCCCAACTTTCAGAACCGACTCAGTGTGGAAGCGGAAGCGGATACAGAAGAGCACGCGCAAAGAAGAAACACATGACAAGTGGAGCCGTCATGAGTGAACTGGCCTAAAAGCTGTTCACAACAGACGCGCTATCCGCAGGAAAAGAGGAAGGGATCGAAGTCCGACCAAAAACACACAGAGGAGTACGAGTAGGAAGCAGAGCCAGAACCGCGTTCGGAAGAGAAAACGCTGTAGAAAGAGGAAAACGAGCAGAACGCGTGACTGGAAGCAAACCCGGAGTCGGGTTAGAAAGAGAGCCACAAACGCTTCCGATATCTCGAGCGGGGCAAGTTTATGCCGAGCCGACTACATACGCCGAATTTGAAAATATAGGCGCAGAAATGCCTTGATCTTGTGTGCTCCCTGTGTAATGTTATGCTAATGTGTTGCCGAGTTGCGGCATGTATTGAAGTGAATCCTGACGGATGTCAACTGTTGTGTGCGTGCAGGCATAATGTATTGATGTGTGTATTCTGGCATTCGCCATATAGATTGTGAGCGCAAGCATGTGCGCACGAATTTTGTCTTTTGTGAATATTGTGGCCCAATATTCTCAAAGGAAGGGGCAATGTCACAAAATTCGGCGCCTTTTCGGGAAAAAAAACCGGCGCTCCGCCTACGCAATCGCTCCCGCGCGCGGTAAAGTAAAACAAAAAGAAAACAGCGGGGAAGAACCCTCGGAGAGCGCGTAAACCGTGCGTGGGCTTGTCACTCAGCTTGCCGGCGGGGAGCCAAAGTAAACATAGACACGCGCGGCGTCAATTTTTCTCGATTGTCGGAGAAGTTTTTGCTCGTTGTCGACGGGCAAAAGTGATACCCTTGACCGCGCCAAAGTGATTCTCTCTCCCCTTGGCTCCTGCACCGACGACTCAGCGTGCCGCGAATGACCTAGTTTGTCCTAGAAGGTGGTTTCCGCGCTCGACCAATGGGCCGCGCGCCCGGCGCAAGAAGAAGCAGTTTGTGCAGTTGAAGCTGCGTGTATGTGCGCGCCTGCCCTGGCGCGAAGAACAAACAGACGCGGACTGCGCTTATAAATCAGGGGCTGCAACCGCTGTCGGGTAGCCCAAGCCGCCGTTTACCCTTCAGAGAAGCGCGCCCGCTCGACTCCCGGGAGAACACCACTCGACCAGCCAAGGACCAGCGAGGCAACGTGCGCCAGTCTGCGGATCGGCCCCGTCGTGCTCGAGGATTCGCTCGGCGTTCGCACGGGGAGTCAGACGTGCTGGTCGTCGGCTTCGGCGATTTTCAGCTGGAGCAGCGGAAGTTTCCGCCTGACCCTAGCAAGATCATCCCCAACGTGCACCGAAAGCTGTCGGGAACATCTGGACACCAGTTTTTTTCCAAGGTGGGCCCGGTTAAACCCCCTTTTCGGGCAACACATGGCCCGATCGGGCCGGTGGCGCGGCTAGGCCTAACGGCCGAACCGGTACCCGGCACATCGGGGCCTCTGGCCACTGACGCCAGTATGGCTGCTACGCAAATCTGCTGCCGAGGCTACGACCCCGAGAACATGCACTGGACAACGGTTCACCCAGCGGAAACCGCAGGCCCAGTTTCGGCAACGGTTACCCCAGCGGCAACCGGAGACCCAGATTCGGCAAGATTTCGCAGCGCCGCGTTGAACGCCGCAGTGCTGCGCCGAGCTCAAGACCAAGCCTTAAAGCCGGCGTCCATAGACGCGGCCGGCGTTCGCGCCGGAAACTAGCAGTCACCCGCCCCGCGCGCGGCGGGCCGCAGTCGGCGACTGCTCACGAAGTGGAAACCGCCTGTTATTCCCAAGCCTGCTCCAGACGACTACGTCGTCGTCATCAAGCCCCGGACCCGCGTCTCCTTGTACGAGACTTTCCAGGAGACCGGCTACGGCCGGGCGTTCACGGCTCTGGAAAGCGACGCAATGGAAAGGCAATGGAAAGCGACGCAACCCCTTCAGGACAGGCTGCGCATGCCCTCACGGCACTCGAGGCGAGAGTGAGCGCGCTCGAAACTCAAGTTAACAACAGAATATCCGCATTGGAAACGCAAATCAATGCCACACTTACGGCGGCACTCAACAAAATTAGCCACCTTGCGGCATCTATCCCGAACCTCATAACCGCTCAGTTCGCTCAACTCACCCGCGCTCCCAAGCGCGCTGGCCCGCTCAAAACCTCCGCAGGCCGGCAGCTCAAAGCGTCTAGGCGTCGAATCGCCGGAGAAGAAGAAGAGGTCCCCTGTGCCATCCTCAGTATAGAGAACGCTCCTCTCTTTGGAGCCACTGGCTCTCAAGCCTCCTCTCTCCAAACTCACAACTCTACACTTGATCATGGCGGGCGCCCCTAGAAATAGGAAGCATCCGCGAAGCAATTCGATCCCTATTCAAATTGTACAGTGGAACTGTCGCGGATTCAAGGCACGCACAAAGCGAGCCGATCTACGCCTTTTCCTTACAACGTTCCCAGAATTACCTGCTGTGGTGGCCCTTCAGGAGCCAGGAAATGGCGCCACCCTTGCCAGTTACACGGTGTACCAGCAGGATGCGCATAGCTGCCTCTGCGTACATAAAAATTACACGGCCTCCCAGGTTGACCTGGATCTTAGCGCTACTTTCTCCTATGTAATGGTGACGATCCTTCCGCTACGCAAACAGGACCCCCCATTGCACATACTCAACATTTACTGTCCCCCAAAGCTACCAAATGTTACATTCGCAGATATCTTCAGCCGGGCTTTGAAGGTCGCGAATCGGGATCCCCTCATAATCGTTGGGGACTTTAATGCTCCCAGCACCTTATGGGGGTACACACGTGAAGAGAAACGCGGACGCAAGTTGGCGGAGCTTGTTTCCACACTGGGCCTTACTCTTCACACGGATCCCGCGCAACCCACTCGTATAGGTAACTCCGTTACACGCGATACGTGTCCGGACCTCACCTTTACGAAAAATATTCGCTATGCAGATTGGAGGAACACCGAGGAATCCCTCGGTAGTGACCACTGCATAATTACCACTACAATCCATACCAAGCCACTCACAAGACCACAGGCCAATGCAAAACTACCCGACTGGACCAAATTTAGGAACAGTTACACCAATCCTCAATCGATAATGGACCAAGGATACTCAACGTGGTCCCAACACCTAGTATCCCACTTGAAATCAGTCGAGCAAAATGTTCAACGCTCAGAGGCGAGCCCGGCGGTGGATAACCACCTCCTCCACCTCTGGGAGGCACGACACAGCCTAGTCCGCCGCTGGCGTCGTCAAAAACACAATCGGAAACTCAAAATTCGAATTGCGGATATCACCCAACAGGCGGCACAATACGCGGCCCAACTCGCCGACTCCAATTGGGTGCACCGATGCAACACTGCAGCTCGGCAAATGTCGAGTCGGAGTACGTGGCGCCTCTTCCGCGCTCTTATTGATCCGGCACAAACCCGTACTGAGACACAAAAACAGCTTCAAAGGGCTATACATAATTTCACTGGAGACACGGCCAAACTGGCCGATGCGCTCCGCGACCAATATTTGAGTATACACCAGGATCCCCGTGGTCAGGCGTACTCGTATGCAGGTTCCGAGAACGCGGATTTGGATCAACCGTTCCAGCTCCATGACCTAAAAGCGGCCCTGGCTAAAATGAAGCGAGGTACAGCACCAGGCCGGGACAAGGTGACGGTAAAGCTTATTGCCAACCTCCCAGATCCCGCCTACGAAACTCTCCTCGATTACTTCAACACAATCTGGATTGGAGGCACACCACTCCCCATAGATTGGAAAACGGCACTAGTAACTTTCATTCCCAAGCCAGGTAAAGCCATTAACACCGACAACCTCCGGCCCATCTCCCTCACTTCGTGTGTGGGGAAGCTGATGGAGACTATGGTCCGCGACAGATTGTCGGCTTTCCTGGAACAACAAAACATTTTCACAGACACCATGTACGGTTTCCGCCCACACCGGTCCGCACAAGATGTCCTGTTGCAACTTCACAAGGAGATTCTCGACCCCGTCGAGCACCCCAGCAATGATAAAGTAGTCGTCGCACTTGACCTGCGGGGGGCTTTCGACAATGTGACCCACGAGATCATCCTATCCCACTTGTCGCAAACACATTGTGGGCGCAATACTTTCAATTATATCAAACAATTCCTTACAGATCGCCAATCCTATATCCTGCTACAAGACACAGAATATGGCCCATATCAACTTGGTACACGAGGGACCCCACAGGGAGCTGTCCTCTCGCCATTATATTTAATCTGGCCATGATGAAGCTCCCTACCCAGCTGGCGGAGGTCGCCGGTGTGCAGCACGCTCTGTATGCGGACGACATCACCCTCTGGGCAACACAACAATCGGTTGGAGACATCGAGACCAACCTGCAACAAGCGGCAGCTATAGTGGACGAATACGCTCGTCGCTGTGGTCTTGAATGCTCCCCGAGCAAATCTGAATTTGTGCACATACGCCCCAACTCAAAGTGCACAACCAAAATTGCCCTTTTCCCTACTTAGCGGACCGATACCTGAACACGCGGAGATCCGGGTACTGGGGCTTTTCATTCATCATAGGCGCAAGATAGACACTACCCTAAACAAGTTACGTAAGGTGGGGGACCAGGTGGGTCGGATGCTCCGCCGGGTGTCCAATAAAAGGGGGGGACTACGATGGAAAGATGCCCTGCGGCTGGCCAATGCATTCGTGACCAGCCGGATTTTATATTCGGCTCCCTACCTCCACCTACGCAAATGCGATGAGAATGCCTTAGAGGTAGTTCTCCGCAAGATTTATAAGAGAGCGCTCGACCTCCCCATAACGACGTCCAAAAAGCGTCTCCTCGGTCTGGGGATGACCAACACCTTTGGGGAGTTACGAGAAGCTCATCTTAACAATCAATACTTGCGCCTAAGCAAAACACCTGCGGGGAGCCGCCTTCTAACCCGCTTACACATTTCCTACGCAACACATACAGAAGAACGGGTCCGCATCCCTGAAGCCTGGCGCTTTGCACTCCAGGTGCGACCCCTTCCGAAGAACATGACTGCATACACCCATGATGGTCGCCGTCTCGCGCGGGCGGAGGCTATTTCTCAACAATATGGCCACAAGCCAGGTGTCTTCTATGTGGATGCGGCCGGCTCGCACCATGGGGGTTGGTACACGGCGGCCGTCATCCACCAAAACACTACAGTTGAGAGCCTTACTTTCCGTGCCCCAAACATTACATTTGCGGAAGAGATCGCCATTGCACTGGCCGCCGCAGATCCAGAGTCCCGAGTCATTATTACGGACTCCAGGGGCGCCTGCCGCAATATTGAGCAAGGGTACATTCCAGACCGTGCTTTCAAAATTCTCCACGCATGCGATTACACAGGGTTTCCGACCCATCGTACCATAGTGTGGGCTCCGGCTCATGCGGGTCTTGAGGGGAACGAGGCAGCCGACGCTGCCGCCCGCGCGCTTACTCACCGGGCGTCGCCTCATCCGCGGCCTGATCCGGAATTCAATTTCAATCCGGCCATCACCTTTAAAGAGATCACCTCTCTTTATCAAAATTTTCATGGTCTCTATCCCCCTCCCTGTAAAGGCCTCACCAGGGTGGAGGAGCGCTGGCTTCTCCGCCTCTATACCAATACTGTACTGTGCCCGGCAGTACTTAAGCACTTCAATTCTTCTTTCTCGGGCGCGTGCCCACACTGTGAGGAGGAGTTTTCGGACACCTACCACATGGTGTGGGCATGCCCTTCCAATCCTGCCTACCCACCCCACCTCCACCCCACTCGAGAGGCCTGGGAAGCTGCCCTGCGCGGCTGCTCCGCACTCCATGCCCAACAGGCATTGGTAGCTAGAGCCCGAGCCGCTGCGGAAGCTACAGGGATCCCGGACTAGGGCTCCCTCCTAGTGTTTGTAAGGGACGGGCCCTTCCGGCTCGCCCCATCGACCTCTCACTGTAAATAGAAATAAAAGTTTTCCTCCTCCTCCTCCGTCGTGCTCATCAAGTCGTCGGACTATCGAAGTGGCCAGTGAACAAATTGTGTTTTGTTTATTTGTCTCTCTCTCTGTGTTAGTGCACTTTAGGTGCAAAGATTTGGCTGAATTTTTATCTCTCTCAAGTGCTACTTTGCACGCGTCGGATGATATTTGTGAATCACTTTGTATGTGCTCCTACGAGTGATAGTGAAGTCCTTTGTATCGTCTCTTAGCTGTATAAACTTTGTTTTCTTTTGTGAACCTTTGGCTTCGAACCATTCTCTGGTTTGCGACTGGCGAAAGCTGGGCACCAAACGGCCAACCCCCTTGTCACTTGGTAGCTGGTCTGCGGCTGAGCTTGCCACGCTGAGTCGAGGGCATCTTCTTTGTGACCGAGACCGCTACCCCCCCCCCCCCGCCCCATGCTCTAAGGCTGTCTGGGAGCGCAAGCAAAAGGGCGCGAAGTGGTGACAACGGGGTCTTGGCTTCCTTCATGAGGCTTGTACAGAGGTTATTCTGGGAGAAAATTCAGCGCGGAAGGACGGAAGACACTAGAAGGGGAACAAAGCAACCGCTGTCTCTCAACTAAATTTTATTGTGAAGGAACGCAATATATATGCAGAAATAAAGGGCGTAGGTGCCAACGGCACGCAGTGCATAGATAGCATAGAGGGCAAGATCAACTCCAAAGTGCAATCAAAAACAAACGGAAGTACACTTATGCCACAGAGCAGCAGGTAACACATAATGAGGCGTCTAAAAATTGTCTCTATTTTTCACACAACGTGATGGAAGGAGCGCTAATACAGACATCTTTTTCTTACCGATAAAGTACGCCTTCATAATCTCCCGAATACGCTGATCACGATGCCGGTACAAGACAGCGGTGTCTTTGAAAACAGCCTTGCACGTTTTTTAATCTTCTAGGTGCACTCTGCACAGTGCTCAGCGATTCTTGAGCGAAGGGTGGCTGAAGAAAGGTTATCATGTTTCATGAGCTGAACGTTACGGCGGCGTCCTGTTTGGCGAACATACACTTTTTTGAATGAAAGCGGTACCTCATGCACGAAGCCGCAAGCACAGCCCAAAAACGGACAGCGTTGACGCACTGTGCACACGAACGGGCTGACATTACGCAGCCGTTCTAGTTTACTTTTTGACATGGTACAAAGGCGTTGCACTTTGAACGGTGCTGTGCACACGACGTCTACTTCAAACCTCCTCCAAACATTCCTAAGGTTGTGAGACATGGGGAGGAAATGTTGTTGCGGTTGTTGTTGTTAGCCTATTAAAAGATGGCACATACCCATACTGGGGCGAAAGATCGCCAAGAATCGGGTGGCTATTCACCTGTAATCAAGTAATTAATATGTAAAGCACGCGGGAAAGCAACACCGGAGGATTCTGCCTCATGAAGAGAGAAGGAAAAAATTTTTGATTTTAAAATTAGCAATAATAATAATAAAGATAGGGACTGATACATACTTATTAAGTCAAATGTAATAATTGAAAGAAAGGAAAATTTTGTAACACTTAGCATGGCCGTCGGTGAGATTCTAGCAGGAAATTTACAACAGTGGTGCAAACAGATCTGTGTCTGATCCCAAATGTGGTGGCACCAAATGATAGAAAGAGCGGGCTGCTTAAACTGAAAACCAAGGGGCCGCAAGGGCTCCTCCAGAAACTTCGTTCTCAAAGAGGCGTATCGGCGACAATAGAGCAAAAAATGCTCAGCAGATTCAGGCTCACGGCAAAATGCACAAAGGGGCGAGAGCGCCAAACCCGACCTTTGTAAATAGAAATTTATAGAAGTGATACGGCACCGCAGCGTCGTCAGAGATACTTCAAGCTGCAGAGATCGACAGACTTGCCTGTTCCAAGAATATTTGTGGTGCTGATAATCCGCCGATTTTACAAGTGTTGTGTACTGCGTGCTTAAAAACGCGCTTCGCCGAAACCTAGGTGCTGTAATATAGGCTGTAGCCGGTATGATAGGCAACACGGGGCCGCTTAGGGAAGCCTTCGTGAGCGTATCAGCAATCTCATTAACTGTGACACTGCTGTGACCGGGAACCCATACTAAATGAACAAGACTCAAATGCGCAGGAAGCAGGGACAAGAATGTGTTGAAAATGGGACCGCCAACATGCGCGGCGAGGGACGAACACTGAGATAAAGAATCTGTAATTACTGCTACTGTGGTAATAGAGGTGTCTAGCTTTCGTAGAGCAAGTACTACTGCCAGAAACTCTGCTTCAAAAATAGGGGTGAAATCTGGAAGGTGCAGTGAAAAGGACCGGCTAATTGCGAACAGAATATTCTCGCACCTGCCATTTCATTGCACTGCGATGCGTCAGTTGCTATTGCGATTTTTGTGTGTAGGGTCCTTAGATGATCGTCCAGTAGACCATTTAGAATACAGGGTGGCAATAGTTTTGCATTTTGGGGGTAAATATTGTCGAAAACAATGTGGACAGTGGGCGCTCTGCAAACCGCAGGAAGGATGTCATAAATGTTCACATCTAAAGGCTCAAGTAATCTTTGCACAAGCATAACTTGAGGGGTATTAAAACGAGACCAGAGGGCACTAAAAAAGGACGTCGGCTGGCAAAAGAAAATGCTTTGTTAACGGTGGAAATGAGATTCGTAGATTCTTAGGTACATCTCCACAGTTAAAAATTAAAGTCGAGATAAGAGAGGGAATGTGGGCTTCAAGATACAGCGAATTGGTAGCCACAAATTTTGGGAGGCCGAGGCACATCGTAAGTGCTTTACACTCCAAAAGGACGAGAATACGAAGTTTGTATGTAGCCGAGCCTGAAAACAACACGTATCTAAATTGCAAAATTGGCCTGACATTCATTTTGTAAATCATTAATAACGCATCTCTTCGCATGCCGCTCCGGTGACTACACATTACACGCAACATGACCACGGCCCGAGCCCCCTTCACTGCGAAATTGTCAATGTGGGGTCCCCAGGTGAGTTTCTCGTCATTAATGGCCACTAGGTATTTTAGGGATTGAACCTGCGGTATTGGTTGTAAGTGGCAAGTGAGAGAGACCACTACAGGATTCTGTAGAGGTAAAACAAGGATGGCGCACTTGCTAACATTTAAATTCAGGTGTAAGCTGCTCAGCCAGTGCTCAAGTGTACGCAGATATAACTGCAACAGACCATGCAGGGAATGTATATCCGGCGAAGCCGCAAAAAACGGTGTGTCGTCCGCATAGACGTAAGTGCGTACTGTTGAAGGTGAAGATGGGGGTCGCTTCTCGACACAACCTCGGTCAAGATGACGCCCGCTCCGTCCAGGACAGGAGTGCCGCTGAGTGAAGGATTCGTTAGTGGAGGAAGAAGACTTGGTTTATTTTACATGTTTACAAACTTCTGAGTTCAGAAGTGAGCTGCTGCATCTGCAGTCCAGTTTTATACACTGCGTCTTCCCTAGATTCCCCAGGTAGGGGACGCCATTGCCTTAGTGGGTGTGGACAAAACTTTCACTAGCACACACAGACACCTCCGCACACATGAACACGCCCATGGCATAAGTTGAGCTTGAGGGAAAGGGGTATGCGGCCAGGACCCCGTCGGGCTGGCAGGAGACGTCAGGTGGTCGGCCCGCTCTCCGCTGGTCGGTGAACTTCGAAGAAACCGAGGCGCAGCCCCGTCGGGAGATAATCCCCAGTGGTTCTGCCATTAGCGATGGCCGGCGAAGCCTGCAGACAAGCCACTGTGGCGATCCGTTCCCACGCTGGTGCTGTGCCCGTGAGACCAGGGGTAGTAGGGTCGGTGGAGACGTCGGGGAAAATCGGAAGACAGCCGGAACCACTTAGTGGCCCGTGGCAGCGACTCCTTACAGGGATTTTCGCAGAACCCTGCTCCCCGCTTGTCCCACGCAGCAACGACCGGGCGAGCGCGGTAAATGCACCCCGCAGACACCTGGCGAGAGATTCTGTCTTGGTGGCAATCCTCGAGACATGCTGGCGCCAATCCTAATACCAGCTGGCGGCCATTCCTAATAACTCCTCCGCGGCCAGGAAAATCTCGTTCGGCCAGTGGTAGCAATCTCTTGCCGATGAGAGATGGGCTGGTCTTGGGAATGGGATGACCGGTTATCTTTTGCGAGCACGAAAACAACCCCCAAACCTCCCACAATGGCAAACAGCGGCCGGTTCGGCCCCAGCAACAATGCTCCACACGACGCGAAAGCACCCAGTCTGTGCCCCTGATCCACCAGGCTTATCCCAACAGATAAGGTAATAACATAACAAATTCCGACTCCGAGTAGTTCAGCCATCTAAGTCAACGTATCATGGATATTTGGGCCACAACAAAGTCAGAGCCATGCATGAAATGGATCGAAGTAGATAACTAAACTTGAAAAAAAAACATACATTGGTCCTCTAGTAATACACACACACACGCACACACTCATAAAAGCTTGAGGACCCTTTTCACCTTAAGCACTTCAGAATAGCCTGTTTAAACCATTCATTTTCCCTTTCTTATACCTCACAGAGAAGTTGCACTCCTGAAGGATGAGGCTCCACCGCATCAAGCGTCCGTTCTTTTGAGACATCTGCCTCAGCCACGTGAGTGGGCAGTGATCCGTCTCAAAAACGAATTTTGATCCGTATAAGTAGCATGACAGTTTTTGTGCTGCCCAGACTAAGCATGCGCATTCTTTTTCTGAGGCGCTGTAAGCTTCCTCCCTTAGCGTCAGTTTCCGGCTTGCGTACAGGATGGGATGCTCTTTGTTGTCTTTTCCGACCTGACTCAATACAACGCCCATCCCCCTATCACTCGCATCGCTCTGAACTACAAACTCTTTTGTGTATTCAGGCGTCCGCAATACGGGCCGTGAAATGAGTACTTTCTTGAGCTCTTGAAAGGCACTCTCCTTTGCTTTATTCCAAAAAACCCTTTCGGGCTCTCCCTTTCGTAGTGCATCTGTCAATGGACTCGCTCGTTGAGAATAGCGAAGAATGTACCTCTGATAATATCCAACAAGCCCCAGAAAAGAGCGGATGTCTTTCTTTGTTCTAGGCGTTTGAAAGTCCGCTATGGGCTTAATTTTAAGTTCCGAAGGCTGCCTAGTTCCACGACCTACAATGTGTCCCAGGTAGGTCACTTGTGAACAACAAAAGTTACACATTTCAGACTTCAGTGTGAGCCCAGCGTCCCGCAACCTTGCCAACACGCTTCTCAGATGCGCGATATGCTCCTCCCAGTTGTTCGAAAAAATGGCTATGTCGTCCAAGTAGGGGACTGCATAGCTCTGCATGTCTTTAAGTACAATATCCATTAATTTGGAGAAACTATAT
This sequence comes from Amblyomma americanum, assembly GCF_052857255.1. Taxonomy (NCBI): domain Eukaryota; kingdom Metazoa; phylum Arthropoda; class Arachnida; order Ixodida; family Ixodidae; genus Amblyomma; species Amblyomma americanum. The sequence continues at coordinate 53,270,871 of NC_135500.1, forward strand.
GGTGCGTTCTTGAGGCCGAAGCTTAACACTAGAGAACTGAATGTCCCAATGGTGAAATGAAGGCGGCCTAGCGGCTCGAGGTGTCTGAGAGAGGAACCTGCCAATATCCCCTCACCAGATCTAACGTAGAGATGAACTGTGCCCCACTTACCCGCTCCACTCTCCCTTCAATATTGGGAATCGGATAGAGCTGGTCTATGGTGATTGCATTGAGTTTTCGATAGTCCACGCATGGACGAGGCTCTTTACCTGGCACTTCGACAAGAATCATAGGGGAAGTGTACTCACTTTCAGTTGGTTCGATTACCCCGATTTCGAGCATTCGCTTAATCTCCGTCTCCAAGATCTGCCGTTGACGTGGTGACACTCGATAAGCTTTTGACCTGATTGGTTCGGAGGAGGTCAGCTCGATCTCGTGAGGGATCAGGTCAGTTTTCCCTGGCCGACTGCTAAACATTGCTTTGAATTCCCCCAAAAGACCCTTAAGTTCATCTACCTGTTCCTCTTTCAGAACATCAGCCCTCGCAGAGCGCGCAAGAATGTCCTGGACGCTGCAATCCGCATCGCGGTCTGTTGCTAACTCAGGTAGATCAGCCTGTACTTCCTCTGGTGCGTTTAACATCATATTTACCACCTCCTCCCTGCCTACATAAGGTTTCATCAAATTGCAGTGGTAGATGGTAACCTCATTTCTCTTGCCGGGTTTTTTCAGGACGTAGGTTGTTTCTGATAGCCTGTGCTGAACTTCCACCGGACCCTCCCACTGCACTCCCATTTTGTTTTTCCTGGATGGTCGCAAAATCATAACCTTATCGCCCGACTGAAATGTTCGTTGTCTTGCGTTTCGATAGTAATAGACTTTGGCCCCCTGCTGTGCCGCTTTCAAGTTTTCTTCTACTAGGGTACGCGTAGAACTTAGTCGGTCGAGCAATTCCGTAACTCACGACAGTTTGGCTTTCTCCTGTTCCCTCCCAGAATTCTCGCAAAATCCGGAGAGGAGAACGCAGGGCTCTCCCATACACAAGTTCAGCCGGGGTGAATCCGGTCGCTTCATGGGGAACTGTTCTGAGAGCAAACAGCGTTGCCGGCAAACAGCTCTCCCAGTCTTTTTTTCCGTTCATAGCACAACGCGCGTAGAACCCTTTTGAGCACGGAGTGCATTTTCTCGACACTGTTCGACTGGGGATGATATACCGAACTGTGTATTAACTTTATACCGCACCTCTTCAAAAAGGTGGTGGTTAAGGCGCTGGTGAACACGGTTCCCTGATCCGCCTGAATCTCCGCGTGAAAACCGATTTGTGCGAAGGTGATGAGCAAAGCGTCCACTATCACTGTAGAGCTTAGTTCTTTGAGGGGGACTGCTTCGGGGAATTTTGTTGCTGGACACAGCATGGTAAGGAGATATTTCTACCCCGATTTAGACTGCGGTAGGGGTCCTACCGTGTCAATCACTAACCGCCGAAAAGGCTCTGTGATCAGTGGAACCAATTTCAGGGGAGCCTTCCATTAGTATACTGGTTTCTCGACTCGTTGACATGCGTCACACGACTTCACGTACCGCTCCACGTCTTTGAAGCACCCTGGCCAATAGTACTCCATTAAAAGTCGCTCTTTCGTTTTCTTGATCGCCAAGTGTCCCGACCAGCTGTTCCCATGACACACTCTCAGAAGGTCCGCCCGGTATTTTTCCGGAATCACCAGCTGATCAAACGTCTTGCCTTTGGGATCTCTGTAGTGCCTGTACAGCAGTCCGCCTTTTCCGAGTATCGTGATGTTACGCCTTGCTATGCCCTTTTTCGCGGTAACATGCAGGCGCCTCAAACTAAGGTCATTCTTTTGCTCTGCTTTCAGCATATACCTGTCTATTTCCAACAGCCGCTCAAAACTGCGCGAAGTCGGGGCCAATATTGACGCTCCCACCGGCTCTATTTACTGCGGTTCGTTTGGCGCCGCAGCTGCGTCGATGTCGCCTGATCTAGCGACAACCTCGACCCCTTGTTCAGCCACTAGGTTTGGCTCCATGATTTGAGGTTCTGCTCCGATTTCTGCTTCTCCCTGTCCCAGGTCCTGTGTTAACTGAGCGGCGAGCTGGCGGGTTTTAGAGCGCGTTAGTGCCTGCACTTTTCCTTCTCCAAAGATCTTCCCTCGCTCACGCAACAGCCAGTCAGACCGGTTTGAGAACAGATAAGGATATTCCAGCGGAACTGTTTTCGAGACGGCTGCCTCCGTCACCAGTTTCCCAAACGGACCTAAAATTTCAACCCTTGCCATAGGTAAGCAAACACTGTGCTACTCCAACACCTGTTTAATCCACGTTACTCCTCCCGTGAAATCCTCAGACGTAACATAGGATGGGTGCACTACATCCATCGTAGCCGCACTGTCCCTGAGCACCTTACAAGGCTTGCCATTTACCTCTAACTCATGAAGGTAGGGGCGAAGCAGTTCTAGGTCTTCATCACTACCGTTTACGTACGAGAACACCAATTGCTGTTTTCTACATCTTGCAGCGATGTGCCCTGTTTCTTGGCAGTTATAACACCGCAACGGTTGCCTGGCCTTGAACTCCTTTTTCCCCGCCTTTTCTACCCCTTCGTCCTTTGTTTGACTGCCGCTGTTCTCTGGAGCCTTTTCGGTGACTTTTATTGTGTTACACCCTGCCCCACGTTTCCATTTAGAGCCGGCCGTCTAGAAGAAAAATACTTTTTGAGGTAGTTCCTCTTTCTGACTGGCCTTCCTCCGTAGTCGCCTTTCACCGCGTCGAGAATTCGTCTGCGAGTTGAGCTGCTCGCTCTACTGTCTCTACCTTTTCTTTGTCCTGCACCCATAGTTTTACGGACGGTGGAATGCTGCGGAAAAACTGCTGCAGACAGACGCACTCCGCTACCTTGTCTCTGCTTTCGCACACGCCTGCCCCCTTAAGCCACTCTACAAGGTTGCTTTACAATGTGTACGCAAACTCTGCCTAATCCTCATTGCTTTTTTTTTTGTTCCCTCCCTAAAACGCTGCCGAAATGCCTCATCTGAAAGGCGGTATTTCTCCTGTAGAGCAGATTTCACCTTTCATAATTTTCCGCATCCTGTTCGCTGAGCCTGGCGATCACATTAGCCGCCTCGCATGGTAAAAGATCTAGCAGGCGTTGTGACCACAAATTTTCTGCGATTTTGCTCTTTTGACACGCCCTTTCATAGTTAATTAGATACAGACCGATGTCTTCGCCCATCTTGTAGGGATACATCCAATTGACAGTACGGTGAGACTCTACCCTGTTTAATCTGTCACTAATGCTTGTTCCCCCGTTTTTGGCTACCAGACGCTGGCTTTCGAGTTGGGGCTCCATCATTTTCAGTTGTATCTGATCTGCGGCTTGCTTTTCTTTTGTTTCATCCTCTGCTTTCTTTTTTCATCCTCTGCTCTCTTTTTTTCATCCTCTGCTTTCTTTCTTCGCCGTTCTAGCTCTTTCTTTGCCATTTCCCACGCAATTTACATCGCTTCTTCGTCTGCATCGCTATTATTGATTGCTTTTATGATTGCCCCTTTCCTCATTCCTTCCTCCACTTCCACATCTAACTCATCACACATCAGCAACAGCTCTTCCCTATCAACCTTCTTGAAGTCCATGATCGTTGCCCCAAATGGTGGCTTTGCCCACTCGCTAATGTTCTATAGTTCTGTGCAAACTACATTGTGCTACAGACACCCGATTACCAGCAGTTCAAACTTTTTACCCAGAGTTTGAAGCCCGGTGAATCATAGAACAAAGACAAAGCGCTCACCCGTATATTCAGAACGATGTCACCTGGTCCATCCCACCGCTGCCACCAGTGGTTGAAGGTGGGGATCGGGGTCGCTTCTCGACACAACCTCGGTCAAGATGACGCCCGCTCCGTCCAGGACAGGAGTGCCGCTGAGTGAAGGATTCGTTAGTGGAGGAAGAAGACTTGGTTTATTTTATATGTTCACAAACTTTTGAGTTCAAAAGTGAGCTGCTACAACTGCATCTGCAGTCCAGTTTTATACACTGCGTCTTCCCTAGATTCCCCAGGTAGGGGACGCCATTGCCGTAGTGGGTGTGGACAAAACTTTCACTATCACACACAGACACCTCCGCACACATGAATACGCCCCTGGCATAAATTGAGATTGAGGGAAAGGGGTATGCGGCCAGGACCCCGTCGGGCTGGCAGGAGACGTCAGGTGGTCGGCCCGCTCTCTGCCGGTCGATGAACTTCGAAGAAACCGAGGCGCAGCCCCGTCGGTAGATAATCCCCACTGGTTCTGCCATTAGCGATGGCCGGCGAAGCCTGCAGACAAGACACTGTGGCGATCCGTTCCCACGCTGGTGCTGTGCCCGTAAGGCCAGGGGTAGTCGGGTCGGTGGAGACGGGGAAAATCGGAAGACAGCCGGACCCACTTCGCGGCCCGTGGCAGCGACTCCTTAAAGGGATTTTCGCAGAACCCTGCTCCCCGCTTGTCCCACGCAGCAACGACCGGGCGAGCGCGGTAAATGCACCCAGCAGACACCTGGCGAGAGATTCTGTCTTGGTGGCAATCCTCGAGACATGCTGGCGCCAATCCTAATACCAGCTGGCGGCCATTCCTAATAGTACATGTTGATGGAGAGGAATTGAGCCATACAGAATATAAAGAGCACAGGGGAAAAAACAGCTCCTTGCGGCACACCTCTCCTTTGCTTGTACCTCTCTGAATGAACACCATTAGTTGCGCGAAAGAATTCCCTGTTAAGAAAGAAATTCAGATATCCAAGCAACTATATAATCTGGAAACTGAAGAGACTGTGGCCTACGTATTATGATCAAGATTTGTACACTGTCGTTAGCTTTGGCGACGTCTAACGTAACCAAAGCCGCGACCAGGCGTTGACGACAAGCAAGGCGAATTCTGCTCTCAAGATCAGCATGTGCATTTCATATCGAACACCATGGCCGGAATCCGAGTTGACAAGGGCTGAGTATATTTTTGCTCTCCACGAAGGCTGACACCTGAATTATTTATACCGTTTCTATTAATTTTACTATGTTTGATGTTAAAGAAATTGGCCTAATATTATCCAATTCATAGCCTTCACCCAGATTTTTAAGTAAAGGCATCAACTTGGCCAGCTTCCTCTCAGAGGGAATCCAAGCGTGTTTGAGAGTAGTTTATAAGGTGCAGTAAGGAGTCGGGAGACTCCTCAGAGAATCTTGAGCATCTCTGTAGTGACACCATCAGGGCCAGGAGCTGCCGCTGGTAATCTCTGTACAACTTGGGAAAGCTCCGATAGATTAACTTGTGAGGCATTATTACTCGGCACCACTGATGCAAACAACATTGGTTGCAAAGGCAGTATAGACGAAAACAGCTTTTGCAGGCCCGTGGAAATCAATTCAACCACCAGGATAACTTCTTTAGGTGATATAACTAACGACTGTAAATTACTAGAGGACGTGAGCAGTGTTATACTCCGCAGAAAGCCGAATAGTGCACGTCGGTTGCCCGACTTTGAAAGATAATCGAAATGTTCTGAGTCATCTTTTTCCTTCGCACGAAAAACTGTGCGTTTAAACTTCGCTACAATAAGTTTATAATCCCTCCAGGTATTTGGGCATTGGTTATGAAGAAGTTTTTCCATGCTTTTTTCCTCCGTCTGTAATCTATTGTACAGTCCACAATCCACCAGGTAGAAGAATTCCCTTCTGTAGGCCGCACAAGAAACTCCGACTTTTCACGCCATTCTTCTATAGCCAGACATAAGCTTGTTGACTGGTGAGCCTCGGCGATGTTAGACACTGACGCAAGGGCAGAGCGCAACGCCGTCTGAAATCTGTCATAATGTGCATATGACCGCAACTGAGAAGACGCAGGAGTTACACAACATACGATATCAAAATTGAATGCGTATATGGTAACTTGAGCTGCCGCAATCAACCGTCGACCAATTCGTTACGCCAATGCCAGGACTAGTGAACGTGAGATATAAAACAGATTGAGTCTGTGTGCGAAGGTAAATGGCCGATCATGAATTTATTCAGATAACGTTTGTGGGGACCTGCCCTCCAGCCCCCTGAGTTTGCTTTCCCGCGAGGCACCGTGCAGTGGCGGTCTCACCTCGAGGCTGAGCGCGTTCCCTTGTGAGTTATATTAACTGGCAAGAGAGGGCGCCAGCATCGCTGCGCAGAGAGTGCCAAATCCCGCGCGTGGGAGGGGGATCTTCGGCTGGGATAATCGCCGCGAACGGACGCGTCGCTCGCGGCTCCGCTCTTCGCCGGCGGGGCGAAGAAGCGACGGGGAGACAGGCTCCCGTACTCGTCCCGTCCGGCCTGCGGAGTTTATATCCCTTGCCCTAGCGCGGGCGAACATTCGCTCGGAACCTTGCTGGTGAGTCGGACGACCTCGATTCATTAGCGTGCCTTGTTGCTAGCTGGCGTTATTGTTGCTGTAGCACTAATTGCCTGTTTGTGTCAGCCAATGTGTCGTTCCTTTGTTCCCCCAGAGCAAGGCCCGCCGTGGTCGGCGAGCGCTCGGTAGCGTACGCGATCACGGGGTGGGGTTCGGGCGGCTTTGAACCGTGTCAGCCGCGATTGAGTGGGGAGAACGTACTTATTTCCCCATGTCAAACCCCACACGTTATGATCAGAAACCCAGTCCCAAAGGTGCTTGCCGCATAGATTAGTCCTAAACCCCACGACACATGATGAGAATTGAACTCGTCAGCAACGAGAACTGAGTTTTTACAGTTAGCGAGTAACAAGTTGAGAGGTCTAAGATCCTGTACTCCAGAGGGGAAATAACAATTTGCTATGGAAAATGGAGAGCATTCAGGAAGTACAAAATCTAATGCCAAAATCTCACAGTCAGAAGAAATTTGTAGACACTGTACCTTAGCCCTGTCGCAAAATCTTGAAGAGACTAAAGTTAGTAAACCTCCTCCTCTTGACTGGCGATCTAGGCGAAATTAAAAAATTCATTTTAAAATTTTTGAAATGAAAATGTTGGTCGGTTGAAAGCCTGGTTCCTTGAAGTATTATGGCATTCAGATTAAGCTCGGTGGAAATGGAGTGTACATGTGTGGAAGCTGAAAGAATAAAGCGACAGTTCCACTGAAGAACTCAGAACGACGCTATGGTTGTGAAAGCTTGAAGCAGCAACTGCCTGCCCCAAAATGGTATCCTTGGGCTGGGTGTCAAACTGTTGCTTATTTGATTTTGGCTGTGTACGTGGACAATACGGCGAATGAGACATGGGTGACCCGCTGCGCTTGAGAACCCGCGCATCAGGCTCCATCATCTCGGAATCATAGATGATACCATCATCACTCGAAGTACCCGAGGTAACTACCGCGGAAGAGGCTGTAGTACGTTCCTGGGGCTGAGACAGATCAGGAATTGTAGACAGGGTAAGAGTAGAGGGAATAGCTGTCGAGAGAGAGGCCAAACCGGCCTGCACGGCGTGTGTAAGCTGAGTCGCAAGAACGTTTGTAAGGCACTCCGATACACTTGCGACAAACCTTTCTACCATTTTAGACATTGAAGCCTCCATAGCAGCCGCAATTGACTCTGACAGCGTCGAGTCTAACATGACGCCTTGACGAGCGGTCACACCGGCATAACCGTGGGCACGTTCTCTAACCTCTGTAATATCATCACGGCGCAAACATGGTATTCTGTCACTTATGTCTAAAATTTGGATTTCCTGCAATCGGGAGGGACACACAAGTTGGATTTGCAACCGCCGGCGCTATGGCCATAGCGCCAGCTGTTGTTGCACTGCGGGGGCCTACATGACAAGGGGTCTACGCGGAAAATTACAGGCCATGCCTTGATTTCAAAGGGGCAGGAAGTGCCGGCAAAGGTTAAATTCACAGATTCGGTAGGCACCTGTATGTTGTTTACATCCCGGCTGCAGCGGTGCACAGCAACAACACCTGCAGGAGACTGAAGCTCAAGAGTCTCTGCTGCAGAAAGGGAAGAGTTCACGCCTCGAGCAATATCTTTTGTGCAAGCTAGATGTGAAAGGATTTAGGAACTTACCCGAAACGAGGCATATGATGAGGCCCTTAGTAAATCTCTGACAGAGTCGAGGTCTCACGTTCTACACAGAATCCCGCCACGTCTAAACTGGCGTTCCTTGGAGATTGACTCATAATGAGAAGGGGCTGACTGGAGAGCAGCCCGACCCGCTCCTCCAGGGTTTGTCACCTTGATTGCACCGCCATCCTGAGGCACCAGAATAACAGGAATACTGCCGACGCCGCTGCGCAAAAAAGCTTCCAAAGGCAGGAGATCAGGGGCAGAGAAGCTGACCAGGGGGAGCTCCCCTGGCCGGAATACTGAGAAGACACAGCCCGCGCTTACAGCCTTACCGCGTGCTTAAAGCCCACAAAACGAGAAGCCACCTGAAACTTAGCCGCTCGTCCCAGCAGAGCAGAGCAGCCGAGCCAGAACAGAGAACAGAGCCGGGAGGAAATAAGGAATTACCGTAGTTTTCTTCATTTTCCTTTGCTCTCCCTCCTAGGTTTGAAGTAGACGATGGTGCACAGCACTGTTGGAAGTGCAACGCCTTTGTGCCATGTCAAAAAGTAAAGTAGAACGGCGGCGTAACGTCAGCCCGTTCATACGCACAGTGCGTCACCGCTCTCCGTTTTTGAGCGACTCAGGCTATGAGGGACGCCGTACTGAAGGGCTCAGGAAATTTCGGCCACCTGGGGTTCTTTAACGTGCACTAACATCGCACAGTACACGGGCCTCTAGAATTTTGCCTCCATCTAAATTCGACCGCCGCAGCCGGGATTAAACCCGCGTCTTTTGGGTCAGCAGTCGAGCGCCATAACCAATGGGCAGTGCGGCGCAAACCTGCCGCGGTGGCTCAGTGGTTAGGGCGCTCGGCTACTGAGCCGGAGTACCCTGGTTCAAATCCGACCGCGACGGCTGAATTTCGATAGAGGCGAAACGCTAAGGCGCCCCTGTGCTGTGCGACATCAGTGCACGTTAAAGGTGCACGGGTGGTTGAAATTTCACGGTGGCCTCCACTATGGCACCTGTTTCTCTTCTTTCACTCCCACCTGCCTTCCTTCCCTTGGGACAAAGTTCTCATGTCCACGGACATATATGAGATAATTATTGCGGCATTTCTTTTCCTAAAAAACAATTTTCATATATCTGACATATCTCGGTCGATACCCGATCCGCGCTACAAGGGAAGAGATAAAGGACGGAATGAAAGAAGAAAAGATGAAAGAGGCTCTGCAGTGGAGGGCTCCAGAATAAAGGAAACGGAGGCGAAACGGAAGCGCCCTTTTGCGTGTCGCCTCAATTTCCTTCCCCAAAACCAATTTTCACCTTTTAAACGTGCTGCCTGAACTTTAAAAAGTATGGAAGCATTCTGAAGGAAGTAAATCTTTGACACTACTCGGAACGTGGCCGCCGCGCGTCTCGAGCGGATCCGCCTCATTTCGGCTCCGGGAAGTTTCGTCCGGATTACTGAAAAATTCCAGACGACCGCGCAAATTTTGCCTCTGCTAGACGGATAACATCTTCCGTCACCCGAAGATACCGCTCTCGAACAGGTGGGCTAATTTTTGGGCCTTTTAGGCCCATTTATGTCTTCAACGTGTGGGAGCCCCTGCTAGGCCTAAAGCCAAAAAGCCAGTCTCCAGCGTTGTTCGCGGATGCCATGGCGGCCTCCGCTCGCCGGGGGTACGATCCCGAGACGATGGCATGGACAGAAAGAAGTTGTCGCAGGCGCATTCTCGCCGCCTGAAACTTGCACTCCAACTAAGGAGATAGTAGACGAAGGTCTCTTCTCGTTGGTGGCACTTTTTAAACGCCAGCAAGGCCTGAACACGTCGGCGGTCAATGGACCCTTCGTGTGTGCCGCTGTTTCTGTGCATCCGAATACTGCAAGCTGCAACCCTTTTCTCTCTCAGACAGTGGTATCGAAGAAATGGTGGCCCACCGCTATGCCTCGACTCCGCAAATAAGATTTCACGATTGTCATCAAGCCTAGATTGACGATATCTCTGAAGACGGTCCTGCAGAATGGTAAGCTTGGTGCCTGGCTGTAAGCCTGTTTAAATGCCTCTTCGGTGGGCAAGGTTAGTATCTGGCCTATCTGGGACCCGAATATCATCATCACCACCACTCAAAACGTGAATGCGGCGAACGCGCTTGCTCGCGAATGTACCCTTAAACCTTCCAATTGCAGCATCTCGATGGTCGGCCATGCCAAAGTCGATGGTAAAGTCTACAAGAGGATTATTACGGTCCTTGAGCAGGAAACTTTTACCACCCTGAGATCTGAAGTCCAGTGGCGCGGAGGAGAGAGCCTTCATCCGCAAGCTGGGGAAGTCGACAATTGCCCTGCTCACCTTCGTGGGGCGTAGAGTACCGCGTTACGTGCACTATAGCGGTGTGGTGACTCATGCGCGCGAATATAAGCGAACTATTCGCGCGTGTTTCCGATGCCGCACCATTGGTCACCGCGTGGAATTATGCACGAATCATCAAGATAATCGCTGTGGACACTGCGGTCAAACAGTAGCAGTCCTCGAAGACGGCAACATGGCGTCCCACGAGTGAAATCCTTCCTGCATCGTCTGCGGTGGCGCCCATCATATGGGCTCTCAAGACTGCAAAGCCAAGTTCCGACGGCTGCACAAACCAGGAAACACGACCAGTCATAGAAAACAACCCCAGAGTGCGGCGGTTCCGGGTTCTGGAACCTCTCCGAAAGTTCCCCCGCCTAGCAACAAGAGAGTGCAAGGCGCAATCGGACAAGCGTCACCGGAGGGCGCCTTGCCGGACAATGCCCCGAAGCCTCCTCGATCAACTAATCAGAAGGTGTCACGTGATCCAGGTGTCCCCGCATTCCAAAACTGGGATTTTCCGCCTCTCCTGGGCCCTCCGCCTGGCACGCCAAAGAAGACACCACAGCCCTAGGTAGGCAGTCGAGATGGGCCTCCTCCGCCTCCCCATACTCCCCTACCTTCTCCTCTACCAAATCTTCCTCCTCCTTCCCTCCTTAACACTGAGGTCACGGACCTCCGCCGCGACCTCGAGACTCTCCAGGCACAGAATGCTCAACTCAACGCCAAAATTCATGCTCAAGAAACGGCTAGGTCCTCCCCGCCCACTGCCCAGGTATCCAAGGAACCGATGCAAGAAGGGCCGGGGGCCCCTACACCCTCTAGCTTTGACGTGCGTTTCACCGCCCTCGAAAATGCCCTCGCCCAATTAACGACTGAGATGTCCAATTTTGGCCAAATCCAAGACATCCTGGTCGAAGCAGTAACAGCCACAGTTATGGCCGCCGTGACAGCAAATATTAAGACGTGGCTAGAGTCAAACCATCGGCTTCTCCGCCGAATGGGACCCGTAAAAGACGAGAACCGCTCATCAAGATTCAACCGACACATTGATCTAACCGAACTATCGGAGGAGCCGGAACCACTCCCGCTGCAGGTGACGGAACCTGTCTCGCCTCTCCTAGGCAATCTCTCTTCAAATCAGCATGGCTGCGTCTCCTACCAACCAACCCCCTAGAGGGCGCTGCCCCCCGCAAAGACAGCTAGCTTTTTTCTTGTACAGTGGAACTGTCGGGGTTTCGAAGAAAGGACCAAACGCGCCAACTTAAGGGCGTACATTGACACCCTCGAATACCCCGCCGCCGTCGTTTCGTTGAAAGAAACCGGGGATGCGGTCAAGCTCTCGGGCTATATTACTTTTAAACGAGACCCGTTCACCTGTCTCCTAGTCTATAACGCCTACACAGAGCAAGAGATTAATCTCGACCTAAATCTGAAATATTCGTACGTGATGGTCTCTGTCATCCCTCTACGGAGAAGACATAGTCCCGCAGACATCCTTAAAATCTACTGGCCCCCGAAACTCAAAAACATCAGTTTTTCTAACATCTTTAGCACAGTGCTAAGGATCGCGGGTCGCGACCCTCTCATTATAGTGGGCGATTTTAACGCCCCCTGTCCCATGTGGGGCTGTCGCAAGGAAGAGCCACGTGGTCGTAAGTTGGTGGAACTTATATCTACGCTCGGCATCACTCTTCTAACCGGCCCTGCCCACCCGACACGTGTAGGAAATTTCGCCACTCTGGACACCTGCCCCAACCATACTCTCACGAAACACAACCGACACGCAGGGTGGATCAACACTGAGGACACCCTCGGTAGCGACCACTGCATGCTGAACACTGTAATTTACAATCGACCGTCACATCGCCCCCTTGCACAAGCTAAACTTCCCGACTGGAATGCTTTCCACCAGGCGCTCCTAGTAACTTCTCTCTTGGAGCAAGACTACTGAACTTGCGCGCACAGACTCAAGCAAACACTCCGTTCACATCAAAAGAACATGCAGCTTACGGGGCGTGCATCGGACGTGGATACCCACCTGATGCACCTCTGGTAAGCTCGCCGCAGCCTCATTAAGCGATGGCGGCGGCAGAAACACTATCGTACGCTCCGTACTCGCATCTCTGACCTCACCCAGCAAGCTGCCGAGTATGCTGCCCAGCTCGCTGACAATGAGTGGGTAGATAGATGCCAGAGGGCAGCAAGACAGATGTCGAGCCGCAACATTTGGCGGCTATTTCAGAGTCTCATAGAACCTACACAAATGCGCTCGGGAGCGCAGAAATACCTCATTCGCGCGATACACAATTTTCAAGGAAACACAAAGCAGCTAGCGAATGTATTACGCTCACAATACCTCAATCAGGATCAAGATCCGTGCGGTCAGGATTATTCCTATGCAGGCAGCGATAATCTGGAACTGGGTCAGCCTTTCCAACTTAACGACCTTCGCACGGCTCTTGCCAAAATGCACGGCGCTTGCCAAAATGCGCAGGAGGACGGAGCCCGGGAGGGATAAGGTCACAGTCAAACTGTTGGCAAACCTTCCCGATCGGGCGTACGAAAACCTACTTGAATATATCAACGTAATTTAGACCGCGGACACTTTGTTGCCACCCGATTGGAAGACATCATGGTAAACTTTATCGCGAAAGCGGGAAAACCTGCAAACACAGACAACCTCCGGCCCATGTCCCTCACTTCATGCGTAGGGAGACTGATGGAAACGATGGCCCGTGACCGCCTCTCGGAATATCTCGAGAGCAAGCTCACCTTCGCCGAAACCATCTTCGGCTTCCGACCTCATTAGTCCGCCCAAGACATACTTTTACAGCTTCATCGCGAGGTTCTCGGACCCATAGAACACCCACACATTGACAAGATAGTACTAGCACTCGATCGGAAGGGTGCATTTGACAATGTTAAACACGCCGTCATGTTAAAACATTTCAGTGAGACCAACTGTGGTCCACATACATTCAACTACATCAAACATTTCTTAAAAGACCGCTCGGCTTATATACGCATACAAGTGACTGGTTACGGCCCGTTTGAGATGGGATCGCGGGACATACCGCAAGGCGAAGTGTTTTCCCCGCTTCCCTTTATTATTTCCATCATGCACCTCCCGGCACAGCTCGCGGGTGTCGGCGGTGCTCAGCATGCACTGTACGCCGATGACATCACCATCTGGGCTACTAAGGGAAACATAGGAGAGATGAAGGAATGCCTGCTAGCAGCGGCGATTACAGCAGAACACTATGCTACGTACTGCGGCGTCCAGTACTCTCCGTACAAGTCTGAATTTGTGCATATTCGACATTCTCCGAAATGCAAAATTTCCGTTCAGCTCTCTCTCGCCAGCGGCCCTATCCGTGAAGCGCAGGAGCTGCGAATACTCGGTCTCTTCATTAATTAGCATCGCAAGGCAGACACGACCCTTGCTAAACTCCGCAAAGTACGCGACCAGGTAGGCCGAAAGGTTCGTCGCGTTTCCAACAAGCGAGGAGGGTTGCGAGGTAAGGATGCAGTGCGGCTCGCCCATGTCTTCGTAACAAGTCGTGTACTGTACTCGACTCCTTACCTCCGCTTACAGAAACATGACGAAGATTGATTGGAGGTTGTACCCCGCAAAATTTTCAAGAGAGCCCTCGACCTCACGATGTCCACTTCCAACGCGCGACTGCTCGCCTTGGGGATGGTGAACACCTATCGGGAACTTCGCGAGGCGCATTTCGTTAACCAATACACGCGTCTCGCTCATAACGTGTCCTGTGGCAGCGTTTTGGGCCGGTTACATATATAGCATGGCCACCATACGGTGGAACGGGCTCAAGTGCCTGAACTGTGGAGACGCACCCTCTATGGTCGACCTTTTCCGGCTAACATGAACAAGTAGGACCATAATGGCTGGCGCCAGGCACAGGTGGATGCTTTGCACCACCACTATGGCTCAAAGAAACACGTCTTCTACGGTGACATTACAGGCCCGTACCAATCCAGGGGGAAATTGTGCGCAGCTTGAGTCATGCACTAGGGAAAACAGGTGGACGGGCTCTCGTTCAGAGCGCCCAGCTCAAATCATGCGGAGGAGGTAGCGATCACCCTCGCAACCTCTAATAATAATAATAATAATTGGTTTTTGGGGAAAGGAAATGGCGCAGTATCTGTCTCATATCGTTGGACACCTTAACCGCGCCGTAAGGGAAGGGATAAAGGAGGGCGTGAAAGAAGAAAGGAAGAATAGGTGCCGTAGTGGAGGGCTCCGGAATAATTTCGACCACCTGGGGATCTTTAACGTGCACTGACATCGCACAGCACACGGGCGCCTTAGCGTTTTTCCTCCATAAAAACGCAGCCGCCGCGGTCGGGTTCGAACCCGGGAACTCCGGATCAGTAGTCGAGCGCACTAACCACTGAGCCACCGCGGCGGGGCTACTCATCCCGACTCTAAATTCATCCTCACAGACTCTCCCGGAGCCTGTCGCAACTTTGAGTTCAGTTGGATTACTCCGATTGCTTAACAAATAATTCACCAGAGCACTCGCGACTACGATCCAGCTCTTCGCTGAGTCATATGGGTCCCCGGCCACCATGGCATGCCAGGTAACGAAGCCGCCCATGAGGCAGCCCGCGCACCCACCGGCCACCAGGCATTTCTTGGGCGGACGTTAACCCATATCACAGTCCTCTTCTTTCTTTTAAAGACATTACTTAGCACTATCGTGCCGAACACCGGCGCTAACCGGTTCCTATGAAGGAACTGGGTAAAGCTGGCGAACGAACTCTCCTTAGGCTCTTTACAAACACCCTGCTGCGCCCGGCGGTTTTCAAGCAATTTGACTCTTCTTTTGACAGCGGCTGCTCATTCTGTGGGCAGGCAGCCGACACCTTTCACATGATTTGGACATGCAGGCCAAATCTTTCTCTCCCCCAACACCCCTTCCCCTACCTGAGAGGACAGGGAGGCGGCTCTGCTCGGCTGCCAGGAACTATCGGCCCAACAGGTCCTGGTTCTGCGGACCTGCGCCGAGGTCAGGACCAACGGGGTACAGGAATGAGGGCGAGACCCACTAGTGGCCTCTCCACGAGAACCTCTCTGTACGTATAGATTAATAAATGCATTTCACCACCACCACCTTGACAATACTTAATGATGTTCAAATAAAATACTTGTGCTTCTACAGAAGCAGAAATGAAAAGTACATCCTTTTTAAAATTCTTTCCGATAGAATGGCTGTTCATAATAAAAAAATTCCAGCTTTAAAGTAGTTCTACATCAATATTTACTAAATCCCTAACGATGAAAAAATTTGTTTTGAGCGCACATGTTTCAACTTTCCGTAAATGCTTACAATGCAGTATATTTCCGTCAGAAATAATTATTATCTACACAAGGAGGAGTACTTATGAAGTCAAATATGTGCGCTTCAATAACGTGAGGGCAGTAAGATTTTCAGAAAGTCACCTGTTTCGCCACGCGCTGGCATACACATTTTCGCTACTACAAAATTATGGCCCCGCCGCGCTGGCTCAGGGGTCAGGGCGCTCGACTACTGATTTGGAGTTTCCGGGTTTGAACCCGACCGCGACGGCCGCATTTAAATGGAGGCGAAACAGTTTGGCGTGTGCTGTGCGATGTTAGTGCACGTTAAAAATCCCCAGGTGGTCGAAGTTATTCCGCAGCCTACCACTGCGGCACCTATTTCCTCCTTTCTTCTTTAAATCTCTCCTTTATCTCTTTCCTTACGTCGAAGTTCAGGTGTCTGCCGAAATATGAGACAGATACTGCGCCACTTCTTTGTCCTAACCAATTTTCAATTTTCAAAGTTAAGGCATCTCTCGCGGAACAAATTTTTCGTTTCTGCGACAAAGTTTACAAGTTTAGGTGTCCACCGATATGTGAGACAGATACTGTGCCATTTCCTTTCCCTAAAAACCAATTTTATTCATATATCGCGTAAAAACGTTTGCCATCTTTTCACAGAAGAAGTGCAGTAGAATGAGACAGAGTGAGCGAGTGCTTACGCGTCCGATCCAGTGTACTTGCCAAGGCAGCTGATGAATGTTCCGGGAATTATTTGCGCCAGGTTCGGGATTTCGTGAATAGGCTAAAGAAAGAGAGGATGAGGCAAGCACTTGTTTAGTATTGTTGGTCAAGGTGGCGCATGGAAGTTAAGTTGTCATTGAATAAAAACCTTTGAGCGCGCGGCGGCGACCCGCACTGGAGCAACAAAAGCATGTTTGTAGAAGTAGCAGTAATAGTAGTGGTTTGTTAAAATAATCGTAAAAAGTAAGAATAACATTTCTAATTTCCTCGGCATCTGCCATCGACACTAGAGCACCTGAGCTGGGGCAACAGAAATAAAGGATAGCAGGTCCGAAATTGAAATCTCGCAAATGTCTGATACAAGTCTTCTATCACGTAGTTTTTAATTTTTTTTTAACTTCAACTCATGCAATCTGTAAAAATTCGTTTCTGCAAATAATATTGTCATGTTCCTTTGGTATGAGGTCTTTACTTTGTCAATGAACTTCAGCGTGATCTCATCACTTAGTCACGTGACAACGATTTTTTAGTCATCTTGTCACGTGACTTTGGTATGACGTCATTATTTGACAATTGAACTACAAATTTTTGCATCATCGTGTCACCTGATTTTAGTATGACGACATCGCTTATCCTCATTATCATCGTTTCCATCATTGTTACATTCCTAAATCTCGTTTGCATTAATTGATTTCTGGTAATTGTCGTATATATATATAGATTTAAGAGAAGTGGGCACTTCTACAGACACATTTATTTATCAGCGTTTCGACCGCGGTGCGGTCTTCTTCACGGCTGTAGTAGTCTCGACGACTACTACAGTCCTGAAGAAGACAGCACCGCGGTCGAAACGTTGATAAATAATGTGTCTTTGTAGAAGTGCCCACTTCTCTTAAACCTTTATTCTGCGGAGCCAATGGAACCTACATTCGTAACATATATATATATATATATATATATATATATATATATATATATATATATATATATATATATATATATATATATATATATATATATATATATGTATGTATATAATATTTAGAAGGATCTAATTAACGATGTGACGTCATCAGTCTTCACCACGACATGTTACACCACTCATTATTTATTACTGAAGTACATTTCACTCAAATACAATCATACATTCAAGCTCTCACGTCATATTGCAGACGCAATTTGTGCACTCATTTCGCCGACACGTTTGGCGGACACGAGCTTGAGATTGAGCCATTTAATATTTTCGCATTAGAGCACAAAATAAAACGAAAATGATATCGACGAGACATCCGCCGTCGGTATTTTTTTGTTTTCTCTTGTTTATTTTGGCGCTACTCACCATTTGTCGCATATGATAGGGAGTCTGAAATAGAAGTATGAACGAAAAAGGTTTGAAGAAGACGGCGATGATGGCGATAACGATGACGTGGATTAACCGAACAATAATGAAGATGAAGTATTCGGTGAGGTGGGAAGAGATGATTGGTGGAGAAGAGAAGAGGACGACGACAAGGATTGCGTGAACTAACGCCAAGGCTATAAAAGCGCGAGGGAGAGCGAGGCACGGGGGGGAGGGGGAGGGTAAACACAGATGTGGAGGCTCCGGCGAGTCAGGCACATTTTGGCTGGGTGAGGGACGCCGGCTACTTCCCCGGTGAGCTTGAGTTATACGACTTCGCACCGTGGACTTCCTGCCGTTCGTGAGCCCGTTCAGGGGAGTCAACGAAAGATGCTACCGCCTGCTACGGCCAGGGATGTCTTCAGTGTTGTTGCCACACATCCGGGTGGTGCTCCCCACGCCAAAATCACCGGCATCCCCTCCACGGGCGCATGGACCGGGAGCTTGTACGACGCAGCCAACACGCCGCCAGCGACGCCAGCCTGAGCGCGTCGAACACCACCTCGACGCCGGCTACTGTACCCATGCAACGCCGCATCCGCACTGATCCAACAGTGAGCACGAACGCCGACCGATAACAGTAGAACGCTAGTAGTAGACGCTAATAGCACTGTTCCCGGGTCACGTGTACTGATAGTCTTTGTTTAGTGTTTTGTTTTGTGTGCTGGTCTTTGTGCCACGTAGCGTGTACTAAATGTTCGTCTGTGCGGGTACACCTGTCGCCTAGTCGATTCTTTCGGTCCGAGTGTTCTCCGGGGAGATCCGTTCTTGATCACAGTTTTGAAGCGGTGCGTGACAATATTGTGACAGAGCAGTTTTGAGTAAGTTGCAGTCCAACGCTGGCGCTATTCCTGAAAGAAAGTTGAGTTCATTGGAAGAGTTTGCCACACTGCAGACCAATTCCTCGAGGCTCAAGGGCTGAGAAATATGAGTAAGGCAAAGGAGGAAATACAAAAGGTCCTAGCGACAGGTGCGAAAAAAGCAAGAGCCTATGGCGGTGCATCTAAGGCGCCAGTAATGTTTCCTCTGAGACAAGGTGGGACACCGTGCAGATGACTGTCGGAATAGTAGCGTTGCCCAAAAGACACAGGTTGTGTTCCAAGGTTGTAAGAGGAGAGGACACACTGCAAATGAGTGCCGATATAGAACGCAGGACCAAGCTACATGCGTCGTCGACTCTCTTCCAGAACATGCCACAAAACCTGAAGTTCCACAGTTAAAAGGAGAGCAAACACCGCTGAAAAATGAGGCGGTGACTGAAACACCCAATTCGAAAGCAGCAATGCCGGTGGTGATTGGGCAAATAGGGTACCGCCCTATATTGGTGCTTAGAGGCAGCAGAGACAACAGAGTAATGGTTCGGAAAAGCCTGGTGAAGGACGAGGATCTAACAGGGGAAGCGTCGGCCGTCACTCTTGTAGATAGGTCAGTAAGGTACCTTCCTGAAGCCAGGATTCTAGTGCCCACGCCATTTTATACATCGCAGGTAGTGAAAAAATGTGCAGAGCATCCCATCTACCATCTTATCTCGGGAAACATTACGTGTGCAAGAAGTGCAGAAGACCCCGATCCCGAGTGGAGGATGTTCGACGTTGAAGAACACCGAAAGGAGGAAATGCCCACGACAGCTCAAGCGGGTGATGGGGAAGTCAGTTTCTCGTCTGCAGTGGAGACAAGAGCTCAGGCGACAGTCCGAGCAACGCAGCGTCCGCTCTCTACTCCAGTTACGATGTGTCTGAGCGTAACACCGGGCGAAATTGCAATTAGGCAAAGAGAAGACCCGAGCTTGAAAGCCTCCTTCGAAAGAGCCGAGGAAAAAGGGAAAAGAAAGAGGAGTCGTACATTATTCGAATATTAGTTGGTAAACGGTCTTCTGCACAGGGAATGCATATTTAGCCCTTGAAGATGGGTCCAACAGCTGGTGTTACCGAAAGATATGAGAGAGACAGTGTTACGCTTAGGACATGCTGTCATTACGGCCGGACACCCGGGTGTTCAGAAAACGGTGTCCAGGACCACCGAGTCCTTCTGGCCAAGTGTCCTGAGTGACGGTAAATGCTTTGTTCGCTCATGTGACGTGTGCCTGCGCACAGTTCCGAAGGGTAGAGTTGGCCCCGTGCCTCTGGGCAAGATGCCAGCCATCAACGTACCGTTTCAAAGAGTGGCTATTGACATTGTGGGGCGAATATTTCCAGTATCCGCCAGAGGCAATGGATATGTGCTTAATATGATTGACGTGGCCACTCGTTATCTTCACGCTATTCCATTCAAGACAATTGACAGTGTCCAAGTGGCGGTGGGTCTTGTGGAGATGTTCTCGCGTTATGGGTTCGCGAGGGAAATTTTCATTGACCGGGCCTCGAACTTCACGTCGGTGCTAATAAAGGAGGTTAACCGCCATTTGTCAGTAAGGCAGTTACTAGCAGCGGCATATCATCCCATGTCTAATGGGCTTGCAGAGCGGGTCAACGGCGCCCTCAAAAATATGATCAAGAAAATGCGCCAGGAGAGGCCTACTGATTGGGATAGGTATCTGCCAGTTCTTTTGTTCGCTTACGGCGAAGTGACGCAAATCAGTCTTGGGTTCTCGCCCTTCGAGATGTTGTATGGAGGAACCGTTAGAGGCTCACTTATAATACTCAAGGAGCTGTGGACCAATAAAGAGGTTGCGTCAGATCTCAAGACAACATACACATGCCTTCTTGAGTGGCGGGACAAGTTGGAGGAAATATGCAGGCTTGTACACCATGGCCTGCAAAGGGCGCACGAATGCTATAAGGGCTACTATGACACGAAAGCCACTCACAGAAATCTGAATCCGGGCGACAGGGTTCTCATCCTGCTACCCACGGATCATAATAAGTTACTGATGCATTGTAAGGGCCCTTACCTTGTGACGCAGCAGAAAAATGACATGGATATTGAGTTATTGATACATGAAAAAAGGAAGGTTTTTCATGTATGTTGAAGAAATACGAAAAAAGAGGTCCCGTACGGCAGTACGCCCCCAATTTAGCGCTCGATAGTGCCGGAGGAGACAGGTGATGTTGCCGAGGCGCCCACTTCCAGTGTGAAGAAAATTGTAGGATGGGATAAGGAACTAATGAACCCCAATTTGAATGTAGACAGACGATCACAGCTCTACTCCGAATCAAGGGGGATGTGCTTTCAGATGCTCCACACAAAACGAAGGTCATATGCTGCAAAATTAGCTCTGTACAGATAGAGCCAACTAAACGTCTGTAGCCACCTTTGGGATGTATCTTATTTTTGTTGTGGGTGTGGTGCGCTTATACAAGGAATTGTGTTGTAGACATTGGCATGTTTATTAAGGACATCGTACCGACAACGCTAGTGGTGTGTTAATGTTGCGAAAATGCTATTTGGTGTGCTGTGTCAGTGTTGTGCTTTTGGCGAGTGATTTACTTCTGCGGTATGTTGTGTGCTGGTTCCAGAATCGACACAGAAGATAGTCGATTGGCTGGAAGGTGCGAAGATGAGGATGCTGTGAGCAGTTCTTCATGGAAGAACTCTTGAGAGAGTGGGGCCCTGGTCACATGTGATAGAGAGTTTGAAATAAAAGTACGAACAAAAAAGGCTTGATGAAGGCGACGAGGATGGCGATAAGGATGTTGGGGATTAACCGAAGTATAAAGATGAAGCATTCGGTGAGGTAGGAAGACATGATTCGTGGAGAAGAGAGGAAGAGAACGACAACAAGAATACGTGAACTAACTCCAAGGCTATAAAAGTGCGAGGGAGAGCGAGGCACTTGGGAGAACAAAGAAACGGAGGCTCGGTGGGTCAGGGACGCTTCGGCTGGAAGAGAGCGACGCCGGCTACTGCTCCGCTGAGCTTGGGTTCTATACCTTCGCACCGTGTTCTTCCTGCCATTCCTGAGCCCTTTCTGACGATTCAATGGAGGACGCTACCACCAGCTACGACCCGGGGTGTCTCTAGTGCTTTTGCCGTCCATCCGAGTGGGGCCCCCAACGCCGACAACACCGGCATCACTTCCACGGGCGCTTGGACCGGGAGCCTGTACGACGCACCCAGCGACGCCAGCCGCAGCACCTCGAATGCCATCTCGACGCCACTACTAGAGCCATACAGCGCCGCATCCGCACCGATCCAACAGTAAGTACGAACGCCGACCGCTAACAGTAGAACGCTAGTAGTAGACCCTAGTAGGTGTGTTCCCGGGTCGTGTTTATTGATAGTCTGTGTTTTGTGTTAGTTTTGTTAGTTTTGTGTGCTAGTGTTTGTGTCACGTAGCGTGTATTAATCGTGAGTCTGTGTGGGTACACCTGTCACCTAGTCTTTTCGGTCTGAGTGTTCTCCGGGTTGATCCGTGATACCATGTCGCATCGAGATGGTAAATAAACCTTTTCAAACTATCCCCTCTCGGTACCCAATCATCCCATTTATCGGTGGCGGGAACCTACTGGGAGCATGGGGGATAGTGGCGCAGTGAAAAAAGTGATGCTCCTGTCTTCGCTGAAAAGGTCTATGCAGCGCGGATTAATGCAGGATTCCCTATAAGTGCGCAGCTAGTCATTGGTCCCCACTATTCTCCACCTACAAGTCAAGGTATATAAAACACCGACGCTCACATTTGCCCTTGGAGGGGGGTGGTTTTCTGGCCCTATGGAGCTGGGATCTAGGAGCCCTCACCAGTGAGGCGAGGGCTTCTGTGCGGGGGGCATTGGTGAGCGCGGTGCCCCACAGCCAGACAACGTGTGCATGTGGGAGGCTTGGGTTTATGGGGCGACATCGGAAGGCAAGGCGTTTAATGTATACAAAATGGGGAGGACTATGCCAGCGGAATTTATGAGTAGCGACTGAGTGGTGCCCACCATTTGAGCAGCAAGAATGTCTTTGGAGAAAGATTCAATATCGTGCATCAAGTCAGCAGTGGTGAAGTGGCCATCAATGTTATGAATGACGCTGAGGCATGAGATGGAAGGGGGGCATATGTTTTTATTTTGGTGGGCCTACAGTGAAGCTGAAGATGCGTGAGGGAAAATAGGAGGTGGGTAGTGAGAGGAGAATTTTCTAAAATATAAGGCTTTGCGCTGGCTTGGCCCGAAGGGTTATCTGTGCGCTGGTCTTGGGGGAGAGATATGCTGCAGAGATGCTGACGGCGAGCAAGTCGTAGAGAGCAGCTTGGGAGTCAGGGTGCCAGGGGAAGTTGGATGCCAACAGTGATGAGCTCGGCGCGGGTTGGGTCGGGTGGCGGAGGCAGACTTGCGGCTGTCACCGATGGTGCTCCAGCCGTTTTCTGAGGTTGGAGTAATGTGGTCGTCTTCTGGAGGCAGCGTGAGGTCCATGTCTTTCAACGAGTCGTCAGCCTGGGACGCAGTGGGCAGAGAGGTGGAGACGGGGGGAACATAGTTCGGTGGACTGTAAAAATACTTGGCGGACATAAAATTTGCACTGGCTGGCACGAGCGAAATCCTAGATCCAGTAGGAGCGGCAGCATAAAAAGCGGCGAGCTGCGACGCGCGTGCCGGACTGCAGATCTTGGCATAAAAGCAAAATGTGATTGGAGTAGGCATGGAGGAATTAGCAGCGGTGACGAACGCAGCCGGCTGCGACGCGTCAATGGCCCCAAAGCTCTTGGCGTGGCTTCCAGCGTGGAGTTTGGTAGCAGTGGACGCTGCGGCGGCGACGAACCCAGCCGGCTGCGCCGCGGCTGTCGACCTCGAGCTCTCAGCGTCGATCGCAACGTTGAATGCGACATGAATGTGCGCGGTGGCATGGGCGGCGCTGAACGCAGCCGGTTGAGACGTGGCTGCCAGCCTGGGAGTTGGCGTCGCTGCATTGACCGTGATCGGTGCAGGCACAGTGGCGTCGAAGTCGGAAGAGGCGGGCGGCGAGGCATCGGTTGTTTTCGGCTGCAGGGGCTTGGTGAGCCGCTGCATTCCAGGGGTGCAGGCGCGCCGCGTTAGGTTTAGCCAGGCGCCGCGTCGCTTCAGAGTTTTGGAGGCGCTTCGAAGGCCAGCTTGGCGTTGGACCGTGATGCCAATGATGTCCACGTGCCTCGGAGTCTGTGAAACGATGGAGAGTAAATACAAAGGCGCGCGAGGCCCTGGACCAGATAAAGGGCAGGTGAAAGCATAGCACGTAATTCAGCCAGCTAACCAGGGCGCTGCCACCTAGAGAAATCTGTATTATACTTACTCTATGTTGTTTAACTTACCGTTGTGAATGCGCCTCCGAATTCGTTGCTAACATGGATAGAGATTAAGGTGTAGCTGCTGTTGTTGGTGGATGCGTGCATGTCGAAGGCACCTGGCAGTGGGATAGCACGCAGAAATACGTTAGAAACGCAAGAGGATCTTATAGAATTCACCAAAACACACGCACACACACACGCGCACACACACACACACACACACACACACACACACACACACACACACACACACACACACACACACACACACACACACACACACACACACACACCTCCTTTCCTATCATTAAAATTCCTTTCTCTCGCCTTCAAAACTTTTTAAAATATGCTATTCGAGAAAAAAGCTCTCTTCAGAAGGCAACTCTTAGTTGCGGCGGAGGTCATTAAGTGTGTAAGATGTGCTTATTACTTTTTTGGCTAATTAAAATTTACTAAGTTCTTATTTAGCGAAGTTTAGCGGCTTTTGTCAATGGCGAGTTTGTAGCCGCAGAGACGACAATGCCAAATCTGATTTTAAAGCGAAGAAAAAGTCATTTTCTAAAGCCCTAGAGCCCACAACAATGTACTGTCGTTTTCCACATGAAACTGAAACTCGGCGCCCAAGCTACTCTGTAAACCTAGTGCAAGTGCTACGTCCTCTGAAGACGCGCTGCAATCACTGCGGCGACCAATTCGAACTGCCTTTGGTTGTTTCCCTGCCGCTCAGTTTGGACCGTGGCCGGCCTTATGTTTTTCTTCATCGCTGGGCGCAAGAAAGAGGCGAGTCATTGTCAAACCTTGCGGCCGCCGGTTTTGAGAGACGTGGTAGGTGCTGCCGGCCTTTTTGGTTCTTTCTTGTTCTTTACATTTCTTTTTGCTAACTGAATGGGCTGAACCAAACTGAAGAATTGGTTTTTGCCCCATGGCTGACAAGACCAACAAAGGTCACCCATCTTGAAACAAAGAGGCAATTATAAAAATCTAAAAAAACCAGTTATTTGGCAGTTCATGCGTCAAAGTTAATGGTGATAAGCACTCTGAGGAAATCACCAAAACCTCAACGAATTCAACTTGCGAGGTAACTTGATTGCAATAAAGAAGCACAAGATAGTCATCTACAAAACAAAATTGTTTTTTTTCACATTTGTGCCCTCAAAACAACTCTTCACTAATTTGTCTAGTTTAGCCAAATACAAGTCTCTTAATACCAGGGCAATTACAGAACCAATGTGGATTCCTTGCTTTTGGAGTAAAATATTATCATCTCATGTTGAAAAAGTTGATTTTAGATAAGCTGCTAAAAGATGCAGGAAACCTTCTACTGGAACGCCACTGTCATTTTGAAGACACTGGACCAAATTTGTCAGAGCATTCGTTGATGCGTTTCAGTAGGTCGCCATGAGGAATGAAATAATGTCTTTTACGTCGACTGAAAATCCTAAAATCGTTCTATTGTGCAGTAGGTTTAAAAAGTCAACTACTTGACCAGCATGCTTGACTAAATATTGGCTAACACAATGGAGGTAGCCGTTATGCCCCACTTGCATCGCATTTCACACGATATGAAAAAAGTTGAAAAACGAGTTGGCGTTGACGTCGTCTTCAGCTCCTGAGAGACTTTCCCAGCGTTGGAAAAGGGTCAATGAACGACAGAAAAAGACCAGTAAATTCAAAATTAGGTACCAACAGAGTTTCGTGCAGTGCACAGATTCAGTTCTCGATTCTATTCCTTTGTCTTGTAATGAGAAATATACTTGTAAGACAGGACGTTGCCCACATGAAAGACAAAAAGAGCATGAATAAAACGTTGGTGTTCAAAAGTGCTGCCACATTGGTATTCATTGTCGGGGCTGTGAAGCTGTGGAAACAGCAAAACGTTCATTTGGGCGAGTTGGTAGATATTCATGATTAGAACAGCGCGAACTACAAGGGACAAGAAAAGAAGAGAAACGGGAAACAGGCTGGAAACAGCCCTGGAAACAGGCTGGAAACAGGCTGTTTGCCTCACTTTGAAGAAACTAGTAATAGCAAGCAACAGAAACAAGATGTCCCGTGAGATCATTGAAGCAGTGAATATACTATCGGTGAAGAACAACTGCATAATGAATGCTTCTGTTTGACTATCAGAAAAAGAACTTGCCTATCTGACACGAATTCGAGGCATTAGCAGTGCAACCCTCCCACCATGTGTACTGTTTTAAAGCACTTTCATCACCTTTGAGCAAATCCTATAGATGGTCTGTATGTATATCTTGGTCTTAATCTTTTTGCCGCGTTTCTTGCGAACTTTTAACTCGTTATACTTTTTATACTTTTTATCGTTTTTAGCTATCAAGACCATGCTTATATCACCGCTTGTTTATCGCTTGTTCCTTGCTGGCCATCAATCTTCACATTCCTTTATTTTTTCCCTTGATACGATATAGTAAAGAGCTGTGTTGTTGCTTGCTTGTTAACACCGCCACTTCATTTAGATCCTGAGTCATTGTCCTATAAAAGAATTGTTTTGCTCTGCTTCTGCGTCATTGCCTCTTACATGAGACGGTATAAATACGTTGCAATATTTTTTTTCCCGAAATAAATTTGAAAGTTCAGCGCTTCTGTCCGTGTCGTCCTCCTTGCTTCTTGTCCGTTGTTCCTTCTTGCGCTGGCTTCTCTTAGATCATGGAATACCAAGTAGCCCAAGTTTTCCTGAGACCAAACGACTTTCATAAACGCCTCGATATTTGCAACTGGTTGATCATTCAATGCGGCGAAGATCCTAGATTTCTCAACAAAGTGCTTTGTACCGACGAGGCCCACTTTTTCAGGGATTCAAAAGTCAGTTTGCACAACAGACATTATTGGTTCAACAACAACCCCCACTCCCATCGTGAGCATAAGCACCAAGCAAGGTGGTCAGCGAACATTTGGTGTGACATCTGTAACGTGTGCATTGTTGGTAATAATTACTTCAGAGATGGAAACCTTGTCTCAAAGAAGTACACAGACTAAACAAGAAAGTTGGGCTAGTTGGTACTGGGACGCTGGCTGCTTTATGTTAGCTAGCGTGAATAAAACAGCAGACAAACAGACGGAACACACGCTAGACATGCATGATGTCACCAGTTGATGTCCAGCGTATGTCCCGTCTGTTTCTCTGTCTCTGTCTGCTGTTTTACTCACGCTAGCTTACATGTCGCAGGAACTACACAGAAAGCGTTTTAAAGGGCGTCGTCTAAGAGTTTGTTTCAGAGTTGCCGCTGTCTGTGCTGAAAACAACTGTTGTCCAAGCATGACGGATTTTGCCGCATTTTTCTTCACTGGCGAGGCAATTCATCGACAAGTTCTTTCCAAAACAATAGAGTGGGCATTGCGGGAACTACATCCTGGCCTCCCAGGTCACCCGATTTGTCCCTATTAGAATTCTTCCTCTGTGGAACGGTTAAAAGTGAAGTTCTCAAGACGGAACCACCCAACGCCGATGATATAAAGTAATGTGTAAGAATGACGCTAGTAAACATGCTCAGACATATGCTTTTATCTGCTATGAACGCCAAGAAACAGCGTCTTCATCTGTGCATCCCAATGGACGGAAATCAATTTGAGCACATCACGGAGAAATTGTATCTTGTCGTCAGAAATGCCACATCTTTCGTGGAGTGCTCGAAGAGGGCAGCAACAAACTGAAACTTTGAAATATACTATTTTAGTTCATTGATGTTAGCTATGTGACTTAAAACCGCTAAAGATCAGTCGTTGTGCTATTATTCTTAGGCTACCACTTCCTAAAAAGCCTGTACAAAGCAACGTCGCGCTACAACGCATTTATTTTGGTTGTTAAACGGATGCCAGTTTAAAAAAAAAGCTCTTCAGAGTTGCATGTCATGATGCCGGCAGCGCTAAGCAAAACTCTTATGAGAGAAAAACTTTTATTTAGTCTTTGAAGTTTAATCAGTTGGTTCGCCCAAATCTGAGACTTCAGCGTGGAAGGCTGCTCTCCAGGCTTGGCCCATCAGCTGTCGCTGACGGGGAAGACCTGTTTGGGCCAACCTCTCCTCCCGTTCTGCATGGCTTATTTCTGCATCTTAATACCCTTCCAGGTGTTCGCCGCAGTTACAAAAGCGACAAGTGCACAGCGTGTGGAGAGGTCTTCGATCTGCTACACTGCCGCAGAAGCATGGTTTATTCTTTCAACGAACCTAGCGTGATAAAAAATTAGCAGCGGCTTAAATCGGCTACGCCAAGATATACGTGCCGTGAGCTACGCTGAGCCGCTGAGCATCAATTGCCTCTGAGAAGCAATTTCGCTCACCTTCTCCATGGCTATACCACACTGGCAAACGGCCCGCTGTATGTATACCCCCACTGATACCTCTCCTTATGCGCACAAAATGAGAGGCGCTATCAAGCGGTGCCAACGCAGCGTCAGGCTTGGCTACTGCGTAACGAGGCGCATGGCTGGGCACGCGCTGGCGCCGGTGCGTCTGCCGCGGCTATGACGGCACTCCTCTGGAATGCGCGGGCTTGCGAGGGGCTCGCGGCAGCGGCTCCGGCGCGCCAGCTTTGCGCGTGTGACGTCACTGCTCCTCGCGCATGCGCCGCACGGCTCTCCAGGAGCCACGCGAAACTGCTCAACCTCGGCCTGTGTAGCTCACGCCAAAGAAAGAAAAGGAAATAAATGGCAGTGGCTATGATCGGCCATGCCAGGATATACGTAGCGAGAGGTACGTTTCCCTGGCTGAGCTTGTTTCTCGGAAACTCGAATGGTGTGATCAGTCACACGGCGGGCCTTCACATCCTCTTCTGTTGGTTCCCGTTGACTGACGCCTGCCATAGTCTCCATTTCGGCAGCTATGCGCCGTGTATTACGCTCGGCGGTCTGGCATCTCCGTATGGCAAGTCGTTCGTCTCACTATTCGGGCGCCTCCACTGCTCTCTTTGCCTTCTGACGCTCATTCTCTCTTTGTTGAGTAGCCAACTGCCAGGCGACAACCTTAGGATCGCAAAAGTTAATATTCTGTTCTCTATACCGCCGTTTAGCAGCAGCTCAACTCTCCTCCTCTGCATACATGTCAAACGTTGTAATACATACGCCCATTACATCTCCAGAGCCGCCGCAGCGGCTGAGTAGTTACGGCGCTCGGCTGCTGGCCCGAAAGACGCGGGTTCGATCCCGGCCGCGGCGGTCAAATTTCGATGGAGGCGAAATTCCAGAGGCCCGTGTACTGTGCGATGCCAGTGCACGTTAAAGAACCCCAGGTGGTCGCAATTTCCGGAGCCCTTCACTACGGCGTCTCTCATAGCCTGAGTCGTTTTGGGACGTTAAAACCCCAATAAACCAATAAACTAAAGCATTGCATCTCCGCCTTTTATACGAATCTCCCAAGGTGGTCTAAATTTGTAATAAGGATGTAATTACTCATTGCCACGCACCCAAGTGCTGCCATATGGCTACAAGAGGAAGCTATACAGCTTTCTCAGAAACTTCTTAGTTATAGAAAAGTTAGTCCTACTCTACTCTACTTGCCCGATGCACCACAGCTTTCGCTATCTAACCAGATTCAGCAGTAGTTAAACCGCAGCAATTTTTTTCTCTCTAATGGCCTATTTTCAAGAATTTATGAAACTTTTTGTCTGAAACACCCAGTATATGGTACAGCAACGTATGCTAAATTTCGGCGGTAGAGTATTCGGATCTTACCAGCGCCATGCGGTTGTTTTTCCGTATTAATTGTAATCAGTTATCTTCGAGATATGAAATAAGTACACTGTTAATTTCTCATTGATTATCACCGCCGAAAAAAAAACAATAACGGAGTTAGTATACGCCTTTTTTTTTCTTGGTTGCGCTGCTTGTTCTTTTCCTTTTTTTGTATAATTCAGGAATGCCCGACACTAAATTTTGCTATCAGAAATAGGCTGCTTGAGTTATGAATAAGGCTTATTCTGCAAAACAATACCTGCGTCAGCGAACATCAGAAACCAGCTGAATAAAGTTAACTAGTAGGATCATGACCAATTTCTGATATTTCACTATCACTGTTGGGCAAGTGGTTGCAATTAGAAGCCTGTAGCCGGTTGTCAATACGAGCTAAGCAAGTTTTCAGAATTTCAAAAACGCGATTACCCTAGTCTCTGTGGCCATACAGATTTTGGCTACATCGTGCTAAATGCATAAACAACTCAAGTATAGAGACAGCTGAAGAAGCCGCCATTGCTCTGGCAATATCGCACGGCAACACAACAGGACAAAACCTCACTATAATAACGGACTCCAAGCAAGCGTGCTGAAACTCCACTAGAGGCAGGATCGACAGCATCGCCAATCATATTCTGCACACGACGAGAAGGCACATGAACACTAAACATGGACAGTATGGCTTCTGGGACACAGAGGGGATGAGGGGCAACGCGGCAGCAGACGAGCTAATTCCAGGGTACGTCAACCGAGCAGACTCAACACTTTGCACCACGGGCACCTTTGACCCTGTTACCCCCACGTACTCAGCGGAAACGCTACCCAGCCCCACACAAAAGGCTGTGGAAAGAGGAGGCGGTAGACTGGCGCAGACTACAAAACGGTACCTACCCGCACCTGTACAGACTACACAAGATTTTCCGTACACAGTATGTAGACGAATGTCCGTGGTGCCAGGGAAAACATACACTAAATTATGTAACATGCACCTGACCTAAGCCACACTTAGAGCCTAGAATGGACCACCCGTGTGTGACGCAGTGCGAGCACTTACCGGCCAGCCAGGACGAGTAAGCGCAACGATTTCTCGTACGCTGAGCTACAATGGCAGCTGTCAAGTGCAGCATACTGGACCAAGGATTGACCACGGCGCCCAGTGACCCGTAAGGGTCAAGACAACATTAAATTCGTCCCAAATAAAGTTTTTTCCATCCATGCGCTTTCGAAAAGGATGCAGGCAAAGCAAACACCCTTCAGTTGCTATCGAAGGTCGAAATAGCCCAATTTTGCTGACGCACAGCGCCTACGGTAATCGCGTTTTCGAAATCCTAAAACTGGTGAGGCTATTACTAACGACCGGCAAGAAATCACTAATTGCAGCCACTTGCGTATCAGCCGCGGTGGCTGAGTGGTTAGGGCGCTCGGCTACTGATCAGGAGTACTTGGGTTCGAACCCGGCCGCGGCGGCCAGGTTTCGATGGAGGCAAAACGCAAAGGTGCCCGTGTGCTGTGCGATGCGATCTCAGTGCACGTTGAAGATCCCAGATGGTTGCAATTCTTCAGGAGCTCTTCAATATGGCGCCGCTTTCTTCCGTCCTTTATTCCTTCTCTTACAGCGCGGTTCAGATGTCTGCCGAGGAGTGAGACAGCTACTGTGCCATTGCCTTTCCCCAACAACCAAATTTCAATTTCGGTGAGTGCTTTTCAAGCAGATTAGTGGCCGATTAACGCCTCCTCACTCCTCTCCCATCTCACTAGAGAGCATACCAACCCTGCTTGAGTCCTTCGCTGCTCGCTTTGAGGCAAACGTTCAGGGCGCTATAAGTCACATCAAACAGTAATGCGCAACCCTCAAAGACGGGGTAATCCGCATAACTGAAGATAATGCTATTCTTAACAACCGATTCGACGGAGTAAACGAAGGTTTCTCTGACCACTATAACAATCTTGAATCCCGGCTCAGCACTTACGAAACCAGCCTCTCAAAACCCGACCCCACCTCAAACAGACGCAAGAAACCCAAAGCTCCCGAACGACCGGACAGTCCTATCCCTGCTATAGCTCAGGCGCCCCCCCCCCCAACCCCCACCCCACGCCCTCGTACAGCTTGGGCTTGTTATTTAGTCCCATGGCGCGCACGGAGAAGTAATAAAGACACTCCAAACACACGGTCAACCGACCACCCGACTGATTCGCCGCATAGCGAACCACCGGGATCGCGTCCGCGACACACGACTCGCTTCACCCAGGCTTACGTCATAAGCCGCACCACATTTGCCCTTCTCTACCTACCCCTCAAACAGAAGAAGAGAGGCCGGGTAAATGCGCTCCTACGAAGTTGCACGAAAACGGCTCTACGTCTTCCCCCAGCACATCAAATGAGCTTCAAACTCGCTGGCCACAACACCTTTGAGGAACTCACAGAAGCTACCTTTACGACACAGATATTCCGTCTATTCAATTCAGAGGCTGGCCGCACTTTGTTATCCTAATTAAACCTCACCCCAACTACACACCCTACCGAGGGGGTCCCCCTTTCTCCTATCGTCCGCTCTAACCTCAAAATACCTCCCGTCGCCAAGAACATGAGCCCTGAGCGGGACATTTAGCGCAGAGTAGCAAGGGCTCGGGTCCTCCTCCAACAATATGGCGATAACCATGAGGTGGTCTACGTAGACGCAGCGGAGTACACGTCAGGCTCCCGTATGGCCCTTGCGGCAGCCGACAATCAAGCAAAGCTTCTGACCTCCAGCTCAATCATCACCACTTCTATCACAGAGGCAGAAGAGGAAGCCAACGCGCTTGATCTCATTTCTATATCTGCTACAAAAATTATCTCTGACTAAATCTGCCGTTCTCAACTATGCCAATGACTACATATCCCGCACTGCTGCTCGTTTACAACGCTTCTGGCAGCCCTGCGCTCTATAACCCTCATCTGGACGCTAGCACATGCCGGCCTCCCTGGCAACGAGGAGGCTCATTCCTTAGCCCAAGGTCTCACATTCCGGGTGGGAGTCGAGCCCCTTCTACGGGCCGAGGAGCGCCTCCTCTCCTTCCGTGATATTCTCTCGTACAACCGGGAACAACGAACGAAATACGCACCGCCAGCCCCATCGCTCACCATAGCGCAGGCAGCCCACTGGCGACAGCTACAACCTCGGACTGCACCATACCCCATACTACTACATGCCCGATACCCAGACGAATTCCCCTCGTCATGCAAACTTTGCGGAAAACCAGGAGACTTTCTACCCGCCCTGCTAACATGCCCCACCTTTCCTCATCCCCCATCACCGACGGTGGTGGAGTCTTACGGGGGAGACTCTTATGACCGAAACTTTTCCTCAAGACCAGCGCCGGCTCATCTCCAGCGCTCTGAGCAGGATTGCTCTCCAAGGGCTATCCTTCGCTTTGTAGGGCTGCCTCCTCAAAGTGAGGGAGCATCCAAGTGCCAAGTAGGGGGCTCCGCCCCCACAATTTACATCTTTGGCAATAAAGGTTTCCACCCCCACCACCAAAATTATTCCAGAG
Source organism: Amblyomma americanum (assembly GCF_052857255.1). Taxonomy (NCBI): domain Eukaryota; kingdom Metazoa; phylum Arthropoda; class Arachnida; order Ixodida; family Ixodidae; genus Amblyomma; species Amblyomma americanum. Next base: position 53,304,081 of record NC_135500.1, read on the forward strand.
CCCTCCACAACAACATCTCGTTCTCTCTTCTTTCACTCTCACCGTCATTCCTACCCTTACGGCGGTGTTCAGGTGTCCACCGAGGTATGTGAGATAGTTCCTGGGTCATTTCCTTTCCTCAAAGCAATTTTAATCTTTCACTTGTTTAGCTGTGATAATAAAAAGATGATCAAAATAAGTCATCAGGGTAAGTAACTACCATTAGTCCCCAGTTTTCTCCCGTCCCCCGACACTGGTATAAATTCTGCCACTGAAGCCGCCCTAATAAATCTAAAAGCGTATTCTTAAAATTTAGTGACAGTCTGTCCTTGAACACCTGGTGTGTACAAGTATATATATATATATATATATATATATATATATATATATATATATATATATATATATATATATATATATATATTGAAAGATAAACGTATTTGGTTGCTAAAGGCAAAATGCAAAGTTGAAAACGTTTTATTTAGCCATAGACTTATTTTGAGTCGACGTTTCGGACAGAGCCTGTCCTTTCTCAAGACTCTGTCAAGAAAGGACAGGCTCTGTCCGAAACGTCGACTCAAAATAAATCTATGGCTAAATGGAACGTTTTCCACTTTGCATATATATATATAGATATATATATATATATATATATATATATATATATATATATATATATATATATATATATATATATATATATATAGTTGCGAAAACTTGAGGTACTTGAATGATTAAAATATTATACATCGAAGTATACACTTCATTTAAAGAAATATTTTTATTTTACTCCACGTTTCGATCGGAGGACCGATCTTTTTCAAGAGTGGCCATACAGTGCATGGGCGCCTGTTCTTATAGCATGGGACTTGACACACAGAAGGTTGAAAAGAAAAATAAATAAAGAAAAGTAAAGAAAAAAAAGGGGGAGGGGGCGGCCGGGAGAACGGAACACAACAGACACCTATGGCATATTAGGGAAGCCAAGGTGGCGCGTCGCGTACCCGTGAACTCACTGCACACACACACACACACACACACGCACACACGCACGCACACACACACACACACACACACACACACACACACACACACACACACACACACACACACACACACACACACACACACACACACACACACACACACACACACACACACACACACACACACACACACACACACACACACACACGAGACGAAAGAGGGAGGCCGGGCTGGGTGCGCACGCGGTTACTGCGACAAGAAAAAAGAAAAAAGAAAAATAGAGAGAGAAGCAAAAGCAGAGAAAAAGGGGAAAGCAAAGAGAGAGAGAGTAAACTTTATTGTTCCAATTGAGAGGTTTCATTGGTTCGCTTCGTTTTCAAGAGTATCTTTAGTGCTTTCTTATTGATTCTTCCTGCCATGTAGCATCTGCACGCTTCCTGGGAGTCAGTTAAGATTGTGAGAGATTGGTTGGTGCAATAGCCCTCGGCTGCCGCTAGGGCTACGGATATCTCCTCTGCCTCAGCTATCGTTCCATCTCTCGTGGATGCACCGCTGATGAGGTCACCTTCCTTCGTTGTTACAACCGAAACTGTTTTCTTGATGCTTTGGCTGCGACCCCATGGATACAGTGTGGCGTCAGTGTACACTACTCGATCTTGTGTGGCTATCTTCGTTTCTACATATTTAGCCCTTCCTGTTGTCGAGTTCCTTAGCCTTTGTATTTGCGACTTGAATTGTGCCTTACTAAGCACATGAAAAGTGTTGTGCAGCCCCAGTTCTGCCAGCTTGTCGTTTGACGTGTTTCTTGGTAAGTTCAGAGCGGTTTTGTAGGCTGCTTTGATTAGAACCTCCGTCTGATTTTCCTCGCTTTTGAGCATGTTGTGGTATGGTAGTGAGTAGATTAATCTGCTGATGACTAGGCTGTTCACTAGTTTCAGCGTGTCACACTCCTTCATGCCGTATCTTCTGGATGATACTCTGGTTATCATGCGGCAAACTTGTTCCGTTGATTTTTTAAGGAGGTTTATCGTGTGGTTGCATTTGTCGTTGCTCTGTAGCCACATGCCTAAAATTCGAATAGTCTCCTTTTCCGGGATGGTGTTGTCCTCGAGCTTTATTACTAGTCTTGCATCCGTTGGTTTCTTTCCTATCCTAAGGATTTCCGATTTTTCGGTTGAGCAGGTTAAACCCCTCGTTTTGGTGTATTGCTCAATGCAGGTTGCTGCCTCTTGCAGTTGGTGTTCCGTCTGCCCCAGTGATCCTGGTTCGACCATATAGATATATCGTCCGCATATATGGCGTGTCCTATGCCCGGGATGTTTTCAAGTTTCCTTGCCAGACCGATCATGCTTAGGTTAAAAAGGATTGGCGATATAACCGATCCCGGCGGTGTGCCTTTATTTGGTGTGTCTATGGTACCGCTTCCTATATCTCCTAATCCTACTGTGGCCGTTCTTTCTGTCAGGAAAGATCTTACATAGTCGTGGATTCTCCTTCCGCAGTTGGTATTGTTGATGCCTTCCATTATAGCCGCGTGGCTAACTTTGTCGAAGGCCCCTTGGATGTCAATTGCCATAATTATGTTTTCTCCTTGCTGCGGGGAATTGGCAATTACCTCATGTTTGAGTTGTAGCAGGATGTCTTGCGTTGCCAGGTTTGCCCTGAACCCAAACATGCTATGGGGATACAACTCATTGTCCTCTAGGTAGTTTTGAATTCTTTTGGTTATAATTCTTTCATAGAGCTTGCCGAGGCAAGATGTGAGTGAAATGGGCCTCAGGTTTTCTATGTGTAGTTTCTTTCCGGGTTTGGGGATCATTACAACCATAGAGTGCTTCCATTCCTTGGGCACCAGTCCTGCCTCCCATTGTTTGTTTAGGTAGGTAGTGAGCTGTTCGACTGCCTCGTCACCCAGGTTGCGGATTAGGGAATTCCTAATTTTCTCTTCTCCAGCTGCTGTGTTTCTTTTGACGGACCTAATTGCAGCGTAGACCTCATCTCTGGAGATCGGTTTGTCTAGCTCCGGGTTTTCTCTGCCTTTGTACTTTTTTTGATAGGCCGTGGGTTTGTCCTGGCCGTAGCATTTGATGCTGACTGCTTTAAGTAGCTCCTCATCGGTTCCTTCATGGTGGTGAACAAGGCGGTGGATGGACTTGTTGCATTCCGTCTTTGTTTTGGTAGGATCCATTAGTCTCTTTAAAATCCTTCATGTTTTAGTTGTGCTCAGCGTGCCGTTAAGTGAGTTGCTGAACTGTTCCCAGTTTTGCCTTGCTAACTGCATCGCGTATTCCTCCGCCGTTGCCGTAATTTCGGCGATTCTTTTCTTTAACTTTCCGTTCCACTTTTGCTTTTTCCATCTTTTCACGAGGCCTCGTCTTGCCTCCCACATCCTGATTAGTCTCGAGTCTATCTCTGGTGTAATCTCAGTTCTATCTATTTCCTTTGTATACAGCTCTTGTGCTTGACTTAGCTGCTGGGTCCACTCCTCGACTGAGGAGATCTCCCCTTTTATCTGTTTACATTTCCTGCGGAAGTTATCCCAATCCGTAATTTTGGCCGCACCTATTTTTTTTTTACATATTTGGTCTCTATCGCGGTTCTGATTATGTAGTGGTCGCTTCCTAGGTTCTCTAATAGATTTGTCCACTCTGCCTGTGCTCCTTTTACGAAGGTTAGGTCTAGGCATGTACAGTATTGTGCGTTTTTATCGCTGACACTTTCAAATATTTCCCCGCCTCACCCGCTGGCTCGTTTGCGGTGAAACTGCACACAGAGCTTGCGTATTATGGTAACTTTTGTACCGTAGCAAGATTGACAATGGTACTTACTTAGTTCAGGCGCACATGATGCGAAAACGTAAGCGTCTACAAGAGATCGGCGAGCCAAAACCCGCAGACGACGCTTTTTCGCTGAAGACCGGCGGTTTCGCCATCTGTTTTCGGCAGCGGAAAGCGTCCTAATTAGGCCGCCGAGGCGAGCGTTGCAAGGAGCGCGGGCCCTTTGAATATGCCGATCGGCATTTGCGTCTGCTTCAACTGAAGGGCTTACAACATTTTCGGCTAATTGAGCGGAAAAATATCAAAACAACTGCTTTAAAGAGGCGAGCCCGCGCTCCTTGCAACGCTCGCCTCGGCGGCCTGGTCGTAACGTTTTCCGCTGCCGAAAACAGATGGCGCCACTGCCGGTTCTCAGCGAAAAAGCGTCGTCTGCGGGTTTTGGCTCGCCGATCTCTCGTAGACGCTTACGTTTTCGCATCATGTGCGCCTGAACTAAGTAAGTACCATTGTCAAACTTGCTACGACACAAAAGTTACCATAATACGCAAGCTCTGTGTGCAGTTTCACCGCAAACGAGCCAGCGGTTGAGGCGGGGAAATTTTTGAAAGTGTCAGCCATAAAAACGCACAATACTGTATCTACGCTGACGCTAAAAGCAAAAAAGAAACGTGGTGGGGCTTAACAAAAGAAGGGATGCGTTTGCCAATTGTGGGTTTCGGCATGCCTCTGGCCGCGTATGTGCGGCCCCGTGCGACTCCGAAAGATGGCCCGGACGAGGCGGAACAGGTTGAGACCGCCCAAAGTGGCTCCACATGGTGATACGCGAGCCGCTAAAACCAGATGAGCTTCCCATAGGAGGACCAGATGGAAAGGCTTGTTGACAGGAATGCGAAAAAACAAGAGATATAGCACAGAGAAATTTCAAAATATATATATATATATATATATATATATATATATATAATGACAAAAAAAGAAGAAAGAGAAGGGGACATATGGCCCTCGCGGGACCACAGGATGAGTTAAACGGCAGATGGAAACAAGCCGAAACTGACATGCAACAGGGGTATGACCTCAGACGACTCAGTCAGTGGTGGTACTTTGTCCATTAGGGTTGAAATTTTCTTTGGTTTCTGCCATCGAAAGAGACGATAGGGTGTTATGGTTTTCATTGATGCCCTTTAGCACTGTGTTAAATTTGAAAAAAAAGTATGATACGCGTTGTTCGCGCTCCCGGGTGTTTTTAAAGCTACTCTGCAATATCGTTACTCTAAGTTTATCAAACTCGTGGCCTTTTTCGCGGAGGTGTCTCGAAAGTGGGAGGCCAGGGAGAGATTTAGTATGTGAGCGGTGGTTATTAAATCTTAATCGGAAGGAATTGTCTGTTTGGCCAGTGTATTGCATCTGACATTCGCCACACTCGAGTATGTAAACAACGTTACTGGAATCGCAGTTTAAGTCCTCTCGGATAACATGTTTGAAATCTGAATGGGTACTTTTAGTCAGTGCTGCGGTTTGCATGTGTTTGCAAACTTGGCATCTGCTCTTTCCGCAAGGTGTGCAACCCACCGGCCTCGGTTTATTAACCGTTGAGTGCACAAGGTGATTTTGTAATTTTTTTGGCCTTCTGTATGTTACCTGGGGGACCAATGGAAATATTTTTGAGAGCCGCTCACTTTGTTCTATGATATTGAAGTGTTTTTGAAGGATTTTTTTAATATCCGGTAGGTTGTCTGTGAATGTCAGTACTAGATTAGAGCGATGCGGTGTTGGCGGGGATTCCGCAGGGATGTGATTACGGTTAGTAAATTCCGCCCTTTTAATGGCATTATCAATTATTGAAGGCGGGTAGCCCTGCTTCTTTAGAATTTCGCCCATGTGTTTAGCATTATTTTTAAAATCTTCTGATCGAGAGCAAATGCGTTTGCATCGGATAGCCTGTGAGTACGGAATTGAAGTTTTGCCATGGCATGGGTGGCAACTGTTGAAATGAAGATATTGTTGTCTGTCTGTGGGTTTTTTATAAACGCTAGTGATTAATGCACCCCTGTCCACACGAACAAGCACGTCAAGGAAGTTAATGCTATTAGTTGAGTACGCGTGTGAGAAAGAGATATTTGGATGTATGTTGCTGAATGAGGTGATAAACGGAATTTGTTTTTCCTCTGTTTCTGCCAAATTATGAATATGTCATCAAGACAACGTTTCTAAAAAGCCGGTTTTGTTGAATATGAGGAAAGGAAGTCTGATTCAATTTTGTTCATAAATATGTTGGCGTAATTTGGTGCCATTTTTGTGCCCATAGCCGTACCACTCGTTTGAAGATAATATGAGTTATTGAATTCGATAGTGTTAAGTTTAAGGACCAAACTTGCAAGCGTCTGGATGGCACTTGGACTGGGACAGTCTAGGATGCTGTGTTCTTTATAGGCTCCGACCATGGCCTGTATTCCGACGTCATGGGGGATGTTAGTGTAGAGTGACACCACGTCCAGGGTAACTAGGAAAGCGCCATGAGGGAAGGTGACATCGGATAATTCTCTCAGGAAGTGGTTAGTATCTCGTATGTCAGATGGATGTTTCGGAAATATATGTTTGATGAGGGAATCGATGTAATCAGAGATCGGTTCTGTCAGTGTGCCGACACCAGAACCAGTCGGTCGCTCGGATGGTCATATTTGTGTAATTTCGGAAGCATGTAAAAGCGCCCCGTGGAGGCATTTTTTGACGTCAGCGCCTTACATATTCGCCATAGTAATTCACCTTCATCGGTTAGCTTATTCAGAGTTCTTGCTGTGATTCCCTGGTGTTCAGAGGTGGGGTCTGATGATAGTTTCTTATAGAATTTTGAGTAGTTGAGTTGGCGGTTGGCCTCCTGAATATAATCATCTTTGTCCAAATTAACTATACCTCAACCCTTGTCGGCGGGCTTAATGACGATGTCGGTTCGTTTCCTGAGTGAGTCTAAAGCGTTACGTTGTTTTTTTGTGAGGTTGGGTGGGCCAGATTTTCGTGTCCCGAAGGCCTGCAATATGTCCTTCTGTACCGCTTTAATATATAGATCTAGATATTTATCTCTGCCAGTTTTGGGTGTCCACTGTTCCTGAGATTTCGGGCACCAAGCATTATTTTGGCTTATTTTGTCGAAAAATGTTCCCGTAGTCTAAGTGTCCGGGCAAAGTCATCCAGATCCTTGAGTAATTGGTATTCATTATACTGCCCATTATTCGGGCAGAATTTTAGGCCGTGTGATTTAACGGACTTTTCGTCGGGAGTGAGTTGCGAGCTTGATAGGTTGATTATATTTTCCGGAAGGTGTGGCTCCCCAGGTGTTCGGACTAATGTGGTTGTATGTTCGTTTATCGTTTCGTTGTTATTGTCGGGTCGGGATATGTGCGTTGCCAGTTGCAATACCATTGTGCACTCCATACCTGACTCAACAACAATGCCATCACGAGAGAATTTTTTAAGTTTCTTTGTCCAAATCTGCTTAATTTTGCTCAACTGAAAGACCTCAAGCTCATTTGTCTCGGATGCTGAAAGTACCATGCTGTGACGCGCCCGCCTCTCCTCGAGCACTTTAGACAGATGTTAGATCTGTCTAAAGTGCTCAATCGTTATTTTCAGGAGGTTTAAAGAAGCCTTAATTAGTTGTTTGCTCCATGCTTCTCGATGGGATTCTGAAAGGTTATTCATGGATGGCGATAGGGATACGAGAAGTCCCTTCGGTACAGTTTCTGATTTAAGATATATTTGAAGAGATTTTATGTGGAGCTCGTGCCTGATTAGCTTGTCAGTAATACTTCTTAATTTTAAAAAATTCCTAGAGCGAGTGACATTAGCAGAAGGAGAAATGGTGGACGCGTGAGCCTGGTCAGCCTGTCAGTTTTGCTTTAACTTCAGCCGTTGGGCTGAGCCACAGCGTCGTCTGAGGTCATACCTTTGTTTCGGCGTGGCGACCTCGTGGCCGAAGTTCTGCACGGTTACGGAAGCTTGTTGGGAGCCCAGAGTTGGTTCTGTTGCTGTTGATATGGGAATCCTCCGTGATTCTGGGCTTGTCGGAGTGGCAACCGGTGACGTATCGCCCACCACAGCAGGTGTCGGGTGGTTTGGTGCTGAGTATGGGTTCCTGGTGGTAGTGTCTGGTGCCCGAACTCTTGATGGTTCGGTGGAGCTTGCAGACATGGTGCAGTGCGGTGCTCTGTGTGATGGCGTGGGTAGAAGTGCTTGGTAAGTGGTCGTATTTTCCTTCGTGCGTCCGGCGTCACTTAAAATTCTTGACGTGTTTTTCGGGTGACACTTCTGACGGCGGCCCTGCAACCCAGCTATCCGTTTATTTTTAATTATCTGTTCAGCTTCCCCAATGGTCAGGAAATCCGCTGTTGTGGGTGCCCCGGATTCTTCATTGGTTTTGCTTGTGACCTCAAAATAGCTGGCAGCTATTCGGGTGCTGTGCTCTATGGTGGGTCGATGAATCTTCTCTGATGGTAGGTGATCTTGCCATGGGGCCAAGTATTGCCGGCGAGCACTGAGGATAGGTGTCTGTTGTGTTCCGTTCTCCAGGCCACCCCCTCCCGCTTTTTTTCTTTACTTTTCTTTATTTATTTTCTTTTTCAACCTTCTGTGTGTCAAGTCCCATGCTATAAGAACAGGCGCCCATGCACTGTATGGCCACTCTTGAAAAAGATCGGTCCTCCGATCGAAACGTCGAGTAAAATAAAAATGTTTCCCTAAATGAAGCGTATACTTCGATGTATATTATTTTAAGCAGTCAAGTACCTCATGTCTTCGCAACTACTTTTCTTCAATGGCTGCCAATAACGCTTCAAGGAACGTTTTCTGGAAATTTCCCCTCGACGCGCCAACATGGGCCCTGATTGGAGACTCCCAGACGAAACACATATACCACCACTTCGACGCATCTAGCCTGTGTGCCCCAGCCTTCATCTCGCAACTCGGAGCCGAAATCATTGACGTGGGGAACCTCCTGGACTTCGTGCCTCCCAGTGTAAGAGGACTGATTCTTCATTTGGGAACGAACGACATCTACAGAACAAGCATTGAGGCTGCCCTCAGTCGTTACGAAGAAGCACTCAAGATCATCCGCACAGCACGGCCTGATATCGAGGTGATATACGCCACATTAGTTCTGCCGCGGGCCCCTAAACGCAGACATGGTTCCAGAAATTGGCGAATGGTGGACAAATTCAATCAGTGCGCCACCACCAGGTTCAACAGCAGACTTATAGAATTGTGTGCTCAGAACCAAAATGTGTTCTACATCTTTCACTCGCTGGAGGCACTCCCCGCTACCAGGGTCCGAGCTGCTGATGGCGTGCACTTAAGTTTCGGGGGGGTTTCGTTGCTCGCCTGGAATGTCTTCAACATTATCCTCAGTGCTCGCCGGCAATACTTGGCCCCATGGCAAGATCACCTACCATTAGGGAAGATTCACCGACCCACCATAGAGCACAGCACCCGAATAGCTGACAGCTATTTTTAGGTCACAAGCAAAACCAATGAACAAGCCGGGGCACCCACAACAGCGGATTTCCCGACCATTGCGGAAGCTGAACAGATAATTAAAAATAAACGGATAGCTGGGTTGCAGGGCCGCCGTCAGAAGTGTCACCCGAAAAACACGTCAAGAATTTTAAGTGACGCCGGACGCACGAAGGAAAATACGACCACTTACCAAGCACTTCTACCCACGCCATCACACAGAGCACCGCACTGCACCATGTCTGCAAGCTCCACCGAACCATCAAGAGTTCGGGCACCAGACACTACCACCAGGAACCCATACTCAGCACCAAACCACCCGACACCTGCTGTGGTGGGCGATACGTCACCGGTTGCCACTCCGACAAGCCCAGAATCACGGAGGATTCCCATATCAACAGCAACAGAACCAACTCTGGGCTCCCAACAAGCTTCCGTAACCGTGCAGAACTTCGGCCACGAGGTCGCCACGCCGAAACAAAGGTATGACCTCAGACGACGCTGTGGCTCAGCCCAACGGCTGAAGTTAAAGCAAAACTGACAGGCTGACCAGGCTCACGCGTCCACCATTTCTCCTTCTGCTAATGTCACTCGCTCTAGGAATTTTTTAAAATTAAGAAGTATTACTGACAAGCTAATCAGGCACGAGCTCCACATAAAATCTCTTCAAATATATCTTAAATCAGAAACTGTACCGAAGGGACTTCTCGTATCCCTATCGCCATCCATGAATAACCTTTCAGAATCCCATCGAGAAGCATGGAGCAAACAACTAATTAAGGCTTCTTTAAACCTCCTGAAAATAACGATTGAGCACTTTAGACAGATGTTAGCATCAATAATACTCGAGGAGAGGCGGGCGCGTCACAGCATGGTACTTTCAGCATCCGAGACAAATGAGCTTGAGGTCTTTCAGTTGAGCAAAATTAAGCAGATTTGGACAAAGAAACTTAAAAAATTCTCTCGTGATGGCATTGTTGTTGAGTCAGGTATGGAGTGCACAATGGTATTGCAACTGGCAACGCACATATCCCGACCCGACAATAACAACGAAACGATAAACGAACATACAACCACATTAGTCCGAACACCTGGGGAGCCACACCTTCCGGAAAATATAATCAACCTATCAAGCTCGCAACTCACTCCCGACGAAAAGTCCGTTAAATCACACGGCCTAAAATTCTGCCCGAATAATGGGCAGTATAATGAATACCAATTACTCAAGGATCTGGATGACTTTGCCCGGACACTTAGACTACGGGAACATTTTTCGACAAAATAAGCCAAAATAATGCTTGGTGCCCGAAATCTCAGGAACAGTGGACACCCAAAACTGGCAGAGATAAATATCTAGATGTATATATTAAAGCGGTACAGAAGGACATATTGCAGGCCTTCGGGACACGAAAATCTGGCCCACCCAACCTCACAAAAAAACAACGTAACGCTTTAGACTCACTCAGGAAACGAACCGACATCGTCATTAAGCCCGCCGACAAGGGTTGAGGTATAGTTAATTTGGACAAAGATGATTATATTCAGGAGGCCAACCGCCAACTCAACTACTCAAAATTCTATAAGAAACTATCATCAGACCCCACCTCTGAACACCAGAGGATCATAGCAAGAACTCTGCATAAATTAACCGATGAAGGTGAATTACCATGGCGAATAAGTAAGGCGCTGACGTCAAAAAATGCCTCCACGGGGCGCTTTTACATGCTTCCGAAATTACACAAATATGACCATCCGAGCGACCGACTGTTTCTGGTGTCGGCACACTGACAGAACCGATCTCCGATTACGTCGATTCCCTCATCCAAAATATACCTCCGAAACATCCATCTGACATACGAGATACTAACCACTTCCTGAGAGAATTATCTGATGTCACCTTCCCTCATGGCGCTTTCCTAGTTACCGTGGTCGTGGTGTCACTCTACACTAACATACCCCATGACGACGGAAGACAGGCCATGGTCGGAGCCTATAAAGAACACAGAATCTTAGACTCTACCAGTCGAAGTGCCATCGAGACGCTTGCAAGTTTGGTCCTTAAGCTTAACGCTTTCGAATTCAATAAATCATATTATCTTCAAACGAGTGGCACGGCTATGGGCACAAAAATGGCACCAAATTACGCCAACATATTTATGAACAAAATTGAATCAGACTTCCTTTCCTCATATCATACCAAACCGGATATTTACAAACGTGTTCTTGATGACATATTCATAATTTTGGCAGAAACAGTGGAAAAACTAATTCAGTTTATCACGTCATTCAGCAACATACATCCAAATATCTCTTTCTCACACGCGTACTCATCTAATAGCATTAACTTCCTTGATGTGCTTGTTCGTGTTGACAGGGGCTTATTAATCACTAGCGTTTATCAAAAACCCACAGACAGACAACAATATCTTCATTTCAACAGTTGCCACCCATGCCATTGCGAAACTTCAATTCCGTACTCACAGGCTATCCAATTCAAACGCATTTGCTCTCGATCAGAAGATTTTCAAAAAAATGCTAAACACATGGGCGAAATTCTAAAGAAACAGCGCTACCCACCTTCAATCATCGACGATGCCATTAAAAGGGCGGAAGTTACTAACCGTAATCACATCCCTTCTCTTTCTTCTTTTTTGTCATTGTATATATATATATATATTTTTTTTTTTGAAATTTCTCTGTGCTATATCTCTTGTTTTTTCGCATTCCTGTCAACAAGCCTTTCCATCTGGTCCTCCTATGGGAAGCTCATCTGGTTTTAGCGGCTCGCGTGTCACCATGTGGAGCCACTTTTGGCGGTCCAAACCTGTTCCGCCTCGTCCGGGCCATCTTTCAGAGTCGCACGGGTCCTCACATACGCGGCCAGAGGCATGCCGAAACCCACAATTGGCGGACGCATCCTTTCTTTTGTTAAGCCCTCCACGTTTCTTCTTTGCTTTTCCCTTTTTCGCTGCTTTTGTTTCTCTCTCTCTTTTTTCTTTTTTCTTGTCGCAGTAGCCGCGTGCGCACCCAGCCCGGCCTCCCTCTTTCGCCTCGTGTGTGCGTGTGTGTGTGTGTGTGTATGTGTGCGTGTGTGCGTGTGTGTGTGTGTGTGTGTGCAGTGAGTTCACGGGTACGCGACGCGCCACCTTTGCTTCCCTAATATGTCATAGGTGTCTGTTGTGTTCCGTTCTCCGGGCCGCCCCCTCCCCCTTTTTCTTTTCTTTACTTTTCTTTATTTATTTTCTTTTTCAACCTTCTGTGTGTCAAGTCCCATGCTATAAGAAGAGGCGCCCATACACTGTATGGCCACTCTTGAAAAAGATCGGTCCTCCGATCGAAACGTCGAGTAAAATAAAAATGTTTCCTTAAATGAAGCGTATACTTCGATATATATATGTGTGTGTGTGTGTGTGTGTGTGTGTGTGTGTGTGTGTGTGTGTGTGTGTGTGTGTGTGTGTGTGTGTGTGTGTGTGTGTGTGTGTGTGTGTGTGTGTGTGTGTGTGTGTGTGTGTGTGTGTGTGTGTGTGTGTGTGTGTGTGTGTGTGTGTGTGTGTGTGTGTGTGTGTGTGTGTGTGTGTGTGTGTGTGTGTGTGTGTGTGTGTGTGTGTGTGGACGAGGATGGCACAGGTGAACACTCTCAAGTTTCGCTTACTCGCAATAAACGTAAATACCCACGAGAGCAGCAGATTGGACAGCCGTCGCCGTAGCTCAGTTGGTAGAGCGCCGGACGCGATATTCGGAGGTCATGAGTTCGGATCCCCCCGCGGCATGCTTGCTTTATATATATATATATATATATATATATATATATATATATATATATATATATATATATATATATATATATATATATATATATATATATATATATATATATATATTAGGAGACAAACAAATGAAATGAGGGGCTCGTTTGACAAACATATGAAGGAAACCAAGTCACCGAAAACCCAGGTGCATAGGGGAATTTTTTCTATTTTTTTCATTTCTAGTGCCAATCAATTGCCTTTAAAGAAAATTACTTATAAAGCAGCAGAAAAAACAGCCATGTCGCCGGTGGGATTTGAACCCACGACCTCCGAATATCGCGTCCGGTGCTCTTACCAACTGAGCTACGGCGACGGCTGTCCAATCTGCTGCCCTTGTCCATAGCGGTGGTGCTGGTGAACACTCTCAAGGTTCGCTTACACGCAAAACATAAATACCCACGAAAGCAGCAGATTGGACAGCCGTCGCCGTAGCTCAGTTGGTAAGAGCACCGGACGCGATATTCGGAGGTCGTGGGTTCGGATCCCACCGGCGGCATGGTTGTTTTTTCTGCTGCTTTATAATTTTCTTAAAAGGCAATTGATTGGCACTATAAATTTTAAGAAAATTGAAAAAAATTCCCCTATGCACCTGGGTTTTCGGTGACTGTTGGTTTCCTTATATATATATATATATATATATATATATATATATATATATATATATATATATATATATATATATATATATATATATATATAAAGGAAACCAACAGTCACCGAAAACGCAGGTGCATAGGGGAATTTTTTCTATTTTTTTTCATTTCTAGTGCCAATCAATTGCCTTTAAAGAAAATTACTTATAAAGCAGCAGAAAAAACAGCCATGTCGCCGGTGGGATCCGAACCCACGACCTCCGATTATCGCGTCCGGTGCTCTTACCAACTGAGCTACGGCGACGGCGGTCCAATCTGCTGCCCTTGTCCATAGCGGTGGTGCTGGTGAACACTCTCAAGGTTCGCTTACACGCAAAACATAAATACCCACGAAAGCAGCAGATTGGACAGCCGTCGCCGTAGCTCAGTTGGTAAGAGCACCGGACGCGATATTCCGAGGTCGTGGGTTCGGATCCCACCGGCGGCATGGTTGTTTTTTCTGCTGCTTTATAATTTTCTTAAAAGGCAATTGATTGGCACTATAAATTTTAAAAAAATTGAAAAAAATTCCCCTATGCACCTGGGTTTTCGGTGACTGTTGGTTTCCTTTATATATATATATATATATATATATATATATATATATATATATATATATATATATATATATATATATATATATATATATATATATATATATATATATAAAGGAAACCAACAGTCACCGAAAATATATATACATATATATATATATATATGCAGGGTGTTTCACCTAAGAAGTTCGCAAATTTTTGAAAATAGGCTCTTTGAGTTAGATGAGCGCTCTTTTCGCCAGGTCCTTGTCAGCGATGTGATATATCTGAATACAGTTAAGACGTGCTAGCTGGCAGGTAGCCCATCGTTAGTAATATTCTTATCAGATTTTAGAATTTCGAAAACATGGTTACCCTCGGCGCTGTGGCCTAACAACATTTGGCTATATTGAGCCCAAACACAAGCTCTCTCGAGAAGCTTGCAGGCAAAGCAACCTCTCCAGTGCACGTAACTCGTTGAAATAGACAAAATTTGTCTATTTCCACGAGTTCTGAGGGTTCAACGAGGACTGAGGGCAACCGCGTTTTCGGAAATCTTAATAACGATATAGATAATACTTACGGCTTGCTGCACGCCTCTCAATAATTGAAGAGCCTTAGAATAACAGTTAAAAAGTTACCTTTTCAGTTTTAGTCAACCATCCAGCTAGTTAGCACATCTTACATGTAATCTGTTTTACCACACCGCTGATAAGGCTATACCGACAAGGCGCGCTTCCAATTCAAAAAGTATTTTTAAAAATTGCAGTACATCTTTGGTGAAACCACTGTATATGTACAGGTGTCGCACAGGGTGTCCCAGATATTTTTAGCCATGGATTAAAAAAATGCCGTGGCACACGGAGATGATGCGACCGAGAGAATGTTGCTGGCTATTGTATGGAGGAGTCACATTATTTCTTGTATTGCGCTTAATTGCGTACTTAGACAAAATTTATTAACCAATTTCGTAAGCAATGTAGGTAGGCGAGGAATTCGAAAAAGGAAGTTGTAGAACGGTCCGCAAAACGTCCGATTAAACAGGCTCTACCCGCAGCAGTGGCTCAGTGGTTATGGCACTCGGCTACTGAGCCGCAGTACCCGGGTATCACAGGATAGGATATGAAAACTTTTATTGTCCAACAGAAAGAGCTCGAACCCGACAGTGGCGGCCGCGCTTCGATGGAAGCGAAACGCTAAAGGCGCTGTGTGCAGTGCGATTTCAGTGCACGTTTAAGATCCCTAGGTGGTCAAGTTATTCCGGAGCCCTCCACTACAGAACCTCCTTGGTCTTTTCTTTTTTCACCCCATCCTGTATCCCTTCCTTATGGTGTGGTTCGGGTGTCCACTGATATATAAGACATTTACTGCGCTATTTCCTTACAGAAAAGAAATTTTCAAATTTCAAGCTGGTTATAGCTTCCATCTGTTACGAATTCACGTTTTTGCTGTCTATGCGTATGGGCGCGAAATAAAAAAAATGCCACATGGCATGTGCGCTTGCGCGCCACGATTGCAGTTATCTAAAGCTTTCCGACTACAAACGAACAACTAATTTAGCCGCGTGTGTTGCCGCTTGAAAAGAGACAGCGCGAACAGGCAGGCGCTGGCTATGCGATTTGCACCAGCGAAAACGATAAGGGCTGTGGCTGCTTATCGCTATCATGAATTTCCGCGTATAAAGCAAACCGATGGCGTCAATCACACAGCCAACCGCTGTGTCGCTGCCCTAACGTCTCGGCTAAATGATCTGTTCGTTCCTACGCAGAGCGCTTGGCAGCAGCGCACTTGCATGTCAATTGTAATTTTTTTGCATTCCGTGGTCATCTGCAGTGAGCGAAAAGAAGATAAAACATAATAGATGGAATGTTAGAAAGTGTTCAATCGGACGTTTTGCCGACCGTTCTAAATCTTCTCATTAGAATTTTTCACCAATCTCCTTTGGTAGCGAAGTTGGTTATTACTCTCTACTATTTCGCAGTTAAGAGCAATGCGAAAAATAGCGCGACTTCCTCCACACAATAGCCAGGAACATACATTTGGTCGCGTCGTCGTAGATTGGAGCGGCATATCTTTAAACTCTGGCTAAAGTTAGCTGGGACGCCCGGTATACTATATTGTAAACAGTCAAATCAAAGAATGTGAACGGCCACAATATTTGCTAAAATGGCGCTCCTCAGTAGTGATGATGATGATGATGATGATGTCATCAGGCTCAATGGCACGTCCTCAGTAGTACAGAATTCCTGAGCGCAAACCTGAGCTTTGTCTGCTTCGTCTTCGTTCTGCTGATCCTGCTTCCTTTGCGCCGGCCGCTGGTGGGTCAAGTGCCAAGTGTTTTTTTTTACAATACTCTCGGGTGAAAGGCCCTGGTGGCCTAAGGGCACCTCACAATATCGGTGTCATAGTAGGGTGTCAGATAATTGAAGTAAACAATCTCACAGCTGCGGCATCTTTGATCAGGGGAACCTCATAGGGGCACGACGAGATAAGTGATTGGGAATGTTTGATGAAGAACATGATAGGAGTCATCGTATTTGCTCAACAGTTTGGAAGACTGGCCGGGTTGGAGGAGGGTACCCGAATCCAAGCTGATGAGTCGGGACAATAAGAAGGCGCCATGCACGCAGAAGCGGTGCGGGTCCTTTTCTGATGGAGCTGGTGGCGAGATGTGAAGGAACTGGAGCGTTGACAGCATTCTAAAGAATGTGGTTGTGCTTTCGGAGGCATCTGGTCGGTAAGACAGTGTGGTGTCCATGATGCCGACATAGAGAAGAAAATACGAGAAGAAACCAGTGGTCGCTAATGTTGGAAGCGTAAGTAGCGAAAGGTAAAACTTGGTCTTAGTTTGAGTGATGGGAAGAAGCACGCTTGGCCATCCGGCTGCCGAGGGTTCGGTTAAAGTGCTCTGTCATTCACTTGGTCTGCGGATGGTACAAGGACGTTCTACGGTGAACGATATGACACTCCAGAAGGAGAGATCCCATGAGGCAGGACAAGAAGACGCGATCCCGATCGCTGAGCAATTTTTCAGGCGCACTGTGACGAAGAAGGATGTTCCCAAGTATGAAATCGGGAACGTCACATGGCGTCCAAAGCCTCAACGAGGCAGTGTCCGCATAGCACGTGAGATGATCAATGAAACATGTTCCCAGCAACTCCCTGCGGAAGTTCTGGGAAGAGGGCCATAAAGGTTGGACAAGGTAAAGGCTGCAGAGGAGCAGATGAGTGCGGTGGTGGATTCTTGTGACGTTGGCATTAGAGACAAGAGCAGGCGTAATGGCTGAGAAAATGACACGTGTCCCGCCAGTAGTACCGAATAAGCAGGTGGGTAAACGTTTTCAGCAGGATCAATGGCCGCAGTGCGGGTCGTCGTGATAACTCGCGCAAATGATTGAGCGGAGATGACGTGGAATTGTGAGCAGCCATTTTTGACTATCTGCTAGGTAATTCCTATGGCACGCAGCTGGTCACGTGCGACAAAATGGTGGGTTTCACGATGGAGCTCTCTAGGAAGTGCGCTGAGCGGTTGAATAAGAAATTCAGAACTGAAGCAACTCAAAGATCTTTTTGCTGCTCAGAAGCCATAGCAATGGTGTCAAGGAAAAACTTCTGAAGCCGGAGACAGAGTTTGGCTCAGGATCAGAGGACACAGGGAAGCGTGAGATGGCGTCGACATCCAAATTCTTATGACAGGAGCGATAAATAACCGGAATGTTGTCAAACGATTCGTCGTTTCTTGCAGCAGCAAGAACCGGTGCCACCCAGGGCCAATTCTCCCCAGTTGTACCACCCAGGGACAATTTTCCCAGTTGTCGTTCGGACTTACACAGCCCAACAAATATAAACAAGCGTGAACAGTTCCGTTGAAACCAGTCTGGGGCACACCCTCCTCACAAAAGACATGACATCGATGATAGCAACTCAAAATATACAACATGCCCTGGCGAAATCTCAGGAGGAGGAGGAAGCGGCGACCAAAGAGGCTACAAAAGCCTGAGCGGAAATCGCCGCCATTCGTCAACACATTGCCAGAATGGAAGCGCAGATAAGTGTTGTTGCACTGGGTCTCCCATTGCACATGCCCCCGGTCCTACCGCATCCAAAACTTCTCCTCCCTCCCTCCCGACCCACCCACCGCGCGCACTTCACCAGCCACTCCAACCCTACTTGCTCTGATTGATTAGCAATGTAGGCTAGAACGGAGTCCTCTGCAAATTCAACTCCGTGCACAACGTCCCCTCCCTCCACACCTATCTCACTAGACGGCATAGCAACCCTGCTTGAGTTCTTTGCTGCCCTCTTTAAGGCAAAACACCAGGATGCTGTCACTCAGATCAAGAAAGCATGCGCAACCCTCAAAGACAAAGTAATCCGCATAACACAAGACAATACTGTACTTAATCACCGATTTGACGTGCTAACTCTATGATTCTTTGACTCCTATAACAGTCTTGCGTGCAGGCTCAACTACCACAAACCCGCCTGCTAAAGCGGGAGCCCACTCCAGCCAGACACAAGAAGCCCAAAGCAATGTTAGGACAGGACACCCTATCCCTTCCATAGATCACGTTTCCTACTCCCCTCCCCCCCTATTATGACTACACCTTTGTAGACTCCCATGATGCAGCTCCAAGCCGTAATCTTCAACTCTAGCAGTGGAATGATAGCAGCTTTGTTTAGAATCCTCATGTGGCCCACCAACTGCTGTCCAGCGCTATGGGACACGAATTCCTTGCCCTCCAGGAACCATCCAACCCGCACGGCTTCAGGTAGCTTTTCTAGTTAGCAGTCGCTCAATAACCTAAATGTATATAACTGCCCTAAATGCCTCCAAAGCAACTTCGAAAGCCTATTCGCACCTGCTAAACGCATTGCAAACAATTGCACCTAACTCGTTAGAGCAGACTTCAACGCCACACACATGGTCTGGCGTTAGACGCATGACACACCTAAGGGACGTAGGGGTTGGTTAGCGTCACAACAAGCAGGCCTCTCCCAGATCACCGACCCTACGTCTGCTACACGTGCTGGAACCAGCGCCTGTAAAGACACTACACCAGACACGTTCTCCCACGCCACATGGTGCCACACGCAAGAGAATCTCGGTAGCGATCACTGCATCATTCCAATCTTTTAAACATTTAGCTACCTCACAGGCCTCCCACAGGCTTTTATTTCAAGGGGTTTAACTTTTTCCGCTCATGTCAGGCATCCCGCGCCTTCGTCCCTATTACGGACATCACCGAATGGCGCAAGCAACTGCAAAACAATGTCCTTAACTCAAGCCTTACCAGAGGGCTGGCCATACGAAACAGTCTCCTACATTTATGAGAAGCTAATGCCTAGAACTACGCTGGTAAAGGCAGAGTTGAACCCAAACACTTAGACGCCGCCTTGTCCGTCTTAACATTGATACAAACGCACGCAGTGACTGTCACGTAAAAACTGGTAATCACTATACGAGAAGCTAGACGGATATAAGCGTACCTGAGACGTATAACCTCTTTAGACACTTAATATACTCCACTCATTCTAAGACTACCCGCAGACATAACCTCGCCAAAGTTATATTTCCGATACACCTCCACCGGAACTCGTACAAAATCTACGTAATCAATATTTCTCCGCATACGCTCATGCAACACGCCCTAACTGTTCAGGGCCTCTAACAACCTCCTCGACCAACCCATTAGAGAAGCAGAGGTCCAGGGTGAACTCCAGAGACAACAGGATCGCAGCCCCTGGCCCAGACGGGGTACATAACAAGGAACTCCGGAATCTCGACGCCCAATCCATTGTCGCCCTTACTGAATACTTTGACGACTGCTGGCAATATTGCACCCTGCCACCGCAATAGAAAGAGGCCAAAGTGGCGTTCATACCCAAACCTGGGAAGCCCATTGTCACCTCTTCGCGCTCTTTAGCTTTATTTACGCTGTGCGCTGGCCGGATTGCTTCCGTGGTGCTCCGTTTTTTTCGAATATGCTCCGAATTTTATCAGACGATTGCAGGTTTGAGTCCTGTCGCGTACGCCAGAATATCTCACCTGTTCCCGCACTTTAGCGTGCGCTCCCAGACACCTTTAGGGCGTGTGCAGGTAGCGGTCTCGGTCACAAAAGAGATGCCCTCAACTCGGTGCGGCAATCTCAGTCGGAGAGCAGCTACCAAGTGACAAGATGGGTGGTCATTTGGTGCCCAGCCAAAGGTTCACAAACAAAACAAAGTTTATCCAGCAAAGAGACGATAGAGAGGAGTTCACAATCACTCATTCGAGCACATACAAGCGATTTACAAATACAATGCAACTCGTGCAAAGTAACTACCGAGAGAGATTACAATTCAACAAAATCTTTGCACCTAATGTGCACTAACACAGAGAGAGACAAACAAACAAAACACAACTTGTTGACAGGGCACTGCGATAGTCCAACCACCTGAGGATCACGACGGAGTCGTCCCGCAGGTTGGCGCACTTTTCCTCGCCGTCCGTGGCTGGGCGAGTGGTGTTCTCCCGAGAGTCGAGCGGGCGCGCTTTTCTCAGAAGCTTAGACGGCGGCTCGGGCTGGCAGACAGCGGTCAACGCCCCACATTTAGAGGGCGCGGTCCGCGTCTCTTCGTTCTTTGCCCCAAGGCACGTGAACACATACACGCAGTATCAACTGCGCCGTTCCGGCGAGTAGGATTCGGATTTCTCTGTCTCGTGGCTACTTTCTGGACCCTTTGGAAATTTTGCCCCCTTTGTGTTGCCCATTATGAGGCCGTATATGGAGCGCTCCATGGAGAGTGCAGTCAGTTTCCCGCTGTCATACGGAGTCTGCACTCGCACTTTAGCTTCCGGCAAGCCCTGAACGCAGTATCCGCACAAGGCTCTTCGTTCTAGTGAGATTGTTATCTATCACTAAGCTTCGTTTCATGATTGCAGCGCTGCTTCCCGTGTCTCGCAACACTGCGATTGTTCTTTTTCTCACCTTCCCTTTCAGGACAGGCATTCTGTTCATTTCGGCTTCGGGCCGGGCATCCACTACTGCGTTCACGACTGGAACCTTCTTGCCGTTCTTTGGTTCGACAAACCCATTTTCATCTTCCTCGAGGTGGTCACCTGAGGGGATCCGAAAGCATAATACCTGAGGAACGAACTTGCCTGCGTTCGGACAAGCCGCGGCTTTGTGTCCCTTCTGGCCACGCTTAAAACAATCTGTTGGGCAACTCTTCGCAGCACTGTTGCGGCAATTGGACGCGTTGTGGCCTGACTTGTTGCAGAAGCAGCATTTCGGTAGTAGCTTTTTGCCGATTTGGTTGCCTTGCTCTTAAGATTTTCCGCCGTTTTTCAAAATTGTTTTTCTTAATTTTGATCAGATTTGCTCTTCCCTGAGCTTCCATAAATCGGTCTGCCAGTTCCAACATTTCAGAAAGGGTCTTCGCATTTTTCTCGTTTAGGCACAGCCACCAGATCGGGTGACAGCTACTCAGGAATGGCTCCTTGAGCAGCAGCTCGCGAAGTGCACTCTACTATTTGTGCGATTTTCAAAAGTTCCGTGTGCCGATCAAAGTAGTGACCTAATCCCGCCACATATTTCGTTGCCGTTTCGCCGTCTTTGGTCTTCCCTGTTCTGAATTTATCTCAAAATCTTTCAATGGTGAGTCGGAATCGCTTAAGCATCTTCAGGAGACAGTCGCCTGAATACACTTAGAGCTTCACCGATCAGGCACGTGCTAAGAGCATCATAGCATTCACCGTCTGACCAATTCTGACTTCCCGCGATCCCTTCGAATCGCCTGAGTAACGTGTCGAGATCGTCCCTTTTTTCATCAAAACTGTGAAGTACCATGCTGGCATCTATCCGCAGGACGCTACATTCTGCTATAGGGCTATGAACTTCCGCTGAGTGGTTAGCACCACGTTGAAGTTCAATCTTCATAACAAGCAGTTGCTTTTCGCGTTCAAATTTCCTTTCTATTTCTTTTTCAGCTCCTTCTCGAGCCTCCTGTCTCTCCTAATCAGCCCTCTTAATTTCCTTCTCGGCTTCTTCTCGAGCCTCCTGTCTTTCTTTTTCTGCCTTCTCTTTCTCCTTTTCGGCTTCTTCTCGAACATTCTGCCTCTCCTTTTCAACCATCTCTCCTTTTCGGGTTCTTCTCGAGCCTCTTTTTCTCCCTGCTTCGCCCATTTCCGCAGTCCAGCCCCGTACAACTACATCTAGATGCCAACCTATACTAGTTACTTGAAGTTCATATTCCGATACTGAACTCCTAAAGGCAAGATTACCTCTACTCGGTGAACCTCCCTAACCGATTCAGTGCGGCACCTCACAATATGGCCTAGCTGCTAAACCGTCGCTTGCGACCACATCGTAATCTCCGTCCGACTCTTTCTACGTTCTTCGCTCTTGCAAAATAACAAATGTCCTATTCGTGGACGCCAGAATACGTCACCTCCTCGCACACTAGTTTTATTTACGCTGTACGCGGGTGCGATTGCTTCCGCGCTGCCCGTTATTTTTCGAATATGCGTCGAATTTTGTTACCCCTTTGCTCAGCTTTAACCTCAGACCCATATCCCTCATCACTTTTGTCAGAAAAACTCAAGGAATATATATTCGATACCAGGCTCTCCTAGTACCTAGAAGGTAACTACCTCAAGACCGCTTGCGTGTTTGGATTTCATCCTGGCCGTTCCACAGAGGACGTGTTGCCTAAAGCTAAAACAAAATTCTCTATTTTCAACCCACAGACACCAGAGCTTTTCTAGGTGTGGACCTCACTAAGGCATTTGATAACGTTGCACACTCACCTAAGCTACAGAACCCTAATACCCTGGGGGTCTGTGCCAGGATGTACAATTATATCTTACTTCGTCAGCCTCCGAACAGCTACGCTAAACATCGGCGACCACCACCTCCAAGGCATGACGCTGGGATCACGAGGTATGTGCGCTCCAGTAAGCCGTCATCTCCCTATTCTTATTCAACATGGCCCTTCTTCAGCTACCCCAACAATTAGCACAAATCCGTGAAATCTATTTCAGCCTCTACGCCGACGACATTACTGTCTGCGCAAACCGTGGCAGTGACACCGAAACAGCAGAGCACCTGCAATTGGCTCTAACGACCATCGATACATATTCACGAGAGAGTGGCCGCATCACCATTTCGTCCGTCTTTTCGTCAACGTTTAGTTTATTCGGGTTTAACGTCCCAAAGCGACTCAGGCAGTGACGGACGCCGTAGTGAAGGACTCCGGAAATTTCGACGATCTGGGGTTCTTTAACGTGCACTGACATCACTCAGCACACGGGTCTCTAGAATTTTACTGTCACGGATCACCGGAGCATACTCGGTTCAAAAGAATGGACTAGGCAACAGGTGTACCCACACAGATGCGCATTTAATACACCTTACGTGACACAAACACTAGCACGCAAAAATAACTAAAAAACATCATCATCCCCATCTTCCAGCCTTTCAGCCAACCGACTATCTTCTTTGGCGATTCTGGACTCAGCACACAACGCACTGCAGATGTCAAACACACACCAAAAACACACCACTAATAGAGCACACCAAATTGCATTTACGGAACATTAACACACCACTGCAGTTGTCCGTACGGTGTCCTTAATAAACATGTTAATGTTCTCAACACAATAACAACAAAATCAAAATGATGCATCCCAGAGATAGCAAAAGCTGTTTAGTTGGCTCCAGTCATGAAGTCTGCTGCAACGTTATCTCTGCCTTGTCTGTGATCTTCTGTCTTCATTCAAATTGGGGTTTACTAGTACCTTATCCCCTCATGCACTTTTCTTCCCACTGCACGTGGGCACCTCGGCAACATCATCTCTCTCTGCCACTACCAAGCATGCTACCTTGGGGGCGTACCGTACGGGAACTCTTTCTTTATATTTTTCAACATATATGCAGGGAAAACCTTTGTAATCTTAGTTATCAATAATTCATAATCCATGTCATTTTTCATCTACGTCACAAGGTAAGCGCCCTTCCATAGCATCAGTAACTTATTGTGATCCGTGGGTAGCAGAATGGGAATCCTTTCTCGTGGATTCAGATTTCTGTGAGTGGCTTTCTTTTCATAGTAGCCCTTATAGCGCTCGCGCGCCCTTTCCAGGCCTTGATGTGCAAGCCTGCATGTTTCTTCCAGCTTGTCCCGCTACTCAAGAACGTATGTGTATGTTGTTCTGAGATCTGACGCAATGTCTTTATTGGCCCACAGCTCCTTGAGTATTGCAAATGGACCTCTAACGGTTCTCCCATACAACATCTCGAAGGGCGAGAAACCAAGACTCATTTGCGGTACTTCGCGGTACGCGAACAAAAGAGCGGGGAGGTATCTATCCCTGTCAGCAGGTCTCTCCTGGTACATTCTCTTGATAATTTGTTTTAAGTGTGCCTTTTCACCGGTCTACAAGCCTACCACACGTGGCATGATATGACGTTGTAAGTAACTGCGTCACTGAAAAAAATTTTTAACCTCCTTCATTAGATCCGACGTGAATTACGAGCGCCGGTCACTAAAAATTTCCCTCGGGAACACATAACCCGAGAACATCACCGCAAGACCCTCCGCCACTTGCATACTGTAAATAGTCCTCAGTAGAATAGAGTCAGGATAACGAGTGCCCACGTCGACCAGGGTAAGCACATATCTATTGCCTCTGGTGGATACTGGAGGGATTGGCCCCAAAAGTGATAGCCATTCTTTGCAACGGTAAGTTTAAGACTGTCATCTTGCCCAGAGGTACGGGACCAACTACTTCGTTTGGAAATGTTTGGAACCCTCTGCCGCAAGCCTGAATTTTTGGAGGAATGCCTTCTTGACTGTCTCGCAGTCCATGGAATCAGCAGCAGGCATCCTCCCAAACACAATCAGCCCCTCCCAGACTGAACACATGCTCAATGCTATGGCCAATTCACTGCGCTTCGAGCCTTGCCCCTAAGCTATTCGCTCCAATCGTTCCAGATATGCGTCGAAATCATGTCTTTTGTCATCAAAAGGAGCCGTCAACTCTCTTGGACAAACTCTGGCCGGTCTAGGAAATTCTCTACCCGCTAAGGAACGCTGATCATCGTCCGTGATCATCTCATATCCTCCCGCAACATGCACCTGTTGCCACAAAAGAAACTCCTTTTCCCGTTCTATCCTTAATTCTCCCATTTTTCTCTTTTAGCCTCCCGCTCTTTTGCCTCGAGAGCGTCTTCGCGTGCTTGCGCCCTTTTCTCTTTTTTCTTGCTTTACCCTAGCTTGAGAGCCTGTTCAAACGTTTTCGCCAAATCCATACTTTCTGCCGTTGGACGATCAGAAAGATTCGAGACAAAACAAAGAGAAACATTTAAATGAATCCTAGCACAGGCTCGCCACTTATCTTTGTCGTGAATCCCCGGAGAACACTCGGGATAAAAGAATGGGCTAGGCGACATGTGTACCCACACAAAGGCACATTTAATACACTCTACATGACACATACACTAGCACCCGAAACTAAATAACAAACCTAACGTAAAACACAAAGGCTACATATACACACTACCCGTGAACACCCATTCTACTAGCGTTCGGCGTTCGTGCTCACGTTTCGGTGATGATGAAGCGTTGCGTGGGTCCAGTAGCCGGCGTCGAAGTGGCGTCCCAAGTGCCCAGGCTGGCGACGCTGGCGGCGTCATACGATCTCCGGGTACAAGTGCCCGTGGAGGTGATGCTGGTGATGTCGTTATGTTCACAATCCGGAGGAGTAGCAACCACGCTGGAGGCACCCTTGGCCGTTTCAGGTGGTTGCGTCGTGCAATGACTCCACGGAACAGGCTCAGGAATGACAGGAAATTCACAGTGCCACGCCGTAGAACTCGAAATCATCGGAGCAGTAGCCGGCGTTACTCTCTTCCATCCGAGGTGTTTTTCACCCGCCTGAACCTCCCCGTCTCTATACTTCTCCACCGTGCCTTGCTCTCACTCGCGCTTTTGTAACCTTGGCGTTGGTACACGTAACCCTTGACGTCTTCTCTCTTCCACCAATCAACTGTTTTCACCTCTCCAAATACTTCATCTTCTCATCTTCTTTATTCTTTGGTTAATAGACACCATGCTTATCGTCATCCTCGTCTTCTACAAACCTCTTTATTTCGCACTTCTATTTCAAACTTCCTATTATATGTGACATTCATCTCCACCGAAATTCGACCTCCGCGGTCGAGATCGAATCCGTGTTGTTCGGGTCAGCAGCCTAGCGCCATAACTACTGAGCCACTGGGGCGGTTAACGATCTGGACGGTGGCTAATCGCCCTGGATAGTGTTACGAACACGACGATGCTGCGAATGACGCGGTACGGAGTGCTCCCGCTAGGCGAGCGTCCACCGAATCATGTCTCTGCCAACGTTCATCACGCCTCTTTCTTTGGCTGGCCACACACACACACACACACACACACACACACACACACACACACACACACACACACACACACACACACACACACACACACACACACACACACACACACACACACACACACACACACACACACACACACACACACACACACACACACACACACACACACACACACACACACACACACACACACACACACACACACACACACACACACACACACACACACACACACACACACACACACACACACACACATATATATATATATATATATATATATATATATATATAGGCGACGACGACGAAAGCGCATGTAGTGCTCAATATATATATATATATATATATATATATATATATATATATATATATATATATATATATATATATATATATATATATATATATATATATATATATATATATATATATATATATATATATCCTCTTTTCATGCACTCTACATTCCCATCGTCATCGCTTGGTGCTGTTCGCTGGGAGCACGTCTTTGCCAGCGGGCTGGAATAAACGTCTCCCTTGAAGTCTTCCCTTACACGTGCTGGAGGTGCTCCTTGGATCCCCCGTATCCTCTTTCCCCGCTTCTCGCTGGAGCAGCGTTCCGGTCGTCGCTTGTGCACTCTCGTCGTCATGCCTCAAGAGTAGAACGCCGACGGCCCGGGTTCCTCCCGCTCGCCCTCTGCTGCCCCCGCAACTTGGACAGTGAGCAGCCGTCAACGCGACCCCCATATGTTTGCCGGCCTCCGCGGCGACGACGTGGATGACTGGCTTGACCACTACGACCGCGTGAGTTCCTTCAACCGCTGGGACGATTCCCTTAAACTCTTGAATGTGTCCTTTTATTTAACTGACGTTGCACGGACATGGTTTTTAAATCATGAGACGGATATACACGACTGGATAAGTTTCAAGCAGCAGTTGCGAGATTTTTGGCTCTCCGGCTATTCGACCTGAAGTCGCTAAGAAGAAGCTTGCTGACCGCATCCAGCGCCCTGCCGAGTCGTACACTCCCTATATTGATGATGTACTTGATCTCTGCCGCCGTGTCAATGACACCATGACCGAGGCTGACCGTGTTCGCCACGTCCTGAAGGGTATCGGCTCTCTGGCGTTCAATGCCCTTGCCGTCCAAAACCCTACTACCGTCGATG
The DNA here is from genome assembly GCF_052857255.1 of Amblyomma americanum. Lineage (NCBI taxonomy): Eukaryota > Metazoa > Arthropoda > Arachnida > Ixodida > Ixodidae > Amblyomma > Amblyomma americanum. The sequence goes on from NC_135500.1 coordinate 53,331,873, forward strand.
ATTTCATCGCGACCTGTCAACGTCTCGATCAGCTGCAATATATCCGTTTACAACCTGACCCGGCTGCCTCCTTTTTGCCGACCGACTCCGACCTACGTGCCCTCATTCGTGAGGAACTTCTCGCTCACGGTTCTCCGTGCCTCACCGTACCTGCGCCTTCTGCTCCGTCCTCTACTGGTGCTGGCATTCGCAGCATCATCAAAAAAGAGTTGGCCTCAGTAGCCTGCTCTCTGGCACCGGACACCCCTGCTATTCGCCCTCCACCCACGTACGCTCAGGTCGCTGCCATGCCACCTGTCTTTGGTCCGCCTCCAACGCCAGCGCCGCCCCGCGACCGTGTCACCGCTTTAGCACATCAAGCCTCAACGCCAGCGTTCTCCACGCCCTGGCGCCTCAGCCGCCCGATTGTTTTTATTGCGGCTTCTGGGGCCATATTTCCCGCTTCTGCCGCCGGCACCTTCAAGACGAACGTCGCGGGCATGCGGCCTTTGAAAGCGGCTACTCTACTCGTGCGCCCTCTCCTCAACGCTGACTCTTTGGGACGTTCTTCTTCACCTCCCCCACCTCTGCTCGCCCTCGTGGTTATCGGCCCACCAGAGCTCGGTCCCCTTCGCCGTTCCGCCGCTCTTCTCCGCTTCAGCCGGCTTCTGCGGCGCCTGACCTGCGCTCGGAAAACTAGCTGCTGCAGCTTTTGGAGGGAAAGCTGCATGCTCCAGACACCGACAAATACCTTCGGAGCACCCGTCTAATATGGTTTCAGTGTGGGTTGAAGGTTTACAGATAGCGGCGTTGATTGACACGGGTGCTGCAGTTTCTGTTATTCACGCAGACTTGTGTTCTCGCTTAGGGAGGTGAAAACGCTGTACGATGGGCCTTCCCTGCGTGGAGCTAACGACGTCATCATTCGCCCATCCGCTAAGTGCACTGTTCGGGTTTATATTGACGGTGTCCGTCACCACGTACAATTTGCTGTGCTTTCTACGTGCGCTTACCTTATGATTTTTGGTTGGGATTTCTTGTCTTCTGTCAGTGCTTTTATTTCATGCCATGACCGCATCGTGCATATGACCGAGAGCGACCCATCATCTGAAGTCCTCGAGCCCTGCCATCGCGTAATTGCCGCTGATGATACGGTTTTGCCCGCTGGGGGTCAGGATCTTGTACGACTTACTTCTGATACCATCGTTCATGGGGATATCTTTATCGCGCCTTCTGCTCGACATCTGATCAGGAGCCTTGCCTTGCCGCCTAGCCTGATTCGGATTGAAAATGAGTCGGCCGTCGTCGCTGCCTTGAAAACTTCTCGTGAACCTCTAGTATTACCCAAAGGCACTTCTTTTTCCTGCACATTGGACATGCACCCGGCTTCCTTCGTCGTAAATACCGCACAATCCTCCTCGTCGCCTCCCTCCGCGGATGTTTCTCTCTCCGTCCTCTCTGCCAGCATCAATCCAGATCTCCCAGCGTCGCAACGGCAAGAGTTACTAGACTTGCTTCTCAAGCACCAGGGATCTTTTGATGTGGCTTCCTCTACCCTGGGCAAGACTTCTGTGGCAGAGCACCGCATCGTGACCGAGGGTACCTCAGTTGTTCGCCATCGACCGTACCGCGTTTCCTTACCTGAACGCAAAGTCATCGAGGACAATGTCAGTGATATGCTTCGCCGAGGCATTATTCACCCTTCCGCCAGTCTCTGGTCTTCCCCGGTGGTTTTGGTGAAGAAGGATGGGTCAGTGCGCTTTTGTGTTGATTACCGTGCCCTCAACAAAATCACTCGTAAAGACGTTTACCCTATGCCCCGGATTGATGACTCCCTTGACTCTCCTAAAGGAGCTGAATACTTTTCGACCCTAGATATCCGTTCTGGTTATTGGCAGATCCCCATGCATGAAGATGACCAGGAAAAAACCGCGTTCGCTACTCCTGACGGCCTTTACGAATTTAATGTTATGCCTTTTGGACTGTGTAACGCTGCTGCTACTTTTGAACGCATGATTGATACCGTCCTTCGTGGCCTGAAATGGAAAACCTGCTTATGCTATTTGAACGATATTGTTATCTTCTCTTCAACTTTTCGAGAACACTTCGGCCGCCTCGATGAAGTGCTCACTTGCCTCGCTCCTGCTGGCCTTCAACTAAATACGAAAAAGTGCCATTTCGCCAGGAAGGAAATCACCATTTTAGGCCACCTCATCAGCCGGGACGGCATTCGACCCGACCCTGACAAGTTTGCCGCTGTCCTGAACTTTGCCCGTCCCCAGCACACTAAAGAAGTGCGCAGTTTCCTTGGTCTGTCCTCTTATTTTCGGCGCTTTATACGAAATTTTGCGACCATTGCCGCGCCATTGCATCAGCTCCTCGCTGCTCATAGTGCTTTCGTTTGGACTGAGCAATGCGAAAGTGCTTTTCAAGCCTTAAAGCAAGCTCCCACCTCCGACCCTGTCCTTGGCCATTTCGACGATGCTGCTCCAACCATTCTACACACTGACGCTAGCGGCCATGGCCTTGGTGCTGTTCTTCTGCAGCGTGATACTACTTCTAGCGAAAGAGTTATCGCGTTCGCCAGCCGCACTCTGACACCTGCCACTATGACTCTCTATGCCACTATGACACTCTGACACTATCACTGAGCAGGAATGTCTTGCCGTCGTTTGGGCAGTGCATAAATTTCGCCCCTACCTTTACGGTCGCCACTTCACGGTCGTCACAGACCATCACGCTTTATGCTGGTTGTCTAGCCTGAAAAACTTGACTGGCCGCCTTGGCCGCTGAGTTCTTCGTCTCCAGGAATACCGTTTTGACGTCACCTACAAGTCCGGTTGAACACATCAAGACGCCGATGCTCTTTCTCGTTGCCCTCTTCAGGACTCTTCGTGTCTGTCTTCCACATCTCACAGCGCCTCCTCATCGTCGCAAGCTCTTCAGCACCTCGCCGCACTTTCATGCGTCGCATCTGACGATTTAAACGACCTTGCAATGAACCAACGAAACGATGCGTATTGCCGCTCCCTAATCGACCGTCTCACGGGAGCTTCCTACCCTCCTACCGCTCGGTTGCGTCGGCAGCTTGGCCAGTTCTAACTCGAAAAATGATGTGTTCTGCCGCTACGTTTACTGCCCTGATGGCACCCGCTGGGTTCCCGTGGTGCCACGTACACTTCGCTCCCGTATTTTGGAGGCCCTCCACGATGACGCGACAGCCGGTCACTTAGGTCTTCACAAAACGTATGACCGCGTCAAGAGCCGTTTCTTCTTGCCTTTCCTTTCCTCCAGCGTCGCTAAATACGTCGCATCTTGCCCGCTCTGCCAGCGCCGAAAACGGGCGACTTCACCTGCCGCTGGACATCTGCAGCCTCTACCATGCCCCGCCACGCCGTTCGCCGTCGTCGGCATCGATTTGTATGGCCCGCTTCCTCGCACTACACGATGTAATCGATGGAAAATCACTGCCATCGACAATCTCACACGCTACGCTGAGACCGCAGCCTTGCCTGATGGTTCGGCACCCGAAGTTGCCTCCCTCTTTCTTCAATCCATCGTGCTCTGCCATGGCGCCCCTCAGGTGCTTCACAGTGACCGCGGCCGGACGTTCCTTTCGACCGTTGTTGCCGAAGTTCTGCAAGCTTCTTCTACACTTCACAAGATGACGTCCAGCTACCATCCCCAGACCAATGGTCTTACAGAGCGGTTCCATCGCACCCTCTCAGATATGATTGCTATGTACGTCGAACCTGACCACCGGAATTGGGACACAGTCCTTCCTTTCGTCACTTTTGCCTACAATTCCGCGTTGCAACGAACCACTGGTTACTCCCCGTTTTTCATCGTGTACGGCCGTTCTCCCACTACCCTTCTCGACGCCTGCGAGCTCCTCACCGTCTCTCCCCGAGCAATTTCTCTCCCGCGTGGCCCGATGCCGCCACCTTGCTCGCCTGAACACTCACGCCTGCCAGGAGAATCGCAAGAGTAACTAGGACATGACGCATTGCGTTGTGTCATTCAACCCTGGAGACGAAGTCGTGCTTTCTACCCCTCTCCGGACGCCGGGTCTTTGTGACAAGTTTCAGCCTCGTTTCATTAGTCCCTACTTGGTGCTGAACCAAACTTCACCAGTGAACTACCGCGTCACCCCTGTTGATCCTCCCCCGGACCGCCGTTACCGCGGGACTGAAATTGTCCACGTCTCCTGCCTGAAGCCTTTCATTCGGCGCTTTGCATCGGACTAATCGCGGCCAGACTGGCCGCTTCTGACCGCGCGGGTAGTTGTTGTGTTTGTTAGCCTACCAAAAGATGGCACATACCCACACTGGGGGATCGGCCAAGAATCGGGTGGCTATTCAACTGAACGCAGTTAACAAAAAGGAAAAGCACGTGGGAGCGCAACACCGGTGAATTTTTCGTCATGAACAGAAAAGGAATGAGAGTTTTGATTTTAAAATTTTAAGAATAATAATAGAGGGATTAAATAATAATGATTTAGTCAAAATGTAATAATTGATAGAAAAGAAAAGTTTGAACACTTAGCAGGGCAGTCGGTGAGAGTCTATCAGGAAATTTAGAACAGCGGTACAAACAGATCTGTGGCTAAACCCAAATGTGGTGGCGCCAAATGATAGCAAGAGCGGGCTGCTCAAACTAAGGCCAAGATGCTGCAAGGGCTCCTCCAGCAACCTTTTTCTCAGAGAGTTGAATCGGCGACAATACAGCCAAAAATGTTCTATAGATTCAGGCTCACGGCAAAATGCACAAAATGGAGAGAGCGCCAAACCCGACTTGTGTAAATAGAAATTTAGACGCCAGCGCAGCCTCGTCAGTGATACTTCAAGCTGCCGAGAGCAACAAATTTTCCTGTTCCAATAATATTCAAGGTGCTCATAATCCGCCGATGTTAAAAGTGATGTGTCTTGCGTGCTTAAAAACGCACGTCGCAGAAATCTAGATGCTGTAATATAGGCTGTAGCCGGGATGATTGGCAACACGGGGCCGCTGAGGGAAGCCTTTGCGAGATTATCAGCAATCTCATTTACTGTCACACTGCTGTGACCGGGAACCCATACTAAATGAACAAGGCTCAAATGCGGAGAAAGTAGGGATTAGAAAGTTGTTAAAATGGGACCGTCCACATGTGCAGCGAGGGACGAACACAAAGATAAAGAATCAGAAATTACTTCAACTGCTGTAATAGAGGGGTCTAGCTTGCGTAGAGCAAGTACAACTGCTGTAAACTCTGCTTGAAAAATAGGGGTGAAATCTGGAAGGCGCAGTGAAAAAAACCAGTCTAAATGCGAGCAAAATATTCCCACACATGCTTTTTCATTGCATTGCGATGCATCAGTGGCTATTGCTATATCTGTAGGTAGGGTCCTCAGATGATCTTCTAGAAGACCATTTAGAATACTCGGTGGCTAAAGTTTTGCATTCTTTGGTAATATGTCGTCGAAAACAATGTGAATAGCGGGCCCATTGCGAAAGCAGGAAGGATATCATAAATGTTTACATCTAAAGGCTGAATAATCTTTGCACAAACACTACCTGAGAGGAATTGAAACGAGGCCAGGGGACACCAAAAAAGGAGGTCGGCTGAGAACAGAAAATGCTTTGGGAACGGTGGAAATAGGATTCATAGATCCTGAGCTAAGTTTGCACAGTTAAAAATTGAAGTCGTGATAAGAGAGACGTAATGCGGGCTTCAAGGTACAGCACATTGATAGCCACAAATTTTGGAAGGCCGAGGCACATGCGAAGTGCTTCCCTCTCTAAAAGGACGAGAGGGCGAAGTTTATATGTAGCCGAGCCTGAAAACAACACTGATCCAAATTCTAAAATTGGCCTGACATACACAGTGTCGATCATTAATAGCGCATCTCTGCGCATGCCGTACCGGTGATGGCATAATCTCCGTAACATGCCCACGGCACGAGCCCCTTTCGCCGCGACATGGTCAATGTGAGGTCGCCAGGTGAGCTTGTTGTCATAAATGACCCCTAGGTATTTTAGGGATTGAACCTGTGGTGTTATTTTTAACTGGCAAGTGAGAGAGACCACTACAGGAGTGAATAGAGGGAAAACAAGAGTGGCGCACTTGCCAACATTTAACTTCAGGAGTAATGCACTCAACCAGTGCTCAAGTGCATTCCAATATGACTGCAACAGACCATACAGAGAATGTATATCCGGCGCAGCAGCAAAAAACGCAATGTCGTCCGCATAGACGTAAGTGTGTACATGGCGGTGTAGAGGAATTGAGCTCAACAGAATATTAAAGAGCACAGGAGAAAGAACAGCTCCTTGTGGTACACCTCGCGTTTGTCTGTACCTCTCTGAATGAACACCATTATGGACGCAAAAGAATTCCCTGTTATAAAAAAATGCAGATATCCATGCAACTATATAATCTGGAAATTGAAGAGACTGTAGCCTATGTATCAGGATGGGGTGTTCTACACTGTCGTAAGCTTTGGCGACGTCTAACGTAACCAAAGCCACGACCAGGCGTTGACGACGAGCAAGGAGAATGCTGCTCTCAAGATCAGAATGTACATTCCATATCGAACACCGTGGCCGGAAGCCGAGTTGGCACGGGCTGAGTATAGTTTTGCGGTCCACAATGGCTGACACCCGAATTAGTAACACCCTTTCTATCAACTTTACCACGTTTTATATTAAAGAAATTGGCCTAAGATTATCCCATTCATAGCCTCCACCCTGATTTTTAAGTAAACGGATCACCTTGGACAGCTTCCACTCAGAAGGTATCCAAGCGTGTTTGAGAGAGTAGTTTATTACGTGCAATAAGGAGTTGGGAGACTCTTCAAATGGAATCTTGAGCATCTTTGTAGTAACACCATCAGGACCAGGAGAAGCAGCTGGCAATCTCTGGACAACTTGTGAAAGCTCTTTTGGCACGACTTGTGCAAACAACAATGGGCGCAAAGGTAGTAAAGACGAGAACCGCTTTTGCAGGCCTGTGGCAATTAATTCAACCGCCTGGATAGCTTCTACAGGTGACATAACTAATGACTGAAAATTATGAGAGGACATGAGCTGTTTCCTAGACCATAGAAAACCGAATAGTGCACGTCGGTTGCCCGCCTTTGAAAAATAATCGAAGTGTTCTGAGTTATATTTTTCCTTCGCGCGAGAAACTGTGCGTTTAAAGGTGGCTGCAATAAATTTATAATCACTCCAGTTATTCAGGCATTGGTTATGAAGAAGCTTTTTCCATCCTGCCTTCCTCCGGCTGTAATCTCTTGTACAGTCCGCATTCCACCAGTTAAAAGAATTCCCTTTTGTTGGCCTCACCAGGAACTCCGACTTTTTACGGCTTTCCTCTATAGCCAGACATATGCTTGCTGACTGGTGGACCTCGGCGATGTTAGACACTGAACCAAGGGCAGAGCGCAACGCCGTCTGAAATCTGTCATAATTTACATGTGACCGCAACTGAGAAGACGCCGGAGTAACACGACATATGATATCAAAATGAATAGGTATATGGTCACTGAGGTGCCGCTATCAACAGTCGACCAATTCGTTACGCCAATTCCAGGGCTAATGAACGTGAGATCTAAAACAGATTGAGTGTGTGAGCGAAGATAAGTGGCCGATCCTGTATTTAAGCACATCAGGTTGGGATCAGAAACCCAGTCCCAAAGGCGCTTGCCGCATGTATTAGTCCTAAAACCCCACGATACATGGTGAGAATTGAAGTCCCCAGCCACGAGAACTGGCTTTTTCAGTTAGCGAGTAACGAGTCCAGAGGTCTAACATCCTGGACTCCATTGGGGAAATAACAATTTGCATTTGAAAATGGAGAGCACCCAGGAAGTACAAAGTCTAGTGCCAAAATCTCACAGTCAGGAGACATTTGTTGAAAAGATACCATAGCCCTGTGGCAAAATTTTGAAGAGACTAAAGTTAGTAAACCCCCGCCTCTTGACTGGCGGTCTAAACGAAATGACCGGTAATTTTTGATATGAAAATGTTTGTCGGTTGAAAGCCACGTTTCTTGCAGAATTATGACATCAGGATTAAGCTGGGTAGAAAGGCAGTGTAAATCTGTGGAAGCGGAAAGAATAGAGCGACAGTTCCACTGCAGAACTCGCAACGACGCTATGGCTGCGAAAGTCTAGCAGCAGCAACTGCCTGCTCCAAAATGGTATCCTTGGGTTTAGTGCCAAGCTGCTGCGTCTTTGATTTGGGCTGGGTGTCTAGAGAAGACAACGAATGAGACATGGGGGACCCGCTGCGCTTAAGAAGCCGCGCCTCAGGCTCCACCGTCTCGGAATCATAAATTATACCAACATCCCCCGAAGTACACGAGGTAGGTACAGCGGAAGGGACAGAAGTTTGTTCCTGGGGCTGTGATGCTACTGGAATTGGAGACCGGATAAGAGGAGAGGGAATTGCTGTCGAAAGAGGTGCCAAACTGGCCTGCACGGCATGTGTAAGCTGAGTCGCTAGAACGTTTGTAAGGCACTCCGACACACTTGCGACAATCTTTTCCACCATTTTAGACATCGAAGCCTCCACAGCAGCCGCAATTGCCTGGGACAGCGTTGAGTCTAACATGACACCTTGCCGAGCGGTCACACCGGCATAACCGTGGGCACGTTCTTTGACCTCTGTAATAGCGTCACGGCGCGAACAGCGTTTCCTGTCAATTATCTCCAGAATTTGGATTTACTGAGCTCGAGATGGACAATTTGAGCAGTTTGCAGAGTGAGCAACACTTCTGTTTCTTCTCAGCGCAGGTGCTCCTTGGATGAACATCCCCACAGTTGCAACACCTCAAGTTGGATTTGCAACCGCCGGCGCTATGTCCATAGCGCCAGCAGTTGTTACACTGCAGAGGCCGAGATGATAGCGGGTCTACCCGAAAAATTAGAGGCCATGCCTTGATTTCAGAGGAGCAGGAAGTGCCGGCAAAGGTAGCAATAACTGATTCAGTGGGCATCCGCAAGTTGTTTACAACCCGGCTACAGCGGTGCACAGCAACAGCCCCTGCAGCCGACAGAAGCTCAAGAGTCTCTGCCGGAGACAGAGAATAGTCTACGCCTCGTACAATACCTTTCGTGCACACCAGATGTGAACGGATGAAGGAACTTACCCAAAGGGAGGCAAAGGATGAGGAGTTTATCAAATCTCTTACACAGGCGAGGTCTGGCGATCTGCACAGAATCCCGCCGCGTCCAAACTGGCGTACCTTTGAGACTGACTCATAATGAGAAGTCGCCGACTGGAGAGCAGCCCGAACAGCACCAGGGTTCTTCATCTTGATTGCACCACCATCTTTAGGCACCAGGGCGACAGGGATACTGCCGACACCACTGCGTAAAAAAGCTTCCAACGGTAGGAGATCAGTGGACTGAGAAGCCGACCAGAGGGAGCTCCCCTGGCCGGGAGACTGGGTGGACATAGCCCGGGCTTACTGCCTTACCGCGCAAAGACGCAGAGAGGAAATGCCCCAACCAGCCACCCGAAACATAGCCGATCGTTCCCAGCAGAGCAGAGCAGAGCGGCACCGCAGAGCAGAGCCGGGGCGGATGCACCGGCGACAGGCGTCAGCAGCAAAATGGCGACCGCCGACAATTTGCTCTTCTTCTATCTTCAGTCTTCTATCTTCTATCTTCTAGCTTTAATGGCGACAGCAGAACAGGCACGCGTGAAGAACAGTTAGTGTGAGCACTTTATGCGCTTTCGTCGTCGTCTCCTCTCTGGCTGCGACTTCATCCTCTTTTCATGCACTGTACATTCCCATCGTCATCGCTTGGTGCTGTTCGCTGGGAGCACGTCTTTGCCAGTGGGCTGGAATAAACGTCTCTCTTGAAGTCTTCCCTTAAAATATATATATATATATATATATATATATATATATATATATATATATATATATATATATATATATATATATATATATATATATATTGTGTAACGTGCAACGCGAAGAAGGAGAACCTCCGGAGCCGAGACGGAAAACTGCTGCGGCTGTACCTAACGTGCCTGAGCGCGCGCGAGAGAGAACCATCTTCTTCCTGTACGAATGCGGGCACTTCTACTTCGACAGTGGCGCGTATCACTGCCCCCCTCTTCTGGAGCATTGCCACAATGCGGCTAGGAGGGAAATGTCAGCGAAAACACAGCCGCAGTGAACCGCTGTTCGGTCAGGTAGACTGTCGTGGTAAGGCTTCATGCGAACAATGTGCACGACTTCAGCACGGTACGACCGGCGCAATGAGCAAGTCGCCTGGGCGGGAGAAACTGCATACCTCACATCACTAATGCGGCACTCTACTTCGTAAGAGCCGATGTATCTGCGCAGCAACTTTTCAGAAAGGCCGCGGCGATGAACAGTTGTCCAAACCCACACCAAGTCGCCAGGCGCGTAACTGACGAAGCGGCGTCCGAGGTTGTGCCTAGCGGCGCCAGTCTCCTGTTGACGGTTAATTCGCAGGCGTGTCAATCGCTGCACTTCCTCAACACGCTGAATGAAGGTGTCTACGTCGATTTAAGCGTCAGGGTCGCAGAAGGGGTCAACAGGCAACATAGCATCCAACGGAGTGGTCACTTGATGACCGAAGACAATTAAGCTGAAAAGGAGTTCGTCGCATTGTCTCCTGCAGGGCGGTGTTGTACGCAAGCGTTACGTACGGTAGAATGGTGTCTCATGTTCGATGATCGACGTAAACATACGTAGAAAGCATGTCGACTATGTGCGGGTGAGTCGCTCTACCAAACCGTTTTGTCAGTGGGTGATAGGCCGTAGCATGTCGAAGGCTGGTGTGCGTCAGAGTCATCACGGACTGGATTAAGCGGGCAGTGAAAGCAGTCCCCCTGACAGTAACAACAATGGCGGTGGCTCCATGACGCAAGACAATGTTGTGGACGAAGAACTGCGCCACTACAGCAGCAGTGCCTTTGACAAGAGACGTGGTCTCAGCGTACCGTGTCAGGTAGTCGGTAGCAACGACGATCCAAAGTTTTCGAGACGAAGACTACAGAAAAGGACCACGGAGCTCCATGCCGACTTAATGAAAAGGTGTCTTCGGTGGATCGACGGGGTGAAGAAATCCGGCTGGTTTTAACGAAGGAGACTTCCCACGTTGGCAGTCAGGACATGTTTTTATGCAGACTCGCCCCGATGGGAGTAACCTGGGCCAATAATAATTTTGTTTAATCCGCGCGAATGTACGACTTTCTACGAGACGGACGGCGGAGGGTGCATCATGAGAGGCACTCAAAATCTATGGCCGAAACTGTGATGGTACGACAAGCAGGAAAGCTTTTCTGTTGCTGGAAAAGTTGCGCTTGTAGAGAACACCAGACTGTAAAGCGAAGGTGAGGAGCCCACGACGAAAACCACGCGGAATGCGAGCATTGACGCCTTCGAGGTAATCGATGAGCGGCGCGAACTCCGTGTCCGCCCGCGTAAGCTGCACCATTTGGGTGGTACTAACAGCGCCCAGGAAAGCAAAAATCATTGGAGGGTTCTTTGGGACCGATTGGGATATGCGTGGGTGGCAAACAGTCCGCATCCTGATGTTTACAGCCCTACTTGTAGACGACTGTTAAGTTGTATTCTTGCAAGCGTAAGCTCCATCGGGCCAAACGTCCTGAGAGGTCTTTGAGGCTCGCCAGCCGGCATAAGAAGTGGTGGTGGCTTACCACACGAAGAGTCGCCCGTAGAGGTATGGTTGGAACTTGCTGATGGCCCATATCACTGCAAGGCACTATTTTTCCTTCGTAGAACAATTGATTTTGGAACGCGTCAGTTTTCGTCTGGCATAACTGATGATCCGTGCAGCACCGTCTTGCCACTAGATCAGTACCGCACCAAGGCCAGCATTGCTGACAACAGTGTGGATGTCCGTGGCAGCGTGTTTATTGAAATAAGCGAGTATCGGAGTACTTTGTAGACGGCTGCGAAGGTCGACCAATGCAGCCTCTTGGTCGCTTCCCCACACGAAGAACGTGTCGTCGCAAGTCAGTGAGTTCAACGGTTCAGCGATTTGCGAGAAATCTTGAACAAAGCGCCTATAATACGAGCACAGGCCCAAGAACCGGCGAACGACCTTTTGGTCACTTAGATAGATAGATAGATAGATAGATAGATAGATAGATAGATAGATAGATAGATAGATAGATAGATAGATAGATAGATAGATAGATAGATAGATAGATAGATAGATAGATAGATAGATAGAACTTTTATTCATGTCAATTGCCAGACAACATAAATCAGGCCTACCAAAGCCTCAAAGGGCTTGAGTGGCAGCGCCTGGCAGACAGCGAACATTGGCAAAACAAAGGAAAATAGAGACGTTGCAATGAACTTTGCAAAAGAAAAAGGTCACCAAAACATAGTGAAACAAATATATAACTATTACAACATCAAGAGAGATTACAGTAATTTGAAATTAATACAATAAATAGATGAAATAACTACGGGGCAGGAAGCAGCGCGGAGACATACCGCAAAGTTTTTTTCAGGTTGTATTTAGTTTTCATGCGGAGTACAGTAGGTGGCAAGCTATTGAAACAGGCAGGTACATAGTAATGGCGAGTGCGCTTTCCGTACCGGGTTGAGCAGCGAGGAATGCAATAACGGTATTTTGGTCTTAAATCCCGAGCAGGAACATATGGAACGGTGAACTGACTGTACCAGAAGTGTTTTAGCACAATAGTTTCTGTTAATAAAGAGTTAAAACTTGGAAGCTTTAGTCTTCTAAAAATATCAATGTCATTACCAATGGACAGGTCGTAAGCAATATTCTTTAGAAGCAAACGCAAAAGCGAATTCACCCTGTGTTGCCAGCGAACTGTGCAATGACCATAAACAGTAATTCCGTACCTAAGTACACTATAGGCTAGAGCATGTGCAACACATTTACGGACAGAAAAAGGCATAAAATATCTGATGTTATACAGGACACACGATACAGCACGAAGCCTTTGGCAAACAAAAGAAAGGTGCGAGTTCCAAGAGAGATCGCTGTCGAAGATCAGACCAAGATATTTGACCGAATGCGCATATTTTACTGGTACACAGTTGCAATTAAAACAAGAGGAAGTATGCAAATAAACAGGGTCAGTCAATTCAACTTGTTTTAATGGGTTATGAAAACAGATCAGTTTTGTTTTAGAAGTATTAACATTAATAAGATTAAACTTAAACCAGTCCATGACTTTAATAGCTGCTATCTGTAGTGCTGTAACAGCATCAGTGTATTTCTTTGCACATGCAACAATAACAGTGTCATCAGCATACTGAAACAGCAAAGGTGGCACACTGGTAGCAAGGTCGTTAACGTATAGATTGAATAATAAAGGACTCAATATAGAACCCTGCGGGACTCCAGAGGTAATTGCCGTGAAATCGCTATGGAATCTTGAAATCGACACATATTGGCGCCTATCTTGTAAAAAGTTAGTAAGCAGTTCTAAAAACGAACCTCGAAATCCCAGCGCAGAAAGTTTATCAAGCAAAAGAACGTGGCAGATGCTATCAAAAGCCTTGCTTACGTCCAGAAAAAGAGAACATGCGACTTGATTCTTATCAAAAGCTGAATTTAGCACGTCAGAGAATTCTTCAAGAAGAACCGTTGTTCCTTTTCCTGCTATAAAGCCGTACTGACAAGGTGATAGAACACTGTGCGTATTCAAAAAATTCGTCATGGTGACTAATAGATGCTTCTCAAAAATTTGGCCAATGCATGGTAGAATAGAGATAGGTCGGTAATTACTCATAATGTTTCTGGAGCCACCCTTGTACAAAGGTATAACTTTAGCAATTTTCATTGAAGCAGGTATTATACCAGTAGAAATGATAGTGTTAAGGATAACTAGTAGAACACCTTTAATCACTTCAAAGTTTCTGCACAATTCAGAAATCGTAAGGCCGTCATGACCAGGAGATTTGCTACGTTTAAGACTGAAAAGTATACACCTTAAATCACTTTCAGTAAAATCAGGAAGGAAAGCAGATTCCATCACACTGAGAGGCATAGGGCAGTCGGTAAGAGGGGTTCGAGATGCACCAGAGACCAGAGAAAAAAAATTGTTGAAGTCATTCGCAATGCTCTGTCCATCTTTATGAAAATGCGAGATGAAATATGTATCATTGTAGATAGCAGCGCTCCCTCCTTTCAGACTATTCACCAATGACCATGTTTTCTTACTGTTAAAACGTGCGTCATTAAACTGAGACCTAAAGTGGCTGCGCTTGGCCAGACGGATCATGGCATTGACACGGTTTCGTTCACGTTTAAACTGCAGTCGTAGCTGAGAACAGTTTGGGGCACGTCTTGATCGAGCCCAGAGCAGATCCTTCTCTTTAATGGCTTCCAGTATTGCGGAAGACATCCACTTATTGTCTAAATTTCGTTGTTTAACTGTCACCATGCGGGAAGATTCTGCTTTGTGTGAACGAAAAACATCGACGAACCTGTCATATAAGTCCGCAGGGGACACACTGTGTATAAAAGAATCCCAATCATGCTTGGCTATTCTTTCATCAAGACGCTTATAATCAAGTACTGATACCTTTTGCTGGCTGTGCGTAGATGCGGGATGGCTGGAACTATCTGTTAACGAGCAGCAAATGAAATAGTGGTCTGCAAGCTTGACCTCAACCACAGCAGACCGCACCAACAGGTTTTGAGAACGCACGTTGATGTGGTCGATGCAAGACGCAACAAGCTGCCCAGCTAAGTATTCCTCACGTGTAGGGCTGTGGATTGTAGTCGCTAGTCCCCACTTTGATAAAATGTCCAGATAATCTGCGACCGTTGACACAGTGGGGCGTAGAATATCGATATTCATATCACCGATAATGCACACGTGTTCTTCGCGGGAGAACGATGATATTGCAAAATCAAGCTCAGCTAAAAAGATTCGACCGTTACAACACGGAGGGCGGTAAATTGTGAGAAGAACCAGCGACAACCAAGGTGTACTTAGGCGGAGCGCAACTACTTCTGCTTGAGTGAAAGGAACACTAATTTCAGAAACGGCCAAGAATCCTTAACAAACTTTTCTACTTGGGAGTAGAAAACATGAGACGGCAGCGGTCTTTTCAGGGTCCGTGTGAACACTTTGTGCGCTAACAACGTGATCAAGAAGCGATTTGCCTCAAAGCCAAAATTTCATTTCTCGAAATACAATAGCATCGTCCAGGTACACCAGGCAGGACTGCCACTTCAAGCCGGAGGGAACGGTGTCCATCATTTCTTGGAACGTGGCCGGTGTTGAGCACCGACCAAATGGGAGCACCTTAACCTCATAGAGACCGTCGGGCGTCACGAAAGCCGTCGTCTCTCAGTTTCTCTCGTCCACTTCGATTTGCCAGTACCCGCTTTAAAAATCTTATGACGAGAAGTGTCGGGTGTCGCGCAATCGGTCGAGCGCGTTGTATATCCTGGGCAGTGGGTAAATGTCCTTTTTGGTCATGTTATCAAGTTATAAAGTTTCCTGTAGTCAGGACAGGAATGGAGTGTTGTTTTTTTTTACAAGCAACCACAGGCGACACCCATGGGCTGGTGGACGGCTGAATGACATCGTCTGCAAGCATTTCGGCAACCTGATTCTGAATGGCTTCTCGCCCTATCGGGGAAATACGGTAGGAGCTCCGGCAGACGGGTCACATAGTCTCATCTGTGATGATACGGTGCTTGGCGAGTGGAATGCGACCGACCTTCGAACACGTAGCAAAACAGTCCGCAAAGTCTCCCAAGAGGTCCGACAGAAGGTCCTTCTGAACCGATGGCAGGGCCGGATATATTTTGACTGACTGAAGAACGTGGTGTGGGCCAGCATTGGGAATCCGGCATCAAGGCGTTATCATGAACGGATGGAACTTTTTAGTTGCTTTATCATGAAAAGTTAGGAATTAATGAAACACTTTACGTTGCTACCGCTAACCCGTGTGCAACACGTTGCTATTACCCTAAAAAGTTAAAGAATATACCAGCAAGACTTATATCTTTAAAGAATCATGGTTTCTAAAAACAGCTCGCTAGTGGAATATCCTATCTGCTGATGTTGTGCAATGCGCAAATGTATCGTTATGCTTTCGCGCGCTGCCCTGAATGTCAAATTGTGTTCACCCTATTGTTAATATATAAGACCGTGCAGTCATGTTGCATTGCCTCTATTCTTATTTATCATGTTTTCTCTTGCCCTGCTGTATGTTTTTTCGCTTTACAATTAATTTAAAGCTCTTTAGTGTCTGCTGGTCAGTCTTTCGCATCTGTTACAATCCCCTACATAAAATGCTTTCGATGCTATGTATGTCGTGTACGCCTGCTCCTGCTTAAAGCCTGGCACTCAGGCTGGCAGTATTCTTCTAAATAAATAAATAAAATAAAAAATATTTCGCGGGTTTTCTTGAAACTGTGTTTTTAGATAGCCACGGTTAAAAACCATTCATTTACAGGATATTTATTGATAATATCTGTCTGATATGTGATCACGAAAATGCAGAAATTTTAACATTCGTTGCAGAATTTAACCATTTACATTCATCAACCTCAGTTTCTCACTCTTACTCGGCTTCAGCTATTAATTTTGTCGATGGGTCAGTGTCAGTGCATAATTAATTATAATTACTAGCTTCTGAAGAAAGCGTACGGACTGAAATCAGTACCTTCATTTTAACAGTAGCCGCATGAACGTTGCAAAACAAGCAGGCGCTACGAGATTACTTCAAGCTACAACTTTGTCACTTTGTTATGTGGCTCTGCATGTAAGGTTACCTGGAGTATTTACGTTTTGCAGTATGATTTAAGTTCTACTATGTTTTGAGTGTGTTAATCATGAATTAAGGTTTGCACACTTACGGCAGGTGTCGTAGTGTTTGCTGTCATAAAGGACGGAAAGGAAGACCGCTATTGTGCTGGTTACCAATGAAGAATATGTTGGGGCAAAATTGGAAGTCTGACTAACGTGCGTGTGGATTCCTCTCTGCCCGGGCGACGTCCGAGATCGTTTCCACATTTCCGACCAATTCCAAACCAATTATAATTTTCCGTCTGTCTTGAAGTGTAACGCATGATGGCAACGCTTTGAGAGGTCTGAACACCGGAACCTAGCATCCGGCTCAAGCTTCGTGTTCGTTCAGGGGAATTCGGTTTGATTTCAGAAGGGTTTCAGAGGGATCATTGCTGTATAATCAGTTTTGATTTGGTGATGGTCTGGCGGCACGAGTGGGCTGCAGACAGCACTTGCTTTTGTTGTGTGTGGCTTGGCGTTTGTGGTTCCGTATGCCTCGCCTCGCAGAGAAATTCCCAGAGCTGGACTTGAGACACCAGGATGAGAAGAGGCCTGGAGGACTGCGGAACGATGGTGCATTCTCGCGCGTCCAGTCAGCCGAGCTGCGTAGGAGCAGCTCATCTTCCGGACACCTTGTCTGGAGGCGGGGGGGGGGATGCTGTTTTGAACAAAATGCACAGTGGATTAAGCCGCATATTCCATCGACCGGGATGGCCATGGTGGCGGCGACAGCACCAGCAATTTCAGCAGCGTCAGGTGGCCGACGACAGCATAAAAAAAGGATGACTCGCTGCGAAAGAGCATACGCAATTTTTCTCACGCTTCACTCAGTGCGAATGACTTTCCCCTTTGGCTGGTTCCCAGCAAGAAGGACGCCTGGGGCAGCGACCGACGATGTACAGACGACAGGAAAAAAAGGACGGCACGTCAAGTAATTATCCCTGCCCGACAGGAGCCGGACACACCATAGAGAGGTCGCCGCAGTATAGGCCCACAGCACCGCACGCTTCACATGTGAATTGACACGGAGCCACTTGCACCAGATTGCCACACTGCTGTGCAACTTTTCCCATCTTTGAGAAATGTGCCACGCGTTGGATTGGTCTCCGCCATGTGGAGGGGCAGAACCTTAGGGGATTTAAGGAGCGTGCTGAGTGAGAACGAACGCTCTGGTCCCTGGCGACAAAGCTCATCCAGTAGCTCGACGTATGAAGGCTTAAAAGTTTGACTGTTTGCTTTTCTTCATAATGGCAATAAGCTTCTTCAAAGTGTCAGTGAACTCGCTTCTTTTCGTTTTCCCAAGCTTCAAACTTCCATCCTTACTCGTCCCTCCTCCGGCCCAACCCACCGCCACTAATTACATTAGGAAAACATAAAGGTAAGCTACACAAACGTTTCCCAAAAAGCAGCCTTTCTGCTTGAGTGTTCCATATGGCGCCTTCAATATACTCGACAAATTGCGACGCCTTTTTATTGCGTTTTAATAACCACACACCTCACTGCACTATAATTCCCTGATTTGTTATTATCTAAACACATAGACATTCCCGGCTACTCATTCGGTAAATTAAAGGCCAAAACCTTAGGAATCTTGATTTCGATCGCATCACAACTTACAAGTAAGGGAATCATTTCTAATTGATAAATTCAAAGCTGTTTCATCGGACATAAACGAAAACCTTGAAAAATTCACTTGCCGAACTTAATACCGTCGTTTTAGACAAGTTTGTTAATATGAGTGGGGATGTGACTGGTGCCATTTATTTAGCCGCGTAGAGGCGGTACCTTCCCAAATATGCATGATTTGGCATCTTATGTACGAAAACAACTTCTGTTGGCTGAAGACATCGAGTCAAACCCTGTGCCCGACATGGCCCAAGTGATGAAACAACATCAAGCAATAGCGACGGACCTCAAAGAAATCAAGGAGAACCGTTTAACTTCCATAGACGAAAAGTTAGAAAATCTTGCTATCCTCGATAACAAGATCTCGCGCTGTTTGAACGAGGTGGCCAGCCTGCAGGGGGTGGTTTCAGACCTTGAACTGAAACTTGACGATTTAGAAAATCGCTCTAGAAGGAACAATTTGATAGTTTATGGTGTCCCGGATGATTCTGAAGAGAGCGACGACTCTCTTCACAAATTAGTGAACCAAAGCATCTTTAACAATCTCCTCAAAATAAAACCTGTAACAATAGAAAGGATACATAGGCTAGGAAAGCCGGGAAAGAAAAAGAGCAGACCAATAATAATGAAACTCCTGAACTTCCGGGATAAAGCCCGAGTGCTGAAAAATTGCCACAAACTAAAAGAGAGTGACTTCTCAATTGGCGAAGACCACTCGGTACGGGTACGCGATATCAGGAGGAAACTATGGCAGTGTGCAAAACCAAATAAGGATATCGGAGACAAAGTACATTTGGTATACGATAAAATACGCATAAATGGAAACCTTTACCGTTGGGATGACACAACAAACGATAAGGTACTCATTGAAACAAATTCACACGTTCCACAGGAGCCTGATTCACCCCCCAGCGAAAAAAACGAACAGGCAGATGCACCGGCGTCGCGCACCCGTCACAAAGCGAACGGTCCCAAATAAACTTCCTAAACATAAATGCCCGCAGTATTATAAACAAGACAGACTCACTGGAATCCTTGCTTCTGTGCCTGGAACCTGATTTTGTGGCCGTAACCGAAACGTGGCTATCATGCGATGTCCGGAACGCTGAGATTACGCCACCTACGCATTCTGTCATACGAAAAGATAGAACAACACGTGGCGGCGGAGTGGCTATCTTCATCAAAAATAAAATACCATACACAGTCTTGCCGGACGCCGAAAACGTCGAGGCGTTATTTTGCAAACTAATCTTTAGCTCACGTAGCATTACCGTTGGATGTGTTTACCGCAGCCCTACAGCCGATCGTGACTGTATGTGGTCTCTATATAATTACATGCGCCGCTATGCTTTTGGGTCCAGAATAATACTACTCGGCCATTTCAATCTTCCTGACATTAACTGGCAGACGTTAGAGTTTAATTCTCCTTCCTCAGAAATTATCATTGATTTCATGCTCAACTTCAGCCTATCACAAGTAGTAAATCAACCCACACGATCACAGGGACTCGCATCGAACATCCTTGATTTAATATTTCTCAGCGATCATTTTCCTACTGACAAAGCTCAAACTGAAACCCTAGATGAAATATCTGATCACAAATTGGTTTTATGCAATGTTCCCGTCCATGATGCCGTAATCTCGTCTCAAACGCAAATTTTGTACCCTGATTTTTGTAACGCAGACGACACCAGTATTCTAGATCACCTGAATTTTGACTACTCACATTTCGAGGTTTTTTTCTTCCAACGCTTCAACAGACATGGAAATGTTATGGCTTAGGTTCAAAACCATTGTATTGCACTGCATTCAATGTTTTGTTCCAACTAAAACAAAGAAAACAAAGAAACAAAATCCCTGGATTACGCGGGACATCATTCACGCCAAGAGGAAGGTGAAAAGACTGCGAAAGCAATTGAAGTCAAATCCACAAGCCAAAAATCAACTTACAATAGCCATCCAAATAATGAAATTAAAAATCAAAGCAGCCAGAACTAACTACTTCGCAGAAACGCTTCCTAAGCTTTTGGAACGCGCGCCCCGGAAATTTTGGGATTATATAAACCCTAAAAAGAGTGAACCTGAAGGCTCAAGAGAAGTACACCATATTACTGCCACATCCCTAAACAACTACTTTCAATCGATTTTTACTAAAGATAACAGTTTTGATCCACACGCAACGAAAAGCAGCTAGAACCACTCACTGTGACCGAGTCAGGAATACTAAATTTATTACTTGCTTTAGACACAAAGAATGGACTAGGCCCAGACAACCTGCCGAACTCATTTCTTAAGGGATATGCCGAATGGACAGCCAAATATCTATGCATAATCTTTAACAAATCATTGTCATCCTGTGCTCTTCCGAATGAGTGGAAAATTGCAAAAATCATACCGATACACAAATCCGGAAACAAGGATGATGTCGCAAACTACAGGCCTATCTCACTCACTTCCACGACTTGTAAACTCCTGGAACACATCATCCTAAAACATATAACGACATACCTGGAACGGGAACACATCTTATCACCATTACAGCATGGATTTCGAAGGGGGTTGTCCACAATTACGCAGCTAATTGAATTAGTGCATGATTTATCCTCCGGTATCGATAATCAAAGAAAAAAAGACCTATTACTATTAGATTTTTCGAAAGCATTTCACCGCGTATCCCATCGTAAACTAATAATGAAGCTGGAATCTGCATTAAAAAATAGCCCCATAGTTACTTGGATCAAAGACTATTTAACAAACAGATCACAATACGTCTCGCTTAGCCTGGAAAACTCTAACTTAGTGCCTGTAACATCCGGAGTACCACAAGGTTGCGTATTAGCCCCTGTCTTGTTCCTCATCTATATAAATGACTTACCATCAAATATTTGTTCTAACATCAGGCTCTTTGCCGACGGTTGCATAATATACCGCGAGATCAGTTCAGCCGCAGACAATGTAGCTCTGAACGACGACCTTGAAACAGTAAATAAATGGTGTAATGATTGGCAAATGAACCTAAACGTAAAAAAATCCGCCGCGTTATCAATAACCAGGAAAATACAAAAATCAGCATTTCAGTATGTCATTAATAATATCCCACTCCCCCAAGTCGTAGAACACAAATACCTCGGTGTAATCATATCCCATGACCTTAGATGGAACTCCCATATAACTCACATTACAACCAAGGCTCTAAAAAGACTCTTATTCTTGAGAAGGCGCCTCAAACTAGCCCCATCAGAGACAAAACTATTAGCCTATAATACCCTTGTAAGGCCAATTCTTGAATACTCTAATATTGTCTGGTTTCGCTCTATTAAACAACATGTAAGTAAACTAGAACAAGTACAAAAGAAGGCAATCAGATTCATTTTTAATAAATATAGCCAAACTGACTCACCAACTGACCTACTCCAGAAAGCTGGTATGCTTACCTTGCAGAAGAGAGCCAAACTAGCACGTCTTAGATTCATGCACCAGTTGCTCAATAATCAGCTGCATATTGACACTTCTACATATTTATCCTTTACAGATACCAGGCCCACACGCCATAAGCACTCTCATACTTTAAACGAGTACACTTTCCGGACCGACTGCTTTAAACACTCATTCTTCCCGCTAACCATACGCGAATGGAATACCCTTGACTCAATCATCACAAGCTGCTCATCATTAAATAACTTTGTAGCCCTCGTCGAACACCAACTGGGTACGGAATAAATGCTTTACGCACCTTTGCATATGTACCCGCCTTCCAGTCAGGCACAGATCGTGTTCATTGTGTGCGCATTTCTACATGTTCTTCCGTTGCATTACCTTACATTTTTGACTTTCATTTTTAAAATATTGATTCATTAGCTTCCAGTGTCTGTTCTCTGTTCCTTGATTACTGTTGTCTGTTCCGTCCATTTGAAAGTTTATACGCTTTTACTTCTATTCTTGAGTTTTTGTTAAACATCTTACCCTCACAACGCTGAGTGTTTACCTTTGTGTTATGCTTGCTTGCCTTATTGTGCTTATTTATTAGACTGTTCAGCTTATGCCCTTCCTGTTATAATCCCATATGGGATTGACAGTATGTACCAATAAAAATAAAAATAAATAAAATAAAATATTGCAACGGATATTCTTGGTGACGACGAAGTGAACGAAGTGTCTCGGAGGTGCGCGTCATCTGGGCTTGTGTGCTCGGTGCTCTGTGCGGCCCAGTGCTCTCGGCCTGTGTGCTGTGCTCGCACGCTGAGCGTCACGTCATTAACGCCGAGGTTGCGAAGATGCTTGATAAGAACCTTATCGAACCCTGCTACAGCCCCTGTGCGTCGCCAGTAGTCCCTGTGAAGAAAAAGGATGGCTCATGGCGTTTTTCTGTTGATCATCGCCAACTGAACAAGATAACCAAAAAGGACTTGTACCTCCTCCCACGCATCGACGACACCCTTGATTGCCTCTACGGGGCCAAATTCTTCTCCTCCATAGACCTCCGCTCCGGCTATTGGCAGATAGCAGTGGATGACCAGGATCGTGAGAGGACGGCGTTTGAGACACCTGATGGGCTGTATCAGTTCAAAGTTCTGCATTGTGGCTTATGAAACACGGCGACCACCTTCGAGCGCATGATGGACGCCCTTCTGCACGGATTGAAATGGTCCACGTTCATCTGCTATCTCGACGACGTCGTTGTCTTCTCTCCCAGCTTTTCCTCTCACCTCGGTGACCTTTCCAAGATTCTTTCACTTTTCCGCCATGCCGGCCTGAAGCTCAACTCCTCCAAATGCCGTTTCTTGCGTCGCCAGATCCCAATCTTGGGCTACGTCGTCGATGCCACGAGTCTTCACCCTGACTCAGCCAAGATCCGAGCCGTGAAAGACTTCTCGGTGCCGCTTTCCTGCAACGACGTACGGAGCTTCTTGGGGTTGTGCTCCTACTTCCGCCGATTCGTGCCCGGCTTTGCTGACATCACCCGCCCCTCAGTGCCCCTCAGTGATCTGCTAAAAAAGGGCATGACTTTCACCTGGGGACCCCTACAAGAAAAAGCCTTTGCCGCTCTAATCTCGAAGCTTCACTTCGCCCATCTTGGCCCACTTCGATGTGGCCGCTCCCACTGAAGTCCGCACTGGCGCCAGCGGTCATGGAATCGGCGCTGTCCTTTCTCAGCGGCATTCTGGGTCTGACCGTGTCATCGCTTATGCCAGCCGCCTCCTCTCTACATCAGAGCGCAATTATTCTATCACGAAACGCTTGTACTTGGCCCTTGTGTAGGCTATTGGAAAATTTCGCCCGTATTTATGCGGTCGCCCTTTTACGGTTGTCATCGACCACCATGCGCTCTGCTGGATCTCCTAATTGAAAGATCCTACTGGCCGGCTAGGTCGCTGGGCTATACGCCTACAAGACAGGGACTTCACCGTGATCTATTACTCAGGTCGGCTACACACCGATGCTGATTGCCTATCCAGATATACCGTTGACTCTTCTGACCATTCTTGCAGTGACTGCGCCGCCAACCTGTTCTCTCTCTCTGCTATTGCTCACGTTGGCGATGAGCAGCGCCTGGATCTCGAGCTCCGCTCTATTATTGACCGCCTCAACTCCTCCCCATCTGACATCTGACCCTGCTCTGCGCCGCTTTGTGCCGCATTATGACACTCTATGCCACAGAATACTGACCCCGCCAGCCCCAACCTCCTGCTCGTTGTGCCGAAGCACCTGCGCGCTGATGCCCTCCACGAGCTCCATGAGCTCCCCACTGCTGGACATCTGGGTGTCTGGCGTGCTTACGCCCGCGTGCGTAGTCGCTCCTTTTGGGCCGGCTTCTACCAGTCCGTACGCCGCTATGTTCGTGCCTGCGACCAGTGCCAGCGCCGGAAACGTCTTGCCGCTATCTCAGCAGGTGTGCTCCAATCTATTGTTCTGTTCCCTGACCCTTTCTATTTGGTTGGCTTGGAACTTTTGGGTACATTTCCTGAGTCCAACTCCGGCAACAAATGAATTGCCGTTACCACAGACTATGCCACTCGCTATGCAATCACGCGGGCTCTCCCCACCAGTACTGCTTCTGATGTTGGCGACTTTCTCCTGTACGATCTCATCCTCCGTCATGGCGCAGCCCGCCAACTTCTCATCGGCCGTGGCCGTTGTATTCTCTTTAAAGTTGTCGACGACATTCTTCGTTCCTGCCCCACTAAGCATTAGCTGTCCACTGCCTATCATCCTCAAACCAACGGCTTGGCAGAGCGCCTCAACCGCACCCTTATGGATATGCTCGCAATGTACCCTTCCCCGGAAAATCGGGACTGGGACATTGCCCTTCCATACGTGACTCGCCTACAACTCTTCCCGTCATGACACTGCCGGTTACTCATCGCTCTATCTTTTGTACGGCCGGGAGCCCCAATTACCTTTGGACACACTGCTTCAGACATATACTTCACAGCCTTCAGAATATGCACACGACGCAATTGCCCGGACCGACCACGCCCGCCAGCTGGCGCGATCCCGACTACAGGTATCGAAGGCCTCACAGCAGGACTACTACAACCGCCGCCATCACATGGTCACTTTCTCTCCTGGAACCCTCGTCTTGCTTTGGTCACCATCACGGCGCGTCGGGCTTTGCGAAAATCTTCTGTCCCGGTATTTTGACCCGTATCGTGTGCTCCGCCAGGTCACCGCTGTAACCTACGAGATTGCTCCCGTACTTCCTGGAGATCACCTCCCGTGCAGCTCAGCGTGACGTTGTCCACGTCTCTCGCCTCAAGCCCTACGTCTCGCAATCTTTTGCCAAGCCTTAATCTGCACCAAGACGGTGGTTTTGTGCCCGGCGGCCGTGCAACGGATATTCTTGGTGACGATGCAGTGAACGAAGTGTCTGGGAGGTGCACGTGTTCTGGGCTTGGGTGCTGTGTGCTCTGTGCAGGCCCAGTGCTCGGGGTGTTCCTGCATCGTTACCGCCTTGGACCACGTAACAATATGGTGCAATAACATGAAAATGCATTTGTGGTTGTTTATTTCCTTGTAATCATAGCGCATTGAACACCACTGTATGTAATTTTCTTTTTACATGAATTTTTTATTCTCTAATATAACTACTGTGTGCCCCGTATAGCACCCAGCTGCGCTTCCATTTCGCAACACGTCATTGCCTTGTTACTTTTTAAAGATTCGCATTCACAACAACTAAAAGCAATACTTTTCTTAAATTTCTGAAATATTAAATAAATCTATTTTTTTACATTTCGCCAGGAGACTCCTTGGGGCCATATATGCTTTTTGAACTTTTCTAACATACTGCGCATTTTGTAATACCTCAACGAGTGATTACAACCAAGGTTAGAGTTCGCGCTCTTCTAAGATTGCACCCTCTTTTCATTTTGATACATATATCATCATCACCCGCACATAATGTCACCAAGGTGACTGTAGTTCGGAGAGCAGAAAGGCATCAAAAATTGTGTCTAAACAAAACTCTTTATTTGGGCTGACTTGCCCCCCCCCCCCCCCCCAATGGACTGGATTAGTCGGCGGCGGCGTAGCAACAAGCGTGCTCGGCGGTCGTCCAACAGAATGCCCGCCGCTATCGGCAGTGCTAAGTTTATAGCTGATAGCGAACTTTCGAGATAAAGTGTGCAAAGTTACTAGAACATTATGGAACAACATAGAAACAGCTCTGTCTAGATGCGATCAATCGAGATAAATCTGGTCGCGTCATGCGTCGCAAACAAAGCGATATATCGCCGTTGCTGCGGATTTGAAGAATGAACAAGCAAAGGGCTTCAGACGGACGACATAGACAACTTCTGGTAGCACGCGGCGTCGCTGGGATGCAGTCATTGCATCAGGGATGAATTCATAATTCAGTTCACCTACCCGACGAAGAACCTTGTATGGGTCGAGATAGCGGCGCAAAAGCTTTTCACTCAATCCGCGGCGGTGAATGGGCGTCCAAACCCCGACGGGCACTCCTATATTGTATTCCGCGTTTCGCCTTCGCAGGTTGTTCCACCATGTGTTGGCCGCTGCTGCTCTTTGATCAGTAATCGAGTAAGTCTTCAGGCTTCTTCTGCGCGTTGTAGGTAGGCGGCGGCGTCGACGTTTTCTTCGGAAACGTTGTTCAGCATGGTGTAAAGCATGGTCGTAGCCTCCCTGCCATGGACGAGCCTAAAAGGCGTCACCAGGGTAGTCTTGTGGACTACCGTGTTGTAGGCCAAGATGACGTACGGCAGGATGATGTCTAAGGTCTAGTGTTAGGCATCGACATACATCGCGAGCATATCGGCGACGGTTTTTTTCAGGCGCTCGGTCAGCCCGTTGGTCCGCGGATCGTATGCAGTTGTCCTCCGGTGGCTGGTTTGGCTTTTATGCAGGATGACTTGCGTTAACTCCACCGTTAATGCTGTTCCTCTGTCCGTGATGAGCACATCGGGGGCGCAGTGTCGCAGAATAATCCACTCCACGAAAATTATGGCAACATCTGCTTCTGTTCGTTCGATAGGGCTTGCGCCTCGGCGTAGCGGGTCTGATAGTCGGTCGCTATGATGATCCTTTTCATTCCAGACGTTGACTTTGGAAAAGGGCCAAGCAAGTCCATGCCGATCTGCTGAAAGGGCCTTGAGGAAGGTTTAATGGGGTTCAGAAATCCTGCTTGTCGTTTGGGAGGGGTCTTTCGTCGCTGAAAATCTCGGCAGGATTTCACATGATGTGCGACATCGGTAGAGAGCCGGGGCCAGTAATAGTTGTCTTGGGTGCGACGGAGGGTGCGAGTAAACCCGAGATGTCCAGCTGTCGGCTCGTCGTGTGTAGCGTGTAGAGCTTCTACGCGGAAACAAGCAGGTACAACACGGAGGCAGGCCGTTTTGCTCGCCGCAAATTTCTTCACAAGGACATCATTCTGTACACAGAAGGAAGACAGTCCTCGCTTGAAGGACGTGGCGAGTGAACAAACTTTGCCTTCTAAGTACACGATGAGGTGTTCGAGGTCGGGGTTCAAGCGTTGCTGCTGGGCGAAAGAGCTGGGGCTGATGGGTCCCGGGAAGGCGCTCTCATCGTCTTCCGGCGGCGGCACGTCTACGAGGGCTCGTGAGAGGCAATGGGCGTCAGGGTGTTTGCGTCCGGACTTGAAAATGACGCTGACGTCCAACTCCTGGAAGCGCAGACTCCATCAAACGAGGCGCCAGAGGGGTTCTTCAAGTTGGCAAGCAAGACCATCGCGTGGTGATCGCTGACCACATTGAACGGTCGTCCGTACAGGTAGGAGGGGGGGGAGGGAATTCGACGTAGCCCAGATGATGGAAAGGCACTCCTTCTCAGTTGTAGAATAGATAGCCTCGGCCTTGGAAAGGAAACGGCTAGCGTATGTGATTATTTCTCGAGCCCGTCACTTTTTTGAACGAGAACGGCGCCTAGGCCCATGCTGCTTGCGCCGGTATGAGCTTTATTATGGGCGTTTTCATCAAAATGCGCGAGGATCGGTGGGAACTGTTAACTACGCTACAGTTCTTTGAAGGCTTGTACTTGCGGCGCTTGCAATTTAAATGGCACGACAGCCTTCGTCAGTTGGGTCAGGGGCTCTGTGATGCGCGAAAAGATTTTCATAAATCGTCGGTAATATGCGCGCAGTGCGAGGAATCTGCGCACATCTTTCTTATAGGCCGGCGGTAGAAACTGTTCAACAGCAGCAGTTTTCTGCGGGTCCGGCCTACTGCCTCCTTGCTAAGGATGCGGCCTAGAGTTTGTCCGTGAGGAATGGGCACGCCAGTTGTGCTTGTCTACCTACCTGCCTACACTTGCGCCGCAGCTCACTCCCAACCTACGGCGTGTCGTGGCACTTCTCTGCTTTCAAGGTTAGGCCGCTCTTGAGTTCCATCGGTGAGAAATGCTTGGCGTTGCAGAGCCGGTCCAGTGTGACATCGATGCGGGGGAGGGAGCAGACGGCCTTCTTTGATATCTTGTTCAAGCGGCGGTAATAAATGCAGAATAGAAGTGCGCCGTTTTTCTTTCTCACTAGAACAACCGGTGCCGCCTATGTGCTCTTTGAAGGCTGGATGACGTAGTCGCGAAGCATTTCTTGCACTTGGTCCCGGATGGCTTGTAGTTCTCGCGGCGGCACACGGTAGGGGCTTTGACGGAGAGGTCGGGCGTGCTGGTCGGTTACAATGCGATGCTTGGCAATTTGCGTTTGTCGGACCTTCGGCGATGACAAAGAACACTCGCTGTAGCTTCGCAGCAAATTCCCGAACTGGTCATGTCTGTTCCGGGGAAGGGCTGGGTTGATGCCGAAAGTGGGCGAGTTCTTTTGGCCAGGCGAGTCTTCTGCGGATGGGTCGTAGAGGGCGAAGGAGTCTCGTACATTGCATATTTTGTAGAAGAAAGCAATCGTCGTTCCCCTGTTAATGTGCCGGTACCCTTCGCTGAAGTTTGTCAGCCGTACTTCTGCCTGGCCATTGCGGAAATGTGCGATGCCTCTTGCGATACCGATTTCTCGGTCTAGAAGCCACTGCATGTTCCCCTTGACAATGTATTCAGCATTAATGCCTTTCATGGCACCTAAGGTAAAGATAATGCTTTAACGGCGCAAATCTTGAGGTACAAGGCGATAGTGAGCGCGAAAGGTGGTTCGGCATGCACTGCTCTCGACGGAGGTACTCGTCGATTTCCTGCGGGCGTTGGCCGAAGCATGGTCGTGGGACGTCAACGGCAAATACTCGAAGACCGATGCGTCGGTACGGGCAGTGACGAAGAATATTGCCGGCCTCACCAGAATGGAAGCACAACGGTCGGTTGTCGGAATTCCTCCAGGCGTCGCATTTCCTGGGGCTTAAGCGTCGCTCATAGACTGGGCGGGCGGGGGCAGGGAGATGGCTTTCGGGAACAAGTTTTTCATGTCGTAGAGGACGTAGGGGTCGTCGTTGGGGCTGAGGAGTGCGTACTGCAGCGGCGTAGGTCATGGCCAGGGGTTCTGTGGCTGTCGGGGTGCCAAGTGCTTGTTGCGCTTCTTACCGTACCATATGCATGAGAGTCTGTGCTTGTGGCTGTAAGGAGGATGGCAGTAATTGGCGTAGCATCTCGCGGACGATTTCGCGGATTGCTCCTCGCAAGTTGTCGCTAGTGGTGGTCGTCGTGCCAGGACGGATTGTACAGACATAGGAAGGGCGGTTGTACTGCCGAGCCCGGAGGTCGAGGGTCTTCTTGATCGTGCAGGCTTCTTGCATGAATTTGTCGACTGTTTTTGGCAGGTGGCGCACGAGGCTGCGAAAGAGTTGTTCTTTTACGCCGCGCATTAAAAACGACTTTCATTTCCTCGGTCATCTCGGGGTCGGCGTGGCGAAAGAGGCGCTTCGTCTCTTCAGCGTAACCGCGCACGGGCTCGGTCGGAAGCTGGGTCGTGAACTGAAGGAGTCGTTCAGCTCTTTCTCTCCTCAAGACACTGGTGAATACCTTCAAAAGTTCCCTCTTCAAAAGTTCCCACGTTGTTAGGGACGACTCGTGGTTTTTGTACCACGTACGTGCTGAGCCCTCCAGTGAGAAAAATACGTGTCCAATTTTTGCCGCATAGTCCCACTTGTTGCATGATGCGACGAGTTCAAATTGGCCCAACTATTCTACGCGGTCTTCGGCTAGGGATCCACTGAAAGTTAGCGACATCCGCGGCTGCTGCAATATGATCGGGTTTCACATATTTGGTGAGGTTGTGGTGCTCGTAGCAGCGTCATTTCTTTGTGGGGTGCGGTCCGGCAGGGTCCCTAACCGAAGACGTCTTCTGGCTCGGCTAATTTCTGGCTCGTCGTCCGGTGCGTAGCACAGAGGACCAGTCTCACGACTTGAAGGGAGTGTCCGGAACATGGAAGGCTACTGCGCACCTCGACCAGATATCACGAAGTGGTGACTGCAGTCCGGAGAGCAGAAAGGCTGCAAAAAAGGTGTCTAAACAAAACACTTTATTTTGGCTGACTAGCTTCCACAATGGACTGGATCATTCGGCAGCATCATAGCAACAAGCGTGCTCGGCGGTCGTCCAACAGAATGCCCGCCGCTATCGGCCGTGCTAAATTTGGAGCTAATAGCGAACTTTCGAGATAAAGAGTGCAAAGTTACTACAACACTCCGGAGCAACGTAGAATTAGCTCTGCCTGGCTGCGATCAATTAAGATAAATCGAGATAAATGGGGGAAGATATGGGAGGAAAGAACTAGTTTTTAATGGCCGCCATCTTGGTTTAGAGAAACCGAAACTACGCGGCCAATTCGTCTCTTGACGTAATTAACACATCATTTCTCCTCTATCCACTATATTGGACCGTGACGTCATCACTGGCACGTGACAGGTTGTTGTTTATACAATGCTATTGTAGAAGGCGCTACAAGTCTGATTGGGAGATGTGATGTTTCCTAGTTGCTGCCACAGAGAGCGGCGTGATCTCAGGGTGGTAGCAGACCCCACGAAATCTCAGAACGTGATGAGTAAGAGGAAACGCTCTTAAAAAAAGACAACGACAAGCGCTGATCACTCCGAATCTCGTGTGTGCTTTGGACTGACCGCTGCCTCTGGTCTGTACCTGGGCCTTGCCGCTAGTTGTTCGCGACGCAGCGCCTTGCAAGACGTTCCTTATTACAAGTGGTAGAGGCGCGAACGATTCCCTCACCTTGGAGATTCGCAACCGCGCATTGCCTACCACCTCTGCAATGCCTGAGACCATCACCCAAACAGCTTCATCGCTTCCGTCGGCTGTCTTCTGTTCCGGCGCTGCACGGCAGCGTGACCCGGTTATCTTCAGCGGCACAGATGACATGGGTGTGGAGGAGGGCGGCCTGCTATGAACGCGTAAGCGCATGCAATAAATGAGACGATAGCCTCAAGCTCACCAACTTTATCTTTTATTTGAGCGACGTAGCCTCTTTCTGGTTTAGAAACCACGAAGCTGACATCTCAAGCTGTGCAGTTCTCTAAACCAGCCCGACTGAAGTCTTTGGCCGACCCGCAGAGCGTAAGCTTCGCGCCGAGCAACGCTTCCGAAGTCGGGCAGAGAAAACCGATGAAAACGTCACCATTTATATAGAAAATGTCGTCGACCTCTGCAAGCGTATCAACCCTTCTATGAGCGAGGCAGACAAGATCAGGCATAATCTGAAAGGCATTTACGATGTTACCTTCCAGATGCTCGTCGTCAAAGATCCCCAGACTGTTTCCGATGTCATAAGCTACCACCAAATCTTCGATGAGCTGCGCAAACAGCGCCCATCCACCCGGCGTGCTGTCTTTCAGGAGACCACACTTTCCACCTTGGCTCTCCCGGGGGACGGTTGTCTGGACCAACAGCCGCTCCTCCAGCGCATCCAGCAGTTTGTCCGTGAGGAACGCGCACGCCAGCTCTGCTTATCTACCTGCCTGTCTACACCTGCGCCGTCGCTCACTTCCAACCTACGGCGTGTCGTCGAAGAGCAGGTCGATAAAGTCCTGCTGCCTCCTCCCCAGCCACTCCTCATCGCGGCTCATCTAACGTACGCTTCAGTTAGGCACACATTTTAAGTCGACGTTCGGACAGAGGTTCTCCTTTCTCAATAATGAAGTTACAAGGTTCTTGCTTCTCTTCTTAAGGCGTTGGCATCTGTACAGGTGTCCGATACATAAGCCATTGCAATAAGCGAATGATGCGGGAAAGAATAGCTCAAAATAACATACAAAAAAAGCGGAGAAAGAAGGAGGATGGAAGAATAAGGGCCCAAGCCTATCGTCGCCGGGAGAAAATGACGACAGAAAATAAAGGGGGGGAGGAAAGGAACGGGAGGGAATAATTGGCGCCGACCTGTGCCGCAACACAGCGGCGGCGAGCAAAGTGGAAAGAAACACAGTGGCGGAAGCACAAAAGAGATTTAAGATTCACTCGCGTGCTGCAGACGTAAAACAGCAAAGAAAAATACCGTACAGTGAGGAAATGGAATGTGTCGGCGACATAATTAAAAAAACCTCACAAAGGCCCCACACTTCTATGCGTACAGAATAGGCGAACGAGAAATTAATCGTGTGTTAAACACAGCTAGGAAAGAGAAATACTTTGCTCTTTTCAAAATAAAAAGCTTGAAACATGTTTATGAACAAACATTTGCTGAGGACCAGCTCCACGATCCTCTAGAGAGAGATACAAATTCTCTCGAAGCATAGGCTCTCATTTCGATCGTCACACAAAAGTAGCAAAAATTCTCTGCACCGCCTTTACCTTTTTCATTGCACAATGCAACACCTGAATGACATAGATAAGCCTCCAAACCATGAAGATATTGCAAAACTGCGCTCGTTTAAAATAGAGAGAGAGGTCTCCGCTCATTCAACCAATGGGTTTTTCGCCTAACTAACGAGATCTGAGAGCCATAGTGAGGTCCACTATTAGGATAGTGATGCAAAGGACGTCCAAAATACTGTAAATCTTCGGAGTACCGCCTGATGCTGCCACAAAGCTTGGTGGGTAGATCACCCCAGTGACCTACCCACCAAGCTTTGTGGCAGCTTTGTGATAGGTCACCCCAGTGACCTACCCACAACTCTTTTGATTTTTCAAGGTTAAGAAACGCACCAGAATTATAAAAAATCTCCTCGGTTACGCGCAAACCACGGGAGAACTATTTTTATCACAACAGAAAAGAGCAACCTCACCAGCATAAGCCAAAAATCGGTGAGGACAAATAAGCTGCACATTAAGGACATGACGCATTGTCGTAGTAGGTTAGGCTTTCCATTCTGAGCATTTTTACACATTTGAACGCAGTTTTCGTTCTTAAAGTTTACCATTACATTAAATAATCAATTCCACACTCTACATTTTTAATTAGCGTCATCAATCAGTGACTTTTCATTCGGAGCAGCTTGACACCTTTGAACCCCTTTTTCTAGTTTTCTTACTTTAATTGATCAATTGTAATGAATTCATTAACTCGTCATCGCCCATCACGCACCAATCAATCATCAATCATTAGAACTACAAATTACCATGATCCGATTCTTTTACCCTACCCTCGATTATATCCGGCACATGGTGCCGACTACGCTTTTCGAACGAACAAGCTGTATACGCTATCGCGCAAAATCTTAATTTCACATTGCAATATTCAGAAGTCTCGCACTGCTGTGTTCTTGGTGATACGGATACTAAGACATAGCGGCTCAAGATATAAAGCGAATAAGAGGGGCGATAGTGGGCAGCCCTGTCAAATAGATGTTTCACCTGGAATAGGTTTGCCAGACTTTTGATTTATAATCAGTCTTGTAACGGCTGCTTTATAAAACAATTCTATGCCTTTAAAGAAGACAGCACAAATACTTGCACTAACACAGCAAACAAAAATCATGACGCACCTTATCAGAAGCTTCTGCCAGGTGAATCAGAATAAGAGCCACTTGACCGACCTAATCTGACACTGTCTCGAACACGGAAAGTGCGACATGATTATGCTTTTGAATACTAAGGCCTTTGATTCCGCACACTTAGTGCGGCGCTATTATATCTGATGCCGTATGCTGCAGTAGAGGAGAAAGAACCTTCGCAAATATCTTCTAATACGCGTTGCTTGAGGGTATCGAACGATGCCCTTCAACAATAATACACTAAAACTTCTTTTTGGGCCTGTTGGTGCATTTTGAACCTTGAAAAAAATTGAGTTGATAGCGCTTGCGTCGTCTCCTTTCTTCGTCTGTTGTTGCATGCTTTGGCGCTGCTTCTTTTCTTACACCATTCAAAAGTTTGCGACCGATCTGCATCTGTGCTTTTTGGGGTTAGTATGGCGTGACCAGTGTGGAACGGGAGAAGGGAAAAAGCCCATGTCATAAGCTGCACTCAAGACTTTCAAAAAGAGAGAGACTAGTCTAGGCATAAAAGCTTTATAGAGCTCACTACTTAGACCGTCCGGGCGAGGAGACTTGTGTCCCTGTAAAGAAGAAACGGCCGATTTGACCTTATCTAAAGTGATATATCCCTCAATGAGTGCACACTTCTCCTCTTCAAGACGAGGAAAATTCTTCTCTCAAACGACTGAAATTGAACCAACTGATCGGGTGGCTACTACCACCAAAGATCAGAAAATAACAGTTAAAGAAAGCATCAAGAATACCTGGCGTGTCAGTGCACGTATCGCTTCCGCAACTAATTTTTGAAACCTCTTTTGAAAGAGCAGCCTGCCTTCGATCAATAAACGGGCGGTGATGCGATTGTGTTCACTATATAGTCAAGGCACCCAGACATTTTCCTGCGCTAAACTTTTGTAACTGCGCTTTAATATTTTTGATGTTGTAAAGATGGGCATTAGCCCAGCCGCACTGCCATTGCTCCGAGCGGGACCCTGCTCAGCCTTATACCGACGGCGGGCCACCGCTGCTTCACCGCTACTTCCATTGTCCCCAGCGTCACGAAAACATACCACTCTTACATTTGGTGGAGGTTCGGTTCGCCGTGCGCGAAAGCCGTGGAAATCCTCAGGCGCACGCTGCCGACCCCCAGTATGCCCGCAGACGTCATCCATTAAGCAGTGAAGGTCGACTCGGCAGTCCACTGTTCCGGTTCCGTCCGCCAGCGGGACCGTGCCCTCATCAGCGGGACTGACAACCACGATGCAGAAGACTGGCTCACGTCCAACGATTGGTTGAGCGTGTACAAGTGGGACGACGCTACAAAATTGACTAACGTCGTCTTCTACTTGACCGGGGTTGCGGACCTGCGGTATCGCAACCACGATATCAACCACAATCAGATTCTCTGCACGTGGTCCGCCTTCCGAAAGAACCTCTCCGAAGTGTTCGGTCATTGTGCTGTCCGAAAGCTGCGTGCCGAGCAAAGCTTGAGAGACAATTTGCATCATTCGGGCTGGACTTTTACGAGCTATACATAGAAGATGTGGTGAACCTGTGCTCGCGCGTCAACGCCAAGATGTCCGAGGCTGACAAAATAAAGCATATTCGGAAGGGTATTTAGCAGGACGCATTAAAATTGCTGCTTTCCCATTATCTCCACACCGTTTCATAAATTGGCAGTCTCTGTCAGAGTTACGACGAGTTGCACAAGCAGGCGCTCTTCACTCGCCAGCCCGCCGCATCTGTCGAGTCGCTTGCCGGCCTTTCAACTGCCCCTGACCGCTCGGCGCTATCGCAACACATTAGACTTCATAGGTAAGGAAGTTGCTCGTCAACTCTCTTCTGGCACCCGACTGCGGGTCATCTCCACACTGGCGTCCGACCTTTGCCATGTCATCTCCGAACGTGTGGCTGAAGCCCTCCGATCGGTCCAGCCGGCTGCTCCAGCACCGCAGCCCGCTCCTGTCGCTACCCCATTGACCTACATTGAAGCCATTGCACGGCCGAGACCACCTAACTATTACTCAAACTACGCTACGCCTCAAGCGCCTGTGCCTCCGGCCCCTGAAGCGCCGCTGCCTTTTTTCCGACCGCTGGCCCCAATCTGAAGTCCCTGGCGTACAGGTGACCATTGCCCCATCTGTTATCCTTGCGTATTGCCTGGTCATGTGGCCCGGCTTTGTCTTCGTCGTGTGCCAGTATCCCAGCTACCTCCCCGAGTTCCCGGCTACCGGCGCCCTGAAACTCAGTATACAGTGACAGCGGAGCAGCCCCATAGCCCTTTCACCCGACCACTCCGCTTTCTCCAACCAGCGGTCACCTTCCCCGCGCCGCCGCTCCCTTTCTCCCATGCGCCGGCGCCCTGCTTTTCCGCAAGAGGAAAACTAGCTGCCCCAGTTCCCCAGGCGAGAACTGCGACGCCACCCAAATCTAAAAGGTCTCATTGCTCTCCCGACAATCATATCGAAGTTTTCGTAGCGGGTGTTTCTGTTCTGGAGCTCGTCGGTGCAGCTTCTGACGCTCCGTTCGTTGCGAAAAGTGACACCACTTTCTGGATTCTCGCTGCTCACGGCAAGCGCGCAGCCTCTTGATAAGGTTGTGGCGTGCACTGCCCGAGTTGTTGTACAAGACGTTCTGTACTCAATTCAATTCGTCATTTTGTCAACGTGTTCTCGTGAAAAAATTTTGGATTGGGACTTCCTGTCGCGCCTAAACGCCGTTATCAATTGTGCTGGTGCTGAACTCGAGTTCTCTGCTTTCACCGATTCCTCGTCAGCCGCTGCCTCTTCTGCTTTTTATCACAAAGCCGTCGTTGCCAAAGACGTTGACCTGCCTGCGTGCTCTGCTATTCTTCTGCGAATCACTTGTGAATTTCTTCGTGATGGGCACGTGCTTTGTACGCTATCGTCCACCGCAATTCACAGCTCCTACCTTACGCCGTACTCACCCTGTCAGCTGCCCTTACCGCGTTGTTTGTGACCAATACATTTGCACAGCCTTCCGCTGCGCGTTGCAGTGAGTGTCTCGGGACCGGGACCGTGCAGCCGATTGATTTCATTCTCTATCGGGATGAGAACGACAATCCACTGTCCCTCGCCGTCAACACCCTAAGCCCGCCTGTTACCGCTCCCGAAACTTCACCTACAGACGGTTTTCATCGCTCCGTCCACGCAACCCTTCCTGTTCTAGAACGCGCTAAACATCTTGTGCTGCTTCATCTGTTTCGCTCTTCCTTCGATTCCCATGAACCCGCTTTGAGCCGCACGTCGACTGTCGCTTATCATATCAACACCGGTGGTCATGCCCCTCTGCGTCAGCGCCCGTACCGTGTCTACGCCACTGAGAGTCAGTTTATTCAGTACCAGGTTGACGCCATGCTTCTGAGCGGCATCATTCAGGGCTCTCACAGTTCATGGGCCCCACTTGTGGTGCTTGTGAAGAAGAGAGGTGAGTCTATTCGTTTCTGCGTTGATTACCGCCGCCTCAAGAAGATAACAAGGAGAGACGTTTACTCTCTCCCACCGTACTGATGACGCTCTGGACTGCATTCAAGGAGCGGAACTCTCCTCTATTCTAGATTTACGGTCTAGGTACTGTCAGGTCCCTATGGCAGCCGAAGATCGCCCAAAAACCGCATTCCTCACCCCTGACGGCCTGTATCAATTTACCGTCCCACCTTCCAGCCTCCTTAACGCTCTGGCTAGTTTCGAGCGCATGATGGACACTGTTTTGTGCGGCCTGAAGTGGTAGTCGTGCCTGTGCTATCTGGACGACGTCGTTGTCTTGTCGCATGACTTCGAGACTCACCTAGCATGGCTCAAGCACGTCTTGACCTGCCTTACGGATGCTGCCATGAAGCTCAACTAGAAAAAGTAAGGTTTTGCTGCTCGCGAGTTAACAATTTCAGGCCAGTTCTGTCAAAGGAGGGGGACCGTGCCGCCCCCTCAAAATTTTTTTTTATTCTAGAAGTGTGCCATGAGGCATAAGTTGTAAAAGGAAGGGGGGGGGGGGGAAGGAATGCACGGGATTGAAAGTTAAAAAAAAGGAGTGAAGAACCGTTGCGCTGAGGTAGTCACACAGGTTGCTAATGAAACGGTTGTCCATAGTTCACTTCACGTAGTCACTTTCGCGGTTCCACCGCAGGCCCACCTCCCTGAGGAGCCGTTTTCTGATAGCAGCCGTCGCTGGGCACGTCCATAACAAGTGCCGCACATCACAAATGTCCGGTGCAGCGCTAAAGTGAGGGCACCTGTCAGGTGCTGGCAGATCTTTGGCACGCCACCGATGACGGACAGATGGTGTTAGAGCCGCCCTTGCCCGATTCCGCCGCACGGATACCGCCTCCTGCCGAGTAAGATTACGGGGTGAGGGTGCGGACACGGAGGAATTAGAGCGCGTGTTCGCTGGCGCAGAACTTCGGAATCGGAAACATGGGACAGGAACGGATCTGGGGGAAGAGGGGAAGGTGGCGGATCTTCTAAAGTATGAAGATGAGTCATAGCATCCGCTTTAATGTTATGTGGATCCTGGGCATGGCCGCGAATCCAGTGTATGCGCACAGGACATGGATACTTTGCGCAGAGCACATGAATTGATTGTGAAATCTGGAACGTTCGTCGAACAGCCTTAAGCTGTTTAAGGGCGGCGCGGGAGTCGGTGTAAATATGAACTGTATTGAATGTCGGAACGAGAGGAAGGGAAGCAATGACGTTATAAATGGCTTGAAGTTCCAATGTCAGAGAGTGCACGTATCCGCAGTATACGTCGCGCGAGAGTTGAGATGCGGATGAGATGGACTATGCACAGCAGAAACTCCCCTCTTTGCAGAATGTGATGAATCCGTGTATATTATGCACCCTTCAGGCAGATACGCTGCTGATACCGACGGGGAAACAGTGGGGCGATTGTCAGTGAGCTGGCAATAGGACCACGGTGGAAGCGTCTTTAAACGATGAAGTTTGAGAGACTGTTTTCGATCTCTCTTTGCCACCCGTTTGTCGATGATTTCACTGAGTGTATTAAGTTGGGCGAACTCCTGTAGCAAAGGTATGGGTGTTAAACGAGGCAGATATGTTATGACGCGCATAGCCTCACGATTGATAGCTTCAAGGGAGTCCCACTGTCTGCGGGTGAGACGATGAAATTGTGCCTGATATACTATCCGTGGCTGAAGGATAGAGCGCACAAGCTGGCGGGCCGTATGAGCACGTGCGCCACCAGAGCGCATAGCTATGCGACAAATCAGACCTAGAGTAGCGTGAGCCGATTTACGGGTGGCTGCCAGCCACGGGGTGCCAGTCCCAGATGTATGGAGGAGAATACCATGAATATGAACAGTTTCTACCTGAGGAATCAGAGAATTATGTACCGTAAAATTTAAAGGGTGAGCTTCGCGTAAGCCAGCTTTATTTCCAATTCAAATGAAACATGATTTAGTAGAAGAGAGTGTTAGACCCAGAGGTGGGAGGCGAGATGTCAATACATCCAGCGCGTGTTGAACGACCGACTGATGAATAGACGCATCTAGATGAAAGCACTACAAGGTTATATCATCGGCATACGCAAGCACGCGGATAGAAGGAATGGACTCTAGGGCTCGAACAAGAGGAATTAAAGCCACATAAAATAATATGGGGGCGTGAACGGAGCCCTGCGGCACTCCTCTATTGGAAGTGAAGTTACCAAAGGGCTTTCCGTGGACACGCACGCTGAAGGTTCGATTTGCTAAAAAGGCGTGAATAGAGAGGAGGAACCGGTGAGGGAGACCAAGGGTTTCAAGGGAGGCAAGAATGGCAGAGTGAAGGATCTTATCATATGCCTTTGTTATGTCTGTAGTGATTACGGTTCGTACAAGGTGACTCTGCGGAGAGTGGTCAAGCACGTCAGCAGCCAAAGTAGCAAGGCCGTCCTCCGTTCCAATTTGTAGACGAAAACCAATTTGGGAATCTGGGTAACAATCATGGGATTCCAGCCACCACGACAAGCGTGCGGCTAGGATGTTTTCATAAAGCTTGCAGATGATAAGCGTCAGGGAAATTGGGCGAAGAGCTGAGAGAGATACTAGAGGCTGACCTGACTTGGATATTGGAACCACAATAGAATGCTTCCAGTCTCCCGGTATGACACCAGAAAGCCACACTTCGTTAAAAGTATCAAGTTGGGTTTGGAAAGCCCTCCCTTCCATGTTACGGAATAAGGAGTTAGGTATGCCGTCGTGCCCGGGAGTAGTAGTAGCTTTGAAACGTTCAATGGAGGCCAGCAGCTCTGCCATGGTGAGGTCAGAAGTAATCCCATCGGAGGGCTCTGTGACCGATAAGTCAGGTGGAGACGTAGCGGTGCAGTCATGGTTTGGAAAAAATCGACGGGCCGCTTGTTGTGCAAATGTGTCCTCATCCATATTTAGCGCGAGGCGAATGCTCTCTGTGTAATCTGCAACCTGAGAAGGGCGCTCCATGGCGTGAAACACTCTCCAAAGATGTCGATTGCCCAGCGTAGAGGACAGGCGGGCACACCATGCAGCCCAGCGTTGCCTGCCTAGCCGCTTTGCATAACGCCGCGCCCGTGCGGTTGCGCGGTGAAGAGTAGGAAGAGCCGATGGGTCATCAGGGTGACGAGTAGCGTAAAGATTCACCTGGCGACAAAGAGCCCACAGATTCAAGAGATGTATGTCCGGGTTTGGGTCGTCTTCATTTACAGTAGTGGTAATAGTGTGAGTAGCGAGAACAGCAGAGAGAGTAGACAGTGCTGAAGAGGGGTTGAATGTAGATAAATGATTGTCTGCGCGTACAGAGTCCCATGACGTTATTCGTACAGTGCGGCGTATTTTTCGTAGACGCGTAGGCGTGAGGGAGATAAAAATAGGGCTGTGATAGCTACCCCAAGTATCAGAATCAACAGACCAACGAGGGTTACCGGGGCCTAACCACCAAGTCGAATCAGGTGAATACGGGCCACCTCGTGGGCGGGTAGAAGTATTCGGGTGGTTTAAAAGTTGAAAGGAATGATCCGAAAAGCTCCCTTGGATGTGTGCACCCCTTGAGGAATCCGATGGGTAACCCCACGCAGTGTGTGCGCCGTTGAAGTCACCATCAACTAGTATAGGGATACCCGAGTTGGTAGAACGTAGAAAACGAACCCATCCCAGATTGGGAGATGCGGAGCCAGGACGACTATAAAAAGAAACTAGGACAAAGGGTGTGCGTGCAGGTTTTACGAGAAGGGCGACAACCTCTTGACGTGTGTTGCACCACCGTGAAAGGTCAAGTGGTGTGTGCGGAACTGAACTGTGAATATAAATTGCAGATTTACCTGGGCTGAGGGAGGAGGCGGTGCAACGGCGATCAGGGATTGAGGGTGAGTGGTATGCGCAGAAACCTAAAAGGCGTTGGAGTGCATTATGCTCTTGCACTAGGAACGCTCATGACCTTAGCTTTCCCCCGCGAAGGCGGATGTTCACTTCAGAGGCCTTATTAGCTAATCCTCGACAGTTCCACTGCACCACCACCGATGATGATGCGCTATCCATGACGAGGCCGAAGAGCTTACACGATGAGGGATGTCACCTGCTTCATCAGCGCTAATATCTTATCCACTGTCGGGGTAGTCACGGCTAACAGGTGGTCGGCACCTGATGGTGGCCCAGTGCTTACCCTAGTTGATTCCTCTGATGATTGCTCCCGAGTTATGAGAATTCTTCGAGAGGATTTAGAACGACGCTGTTCCCGGCGCTGGATGAGTTCGTCTAGTCGGCGGCGAGCCTCCGCGATTGCATTGTCTAAAGCTGTGTCTTCATCTGTGGTATCCACATGTGATGGATGCATTGGACGTTTTGGCGTACCATTTGATAAGGGAAGGTGAGCCGCTTGTGCATATGTACGCTGGTGAGGAGACGTATGGTGAGCAGCGGGCTCAGATAAAGGAAGTTCCGGGAAGTCGTTGTCGTCACATGCGAGAGCTGCAAAGCGAATACTTGTAGGAACATCCATTTTTGGAGGCGACTTGTGAAACTTCTTCGCTTGCTTCTTCTTTGGACAAGCGGGAGAGCGAATGTCATGGTCTGGCGATTTGCACAGGGCACAAAGAACTGTTGGTTCATTCATGTCGGCCACAGCTGCTGGATTAGAGAAAGGTATTTTGCATATGTCTTTCTTTGTGGCAGTGATAACAAAAAATACGACGAGGTCGGAAGGGCTGTGGTTTGAAGATCGCACTGTAGTAGGTAAGGTACTTGGGAGAGTCAACGGGCCTTGCAGGATGAGCAGGTATGAGCCCCGGCGACCCATAGGCCGTGCTTGCAGTACAACGTGAGTTGAGCAGCGAATATTTGCGCGCACCTCCTCGGAAGGGCTCGTGCTGTCGACATGATAAACCATGCAGCGGAGTGTGTCAGGTCCAGATGCAAAATATATTTGCACCGGGACATGTTTGCTGTCATCCAGGGGGATCCGCGTAACTGCGCGAAGGTTCTGGACGTCCATCAAGGATGGCAAGTTTACCGTGATGGTGTTCGATGGGCGATGGACGACAAACCCGCAGTAGTTCGAAGAGCCAAGAGCGTGGTCAATTGTGGCTTGAACATTCCGGGCACGAATGGCAGTCATATTAAAGCGCAATATAGGCTTGATGGTAACGCGGAACGAGTTCGCAGCAGGCGGAAGAGAGCCTTGACTCACGGGAGGCATCTGTGGAGGAGGCTCAGACGCTGTTGACGGCCCTTGGTGGGAATACTGAACTGGCGCGACGGGCACAGTTTCTTGAGGGTGTGCCACGGGCACGGAGGCGGTGGAGCAGTCCATGTCACAGGCCAAAGTCGTAGCATCGGAAGACGGCGCAGGCTGGAGGCCCAGAGACGCTGACGATTGCGTGGACGTGGAGGCTGCGTCAGGTGGCAACACAGCGGGCATCCGCGTAGCTGTCGTCGACAACGCAGAATCCATGCAGACGCGTAGAGCGGCCTCGCTCGGCAGCGCCGAGCTAAGCCTAGCTTGCCCCTGAGGGTTCCGGTTGGGTTTTCTTACTTGAGAATGCACACACCTTGCCGGGAATTTCTCCGCAGGGGCGTCGCCTGCATTCTGTCTCACGGAGGGCACTGTCCGACCCACGCCACACGCGAGAAGACAGCGAAAAGCGAAAACACAGACCTAGAAGCAGACACGTAGCCACCCACGAGGCCCCCTCAAAACTTCGTGTTCTGACTGCTTTTCCCTAAACTACTCCCACTTAGGACATGCGCAGCTTCCTAAGCCGGAGTTCCTATTTTCGGCGTTTTATCCGAAAATTTACTGGTGTTGTAAAGTGTTTTAAACCACTCGTGTTGTCCAGTTCTTCTTTGTCCTTGTTTTTTGCGCTTCTACGTGATTGCAGTGCACCAACTCCCCCAAATGTCTGTGCGATAGTTGCACTGTTAACTCACCTCCTTGGCAGTAACGTGGATTTTTCGAGTTCATTACCTGCATGCGACGATGCGAAAAACACTTCGCGCAATCTCCTCACGGCACCACCCATCCTGCGCACTTTGACCTGCAGGCTGCAACCGAAGTAAACACTGACGCCAGAGGTATTGGGCTCGGTCACGGCCACCTGGCTCGGCGGGCTCGCCGCCCCCAAGAATATACCACACGCATCGTATACCGGTCGGGCCGCAAGCATCAATGCACCGATGCTTGTCCCGCTCCTCGCTACTCGCCGAGATAGTCAGCCTGTCCTTCCCCGAAGCCACTGCACCTTTGCTCACCATCAGCGACATGCCTTCAGAGCATCGTAAATATCAGTGTATTCTCTGTCTTCTAGGCTTTCCCTCCGGCCCATCTGCGGTTCAGGCTTCCCGCAACCTTCGGCGCCAAGCTTCACATTTTGCCATTCGCGATAACATCTTTTACTGGTTTAACTACAGCCCTGATGGACGTAAATGGTTTCCTCATTCTCCGCCATCTCCGCTCTCAAATATGCACCTGTTGCCGCGCTGACCTCTAATGCGGTCATGCCGGAGTATTCAAGACTTACACTCGCATCCGCCTGAGGTACTACTGGCGCGGCATGTACTACAACTTCATACTCAAGTACGACCGATTGTGCCCGGCCTGCCAACGCCGTAAGGAACAGCCTCATCGCACCGCTGGCAAGCAGCAGCCTCTATTCTGTCTGCCTCGCCACTCCGACCGCACGGAATCGATTTATACTGCCCTCTGCCGTACACTGGCCGCTGCTGGCAACCGCTTAGTGATTATTGCCATTGATCACCTGACCAGGTATGCTGAGACCGCTGCGCTCCCGGCTGCTACAGCTCGTGATGTGGCGTCGTTCACTCTGCAGTGTTTCATTCTTCGCGCCGGTGCTTCTCGTCTACTGCTCAGTGACACAGGGCGCGTCTTCTTGTCTGACGTCGTTGAAGTTCTGCTCGCCGAGTGCAATATCATTCATCAGACTTGTACCGCCTACCATCCGCAAACAAATGGCCTAACCGAGAGCTTTAATAGCACCTTGGTGACATGCTGGCAAAGTACGTCGCTGCCAACCACACCAACTTGGACCCTTTTCTTTCTTATATCATGTACGCCTATAACACTGCTACACAATCCACCACTGATTTCTCTGCGTTTTTTCTGCTTTGCAGCTGACATCCATCCGCCCACATCGACGCAATTCTTCTCTACCGCCTTGCCGCATCTGTGTGTACAACTGTCGCTCAAGCAGCCCAGCAGGCCGAACACTGTCGCCACATCGCAAGGTCGCTCAAGACAGGCACTCAGGGACGCCACAAACACCGCCGTGACGAAGAGCAGCTTGTCCCGGCCTGCCCACCTGGTTCACTCGTGTGGCTGTGGATACCCTTCAGTACTTACGGTCTCTCCAAGAAACTTTTTGTTTTGTATGATGGCC
This sequence comes from Amblyomma americanum, assembly GCF_052857255.1. NCBI lineage: Eukaryota > Metazoa > Arthropoda > Arachnida > Ixodida > Ixodidae > Amblyomma > Amblyomma americanum. Next base: position 53,376,474 of record NC_135500.1, read on the forward strand.
CTTAACACGTCATGGAGCACACATCTCCAGTAAACTACATCATTGAGCCTTTAACGCCGCCTGCCGACGCCGCCACCGTTGCCGCGACACTTTGCAAGTTCAGTACCTAAAGTCGTACTAGGATTCGGTTGTATTGTCGGCACGTTGAGTCGCTTGAATGGCTCCTTTTCTCCCCGGGGCCATTGTGAAGAAGATGGACATTAGCCCAAACGCACTGCCATTGCTCCGAGCGAGACCTTGCTCAACCTGACCGACGGTGGACGACCGCTGCTTCACCGCTGTTTCCATTGTGCCCAACGTCACCAAATAAACAACTCTTACAATATCATCAATGTACGACCTCGGAGCAATTCTTTCCATCTCATGCAATTAGTTCAGGGGGCGCTTGAATTCACAAAGCTGAAGGTACTTCAAGAATATGATCCGTGATGAAGTTTCAATATCAAGATTCTTAACCTCCTGTTTAAAAAGATACCAAGTTTGAAAGGCTGAGAGATCGGCACGTGCCCATGTGTCTTTAAAGCAATTATCACGCTGAAAAATTTGAGAGGGGAGGAATATTTAGCTTTCGTAGCTCCCACCGATATTCGAAAAGGCGCCGAGTGTACCTTCCTTTCTGAACAGACAGCATAAAGTGGTCGCTAAAAAATATCGGCTTGGCCCAATATCCATGCACAGTAGGTAATGTACCAGCAGAAACGTAAATCCTGTCTAGCAGAGCATTCTAAGAGGATTGGAAATGCGTGAAATGCGTATACTTTCACTTTTTAGTCGGCCAATGTAAACAAGGTTGTGCTCACAAACCATGTCGGTGAGAACAGCAGAGCTGGGGTCATAACGTCCGTATATACTGATCGAACCACAAGGCTACATACACAATTGAAATCTCCTATCAGTAAAATTTCCCGATCGGTGTGTAGAAGGTCTGCCAACTACAAGAAAAACACTTTCCCATCTCGCACTTTACAGGCGCATATGCGCAAGTAATTCGCCACTGCCGACTCGGAATTGCGCGGTCACAGCCTTTATGAGCTGCCCCTCACCATCAATGCAACACGATAGGTAAGTCATATTCAGTGTATTGCTAAAAAAAAGCATGCACCCTCCAGACAAGCTTTCCGAATGGCTGACGATAATATTATATCGCGGTACAAACATCTACAGAGCAGCTGCTGTGTCCTCATCCGTAGCCAGCTTAGTTTCCTTAATTGCAGCTACATTGACATTACAGTTTCAGATAGGTGCTTTAGCTGGTATTGTCACCGTGGATTCCGCAAGCCTGTAACGTTAAGTGTAGTCACCTCAAAAACTCTGACCCCCCCCCCCCAAATTTTTGTATGTACATTACTCAACGCCATCCGCTGAGAGGCGGGGAGCGCCGCTGGCGAAATGGCGCCCTTTGTGGCTTTCATTGCCCTCTCTTTAGAAACCGACCTTCCTTTGCCCTTCGGCACTGATAGCTTGCTCGGATCTCCGCTGACACCGAGCTTCTCATTCGCGGTATGCTTCAGAAGCGCACTGCTCTGCATGGAGACCTCTTAGTTGTGTAAGGCTTCCACTTATGAGGTTGGAGCACCACATCACTCGCAGATGCGTCTTTGCAGATGCCGGTGTCTGACTCCAGACGCGGCTCTCTGCGCCCCTGCGACGCACCACCGAGACCGCATCCTGGACGCGCATGCGCTGCCTCCTTGGCATCTTCTGGTGGCAGATCTTGAGGTACTTGTGAGGCAGAACGCGGCTCTTTAGCCAGCTCAAGATCTGGTGCGCCATGCTGAAGTTAGCCAGAGTCCGGAGGCTTAGGTTAGGGAGATACAGTAGGTGGAGGCTTGATGCCTTGTGAATTTTTGATGGACACTGCTTCACTTTGAGTTCTCTGGAAGCATCCACAACATCCTGAGTGTCCATGATATGCTCTCACTCTACATTGTCTTCTTTGGGAAAGGAGCCCTGCCATAACCTATCGTCATAGGTCATAACACAAGTATCCACTGTGTGACCATAACGATGTCACTTGGTGCACCATGGCATACGGCACTGCCGCCGCACGTGTCCAACTCTGCTGCGCCGAATACACAGAGGAGGCCTTCCCGCGGTATGACTGCCAAGGCCTCAGTCTCAAATACACTAAAGGGGTGGGGAATAGTGGAAGATGAAACCCCATCTTTCAGTCTAACAGACACTTTCCGGTGGGCTGACTCCATATGCTCCATCCCATTGCAGCGCCAGTTTTCATGCTCCACTGACTGAACAGCGCCATACTGATCTAAAGCTCTGACAATCCGATGATGCTTTCTGTGGCGCGGGAACCAAAGCAGCTTAAACGGTGTTTCTTTTTTACGGATCAAATATCGCGCATTTGAGCCCTTTCATGCCTAGCTCCATCAATTCCACAAGCTTCTGTTTTAAAACGCTATTCTCACAAGTCACCATCGAAATGTGGCTCTTTTGATATTGTCCAATGCAAACAATATCACGAAAGTCCATAACACGAGCGAGATCATCCCTGAAGTGAGGAGCTCGGTGCAGACGGCCATTTAAGCCACCATGCAAAAATACAGTGTTGAGCCCTACATTACCGGACGGCAGACGAGGCAGCACAATCTTGTAGGTGTACATGTTGTTTTCAGAGATTGCAAGTCCTCGGCTAAGAGCCGATGCGCTGTTTCCAGTAGAGAGCACAGTTGTAATTGCCTTCGTGATATGGCACATACCCACGACAGGGGATTGGCCAGGGTTCGGTGGGGAGACCCCATAGAATAGGGTAAACTGGTGCTAAGCTAATGATTGTGCCTTGGATGAAATTTCAGAGTAATGAAAAAGAAAAGAAAAACAAAATATGGGAAGAGAATATCTGATAATTAATTATATAAAAATACCCAAACGCTCTTTTAAATGCGGAAATTTTTGAAACAATTTGCAAGAGAATCTGCCGGTAGCTGTTATGTAATTATGTAATTGTGGAGGTATTCGCAAACACTATACAATACAGAACCCCTGGCGCTCGCGCCGAAAGAGAGGAGGAGGGGAACCGACAAAGTGAGTCCCAACTTTGTAATGGGAATTTCTAGGTGTGCTCTCCTCTGATGTGCAAACCTCCGGCAAGAGAGTAGGAAATGCTCGAATGTTTCGACTTTACCACAAGCCGCACAAAGGTTTGTGGGACTGAAGCCGCATCTATATAAGTGACAATTTAAACAGGAAATCATGCACCGCTTGAGTGTCATCGCTACCTCACACTGCCGGGTTTTACACGCACGAGCCTTCCATGGGTACATGATATGTTGCTAGTCAACAGTAGAGAGTAAGGGATCTTTGCACGTGGCGGTTATAAACTGAAAAAGCCAAAATCGAGTCATTCTGAAAAGAACAAGATTAGGGACGCTACAGGCAACAGGTGCATTTAGAGCTTATTTTGCCAAAAAGTCTGCTGCTTCATTTTGTAAAATACCGCAGAGACCTGGTATCCAAACGAAGCGCACCTCTTTCAACTATCCTGGAATAAAAAAAAAAACTTTAGTGAGCGTCTCAAAAAAGCATTTCGTGTGGACTCCAGCGCCAACAAAGCAGAGAGACAATTTGAGAGGATTATCACCTGAGAAACAGATGTGGGAATATTGAAAGTGGTCAGCCTAAGAGCCATAAACTATGCTAGAAATGTGGTTGTGTAATTCGGGACTATAACCGAAAAGCTCTACGAGAGAGACTCTGAAAAAATACCAACCACTGCCCGGCCCCAGACGCATCTGTAGCAGTCAATGCGGGGCAGGAAATGGGCAAGGCGATCAAAGAGGAGTCCATTTAATGCCCTTGCAGGCAGATGCTTCGCATTAGGTGGGAACATATAATCAAAAGCAATATCCACCGCAGACGCTGCCCAAACAACCCTGCATACAAAAATTGAGATCCACACCCATGTCCAAAAAAAGGTTCTCAGTAAAAACAATTTGAGGGAGGTGGAATCTTGGCCAATGAGGAGCGAGAAAGAGGGCTGGGTGCGAGACGAAAATAGGTGTAGCCACACCAGGAGCCGAATCAAATGCCCGCAAAAAAGTCCTGACAGTTAAAAGGTGAAAACGGGAGTCAGCGTCGGGAATATGAGCTTCCAGGTACAGAACTGCGGTGGAATCTGATTGAGGGAGACCTAGGCAGAGGCGTAGTGCGCTTGTTTCTAACAGCAGCAACGGATGAAGCTTATATTTAGGGGAGCCAGAAAAGAGTATGCAGCCAAAATCAAAAATGGGTCTGACATAGGCTTTGTAAAGAAGTTAAAGCATGTCCCGGAGCATGCCCACTTCTCTATTATTTATTCGTAGTAGCCTACCTATTGCACGATCACCTTTCTCAACGTTAGCCTTGATGTGGGCTGCCAATCCATACTGGCATCATAAATAACGCCGAGATACCTCAAAGATTCCACCTGAGGTATACTATCCGAGCGATAGTTTAACTATATATATAAATACAGGTTGGTTTTAAAAACAAACAAATTGCTTTTGCGCACATTTAATACAAAATTTATTGTATCCAGCCAAACCTTGAGCTCATTGAGGTAATCCTGCAGAAAACGATATAGAACATGAATGTCTGTTGCAGAAACAAAGAACGCTATAGGGTCTGCGTAAACATATACTGTAACATAAGGTTGTACTGGAATGTCGCACATCCGCAGATTGAATAGAAATAGCGAAAGTACAGAACCTTGTGACACGCCTCTGGTCTGGGCATTGGTATCTGAGGTGAAGGAGCCATCAGAGCAGAACTGCCGTCCTGTTAAAAATTCACGGATACATGCATAAATGTAGAACGGCGGATGTAGTAATGCCAATTTAGAGAGAAGGATCGAATATTCAACACTGTCGTATGCTTCAGCATTGTCAAGCGCCACTAATGCTGATACTTCATTCTTGCGCATAGCAAGGTGGACTCTGCTCTCTAAATCAACATGGGCAGATCATATGAAGCATCCGCCGCGAAAGCCAATCTGGGCAAACCACAATGCGTTGGCTTCTGAAACATGTGCTGATAGGCGGCTGTTCACAATTCTTTCTACAAGCTTTACCAAATTGAATGTTAGAGCTATCGGCCAAATGTTATCAATATGGAAGCCTTTCTTTGTATCTTTTAAAAGCAATATTATTTTCGGCACCTTCCAGGAGGGCGGCAACCATGAAGTTTTCAAAAATGTATTGACTAGATTAAGGAGGTCCTGAGTGAAGCGTTGCGCTAAGATTTTCAACATACCGACCGTGACACCATCCCAACCCGGAGCTGAGGATTGCATTAAAGAAACTGTTGTTGTTAACTCTGATTTGTCAACCTCAACAAAGTCTGAGCAGGGGTAGGGGGCGAACCGAGGGACTCTACGCTGCTCCTGAAAACCTGATGCAAGCCGTTGTGCGATTCGCTCTAACTCATATTTCGCCTCATGTGGAGAGAGAACAATCGAGCTGGTTAACTGCAAGGCTGGGGAGTTCACATTCCGTTCCATGAAACGATACAAAGCCTTCCTATATTTTAGGTTTGACAAATATGGGTTCAAATTTTTATTTTAGTCATACTCTGCCTTAGCTATAGTTTCTTTAAACGAGGCCGTGAAAAATTTGTATTTGATCCAATTTGCCGGGCTCTGATTATGCGAAAGGCTCCTTTACGCTGCTTTCCTGCGACAGAAAGCTGTCTCAAACGCCTAATTCCACCGTGAGGATGGTGATTTATTGCAAATAGCAGAACGCGCAGTGAACTGGGAGCTCTTCGTAGCCTTCAAAACTGAAGAAAACACTCGCTGAGCCTTATCGGTCCTACCTGAACAAGGATCAGATGTAAGGAAGGCGCGCAAAGATGATTTGTTGGCTACAAGATTAACTGATTTTCGGACAGAACCATAATCTCGGAGGGGGCTCACCAATATGGTGAAAGTAATTGGCAGGTTGTCACCAGATTTGCCGCACTCAATTGTGGACCATGCCCCTATACCTACTCCTCTTGCTGTCAAGGACAAATCGAGAATTGAGCGTTAGTGTCTGCGGATGAATCTTATGGCCCGAGAATTGGAGCACCGCACATCATTTCCTGACATCCATGCCCATAACATGTGTCCATGCGAATCTGTATAGGAACGCTACACGACGTGCTTTGAGTTGAAGCCCCCTGCAATGATTACCCTGCTAGACTTAGCAAGTAATCTGTCTAGGTGGTCTGTTCTGTATACTCAATTTGGAAAATACACGTTTGCGACTGTGACAGTAGCACAGTGCGGCAAAGTGAGATCTACAGCAAGAAGCTCGCTATAAGAATCTATTGGCTTTTTTTAGTTATTAAGGCCCGGTGGCGCAATTTTGAAGAAATCACGGTCGCCAACACGCGGCCCCTACCATTTATGCGGTCCGCTCGGTAAAGACGAAACCGGTTTAAAGAAAATGACTTTACCGAGGACAGCCAAGTTTGTTGCAAGAGCACAATATCTGGGTTATTAGAAGATGGAAGAATTTTTAAATCAGGAAGAAAGATGCAATAGAGTGGGAATACCATTGGAGAACCTCTACACCCCCATGATGCCTATTCGAGAATAGAGGCTGGAACAGCCTCTCGTAGCATATCTGACTTGGAAGACAATCTGGAAGGACCTTTTTTTTCTTGACCTGGGGAAAGGAGGACTTAGGGGGAGAGGGAGAAGCACGACGCTTCTGCGTAGGAAAAGCCATTTCTACATCATTAGTGCAAACACTTTCGCGAAGCGGCACATGAGACGGCACCTTGGGTGATAACGTAGCAATGAAATTTTGAGCACAGGCTTGCTGTGATGTTGATGCTGGTGGAACAACAGCCTGATTTGCAACAATTTCAAACCACGTCTGTGTAAAGCTGCTGAGCATGCGCTCGACCACAACTGAGAGTGCTTTTTCAACGGATTGCACTATTGAGGCAGGCAATGTGGCCTCTAGGTAAGAAGTAGAGGAACGCTCAAGGCTGGCGTATGAATGTTTTTTGCAGTTAAGGAGTGCATAAGCGTCTGCTAGTGAGCAGCGATTCTGCTCAATTAATTCCATAAAACTTTGCTCCTGTGACCGACTTTCACCAGTGGCATCACCGGCGCTGTGACTGTTACTGTATAGACAACAGCTTGATTGTTCAGCGGTACAGCTGTCAAAAGAGTGGCCTTCACCACACACCCGGCATCTGGTCGCCGACTTGCAGGCTCTACCACTATGTCCAAACCCCAACAGTTGGTGCATTGCAGGGTACGAGGATGCAGAAGGTCCACGCGGTAGGCAATTGGCCAAATTTTCAACTCCGAGGGGCATGTGCGATGAGCAAATGTGGTTATAACTGACTCTGTTGCAACACGCACTCCAGCTATCTCGCGAGAGCAGCGGTATATAGAAATAATTCCCGCCCCGGCATCCTCGAACTTGTCCAAAATTTCTTGAAGATGACGGGTCCACTCCACGTACAATGCCCTTAGTACACGCAAGCTTCTCAGGAATGAAGGCTTTAACCGGCAGAGAAGTGAGGGTATTACACCAGAGGAGATCCGACACACACTTAATATTTCTTCACATATAAACAATGCCACGCCTCCCGAAAGGTCGCACTTCAGAAATGTCGAGATAGCGAGTGGTTAGATTTTTCAGCTGTTCCTGTATTGTTTTCGGATTTTTCATTTTCAGAATTCCATCACCTATTGGTATAAACGCCACGGGGATTCAAGCGACACCATTTTTTTTAAATGAGTTCAAAGGCAAGCTTTCGACCGGCAGGCTGGAGAACCAAGCTGCCGAGCCACCTTCCGGGGAGGTGAACGACATGCCTACGCACAGCTCGCTGACAACCTTACATCACCCGAGCCAGTAGAGCTACCCTGAACCCTGGGCAAAGCCCCACGAACGTGGAACGGCCTCTCCAAAAGAAACACCCGGCACCGCCAGGAAACGAAGCAAGAGCTGACGAAGACTTCCTCTTTGAAGAGCGCTACAAAACCTCCAAATGTCGCCTGGCTGCGCTACTTATTGAGATGTGCAACTTCCATCCCTCAAACATAGTGAAACGTGAAAGCATAGTTGTTGTTGTTAGCCTATCAACAGATGGCACATAACACTGGGGGATCGGCCAAGAATCGGATGACTATTCACCTGTATTCAATTAATTCAAATGAAAAGCACGCGGGAAAGCATCATCGGAGGATTCTTCCACATGAACGGAAAAGGGATGAAAGTTTTCATTTCGAAATTAGTAATAATAATACTAATAATAACAAAGAGAGGGACTGGAAAGATTTTTAATGTCAAAATGCACTTATTGAGAGGAAAGAAAATTTTGTGACACTTAGCATGGCCGTCGGTCAGATTCTAGCAGGAAATATAGAACAGCGGTACAAACATATCTGTGGCAGAACCCAAATATGATGGCACCAAATGATAGCAAGGGCGGGCTGCATAACCTAAGACCAAGGGCTCTAGCTGCAACCTTCTCAAAGAGGTGTATCGGCGACAATAGAGGAAAAAATGGTCAATGGATTCAGGCTCACGTCAAAATGCACGAAGGGGAGAGAGCGCCAAACCCGACCTGTGTAAATAGAAATTTAGAGGAGGTATACGGCACCGCAGCCTCGTCAGAGATACTTCAAGCTGCCGAGATCGACAGACTTGCCTGTTCCAGGAATATCTGAGGGGCTGATAATCCGCCGATGTTACAAGTGTTGTGTCTTGCGTGCTTAAAAACGCACGTCGCCGAAACCTAGATGCTGTATTATAGGCTGTAGCCAGGATGATAGGCAATACGGGGCCGCTGAGGGAAGCCTTCGCGAGCGTATCAGCAATCTATTTAACTGTCACACTGCTGTGACCAGGAACTCATACTAAATGAACAAGACTCAAATGCGGAGGAAGCAGGGACGATAATGTGTTGACCGTCAACATGCGCGGCGAGGGACGAACATAGAGATTAAGAATCGGTAATTACTGCCACTGCGGTAATTGAGGGGTCTAGCTTGAGTAGAGCAAGTACTACTGCTAGACACTCTGCTTGAAAAATAGGGATGAAATCTGGAAGCCGCAGCGAAAAGGACAAGTCTAAATGGGAACAGAATATTCCCACACCTGCTTTTCATTGCACTGCGATGCGTCGGTTGCTATTGCAATATTTTCAGGTAGGGTCCTTAGATGATCGTCTAGTAGACCATTTAGAATAGAAGGTGGCAAAAGTTTTCCATTTTGGGAGTGAATATCGTCGAAAAAATGTGGAAAGCGGGCCCTCTGCTTAGCGCAGGAAGGATGTCATAAATTTTCACAACTAAAGGCTCAAATAGTCTTTGCACAAGCACTACCTCTGGGGTATGAAAACGTGAACAAAGGGCACTGTAAAAGGAGGTCCACTGGCAACAGAAAATGCTTTGTGAACGGAGAAAATGAGGTTCGTAGATTCTTAGGTAAGTCTGCACAGTTAAAAACTTAAGTCTAGATAAGAGAGGGGGAATGCGGGCTTCGAGGTACAGCGCATTCGTATCCACTAATTTTGGGAGGCCCCTAGTTATTTAAGGAATTGAGCCTGCGGTATTGGTTTTAAGAGGCAAGTGAGAGAGACCACTACAGGATTCTGCAGAGGAAAAACAAGGATGGCGCACATGCTTACATTTAACTTCAGGTGTAAGCTGCTCAGCCAGTGTTCGAGTGTACTCTGATATCACTGCAACAGACCATGCGGGGGATGTACGTACATCCAGCGCAGCCGCAAAAACGCAATGTCGTCCGCATCGACGTAAGTGCGTACATGTCGATGGAAAGGACTTGAGCTCAACAGAATATTAAAGAGCACAGGAGAGAGAACATCTCCTTGCGATGCACCTCTCGTTTGTTTGTACCTCACTGAATGAACACCATTACGGACGCAAAAGAATTCCATATTATAAAGAAATCGAGATATCCAAGCAACTATATAATCTGGAAACTGAAGAGACTGTAGCTACGTATTAAGATGCAGTGTTCTACATTGTCGTAAGCTTTAGCGACGTCTAGCGTAACTAAAGCCGCGACCTGGCTTTGGCGACGAGCAAGGAGAATTCTGCTCTCAAGATCAGCATGTACATTCTATATCGAACACCGTAGCCGGAATCCGAGCTGACAAGGGCTGAGTATATTTTTGCTGTCCACGAAGGCTGACACCCAAATTGGTAACACCCTTTCTATTAATTTTACCACGTTTGATGTTAACGATATTCGCCTAATATTATCCAATTCATAGCCTCCACCCTGATTTTTAAGTAAAGGGATCACATTGGCCAGCTTCCACTCAGAAGGAATCCAAGCGTGTTTGAGAGTAGTTTATGAGGTGCAGTAAGGAGTCGGGAGACTCCTCAGAGAATCTTGAGCATCTCTGTAGTGACACCATCAGGGCCAGGAGCAGCATCTGGTAATCTCTGTACAACTTCGGAAAGCTCCGATAGATTAACTTCTGGTGCATTATTACATGGCACCACTGACGCAAACAACATTGGTCGCAAGGGCAGTAGAGACGAAAGCGGAATTTGCAGGACCATGAAAATTAATTCAACCGCCTGCATAGATACTTTAGGTGACATAACTAACGACTGTATATTACTAGAGGACGTCAGGAGTTTTCTAAACCGTAGAAAGCCGAATAGTTCTCGTCGGTTGCCCGACTTCGAAAGATTAACGAAATGTTCTGAGTCATATTTTTCCTTCGCAGGAGAAACTGTGCGTTTAAAGGCGGCTGCAATAAATTTATAATCACTCCAGTTATTTGGGCATTAGTTATGAAGAAGCTTTTTTCGTGATGCCTTCCTCCGCCGGTAATCTCTCGTACTGTCCGCATTCCACCAGGTAGAAGAATTCCCTTTTGTTGGCCCCACCAGAAACTGCGACTTTTCACGCCATTCTTTTATAGCTAGACATATGCTTGTTGACTGGTGGGCCTTGGCGATGTTAGACACTGCCACAAGGGCAGAGCGCAACGCCCTCTGAAATCTCATAATTATATGTGGCCGCAACTGAGAAGACGCCAGCATTGCACGACATACGATATCAAAATGAAAAGGTATATGGTCACTTGAGGTGCCGCAATCAGCAGTCGACCAATCCGTTACGCCAATGCCAGAACTAGTGAACGTGAGATCTAAAACAGATTGAGTCTGTGCGCGAAGTGGAAGATCTTGAATTTAAGCACATAAGGTTGTGATCAGAATCCCTGTCCCAAAGGCGCTTGCCGCTTAGATTAGTCCTGAAACCCCGCGGCACATGGTGAGAATTGAAGTCGCCAGCCAAGAGAACTGGGTTTTTACAGTTAGCGAGTAACAAGTCGAGAGGTCTAATATCCTGGACTCCAGAGGGGAAATAACAATTTGCTATGGAAAATGGAGAGCATCCAGGAAGTACAAAGACTAGTGCCAAAATCTCACAGTCAGGAGACATTTCTTGAAAAGATACCTTAGCCCTGCGGCAAAATTTTCAAAAGACTAAAGTTAGTAAATCATAGTAGTGTTGAAATCTGGGTCAGATGGTACATGTTCAAAAGTAAAACCAGTCAAAAGACGGAACACAGCGAAGAGACGAGGCACACACACGAAGACTGGACTAGCAACGGTGCTTTATAGAAAAAAACAGTCTCCCACGAAAAGTGGCAAAGTTTGCGCAGCTCAGTTAACAACAGTTTACATCTAAAGATAAGCTGTGATCTAACGCCGTTGCGAAAGGAAGCTAAGTTCTTCTGCATGAGGTAGTAAATCACCTCTTCCTGACTGGCGATCTAGGCGAAATGAACGGTAGTTTTTGAAATGAAAATGTTTGTCGGTTGAAAGCCACGTTTCTTGCAGAATTGTGACATCCGAATTAAGCTGGGTAGAAATGCAGAGTAAATCTTTGGAAGCTGAAAGAATAGACCGACAGTTCCACTGTAGAACTCGCAACGACGCTATGGTTTCGAAAGCCTAGCAGTAGCAACTGCCTGCCCCAAAATGGTATCCTTGGGCTTGGTGCCAAGCTGTTGCTTCTTTGATTTGGGCTGGGTACGTGGGGAAGACGACGAATGAGACATGGGGGACCCGCTGCGCTTGAGAACCCGCGCATCAGGCTCCATCATCTCGGAATCATAGATGATACCATCATCACTCGAAGTGTCCGAGGTAAGTACCGTGGAAGGGGCTGTAGTACGTTCCTGGGGCTGAGATGCTTCAGAATTATAGACCGGGTAAGAGTATCGGGAATTGCTGTCGAGAGAGGGGCCAAACCGCCCTGCACAGCATGTGTAAGCTGAGTCGCTAGAACGTTTGTAAGGCACTCAGATACTCTTGCGACAATCCTTTCTACCAATTTAGGCATTTAAGCCTCCACAGCAGCCGCAATTCCCTGGGACAGCGTCGAGTCTAACATGACTCCTTGGCGAGCAGTCACACCTCCATAACCGTGGGCACGTTCTTTCAACTCTGCAATAGCGTCACGGCGCGGACAGCGTTTTCTGTAAATTATCTCTAGAATTTGGATTTCCTTCGCTCGGGAGGGACAATTTGAGTATGCAGAGTAAGCCTCACCGCAAAAGGAGCTCTTCTCGTTCTGCTGAGTGCAGGTGTTCGTTGCATTTCCATCCCCACAGTTGCAACACCGCAAGTTGGATTTGCAACCGCCGGCGCTATGACCATAGCGCCAGCAGTTCTTGCACTGCAGAGGCCTAGATAATAAAGGGTCTACCCAAAAAATTAGAGGCCATGCCTTTATTTCAGAGGGGCAGGAAGTTTTGACAAAGGTGGCAATCACCGATTCGGTAGGCCCCACATGTTGTTTACATCCCGGCTGCAGCGGTGCACAGCAACAACACCTGCAGCAGAGAGAAGCTCAAGAGTCTCTGCTAGAGACAGGGAAGAGTCCACGCCTCGAACGATACCTTTCGTGCAAGCCAGATGTGAAGGAATAAATGAACTTACCCGAAGCGAGGCAAAGGATGAGGCCTTTAGTAAATTTCTGACACTGTCGATGTCTGGCAGTCTACAAAAACATCCCGCCGCGTCCAAACTAGCGTACCTCTGAGATTGACTCATGATGAGATGTGGCTGACTGGAGAGCAGCCCGAACAGCTCCAGGATTGGTCATCTTGATTGCACCGCCATCCTGAGGCACCAGCGCAACAGGGATACTGCCGACGCCGCTGCGCAAAAAAGCTTCCAAAGGCAGGAGATCAGGGGATAGAGAAGCAGACCAGGGGGAGCTCCCCTTGCCAGGAGACTGGGTAGTCATAGCCTCGGCTTACCGCCTTACCGCGTGCTTAAAGCCCACAAAACGAGAAGCCACCCGAAACTTAGCCGATCTTTCCCATCAGAGCCAAGTGCTCTGCTGGGACGACCTCTTCTTCTTATATGTGCTTCCACAGTAAATGTTCTTCCAGAGCACATATACTATGACACTACCGCAGCCGATCAAGTGTTATGTTAAACTGCAAAACACGATCGCTCTGTGTTGCACTTCATTGCCTTGATCAATTTCCATCTGCGGCGCAAAGAGACCAGATCAGCTTAAACTCGATCAGAGCTTAATCAGCGGCAAATATCGTTGCCAGACATACAGACGACCCAGCCAAGCAGAACCATGAGCCAAGAAGGCTCAACACGTGGTTTGGCTTGTCTACTAGGTTTAGCTACGTTCGAACCATACAGAAATGTATTTCACTCGTTTTAATCCTCAGTTTTAGGTGTCGCTTCTGACAATGGGCTTTATCGTCGGCACTTCATTGCTTATGGCAAAGGAAGTCAGTGCTTTATTCTAGCGTGTTTGTCCGAGTTCCGAAATTGAAGTCGAGAGTTGGATGAAAACCCTTCAGGTAGGGGACAATCGTAATGAAACTTAATAAGTGGGACGCCGACGAAAAGTGAAAACAAAAACAGCAAAACGACGTTTCGGCTCCTGTACGGGAGCCTTTTTCACAATGAGAAGAACTAGGCAGTGCATCTGGGTTAAACGCGCTTGAAAGAGGGCGTAGGAAGCCTGCGTATAGAGAGGCTAGATTTCCAGTGTTTGGATTGAGGGTGTGATTAGTTGTTTGAATGAATATTGATTCGAGGTGAAGGCGACGGAATAGATTATTTTCAATTGCTAGCACGTGACCCCAGTCAATATCGGGGCCGGTTGATATGGAGTGTTCAATAATAGCAATAGAGTTCACTTTACGGTTTGTAACATCATTACAATGTTCATTTAGGCGCCTTCTAAAACCACCAGTCTCACCGATGTTGACGCTGTCACAACCGGAACAAACAACGCCAGGGTAGTTTCTTTAGGGAGATCGTCTCAGCCGTTACCCAGCGCATCCCGTAGTTTTCGTGTGGGAACATGGGCAACATGAACTTGGAATGTGTGCAATAAGGCTTCGCTTATTCCGGGTGTGTAGGGAACAGCGGTACGTTTGAGATGGGATTACACGGGAGCTTCACGTGTTGGGCATTATAAGATAACTGCTTTTCTACAGATGCCACAGAAGCAGCTGGGTAATCGTTGCGCGCGAGTTCTTGCCGTACAGTGTCTAAGTCCACTGCCCGGTCTTCACGGAAACTGCATGTGTTCTGTGCGTTTGAACAAGGTTGTGGAAACATATTTCTTCTCAGTGGCCGGGTGAACAGATTTGAACTTAAAGTATCTTCCGGTGTTGGTGGGCTTCCTGTAAACGCTAAATGATTGATTTCCACTGCTTCATTTTACTAATTTACTAATACGACCCGGAAGGGCAACGAACGATTCACTTCTTCGACGGTGAAATCAATCGATTCTTCAATGCAATTCATATGGGACGAAAAGACCAGCAACTCATCTTTCCGAATGAGGGAGAAGCAGTCGTCTACATACCTAAGGAAAATTCTTGGTGGTGATGGGAATATTTCAAGGGCACGGCATTCGCAAATTCTACCATCAGATTCGCGACAGTCACTGAGACAGAGGCGCCCTTTGGCGTGCCATGAAGTTGTCGGCAAAAACAGCTTTGGAAGGCGAAATAAGTATTTTCCAGGCAGAACTGTAAGAGCTTGCGCAGATCTGGAACGTCAGGGGGGATACTTTGTGGTAAAGAATTGTCAGGTTCAAGGGCAGCAGAGCGAACTTGGACGGCCAGATCAACAGGAACGCATATGAAAAGCGACTTGACGTCAAACGAAACCGTGTGTTCGTCACCGTCAGGTGATACGTCGCTTACCTTATTGATGAAATCAGTCGAGTTTCGTACGTTTGTGTCGCCGATACTGCCAAGTGGCCTGAGGATCCGGTGAAGGTATCTGGATAAACTGTGAAGACGAGAACGACTGTAGTCTACAATGGGACGCATCGGCATACCAAATTTGTGCATCTTTGGAAACCCGTAAAAAGTGGCGGCCGAACCGCTCGTGCACAGCTTGAAGTAAAATGCTTTCTGTGTAGGAGCAACAAATTTGAACATGCGAGAAAGAGGTTCTTGTAAATCGCACTGCACATTTGCGGTCGGGCCCTTGTCGAGACGGGAATAGGTGGCGTCATCTTGCAGTAGGCTTTGCATTCTGGTTATGTATTCACTCCGGTCCAGAAAGACTGCGGTGTTTCCTTTGTATGCTGGAAGTATAACCAGGTCCATGTTATTGTGAAGGCTGTTGTCAGCTTGTCGTTGTTCAGTGGTCCGCGAGGACGTGTACTGCTGCGGGCTGTACTTGGAATGAACGCTGACAGCACGTGTCCTTGCTTCATTTCGGCGCGAAGGTTCAACTTGATTAACCGGTTTTCCACGGCACACGCAAGTTTTTGGCGTCCAGGGTACGTCGAGTGTTGAAATTTAGGCCCAGGTTTACAACGAAAAGCTCGGCGCTGTTAGGCTTGTGGGATGCCATTCTGTAGAAGGATGAATCCCAGCATAAAACATAACTGTTTATTAGCGACTGCAGCGGACGAGCATACCCACGCTAAGCTCATCCAGGTAGCGGAAGGAAAATAGCCGGTCTTTTCAGCCGGGCAGCCTGTTTTTGTAGCCGCCGTTGGTGACGCATGCCTCGGGTGACGCAGCGGTGGCGCTGCGCTTTATCGGTAACGCAGTCCAGCGTGTGGCCGTGTTACGTTGGGCCGGATGATAACAAGGTGGAGGCTGGGCGGAAATGTGCTCAGAGTGTGCCGCCACATCACCTCCCCTCCCCCCCCCCCCCCCGAAGTGGAGAGCCCTTAGGGCTTGTAAAAATCTGATGTCTCAAGAGTCTTGCAGGCCGTCCGGGGTCCTTAGACGCGGCTCAGGCGGGCGACTCTGGCTATGGCGCTGCGGGCGACGCTTCAGGAGGCATCGAGGGACGTGGAGTGGCAGGTGAAGATGGCTCAGCCTGCGAAGTGGACCCATTGTCGGTGGTTCAGGTGCAGCAACTAATGGCCAGCGCCTGAGGGGTGAGGCAGCAGAGGGAGCTAGGTGTATTGCGGGTCGCAAGATTAGCGCAGCTGATGCCGGGCCGAGCAGCCCGATACCCAGAGGGGCGGCTACGGCAGGCGCCGCGAGATTCCAGGCAGGGGAGTGGCTGTGGTGGACTGCATGAGCATGCTTAGGCACGCTCACAGCCAGCCTTGGAGCTATTGTCTTGAACATGACGGGCGGCCGCAGGAGTGGCGCCCATGCCACTGGCGCTGAGCCGTGCACATGGGAGCATGCCGGCGAGGTAGCGGCAAACGGAAGCTCCTGGAGTGGGCATGGGAGAGCCGAGACCGCCGAGAGGGCCGTGGGCACCGGGAAAGGCCGCCGAGAGGGCCGTGGGCACCGGGAGAGTCGAGGCCGCCGAGAGGGCCGTGGGCACCGGGAAAGCCGAGACCGCCGAGAGGGCCGTGAGCACCGGGAGAGCCGAGGCCGTCGAGAGGGCCATGGACACCGGGAGAGCCGAGGCCGCCGAGAAGGCCGCGGGCACCGGGTGAGCCGAGGCCGCCGAGAAGGCCGTGGGCACCGGGTGAGCCGAGGCCGCCGAGAGGGCCGTGGGCACCGGGAGAGCCGAGGCCGCCGAGAGGGCCGTGGGCACCGGGAGAGCCGAGGCTGCCGAGAGGGCCGTAAGCACCGGGAAAGCCGAGGCCGCCAAAAGGGCCGTGGGCACCGGGATGGCCGAGGTCGCCGAGAGGGCCATGGGCACTTGGAGAGCCGAGGCCGCCGAGAGGTCGCTAGGAACAGTTGACTGCGGCTTCGACAGCACTGCAGAGGCCTGTGAGCTGTTGGCTGGTGTGGAGAGGCAGATGGAGATGCCGAAAAACGCGCCACGCAGATGGTCACAGAGCGTTCCTTGTCGGCAGGAGGCTGTGGCGATAGCGGCAGCGATGGACGATGAGGTGGGGACTGGGTCGAATTTGCCTCTGGTGTGTCGTGAAGAAGGACGGTGGGGCCAGAGATGCTAGGCAGGAGTGGCGAGAAGGCGGCCAGGGGTTGTCGAGGTGGGTATGGTTTCGACGAAGGGTGCGTGGGCGAGAGCGAGGCTGTGCCGGCAGCTGGCAGCGGCGACAGCGGGTCTGCAGCGTCATAGAGCGACAGCGGGCCGTAGGAGACGCCGAAGTCCGCCAGAATGGCAGCGCGCAGCTCGTTGTACGGCCGGCTGCCCAAGGCAGGGCAGGCGAGTCGGCGCAGCAGGTCGGGCGGGAGGATATCGCAGAGGACTGCGTGTTTGAACTGCTGGATGGTTATCCCCTTCAGGTACCTCGCAGCCTGGAATTGAGCGAACCACCCACCGGTGCTTTGAGGCCGGAATGACGGAAGCGGCCGGTCGTGGGCTGGGTCCTGCCAGTAAGCCATCCAGGAACGCAGCTGAGGGAGAAGGTGCGGCTCGACGGGTCACCAGATGAGGGAAGTCATTGAATGCTGAAGGACAGCGATGCGTTATTGTCCGTTTTCCGGGTCACCAGATGTGGGATGCCATTCTCTAGAAGGACGAATCCCAATATAAAACATAACTGTTTATTAGCGACGGCAGCGGACGAGCATACAAATGCTACGGTCGTCCGTGTAGCGGAAGGAAAACAGCCGCTCTTCCCAGCCGGCCAGCCTGCTTTTGTAGCCGCCGTTGGTGACGCATGCCTCGGGTGACGCACTCCAGCGCGTGGCCGTGTTACGTTGGGCCGGATGATAACGAGGTGGAAACTGCGCGTAAATGTGCGCAGAGTGTGTTGCCGCAGGTTTATAAGAAGAAAGGTTATAGACCACCACTGTAGGCGCAGCTTTTCCTGTAGTTGGAGAAAATAGAAGGAGCTGATGTAAGTTGTTTTTGTGTGCAAGGTCCGCGGACCGAGACAGCATGGTTACGTTATGATTTACATGCAGGTGAATGCTAGGAAATTCTCCGGAGCGGGATTCAAGGCGGCGACGGGCGAAAAAGACCTCATTTTCCAGTGCTCTAAGTATTTCTTTGCATTCAAGTATCCTGATTTGAGGAGCGAACATTCAGCTTTGACAATAACGCTTAGTCCGAGGCGTGTGCAGACTGGACGAATCTAATGAAGGGATCGGAGCATAAGTGCTAAATAAGATTTGCACGTCAGGCTGAATTGAAGATGGCCTTTGAACGATGCGACACGGGTGACCAGGGACACGTACTGATGTACGCTGGTCACAGTGGGTTGCGTGTACGCCCGGCGAAGGCTAATCAAGTCGAGAGTTGGACGAAAACTCGTCTGGTCAGGGACAATCATAATGAAACTTAAAAGCGGGGTGGCCACCAAAAGTAAAAGCAAAAACAACAAAAAGACGTTTCAGCTACCGTACGGGAGCTTTGTTCGCGATGAGATGAATTAGGTAGTGCATCGGGGTTTTTGTTTTTAGTTTTGGTCGGTTTCCCGGTTTTTAAGTTTTATTAAGAGTTCCGAAATTGTAGGTGACGATATATATTGCGAAACGTAGTCGTAGGTTGCACGCAGTAGCTTTGCATTCAGAGGGCGCCAGTCAATTGCGCGAAGGATAGGGGATTTAAGCCCCAAGTTTTTGCTACAAATTACTTTGAGGTGTAACTTGGAGCACCATTAAAACAGCCGTATGTAGTTTGCTTAGGTGCCCTTCTGGTACAACCTGGTTTCAAAACAAGCTGCAACTTACCGTGTGCTTTTGCAAGTGCATCTATTATCTGATCAAAGAAAAAGTTCTGCAAAAATGAAGTAATATAAAGTATAATTAGAAAATGTGGGCTACTTGCCCTAAAGGAAAAGCATGGTGAAAATTAAGACAAATTAGTTAAGTGTCAATAAAGTTGTGTTTTTTTATTTAAATGTGCAATAAAGGAGCTGTTGGCACCACTTAGCGCCTCCGGCTGCTCGTTTTCACCAATTCACTGAAGCCACTTGGTTCGACGATATAAAGGTCAACATAACATAACACAAACAGAACACAACATATAAGTACAAAGTACAAGCATAAGATGCAATATTAGTAAGCGAACGTAAATCCTATGAATGTTAGCCGAACAGTACAAAATACATTAGAGATATGAGTGAAAAATGACAGAAAAACCAAATATTACCTTACTTTTATTATGCACAGCAAAAGTACATAACAACGCTATTGAAGCACTCGCTCACAAAAAAAAGCTTCTTTGTGTCAAACACAGCAAAACCAAAAAACTCACTCACAGAGAGGTAAGAGCTCTAGCATTGAATAATCCAATTCTACTAAACTAGTATTTCCTATGGATGCCGCTGTTCCCAAGGTATGATAACAATGCCACAAGTACTCGGACATATGTCGGCCAGGGGCCTAATAGCTTTTGTAGACTTAAGGGTCGTTTGCCAGGAGCGCTCAAGTCTTTCTTCAATCGCGACCTTAAGTTTTCATGCACTCGGAAATTCAATTTTAGACGTGCCACATCCTCATTTATTTCGCCACTCGCACATCGTGGGCTGTCTGCGCAGCCAATTGTATGAAGAAAGTGCTTTGTGTAAGCCGTTCCTGAACGGACGCGGTGAAGGGGCATTCCTAAGCGTCTGCTGATAGGTTTGATTTATGTGGGTTTAACGTCCTAAAATGCCGCAGGCTATGAGGGACGGCGTAGAGAAGGGCTCCGGAAATTTCGACCTCCTAGGGTTCTTTAATATTGACATCGCACAGTACACGGGCCTCTAGAATTTTGCCTCCATCGAAATTCGACAGTCGCGGCCGGGATCGAATCCGCGTCTTTCGGTCTCGGTTTCGGTCGCGGAACCCGCGGCTGCTGATAGATAATGGAATAATAAACCGCAGCAACGGATCGATGAAACGCAGATCAGAACCTCTATGCTTTAGTTCAAACATCTTTTCGTTCATTGCATTAAGCAAGGACTTCAGGAAACGGCGCAATGCACCTCTCAACAACGGCAGGCACGAAGTGAGGGCATTTCAGTGAGCTTGCGCAGCCGCTGCGCCCGCCTCAGTGTTTACTGGAATAAAGCAATGTCCTGGTATCCAATGGAAATCTATATTATGCTGCTTTTTGGTAGCCTTGGAATTTTCTTTCAGTACTTTGTATTCCAGTCAAGCTTTCATTGGAACGAAATTTGCGCTGTCAAGAGATTTCATTGCGGATTGCGAGTCGCCATAAGATTAGTTATACGCTGGTCTCGCACCGATTAGATGAAGTGCAGAGCGAAATAAATAGCGCAGATCTCAGCACCCGTTGATTTGTCGCGCGAGCCAAGTTACATGCCCGGCGCTCATTCAGGTGCGCAATTGCAGATGTGGACGCTGATGAATTGTGAAGACTTGAACCGTCGGAGTACACATGAATTCAACCTGAATACCGTTTGTGCAGCTGGTAAAGCGCTAACTGCTCAACAGCGAATATCATCATATCACGCTTCTGAATTACATCTTTTACAAACAACTGTATTGTAGGGGCAAATAAAAGTCATGGGGAATTCATAACATGGAAGAAGCTGGCGGTGGTGTTGAAACAATGTGTATATCACTTCTACCTCGTTCGTGAAGTGCGGAGACTAATGGGTGCCTTTCATGCTGGGTGATCGGGCGGAAAATATGCCTGCAAGTCTATGTTGTTCGTAACACTTCAAACGGAGGCTGCCACGCCTCAAAAATTACCAGAGCGCTGGAAGTTGCTTGAGTATCTCCAAACACACGCGGGGACTCCTAGCTAACAGTATTTGCAGGCGTTCTTTTGAGGTTCGCGACAGACCGTGACGAATCGGCGAGGTGAGCGAGATTTTTTTATATATCAGTGCATTGTGAACTCTGAGCAGAGCTGACGAAGAACAGCCCCAAGACGTAGCTGCAAGCCTGCGAAGCACGTTCACAACAATGTCACCTGGTCTTCGATAGATATTTTAAGAGGAGCTCAAGAGAGTTGTCTGCCAAGAACTGCGCCCAGAAAACAGTGCTGCTTAACAGACGCTAAATGTTGACCGTTGAGGCAGAGTCGGAACTGCTTCAGATTCTTTCGAGTAAAAGGCAGAGCGGCTGATTTTGCGTGAGAGAGCATCTTACCTCTCTGTTTTAAAAAGCAGTCAATAGTTTCTATGATTTCTTGCCAGGTAGGCCGGATGAAGCCTACAGTTTTGCCAGAAACCGAAATGAAGACATCATCGGCGTATAGCAAGCAGTGTAAACCAGAAGGGAGCTTGGACCTCAAATGCGGCACCACGCAGTTACAAAGGAAAGGGCTTAGCACACTTCCCTGCGGCACTCCTTGCATCTGGCTATCTTCCGCGCTACTTCCTTCACTTGTCTCCATGAAAATTTTCCTGCCATCTAAAAAGTCGGAAATACAGCGTAGCGGTCTTCCACACAACCAGGTCTAGCAAACTTGAGAGGACATAAATATGACATTCAGTATCGAATGCACGCTTGATATGCAAAAAGTTTATCTTAGCGGAAACATGTGTCTATATGTATTTTGGGTTCTATTTTTAAAATTTGCAGGATGCTTAAGCTTTGTCTTTAAGAGTGAGACGCGACAGCGTATTGCAGCGCTGCCAAAAAGTCCACGGAACGCCAACTGTCGTTCGGCGCCACGCGTAGCCTGTTGGACAATTTAAGGAAAGGACGCTTGTCTCACATATCTCGTTGGACATCCGAAACGGGCACAAAAGAAAGGAAATTGAAGTGAAAATTGGTTTTAAGGAAAGGAAATGACGCATGTCTCACAATTCTCGCTGGCCACAAGTATAGCGCCGTAAGAGAAGGGATTTTCCTTCCCTTACGGCGCGGTACAGGTGGCCAGCGAGATGGGCCAAGTTTCGCTCACGGCCAAAGACGCCGAAGACACCGGCTTTTCTGCGACACAAGCTCCTTAACGCTGTCGCATTAAAATATGCGATAGTGATATTAACTTTGCTACGCTCATGCTCTACACATGACTGTGTTTTCAATTGCATGCGTAGTGCATCTACGTCTAAGAAATCTAGTCATGAACTCAGAAAAAACTCCTGTTTCTTCACACCACAACTGAAGTCTGGCGTCAATCATCTTGCCCATCACTGCAGAAGCAGCTCGTCAGGCTCACTGGGCGAAATGAGTCGAGAAGCAAAGGGGATTTATAGGGCTTTTAAATCTGGAATGACACACACAATCTTCCATG
Organism: Amblyomma americanum; assembly: GCF_052857255.1. NCBI lineage: Eukaryota > Metazoa > Arthropoda > Arachnida > Ixodida > Ixodidae > Amblyomma > Amblyomma americanum. The sequence goes on from NC_135500.1 coordinate 53,398,990, forward strand.
TCAGTCGAGCAAACACATTGACCCACACATTGTTAAATATTCCCAAAAGTAATGCGTGTTCCTGGGCCCAAGAATTTGAAGCATTCCAAAACAAATCGCATCCGGCCCAGCATCAGTTCTTGGATGCCACAACGCAAGATCACTTTGAAGTTCACCGATTCTGAATACACAATCCAAATAAGCAAGCAGTAACTTTTTTGCTGCGCAAATGTAGCTGGGTTTATAAATTCCTTACTGTCTGATGAAACGCCAGGACGAGAAATAAGCTGACAAAACTCATCAGCAAGGTCTGTTTTAACATTGTCCTTAGCCACTGCAAGAGCTCTATTATGAGGGATATTATGAGTAACGGGCCTGCTTAAGGAGCGGACCATCATCTATATCCCAGGCGCCGCAGTGTGAGGGGCCAATGTGCTGCAGAAGTAACGCCATGTTTTATTTCCTAATTGCTGCAGACGTTTACGCCTTAAGGAATGAATCTCTTGAGCCTCACGGTACGATTTTAAAAACCGCGATCGACGGTAAGCCCTTTCTGCTTTTCTTCGTAGTGCCCTCAGTCGCTCATACTCTCCCTCAATACATGTGAACTCATCAGGTATGGCGATTTCCTTGTTTCAACGCCTCATGCTATCTTGCGCATTGCAGTGAAGTGGAGTCGTCATTGCTAATGTCAATGGCAACATCCTGAATTATGCTGTCACAAAAATGTTCCTAACTTCTAAGCTTAGATATACGTCGGGCGCCCTGAAATGTAAGTCAGGATGATTTACCAGTGCCGGATAGTGATCACTTCCGCGTGTCTCCATATCTGTGGCCCACCCCACGTCAGACAACAAATCTTGTGTGCACAGAGCCAGATCTATGCAACTCAAATGAACAAAACTGCGTAGGAAGGGCGGAGAAGCGTCATTCAGAAGACATAAGTTACATTTCTCTGCGGTGCACTCAAGGACCCTTCCATGGCCGTCACAGTGGTCACTCCCCGTGCAATATTTTGAGCGTTAAAATCACCCGAAATCAGTGAATTAGAGCCCGACATTTTAAAGTTATTCAGTAGAGCATCAATCGAGACACGACACGATGCTTGCAAGTAAATACTAATAACAGTAACGCTGACCTTACCAAAGGACACATCGCAGGCCACGAACTCCGGAACGTCAGAATCACTGGACTTAATCATGTAGCACACAAAACATCGTCCTACTGAAACCTGACGTACGGGATGATTTGTATGACGCATAGTTTGAGAAACGAAAATCGTCACCCACACCGGTTTCCTGTATGCACATCATAGGAAAATTGTTTTTCTCAAGGAGTCTGCGAAAGCCTGCACTTTTTGCCTTAAGCTCTTTGTCTTCCACTGAAAAAGGGTGACATTTTGATAGCGGTTGTTCACAAAAAGTTTTCCCAACGGAGGACATAGGAAGCTGTGCCAGTAGCGGCTCCACCGACAGCAGAGCCTTCAATTTCGGGAGGTTGTTTGTTTGCGGAAAGGTTGTCGGAATAGCTTGAAATGCACTAAACAGCATAGGTAGAATGAGCTGCACTACTGAGATTGAAGAGTTGACTCCACCAACTGGGGCTAGTTCAGATACCATTTGCGCTGGCTGAGTAGAACTCTGAAATGAGGCAATTGAGAGATTCGAAATAGGACCTTGCAGTTCTGGTTATTTTTTTTGGTAACCTCACTCCACTGATGTTTTTGTGGCTTCGTGGAGTAAGAGCTGCAGACAGCTGACGACGTATGAACGACACAGATAAACGGATTAACATATATATATACAGCAACCTAGCAGCTTCCCACTATCCCACTATACACGAGGCGACGAGGACTTACAGAAAACTGAATTGCTGCACACGATGAAATCTTATATATACACGTGCATTCATTTGTAACACGCGCACAAACACGAGCCTTTTGCGTGCCCGCCTCCCCCTCCCCCGCGTCGTGAGCCTTGGAAGAAGGAAAGAAGCAGTCATGACTTCGTATATGCAGATCGAACATTCTTGAATTCGGCGGCAGCGATGGGAGAGAGAGTAGCAACTGCCGGCTGCGTAAAGCTGGCAACGATTGAATTTAGACAGTAATCGCCGCTCGCCGAGCTGTCAGTCGCTAAGGAAGAAGGGCCAGTGACGTGCGTCACGGCCTGCTCACAACTGAGTCCGGCTTCCAATGTACTCAAGAAAAGCCTTCTCTTTCTCTTCCTCCTGCGGACGCACCGAAAACGCCCGGGGCTAAAGATACCATACTTGAAGCAGTTTTTCTTTATCGGATTGAGTTCGCTAAACTAATTGAAACTTTTGAGTGAAGTTAAAATGTTATCGTTCCCTTTTGCACACGCAAATAGTTGAGGGTCGCAAAATCGAGACCGGCCACTACTCCCTCACTATATTATTAAGGCTGCAGAAACGTTAAGACGGTATTTGCTTTGAGCGATCGCCTTTAATGGCGCAAGGACCATGACATCAAAAGCTGCGTGTTTCTGGTAGGAATCAATCCTCGTTTTTCGAATGCGTCGTAGGTCAGACCCATTATGGCAACACTATTTCCGAGCAGCGGCTCGTCGGACAGCCAAACCACGCCGCCACTTCTGGCCGATTGCCACATTCGACTACATCGCCTTTGGACAGCACATCTAGGAGCGACCTTCATAACGTCACCATTAGATGCACATATGCGGATCCCCTATTCCTCGGCCCACGCACTATTCCCAGGCCACACGATACTGCGACAACAGGTACCCTAGCAATGTGCACCAGGTGACCGCATATTACGCGTTGCTCGCTGCCGAAACCCCCTTCCAAACACCCTTCATTGTTAAAGCCTATATGGGCATCATTGTCTCTGCGCGGCAGCTCTTAGGACAGGCTGGGCCCCATCAACACGAGCAGCACCTAACCGGCATCGCCGACTCTGTTCTCCTATTCCTAGGGCTCTAGCATATCGAGGCGACGTTTTTCTACAGAGCTGTCCACACTGTCACGTCGGCCACGTCAACACAAGTGGTAGATTGCCAAAAGCTCCCACTCTCAAGCCCACATATTCCACACGACGCAGGCTGATATGGCTGCAGTATTGTCTCCAGGCAGCAGCTGCTTGCCATCGTTGACCATGTCACCCCATGTAGCACATTGACGCTACAACCGCCTCTCTGGGCCTCATTTCTCTAGCTGCTCAGGCTCAACTTGGAAGAAATATCTTACTGCGATAAGATGCAGATGGGAGCTGCAGATATTTTTGCTCGATACCGATAATTTTTGGGCATTAGTTCCCTGGAGAACACTTCTAAGCTCAGGCCACCAATACTCATTTACACGCATAGAAATTTTAGTGATGCGCATTGCAGGTTTGAGCCACCTACATGCAATTTAGAATCTCACAGACGCCAACAGCCTTTTATTCATTTTGCCACTGTGAAACCGAGAGAGTGTTGTTTTCTACACTTTCCTGATTTCTTTAAACTTGAAATTCTCCGTGTTTTGGTATTGCATGATTTTGGTTTGTTTGTAGCGGTTTAACGTCCCAAAGCAACTCAGGCTATGAGAGACGCCGTAGTGAAGGGCTCCGGAAATTTCGACCACCTGGGGTTCTTTAACGTGCACTGACATCGCACAGTACACGGGCCTGCAGAATTTCGCCTCCATCGAAATTCGACCTCTGCTGCCGGGATCGAACCCAAGTCTTTCGGGCCGGCAGCCGAGCGCCATAACCACTCAGCCACCGCGGCGGCTGGTATTGCATGAGGGCTGGTTTGTTACAGCATGTCGAAGACCTTTTCAATAACTTCCTTCAGAAGTGCTCGATCACAATGATGAATTGCGTCTACCGGAAGGTGATTCCCGTCTTTACGTCTTCGAAAAGTGAATTTGTTAGGATGTGCAGTAGTATGTGCGGATGGCAGCTAAACAGCTTTATTTTTTCCAAGATAGTGTGAAACCTGGACATTGGATGTAATGACAGAGTATACAAGTAGTGAATGGAAAACGATGAGAACAATAATAAGCCCGGTTATTTTGTGTCCTTAATTAGTAAACAGGAAATTAGATTCACATTAAAGATTGCTGGCGCTTGAATGAAGGGGTAATCAGAATGGATGATTCTTACTGCGTGGTTATGCATAGGCTTGAGTCAATGAGAGTTAGATTTTATTGATGCGCATGCGTATTTCGTTTTTGGATGGACGAAAGAGAAGCAGGGTCTAGGCATATGCTATGGAGTGTGCGGTGAGGAGTTGAAGGAAAGAGAAATGGTGACACCTCGGCATTTACAGCAATTCACTGCAGAAGTTCTGGAGTGAGAGGTACAGTATTCATTCACCTCGGCATTTATAGCAATTCACTGCAGAAGTTCTGGAGTGAGAGGTACAGTATTCATTCAAGAAGATAGGACGGACTGGGGTGGACTATAGTTAGCGCCGTTTTTTGTAGCGAGAGCTACACTATGCTACTCAGAGCCGTGTTTCGTGTGGTCAGCCGGAGCCAGAGCTGCACGTGCGCCGTTACGATGGCAACCAGCTGCGCCGTTCCACAAGTGTTTGCCGCTCCGCCGCGCCGGTCTCCACCGCTGCGCCGATACGTGACGTCACGCGTCATTACCGTGTATGCGCCGTTACCATGCATGACAACCAGATGCACTGTTCCGCCAGTGTTGCAGGTGAGCCTCACTATGGGGCTTGACGTATAAAATCCCTGAGGGCATGCGCATTTCTAGTAAGTTGCTCCATGGGTTAAGAACCTGACGGTGAGCGCGTGTAGTGCGCGCGGCATCTTCGTCGCCTACGAGAAGCTGCTTCGGATGACCCCGAAATAGTTGCTTCACGTCAATTCCTTTCTTCAAAACACATGCTTTCGCGGGTTGAGGTGTCTGGCGAGATGTCGAGATTTGAGAGGTACTGCGGCCCTGGAGCAACGTTATCTGGAGCAACGTGCATCGAAGCTTTCGCTATGCACGTTGCTCCAGATAACCAATGTATCAGCTCCCCTTCGGAGATGCTAGGGAGAACCGAATAGCAATCTTCGGCTGTTGTAAAGGCACGTGTTGATATTTTGTTATTATATATTTTCCTTCATATCGCTCTTGTCAGCGTCGTGTGCTCTTCCCTCTTCTGTGTATGATTTGACGTTAATATATGTATATAGGCATGCTTCTTCAGATTATAAACAGTTGTTAGAAAGCGCTTGTCTTGTGTGTTCGTCCCTTTCCGTATTTTGGTAGCGCTCACCAATACCTTCAAGGCTCCAAAGAGTGCGGCCACGTGCTCGTGTGTTCGCACTAAGAGTGGAGGACCTTTTATATTACAGGCAGGCATTGCATGAATTCGAAGTGCTACGTACGGGACTAACAGTTTAAGTAAGGAAATAAATGTAATAGACGACAAATAAACCAGCTTGTTGAAAGGTTTTCTTCTCAAGCTGTCATTGTCATGTTGTTTGTGAAATACTGGCACAAAATGGTGCATTTTGCGCCGCGCGGGAAAACTAGCGCTGATAATAAACTTCAATCAGCTGCAAAAAAAAGTTCCGCAGCGGTGGCTTAGAGATTGAGCACCCGCCTCGTACGCGAGAGGCGCAAGTTTCGATCTCTAGTACCGCCGGGTACCCACCATGTGATACAATAGATATAAGTACATCTTTTGGTTACAGGCGCGAAAACAGACACAACACAAGGTAGAAAGATGGAACGGAGCACTTTCTACCTTGTGTTGTGTCTGTTTTCGCGCTTGTAACCAAAAAGATGTACAGTTACCAGCTTGCTCAGCAAGACGTTCTTTTAAATTAGATATAAGCTTTCCCCTGGCCTGGTGCTCGGGTTCTTTAGGGTGAAGTGCTTCGAAAATGAGTCTTTGACGCCACCTTAGAAATAATAAATCTATTTAGGTGTGAAAAAAGGACCCGAAAAAACCTTAATTATGCAACTTTGTGCGTTTTATGATTTGGGACCTGACCGACACCTTCACCGTAGGGCAGTGAAGTAGGCAGACGGCGAAAGCAGCATTTAGGAGATGTAGCTAACTTGAATGTTTATTTTACATATTAAAAGCTATAGGGAACCCGTGCGAGCACGTCATATTACGCGAGGCGTAATATGAGAATGTTGGGAATTGGGTCTTCATTTAGAGATTTTGACCCAAAAGACGAAAAGAGGGCCCAATGCCATTGGAACGTACAAACTGGCTCCCCAAGCAGCTGCTCTCTTTCGCCGCCTGAGGAAGACTCTCTTTGTCCGTTGACGGTCGCGTTTTCGAACGCCGTGGTCACATGACCAAGCTCCGGGTTCTAGGAAGGAAGCGTCTTTGGTGGCCGAATCCAGACCAACCCGAGTTCTGACGCGAGAGGAGTGGGGAACAGCCGCGCTTCGCGACCCTCACAAACATGTCAAGTCCGAGAGGAGTGCGTCTTCGGCTGAACCTGAGCCTCGCGTCCGCGGCGAGTTCGGCACCCTGCGGCGAAGAGTGTAGGCCGGAGCATTCGCGCCACAAAGAGTTTCCAGAACTCGCGGGCCCACAGGCCAACAGTGTCTTGCAACGCACCAGACTCCTCCCCCTTTGAAGTCCTTCACCGAGGGTGCGTCCCTAGATGTGGGGTTGAAAGAAGGCGCTCCTGGCAGCCACAGGGAGAGCGCTCACTTTTTCACCCACAACCAACACACACATTCGTGGAAACCGAGGGTGCACAAGCGACGAACGACTGCCAGACGCCTTTTACCAGAGAACGTCTCCCTGTCTGTTTTCGCTTTCCAAGTATTAATCTCTCGCCAACACACAGAAAAACACACAACAACAACGCAGAGAGCTAAGGCGGTGCTTTAACGCCATCTCATATTCCCGTGGCTCAGAACCCTCTACTCAGACCGCCTGCGTTTTGGTTCTCGCTTCCTTTCTTGTACTTCACGTCGAAGTTGTACTCATGCAATATGAGGCTCCATCTCAGGAGTCTACCATTCTTGTCCGACATTTGCTTCAGCCATGACAAAAGGCAATGGTCGGTCTCAACCGTGAATTTTTTACCTTGGATGTAGAAAGACAGCTTTTGAACGGCCCATACTATGCACAGGCACTCTTTCTCAAAAGTGTTGTATTATTATTCTCGCGGCGTCAATGTTCGACTGAGGTACAGCACGAGATGTTCTTCTTTCTTTTTGTTTATCTGAGAAAGCACCACACCTAGGCCGCGGTTACTAGAATCGCACTGGAGAATGAACTCCCAAGAAAAGTCTGGTGAAACCAGCACTGGTCGTGATGACACAGCTTCCTTCAAATTTTGGAAGGCTTCAAGTTTGGCGCGTGTCAAGCTGACCACATCAGCCTCATGCTTTCATAGGCTATCTGTGAGTGGACTCGCCACTTCCGAGTAATTCTTGGTAGCCGGCCTAGGCAAGTCACTGATAGCCGCCACTTAAGTTTTCATGGGCTCACGCTTTTCTTGCCCTATCTCGTGCCCCAGGTATGTCACTTTTGCTCTACCTAACTGGCACTTTTCCGCTTTGTGCGTCAATCCTGTGGCCCTAAACCTCTGGAAAACTTTTCTAATGTGTCTTACGTGATACTTCCAGTGATCTGAAAATACAGCTACATCATCCAGATATAGAAATGCCATGTCACTGAGACCTCCAAGCACCCGTTCGATTAATCTAGAAAAACAGAATGGTGCGTTTTTCAGGCCAAAACTCATGGTAACTGGCTGAAAAACTCCGAAAGATGTGATAAACGCCGCATAGCGACTGGCTCGTTTCGTTAATGGCATCTGCCAATATTCCCTCACAAAATCTAAAGTAGAAATAAACGTAGCCCCACTGATCAGTTACACTCTTTCGTCAATATTGGGCAACGGATAGATTTGGCCTTTAGTCACAGCGTTCAATCTCCTGTAATCCACACATGGTCGTGGATCCTTTCCGGGAACCTCGACAAGCAAGCAAGGGGAATAGTAATCGCTGCTTCCCTCCTTAACAAATGCAAGCACTAGCATTCTGTTTATCTCTTTCTTCGGAATTTACATTTGCCTAGGAGACTCTCGGTATGGCTTAGATTCAATGTCATGGTTTATCAAGTGGGTTTTTCCGGGTATTTTTCTGTAACAGTCCAAAAATTCTGTAATTAGGTCCTTAATATCCTCGACATGCTTACGACTCAACTCAGATTGGTCGACGGTGTACGCGAGGATTTCCTCAATTCGGAGAGCTGCTTCCTCTTGGAAAGAAGGAATTTCTGCAGGAACGTCCAGCGGAACGTTTAAGGCAATACTGACGACCTCTTTTCTTTCTAGAAATGGGTTCATTAGGTTCACATGATAAACCCGTTCTCCGCGTTTCCTACCAGGCAGTTCTATCACGTATTTAACTTTAGAGATGCGATCCAGTACATGAACGGGTCCATCCCATTGCACTTCCAATGTATGCAGTCTGTAAGGCCGCAATATTATGACTTTGTCACCTGCTTCAAATGATCTCTCCCTGGCATTCCTGTCATAGTAGCGTTTCGCCACCCTCTATGCTCTCTCCAAGTTTGACCTGACAATTTCTTTCGTCTCGCTTAACCTCTGCAGTAGTTCGAGCAAATACACGACCACACTTCTGTCAACACGTTTGTCCTCCCAGAGCTCACGAACTAGTCTTACCGGACCACGAAGATTTCTCCCGTATACCTCCGTATCGCGCTCCGGGAGCAAATCTAGTCCCTTCACGCAGCGCTGTATGTAAGGCAAAAAGCACTCCCGGAATACAGCAGCCCCAGTTCGATTTTCTGCAGGAGCACATCGCTCTCAAAGTTTTCTTAAACACTGCGTGCCATCTTTCTATGCTATTTCTCTGTAGGGGACAAACAGAGCTGTGCAGGATTCTTATCCCACATTTTCCTACAAAAGTGGTGGTGAAAGTCGTTTTCTGGTCAGTTTGTATTTCCGCAGGGAATCTCACGCACGAAAATACAGCTAACAGACCATCCACCACCTCAGCATAAGTTGCTTCCTTTAGTGGCATGGCCTCAGGGAATTTAGTCGCGGGACTCAACAACGTCAACAGGTACTTGTGCCCTGATTTTGTTTTGGGTAACTGCCCCACAATATCAACAACAACTCGGTGGAAAGGCTCAGAAATTATAGGTACATTTACCATGGGAGCTTTCTGTTTGTCGGTGAATCTGCCGACTTTCAGGAAAATCTCACAGGTTACGACAAATTCCTGACCATCGCTGAAACATCCTGGCCAGCAAAATTCCTGAAGAAACCTTGCTTTCGTTCAGATTACGTCAAGGTGTCCATCCCATGAATCGTCGTGACAGAGCTGTAGCGATTCCCGGCGATATAGAACAGGCACTAATAGGTGATAAAATTTCCTTCCTCGTTTATACTCGTAGCCACAGGGACCTGGGTTCCTTTTCAGCAATTTCTACACACTGCTTCAGTGAAAACTGATTGTCGCGCAACGTACTTTTGGACCGCAAGCCAATTTGTAGCTCCCCTAGCACCCTCTCCTCCATCAAAGCCTGCAGTCTGTCCTTTATAATCTTCATTACGACACTTGTGTCCGGGCGATTCCGGTACTCGCATCTATGTAAAAGCTCGGCAGCGCGTTGAGATATGCATCCTTGTTTTAGATTATCGAACCCTGCAGGATGCCTTTTCGCGAGGAGGAGCGTTCTTCAGGCCTGAGTCGGCCCACTCTGATGGTGGCTATGTGGTCAGTGAGAAAATTCCGCACGTAGTCGAACATTTTCTGCCGCATCGCAGGTCACCGAGGCTGGTGAGAATAGCCTCGTGACTGATGTTATCAAAGACCCCATGATGTCTGCGGCTATGATAATTTCCTCAGTCTTGGATGAGATGTGGTCCAGGGTATCGTCCTTGAGTTGGAGCATGATGTTCAGTGCCGACGGATGCTTTCTCAAGCCGAACATGTGATCCGAAAAAGTTCCTCCCACTCTAAGTGCTGTTTCAATGAGGTATGTACGATTCGCTCAAGCTATTTACGCACGCAGTGACAAGAGCGAAATGAGGCAGAGATTGTCCAGGTGTGGGCGCTTTCCTGGTTTGGGTATTGTTATTATTTCTGCGTGCTTCCACTCCCGGGGTCTTGTTCCGGTCTCTCAGATCTTGTTGAAGTAGCGAGTCGTTTCTCGTATTCGCTCGTCTCCAGCGATGCGGATGATCGCGTTCGTGAGTTGATCACGTCCCAGGGCAGTATTCTTGATGAAGGATCGGGCCGCCACGAAGACCTCCGCCTCAGTTACGGGAGCGTTGAGTTGTGAGTTTTCTGGCCCCAAGTAATACGGGGGGTGGGGGGGGGGGGATTAGGGGCGAAGTGGGTTGCCCGCATATCGAGCCCACACTCGATCTACGATCTCTGAGTCCGTGGCAGGTTCAGCGCGTAGGATCCCTTCGGTTGTCTTTCTGTTCTCGTCTTTAGCGTGACCGCGGTTAATGAGGTTCCAGCTTCGGGATTGCCGTGTTGGCCGTTGAGGTTGTCGGAAATCTGGTTCCAGTTACTACTAGTGAGCTCTTTAGCGTAGGATTGTATTTTGTTGCTTAGCTGAGCTAGGTGGAGTTCGAGGCGGCGGTTATGCGTCTGGCGTTTCCAGCGTCTCGTAAGGCTCCGTCGAGCTTCCTATAGATTCGGGATCAAGACGCTCCAGCTGCGAGCCAAGCAGTGCGAGCGTCCGTACTACTTGATGACTGCCGCTGTCACCAACGTTGGTAGCCCTGGTAGACAGCACCACGATTCAAAGCCGAAACTGCATAGCGGACGCTGAGGATGTCGCAATCATGCTTGCCATTAAGCACAAACACAAAACAGAGCAAATGACCGCAATATTGAGCGGCTCGCAGCAAGTCTGCCAGGCGTACCTCAATGAAGACCTCTGCCAAGCGCCCGCCCACATCATGAGGAATCGCACTCCCGGTACACACCCATCATAGTATTCTGCGCATCCTCTCCCACGAAGGCATAGAGGGCAATGAGGCGGCTGAGAGGATAGCTCGAGGCCACACAATCTGAGCCCCGTCACCATTCACCTTCCAACCTTCGTTTCCACTAACACACGGTGAAATTCTAGACTACCTGCGCCTTAGTCGCAGGAAATACGCAGCCCCCCACAATGACCTATCTCTTTAGGAAGCCGTAATATGCCGAATCATGCAAGCCGACACACTACCGACTTATATCGACACAATAATATTTGGCCCACTCAACGCTCAATACTCAACAAAGGCATGCTAAGTCTGCCGAGAGATTTCAGACATCCTCCAAATGATTGCAACTGCCCCGAGCCGTATTGGCCAATGGTTTGCAGGACCTGGGTGAACCACCCACGTAATTACTTTATATTAATAATGTTTTATTCTCTCTCTCTTATTCTAGATTCCGACAGGCTACCCGGGAATCGGTGATGATAACACGGGAGTTTGGTTCTGCAGCAGCGAGTGCTATGGAGACTTCCTCCGCGTGTGTAATGCTTGGGGCACGATAAATGAGTCCCTGAACATACGTGTTTTGGTGGATTATTGCGGGGCCGTACACTATGCCGCGTGGTGTGAGCAAGCAGCATCCGTGTAGAAGCCTCCATAGCGAGCGCCGTAGCTGTCGTTAAGGGCCATCGCGTGCGCGTATCGACGGCACTCGTGAGTCTCTTTTGTCATGTTTTGTGGCAGTGGCAGAGGTTCGATCAAATGCGGCTATCACTTACAAGGACATAATCAAATTAGATCAAACAGAGCACAGCAGCTTTCATCCTCCAGCTAAAGGATTAAACAAAAGCAAGGGGCGTTGGCTCCTTCGCTTGTATACCAACACGATACTGCTCCAGGAAGTTCTGCAATATTTTAATCCGGCTTTCAACGGGGGGAGCTCGCATTGTGGGAACGCGTTTTCGGACGTGTATCGCATGGTGTGGGCATGCGCCTCTAACCCTGCTTACCCCATTTCCTCTCACCTACCCGAAAGAGCTGGGAGGCTGCCCTGATCGGATGCTCTACGTTAGAGAGCCAAAGATCGCTCGTCGGCAGGGACCGCGCTGCTGCAGAAGCCACAGGGGTCCCGCAGTAGGGGCTCCTCTTATCATTTGTTTCCTAAATAAGTTGTGAATACTCACGAATAAATGTTTTTCACCACCACCACCATGCACACTGAAAACCGCAGACATCACTCTTACGGGAAGGTAGCTGTCTATGTGAGCTTTGTGCCGCTTTCCCTTAAAAATCTTGTTCATTCTTCCTAATCACCATTCATAGGAGGCTTTGCCGTCCACTATCATTTTCCTCACTACCTTCCGTAATGTTTGCTTGAATTTTGGTTCTATGAATTTATGAATTGCCCAAACGAAGGCAAGGCATTCTTTTTTTAGTGACGGCGTAGTTGCGTTCCGCCGATGTCAGAGTGCTACTGGCGAGCGCAGTTAGTTTATTTGCATAAGTACTGTCACCCTGCATAAGGGCAGCGCCAAGGCCGTGGTCGCTAGCGCCAGTGTGCAGAATGATGGGAGCAGCATCGTTGAAGTGGCCAAGTACAAGGTCTGTGATGTGTGTGCACTTTACAGATTGAAAAGCACTTTTTCATTGCTTAAACTAAACGAAAGCCCTGTGTGCGGTGGGAAGCTGATGCAGTGCTAAGGCAATGGTAGCAATATTTCTGATAACAAGAAAAAGTAGGAAGATAAGCCAAGGAAACTGGGCACTTTGCCGGGCGGAGCAAATTCTGGACAGCAGCAAGCTTGTCAGGGTCGGGTAGAATGCTGTCTCGGCTACAATGGTGGCCCATGATCTTGATTTCCTTCCTCGCGAAATGACACTTTTTGCATTCAGTTGAATGCCAGCGGAGCCTGAGCACGTCAGAACTTCATTGAAGCTGCGTGAACGGTCTCCAAATGTCGGAGGCAAACCAAATATACGGAGACAAACTAAATTTCCCTCATGTGATTTGGATCTGAGGTGACTACCTGCCCTAAGTAGACGTATTCCCTTACCAGTTCCAGCAGCTCGCTACCGATTGTGAACTGCTGTTCCCTTGTGGAACATTACTATGGAACATTACTTCGGTTTTTCTGCATGTTAATTTTTAAGCCCATCTTTCTGCTCTCATTGATCATTTTTTGCAGTTCGTCTCCTTAGTGACTTAGCAAGGCAATGTCATCGGCGAATCGCAGATTACTTATGCAATCTCGATTAACTCTTACCCCGTACTGTTCCCAGTCCAGGCTTCTGAATGCCTCTTAAAAAGAGGCGGTGAATAGAATTGGGGATATGGCGTCTCCCTGTCTGACATCTTTTCTTATTGGAATTTTGTTGCTGGATTTGTGAAGGACTACGATAGCTGTGCACCCGCTGTAGATGTCTTCTATCATTTTACATAGCGCTCTTCAACACCCTGATTCCGCAACGTCTGCACGACTGCTGAGGTTTCAACTGAGTCAAATGCTTTACCGTAACCTATAAAGGGTAGATTTAGGGGTTGGTTTTACACTGCGCATTTCTCTATCACGTGGTTGATTGTGTGAATATGGTCTATTGTCGAGCACCCTCCCCGAAAGCCTTCCTGATCATTTGGTTGATTGAGGTCTAAGGTTGTCCTGACTATATTAGCGATTACCTTAGTAAGCAGCTGACCCTCAGCTGATCACCCTGTAATTTCTCTAATTCTTGAGGTCTCCTTTCTTATGAATTAAGATGATGTTAGCGTTCCTCCAGGCTACTAGTACACTCTTGTTCTTAAGGCATTGCGTATACAATGTGGCCAGTAAGGCGGTACAGCAGTGTTTGGCAGAGAACACAAAATGGCCAGGTACAAGGGAGCACTAATGTTTCTCTGGAACCAGGCGCAAGGCCAGTAATGAGAAACAGAAAAAATCAACCCATGCAGGCCATCTTATCAAATCCATCTCAATTTAATGTGAACCTCTTACAGTAAAATCTCGTCAATTCAAACAGAAGAAAATATCTAAATGATCCGAAAGCTCGAATTGTCGAATCAACCTGAAAATTTTGACACGAATGGCTTGCATAGCAGTGAATTTGCAATAAAAAAATGTGGGTTGGAAGTTTGCTAGCGACTCCTAACTTCTGGCAACTCAATGCAAAGACGTGTTTAATCACGTGTTTGCTCTGCGCCACTTAATTCTATCACAATCGCCCCTGCGTTCATCGAGGTCTCATAAAGCTTTCCTTACTTCCTCTTTGGTTATTGGCGCGATGTCCCAGTGTTGTACGCTATTGGCTCTTTCATTAGCCTCTCGATTTCTTTGGTTGTGATTTCCTTGGCTGTTGTACAGTTATATGCAGAACATTTAGGCTTATTTATCTATGTTATTCATATTGTCAATGACATTGCCTTCTTTGTTTCTTAACGAATATATCTGGTCTTTGCCTATCGCTCGTTTCCTCTTCACCGCATTTAGACTACCTCCCTTCTTTAGAGCATGCTCGATTCTACCCGCAACAAACTCCCGTATCTTGGCTACCTTGCGCTTATTGATTACTTTGACAGCTTTGCCAGTTCTATTCTGCCTGTGGAGTAAGACGCCTTCATGATTTGTCGTTTCATAATCGTGTCTTTTGTCTCCTGAGATAGCCTGCCGATATTCTGTGGAACGAACCTACCGCTTACTTCTAGTCCATATTTCGTAATGATAGCTGTAAGATTATTCTCCATTTCTTGAACATTAAGTTCGTCGTCCTCAGTTAAACGGAATATCTGTTCTGCAACGATATCCTGAATTCTTATATTTTACCTGCAATCGCTAACTTGTTAATGTTTGCCCTTGACTAGTTTCTTCCACTCTCTCTTCAAGTTTAAACTACTTCGACATCTTACCATCCTATGGCCGCTGCAACGCATCTTATCGATGCCAGGGTGAGCGCATTGTATGAAATATATTTCATTTATGTTCACTGCTGGGTCTATTTTCTGTCCATTGCCTACTTCCTCGTTTCTGGGAAAAGGTATTCATGATCAGTAAATTATTTCTCCCGTCGGACTATACTAATAACCCCCCCCCCCCCTACATTTCCTAGAGCCTCCGCCATAGTTGCCTACTGCCCGGTTTCCAGCGTGCTCCTTCTCTACATTTGCACTTAATCCACCCATCAGTACAGAGTGCTATGTTTTTATATTGCTCACAGCCGACTCTACGTCCTCATAAAAGCTCTCTATGATCAGCTCATCATACCTTGATGTAGGCACGTATGCCTGTACCATCTTCAGTTTGTACCTGTTGTTGAACCAGATTGCGGTGGCGGCCACCCTCTCGTTAATACTATAGAATTTCCCTATGTTTCCAGCAATGTCCTGACTGATGAGAAAGCCGCATACCGTGCTTTCAATATCATTTCTGCGGAGACGCTGCGCACACTGGTGAGAGGTGAACAAGAAAGAAAACCAAGCTGCCACAAAGCAATGCGACGAAATAAAAAATATAAGGCTCGTGTGCGCGGTTCGTGGCAAACGCATGCGACACATGTGAGCAAATAACAAAGCAGGAGTAACTTGGTCGGACGCAAATAATTTACCCCTGTTTTGTGATTTGCTCACATGCTTCGCATGCGTAACTTGCTTGCGTACCAGTCCCTTCCTTTTCCACAATCCGCTGTAGTTTCACGTAGAGTTTTCCAATTACGCATTTTTTTGCGAGTCTGGAACATTTTAAACAGTATATCACTCATCCATTTCGAAAGACACGCTTTGTTTTGCTAAACATCGAGCCAAACCACCGCCACGTGCGCTTCCACGAGCGGCGATCCCCACTAACGGAGTGACGGTGCCGCCAACTGTAGGTCCACCCCGCGCCGAATTGGTACAAGAATCAAGTCTGGTTTCTCACCCGGTTTTAGAACGAAGGTGATTTCAGCATCATCAGCATCATCATCTGCCTGACTGTCGCGAATTGGTAGCGCGTCCTCGACTTTTCGAAGGGAACGCTGTCGCGTGCAGGTTCGAACGAGAGAACAAAGAGATCAAACAAAACAAAACGAAGCCGTAATTATAACCTAAAATAAAACGGGCCAATAAAAAACGGACAGGAAAACAGAAAAACACACACACAACACGCGTAAAACACTTAAAAATAAATGGAAAGAGTTCACCAGGTACTGAGCGTCCCAGGTGAAGCGGGGATGCCTTGCAGACAGGGCGAACGCGGGTCAATGTAGTGCGACGCATCGCTGGCGGTGCGTCAAAGGAAGTGGCGGAATGAAGCCAGGTGGTAGTAGGAGCGGAGAGGAACACAGGGAGACGCCGGTGGGCTCACGTCAGCAGCCCGAAGAACTTGGCAGTAGCGTGAAAAACCGTAGCCAGGTCTCGTCTACGGCGTCACAAAACGCCGGCGGTTTTAAGTAAGCTATCAAAGAGTGCCTTTTGGCAGCATGGACCCTCAGTTCATCGCCTGCCACCTCCAGACTTGCAAAGAACGCAGTAGGCTTACTTCGGTGATCCAAGGGAGGTCAAGGCAACACGGACCCAAAGTACGAGGGCTGCCACTTCCACGATTGAATGGCATGATGTTCGCTGCGCTGTCTTCCTTAACGCCTCGGTTTTCTGACACGTCAGCTCTCCGCTCCTCGTACCACTCCTCTCCGCTCCAACGCACTACTGTTGACGCACCGCGTTCACAAATCTGCCGAGGATATTTTGTGCACCTCAGATATTCCCCCCCTCCCTTTGAAAAATATTTACCAGAAAAAACTGCCGTCAGTGCACAGAACACGAATGTTAACGTGGGAAGCAGGCAAACGCCGTAGGTGCACCAACACTAATGTTCACGTGATAAACTGTCAAGTTAGACGCCGCCGTAGTCACCGGAGGCACTTTACACAGTGACACATGGAAGCACATGGAAATGAGCACAGAGGGAACATGTCCAACTTTATACACAGAGGGTCAAACGTTATAGATGTGACAAAAGTGAAAATAAAAAGGCACAAAATATCAGACACAAACTTTAAATATGTCTGTATATCATGAAGGTGAATATGTACACACTCGACAACCCATAACAGGAGAGCGAAGAGATATAAACAACTCGTAGACACTCCTAGACTACATTTGCACAGGTCACCATTCCAAACACACCGGGTAGTAGCACTGTGCACTGGGCATTAAATTCCGGCAGATCATGAATAACACATGCAATCTGCGCCCACTTTCTGCGAGCTTGAGCCACCTTCTTCGACTACGAAGAGAGATGACGCCTGCAAGGTCTATTGGGACGCACGCTCTTCGTCTCTTTTCAGCATATTGATGTGGAATAGCTTCTTAGTGAGGCCCAAGTCGATCCAATAATCCACGTCGTTCTCTTTCCACAAACCACAAATGGACATTTCCACTGCATTAGCAGTTTATTGTGGCTACTTGGCAAAAGAATAAGGGCACAATCTCCAACCCGTAACTGCCGCTTCTTGCTGTTCCTGTTCCAGAGCTTTCTGAGAATTAGGAGCAGTCCTCGCACGTCATGTCCAACTATCAATTCAAATGTAGAAAACTCCAGACTCGCCTGTGGTACCTCTCTGTATGCGAAATAGAAGCGGAGCGATATAATGATTCCAAATTTTGGGCTGCTCGTCACTGAGATTCCGCAGCATCTGCTTGAGTGTGCCGCTAAATTTCTCCACCATCTCATTGCACATTGGACGGTAAGGGGTCGTGCTGAGATGTTTCACTGCGAAGAGATCATTGAGCTCTGTCATCATTTCGGAACTGAAGCAGGAGCCCTGGTCACAAAGGATCTCTCCCGGAAAACCTATTCGAGAGAACATTTCCTCCAAACCTGCTGCCACGGTCGTTGACTCTATCTTTGGCAGAGCCACGGCGTCAGGATACCGCGTGGGAAAATTGACGAGCGTGAGAATATATCTTTTACCTTTCACCGATGTGGGCGACAGCGGACCGACAATATTGACAGCGACCCGATCAAATGGAGTGTCGATAAGAGGCATGCGTCCCAACGGAGCTTTTTCTTCTTTTTTTTTCGGGCACGTCCTTTGACAGCAGTCGCACGACCTGACAAACCTCTTAATCTCCTTCTGCACTCCCGGCCAGTAGTATTCTTCCAGAACTCGATATGCAGTCTTCTTAATCCCTGATGCCCCGCCAACGGGCTATCGTGGTCCAGCCTTAACACCTGGAATCGGCAAGACATGGGAAGTACTACCTGTGGAACCTCTCTGCCAGAGGCGAGATGATAGAAGCGGTACAGCAAGCCCTTTCCATCAGAATACGAGTGCGAATTGCCGTGCCTGCCATGAAACACCTTGCTTACTTTCACCCAACACGCCTTCTATGACTCATTGTCTCATTTCTCTCAACATTTTTTTGGTGAACTTCCTAGGACCAACGCTTGAAGCAGTACTTTCCCTCCTTCGTCCAGAAACTTCTTATCCAGCCAACACCATTTTTAGGCCATCGACCTCACCATTTTCACTGGGACCTCGACATTGACTATGTCAGGAAATAATTTAGCAACGCCCTTCGATTTCTTCCAATTATTATCTGGATTTGACGGCTCGCGGGCCTCTGTATATTTCCAATTACGACATCGCACAATGGTGCCTCCATGCATTTCACCAGGGCCGTGCCAGTGAAATAAGGGGAAGCGATAGAGACTAGTGCCACGGGAACTTCCAGACTACTGCCATCCACAAAGAACACCGTAGATGTCTAGCCAGTGAGAGCTGAATGATGAACTAGGGCCCTCCGCACAACCACTGTATTGCTCCCCGTGTCCCGTAAAACACGTACGGGTAGACCTCGGAGCTCTCGCTCTAGGACGGGCAAGTGTTGTGCGTCTGCCGGCTTTTCGCGGATATGTACGACCACCACCTTATTATCCTCAGCTGGTTCAAGCATATCTGCTGTTGTGGACGCAGTTTCAGACGCAAAACTCTCTGGTTAGACATAACAGGACGATTGCTTCTGGTTTTTGTGCTTCCTTGAGCAGGAACTTACTTCAGGCCCTGTTTTTCCATAGTAAGCGCAATAAAGTTGCTATGGCTTAGAGCTACAGTTGGCAGCCTTATGTTCCGGTCAGTTACAACTGAGGCTACTTCCTGCCTGTCTACTAGATGGTACATCATTCTTCTTCAGAATGCCCACCTCGAACGATTCTTTGACCGAAGACAAGTTTCTTTGCCGTTGGGCCTCTTGCACTCTCTTTTGCGAAGAAAACTAGCCAACGTCTATAAAAGTTCCTCAAGAACTGTTCGGTCACCGCCAAGTCACGAGTATCATTGTACGTTGTGGCCGTTCCCGGCATCTCGACCCATCGATCGAAAACACTGAGCAAACGTGCTGCTTATTGCTTGCTCTTTCTTTGTCAAGCGGCTTACTTTCACGAAACCCTTCGCGATAACCTTCTGCCATAAACCAAAAATGTTGGAGCAAGGCCAGTTTTGCCTCATCATAATACACTGAATCTGCTGGGGACAGTCGACCGAACACACAGAGCCTGCCCCGTGCTAAGCCCATTTTTCCTTGGACCAGCTGTGCCCTTCTGCGATGCCCTCAAAACATTTGATCTATGCGTCCAAATCATCCCTGCGATTGTCGAAAGGCGGGATCAGTTAGTGTGGGCTAACCGCTGCTGAGGGCCCCGATGCGGGTTCACGATTACCCCCGTCAGCTTCTGCAAGCCTTAATTCTTGCTGCAATCTACGCTCTTCAGCTTCTGCTAGCGACTTTGCATGCTCGCGTTCGGCTTCTGCTAACAACTTTGCATGCTTGCGTTCGGCTTCCTGCGCTTTTTCACGCTCACGTTGAGCCTCGCGTTCGGCTGCACGTTCTGCACGTTCCTTCTCCTGCTCAGCGGCGACCCACGAGCGGAGCTCGGCGTCTTTCAACTCCATGAGTTCACCGAACTCGGACAAATCTTTTAGTGTCGCCGTCGTTTCCTTTTACGGACCAACGAAAGGAAAAAAAAACACTGCTTCGTCCTGTCGCGCGGACGCCAATGGTCGCGAATTGGTAGCGTGTCCCAGACTTTTCGAAGGGGAACGCTATCGCGTGCAGGTTCGAACGAGAAAACAGAGATGAAACGAAACAAAACGAAGACGTAAATATAATTTAAAGGAAAAGGGGCTAATATGGAACGGACAGGAAAACAAGAAAAACTCTCACTCAACACGCGTACAACATTACAGAATGAAAGGAAAGAGTTCACCAGGTACTGAGCGTCCAAGGTGAAGCGGGATTCCTTGCAGACAGGGCAAACGCGGGTCGATGTAGTGCGACGCGTCGCTGGCGATGCGTCGAAAGAAGCGGCAGAAGGGAGCCAGGTGGTAGTAGGAGCGGAGAGGAACACAGGGAGACGCCGTGGACTCAGGTCAGCAGCCCGAAGAACTTGGCAGTAAAAGGAAAAACCGTGGCCAGGTCTCTTCTATGGCGTCACGAAACGCCGGAGATTTCAAGTAAGCTATCCAAGAGTGCCTTTTGGCAGCACGGACCCTCAGTCCACCGGCTGCCACCTCCACACTTGCAAAGAACGCAGTAGGCTTACGTCGGTGATCCAAGGGAGGTCCACGGCAGCACGGACCCACCCTCCGACAGCTGCCACCTCCACGCTTGAATGACGCGACCTCCGCTGCGCTGTTTCCCTTCACACCTCGGTTTTCTGACACGTCAGCTCTCCGCTTCTCGTGCTCGCCACGCTCTTAGTCGCCGTCGCCTCGCACCCACCCTTCGCACACGCGCACGCGCAGCGCTCTGCACGCGTTCACAAATCATCCGAGGTTCTTTTGTACCCCTCACACTGACTACACCCACTTCAGGACAAAAGCCCCTCCGATGTCTCTCCAATTAACCCTTTCCTTTGCCAGCTGCGCCCATCCTATTCCTGCAAAGTTCTTAATCTTATTCGCCCACCTATTCTTCTGCCGCCCCCTGCTACGCTTGCCTTCTCTTGGAATACACTCCGTTACATGTGATGTCAGCGATTTCCGTGATTTCAGTGGGCGGCCATTATTTGGGGACCGTTTCATTTTCGCAGTGTTTGTTCAGAAACCTGGCACTCTGTTCTTGTTGTTTCTGAAGCGAAACCTTCGCTGCACTAGGTAAAGCGCAGTCAAGTGTAGCTATAGTCCTTACCATATGTCGTCCACCATGGTTTCGCAACACTTGACCTTTGACATTTCGATTCGCCGGTAGAGGGCGGTAGAATAGGCCGCGGCGTTCATTAGGTGACCATCCTCTCGCGATTAAACATTAAACTGCCACCTTCCAGGTTGGCAGGGTGGGCGCGCTGCCTATCGAGGGTGCAGGACACGCTCAACGTTAAAAAGACCGAAACGCGTCTACTTGCCCGATACACCACAGCTTTCGCTCTGTAACCTGGTTCAGCAGTGGTTAAAGCGCAGCTAGCTTTTTTCCAGGTTTGTAGCCTAACTGCGACCGTACGGCACTAGCGGTTAGCCAAGCAAGGGAGTAGCAACGCCGGTGTGCTACCGTATTGGCAGTGATAGTGGCACGCCTGAGCAAAAACTTTAATTTGAACTCCTATTTTAAAATAACGTGCATCGACGTCTCTAAACGCGTTTTCGTATTTCGCTCAAATTTGTATACCCAAGAGTTACACACGGCATCCACAAAAAAGAAATGCTCCAAATTAGGCGTAGTCAAGGTACGCGAAATGTCCCGGTTTTCGGTAGTTATGCGGCACTATTTCGCCGGTGATTTCAGAGTAGCTGTACACAAAGAATTCACTCTCAGGAAAATAGGAAGGTACATAAAGCCAAGAGTTTTCACAAACTACGAAAAAAAACTAGTAAGTACTATGTCCCTGCGCTATTTAACGAACTTATTGACGACGTCTGCAATAATGAACAAAGATAAGCACTCGTGCTGAGCGACAATGCAAGAATGACATTTTTTATGGCTTTGCATGTATGAACAGTTCTTCTTTGTATAACTCATGAATCTTGCCATCTAAGGTGTGCTTATCATGTACTACTGGCATTTTTCCTTTTGTTCACATTTTCTTTTTTTCATGACGAGCAGGACAGAAGCCTGCTATCTGATCATTGCTTTGCATAACAAGGAGGAGGGGGAGGAAAGGTAGGGGGGTTAACCAGACGAATAGCCGGTTTTCTACCCTGCACAGGAAAGGGGTGAGGGGAGAAAAAGATGAAGGAGAAAATACAGTTGCGGAAAATAAGTCACTGTGTAAAGTCACAGAATTCAGTAAAGTCACAATCTATCATGCAGGCCAGAACTCTTCAAAAAGCGGAGCAGTGCCTTGGAGGCCTTCACCGCCGACGACCGCAGCGGCCAGTGGCCGAGA
This sequence comes from Amblyomma americanum, assembly GCF_052857255.1. NCBI lineage: Eukaryota > Metazoa > Arthropoda > Arachnida > Ixodida > Ixodidae > Amblyomma > Amblyomma americanum. The sequence goes on from NC_135500.1 coordinate 53,421,237, forward strand.
AACTTCGTTTCCGTCAGTGGGCGCAGGTCGAGGTGCTCCAGTGCACGGCAGAGAGACTGTCTTTCGGCGCTGTAGGCAGGGCATTCACAAAGAATGTGGACTATAGTCTCATCACACCCGCAGATGGCACATGAAGGGCTGTCAGCCATACCTATTAAAAAGGAGTAGAGCTTGGTGATAGCTACACCCTGCCACGGGCGACACAACAAAGTTGATTCACGTCGTGGTAGGCCGGATGGTAGCCGAAGCTTCAGATCTGGGTCTAAGGTTTTTAAACGCAAATGCGAGAATTGGCCTGAATTCCACGCGGCAAGCGTGATGTCCCGTGAAAGTGGTCTAAGCCTACCCGCTGCGTCAGTTCTCGAGATGGGGATGGGCACACAATCACCTTCATGGTGAGCAGTTCACGCGGCCTCGTCCGCGCAATGGTTGCCTGCGATGCCTCTGTGTCCTGGCAGTCATTGGTAAACAATATCATGCCCTTTTTTGATGGCTGTGTGGCGGAGCTCTCGGATTTCGGCGACAAGTTGTTCATGGGATCTATGACGAAGAGCAGATTGTAACGCTTGGAGGGAAGCCCTTGAATCAGTGAAAACAGACCATTGCTGGTGTGTTTCTTCATTGATATGCTCAATGGCGACACGAATAGCAGTAAGTTATACACCAGTCGCTGAAGACCGGTGTGATGGTTTCGCTTTCTTAACTATGTTCCTTACGGGGATGACTACGGAGCCCGAGTGACTGGAAGGGATCGCTGAGCCATCGGTGTATACGTGTGGTCGGTGCCCGTGTTTCTCATGCAAATATTCTAGAGCGGTCTGTTTTTGTTCTTTCGTCGATAAATCAGCCTTCTTTTTGATGCCAGGTATGGAAAAACCACACGAGGTTGGTGCAGACTCCATAATGGAGAAGACGGCCTAGAGGCTGGCGTGAATTGGGTTGGTAGCAAATCGCGATGGGCATCAATAATTTTCGCAAAAGATGTACTCGGCCAGTTAGCAGGGAGACTGGCAAGATTGTGTGCCTGAATCCGAGAGAGGTGACAAATATGCGCCCTCAAGGCTTCGATTGTGACACAGGCAGTCACTGGATTCTCCTGAGCGATGAGTACTGTTGCGGCTGTAGACGCGCATTTTGGCAGTCCTAGGCACTTCCGCAGAGCTTGAGCCTGAACACTTTGCAGACATCGTATGTTCATTTTCCTCGTTTCCGAGTGCAGGGATACTGTACCGAAGGAATCCTATGAATAATGCGGTGTACAGCTGGAGCATCGACTGCACTGATGCACCCCACGACTTTCCTCCGAGAAAGGAGAGAGCGTGAACGATCGATGTCAGTCGCCTTTTAATGCACGAGACATGTGGGTTCCATGTTAGATTACGATCGATGATTACTCCGAGGAAGCGCTGGCTTCTTTTGTAGGGTATTGTTGACCCATTTATGCGTACAGAGTAATGGGATATGCTCTTGCGTGTAAAGGCAACAACTGAACATTTTTCAGTAGAAATCTTCAGGCCTTGCAGGCGGAGGTAGGCTGCAAGAATGCTTGCCGCCTTTTGAAGCCTTGCTCGAACTTGTGGTCGCGTAACTCCTGATGCGTGATGCAGCGATGGCGTAGAGGTAGAACATCCGCCTCGCGTGCAAGAGGACCGGGGTTCAAATCCTGGTGCCGCGCAATTCTCCACCGGGTTTAAAAAAAAAAATCCGCGTGTCGATGGAATTGCATAACCAGGCCTGGAGTGCGGCCTTATCTCGGTGACCAGAACCGACAACGCACTCTCTCACCAGAGCAGGATTTGGCCACCCTGGTGTAGTACTTGGCCACAACCTTCTATGATCAAACCAATTAACCCTCGGCCCTCAGTCCCCAGCGGCTGCAGAGCAACTGACCACGGCGGCGGTCAGACCTGTGACGCAGCGGAGGGTGCTAAGAATCTCTGGCTCCGGACAGGCCGCCATTGGAATCTGAACCTGGCAACGTTTAACGCTAGAACCTTAGCTAGTGAGGCTAGCCTAGCAGTGCTGTTCGAGGAACTAGCGGGAATTAAATGGGATGTGATAGGGCTTAGCGGAGTTAGGAGGAACGGTGAGGCGTATACAGTACTAAAGGACGGACACATACTGTGCTATCGCGGGTTAGAGGGTAGACGAGAACTAGGTGTGGGTTTCCTCATTAATAAGGATATAGCTGGCAACGTAGAGGAGTTCTACAGTATTAACGAGAGGGTAGCAGCTATTGTAATTAGGCTGGATAGGAGGTACAAGCTGAAAGTGGTGCAGGCCTACGCACCCACATCCAGCCATGATGACCAGACCGTTGAAAGCTTCTATGAGGACGTAGAATCAGCAATGAATAGAGTAAAATCGCAGTACACTGTACTGATGGGCGACTTCAATGCGAAGGTGGGCAAGAAGCAGGCTGACGACCACGCGGTAGGTGACTATGGGATAGGCTCTAGAAATAGCAGGGGAGAGCTATTAGTCGAATTCGCGGATAGAAATAATTTACGGATCATGAATACCTTCTTCCGCAAACGAGAAAACAGGAAGTGGACCTGGAAGAGCCCCAATGGTGAGATTAAAAATGAAATAGACTTCATACTATGCGCTAAACCTGGCATCATTCAGGATGTGGCCGTCCTCGGAAGGGTGCGTTGCAGCGACCATAGAATGGTAAGGTCTAGAATTAGCCTAGACTTGAAGAGGGAACGGAAGAAGCTAGCGAAGAAGAAGACCATTAACGAGTTAGCCGTAAGAGGGAAAGCACAGGAGTTTAGGATAGCGCTGAAAAACAGATACTCGGCTTTAACTGAGGAAGATGATCTTGATGTTCATTCAATGCACGATAACCTGACATCAATAATTACGGAGTGCGCAGTAGAAGTAGGCGGTAGGACAGTTCGAAAAGATACCGGGAAGCTATCTCAGGTGACGAAAGATCTGATTAAGAAGCGCCAAAACATGAAGGCATCTAACACTACCGATAGAATAGAACTAACGGAGCTATCAAAGTTAATAAATAAGCGCAAGGTAGCCGACATAAGGAAGTTTAATATGGAGAGAATTGAGCATGCTCTAAAGAACGGAGGTAGCCTAAAAACAGTGAAGAGGAAACTAGGCATAGGTAAAAACCAGATGTATGCATTAAGAGACAAGCAGGGCAATGTCATTAGCAATATGGATAAGATAGTTAACGTAGCCGAAGAGTTCTGCACAGACCTGTACAGTAGCCAATGTAATCAGAACGCTAATGAGAAAGACAGCAGTGCACAGCAATGCGTCATCCCGCCAGTAACGAAAGATGAAGTAAAGAAAGCCTTAAAAGCAATGAAAAGGGGAAAAGCAGCTGGGGAGGATCAGGTAACAGCAGATCTGTTGAAGGGTGGAGGGGACATCGTGCTAGAAAAACTAGCCACCCTGTATACGCAATGCCTTATGACCTCGACTGTACCAGAAGCTTGGAAGAATGCAAACATTATCTTAATTCATAAGAAGGGAGACGCCAAGGACTTGAAAAATTACAGGCCGATCAGCTTACTATCCGTTGCCTACAAAGTATTTACTAAGGTAATCGCTAATAGAGTCAGGGCAACGTTAGACTTTAATCAACCAAATGATCAGGCAGGCTTTCGTAAAGGATATTCTACAATAGATCATATTCACACCATCAATCAGGTGATAGAGAAATGCGCAGAATATAACCAACCTCTATATATAGCTTTCATTGATTACGAGAAAGCATTCGACTCAGTGGAAACCTCAGCAGTCATACAGGCATTGCGTAATCAGGGGGTAGAGGAGCCTTATGTCAAAATACTGGAAGATATATATAGCAACTGCACAGCTACTATAGTCCTCCATAAAGTCAGCAATAAAATTCCAATAAGGAAGGGCGTCAGGCAAGGAGACACGATCTCGCCAATGCTGTTCACCGCATGTTTGCAGGAGGTACTTCGAGGCCTGAATTGGGAACAGTTGGGAATAAGAATAAATGGAGAATACCTAAATAATCTGAGATTTGCTGATGACATTGCCTTGCTGAGTCACTCAGGAGGTGAACTGCAAATCATGATCAACGAGTTAGACAGGCAGAGCAGATCGATGGGTGTAAAAATTAACATGCAGAAAACCAAGGTAATGTTCAACAGCCTAGCAAGGGAACAACAGTTCACAATTGGCAGCGAGAGCCTAGAAATTGTGCCGGAATACGTCTACTTAGGGCAAGTAGTGACAGCTGATCCGGATCATGAGAGGGAGATAACTAGAAGGATAAGAATGGGGTGGAGCGCATATGGCAAATTCTCGCAGATCATGAGTGGCAGTTTACCAATTTCCCTCAAGAGGAAAGTGTACAACAGCATAATCTTACCGGTACTCACCTATGGGGCAGAAACGTGGAGGCTAACGAAAAGAGTTCAGCTTAAGTTAAGGACAACGCAGCGAGCCATGGAAAGAAAAATGATAGGTGTAACGTTAAGAGATCGGAAGCGGGCAGAGTGGGTGAGGGAACAAACACGGGTTAATGACATCCTAGTCGAAATCAAGAGAAAGAAATGGGCTTGGGCAGGGCATGTAATGCGAAGGCAAGATAACCGCTGGTCTTTAAGGGTAACGGAGTGGGTTCCAAGAGAAAGTAAGCGTAGCAGGGGGCGGCAGAAGGTTAGATGGGCGGATGAGATTAAGAAGTTTGCAGGCAAAGGGTGGATGCAGCTGGCAAAGGATAGGGTTAATTGGAGAGACATGGGAGAGGCCTTTGCCCTGCAGTGGGTGTAGTAGGGCTGATGATGATGATGATGATGATGAACTCCTGATGCCGAGATACAAATATCGTCTGCATAAACTGGGACACTCGCCGACTGTGATAGTACATTGTCAAGGCCGACAAGCGCAAGATTGAAAAGCATTGGGCTGAGTATTCCGCCTTGTGGGACCCCACGGGAAGTTTAATATGAAGATGTTGCTCCGTCCTCAGTCTGCATCAGTAGTGATCGGTTGGATAGATAACTGCGTATCCAGCAGAATATGCGACCACAAAGTTCTGCAGCTTCCAGAGAGTCCAAAATAGCTTGATGGATGACGTTATTATACGACCCTTTAACATCCAGAAACAACGCCGCGGTGAAGCGCTTCAGATGCTTCTGATGTTGAACTGATGACACCAGGTCAATCACGCTATCAATAGAAGAACGTCCCTCCGAAACCCGGACATTACATCTGGGTGTATTTGATAGCGCTCCAAATACCACTCAATTCGCGTAAGTACAATCCTTTTCATAAGTTTTCCCACGCAACTAGCGAATGCGATTGGGGCGGTACGATGCTAGGTCAAGCGGCGATATTCCAGGTTTAAGGACTGGAACCAGACGACTTGATTTCCGCACGTTCGGAACTGTACCGGCACACCATGATGAGTGGAAGTGGTCTGTAAGAACACGTCGAGCCTCCTGACCAAGGTTTGCAAGTGCAGGGTATGTTACTCTATCGGGTCCCGGCGTTAAAGACCGTCTGCAACCGGCCATGGCGGTGTCTTGTTCTTCCATGGATAAAAGGAGGTCCATTCGTGAATCCCTAGATCTCGGCACTTCGCAGCAATTCAGAGTTGTGGATTGGTTCCTGGGACCTGCTATTATTGCGCAAAAATCTTCACCAATCTCCATTTCGTTACCTCATTGCTGAAGTGCGAGAGACTTGAATGGTTGGAGCTTCTGAGATGTTCGCAAACCAAGCACCACATTCCAGATACGTGAGAGAGGCTTTCGAGGATCCAGTGATTCACAGAATTCTTTCCAATGGTAAGCCTGCAAGATTTGAATTCGGCTCTGAGTTTTGTTCTGTGTGCGCCTTGCATCCCTCACGTTGTGCAGCGACTTTGTGCGCCTGTATCACCTCTCTGCTCTTCGTCGAAGTGATCAGAGGCGTGCAGCTCCACATCGAAGTCTGTGAACTTTGACATTAGAGTGAAGAAGCATCTCGTGTGTTTCATAACCTCCTTGATGCGCTCTTCAATGCATGTCGTAATGTCTCCTCTGTAGACATCTTCCATAAAGGTATTAAACATAGACCAGTATATTCGTTGCAAACGCTTGGCAGATCTGCATCGAGTGAGACCAAGAACAATAATATATGTGGGGATGTGGTCGCTTCCAGGCGTTTCTACGTCGGCAAACCACCAGACACGTCTCGCAAGCCACCGAGACACAAACGCCAAGTCCAGACAACTGTTGTAAGACAGCCCGCGGATGTACGTTAGAGAACCGTCGTTAAGGCATTGTAGGTCATGGTCAAATGTGAAAGAGACAAGACTTCTTCCCTTCGAATTCATCCGGATGCCTCCCCACATGGCGTGATGCGCATTAATGCCACCAGTGACGATCCAAGGCCCGGATGTTACAGCCAACAAGTCCCTCACTCTGTCGGAGTCAAACCTTGTTGGAGATAAGTACGCGCCCACAACCGTAAACGTCAGGGTACCCCTTTTTACCGTTAAACAGACGTACTGGTTATAGTTGTGAGGGGGAACTGTATGGTGCACATAAGTAAGCTCCTTCGAATGTAGAGGATGACCTTGCTATTATTTCCCTTGTGCGTGGAGGATGCAAACGCTTGATAGCCAGGAATTCGGATAGAATTTGGTAAATTGAGCTCACAAATCACAAGGATTAGAAATCTGTGTTTATAGACTTATTCGCGAATGTCCTAAATGCGGAAATTGAGTCCACGGGCATTCCACTGGAAAATGGATGTTTCTTAGACTTGGCTTCCAAGTGGTAACGCTTCGAAAGCCATTGTGTCTGCTACTGGAAAGTTGAGAGGACTGGATTTAGCGCGTCCAGTACCTGCAATGCATTTCGTGTTGCTGGTGAGTGAAAGCTAGACAGCATCACACGCATGGAATTCATAACGGACCTCAAGATGGCTAGCACTTGCACTTCCTCACCTAGGGCTGGATCTCTGCCTTAGGCTCGCTAAGCTGTAGGCGTAGGACAGTGGGGGCGTGGAGCCTGCTCAGACATCAAGGTCCACCAACTGCTGCTAGGTCAGCCAACAAGCGCTATGTGCTTAGGCTGAGCAGAACACTTATATGTACGAAGTTGTGAATAAATTGTATTGTATTCTTTTGTATTGTATTGAAATGCGGCAAGGTTGGACCCCTCACATTCAGGTTAGAAGCCAAGCGCCAAAACCAGTTGTACACCACGGAGAGAGAAAAAAAACAGCAACACAAACGTGCAACCCGCACACGAGCGGAAACAAGCAGGTCGAGCTCTGGAATTAAAACGTCAAAACACTAAAAAACAAACCCACATTCGTGGCGCATTTTCATCCCAAGGTAGCCTATAATTTGAGTTTAATCTTCATATAGCGCGTGCTTATTCCTTCTCGATACAAATTTGCATTTCTAAAACCGCTAAAAAGTGAGCATGCCTCCCAGAGCAACCTGAGTGCTACTTTATCTCTGAATCGCTTACAAAGGCCTAATATAAGCGGTTACTTAATGAGAACACTCGTCTGGTAGTGGCGTGCCAAGCGCCAAGTTATTCTAATTAGCACGAAATACAGTTTACGGTATTTGTAATGCTTACCTGGTAGTAATCACGATCTGCCTTTAATAATCGCACTGCCAGCGAAAAAAAGGTATTGTTTGCGAGATATATGTTAAGGTTTGGATATGTAGGATAGCCTGAGTGTGTGGCAATATTGTAACTTCTCGGATAACCTTGATTTATTTCGGTGTCTGCCTCCCCGTCGTTGAGCGTTAATCCCATGTAGAATCTGAAAAAGAGAAAAAGGCTCAGACTAGTAGCTTCAGGTCACACAAATGTGTGCACGATCGCACCGTCCCGTCCTCGAATGGTGTCATTTTTACATTGTACATCGCTTCGTTGTATATTAAAGCGCACTTGCTTCCCTTCGGAAAATATTGGGAACGTCACTGTTCCTACATAAGTGATCTCCTAGACAAGTTCTACATGGTTCTATATAAGGCTCTACACAAGCGGTCCTTAAAGCCAAAAAGGCGCTCAAATTTATTGAAAAAATACACCAGGATTAGGCATATTACCAGTGATAAATTCTCCAAAAGCAGCTCGATTTAGCCTCAAAGACTACTTTCATGCTTTCATCGTAACGAACGTTGTAACTAAAGGTGAGAATTGACATACAGGAAAGATTTTTTTAGCACAATTGTATGGTTTTTATGCGGCCTCTAAACTTGACCACAGAACAGAACACAAACTAAGCAGAGAGAGAAAGCTTTATTGTCAGGAAGGCTGTGATCTTCTTGCGTTTTTTCAGCCGCTCTAGGTAGCCGGCACTTTAACTGGGTCGGCGACCTCCTGCGCTCTTGCCGTGGCCCGGAACTGAACGTCGGGGTCCGGGCTGGCGAGAACACCTTCCCATTTTTCAAGCGTGGGAGATATGACTAGGATGCCTGATGCGGATCCTCCGATTAATTCAAAGCACTTCTTGTGCGTTCAATACACAAAAATAAAATGCTACTACTATCTAAAAGAGTTTGCCACTAAAAGAAGCCGTAGTGTTAGCTTAGATTAAGTTAATATATAATTTATTGGAGTTGAGTGCATGTAATAATAAAGAAACTTGGTTCTCGCAGCAGCGTACAGATATATTGCAGTTTCCTATTTATTCCTACTGTAGGAGCAGCAGAGAAGAGCTGCTGCTGTTCTCTGCTTCTCCTGGTGGTTCCGGCTTCCTCATCTTCGGTGAGGCCGTTCAACGTTGGGGGGGTTTTGGCCGTTGCTTAGATTAGGACGCAGTTCATATGAACCTTAGGATCTATTTTGCTGTGAGATGTCTTTGACCTTCATATGTGGATGGTTGGAATTGACAGCTTGGCTTGCCAGCTTGCCAGCCCAAAGCCAGCCACATGAATCCTTCCAAAAAATGGCATTGATGCAATTCCCGTGGCACTCGTCCGGATTGGTCAGGGTGGGATCCAAATGAAAGCCCCAAAACTAATGTGTGCTGGTACCACCGTATTTTCTGCAGCTCTGCCCGCAAGTTCGCACACCAGTGCTCCTGGTCGGGAAACACTGCGACCGACCACTGACGGCCGCAAGTGGTTCTGGTGGACGGACATGCCGCTTCTTTTAGGTCTCGTACAAGGTTACTGCCACTCGTTTCCTGGTCCACACGAGAGCACAAGTGAGCGTAATAGCCGCCTCTTGGGCAGATCGCCGTCGGCGCGAACAGGCCTCCCCGCTTCAAGCCATCAACAACTCCCCCATTCGCACGTACGCCAAACGGTCCCTGAAGATTAACCTCGGATTGCACCGCACGTTTCGCCGGATCTTCTTTATCGCTGACGTCTCGCAAGCTTTTCTCGGCGCGGACTTCCTCAGTTTCTTCAACCTAGACATCGACATGCAAGCTCATCGCCTCATAGACCTTAGCACGCACCTCTTCGTCAACGGCGTACTCTCCACCACTGCGGCGACAGGCCTTCGCGCTCTCCTACCTGTTACGCCGCATGCGAAAGTTCTGGCTAATTTTCCCAACCTCACAAAGCCGCATACCACCACAGAGTCACCGGTGAAGCACTCGATCACTCACTACATCATGATTTCAGGACCTCCGGTGTTTGCTCGCACTCGCCGTTTGCCGGGAGAGCGCCTCGCTATCGCTCACCGTGAGTTCCAACACATGCTTGAACTCGGCATAGTGCGCCCTTCTTCCAGCAACTCGGCATCACCACTTCACATGGTGCCAAAGCAAGATCCGGTTGACTGAAGACCATGTGGAGATTGCCGCGCCCTCAAAGCTTACACTTTACAAGACCGCTATCGACTTCCTCACATGCAGGACTGCACATCAAATCTGGCTTGGTGCACGATCTCTAAAATTGTCTTAGTGAAGGCTTATCATCAAATTCCTGTGGAGTGCACTGATATTCCGAAGACGGCCATTACCTTAGCGTTCGGCCTCTTTGAGTACGTGCGGATGCCTTTCTGCTTGCACAACGCCGCACAGACTTTTCAGCGCGCTATCAACGAGGTTACGCGAGGCCTCGACTTCGTGTTCGCTTACATCGATGATCTCCTCGTAGCAAGTTCATCGGATACTGAGCATGAAGCTCATCTGCGCACCCTCTTCCACCGACTGCATGAATATGGGCTCGTCATCAACCCGAACAAGTGCCTCTTTGCCGTAGCTACAGTAGAGCTCCTCGGCCACCTTGTCACTCCACAGGGCATTCGGTCTCTCGACAGCAAAGTCAAAGCCATTCAAGATTATCTGGTCCCCACGCCACTCAAAGAGCTCAGAGAATTCTTGGGCCTCCTGGACTTTCATCGCCGCTTTCTCCCGAAGTGCGCCCCTTTCCTGAAGCCTCTGACTGATCTTTTGGCTCCGAAAAAAGATTCTCCTGCGCCAATTGAGTGGACTGAAGACGCTGCCGCTACATTTGCTGCTGCCAAGAAGGCGCTCGCTGAAGCCACTTTGCTCATATATCCAGTTCCTGATGCTCCACTACGCCTCGTCACCGACGCCTCGAGCATTGCCGTCGGCGCAATTCTCGAGCAGTACGTCTCTAATTCGCAGCCCCTCCGTTTTTTCTCCCTAAGGCTGAAGGAACCTGAGACTACACCCGGTCGAGAATTCCTTGCTGTGCACCTCGCCATCAAGCACTTTCGCTACTTCCTGGAGGGCCGGCACTTTCACGCCATCACGGACTATAAGCCCTTGACGTTTGCCTTCCAAATGAGCCACAGCACCTACACTGCACGTGAGATCCGCCAACTGTGTTTTATCTTCGAGTTTGCAATGTATCTCCGTCATATCGATGGCCCGAAGAATACTGCTGCTGATGCGCTTTCTCGTGTTAGGGCCATGGCGCCTGAATCGCCAGTGGACATGGATGAGCTAGCGGCTGCACAGCGCAATGATCCAGAGCTGCATCGTCTTCACTCCTCATCTACGTCCCTGTCCTTCGCCGTATGTCCACTGCCGTTTCCCTCCCAGTTCATTACGTGCAAGACATCCACTGGCGTCTCGCGCTCCTACATACATTTGGCTTTCCGTAGCACCATTTTTGCAAAACTGCACCGCCTGAGCCACCCTGGTATTCGTGCTACGCAGAAGCCGATCACATCTCGTTTCCTTTGGCCAAGCATCAATGCCGACGTCCGCCACTGGGCATAAACCTGCCTTCCCTGCTAGCGCGTCAAAGTTCACCGGCATACCGTCACGCCTGCCTCTCCTTTTCGGCCGCTTTGGCACGGTTTTCCCACGTTCACATAGACCTTGCTGGACCACTCCCGTGACCTTTTATCTGCTCACCTGTGTGGACCGTTTCACCCGCTGGCCCGAGGCGTTTCCCATTGCGGACACTACAGCCGAGACCGTTGCTTCGGCCTTCATGGCCGGCTCGGTCTCTCGTTTCGGCCGCCCGTCTGTCGTCACCACCGACCGCGGTCCCCAGTTTCAATCTGCCCTGTTTACTGCTCTTGCCAATATTCTGGGCGTTCGCCACATCCATAAGACCGCCTACCATCCTTCGGCTAAAGGCATGTTGGAACGACTGCATCGAAAACTGAAGGCTTCCCCCACACTTACCAGGCAAGGTAACGCTGGTCTTACCGCCTTCCCCTCGTCCTCTTGGGCATTCGCTCAGCACTGAAGGATGACCTCAGCAGCTCTTCTGCTGAGCTAGTCTACTGCGTTCCCCTGCGTCTACCTGAAGAATTCTCTCTTTTCTCCCCTCCGTTAATCCATGATGCTTCCACCTACATCCGAGGCCTGGGCAACACATTTCGCCACATTACTCCTGTCACCCCTGCAGCCTGTCACCCTCAGTCCGTGTTCGTCAACCAGGACCTGGCCTCCTGCACCCATGTCTTCATCCGCCGTGACCACGTCCGTCCACCCCTCACGCCGGCCTACGATGGACCGTTCCGAGTCCTCCATCGTGCGCAGAAGACCTTCACGTTAGACGTCAACAGCCTTGAAGACGCCGTGGCTGCTGACCGCCTCAAACCAGCCTATATTGTCACTCTTCTGCCCGTCGCCTCTGCACTCGCTCTCGCTTCCACCCAGTAGTCATTGTGGGCAGCTTCCGAGCACATCCCGGGGCGAATCCTGTGGCTACGCTCTAAGGGGGGAACCCTGTAGCGCCCCTCGCGCCGCGCTCGGCTCGCAGGGCATGCGGTACGGCGCCGGACAAGAAAGAGGAAGTTGGGCTAGGGCGCCGCAACGCGAGGAGCGCAAGTAAACAGTTCGAACCTGAACGCTGTCGGAGCTGGTTCTTCCTCGCTTTAGCTCCGACAGGCTATTTGCCTACACCTCCAAGTGGAAGTTGGTGGTTTTCCAGGTTTCATGAAAGGTACTATGACGGCTGTTTTCCACGCCTTAGGCATTTGTCTTTCTATGAATATGTTGTTAAAAAAATTTCAAGAGTGCCTCTATGCCAGGCTGAAGAAGATGGGCAAGCATTTCATAGTTTATCTGATCGCGTTCTGGTGCGGTTTTTTCCGGCAGACAGTACTTTATTTCTTGGAGAGTAATTAAATTGTATTGTTCCTTTCCCCCTCCACTTTTTGGAAGTTTTTGTTTTTCGGCTATATTTTTGTCTTTCAGAAATGAATGCTTATAGTGAACGAACTTGAAACTGCAGCGAAGTGCTCCTCAAAATGTGTGCCTGTTCCCTTATGCTTGTTTGCGTGCCAGGTGTTGTCAGAAGAGGAACTGTGAACGGTCAGGAGTTGCCATTTAATTATAGAAAACCTGCTCCCACATTTTTTTTATGTGACGACTTTTTAAAGATGAAACAGAACTCTGCCAAGAGCTCGGCACTGCGAAGGGCGTACCGAGCTCTCGCTTTTGCCTTTTTAAAATGTGCGAGGTTCTCTTTGGTTGGGTACCAGCGAAATTTGCTCAAGCTCTATTTTGCAGTTTTTTGCTTCCTGGCATTCTTTTCTCCACCACAGTTTATGTTTTTGCCCCTGTTTGTTTATTCATTTGTTTGTTTAAGTGTTCGTTTATTTATTTTGTAAGGTGGGGATTTATTGAAAAGAGCTGGGAGAACGGGAGCAGCGGCGAGAACTGTCCTGAGGCAGCCAGCTCGGGTAGAGACACTCGTGTTGATAGCAATGCGGCTGACGCGCATTACCCAGAGCGTAAATCGAGGGATGAAAAGCACTCTGCCCCTTGCAAGCAGTCCAGAGCGTCGTCTATGCGTGGAATAGGATAGACATCCTTGCGCGTTATCTTATTAAGGCGGTGGTAATCGAAACAGAAGCGTATGGGACCATCTTTTTCACAAGGGCAACAGGCGATGCCCAAGGGCTACTTGAGGGCTGAATGACGCCGTTTTGAAGCATTTGGTCGACTTGCTCTGTAATAGTCTGGCGCTCGGTTGGAGACACACGATAGAGGCACTGCCGCACGTGAGCACTAGTGTCGATGCGATGGGTGACTGTAAAAGTTCAGCCCAAGGAAGTTTGGTGAGCATCGAAGGAAGAGCGAAATTGATTATCGAGGGTGAGAATCTGTGTTCTTTAAGGCGGTGGAAGGTCGGCGCCGATGGAGCGCAAGAACAATTCGGTAGAAGAGGGATCTGGTCTACAGGCAGGAGGGCTGAGAGCGTTCATGGCAAGGAGTGGTGTATCACCCGTCTCCTTCCGGATGAGCAGAGATGCGATGGGCTGCACAGCTGGATGTGCTTAGCGCTGGCCGTACGCAGCGATAGTCCACCAATCGGCGTCTTTACCTTCTTCAACGGACAAAACTTTTCGTCCATAACAGAGGTCGCAGCACCGGCGTCCACAAGGGCCAAAAGAGAAATGCCCTCTACAGAAATTTCGATAAGATTAACAGGGGATATGCGACGGCTTGGAAAGTTCGACGGAGACGCAGTTCTCACCTCAGGAACTGCGGCACCTAGCTTTCTTTCTGAATGATATTGGGGCGACCTCGCATAGGAGAACTGGAGCGGCGCCTCGGTGAAGCGGAACTGCATCTAGAAAGGGCCGCACGGTCAGGAGAAAAAGGACGACTTGACGGCGGATCAGCAGGCCCGTAGTACTGAATATTGGAAGGCCAGTACGCGGGAGCTGGAGGAGGTGGCGCGTAGACTGGGAGGTGACGACGGCAAAGCCGTACCACATGACCAGGCAAGCCGCAGTTGTAGCAGATAGGCCGGTTGTCGATGGTGCGCCGGTAATTGCTGACTCGCGGAGCCGGCCGAACAGAAGGAGCCACCTCTCACGCAGGTATTGGATTCAAATAATACGTAGGCGGTCGAGGACTGGCGACGACGTCTGCATATGTCAGGGGAGTGGCGACAGGTGTAAGAGCAACGGCAACCTGCTCTTGGATGGCATGTCGAAGAACCGGAGACAAATATCAAGCTCGCTGTGTCGGGCTCGGCAGAAGAGCGAGCTGACGCGCCACCTCATCCCGAGTAATGTCTTTGATTCGTTGCAGCAGCGATGAGGTGTCAGGCGCTGGCGTCAGTCCAGCAACCGGCTCAACCTGTCAGGGGTGCTGTCGAGTCAGGAGCCTATGCTTACCAGCTCCTCGAAGCTTTGAGAGAGGGTGACCACTTCAGCAACTGTACGCAAGTTGTGCGCTAAAATCATCTGAGAGGCGTCGTCGTCCACACCATTCAAAATGTGTTTAATCTTGTCCGCTTCTGACATGTTTTGGTTGACACGCTTGCATGGGTCAAGGACATCTGTGCAACTGGCGAAGCTTTCGTCGGCCTGCTGAAACCTTTCCTGCAAGCATTGTTTGGCGCAGAGTTTCCGGACAGCAGGACGACCAAACACTTCGGAGAAGGTTGTCTTGAAAGCAGACCAAGTTCGGATAACCACATCGCAGTTATGATACCACAGGTTAGCCACGCCAGTGTGATAAAAAATTACGCTATTTAGTTTTGTCGCATCGTCCCATTTCTTGTAAAGGCTCACCCTCTCGTAAGACGTGAGCAAATCTTCGACATCTTGCTCATTGGTCCCACTTAAGATAGCCGGGTCCCGTTGGCGAAGGGAGCCGCCGCCGCTGGGCCCACTTGCACGACTTGATGTTGAACCTCGTTAAGCATCGCAGGTGGCGGGAGAGTACGGTTGCGAAATTCCAGGGCTGTTATCCGGTACTTGCACCAAATGTAAAGCGGGGGTTTATTGAAAAAAGCTGGGAGGATGGGAGCAGCGGCAAGAACAGTCCGAGGGTAAAGTGAACTAGAAGATAGAGTGTGTCAAACGCCTATGCCGCCTAGGTGTCAAAATTGAGGCAGAAAAAGGGTAATTTCCGCTAAGATCGCTGCGAACGTTATCCTTCCCTAGGTGCTTTTTTTATAGGCGGTAGAACCCACGCGCTAGGTAGCGTAGTGGTTAGCGAACTCTGTTCACACATCGACGATTAGGGTTCGATTCCCGCTGAACGAGCTCTTTGTTTTTCTTTTTTCTTTTTAATCGCAGTTTGTTTTTGTTTAAACAAACCGTGGTATCCAGAAAAAGCCAAACGAAACCGAAACTGAAGTTTGTGCAGCGCCACCTCGCTGCTCCCGTGTACTGCACCTCGTCAGAATTTAACGGCCGGAATCTCCGTACCACCCGCAGCGCCCATTTTGAATGCGCTTTCAGAGCACACCCGGCGTTACTCTCCAAGCTCCGATCTGTGCTTTTTGCAGACGAGTAAGACAAACACGCCCTTCAAACAGTATTGGGAATTGTTTCGTTCAGCTTGACGTCTGCGAGCTGCACTGAGTGCGTCACGCAGACGTGCGCTGTCACAAATTTAGAACGACTGCCTGTGGGGAGAGTTGGTGCATGACTGAAAAAACTGCGTCGCAATTAAGACACACGGAAGAAAAAGATAACACATGCTCACACTACCAACTGTTTATTGGAAGAAAAGGGGCACGTTTATAACCGTCATTTACCATGTGCCACCGCTCTATATCTCACAACCCAGTAACACGTTATATGCAAATTACAAGGATGAAAACAAAACGCAGAAGGCTTATCTACAATTCGCTTAAAGCTCTTGCTTATGTAAAGATTGCACAAAGCACTAGGTTATAATAGAAAGACAAACCAAACAAAATCATAGCAATAGCACTGTCACTCAATCGTAGCAAAAGCAGCGTCATGCATTCGACGCAAAAGCAGTCAGAACCTTAAACGTAAAAGCAAAACAAAAACAAAATAAGATAACAAAAACAAACATAATAATAAAGGCCGCAACAACAGCCCCACGCAGGTTCGGGAGTCGGTCGCCGGAAAGGAAGAGAGAATTCTTGGCGGCCCAGGTCTTCATAAAAACATTTCAACATAGCAAATTCATTATGTTCCAGAGCTACTGCTATATCACTAATGCATGTGATCCCCTTCTTTTCAATCATAAAGGCCACATCATAATCACAGAAGTGGTATCACATGGTAATTGAGGGTTGTACATGTGCCCTTTTTCTTGCAATTACATTCCTCCCGAAACGGTAGGCAAATTTGCAATGTGGTCAAGCAAATCTGTGGCGCGGCGGCCGCCACCCCTCGCCTGCTCTTGGCACCATCACTGGCGAGGTGATTGTAGTGTGCTTTCTTTGAACTTTTGAAATAGGAAAATTGAAGCGGCTTAGCTTTAAATTTAATAAATATATTTCACTAAAAAGTTAACAAATAGCAAGTAAAAAAGTAAATTTAGTGCTCACGTAACATGTAGAAAAAGCTGCAATTACTTCTTTGCGGTTTTATTAACCTTTGCCCCTTAACCATACTAGCCTTCTTGATGAACCAGAATGCGAGCGACTGAACAAGCAACCATTTCAGTTCTGTATGCCTTCGTGACCGCAATCATAGTCTGTTTACCCAGTATCGAGTAGATTACAACGTAGTTACCTATATTTAGCAATGTGTGAGAAAATGCGAAACACAAAAATTTTGTTCCTTCGCCCTTTGAATGTGCAGTTGTGGAGTGTTGAGGGCTCAGCCGATTTAAAATAGCCTTTTTCTTGCCTACTAATGATTGCACACTGAACGTAAATAAAGATTATTTATGTACACTTTCGAGTAGGAAATAATGAACAATATCTACTTTAGCCGCGTTTTCTTCCATTTCTGCTGCACAAATATATGCACTCTCATTCTAGCCTGATGTGCGAAGGTGCACTTTTGTCTTCATTACGGCATTTTTTTCATGTTGTGAAGTTTATAACTGCGCCCATGTTTTTGAATAAAGCTATCCTTGTTGCATACGCTGCACTGCAGTTCGGTAAGGTGGCTTGATTGCACTTCTGAGTTCAGTCATATTTCCATAGTGACTAAAACAAATTGTGCCCAGTTTGTGCACCTAGCCATCCATACTTCGCGATCAGGCAGCTCGCGCATCCATCGGCTGAGATATGTTTAACCGATGGCTGTAGGACCGTTGACAACGCAACGCTCGATGCATTGTGTGCAGTGCGCCGCCGCAAAGTCTGAGCTGATCCAGTTGTTCTTTACTTTCCCTCTTTCACAAGCTGAAAGAAACCACTAGTAACCTCGCATACGAAAACTTAATTCAGTGACAGCGCACGTCTGCGTGACGCACTCAGTGCATCTCGCAGACGTAAAGCTGAACGAAACAATACCTAGCACTGTTTGAAGGGCGTGTTTGTCTTACTCATCGGCTAAAAGCACAGATCGGACCTTGGAGAGCAACGTCGGGTGTGCTCTAAACGCGCATTCAAAATTGACGCTGCGTGGCACGGAGATTCCGGCCGTTATATTCTGACACTGTGCAGAACACGGGAGCAGCGAGGCGGCGCTGCACAGACTTCAGTATCGGTTTCGGTTGGCTTTTTTTTTCTACCATGGCTTGTTTGCGCAAAAAAAAACTGCGATTTAAAATAAAAACCGAAATCAAACTGTTCGTTCAACGAGAATCGAACGCTAGCCTTCCGCGTGTGAAGCGAGTTCACTAACCACTATGCTGCGCTGCGCGCGGGTATTGCCGCCTCTGAAAAGGCACCCAGGAAAGGATAACGTTCGCAGCGATCCTAATGGGAATCGCCATTCTTTTGCCTCACTTTTCTGCTTTCGTTTGGCACAGACTATCTTTACCAAGGGCAGCTAGGTCCAGTACAGACACTCGTGGGGATAGCAATGCGGTTGACGCGCAGGGCCATCTTCGTTGTACCGAGTCATCTGCGTTGTCTTAATCTAAGTACTGTAATATCCCACTGATAAGCACAACATATAAAAAAAAAACATTCCCCTATGCACCTTGGTTTCGGTGACTGTTGGCTCCCTTCATAAGTTTGTCAAACGGGCCCCTCATTTCCTTTAAATTATCTGCTAATAGCTTAACGAGGGTCTCGGTTCTGGCAGTCTTGATGCCATAGGTAGCTTAACAGGGCTCTCGCACAGTTTCCGCCCTCGCCGTTAGACGACGTTCTACGTCGCTTTTGCGATATTAAGGGACGTGCTACGTTCACCAGTATGGACGAGGGTGGCGCTAATGACAACTCTCAAGGTTCGCTTGCACGCAAAAGATAAATACCCACGAAAGCAGCAGACTGGACAGCCGTCGCCGGAGCTCAGTTGGTAGAGAACCGGACGCGGTATTCGGAGGTCGTGGGTTCGGATCCCGCCGGCAGCACTGTTGTTTTTTCTGCTGTTTTATAAGTAATTTTATTTAAACCAATCAATTGGCATTACAAATTAGAAGTTTAGAAACATTCCCCTTGGACCTTGGTTTCGGTGACTGTTGGCTTCCTTAATACATACATACATACATACATACATACATATATCTCTCTCTGTGTGTGTGTGTGTGCGTGCGTGCGTGTGTGTGTGTGTGTGTGTGTGTGTGTGTGTGTGCGTGCGTGCGTGCGTGTGTGTGTGTGTGTGTGTGTGTGTGTGTGTGTATGTGTGTGTGTGTGTGTGTGTGTGTGTGTGTGTGTGTGTGTGTGTGTGTGTGTGTGTGTGTGTGTGTGTGTGTGTGTGTGTGTGTGTGTGTGTGTGTGTGTGTGTGTGTGTGTGTGTGTGTGTGTGTGTGTGTGTGTGTGTGTGTGTGTGTGTGTGTGTGTGTGTGTGTGTGTGTGTGTGTGTGTGTGTGTGTGTGTGTGTGTGTGTGTGTGTGTGTGTGTGTGTGTGTGTGTGTGTGTGTGTGTGTGTGTGTGTGTGTGTGTGTGTGTGTGTGTGTGTGTGTGTGTGTGTGTGTGTGTGTGTGTGTGTGTGTGTGTGTGTGTGTGTGTGTGTGTGTGTGTGTGTGTGTGTGTGTGTGTGTGTGTGTGTGTGTGTGTGTGTGTGTGTGTGTGTGTGTGTGTGTGTGTGTGTGTGTGTGTGTGTGTGTGTGTGTGTGTGTGTGTGTGTGTGTGTGTGTGTGTGTGTGTGTGTGTGTGTGTGTGTGTGTGTGTGTGTGTGTGTGTGTGTGTGTGTGTGTGTGTGTGTGTGTGTGTGTGTGTGTGTGTGTGTGTGTGTGTGTGTGTGTGTGTGTGTGTGTGTGTGTGTGTGTGTGTGTGTGTGTGTGTGTGTGTGTGTGTGTGTGTGTGTGTGTGTGTGTGTGTGTGTGTGTGTGTGTGTGTGTGTGTGTGTGTGTGTGTGTGTGTGTGTGTGTGTGTGTGTGTGTGTGTGTGTGTGTGTGTGTGTGTGTGTGTGTGTGTGTGTGTGTGTGTGTGTGTGTGTGTGTGTGTGTGTGTGTGTGTGTGTGTGTGTGTGTGTGTGTGTGTGTGTGTGTGTGTGTGTGTGTGTGTGTGTGTGTGTGTGTGTGTGTGTGTGTGTGTGTGTGTGTGTGTGTGTGTGTGTGTGTGTGTGTGTGTGTGTGTGTGTGTGTGTGTGTGTGTGTGTGTGTGTGTGTGTGTGTGTGTGTGTGTGTGTGTGTGTGTGTGTGTGTGTGTGTGTGTGTGTGTGTGTGTGTGTGTGTGTGTGTGTGTGTGTGTGTGTGTGTGTGTGTGTGTGTGTGTGTGTGTGTGTGTGTGTGTGTGTGTGTGTGTGTGTGTGTGTGTGTGTGTGTGTGTGTGTGTGTGTGTGTGTGTGTGTGTGTGTGTGTGTGTGTGTGTGTGTGTGTGTGTGTGTGTGTGTGTGTGTGTGTGTGTGTGTGTGTGTGTGTGTGTGTGTGTGTGTGTGTGTGTGTGTGTGTGTGTGTGTGTGTGTGTGTGTGTGTGTGTGTGTGTGTGTGTGTGTGTGTGTGTGTGTGTGTGTGTGTGTGTGTGTGTGTGTGTGTGTGTGTGTGTGTGTGTGTGTGTGTGTGTGTGTGTGTGTGTGTGTGTGTGTGTGTGTGTGTGTGTGTGTGTGTGTGTGTGAGACCAACGTCTGATACCTCACAGATCATTCCTCATCCACAAGTTTAGCACGTTCTCCCATGGCATGAACGCTACTCCTGGGAGGCTCTCCCGCTTGAGGGAGACAACGTAGGAAATTTCACCCGTCATAGGCTTTGGACAGCATTATAAATCAAAATACGCCGGATGTTGTACTTGATAACTTCAACCACGCTATAAATGGCTGGGAATGTAGCTGTTTATTTTCCCAGTAATCTCCTTTGTCCAACTTACAGCCAGCATTCATGTTCTATCTGGAACAGACACCTATATTCTAACTCTATCATCTAGCCCACTGGGGACCACGCGGCAGCCCCGCAGGCCGCAGACATTTCGTGGTTTCCGCACACACGTATTATTATTTTTTTAACTTTTGTTTGATAACTTTCTTTGATTCTGTGTTATGTCTTCCGCGCCTTTGTCATTCTCATTAACCATTTGGTATTTGTTTGGCGCCACATTCTATTCATTTTTTGTGTGTTAATACTTTCTTCTTTCAAAGTTCTTGTGCTAATAATTTTTCTCCTCTTTTTCCCTTTAGTTTTCTCTCACAAATTACTCTCTGCCTTCTCATTACGCACATTGGCTTCGCTCAATATTTTTGTCTTTTTTTCCCCACGGCTGCCGCTTTTTCACGCGAAGCGCACTACCGGACACGGGTTGAAACGGCCTAGCATATTTATGGGAAGAAGGGCGCCAGGATGTGTGGTAGAAAAGCCCGACAGAAGAGCCTACCGAAGAAAAGAAGCAAATATACGCATACCGCGCGGTTGCAGGTTGCCGTTGCGGCGCGCAACAAGTGTCTCTCGTGCGCGTCCCCATCAAGCGTTTCAGGATACGTGATACGGGCCGCCCGCGCGGACCCGGCGGCGTCTTTCGGGAGAGTCGTAGAGAGGAAGGAGAGGGGGGGGCGGGAGGGTACAGCCTCCCGGTGAGCCGAGAGCCGTGTTTAACACTCCTTTCTTCTTTCTATCGCTTTTCAAATTCGTTGTCTTTTCTACTCCTTTGCTATTTCCACCTCCCCGTTTTTCTCTGCGTTTTTCTGTGTTTTATTCAGCCACTGCCCGCTGAGAGCTGCTGCGCGGTCTATTATACGCCCTTTGCCCTCACTCTCAAGTTTGCATTGAGGGCGGAGTTTATATATATATATATATATATATATATATATATATATATATATATATATATATATATATATATATATATATATATATATATATATATATATATATATAAGTATTACGACAAACGAGACTGTTCGTTTTAAGGGTTTATTGTGCCAACAGTTCCGGGAATGGTATTCCCTTCGTCAGGGCATGGCCAGACATTACAGGTTGCGGGGGGCGTTTCGCGACAAAGATGATAGAAATCACGATGAAAGGTTTTTGATGACCCGCTTGAATGCTGAAGCGTCAACGATGGAGGAAACTTCGGTACGGCACGCCACTCCAGTCTCGTGCTATGCGCAGGAAAGTGACGGCTGAAAGGTCCCATTATGGGCTTGTGCGGGATTCACCGTATACCACGGTTTCTGGATAGGGCGATGTCGTTGCCTGGTTTTACGTAAGCATTATCAGAAAGCACATAATGGCCTCGTAAAAGGCACAAAAAGTACGCAACCTCTGGATATCTCGTGAACTATTTAAAAGATTTAAACAGAAAAACAGACTCTTCCAGACATTCTTTCTAACCAAAGATGAACTTTCGGGCATTTAAGAGGGCACGAAACCTGCTAAATTCTGACTTAAAGAATGCAAAGTTTGAATACTATTCTCATCTATTTTTGCAGGCGAACGGTAATACTCGGTTGGTATGGCAAACCGTGACAGAAATCATCTACAAAAATGCAGAAACTAACAAAGTGAAATTTCCGAATGGCGATCTATCTGAAGTATAGTTAGCAAACATGTTTAACGTACATTTTCTTGCTGCTGGTGCTCTGTCCAGCGATGGGACCGATACAATTTCTCGCATGTCGTGTGAGCGTTTCATTACTTCAAACAACCCGAATACAATATTCTTATCCCCAACTGACTCCAGCGAAGTGCATGATGTAATCATGTCTCTAAAAGACGGATGCGCATCTGTAAGTGATGACATCAAACCGAAACCACTGAAGGCAGTGAGTCAAACAGTGAGCACCCCCTATTACACACATTTGAAATCGAATTATCTCAGCGGGAGTTTTCCCATCCAAAATGAAACTTGCTCGTGTGACAGGTGTACATAAGGGAGGCTCATTTGACAACCTGAAAAATTTTAGGACAATCACCGTGCTGTCTGTATTCGCCAAAATAGCCGAACACATTATAAACAAAAGGCTTGTTGGATTTCTCACCTCGTAAAATATTACAGTGAGGCAGTAATTTGGCTTTCAGAAAAATAAGTCACCTGAAGCAGGACTACTTGGAATAAAAGAAGAAATTCTGCAAAATATAGAAAACAAAGTTTTAAGTCTCGGTATATTCCTTGATTTTAAGAGAGCGTCGATAGCAACCAGCAAGATATACTCCTAAAAAAACCTTCCGTATTATGGTGTCAGGGGTACAGCTTTGACCCTTCTTAGGAGTTATTTAACATCCCGCGCACTGTATACTGTGATCAATGGTGCACGCTCCCAGACAGTGTGTCATATAGAGTACCACAAGGGTCCATCCTAGGGCCACTGTTATTTCTTCTGTTTATCAATGATATTGTTAATATGCCGAGCGCTTAAAATATACTGCTATATGCTGACGACACGAATGTGTTCTTCTCTGGGATTGATTTAGAGGCATTATTTGTGGAGGAGAACAATTGGATGTCGAGCTTAACCTCATGGCTGGGATGTAACCGCCTCGCACTGAACATAAACAAGACTAAATATATACTATTTCGCTCTAAAGGCACTGCGGTTGATACATTTCCATCTTTAAAGTTTAAAAATATGGACATAAATCAGTCTTCGATTACCGGATTCCTAGGTATTACTTTCCAGGAAAATCTCTTGTGGAATGCGCATATTGGCGCACTTAAAATTGATCTCTCTCGTGCTCTAGGAATCCTAAATAGAGTAAGGTGTTATCTTCCAGTTAGTGTCAAACGACAGATATAATATTCTCTTATCCACTTACGGCTTTGCTATTGCTCACTCGTTCGGCAAATGATAATTAAAACAAATTTAGATTGCCTGCTATCAATTCAAAAGAGAGCAATGCGAGCTATCGGTAACTTAGTGCTGACGGATAGTTGCGCGCCTTACTTCAAATCGTACGGGATTCTTGAAATACGTAGGCTCTACAAATAAATATTAACGCTTGAAGTTTATCATGAATACCAGTCTGATGAAAAGGCCTTTGAATCAAAATATCACGAGAAAAAGAGTTCATACGACTTAAGGAAACATTATAATCAAGCCCGGGCCCGAGCGCGAACGAATACGGGTACCAAAGATTAAGCAATCATATACGTGATCTGAGAAACCACTATCCAATGAATAATGATGTATTACCAAATGCTTGTTCTCTAAACCAAGTGAAGAAAATACTGAAGAATATGTTCTTGAAGAAAAGGTAGCGCTCTAAATTCCTTTTAACATTTTTTTTTCAAGTCGACAGTTTCAGTCATGTTTACGTATTTTAGATATTTTATGTTTATGTGTTGTGTACATTGGATTTTTTTCAACCATGCGTTGCTGGTAGAACTGCATAATTAATGTTGTTCGTATTTTACGCCTTTAGTGACTATTTATGTGTGAAGAAAAAGTGGGTTTGTTTTCTCTTCCTTCTGGAGCGCTCTGCAAATATGTTTATTTTGTTCCTCAACCGTTTCCAAACAGTCCTTTTTTTTCTTCTTTATCTGTACATGAGTGTCAACCGCTCCTTTCCACAGGTTGGCGTGACCGCGTCAGGCTGTTTCCAGCCTTTAGTCACGTCCCCAAAGAAAATGATGTATTATTGTCTTGAATAAATGTAAAAAAAAAATTCGTGCAAATAGCTTGGACGCGCTATCCTCCTCAATTTCATTTCAACCCTTTTTCCCTAGCCTTCCATTTTCTGCCCGTAGGTGAGTGTCGATAACATACAGGTGGTATATCCTTTCCTCTTTAGCAATACCAGTTCATGATTTCTCAGTACCTGCAAAATGCACTCCAACCCATTCTTGTTCTCCAAATGCCACTATTGTGGTCCGGACCTGCTGTCACTAGATGCCCTACGTAGGTGTATCTCCTTACGTCTTCTAACGCTTTCGCTGCCTACTTTAACTGCTTTCCCTCCAGACAGTTGGGGAATTCCTTAGTCTTCTGCACATTGTTTTTCGACCAATATTTGTCATTTAGCTGTATGTTTCGTAAATTACGCTTTGCATTTTAGCCCTTGAGTTACAAAGCAAGGCAACGACATCAGAGAATCACACATTTCTAAAGTGTCCTCCATTCTTTTATTGCCAACTCTTCAAATCCAGACCTCTGCATGTCTGCTATGAACAACTGGTGTTGGATACATGACTGCAGAACCATCTGCGCCCCTTCAGGAATTCCCGCATGAAATCCTGCC
The DNA here is from genome assembly GCF_052857255.1 of Amblyomma americanum. Lineage (NCBI taxonomy): Eukaryota > Metazoa > Arthropoda > Arachnida > Ixodida > Ixodidae > Amblyomma > Amblyomma americanum. Next base: position 53,446,032 of record NC_135500.1, read on the forward strand.
ACGTCGCCAGAGCAGCTTCGTATTATTGTGCCAAATCATGGCACCGCTTGCCAATGCCAGAAAGACTCGCTTTCTTTTCGTCTCATCATCACAATGTTTTACGCGGCCTCTCGTTCGCATTATACGAGACATTTTTCAGGACCCTCTTCTGGTGAACCGTTGAACGTGCAAGGCAATCCAGGCCGCTGGAATAATCTAGGCTAGTGTTAGAGGTACGGTTATAGTGATTTTCAAGGATCAATCTCCGCCGTCTGTTTTCGGGCAGAGGCCCGAACTCTGGGTGAAACCCCTGAAGTCCATGTCTGGCTGCAGGTCTTCCGAAGCCGAACATAGCGGGCAAACATCACGGCTTGAAAGAAATGTTGCCCGCGCGTCCACCAGACATCGCATGATGGGGAGACCGCAGTGAGCTACAAACGAGCAGGCCGATGTGCCTCTGTAACAACCTCTTTATTCGACTGGGTTATGCCCACAAAGAATTTGAATAACTTGGCGGCGGTTCTAATAATAGAACATTGCAAGCAATAGCCCATCAATTCGCCGGCACTGACCAAGAGCTTCTGGACATCCTTCGCGCCAAATATTTCGGCGCTCGACAGCCACTTACCACATCTACCACTTACACTGGCCACACCAACCCAGAACTAAACGCGCCCATCATTTGTCAAGAGGTCTTCGTAGCTGCCAGCGCTTATAGCCGCTCTAGTGCCCAAGGTGCCGACAAAACCACTAACGCAACGGTGCACAACCTCTCCAATGATTCCCTTGAAGCACTTACCCAGTACATCAAATATCAACGGTGAACCCAAGGGAAAATACCTATACCAATAGAAACGTGTAGAATTAATACTCATCCCTAAACCCAACAAGCCACTTTCTGCTCTCGGGCTCATACACTCACCTCCTGCTTGGGAAAGCTATACGAGCGAATCATCCAAGCACGCCTGCAAAACCATATTCAAGATCATAATCACTTTCCCCCCTTTACGCTCGGCTTTCGACTAGGTCTTCCTTCGCAAGACGCCTTTCTTCTGAAACACGATGTCCTCACGGGGATACCTCCTGCCGGTGAGCACCTTCTTCTAACACTCTGTATTATGGGCGCCTTTGACAACATTTCCCATTGTGCAATCCTAGAAGGTCTAAATCAGATACACTCTGGATCGCGCATTTTCCAGTATATCTCCATCTTTCTCACTTCTCGCACAGCCAAGATAGGTAACGAATTTACTAGATCGTCTCCCTTCCAAACACCTGACAAGGGCACTCCACAAGGTGCCGTCCTATCACCAATTCTATTCAATAGGGCCTTGGCCCCTCCTGCCCACAAGCTCTCTACACTATCCGACATCAGATATATCATCTAGGATCACATCACCATCTGTTCAACCCAAGAATCCCTCACCGTCAAAGAGCAAGCCCTGCAAGATGCCATCAGTGTGGCTGCCATCAGACCAGCGGTGTGCAGTGCGCACCGGACAAATCGGAAATCATCCGTATTCAGGGTCCCCGCTATCGTTCCCCCGACTCAATAATGCTCAAAATTCACAACCACCCTACAGAACAAAAAACACTCATCCGAGTGCTTGGCCTATGTGTCCAGCCTGACTGCAAGCCTACCCACATGATTTCCTCTCTATGCACGTCTGTGCTGAATATCGCACGTATGGTACGACTTATCGCTGGACATTGCAAGGGAATGCGCGAGGATGACACCATACGCCTTGTCACGGCCCTGGGAGTGGGTCGAATTAAGTATCGTCTCCCAAGCCACAATATCGATCGCGCCGCCGAGAGTAGGACCGATATACTTATCCGTAGGCTCTTTAAAACGCGCTCTGGGCCTTCCCATGTGTACATGCACCGCTAGACTGCTTGTACTCGGGATTCACAACACGTTTGCGGAAATGCAGGAGGCTGTTCTGAACTCCCAAAAGACTCATCTCCTCACCACCTCGGCGGTTAGGGCCATCTTTTCAGGAAAAGCGACCCCCAAGACACCAGGATCATGTCCCTAACCAGAGTTCTTCCCAATGGTGTCCTCTCAACCCTTTGTATGAACCCTATCCCTCGCCATATGAACCACGAGTCACAGGCCGTCAGGCCCGTCTTCGCAGACTTCGTAGGCAATACGGCCAGGACACCTCGGCTATGTATGTGGACGTGGCTTCCTATACACAACCTCACCGATATACTTGCGCTGCTGTCAATCACGCCAACACCCTCTATCTTGGAGCATCCTTCAAGCCACCGGATCCGGCGGCCGCAGAAGCCCTTGCAATAGCCATCACCTTTAAAATGAGCCGCACCCACCACAACGGCCCCCACATTTTTGCAAACTCCCAAGCCACCTATCGGGCTTATACGCACCGCTCTCCGCCTACTGGGCGACCGTCTCCAGTTTATCATGTCATCACCTGGCTCCAGGGACAAGAAGGTCTCAATGGCTCTATTAGGGCAGGTGCCCCAGCTCGAGATTATACCAACCGAGCGGGGCACACTGACTTCAATGTCTACCCCCTTTCAAGCCGCCAAGAGACCCACCACCTAAATAGGCGTCTCTACCCCCAACCCCCGCCACATAACAAACTTTCCCTGGAGGACTCCTACTATGTAAAACGCATCCAAACACTTACTTTCGCCAATCTCCACCACCTACCCCGCATTCACCCAACATTACACGCAGACACATCTCCTTCGTGGAGCGAAATTTCCACATTCACGCACATTACTTGGACATGCTGACCTAAACCGAACCAGTTAAAGCCGCACAATGAGGCGCTGGAGCTATGGGAGGTGACGCTGTCCAGCGGCATCCTGGAAGACCAGGAGGCGCTAGTCGCAATCAACAAAGCGTCTGCGGAAGCCACTGCAGTCTTGCAATGAGGACCCCAGCCACAATGCGCTCCGGTCTCCTTTTTGCAAAATTAATGTCTATTCTCTCTCTCTTGGCGGCGGCAATGGCAACCACTGTGCTCGGCTGTCGTCGAACGGCGGAATCACCGCCGCTTTGTGCCCCGCTGAAATTCAACTCAGCATCAACATTCTAAGCAACCGGGATCGAAGGACAAAAATCATCGCCAGCAACCCAGAAACAAGAGCGCGTAAATACGATTTTTTTAGAGTCGACATGTTCCGTTTGGCGTTGAACCACTAAAGTAAACAACAAAGAAGAAATTAAAAGCATCGCGACAGTATTTGGGTTGTGTGCCTTCTTTTCAACGGCTTGTGTTACAAATAAGAAATGTCAATTACTGCAGTTTGTGAATACAGGAAAAGGCCTATAAAGTTAATCGGGGCTGAAAGGACATTTTTCCTTCTTTAAGTTTAAAGAATTTTGTGCGCGCGTCCCTTCGTTTTTTGCTGAAATATTACTGTAAAGAAGCGTGGACCGGTGCGTCCACGCACCACGACGGTGGCGTGGACCAGTGCGAGGCAAAGGCTGGTGAGTGAGTGGCATTGTAGGGGCGGCTGAGGCAAGGCGGTGCCAGGTGGCGCATAAGCCGGAATAACCGGCTGAGATAGTGGCCGGACGGCAGCTTCATCTTACCTATGTCAGCGGTGCAGTGACCACAGAGGGTGGATCAGCGGGCGGCGGGACCAGTGCAACCTGCTCCTGGATGACATGCTGAATGGAAGGCGACAGCGATGGCGTTGGAGCGGGTGGGCAGGTAACCAACGACAACTCGCGGGCGACCTCTTCCCGCACAAACTGCTGGATCTGCTGAAGAAGGGTCGACTGATCGTGAGCAGGACCGCCGACAGCCAAACTCGAAAGGATGTCGTTTGGGCAAATGGTACGGCGGGTGATGAGACGCTGTATCCGGATCTCGTCATAGCTCTGACAAACAAACGACGTCGGAGATGGCTTGAGGATTTTTGGACACTAACATCTGAAATGCCTCAAACTCAATCAAGGTTGGAAATTTGTTTGATTTTGTCAGCGTCGCTCATGGATGGATTGAGGCGCTTGCATAAATCGACGACACCCTCGATATAGCTTGTGAAATTCTCTCCGCTCTCCTGGACTTGACTGCGCAACCTTTGTTCGGCACGAAGTTTTCGGACAGCGGGGCGGCTGAAGACATCGGTCAGGCTAGTTTTGATGACTACCAGGTAGAAAAATGGGCTTCGTGCCTGCAAAACGACAAGTTGGCGACGTCGGTCAGATAAAAGATGACGTTCGTGAGCTTAATGACGTCATCGCATTTTCTGTAAGCGCTCAGGCGTTTGTAGGAGGCGAGCCAGTCTTCTACATCGGTATCGTCCGTGCCGCTGAAGATGGCAGGGTCGCTCTGACGCACGGGACCGGAACCGACGACAGCGGCGGGAACAGTTTGGCCATGCTTTGTCGGTACGTCAGTCATCGTGTTAGAGCCATGTAAGGGGCATAAGTCTTGAGGTCCGAAGGTCCGGGGTAAGAGCGGGCGCTACCTTCACCAAGTGTAAAGAAGCAAATCAAGGAACAAATGTGGACGGCCACAATCTTTGTTAGTACACCGCAGCTCAGTGTTCAAGCGTTCGTGAGCTCCAAACTGAACTTCGTCATCTTCGTCTTCCGTCTGCTTTCTCTCATTCGGCGGCACTGGCCGCTAGGACATCACACCCCAATTTTCTCTCTTGCAATACCACTAACTTATTTGCCGCGTTAGTATCTCGTACAGCATTGCATTGTGGCCCGCAGTTTTGGAGTCAAAACTGTTCTAAAATTTGTTAAATCCTAGGTGTAGATTTTCCGGGCACGGAGTCTCAAAGTGCTTAGCTAAATATTTTGCCTGGGGGGTAAAAATGAGAGATAGAAGAGTTTTTGGTTTATGAAATCAGTGACGAATTTTACTGTAATATTTCAGTTTCGATATCAGTCATCCCTCTTCATCAGCGAGGCTATGTGAATTGTCTCACAGAAAGCTTTCCCTTCGACGCAGAAATAAGCCTCCCGTGCAGCACTACAGCGGACATGCTACCGCAGCAGATCTTGAGCCTTCATCACCCGATCGACACACTCCCGCTTTCTCCTAGTCATCTTATCGGGTACAATACTCTCTTCTGCCACACCACATCATTGTTTACCTCTTCTCATGTCATGCTGCGCCCAACGTCTTTCCTGTTCTCATCTCTCCTCTGACTTCGTGAACTTGATTTGTTTTTGTGTTACTCATTCCATTTAACCTGTTTAGCATGTAACGAATGTCACAGAGGGTGTTCCATCTAATAGTGTCTTTAAAGGTAAAATTTCGGAGTTAAAAGCGCCTTGTCGCCAGTGTTCTACTGTGGCGAGAGGCGCCTAACAGAAAACAGCTGACCGGTCTTAACTGCGAAATTTAAAACTTTTTACCTATAACTGTTATGCTCCTTATTCATCTTCAGGCATGTAGATCGTATTACTGATACCAAAACGGGCTTTCTCATTTTCGAAAAGGCGATCATCGCCCGAGTCAAATGATAAAATGTCTGCCAGTTTCAAAGACGCAACAAAAACCGAGGAACTGAACAGCGCATCACACCATGGCTAGGATGGTGCGTCACGCATCGTGAGCGTGTCACATGCCGTTTTAGTGCATGGGATGCATTTAACGGCTACGCTGTTTTGTTTCTTTTCCCGCAGATTTTTTTCTGTTCGTTTATGCCACAAGAAAATCTCCGATCAGGATACCTACACTAGCCGTAGCAGTGGCTCATTGGTTAGGGCGCTCGGCTACTGATCCGCAGTAGCCGGGTTCGAACCAGACCGCGGAGGCCGTGTTTCGATGGAGGCGAAACGCTGAGGCGTCCGTGTGCTGTGCGATGTCAGTGCACGTTAAAGATCTCCAGGTGGTCGAAATAATTCCGGAGCCCTCCACTACGGCACATTTCTTTCTTCTCTCAGTTCCTCCTTTATCCCTTCCTTTACGGCGCGGTTCAGGTGTCCGCCGATATGCGAGACCGATACTGCGCCCTTTCCTTTCCAAAAAACCCATTTTCAACCTTTACACAAACAATGCCGCGTTAAGATAGAGGGGAGGTGAAAGAAATAGCAGCGGAACGAAAAGAACGGGCGCGTCGCAGCTAACACGTACGCAGGTCGTAAAAGCTTACGCAAAGAGCATTTGCTATCTAAACGTCAGTTTGGCCTCTATATGGGCTTCTATTCCTGCCGTTTGCACACAAAAAATCTCTTAACCTATTACTAAGAAGTCTTAAGGGTAATAAGCTTTCCTTGAGTGATTACCTAGGCAAATTAAATGAAATGTTGCTACTTACTTTTTACTGTTATCAACAATTATGCCGTAAATGCGAAATGTGAATCCACTGAACCCGTTGACACCATAGATTTGGCGCGCGTCTCTTGACCTTCCGTTCTGGAAAAAACATGGTGCAAAAAAATTAACTTTCCTTTTGCTCTCATTAAAAAGATGTTTGCCATACTGCCACTGCATTGCAAATGGCTGCGACACGAAAGCGTTTCGCTGTAGAGCCCGTGATGTCTACCCTTGATCTCCATATCTAATAAATAAGGTAGTTGTTCTGGGTCAATGCATGGGAAGGCAATGTCATGGCTAGAACCATGAAGAGCTGCGGGCTGCGTAAAATATTCAAATTCCGTGATCATACGCAAATAAATTATGTGGAAACTTTAACAGTGTCTTGAAAGTGTATCGAAAATGTGAAACGCCGATCTACAGTCGTCCACGCACTTATCTAGAGCACTCGAGCCGCACGCCCTGTTGAGCATTTATTGCGATCGATGCTGCTGACCGGCTTAAATGCAGATTTTAAAGACATGAAAAGTGAGATACGATCAGCGGGAATGCGCATACACGATAATTCTACCTTTCCAGCCCTTGGCCGCTGATATATGACACAAGTGTTTTTCTCGGTTCGCCGTTAGGGCGCTTTAGACAGCCGTGTGGATGACCATACTCAGTTTTGTCTGTCAGAAAACTCTTCGTCCGCTTAACCTGTAACGGATGGCGCTGTCCTTAATGAGCCCGCCATTTAAGTTTTGTTAGCGATAAAAATAGATTCTATGCCCCTTTTTTCGATATGATGCAGATGGTTCGGCAGTAAAATGAGGCATTTATAGGGGACAAAGTTGTGATTGAAAATTTTTCCGCCACTCTATTTAAATTTGTGAAGTATACGTCGAAAACGACTCAGTTTTTGCGATTAATGCGCGCGAAAATCAGTACTGGAGTGAGCATCGGAATATGCTAGCAAGGTATATGATCCGTTTAATCTAGCTGATAAACAAGAACATCAGAATGTTCAGACCTTAGCACTTCGATACGTACTTCGAAAATCATTTAAACAGCGTAACTTCAGCGCAACAACAGCTATAACGGTTCAAGCTTGGGAATCATTAGAACACCGAAAAAGTTTTTACCTTGCACGAAGTTACTCTGTGAAGCCACTTCAGCTGTATCGGGCGGCATAATAACGGCCGCTGTTTCCCCCCGCGCTCCAGACGCAGCACTTTGCCGAGCTGCTACGTATTTTGCTTACGAGCAGCGTCTACGGCACATGTTTAGGCATTACACAGTTGTGGCTCGACCATGGCGCTGCTTTCGGCGCCACTTACCTGCCACTTTGGAGCACTGGGCCTCCACATTGGGTTCGGCTGACCTGCCGCCTCAGCCTGATTTGAACCACAGCCTCATTATCACGGCGGGACCAGATGCAGTGGTTAGCGCGCTTTTCTCCTCCCCCTCCATCCTAGCTGTGTCTCTATGAGCCACTCTGTGCGGTGGCATCGCATACCTATTATTGGCTGTCGCTTCTTGTGACATTCGTACGGTGCACCCTAACATACGCCATTCTTGCTCTGCCTCCAACTCCGCCTCCTCTCCTACTTCGCCCACGTGATGGTGGTCGCGTGATCACGGGCGCGCCGATGCAGACGCGGACATGGCGAAACCGTGGTAGCTTCTCATAAACAGCTAGCGTTGGAACACTATTCAGGTACAGGTCATGGAGGCTGCAGCTCGTGCGTGCTAATATGCTTTAAATACCTTTAACACAGCCTGCACGTGTCGGCCTAGCAACGCCAGAATATTCATGGCATAACATAGCTGCTTGATGTGCGGCGCTCTCACGCTTTTTCGAATGCACCTTGGAGCCCTTGGAGACGTTTTATCTTTCAAATCAATTGCATTTCGGTTGGGCATATCGAATTATTCGCGCTGACCTCGGCGTCGTGCACAAATTCCGCCTGCCGTTAACTTCGCCGTTTCGCTCGATGTTGGCAGTATGGCATTGCCGAGAATACGGGAACATGCACACACATTCAGCACATAATTACCAATGCTAATCACGTGCTCGTATATTTGAGATCCAACTTTCCCGTAGCCCCAAATAACATCAAACACCTTCTATAGGCCATACTCGTACACTCACAACTAGAATATGCTTCATCAATCTGGGACCCTAGTGTTAAAGGGTTTATTGACCTGCTCCAAATGACACAGCACACTTGAGCGCGCTCTATCCTCTCTCAGATATCTAGTGTAACTACTGTGAAATCAACCTTGGGCCTAACTGGCATCATGGCGCAAAGTTCCACGCCTTTCTCTGTTTCACGAAAATTTTCAGCATTCGTCCATTCGCGGCCAGTTGCCTCTAGCCCTTTCATATATTACTGCGAAAGCTGTAATAGCTTTTTCAAGGCATTTAGGTCGCACACGGGCAGCCATAACGCGTTACAGATAAGCGCGTACCGGAGAATCACCAGTATATTCACTGTATACTAGGTAGAGATAAGCGTAGTCTCACCATATTTATCGTCCAAGCATTCCAATTATAAGGGAAAGCCGCAACGGTTGCATACAGGAGGCGGACTTGGTGGTGTGGTTAGAGCGAGCGGAGGCCCAATCCACTTCTTCGTGGCTGCCGAACTTCCTTTATCCTAGGCAGACTGGTAATGTATTGAATGACACAGCTTGCTAGTAGCGTCGGCTGTACAAGGGCATATCTCGATGAGTTTGTAACGTAGGAACAGGATGCAGGAACAGGTCGAACTTCTGCTTGAAGCGTCTCCAATTTTCAGAGAGGTTGCAGGTCATTCGCAAGGGTGGCGGCACCTTCAGAAGTTCCATCGTTGTCGGTCGATCCCACTTCTCACACCATGTAACGTGATGAGTATCGAACTAAGGAACCGAGGCAACTACATGGTGGCAGGAAGAAGAAGCACCCGTAGGGTTTATTGGTATGCCTTTATATAGATAATGGGGCGGGGCACCGGCACGACATGATAAGGCAGTCAGTGCGCTGTAACGATAAGGCAGATAGTGTACGCCCGATACATCCCCTGAGGGGTAATGAAAACAAAGTTCAGGATACTTGATTAAATTCGGCATCGTAATGAAGTCGTTGCGGTGGCTTGACTGTACGAGCCGACCTTCTTGGGGCCGGTGTTCGCTCAGGAGAAAGTGTTGACATGTGGCGCGCAGCACTTGTGGACGCTGCGCTGTTGACGGCGGGCTGTTGCTGGAGTGAGTGAGCATGGGATAGCGCTGTGGCAGCAGTCGTGATGTCTTGAGCAGTTGGGCGGGGGTCGACAGGTTCATGCTCGAGCGAATCACTAACGTCGTCACTAATGTCTGTTGCACACCTCTCACGGGTTTGCAGAAGATGTCGTCTGTTGCGCCTAAAGACCCGACGATCCTAGGCTTGCAATTCGTAGGACCTGGGAGCAGTAGTGGCGGCGACTATGCCTTTTTTTGACCACGATTTATCCCCGAACCTCACGACTGCATGACCAGGATTCTGGTTCATCCGCTCCAGTTCACAACGCCGCCACCACGGGCCGCATGAAGTTGAGCTCCTCCTCCTTCTCTTACATTCTTCCTCCCGGTTTGAGAGAGAGACGGTAGTAAGATTCGCGCATTGTCCGCTTTGTGTGTCCTCCCCTCAAGCCAAGCTCCTCGGGAGGGGGGCACCCTTCGCGTTTCTGTTTTTTTTTTTTCCACCCAGCGTGTTCGAAACGGGCTGACTGTGCGGCTCCCCTAGTCTGTTCCTTTACTGCGGTGCAAGAAAAGAAAGAAGTCGGGTTGGGGTTGAAGCGGTGTACACGCCCCGCCTTTGTCCGACTTTGAGGGGCCATTTGTCAAAAACTACTGGCGGTATATATGCACATCACACAAGATATGGCTAAACGAACCAGAATTGTGCCAAGGCCCAGCTATCACTCAGTGAGTCCAGAGCATAATGCGTGGAATAGAATTTTTTTAGCGCGGCACCTAACTTCTCCCCGTGGGACGGTCTGTGTCTTCATGGTAAATGGTGTTTTGCTGTACAGAAAATCTGATGACTGGTGACAGAACAGAACTAGCGGCCGTATAAGCATCAGTAAGAACCTTGTGTTGCGCATTTGTTTACACGTCAGTGTTTTTATTTTTTCGAAAGAGGTTGCAGTTATAACCTGACTCACCATAATTGTCAAGTTTTTTCGCAACGGGGAAAAAAATTACGGACAACAATTAAGTCTACTGACGAGCTGTGAAGGAGAAAGCTTGCAGCGTGGTGTTCGGTTGCGGCGATGGCGTGCTGCTCTAATGCAATTGCCAGCCAAGCTGATCAGTTCACGCCGCCCGAATGGAAGTTGATGAAGGCGACGATACCCAAACCCAGCTCGAGCCCCTGTGCTTCCTTTTTTCGAGTTGAGTTGAGTTGTCGAGAGAAGGACGAAAGGAAAAGCACGGGTTTGCTTACTGGCTCAATGCGGAGCCACGCCCAGCTGCCTGCGTGCTGATAGTAGGAGGTGAAAGATGGGAGTAAAGAGACAGAAGAAAAGCGCGCGCAATAGCCCCTAGGCCACGGGCCAATCCCGGAGGCAGTGCAATACCGGGCTGACCTGTGCCAGAGTGCGTTACGCCAAGTACTCCACCATACTTTCAAAAATATGCGTAACACCCAAGCCTCAAGGGCCCATATGAGATATTAAGCCAGGTATGTGAATGGCATCCCCCTTCGAAAGCGGACCGGGGATTGAGCCACACCCGAATACTCGATCATGTGCTTCCTTGCTATCGCTCCCCTTTATATTGAAACCAGCCTGCAAACAGCGGCGACGATAGTAGACCGCTACGCCCGCCGCTGCGGTCTTCAATGTTCCCCTCAAAAATCGGAATTTGTGCACCTCCGCCCCTCACAGAAGTGCACAACTAAAATATCTCTCTCTCTTGAGAGCGGTCCCATACGCGAAAGTGATGAGATACGGGTACTCGGACTCTACATCCACAAACACAGGCGGCCAGACACTACATTGGCCAAACTCCGTAAGGTGGGGGACCAGGTGGGCCGCATGGTCCGCCGGTTTTCCAACAAACGCGGAGGATTACGAAGTAAGGATGCCTTGCGGCTGGCAAACGCCTTCGTAACTAGTCGAATTCTCTATTCGACTCCTTATCTCCACCTACGGAAACAAGAGGAGGACGCCCTTGAGGTCATCCTTCGCAAAATTGTTAAACGTGCCCTTGACCTCCCCATCACTACTTCAAACAGCCGGCTTATGGCTCTTGGGGTGGTGAACACTTTCCGGGAGCTCCGGGAGGCGCACCTTACAAACCAGTACACGCGCCTGTCGCTAACGGAGTCGGGTCGCCGCCTTCTTGCTCGACTCCATATCCAACACACCCCTCCAATGGAAGACAGGTTTCGCATCCCGGAACTGTGGAGACGTGCCCTCCACGTGCGGCCTCTTCCAGCAAACATGTCACACGAAGACCATAATGGTCGGCGCCTAGCACGAGCGGAAGCTCTAGCCCGGTATTATGGCAACAAAACAGGTGTCTACTACGTGGGCGCCTCCGGCCCTCACCACGGGGGATGGTACACGGCCGCGGTAGTTCACAACAGCAACACTGTTAACGGCCTAACTTTCAGAGCCCGCAGTGTAACACAAGCAGAAGAGGTCGCGATTGCTCTCGCGGCCTCACATTCAAATTCAAAATACATAATCACCGACTCGCGAGGGGCCTGTCGGAACGTCGAACAAGGCTGCACTCCCTTCCTAGCCTATCGAATATACCAAAATTGCATACGGGATACGGACCCAGCACACCGTTACCTCATATGGGCCCCTGCTCATCAGGGGTTGGCAGGAAACGAGGCAGCAGACGCAGCCGCCCGCGCGCTCTCTCACCGGGCTGTTTTCTCCTCCCCTACCGATCAGGAACCCGATTTTAATCCGGTCTATACATTCAAAGATATTAGAACATATTATCAAAACTGTCATCGCCTTTACCCTAGTCCATGTAAAGGCCTGAAGAAGGCGGATGAGCGGCTCCTTCTCCGCCTTCTCACCAATACATTGCTGTGCCCGGCAGCGCTAAAACATTTAACCCCTCCTTTAGTGGCAGCTGCCCACACTGTAGTGCAGTGTCCTCTGACACCTATCACATGGTTTGGGCCTGCCCCTCCAACCCCGCTATTCCCCCCATCCCCAACCCAACCCGGGACGACTGGGAGGCGACCCTGCTCGGCTGCCACGACTTACAGGCCCAACAAGCCTTAGTCGGGCGCGCCCGGGCGGCGGCAACCGCCACTGGGTTCCCATACTAGGGACCTCCACCTAGTGCTTGTACGGATCGGTCCCTTACGGGCTGATCCAAACATACCTCCTATTCATCCGTAATAAATGTTTTCACCACCACCACCACCCCCTTTATATTTCTCCTCGATATCATTTCCCTTTCTCCTCCGCCGGCTGCAGCTCGGGTGGTTAATATATTAGATAGCAATTGCCACGGCCGGCAACATTATTTTCCTTCACTTTTGATGCGAAAGCTTCACTATGCTACCTCGTAACGATTTCGCAGTGCTTACGGTTTTGACCTTCAAGTGGACCAGAGGTCAGACCTCTCACGGCGTGGTTCGAGCGTCCACCGATATATGTGAGACAGTTACTGCGCCATTTCCTTTCCTCAAAACCAATTTTAGAAACTAACCTTGAAAGTAAAAATTGAAAATTGGTTTTTTGAGAAAGGAAATGGCGCAGTATCTGTCTTTCATATCGGCTGACACCTGAACCGCGCCGTAAATTGAAAATGGAGGGAGTGAAAAAAAAGAAGAAAAAGGTGCCGTAGTGGAGGGTTCTGGAATAATTTAGACCACCTGGGGATATTTAGCGTGCACTGACATCGCGCCCTATCCACTGAGCCAATGCGGCGGGTTCCCTTCGTGGGTGCGGAACCCTCTTCGGAAAGTATTTTATTTACGAAACTTAATTTTTCTTTTTCTGATAGGTCACGTGGTTTTTCCAAACCTCTGGGGAGGACAACGCCTGATTTTCCTCCTTATGAGCTGCTATGCTTTCGCAAAAATGAAAATATGCTGCCTTCTACTTACGAACGGCGCTGATCATTTTACCTAGGCTGCTTGCACACAACATGTGTTTCCTGCATTTATACACAAGTATGGTGACAGGTTGCTCAGCGTACAAATTATTGAATAATACCATTTAAACGTGTAACCATTTTCGGGATGCGCTTGTATAGGAATTGTACCTGCATGCACGTGACTTTCTGGCGCCCTAGTTCACTGCCTTTTTCTGCATGTGTGTGTGTGTGTGTGTTGGGCTGAGTGTGTGGGTGTGCGCGCGCGCGCCACGGTAGAGTCCATTGCATGCAGTTGCGCAAAAACGCGGAGCTCCCACTTGGCTTGTCGCAAGTTTGGCTTGGTTAGGAGGGCGAGGGCCGGCTCAGGATGTGAAGCTTTTAAGTTCCATGGCTGATCACCGGCCTGTCTTATGACGTAGGGATAATGTAAACAGGAAATTCGAGAATGTGACATGCAACCTGCTCCCTCGGATTTTTTTTCATCACATTACTCCGCATGAACATGTCCAGATATCGAGAACCACACGCTCGAATGAATGAATGAATGAATGAAAAACTTTATTGTATAAGGGTTATTTCTCGCAGCGTAGGTGGAGCCCTCAGTCCAGGGCCCCAGCGGCCTTTGCAGTCTTGCGAGCCCTGTCGATCAGCTTGAGCTTCTCTTCAGGCTTCGAGCTGGACAGCGCAGCCTGCCACTGCTCCGGTGTAGGTGTGTTGTTTATCGGCGCTGCCTGCATTTTCTGACAGGCCCATGTAACGTGGTAAAGCGTTGCGTGTTCACCGCATAGCGGGCATTTGTTTTCATAAGTGGATGGATAGATTTTGCTGAGTAAACTCAGATTGGGGTATGTATTAGTCTGTAGTTGTGTCCAGGCAACCGACTGCTGTTTACTAAGGCCTTTGTGGGGAGGCGGGTAGGTCCTCCGGAGGGCTCGTTGGTGTTCTAAGATGGCTCCATACCGTCTAGTGACTGCGTCCAGTTCCCCTTCGGTGCGCGCCTCCCGGTTGGCGTATGCTCGGACATTCGCGTCCGCACATTGGTTCCCTTTGACAGCCTCATGGCCTGGTGTCCACGTGATGAAGCATCTCGTAAAAGTGATTGTCCTCGCCTTGAGTATGTGAATGGCTGCAGTGGATATGCGTCCACTGCTGTATCTTCTACACGCCTCTTGCGAGTCTGTAATGATGTGTGCATGGGGCTCGTCACTCTGCTGGGTGATGGCGAGTGCAATTGCTGCTTCCTCAGCCTCGAGTATGTTGTTGGTTTTTATCGAAGCGCAGTTGATTTCCCTGAGCTGGTGATCCACCACGCTGGCTACCGAGCCATATCGGTGTCTGTATGTTGTTGCGTCAACATATAATACGTCTTTTTCCCCGGCGAAGCTTCTTTCATGGAATTCAGATCTTGCCTTTCTTCTCGCCTTATGTATATCTGGATGCATGTTTTTTGGAATCGGACTGATCTCAATGATCCTCCTGATTTCATTTGGAACGCTCGCTGTGCTATTGATTTCTTTCAAAGCGTCCCTCATGCCCAGCAACCGTAGCGTGTTTCTGCCTGTTGCGGACAGCATCAGTCTTGTTTTCTGCGCGATAAGGTGGGCCTCGATATGTTCTTGTACTGTGTTGTTTATGCCCAGTTTAAGAAATTTTTCCGTCGAAGTGCTGACCGGCAGTCCGAGAGCGCATTTGTATGCTTTTCTAAGAATTGCCTCCAACTGCTCCTTTTCTTGCTCGAGCGGTGTTTGGTAGGGGACGCCGTATAAGATCCTACTGACCACGAGGGCCTGTACTAGCCTACATGTGTCTTCCTCCTTCATACCTCTTCTTCTGTTGGAAATTCTTGCAATCATCCTGGTGATCTGTGCTGTGGTATTTGCTAGCTGTGTGATCGTGTGATCGATACGACGGTTGCTTTGGACCCACATGCCGAGGATCCTAACTTTCGATACTTCTGGAACCTTCGTTTCTCCTATGTAGATATCTATGGAGTTTTGCAGATCATACCCTTGTCTGTAGACTCTGAGCACCTCGGATTTTTCAGGAAAGCATGCAAGTCCACAGTGTCGGGCGTATGCGTTGACCGTGTCTGCCGCTCGCTGAAGAAGCTCTTGTTTTTCGCCTAAGGATCCCCTTGTCACCCAGATTGTGATATCATCTGCATAGATGGCATGCCTGATTCCTTCAATTTCTTCGAGCGCCCTTGCTAAACCAATCATTGCAATATTAAAAAGCATAGGTGATAGCACAGAGCCTTGTGGTGTTCCTTTTTCTGGGGTGTTGAAGGTGTCAGTCCTGATTCCTCCTATTCCAATGGTAGCGGTTCGGTTAGTCAGAAAGGCTTTCACATGGTTGAATATTCTCTGCCCACAACCCAGTTTGCTGAGCCCCTCCAGCACAGCCCTGTGACTGACGTTGTCGAAGGCCGCTTGAAGATCGAGAGCGAGCAAGATGTTTTCTCCATATTTTGGAACGGAAGTAAGCACCTCCTCCTTAATCTGCAGGAGAACGTCCTGTGTCGATAGGTATTTTCGAAATCCAAACATAGTGTGCGGCATGAGTTCGTTGTCCTCAAGGTGGGTCTGCAACCTGTGATGCACAACTCTCTCGTACACTTTTCCCAAGCATGATGTTAAGGAAATGGGTCTAAGATTGTCCAGGTTTGGAGTCTTTCCGGACTTCGGAATCATTACTATTTCCGCATGTCTCCAGTCGTCCGGGAGGGTCCCCTGTTCCCAGTGTTTATTGATGAACTCCGTGAATCTTTTGATTGAATTGACATCCAGATTCCTTATCATGGCATTGGTGATGCCATCCCTCTCTGGTGTTGTGTTATTTGTGGCGGACATCACAGCGTGTCTGACTTCTTCTATGGTATGGGGTTCGTCCAGAGCGGGATTCGTTTCGCCCGTGTATGCCAAGCTGCTGTCGGCGTATCTTGCATTGCCGATGTAACGCTGCTTGATGTTCTGTAGCATTTCCTCGTCAGTGCCTTGGAACTGGTGCGCGATCCTTTGGGTCGTCTTACGGGTTTCAGATTTTGTGGTGGTGGAGTCTATGAGAGCCCTTAGCAAGGCCCATGTCTTGGCCCAACCTAGAGTCCCCTGAAGTTCGTTGCACATTTGGTTCCAGCCGCGCCTCGAGAGCTCCGTCGCATATTCTTCAGCTTGTCTGGTGACCTCAGCGATCTTACGCTTGAGCCGCCTATTATGCTCTTGCCTTTTCCACCTTTTTAGTAGGCCCCGTCCGGCATCCGGAAGGTGTAAGAGATGTTTGTCCACCTCGGGTGTGTTGGTAGTGAGGGCGACCTTTCGGGTTAGTTTTCGCCAGTCTGTCTTGATTCTTGCGACCCAGCCTTCTATGTCGGTGATCTCAGCGTCTTCATGCTGTGCCCTGGATTTCCTATAGGCTTCCCAGTTTGTCAGTCTAGCCTGGCCATGTTGTCGCCTGATCGGGAGGGTTTCTATATGGATGCGCAGGATGCAGTGGTCACTGCCTAGAGTTTCGCCGTCGTTTTCCCATTTTGCGTGCCTTACCCCTTTGACAAATGATAAGTCTGGGCACGAATCTCGGTTGATGTTGTTCCCCACTCGCGTGGGTTGGGTGTGGTCAGTGATGAGGGTGAGCCTTCTACGATCAGCTTCCCTGGCTAGATCCCTGCCTTTCGGGGTTTCCCGAACGTAGCCCCAACTTTTATGCCAGGCATTAAAGTCCCCCAGAATAACGATACCGTTCTTGCCCGCTGCTTCTTCTGCTTTGCCTAGCAGGTAGCTGAAATTGGCTTTCCTCTGGCTTGGCGGGCTGTACACGTTAAGTAGGAAGGTGCTTTCTTGGCTTCTCTTTTGGGTAACGATTTCTATAAGGACGTGGTCAATGTCCGTTCCGTCGATGTCGTGTCTGATTGCGGTGACTGCTTTTGCAACCAGCGTGGCGACCTTGCTTTGCCCCTGCCCCTCGTAGACGGAGTACCCCGCGAAAGTGAGTGAGCAGCCGGTTTCCTGTAGGGCGATTATGTCTGGCGAAGAGGTGCAATTTGTGATGTGTTGTTTAAGAAGACCCTGCTTTCGGCGGATCCCACGGCAGTTCCACTGCAGTATTTCAAGGGTTTCCAACTTGACCGGGCGTTTACGGTTGCTCGCCATACTGGGATGGCCTGTTATAGGGTTTTCCTCTGGATTTCATGGCTGTGAATTGTACTAGACGCTCTCTATCCTTGCGCGTCTCGTCTTGGATGTTGGAGATGAGGTTGCTAAGATTTGCCGGTGCATTGTTAACAGCAACCATGGCAGTTGTAAATTCCTGGCGCCCTATAGTTGTCGCCTGAGCTTCGTCTGTTTGCGGGCTAGTGCTGTTCTGCCTTGTTCTTTGGGCCTTTAGTTCGTCTATCAGATCGTTTAGTTTCTGTCTCAGCTCGGCGTTTTCTGCCCGGAGCGTCTGAATTATTTGTCTTAGCTCTTGAACGTCCTCGTTAGCTTCCCCATTAGCGTTGTTACCTATCACTGTTTTCTGTGTGTTTGTGTTTTTTGGAGAAGTGGGAAAGGTGGGGAAAAGACGCTCTTTCCAGCTCACCCTGGTTGCTTCCTCCTTTTTTGGTGCGGTCTTCTTCTGCTCCTGCTTCTTTTTGGTTTCTGGATCCTCCCGGGTCCTGGACGCCGATCTCGACTTTGATCCTGATCTCGATGCCGATCTGGACTTGGATCTCGAACTGGATTTCTCGCTGAACCAGCGTTTCCGGGCCCGGCCGCGTCCGCCGTTGTCTCCGCCGCCTGGTTCCTCTTTTTTTCTCGTCCGTGGTCTCGGTTTCCTGAGGCGTTCCTTGCACTCCTTTGCCCCCGTAGGATGCGCTTACGTGCATAGCACACACCTGGGCTCGCAGGAGTGTCCGTGCTCGATCACTGGCTCGGTGCATTTAGAGCAGACGACAACGTCAGGTGTCGGGCATACGTCCGCCCTATGTCCGGCCTTTAAGCATGTATAACACACTTGCCGCCATGATCGATAGAGGTAGCAACGTATCTCGCCGCCGTAGTAATAGACGTAGCGCGGAACGATCTTTCCCTCGAAGGTAATGACCGCGCTTTGGAATTTTCCAAGCATTCTTGCATAAAGTATTTTGACTCCTTGGGTACGTACCCGGAGATGCGATAGTAGTTCAGTTGGCGTGGTCCCGGCGTCCACTCCATGAATGACACCTTTGCACGAATTGTCCGGCGCGGCCACGTAAGCTGTCACTGCATAGTTCTTTGCAGCAAAGCGTAGACTTGAAATACACTGCACAGCACTGGCAGTCTCCATGCTTGGCGTGCTGAGTATAGCGATGTTGGATCCGTTGTGCAGCCGTATAAGGAAGCTGCCTTCGTTGCAGATGTCTGGTTTTCCGCATGCTTTGGTTATAGCCCGGGCCATCTGATGCGTGCTCAGTTCGCTGATGTTAAGTCCATTCTTCGGTCTAAGGATGACTTTGAAGTCATTTTTTGGCAAAGGAGGTAGCTTCTCTCGCCGAACGGGATTCCACTTGAGTTTGGGTTGGCTCAGCGCTGAATTGTCCGCCGCGTCTGTCCCGGCCTCTGGAACGGCAATCAGTCTCGAGTTCTGGTATTTGGCAGTGAACCATCCCCCGTTGTCGATTGTTCTCTTCTGCGAGAGGTCCGTAGCGTTGTCGGTAGCGTGGTCGGTAGCGTTGTCGGTAGCGTTGTTGGTAGCGTTGTCGTCGCTGTGAAGATTCTCTTCGAGTGGTGTCGTGGCTCCAGCCGACGCCGCCGCGTCAGCGTCCGCCATCCTCACGGGTGCGGCGTGAGCTGTAGCAGCGTTCCTTCGGCCCGACGGCCCGACGCCGCCTAGGCTTAGCGCGGCGTTCTGTGCCTTGGATATTCCGACGGGCAGAAAATGGCGAAATCTGGACTCACGGATGTAAAGCGGGTATCCACGGATTCCGCTTGATCAGTAGAAAGCGATGGAGTACTCCATTTTCTACTGCGTTGATGTTTGCCGGGTGTAAGGAGGCGTCGAGGCAGGAGCACTTGCGAAGGGCGTTCTCCCCACACGCTCGAGACAACACAGGCTTTTTGCGCGCGTGGTTTTCTTCCACCGGCCTTGAGGAAACGCGCGCGCCCATTTTCATACGACAGTAATTCATGTCCCCATAAAAAAAAAAGACATGCTATGCTTGATGAATCGTTTATCTTCAAGACAGTCACGTTTCCATGCCCGCCCCCCAAGTCGCCACGTGCTCGTCGGCCATGGCGGCCTCGTCGACGGCGACGTGCGCAAGCAGTCATATCGGAAAAGAGCGGGCTTTCTGCGCACCTATTCGCTCGCGTCAGCCGCCTCATCAACCGTCGTCGGACGACGTGCGAAAATTATCTGGTAGGTCCACATTGGTGGCGGCGCTCACCATCGGGTGAAAATCGCCGGCCTCACGCCGTAAAAACGCCTCATGCATCCCGGCATTAAACGCTGTGGCTGAGCGAGGTTAAGATACTAGATTACGATACCTGGTGACATGACCAAGCGCCGTCATATGTCCGAGATGGGAGGTGCACTAGCGGGTGGCTGTTGGCTGGTTATACGGTCGAGTGCTCATTGCTCGCCGGGCTAAATGTTACGTCATGAGACCATGCGAAATAGCCTGAAATTTCGAATACAAAATATGCAGAGGACACCAAGCCGCAGAAAAGACCTGTTAATGCTATAGCATCATACCAACAAGGCGGAGCTAAGTGTTCCCCAAATTTCTTAATTTCAGCGCGATTTCTTTTCTTTGTTCAAAAGTACTGCTCATAGTGCTGCCGCAATGAGGAGTTGTGTAGTCAAGTCATCAATGTTGTACTTTGCGATCGTTATGGAGCGCTTGGATTTTGATGTAGGCGAAATGCTAGTGGTCCGTGTACTGTTCGATTTCAGTGCATGTTAAAGAGCCTCAGCTGGTCGAAATTTCCGGAGTCTTTCACTACGGCGTTCCTCATAGCCTGAGTCGCTTTGGGACGATAAACCATAAACCAAAACGCATGGAAATATTATACGGCTTATGGAAAAGCGTGATGAAGGAGATTCCACAATTATTTTTGGGTGTGAAATAACTATGAGGGATCGGAAAGCAAGCATTGCTTTTTCACGTTGTAAGAACTCGCTCAGCGGCAGCTGGAGCTGTGATGCGCCAAACATACCTTTTCACGTATTTGAAAGCACTGCCTGACAAATGTTCCAAAGACGATTAGAGATCATATAACGGCAGCAATGCGTCCCACCCGGTCCTCTTCGTTCCTTCTGTTGTTTTTCGTAACTGGTCTAAATTGGGATCCAAGTGGAGACACATCACTTATGTTAAAGCTGAAATTTACTAACGTACCCTGACGCCCGGATCTACATGACGTTACTCACCAGCATGGTGACGTGACTCGATTACGACCGACGCTGAATACACCCGGGAAGTCGGTCCCCTCGCCGTCAACTGTGAATGCTGAGGCGGCCGCAGATAGAACATGCCATCGCAAATGATAATCTCCAAAAGGAGGCCATATTAGGTTCAGGAGTGAAGTTGAAAATAACGAAAATTAAATGTAGCAATGCGTACATTCAGTTTAACTTCTTCAGCCTACCGAATTTCCTAACCTGTTGAGTGTTTTGCTCAATTCTTTGTTCCTGTCCTTTTGTGCAAGTTGCAAAAAAAAAAACGGTGGTTTAGCTTTGGTTAAACCTGGAGTGACGCGATATCTACAGCTGCCCGAGTGGAACTTGGTCACGTGACCAAACACGTGACCAACAACATGATCAGCCGCACCACGTGACCAACCACGTGACAGGGTGGTGGCGCATCTACAGGGTGTCAACGCAGCCACAGGGTGGCGGTGCCGCCACCACCACGGCGCCGCCACGTTGAAGGCTCGAAATGCTGCCGTAATAATCGCTACAAAAACTCGTACAAAAAATCAAAGCGGCAGTTTACTTGACATGACAGAATATATTTATTATCGCATCACATCATGGCGCAGAAAAAGTCTAAACGATACATTTCGACAGTTTGCTAGAAATACACAATGCACTTATGCACAGAACCAGCTTGAGAAAGTGTCGGTAGTAAATATTAAGTATGGCAAAACTTTACACTTTCTACATAGACGTGTACCACTTGCAACCGCCACACATCACTAGGCTGGCTGTGAAGAAAGGAGAGGTGCAACATTCGCGCTACAATGAGGTCAGCCACATGAACCGCGCCGTTTCGCAGGGAACATAGGCATCCAGAGGTGCACTGCGAAGGCATTTCAAGCGTGCACTGCAGTAATTATAAAACACAATTGGCCTAATCTTGATGAAACCCAAAAAACACAAAACAACTCAGCGTGGCGCGATACAAAAAATATAAACATATCATACATGAATACAGATACAGCGTGTAAATATTGCACATCAAGGAAGATTATCACAAATATGGCGAAGAACGAAGAACATTTACTGCACATATAAGTCGCCACAAGCACAAACAAAGCATTTCACTCTCGTTTAGTCGTACCAGCGAGAATGCGAGTTTTAGCATTGAGTGAAGAGACATAGTAAACCGTTCAAGCTGCAAGTGTGCACATACTGCACTACAAACATTTTTGATGAATATTTCATTAAAAAAGTAAGAAATGATAAAAACTGAGGCATACAGAATTGTGGAACATCGCGAGCAGGCAATTTCTAATTGCAGGCAATTTTTGCTAATAGAAGTCAAGTCGACTGCTGAAAACATCGTTTTTCTCTTTCTTTGCGAAGCATTTCACGCAGTTTGGGAACTGATTTTACTTTCGTTGAAATGCCAGCAGCTTTCAATTCGGTCCGCAGTTCAACCGCGTCCATATCCTCGATGCAAGCGGGAGGTGTATCCTCGCGCTCCATTTCAGGAGCGCTTCGAGCCCTATTTGTGCGACTCTCTTCAATCATACCCTCAACCCAGTATGAATGATCGTGTTTTTTGTACGCTCGACTTGTTACGTGCGCGCTATTCTCAAGGCGTTTTGCCAGCTTCAGCGCATCGGAGGCCGCATTCCATTTATTGGATCTTGCATGATGCAAATGCTTCAGAATATCATTCTTTTCCTCAATGCCTTCGCTCGAAAACCACCCCAAACACTTGAATTCTTTATGCTTATTTGAGGCATGACAGACAAGAATATGCATATATGGCGTCATTCTTTCAGCCCCGTAACCCTTATGCCCTCGTTCTCCAAGTTCTAAGTACGTTTTATGGAATTTGGCTATTTCTTGCTCGATGCTTTCGCCGGTCGTGTTATGTTCAAAATGATCAAAAATGCGACTAAGCATTTTCCAAAGTGAGATGATTTTTTTTCTATTTCCGGGCTGAGTTTTCCAGTGAGCCTCTCTGGAAGCATTTCGAGCAGGCGCTCGCAGGAGTCTCCTTGAATACAGGTGAAATTTTTTCCTTTTCTTTCGTTCTGCCACAGTTCAAATTTTACACCACAGCTATTAATTGCCTGCACAATTGCTTCCACGTGAGTGCTCTTGGTGTTTAAGTCCGTAACTTTATCGCGGTTGTCTTTGTCCATTGCTTCGACAATCAATCCATCAACCAGGCGATTAACGACTCTAATGCGCATGTGTAAAATGTCTGGAACCACAAATGCAGGTTCAATGTTGAATAGGGGAACGACTATCATTCCGAATTCTTCAACAATGCCGTCCTCCCTCATGTTTTTTAGAGTGCGCAGAAGAGGCGGCTTATTACACTCCTCTGTGTTTGCCCCAGCTCTGCTTCGTTCCTTTAAATTAATAAGACAGAAAGGACATGGGTGCCTAGAAGACGCTGACTGCAATCCTTGAACCATGAGCAAGAATTTTAGATCTGAGCCCAGACAGACTATGACGGGAACTTCCTGTCCTTCCAAGCTGACACTGCCCCTTTTCACAACACTGTTAACTTCGTCTATCAAATCCTTCAAACTTTCTCTAATCTGAAAATAGTTTTCAGATACTTCGACGACTGCGAGCAGGCGATGTAAGGTATGGCTCTGCAGCCTCCGGCTGCTGTCAATCAGGAGAAAAGATAGAGTTGTCCAGCTTGTTCGTGTGCTGACTACACAGCCATCTCCTTCTATTTTGACCAAAATTGGCTGCGACCTGTGCTGTTCTCCTGTCATACCTCTATTCACTGCGTACTCCGCAACGGCAGTTTCAAGTTCGTGCACAAAATACACCTGAGCGCCAGCTGCTTCTCCTAGGGTTTTAAACACAGCAGTGCTTTCGTCTAGTTTTTGCCTGTATGAATTGCTGACATGGAGCGAGGGTAAATTAGGGACAGCTGAAGACATTTTTTCCCAAAAAACATTGCTTACAAAGCGGTTGTCTAAGAGCGCGGTGATTGCACGGACGCTTTTCTTATCGGGGGAAGAAAGATCCTGATAGTCAGTTTTACCATTACTGCGGTATTCTTTTTTGATTCCTCGCTCCACGGAGATTCCGTCAATGTCAGAAAAAGTAATTTTGTGCAGTAGCCCTCGAAGGCCTTCTACAACCAACTGGCATAAGCCCAAGCCATAGCTTTCCAAAATTTCTTCTAGCCCTTGAACTATCACGCTGCCTACAGAATGCAGCTTTCTTCTATCGGTGCTTTTCGAACCTTCCCCGACCCTTTTTCCGCAGTTGTTGAGCAAGCGGCAGTTTTTTGCCTGTGATGACAGGCTTTTGTTTTCTTTTTGCAGCTGAAGGCATTTTGCCTCAATATCCTGAATGGACTTACGCAGTTCAGAAAGAGACCGTTCTGATACACCCTCCATTCGCTTCACTTCTTCTTGTAAAGCTTTAATAATGATGTCCTTGATACTGTTATTTGAATTTTGAACAGAACTTTCCTTATCGAAGGGAATTTTTACATGGCGCTCTTTTTTAAGGAAACCCTCTTTTGCTCGGCCATTAATTTTTCTGTGCTGAGTATCTACCGAGGAGCAGAGGCTTCTAAATCTTGTCTCTACTGCATCCTTTAAACTCTCTGGGATGGACATGCCAAGTAGAATAAAAGGTGTTATTGTCTCAAAATAAGATTTCTCCAAAACCGTTTTGTTGCTAAAGATTTCCAGAACTGTCTTATTTGTCAATGTAAATGAAATTGCACATTCAGAAATCTCTAAGCGCAAAGCTCCCGAACTCATTTTTAAGAAATTCTAAACAACACAAAATGAAATGCAAGAATGAATACTATATCGAAAAAAAAAAACAAAGTTCCAAAACGTTTGCAGGCAACATATATGTGAAAGGTGGAAGGCTCACTATATCTGTGGGTTAGGTTCTGCAAGCAACAACCTTCGACACAAGGAACATTTGCAGACTTTCCACAGGATAGCCGTTTGGAAAGAGCTTGCAAGCTTTCTGTCGTGTCACAGCAGCCTTCACACGCACTGGGAACTCAATTGCCACTACACTGCCAAGTTTCGTTTCTCGAGTATGCCACCCAAAGGGAAGATTCAGCTTTGAAAAGTCTGACTCATTGCAAACAATCCAACCCCTTTCGAGCGGCCTTCCTTTCCTACTGAAAACCCATCTAAAGATGTCCAGGTCTATGTTTACCTTGACAAGCCCGCTGGATCGACGGCTGTTGGAAAGTTTCTTTTGCACAGCGTAAATTAATTCCTCAGCAGCAGCTTCCAGTCGTTGTGGCGATGGCTTGCTTGGGTGCTTAAATTCCCGGAGACAGGCGCCGTTCAGATTTTTTCTTGGTTCAACGGAGCAATGCCACTTGGAATATCCTTTCCATTTTATAAGGTATCCCTTGCTCTGTAAAAAAAAGATGGCATGGTGAAACATTTAGCGCAAGAAAACTCACACACGCCGAGGAACGACAAAACGAAGCACAAGTGAACCAAAGAAAAGACAAAGGAAAGATATGTCACTACGAAATGAAGAGCCAATGAACTTGAATGGTAATTTATGCAAATGTTAACATATCCATTTGGGACGAAATGAGTGCCTTAGAGGACTTAAGTTACTGGGGATTGAAGGGTTTGCTCAAAATCTTGACCGCGTTATCTACCTTACTGGACTCAGGCTGCCCGCTTAGCGCGAAAAAATATATTTATGAAAAATGCTTTGTCTCTGGCATCATCACTAAGTTTGGAAGTCGAGTGTTCAAAACTGGCGGTAGTAGTAGTAGTAGTAGAAAACATTTATTCATAGAAAGGTAGGATAAAGAGGCGGGAAAAAACAGATTTTGGGTGGAGTCCTTATTTCAGGACCCCAATGTCCACCGCAGTTGCTCTTGCTTGGGATATCAGGCTACGCTGGGTCACCAAATCGGAGCTGAGCAGAGCAGACTCCCACTGTTCCTCGGATTGATGTTTGTCTAGTTCGGGGGGCTTGCTACCGGAGCAGCCCCATGTTACATAGTATGTTGTTGGAATTCCGCCACACCAGGGGCAGATTCCGTCGTATCAATCGGGAAACATGATATGGTATTTGTGTAGGTTTGGGAAGGTGTTCGTCTGTAGTTGTCGCCAGCCCCTCGCTTCTGCCGCCGTTAGCTTCGAGTGTGGTGGGGGATAGACTTGCCTTTGCGTTCGGAGAAGGAGGAGGCGTTCGCCGTACATAGAGGGAAGAGGGGTGACGTCGGGGAGGTTAGTCGCTCGGTTGGTGTATCTCGAGCTAGACTGTCCGCGGCCTCGTTTCCCTCGAGCCCCTCGTGCCCAGGAGCCCAAGTGATTTGGTGCTTGCATGTGGAATTTTTAACATGTGGGGTAGTCAGAATGGGAGCGATGGAGTGTGGAAGTCTGCCAGTGAGGAAGAGCCGACACGCCGACTGGGAGTCTGTAACGATTTTTAGTCCGTTTCGCGTGGTATCGCCGTGTTGGATGGCGAGACCGATTGCGGCCGTTTCTGCTACTGTGGGAGAGCAGTTGTGTAGAGAGGCGCTGGCGATTTCCTTGAAGTTGGTGTCCAAAACTACCGCCACCGCGTTCGTGGAATTGGGGTACATGGCTGCGTCGACGTATACAGCATTTCGTGCCTGTCGGTGTGTGCGGCGCAGGTAGTCCACTCGCGCCTTTCGTCGTCCCTTTTGTGAGTCCGAGTGAAAACTGGCGGTATACCAATTGCGGAGACATTTTGTTATAGAAGTCTCCCTGACTGCCGCGCTTTGGGGCCTCCTACTGTGCAATTTTACCAATTTCTCTAACACATTTTAGTCAATGAAAACCTAAAAACCTAAAGAAAACGTGATCAAGACACCTCTTAAGTTTACATTCCTCGCAGCTTATTTATATGCAAGCTGACATTTTTTCAAACATCAATAAACAAATGCAAAAGAAAAAAGTTTGAATTTTTCTGGGCTCTCTTATACAGATAACAGCAGTAACACATACCAGGTGTTACAGAGAAGACTAACTCATCATCAAAATTAAGCTTTCTCGGATTAGCTCAGCTAACAAAGCGAAAGTCGTCGGCGTTCATTGTGTTCATTGGTGTTGGCGTTGACAACTTTCTTGGTGATTTTGTGGAAAGGAAGGGCGCATATAACTGGCCACCTGTGTAAGTGGGCGCCTCAATAGCGCTTTGAGGTACGTGATGGTGGTGAGAGAAAGATGTGAGCTGCATGCATTAGCGCTGACAACGTTGTGGCAGACACGCGGCACTGCAGCAATAGGCCGCAGCCTGACCAACCTCTCGCGATCAGCCATTAATTCAAATGCCACCTGCCAGGGTGGCAGGTTGGGCGCACTGCTCATCCAGTGTGCGGAACGCACTCAACGCTACAGACGCTAAGCCGCGTCTGCTTGCACGATACATCACAGCTCTCGCTCTCTAACAAGGTTCAGCAGTAGTTGAGCAACAGCTAATATTTTTTTATCCAGCTGATACTCGGCTAGATAACGTGGTCAGGCAGCAGCCGCTGCACGGCTGTGGAGCCTCTGCGCAGAGACGGCGAAGACTAGGCTTGGCGGCGCGGCCAAGTCACTTGCTGGGTTGCTATGGCAGCGGCGCAGCAAGGACGTTCAAGATCAAACGTGAGGTGACGGCGAAATCGCTCCGACGAAAGCAGGAAAAGCTTTCGCTTTTAAAATATGGATTTTGCGGCATAGTATACCAGTGCCCGAAAACTGTAGCTAACCGGTAGTTACCCAGTAGTTAACAGGCAGTAAACCGGGAGGAAGCTGGTTTACTAATTCTGATATTAACTTTTAACTATTAGTTAGGCGCCTAGTTGCAGTTAGAGGTAGGTTACTAATATCCGTATCAGTTTTTAGAATTTCGAAAACGCGATTACCCTCATCGCAGTGGCTCGACAAAATTTGGCTACATCATGCGATGGCTCAGTGGTTAAGGTGCTCATCTGCTGAGCCGGAGTACCCGGGTTGGCACTCAACCGCAGCGGCTGCGCTGCTATGGAGGCGAAACGCAAAAGGCACCCATGCGCTGTGCAATATCACTGCACTTTGAAGATCCCTAGTTGGTCGAAATTATTCTGGAGCCCTCCACAACGGCACCTATTTGTTCCTTTCTTCTTTAACTCCCTCCTTCATCTCTTCCCTTACGGTGCAATTCAGGTGCCCGCCGAGATAGGCGGGACAGTTACTGTGTCATTTCCTCTCCTCAAAAGCCAATTTTCAAGAACCAGTTAGCGCCAAAATACATGCGCTTTCGAAAGCATGCAAGCAAAGAAACCTTTCCAGTGCGCGTAACTAGTCGAAACAGCCAAATTTTGTCGATCCATATGGCCAAAGGTAACCATGTTTTGGAAATTCTAAAAACTTATATGGCTATTACTTACCTACCGGCTACAAATCTAAAATTACGACTAAGCGCCTAACTGATATTGTTAAAAGTTAATTATTAAAATCTAGTTAACCAGCTGAATAGTAAAAACGATTCACCGGAAACAATTCACACTGGTAATACTGTGCCGTAAAAGCCATATTTTAAAGCCAAAACGCATATTTTTGAAACGTCTTCCAGGTAACACCTGGTATTCAGAGTCGCTCAGCTAATGCTAAGGAAAGCTTGAAGAAACAAATGCGCGCGCTGCAAATATTCTGCACTTGCAAGGTTTAGGTTGTCATCTGTTCTATCCAAACATATTGTTGTGCGCTTATTTTTATTCCTCGAGATGGGAAAGCGAACCAGCTGCAGGTTTTTTTTTTTATGTGTCAAATCTTGCCGCTTCACTCCTCTGTCAGTAGGTATGCTATACCGTTTTACATCGCCCACGAGCGATTCCTCTGTAATTCGCTCGCCTTGCATGCTTTCCATCATGTCTACTTGTGAATGACAACGTATCCGGTAACACTGGCATGCGTACATTAGTAAATAAAGTCCTCACTTGGTCTACATTTATGTTGAAAATGTTGAGCTAAAGTTATGAATAACAAGAGAGATACCGCTACTTGTTAATTACGTACTTCAGAAATATTATGTCCAACAGAAGGCGCCTGCTGTATTTCTGCATTATTCGGACCTTTGCATGTTATCTCTTTAAGCTTCGCTAAATTATCTGCAGTGCCTTGCATATCCTTTGGAATAATTATACATTTGCTCCGACGTCTCCCTGTACTGCTTTTTTCTGGCCAAATGTTGTAATTTTACCTAATAAAATATGAGAGCACTACGTAAACCGCAATTAGCACCATGTAAGCAAGGGCCTTAAGCTGTTTGCATGCTATAAACATGAACGACCGGTCGTTGTGTACATTTTTTATGGTCGTTGTTTTATGAGGGTTTAACGCCCCAAACCGACTCAGGCTATGAGAGACGCCGTAGTGAAGGGCTTGGGAAATTTCGACCACCTGGGGTTCTTTAACACGCATCGACAACGCATAGTACACGGGGCTCTCGAATTTCACCTGCATCGAAATTCGACCGCCGAGGCCGGGATCGAACCCGCATCTTTCGGGCCAGCAGCCGAGCGCCATAACCACTCAGCCACCGCGGCGGCGTGTGACGTGTCGCATGTGCAATGTTGAATGCTAACTGTGATGGGTGGCAATTCTATGTAGTAGTAGTAGCGGTGATTTTATCGAAATAATAAAAAGAAAAGAAGGGAAAGATTTTTCCTGCTGCGAGCACCTGAGCTGCGGCAGCGCAAATAAAGGGATATCAGGCAGATTAGAGAAATAAAATAACTATAGCCATAAACTATAGGAGGGAGAGTGGTCAGGAACTATGTACAAGTATTATCTTTACAAATTCGCAGTTATATGTCAGAAAAAAAAACGAAGAAATTTCGAGGACACTGAAGACTGCTTGTGAAATCATGGAATGCGAAAGAATTAATGTTTAATCGTGGCCCTCGTGGATAGCTCCAAACGAAGACGCGTCCTTTGTTTGTTCTTGTTCCCAGATCATTACCAGCCTCGGTGGCTAAGTGGTTAGGGCGCTCGACTACTGAGCCGGAGTTCCCGGGTTCGAACCCGACCGCGGCGGCTGCGTTTTTATGGAGGAAATACGCTAAGGCGCCCGTGTGCTGTGCGATGTCAGCGCACGTTAAAGATCCCCAGGTGGTCGAAATTATTCCGGAGCCCTCCACTACGGCACCTCTTTCTTCCTTTCTTCTTTCACTCCCCCCTTTATCCCTCCCCTTACGGCGCGGTTCGGGTGTCCGCCGATATGCGAGACAGTTACTGCGCCATTTCCTTTCCCCAAAACACCAAAGCGTGCTTGTGGCCTCGAGCGCGTTTGGTTCGCAACCTAGTGGTTGTGTCGAATTCTGCCTAAGCCTCTTATCTTCTTTAATCGAAACGATGACCCCACACTGAATTTCCGTGACAATCCTTCCACACAAACCAAATCCACAGTGATTGCACACGCATGTAAGCTCTACGCTTGTCATGCTGTAGGAATTAAAAAAAAAGTTACCAACAAGCTCTACAGACCGCCCTGAATTGTGTAATCAGGACATGCAAACAAACACAAAACGTAACATGGACCGAGGTGCTTAAAGAAATGGCTTGGGAAGGTTGTTACTTACCGTTTTGGCAATGACTCTCTCGACCAGGTGGTACATCAAAACTTCAGCAGAAGAAAGTCAATGGACGCAGGGAACTGGCTAACCAGATGCAGCTGATGACAGACAGTAGCGAGACAGCCAGGTCCTGAGGAGCTTAAAGGATGCGGGAGACGAGGGCAAGGTGTATGGGGGACGATGGCGGTTACATGGAACTGGCTAAGGGAAAATCTTCCTTCATTGGCACCGCCGAAGATGCAAGGGATCTAAATCTAGCTCAGAACGATCCCCCATGGCTCCGGACCCTGGTTTTAAAGACCTAGAAACGCGGCCCACCTCTTGCATCGCCCAATCAACAGCAAACTAACCCATCATTGGTTTACAAACTTCATGGCACGCCCTCCAATTTCGGCAAGGTTCAAACCCTCTCCCTGAAATACACAGCACATCTAAATTGCTATAAGAAAATGTAATTCCGGGAATGAACCCTCGAAATGCTTGGGCCAACAGGTTTACGTGCCACGCCCCATTCTTCCACAGTATTACTCAAGCTCTCTCCCTTAAAAAGGAAAAAGAGAAACATATGAAAATACATCAAAACATTCCCATGCGGCTCCCAGCTTTACGCCAATTACCGATATTCAACCGATCGCTACCGCTGCAAGTAGTAGACTACTCGTCTTCGGGACGACTGTTGACAGGCGTCCCCGCAAAATCTGGAAAGAGGCGCCAGCCTGTCGTTGCTGCCTCTGAACACGCTTCAGCGTTTCGTTAAGCAGGCCCGCTTCTCGGGACCCGTTGGTATGCCCCATCCTCTGACTTCGACGCCGTCGCGGCTTAGACGCGGCGTCTGCTTGCCGCGTCCGCGCTGACCATGCGCTATGCTACGCTATCACTGCGGTGGTTTCCTTAGACGGGCGAAGGGGGGCGGGCGGTTTCGGGAAAACGTCTTGGCTCCTTTCCTCTGGCTCGGTCTTTGCCTTCGCCGGTCTACGCCCGCTTGCCTCGCCATGCACGCTTCCTGCTGACGGGGATTAACAGGGAAATCGCCGCATCTCGGCGCCGGGCTGTCGACAAACCCTCGGATGGTTCGAACCTCGGCTTTTTAAGCCCTCGTGTTGAAGACATCCGGGTCAGTGGCTGCAAACCATGGATGTAAGAAGCGGGAAGTGTCCCCAGGGAGCGATTAACATTCTTCCCTGTCTGTTGGATGTGCCACGATTCAAGTAGAAGCCTCCTGTGCGGGTTAGCTTCGGTTTCCAGTACATTAGTGCCGTCAACGTCCATTCGGTGGTCGCATGCCTCGCAGTGTTCGGCCGCAGCGCTGCGGTCACGGTTCATTTGTCGGACGTCCGCTTTGTGTTGCCTCATTATTTCGGCGAAGTTCTTCGTTTCCCCTATGTACGATTCCGGGAAGACCGAGCAGGACATTTGGTATACAACCCCTTGGGCCCTTTCTTTTGGGTGACGGCCGTTTGGGGGGGGGGGGGGGGAAAGGCGTCCGATGGTGGTAGTCGTAAAGCCACTCAATAGACTGTGCGTTGTTAGCACCCTTCTTTCTTTACCGAGAATGCGTGCCAGCGTCTCGCTCACGCCTTTCACGTATGGAATGCAAAACGTTTCCACTTCTGGCGTGTATTTCTTCCATGCACATGCACATGTGTTCGCCCCGGCTAAACCATTCTTATTTTCTGAGAATTGAAAATTGTCCACCCACCCCTTCCACCAATGCAGACACCTTTGCTGCGCCTTCGAAGCTGATTTCCCGGACTTGGCCGAATCACCTTTGACTAGGGAGCAGTAGCACCGTTAGTGCGTGCCTTTCAGTGTCACTTTGTACAGCGCCCAGAAAAAAGCCTAACTAAGCCTGTCCTAGGACAGAAATCCTTCAGTGGTTTTGAAAGCCGCAGTCGTGATAACGTTTGCCGTAAATGAGAGGTTTTTTTAGTTTTAAATGTCTTTCATTGTGCCGCAGCCAAATTTGCGTTGGCTTTTGTCTTTTGCTAACCGATAGTATGTCTGTGTATTTTCAAACAACTATATTGACGGGATCATAGCATGCAGCGTGCCCTTGCCATCCGCTCTTTCGTACGCGCTGTTTTTGTGAAGATGTTTAGGATCACCAAATAATTCTACACATGCTGGAAATATATCTTCCAGTCCTACAGCATCGCCATCGTGGAGAGACATGCTGCAGCGAAGACTACACCACACACATGCAGCACCAACTTCCTTTTATTACAAGAGTGCCGTATAGACATTAGGCTTTTCCATAAAAATCATGGGAGTCATGGACGATTAACAGAAAATCAACAGCTCAGCAGATACAAATCAACATAAAGACAAACTTTCGGTTAAAGTTATGCACACATGAGAAGACCCGTAACCGTCACAGCTAAGTACACTTAGCCTGTGAATATGCAGCATTAAGAAGACAAAAAGAAATAGTTACGAACAATAAACGACTCAAACAAAGCATGCTCCTAGCAAACGCCCGGGAATATGCCCGGCGCGCCAAAGAAAAGCGCGGTGATAAAGTAGAAGCTTCAAGGCACAGCCGTGCCATAAAACTAAGAGAAACGCGCATTAACAAATACCAAGCCCAAATAATGCATAAAATAGAACCGAAGCGGAAAACGTAAGAACCAAAAAACGTTACTGGTTACATGTCTTTCTGGTCGGTGCTTACGGTTTAGTATACGCGTACATTCCAACTAAATCTGAAAGAAGCGAAAAACGCTTTCTTTTATTGGTTTCCTTCCCAGTACCCACCTGTGATCAAAACGGTTACTATGAACTATTTCAATATATTTAAATGGCTTGCTTGCTGATGCTAACTGGAGATGTAATTCTTCCCCAAGGGCCTACCACCCGCTCCGAGTTTTCACTCTTACAGATGGAATCATTTCAACTGCAACAGGTAATTTTAGTCGGCTCTTGATCAAATAAAATTCACGTCGTGATAACATAGTTTTCCTTGACTCTCTGAGTCGAAGCATTCCTGCAAGAAACTCAAATATACTGAAAGCTGTAATAATTTGTTTTTCCCTTTTTCCGCTGAACACATTCAGGTTGTCAGGGCTAAGATGCAACCACGTCCTAATGAACTACGCTCAGTAATAGGTAAATTATAGAACTTTAAAATAAGAAAAATGTCACCGCTACGTCAGCAGTTCATTTCGATAGCATCATACGTGACGACAACTCATCCGCGAATCGTTCAGCTCGAAAAGAAACTAACTTCGCTTGCTTCGTTTTCAGCCTCGTCAAAACTAGATTTACAACAAGCCTCGTTACACCTAGCCTCGTTACAACTAGGAATACAGCATATATATCTATCGTTCATAACGATCAGGGAATTAAGGTACGTTGTTAGGAGAGCGTGAGGGGCGATGGCCGCTCAAACCATCCGCTTCTTCCTTTTCACCACCGCTAGCAGCATGCTCTATCAATGCAGCTCTAATCATTCATGCTATAGATACGTTCTCACCTCAAGTCGTAGCCATGCCCGGTACGCGAATTTCTACAAATGCTTTCTTTGAGCTGTCCTTCGGGCTGTCTAAAATTATTCCATCGGCAGCTATAAGTGCGCAAGCACTAATCCGGAGGTTGAGAGCCTAGAAAAATTATCTCTTGCCTATGTATGTCCACTCCGTCCCGAGCATAGAAAAAAAGAGGCAGAAAAGGCAATCACAAATATCCACAAATGGGAGTCGAACCCGCGGAGACGCGAACAAAGGCCACTGCGCGAGACTACTTGGATATCGATCGGCGCATTTTATTTCCATTATGGTGCTTACTACCCGAGGTTATGTATGCATATAAAGGGGCTATGTACATATTATTTACTAAGCACTCAGCTGGTGGCTGCACAGCACTAGCTTGACAAAAGGCAACACAACTAAAAGCCGGCAAAGATAGACACCGCCTCAAAGAGGAAACCAGTCCGGTGGAAAGTCGCTTCTCTCATAAAAGTCCTAAGTTGTACCCTGTGATGGTACACAAATGAGACTATCGCCGCCCGCGAACACGCCTCGTAATAAACTGCCCCGCACTCTGTACGTTGCAGAGCGTCGTCTTCGTCAACTTCCATCTGCTCCGTACCGCGGCACTGCCCGCTCATCGTTGTCTTCTACATGCATCACAAATCTGTGCTTTCGCAATGATTGGATGTAAACAATCACTGTAGATTTTTTTTGTCAGCGTAGCGTGGACATCGCCAGGCGTTTCGAATTATCGCTCAGCATAAAATAATTTCCAAACGTTTGCTATCTTTTGCTGACTTTTGAAACGATCTTCATGTCAACATTAAGTTTGGCGGCTTTCTTCATTTCCCGAGTACTTTTTCGATGAATTTCGTTAATCCAACGCTATGTACAATGCTGAGCCAGGTTTATTTTATCGTTTTCTCTATCGAGCGCAACCGCTTCTATGCCTGTGTTCGGTATTCACATTTTTACAGCTAACCAACCTACAAGATTTCACACACTGCCTCAGACAGAAACAGTAATTTAACTTCGTCTAAACCTAAGGTAATTAAATAGCACTTCGTGCTTGCGAGGCATGCGTCCCCGCTTTTTACTTAACCTGGCCAAATGGCGCTTGCTTTAGACTTTTTAAGGGAATCGCTTTGGGATCGGTAGAGTGGCTGGCAATATGCACGGCAGACACCGCTAATGTGGTGGTCTGTCCTGGAAATCCCACTTAGACTTGACGCTGTACAAAATGTCTCGCCTCCATCGACCTCACATGTCATGCTATGTGTAAGGTCGCATGCGACGTGCCACCACACGGGTGATGTGCCGTGTCTGCACGCAGTCACGCCTGATTGGACTGGACGACACTCTTTCAATGCTAGAATTCCCATTGAAATAGCTCTAGCTAGGCAACAAGTACCTTTTCAAATAAATTTTACCTTTAAATCTGACGTTTTGGAAGTAGTTTCATCGCTCTGTGGCTATAACAACAGACAGCACATGGCGCAGCAGTCAATGGTTAGATAAGAGGCTAGAGGGAGTGAATACCGGAGGTGATACGGGTGATAGATAGTTGGGAGGGGAGGGAGAAAGAAATAGGGCATATTGGTTGCGAGGCTTGTTTTTTCACTTTTGTCAGAGGCGCGGGGTGGTCAATTATAGTTAGGGGTCGTGAGGGAGCCTCGAAGGAATGGTTGTGCACGCGCTGTAACAGCAAGTTTTTCTTCTTTGTTAGAGGCATGTTTTTGGGTTTTGTCGTGCTGTTCAGGTAGCAGCATTTGACGTCACTCCGCCAGTAAGAAAATATTGCACCACCTTACGGGGCTTTCTTAAGATTCAGTACATAATAGCAGCTCAGCATTTTATGAGCTTTGTCATGTAGGCATTATTTGAACGTGAGGGGTTAAATTTTAAACGGAACAGAGTAATTTTATCCAACGAGTTGTTTTCACAGCATTGCCATACAAACTAAAGTTTATTGCTGCCATTATTCAAATCACCCTGGGGCCGCCTCGGTGGCTCAGTGGTTATGGTGCTCGGCAGCTGGCCCGAAAAACGCGGCTTCGATAACGTCCACGTTGGTCGCACTTCGATAGAGGAGAAATTCTAGAGGCCCTTGTGCTGTGCAATGCCAGTGCACGTGAAAGAATACCAGATGCTCGAAAATATCCGGAGCTCTCCACTACGACGTCCCTCATAGCCTGAGTCGCTTTGGGACGTTAAACCTCGTAAAACCAAACGAGTGAATCCCCCCACAATAACGACCAAAATAAAGTTATGGTCTGATACATATTTCCTTGTTCTGTTGTGCGAAAAACTTTTTTTGACTGTCGATATTTTGTTCACTGAAGAGGGCTAGGTCGGGCTGGTTGGTGAATGTTGACGCAAACGACTGGACAGCATCAACGGTACGGAAGGAATACAGACACCATCGCATGTGTATGTGGTCTTCTTTTCTGTCCCGTCTGTTAGCGCATTTCAGTCGCTACCAGCAACATGTATTTTTTCTTTGCCTATATTCATAATAATTCGAAACTATTCAGTTCGCAGGCAAAAATGCGATACTCGCACACCCTATAAGGTTCTCGCTCTGAAAGAACAAAAGTCACTGGCTTTTTTCCTCCTCTCTTAGTCTGTCCAACAGCCATTTCTCAGGCGCCAATACACGCCGCGAAGGCGGGCCAAGACCATGTGGATTGAGTACTGAGGAGAACAGAACGGCGTCAGAGGCATGTAGTAGTAGTGGTGGTTTTATTGAAATAATGACGAAAAGGAAGGAAAATATTTTTGCTAGCCCCGGCATATGCCATCGATACTGAAGCACCTGAGCTGGGGCAGCGGATAGCAGGATAGCAGGCAGAATGGGGAAATGAAATGAAAGAGGTAGAAAAAACTGTGTTATACTCTGGTGCTTCTTTGTGCGGACGGAAAGAATTTCGAGGCGTGAAGAAAAGAGGTTGAGGGGCGCTGAACGGACAACTTAAACCGCGAAGAGAAGTTCTGGGAACCTGGAAGAGCTGCAAGCCATGAAGAAAAATTCCCCCGAGAGCGCCGCTGTACTCCGACTGCCGTTAACCGGACCCTGCTTCCAATACGTGCTCGAGCGCCCGTGAGCTGGCGCCGATGTATTTGGACGGCGTCTCCAGCAGTGGGCATACGTAGACCGGTTCTGTCGTATGTTAAGAGCGCCGACTTTGAGCGCGTGCACCCAAAAACGGCCCTTGGAGCACACTTGCAGAATATCGAGCGTCCTCTACAGTTTGCCAGCCAAAAACCCTCGTTTACAGACGGCAATCTCGCATTCTTGTACGAAAAATGAGTTTGGAGAGGTCCCTTTATCTGTATGAGAGAGTAGACGTTGAAAGGATGTGAGGAGCTGGTCGAGATAGGTACTCGTCAAGAGAATTCGGTCATTCTAGCTCTTAGAGGTGGCGCGGCGGTAGTACGGTACTGCGGACGAGGCGGTGATGGCGCCGATGCCATAGCGTGAGTCTTTATGGAAGCAAAGCGGCTTCTTTAAAAATCACACCAAAGGTGTCACAACGTAGAGTCTAGATAAGCAGCAGTAAATGATTCTTGGTCATTAATACGATCCTATGCTTGAGTTTGGCTGCTTTACAGGCTAGAAATAAATCTTTATCGATATTCGCATGGAATCGCTAGTTCGCAAGTGAAGCGCGCGCAAAAACCGCGTCGTTGAAACTTGCGAACTTAGCATGGTGAAGTGCGATGAACACTTTGAAGCGTAATTATTTTGCGCGTTCACTTTCTTTTTCTTTCGGCACTTATCCGAAAGCGTAAATAAACTACTTTAATGACCCAGACAGTCTAACGCTATGTTTCGTGCCTACACGAGTGCGGCCCTTACCCGCGTAAATGCGGTATGTGTATTTATTGTGTGCTGGCCTTATAAGGATACCATTGAAAAAAAAAAATCAGCATTTGGTAACAATGGCCATTCCGCAGCGTAATATTACAGCAGTGATCAAAATCAACTTTTTAATGT
Source organism: Amblyomma americanum (assembly GCF_052857255.1). Taxonomy (NCBI): domain Eukaryota; kingdom Metazoa; phylum Arthropoda; class Arachnida; order Ixodida; family Ixodidae; genus Amblyomma; species Amblyomma americanum. Next base: position 53,483,751 of record NC_135500.1, read on the forward strand.
TGGACTGCATCAAACAGCCAGAAACATCAAAATCCTTGAGCCTGCAATTTCGACGTTGATTGACTGCTTGTTTAGGTAAACAGAAAAGTTTTACAAGTGGTCTACATTTTCTCGCGGAGGAATTCTGTTCGGTGGCCCTGAATGTGCGCGTAGCTTTACTGCAGACTAATTTCCGACTATATATAGTCCATCTGCAGCGTACGTTGGTCGCATATATGCGGTAAAAGAAGAGGCAATGTAGCTGTTGTTTGAAGCGGCAGCCAGGGGGTCATTCGAGCTTTATAGTACAGTCGAAGTTAGCGCTGAAAATGTGTTTTTGACTGGCGGGGGAAAACGCTGTGATCGAGTGAGCAGACGACGGTTGCCAAGAAGCGTTCACAATTATACAACCACTTTACGCATTATATCCGAGAAATATATGTACATTGTGAAGTTCTTGCCATTCATGTCGCTCTTTAGCAGTGACGTCGTGGCCAGAAAGCCGTGTTTAATCTAGACCAGAATGGACTGAAGCTCGATGAAAAATGTGTTTGCTGCTAATGCCCACCTTAAAATATTACCATATACACCATACTATAGCTAAGTGTTCAAGCACTGCACTGCTTTCATGCAGCTGTAATAGGCTATGTTGGCAGCATGAACAAAACTCCGAACAGGAATGCGTTGACGACATGGTGTCGTGGTGGTGTTGACGACATGGTGTTAATCAGCAACGAGTATGTTGCTGATTAACAGACGGGTCATTAGGCTGAAACTCGTTACCAACCTGCAGAATGAACTTAATCACTGCTTTTTGAACACATCACATGTTGGCAGAAACAACATGTTTGCTATTTGGACTGTTCGCAAATTGTAGAAGAACAGAATATGCTCATTTTTGACGCGTATCTTAGGCTCCAAACCACTTCGAGTGCACGCGCCGCGCAGAGTGATCACCGGCTCGCCGCTTCAGGAAGAGCCCGCTTTGCGCCTCCACCGTCGCTGAAACGATCGAAAACATCATTGTAACCTTTCGACAACTTCTTTTTTACAGCTGGTGGCGACCGTCGGGGCTTCATGTTCCCGCAGGATAGGAGGCAGCCCCCCTCACCTTTTCGAAACAGAATACAGTGGAGGACGACTGACTCATCTCTCCTCATTCTAACCCCGTTAGTCAGCAGAGCAGGAAGTGAAAACGCGGTTTGCTAACGTGGGTTGTTGGAAGAAACCTTCCTTTAAGCCAGCAATTCTGCAAGTTGTCCATTCACTTCTGAGAAAATGAATGCTGCACGTCAAGAGTACCCTGTCAATAGTTCTTTGTGTTTGGTTGGCCTAGGGTGCAGTGACGCGAGGCAAAGATCATGTGAACCAGCTGTCTTTGAAAAGGAGTTGGTTGGTTGGTGTTTCGGGAAAGGAAATGGCGCAGTATCTGTCTCGCATATCGGCGGACACCTGAACCGCGCCCTAAGGGAAGGGGTAAAGGAGGAAGTGAAAGAAGAAAGGAAGAAAGAGGTGCCGTAGTGGAGGGCTCCGGAATAATTTCGACCACCTGGGGATCTTTAACGTGCGCTGACATCGCACAGCACACGGGCGGCTTAGCGTTTTTCCTCCATAAAAAAGAGTTGTCCGCATTTTCAGTGCACGCGCTCACGCTTCCCCGCTGAGAGGTTTACGAGCATAGTGACATCACGAGTAAAAGAATAGTGACGCCATGCGTACTCAAAGCAATATGAAAATAAATGGCAATAAAGAATGAGATATCTCGCGTTCTGCGGTGGTAACCGTGTCTCGTGATTTTTGTGCTCTACTTTGCGTTTTTTTTTAATTTTGATATGGTGGCATTGGAGACTCAATGCACGGTGCTCGACGCTTTTCGTCGCCAGAAAATCTCTGGAGAAATGGACAGTTTGTTGCATTCTATTCGTTTCTTGCCACACAAGACAAAAACACGTGGTTTTTGAAGCTTTCACCAATTATGTGGTCGCGGAAATGTCTCGCGCGTTCACAATGGTCGGTTTTATTTCGTACAGTACACAGGCCATAACAACACAGTGCACTCACGTTGCATGACAAGGAACGAAGTAAAGGATCTAAAGCCCCACCTCGATGGACACATCCTACGCGTACCGGCGGAGCGCCTACGCGCACGGGCGTACGCTGGATCGTGACTGCGCATGCGCTGCATAGATATCTGTACATGTCAGATATCCGCGCCTGACCGCGGGCGCCTGCGCGCGCATCCGAAGCGGGGTCCGGTTTACAACATTAGGAAAACCGCGGGGGCTCTCGGGGACTCTTTTCTTCATGGCTTGAAGCCCTTTCAGTTTCCTGGAACTTTCCTTCGCGGTTTAAGTGGTCCTTTCAGCTCCCCCCAGATCCCCTTTCTTCACGCTTGAAATTATTTCAGTCGGCTCGTAGGGGAACGCGCCAGCACTAAAGAGCATGGAGGTAGATGCCTTTTTTCGACGCTCGTCGCGGCGCGGGGCTGGGCGCGCAGGCGCTCTGCCGTACGCCTAGGATGTGCCCATCGAGTTGGGGCTTAAGGAAAACATTTCCAACGCGCTGCCTTTTTCAGTGAGTGAGCAGATGAGAGCCACGGCCACTCGGTGATGCGGTTCCATCGAGTGGCCGCATTGGTACCAACCGTTGCCTCCACAAGCTGGTAGAACAGCGGGCTAACGGGGTCGCATTTTTCATTGCAGCACTGAGGCTTCAATTTTGGATTTCGACGTGGCCTCTTTGTATTTCTGAAATTTACTTGACCTGAAATAAAATAATCGAAAATGTTTTACGGCCGCGAGTGAGTTTCGAACCCGAGGCGGCGAGAACGCATACGTTTTGCTGGTTACTGCTTTAAGCGTGGCCTGCATGGAGCGTTTTTCCGGGCGATTCGCCGGCGTCGGCGGCAGCGGAGCGCTTTTTTGCCGCCGTCGACTGCCACACCGCCGCAGCCGAACATTCTGCGTCATAAAATACCAGTCTCTTGCGCTGTATTTTGGATATCGTCGTCTTCATCAGCTGCATCTATGCGCAACGGAACCGAACACTGAAACAGCACTGAAAACCGAAGTGCTAGCACTCCTAGTTGCAACTGGCGTAACCACGCTAACTCGTCCGAAATTGATTTTGGTGGCACTGTCTACCTGTGCCATGCGCTGTGCTTTTAACAAGGCTGGTGGAATTCCTTAGTTTGGCGGAAGGCAGTAAAGAATGTTCTGCAGAAATTCTGATGTCTTTTTTGGGAGATTTTTGTCTGCGTGTGGAGAATCCCTTTGCCAGGACTGACACATTAGCGGTTGTAAGTTTTTTTTGTGACAGCCTGGAGGCAAGAGTGCGTCCATGACCTTTCCGGGCCGTTTTCGCAGAGGCGCCGACTATGTCGTGCAGCTCGTGCTTCGCACCATAGGGAACAGAAACATAGCGCATCCAAAAAGCAACCATGGACTGCGTTCCACGATTCGACGAAAAGTAAAAGGAGAAAAAACAAGAAAGGCAGGCAAAGGCACAGCAGGAGACCCCTCCCCACTGTCATTTTCTTCCTCCCTCTTACCACCCTGCTACCGGCTGCCCGTGTAGCTCTTGAAAAAGAATTTCTCCGTACCTATGCACCTGCTCAAATCATCCTTGGCCCTTTCCGTTACCGCCTCTTCACGTTCTTCATCCGTTTGATGCTGCGTGTTGTACGTCTTGTTCCCGTAGCCTTTTTGGGAGGAACAGTGCTGAAAATTGTGCCCTAAGGGTAGGGAGGAATTCAAGCAAGTTTTGGTTAAGACGATTCCCAATTCTTGCATATTTGTTTTAATATCAGCGACAACAGCAATGACACATCGCATTGAGCATGCGGCTCGAGGACGGTGGGTGATTAGTTTCGCAGTGTCGCCGTGTACCCACTGATTTCCAATGGGTAGAAGTTTTCTCGAAGCCTGGCGCTTGGTTTCTTTGAGTTGAAGTGCTCGGAAAATGGTCTTCCACCTAACATTGTGTTGAAGAAAACACTTCAACCCATTGCGCTTGGTGCGAGGTTGCCAGTGCGCCATTAAAACTCATCATCAGCAAAAGAAAACATTTCTAGGCAATGGATACCCAAGATTCTTCACTCGATGTATCATCTAAAACTGAAAAGGATGCAACGAAAACAACTCGATATGCTTATGCTAAGGACACGCTGGTGGCAAAAACGCGTATGCAGTTAGTACGTAAAGGGTGTCTGCGAAACCTTGGCCAGTGTTCTCAGAAAGGAAGGGATGCAAACTACACACAAGCCGGACATCATTATCGGAGGCCTCCTGTGCCACTTCAAAGACAGTCATCCCACCCCAAAAAAGGCCTAGAGGCGCCAACTCGAATGGCCCTTCCTGGGCGTACGCGCTCAGCGTCCGCGCTCTTAGCGTAAAGCCCCAACTCGATGGGCACATCCTACGCGTACGCGCAGAGCGCCGCGTCCCGACGGGCGTCGCAAGTGGTGTGCACCTCCATAGCCTGTCGCTGACTCGCGCTCGTGCGCGCACTAGCACGTTGTTGCTAGACCTCATAGATTGTAACTGGCCACAAAAGTTAGACTTCCACTTGAAATCTTTAGATTTTGAAAGCAGCAAGGCAAGTTATGTAATATATAAACTGAACTGCAGTTTTAATAGTAGCTTTTCATTCAAACTGGCACGTATTTCAGTGCTTATCGCGGAGAGATTTCCACCGCTTCTGAATGTGGTGAACGTTCTCTGCGTGATTGAAACATGAGGAATCTTAAGAACATTACAATCATGAAGTGCGCGTCATGAGCAATGTGCCTGCGTACCTTCACATGGTGTTCCCGGCATTATTTCCGCCGCCACCTCCTTCCAGGACGCTGCCGTAACGAGCTTATTTTTGTGGTGTTTGTGGCTGGCAAGCCATAGCGAGCGGCGCCTCTCAACATCAGCGATTAATTTTTCATTGCTTATTAGGTACGACATGTTTGCGCAGGGGGCTGTCGCAGCTCGTTGTCAAAAAAAAAATCAGTCGGCGCGCCACGGAGGCTCATTCCGAATATGGCGGGAACTGTGCCCTCTCGTTGGCCACAAACCAGCGAGCCACTTCCGGCGCGTGCGCCAGCGCGCCGCCAGGGCCGAAAATATCTGACATGAACAAATATCTAGCAACGCGCGCGCCTGTGCGCGCGTCTCGCTTTGCGCATGCGCAGACAGGATCCAGCGTACGCCCGTGAGCGTAGGCGCTCAGCCGGTACGCGTAGGATGCGTCCATCGAGTTGGGGCTTAAGCCGAAACCGGTCTGCGCATGCGTACTGCAGGAGACGCCAGCAAGCCTAGGTGAGGCGTCCGTGCTAGATGTCGGCATCAGCGCGCGGGTGCTCGTGTACGCGTTGGAAGGGGGGTCCGGTTTATAACAATGGAAGGATCGCCGGGCTCTCAGTGGCTCTTTTCTTCATGGCTTGAAGCTATTTCAGGTTCCCCGAACTTTTCTTCGCGGTTTAAGTTGTTCTTTCATCGCCCCCAACCCCTTCTCTCCACGGCTTGAAATTCTCTCCGTCCGCTCGACAGGGGAAGGGAGCCAGCACCAGGAACATGGAGATGCATGGCACATTTAAAAGTCGCTGGATCGTTCCGTGGAAACGGCTCCCTCTTCTGACTCCCGCGGTTTGTGCGCTTAAAAAGCCGCGCTAACTCCCCGGGAGTCACACATCCAAGAAGTAGTAGTTTGCCAACAGCTTCAGAGGCAACAACAACTGACGAGAATACAAAAAGGAAGCTAAAAATGTTGCCGGCCCAGCGATTGCTATCTAATCCCTCAAGCACTGGAACTGCAACCGGTGGAATTAAAAGCAAAGAGAGAGGATAGCGAAAAGTAGATAGGAGAGCGGCAGAAAAAAAAAACGAGGGTAGGTTAGAACTTATGCAAAAAAAAAATATATGTTCGCGCCACTCGTGCGAAAGTGCTTATGGGTATTGTTGCACATATTCGCAACACGGTAAATTCACTGCATATTCAGGGCCGCGAGCATGTAGCGTCCTGTCGCTAATGAATCGCGCTAGCGGCACATTGCACAAACGGGTTGGGTGGAGCGCCCAGTCACCGTACTGGAGAAAACCAGTAATCTTTTAAACATCGTGTTTTCCGACAATAACTTCTGTTCATTTCTTAGCAGATTTAAATTATAATCAAGAACATTTAACTAGAGTTTGACTCTTGATTGCTGCTCTCGGTAACGGCGTAGTTACTGGCTTGCCGAACTGATGGCACACTCTTCAGAATAGTTCCCAGCATGCCACTCTATGAAGTCTTCGTTAGCGGTTCATCCTTCACGTACATCTTTGACAGAATTGCCGAAACTAGCATCGATTACAGCAATGGTAAACCCCTTCTCGACGGCGAACGATCGAATCGTGAGAAGCACTTTACCAACCTAGACAAAAATGTGAACTACAACACTACCAATTGTTACATTGGACAAATAACCTACTGGCATAAAACGCAGCATCAGGTTTGCCGCCTCTTATGTGCAACACATGCAACATTCACTTCAACGCATCCTTGCTGCACTTGCACCACATCGACAAAAGATTGGAAGAGTTTTCTGCTATTGAGGCTAATAACATGAGTGTTGAAATGTAGAAGACACGATTTTACAATTTTGAATGCACAGCGCAAGAACCATATACAAGTATCGGTGAGTGAGCTCTAAGTATGAGCGTCCGGGAATTACAAATTTCACTGCTTGAACGAAAGTACCTAGAAGCTTCATTGCTTTGCACTGTTATTGCGTACGCAATTCCACTATCACCTATGCCGGTGTGGTCACTGTACGCGCTTAATGAAAAATGTACCTGTCAAGCAAAAGAGTCTTCTTATAATTTCCTCTATATACCTCATAGAAGGCACACGCTTTCTTGTAGCATTTTATGTAGCAGCCCATGGCCATAGCCTCCCTCCGATGGGGGCACTTTTGATAAAACTGCGCATTCGTACGGCAGGCTCAACCTCCCAAAGCAACCTACCAAAGCAGGGACACTGTAGCAGGGCACGGCCGGAATCGAGCCGCCTCCGCTACTCGAGCCCGGCCGCGAGCAGGGACATGTGCCTTTCCAACGCACCGAGAGAGGGCGCCACACGTTTCATGAAAAAGCTGACGATGCATGATCAATAGTGAAATAGCGCAGGAAGACTTTTACGCCATTGAAATGTAAAATACCTTATAGTTCCTTAAAGGTAGGACATTACCCTACGTGAACCTGCTAGAGCTTGTCGATATATGTTAAAATAGGGCTGTAGTTAGCGATAAAGTGAAGTCAAGTGGGGTATTTTTCACGACCTCGCCTTAGGCTCCATGCTGTCATAGAACATTGCTCATGGCAAACGCAATATGTAAGCTACATCGATGAAACTCGACTAAATGAAACATTAAGATGCATTTAACATCTAGGCGAGAGAGCTAATTTATAACTGTTATGCGCGACGAAATATCAATTTTTATTTTTCGTCGCCATTGAGTTACGCGCCGCCGCGCCGCCGGCTGTCGCGAGATGGCGCGACCGGTTTTTCGAGGCGCATGGTCCAGAATCCTGGGGATGGATCCTTTAGCCAGAGGTGGTAGTGGCTTTCCGCTTTTTTTCTGAAGGTGCTTCTGCACCGAAGTTGTCGGCACAGCAGCAAAATCTGGAAGATTAGCTCTCAGGCATCTCCCTTGAAGAAGTTCCCCAGGTGACCGGCCGTCTTCCAGCGGCGTACAGCGGTAGGCCAGCAGACCTAGCCAGAGGTCTTCCCGTGAGTGTTCACTTTTTTTCGGGATACGCTTCACAACCTGGACACCCTTCTCTGCCAGTCCATTGGATTGTGGGTAGCGAGGACTGGATGTGATGTGAGCGAAGTCGAAATTTCTTGCAAAGACTGCGAACTCGTGGCTTGCAAACTGGGGCCTATTATCGGTGCACACTTCAAGCGGTACGCCGTACCTCGCGAACGTAGCACTCAGTGCCGCGATTGCCGTCCTTGTCGTAGTATCCGCAAGTTTCTCGACTTCTGGGAAGTTGGAAAGAGCATCAAACGCCACGATGTACGAACTTCCTCCAAAAGAAAAAATATCTACGCCAACTCGATACCACGCACATCCAGGGACTTGGCGCATCAGCAATGGTTCTTGCGGTTGCTTGTATGCGAATTCGCGGCAAGTGGGGCAACTCTGGATCAAACTCGTGATGTCACTGCTGAGACCGGGCCAAAAAACAAGACGACGAGCCCTTTCTCTGCATTTCTGCAGTCCCAGATGCCCAGCATGAATTCTTGATAAAATATCACGCCGCATGCTTTTTGGTATGACCACTTTCGTGCCTTTTAACAAAATACCATCTACGACTGAAAGCTCAGATGAAAATGGCTTTAGTTCCCCTTCGATGCTCTCGCCAGTTAACAGGCAAGACATGACTGCCTGCAGGTAGTCGTCCTGAGCTGTTGCATTTACCAGCTTTTGACGTGTTGCATCCGTGACCATGTAGCCCAGAACAGCAACTGCGTGTACTTCCACGTCGTCCGTGGCGCCTGCCAAGATGAGGTGCTTTCCCGGGACATACTGCAATACAAAGTCGTACTTGAGAAGTTTTAAAAAGAACCTTTGGAGACGGGGAGGAATGTCACATATTCCTTTTGCAGGCATGGACAAGAGAGGTTTGTGGTCCGTCTCGATGAGAATCTTTTGTCCATAAACGAACTGATAAAACTTATCGCAGCCAAAAGAAATGCTGAGCGCCTCTTTTTCAATTTGTGCATAACGCTGCTCAGCTTGCGTTAGCACACGAGATGCATATGCCACGGGCCGCCATTGGCCGTTGTGACACTGCAACAGTGCTGCACCTATGCCGTCTTTTGAAGCATCACAAGTGATCTTCCATTATTTTCGGGAATCAAAAATAGCTAGCACGGGCGTCGTGCTTAGAATCTGCACGACACTTTTCCACTCCCTCATGTGGTTTTCAGTCCACTCGTACTCGAAATGCGGTTTGATAAGCGCTCTCAGTGACGCAGTTCCCTCGGACAGGCGAGGAACGTATTTACCAAAATAGTTCAGCACACCGAGCATGCGTTGAACATCGGATTTGGTCTTGGGCACGGGCGTCTGCAGCAAACTTTTAACAAGTTTCGGGTTTGGCGAGATGCCCCTGTGTGTGATGATATCACCTAGAAACTGCACTTCAGGGACGCCAAACTTGCATTTTTCTGCATTGAACGTTAGTCCAGCTTTCCCAGCAGCTTCTATGACTGCCACTAGTATTTCATCATCATCATTATTTTATTTGCCCTTAAGGGCCCCAGGGGGCATTACATAAGGGGGGGGGGCGAACAGTAATCATGTCACAAAGAACAAAATTGGAACATAAACTTAACACATGTAGATACAACTGTGAACACTTCAAAAGAAAAACAAGCAAGTAAGTGAGTAAACAAAAGAAAAAGAAAGAAAAAGGGCCTTCAACAGCAATTATTTGGGTAATAAATCAATTAGCATCTGTTTAAACTTTAGGGAATTAACTTCATTCACAACACTGTCTGGAAGGACATTCCACTCGGCTATGGCAGCTGGCAAGAACGAGGAATTGAACGCATTGGTTGAACCATGAATGCGTTGAATACTACGGCAATTATACAAACGTCGCGATGATCTTAAAGGGGGCATAATTAGGCTCTCACGCAGTTGGGGAAAATTATAATAAAGTTTATGAAATAGATAGAGTCTTGCTATCTTACGACGGGATGCCAAGGAAGGTAAACCAACAGAGGATTTGATATTAGTAACACTCGACCGAGAATCATAATTTGATATTATAAACCGAGCGGCTCGATTTTGAATGGCCTCTAACATATGTGTTAAATACTTTTGATGGGGATTCCAAATTCTCGATGCCTATCCAAGTTTAGTGCGGATGAAGTTTCGTATGCGATTAGTCTAACCTTAGGGGGAGAAAATGTGAGCGATCGTTTGATGAATCCTAGTGATTTAAGGGATGTTATGTGCTTCGACCAGTTAAGATCACTTGTTATTTCTATGCCGAGGTATCTGTAGGATTCAACTTCAGATAGCGCGGTCCTGTTTAGCGTGTAAGAAAAGTGCAGGTTAGATCGTTTACGGGACAAGTGCATAAACTTGCATTTAGTTTCGTTCAGTTTCATGAGCCAGGTCGAGCACCAACTTTGTATCAAGTTCAGGTCATCCTGCAGCAATGACTGGTTTTTCGTAGTGCTAACACAGCGGTAAAGAACGCAATCATCTGCGAACAAACGGATGGATGATGAAATGCCGACAGGAAGGTCATTGATAAAGACTAGAAACAGGAGCGGCCCAAGAACTGAGCCCTGAGGCACTCCAGAGGTGACTTTAGTGACGGTAGAAGGATGGTTGTTGATGTAGTCGAGGGTTTGACGGCATACCGTCTGGTCAGGAATCATGTTGATGCAGATTGCTGGTCACTGGCCAAAGTCAAAAGATGAAAAGACGTTTGGGGAGCACTACGGCTCCCTTGTTATTGCGAACGATTAGTTAGGAAACCGCAAATCCATGATAATATCAGCGGGTGCAGTAAAAGGGAGGAAATTTTAGCCAAGAGGCGCTGGTGAGGAACTCGGTCGAAAGCTTTCGAAAAATCGAGGTAGATAATATCTGTTTGAAACAAGGAGTCAAGGTTTAGGTGGAGGTCAGTCGTAAATTCGAAAAGTTGAGTTTCACATGAGTAGCCAGAACGGAATCCGTGTTGGTTTGGAAAGAAAAAAAGAATTTCTATCGAGGTGATTAGCTACTTGGGAGTAAATAATATGTTCAAGTAGTTTACACGCAATGCATGTTAGCGAGATGGGACGATAATTTGATGGATCAGAGCGGTTACCTGCCTTAAAGCAAGGCACGACTCGGCTAATCTTCCACGCAGACGGGATTTGGCCACAAGAAATGGATTGCGTAAAAATGATTTGCAGGCAATGACTGGATATTACTTTGGTACATTTAAGAATTTTCGCAGAATTGTTGTCGGGCCCAGGAGCACTTGATACCTTTAAATCTTCAATAAGTCTACATATTCCTTCGGCTGAGATACTAACAGGTGGCATTTCAGATACATTTAGGCTCTGTGATGTAGGAATGTTTACGGCTGGTTCGTTGGTGAAAACAGATGAGAAGTACGTATTCATTACGTCCGAGCGAAGCTCATTTGGAACATGACAACCATCTTGGTCTAATAAAGAAATATTATATGAACCGCTACGACCTGGAGTTAAAATAGCCCAAAACTTTTTTGGGTTGTTTCGAAGGATATCGAGTAGGTCATTGTTGTAAAAGTTGTGTTTAGTGCTCTTAAGCAACTTGGTATAATTTCTCAGACAGCTAAAATATTTCTCCCTTTAGACGCTAAGTTGGAGCTCTTAGCTTCTCTAAATAATCGTTTTTTCTTTTTGCACAGACTTCTTAAAGAGTTGGTAAACCACGGTTTTCCGGCATCACCACGAATGCAAACGAGGGGTACATAAGATTCAGTTAAAGAGGTGATTTTTTCTTTATACATGGACCAGTTGTCATCACTAGACCTGAAAGAAGCAGTCTGTTCGAAGTGAAGAAGAAATTTGGCTAGTTCCTCATTGATTTTAGAAAAATTGGCTTTTTTGTAGTCGCGTATGTATTTCACTGAGCGTTGTGAAGTAATGCGAACTGAAAAGTTGAACAACACTATGCTATGATCGCTAAGACCGGCGATGGATGACAAAGACTGGATTAATTCAGGTTTATATGTAAGAGCAAGATCTAGGATGTTAGTGCCACGAGTTGGTATTCTGACTGCTTGAGAGAGGTCAAACGAAAGAATAAGGTCCAAAAATTCTCTGGAATGGCTGGAAGATGCGGTTAGATTATCCCAGTCGATGTCTGGGAAATTAAAATCGCCGCTAACTATGAGATTGGCATGGGAAACTTTATTTGTCCAGCAGAATGATATTTAAGTCGTCGATGAAGGAATGATCGGAGTCAGGTGCTCGGTAACATGCGATTATTATATTAGTGCAATGAGCAAGAGAAACGTTCACGCAAATGATTTCGCTTTTACTATTGACTGCGATAGCAGAAGAGACCAGAATACTTTTAACAAGAACCATCACGCCGCCTCCCCTACGCCCTAGTCTGTCACGACGGAAACAAGTGAAGGATTGCTTATCTTGGAAAAGTTCGTCATTCAGTATATCAGGTGTGAGCCACGTTTCAGTAAAGATGGCAATATCTGTGCTGTTGTCTTGCAATATAGCTTCCACGGCTTCTTTCTTTGAAAAATAACTTCGGATATTTGTTAGTAAAACGGAAACTGATTTATCCGTTGGGGCAGGGGCTGCGCGCGTGCGATTTTGGAAACATTGGTGCGTAAAGGACCTGTGTGCCTGCGGTGAGCGCTATAAATTTAATTCAACCACAAAATCTTTAACAGCATCGTACACAAACTGTTTGTTGTTCATGATGAGCTTATCAAAACGGATTTTAAATGAGCCACCTCGTTGCTGACCATACGAAAAAAGTTTCTTCCTTGCCAAGCGAACGCGTGCAGAGCAGTCCTCACGGACAGAAAAGGAAGAATTTTTTAGCTTGGAGCTGGCAAAAAGGATGCGCCCTTTGTCTTTAAATCTCATAAAATTTACAATGATAGGGCGGTTTTTTCCTTGTTGGAAACGGCCAAGTCTGTGAACACGCTCAATATCATGGCTATCAATTGTGACATCGAGCTCGTCCGCGCAGAATGAAATAATCCGCGATTCAGACTCGGACCAAGATTCATCTTGTTGATCTGTGATTCCAAAAAACAGCAAATTGGACCGTCGGAGACGGTTCTCAGCGTCATCACAATTATCTGAAAGTAGCTTAATGTCGGATGAAAGATTAGCCATATCACGGTTGGCTGATAAACTCGGGCTACTTAACTGATTAGAGCTCGTGATTTGTTCCAGGGCGTCAACTCGCAACGAAAGGCTGGATATTGAAACCTCGACCTTCGAATGAGCAGCCCGAATCAACGCTAGTTCACTAAGCATAGTATTTTGAGAGCATTCAATGCGGGTTATAGCCAAGGCAATTGACTCGAGGGACGGGTTAGGGGCGTTATTCTCTGGGGGTCCTGGGTTCAATTCCACATCCCCGGCTAGCACAAGCATTAGGCAAACGACATAGGCGTTGATACACTGGTAACTTGAAGTGCACAAGAACTTTCGCAAACTGCAGTCAGCGTCGATGGGGCACGACACCGCAACCAAAAACGCGTTATCAGAGCGAATGCAAATTGAATTTGGTAAGTAACCAACCTGCATGAAAAAGGGCATTCGTGTGACCTGCATCGTTGCGGTGGCGTGCCTCGAGTGATCGCAGTGTGATGGCAGTATTTGTACTCCAATCAATGCGGTGGCGCTGAGCGTAGTTCCTGGTTGCCAGATGCGGAAACGGTTCGCCAGATGGGGAAAGGTTGAAACAAGCGGGTACTGCACGGCGTCGCTTTCGTTGTCTATGAAGTCAGCTTGCTGCCAAACGTCGTAATCCATGTCCAGGTTGTAACAGCTGCCTTGACAGCCCGGCAGCGTGGTAATCCATATGAGTAAGGCCTGCATGAAAAAGGGCATTCGTGTGACCTGCATCGTTGCGGTGGCGTGCCCCGAGTCATGTTCATGTTCTTGTTTGGTTGCGCCCCAGACCAAAATATCGTTGATGTACACATGTACACCTGGAAGGCCATCGAAGATTTCGCTCATCTGTTGTTGAAACACTTCAGGAGCCGACGAAATGCCGAACGGCAATCGGAGATAACGATATCTTCCAAAGGGGGTAGCAAAAGTGCATATTTTGGACGTCTTCTCGTGAAGTGGTATCTGGTGAAAACCAGAATTAGCGTCCAAACAGCTAAAATAGGCTGCGCCGGCCAATTCTCCTTCCATGTATTCACGCTTTGGAAGCTGGTAATGCTGCCTTTTTACGTGCTCGTTTAATTTTCTTGGGTCCATGCAAACCCTAAGTTTCCCATCCTTTTTCTTGAACAAGACCAAGGGGCTTACCCAGTCTGTGGTGCAATCCTCTTTCACGATGATTCCCACACGCTCCATTCTTTGCAGCTCTTCCCGAAGTGGCTGTCGCAGGGACAGTGGAACCCGCCGGGCAGGTTGGGCGACTGGCACCGCAGACGGTTGCATGACCATACTGTAGGGTCGCTTCAGGCAGCCTAACCCCTTGAAGACATGTCTGAAATTCTTAATTGCTTTGTACTCCGAAGCACTTACAGTGGCCACCGTGCGCTGAACAAGTCCTAAAGCTTCGCTTGCATCCAGTTCAAGAATGGCATGACGGTCATTCTTTACGACGAACTTCACGGTGGTGGAAGCGTTACCAATAGTTACTTCCTGTGTCGTCGTCCCGAAGTGAGTTATGACGCCTCCGGTGTAAGCTCGCAGCACCGCACTTGTAGGCTGTAACTTTTCAGTCTCGCGAAGCTTGCGGTACACAGAGAACTGTAGCAGGCATGCATGCGACCCGGTGTCTACTTTGAAAAAAATATTTCTTTCAGCAACTTTAGCTTCGACTACCCAGTCTTTGGTGCTTCCTTTGCAAGTTCCAACTTATAGAATGTCAAAGTCATCGTCACTGCTGTCTTTGCTCACTTGGCCAACTTTAGACGTTCCTTGATAGCACAACGCGAAGTGGTGCAGCTTGCGACATTCATTACACCTTTTTCCATAGGCTGGGCACTGTCTGGGCCTGTGCCGTCGATTGCACGTTTTGCAGCGGTACTCCTTACTGCACTCATCGCTACTTTTGCTTCGCGATGGTGGTGCGTGCCTTGCAACAGCATCGACGCGGTCGTCCGCAGCTTTCCAGTCCACGTTTCGTTGAGCCAGACATTCTGCCACCTTGCACAGTTCTTCAGCTTTCTGCAATGTTAAAGACTTTTCACGAAGCATTTTCTCGCGTAGCTTTGAGTCGTTCGTGCTAAAGACGATATGATCCCTGATCATTGAATCTCGCTGTTCTCCGAAATTGCATTGCGCGGCTCGAATTTTAAGGTCACGAGCGAACTTCTCATATGGTTCTCCCTCTGCCTGCTTCCTTGAGCGAAACACATAACGTTCGTGAACTCCATTGCCCACCTCGGCACAGTAGGACTCGAACTTCCCCACGAGCGTTGCGTAGTCGTCCTTGCTTTCTGCGGTTTCGATCTTGAACGTGCCGAACACGTCGAGCGCTTCATCGCCAGCTATGCTTAGCAGGAGCGCGGCTTTTGCAGCTTCGCTTTGAGGTTGCTCCTTCGTTGTGGTTGCCTGCAGGAATAGGTCGAACTTCTGCTTGAAGCGTCTCCAATTTTCAGAGAGGTTGCAGGTCATTCGCAAGGGTGGCGGCACCTTCAGAAGTTCCATCGTTGTCGGTCGATCCCACTTATCACACCATGTAACGTGATGAGTATCGAACTAAGGAACGGAGGCAACTACATGGTGGCAGGAACAAGAAGCACCCGTAGGGTTTATTGGTACGCCTTTATATAGATGATGGGGCGGGGCACCAGCACGACATGATAAGGCAGTCAGTGCGCTGTAACGATAAGGCAGAGAGTGCACGCCTGATACAGAGTTAGGAACAGAATACTCGCCATGTGGAAGGGTGCCATTTGTTGTAAACGCCACAAATCAATTTTTTAACAGTTAGCGAGCACTTGTGATAAAATGTCATGTTAATGAAAAGAATGCAGTTTTCAGTGAACATGCGTGCTGCATTTGTGCGTTACGGTTTGTGCACTCGTTCTGAGCAACGCTACTGTGCGTTCTATGCGACACCGGTTGCAACGCTCGCGTTTTATGTCGCGTTGCTGTTGTAGTTGCGTGTGATCTCGTCCTCCTCGCCAGTCTCTATAAAAAGGCCGTGAAAGTAACACTTGGGCGGGGGCCCTACGTGGCTGTGGTATACGAGCTCTCACCAATGTGGCGAGGACTCTGTCGTGCAGGCCCGTGCGCTTTCCTTTTCATTCTTCCTTCAGTCGCAACAACAATAGTGTTTGGGCGGCTCTACTGGTTGACCCATGCATCATTTATGTGTGTGCGTGCCTGCTGTCTCAGCCGGCTGTAAATGGAGCCGTTTATCAAAGCCAACGTACTTCTTCTTTGTGGATGCAACAAACTGGCGACGAAGACGAAATCCAACAAGAACTGAGGATAGCATCCGCAGTCGGCAAGATACCGGGTTCGATCCCGACAACGCTAGCTTAGACGTCTTTCTACAGCATGGCTAATGATGTCACCGACGGCAAGAAGTTGCATCTGTCCTCATTGCCACAGGAGAAAAAAGATGCTGCCACAGTCTGGAAGACTTTGTAGTAACGAGCGGTAGCTGCCGCCATCTTGGATTAATTAATGATGTCATCAATGCATTACCATTCTTGGCCGACATCTTGAATTTATAAGTGGCGTCACCAATCAATCACCAATTAGATATATCAGTGACGTCACCAAGCAATCACCAAATCGACATACTAATGACGTCACCAATCAGTCACCAATTGGGTTGCTATATTGATTTACCATGGGGACCATCATCATGAATTCCTCGGACAGAAAATTTCGCGCCGAAGGGATGCAGTAGAAGACCCCAAGAAATCGAGAAGCGTGATGAGTAAGAGCTACCGCTCTTAAAATTACAAGATTGCACTTAAGTTCGACTCCGCAGAAAATCGAAAGCCTTTCGGTTTCCTCTCTTTCGCCCTCCCTTTTTCACTTTTATGCTAATGGCGAGTACGCTCAACTATGTCGGCGCCCATGGCTATTGTGATGTCCGTTTCAGAGATGGGAAAACTATGTCGAAGTTCATGGCTATGGTGACGTCCGAACGACCTTCGTGGGAGTTGAACCCACGACCTATGCGGGACTCGTATCCAGGACCTCCACGGGACTCAAACCCACGAACTTTTTTGCTACGGTTATCACCCTAAATACAATCATCACCACTCTCATTAACACTATCATCTTCATCGTTATCACCAGCTACCACTATCGCTATCATCATCATCATCGTCACTATCACTATCTCTAGTACTATCACGAACTGTTTCTGGCACTACTCTGTCAGTAGTTATCATTATCACTATTACTACCATCATTATCTTTAGCACTCTCACTACCAGCAGCTATGAATATCACTACCATCACAACCTCTATCTGTAGCACTAACTGCCACCATCAGTAGCTATCTTTATCATTATATATCACTGTCACTATATATTTACTATCACTACTATCGTTACCTATATGTTGCTTGTCAACTCTCGCTTAATCAACTTTTAATTTTATTTTTACTACCATACATATTATGACTGACAGTTGGCGGGACACTTGCGGACAGCCTCTGCCTACAACTTCCGTCCACGCCACTCATGAGCCAAGAAAGCATTTCGCCTTGAAAAGCGCACCATGATGCTCCAAAGCTGCCCAGCAGATCGACATATAAGGAAGTTGTACTGCACCGCCGTGATGCCGTAGCAGGGCAGCACCAATTTCGTTTTTGATGCATCGCATGATTCCTTGGTTTCTTTATCAGGGTCAAACACTGATAGCAAGGGCTGCCTGCTAAGGTTGTCGCACAGAAGCTCTCTATTCTTTTTCGACCGCAGCGGCCGCCTTGTGGTTTGAGCATCGCCTGCATGCGGGAGGTGTGGGGTTCGATCCCCAGTGCCGCCGGGTACCAACCGGTGGTACAATGGGTACAAGGTTTTTACTTCCCGGCTCTCGGCTTCTTTAGGGTGAAATGCTTGGGAAATAGGTCTTTGACCCCACCTTGAGTAATAGATGACACCTTGTGTCATGGCGCTCTTTGGCTAAAGCTGCCCTTACGCCATAAAAATTCATCGTCATCGTCACCATTATTTTTCGTGGTTTGCTGAAGATTCGAAAACGGTGTCTTTTTTTAGCAAGCTTCTGAGAATGGTAGTCCTTTCCGCGGGCGTTGGCAGAAATTTTCCGAAATAGTTCACGACACCCAGCATGCGTGAACAGCTAGTTTATTATCACTTGCTGGGGGCATGTGCAGCATGCACTAGACCAGGGACAAGCTTAGACGAATTCCTTCTTCGTGTATCACGCCACCGAGGAATTCAATTTGTTAAACGCCAAATGCGCTCTTTTCTGGATTGAACGTTAGCCCCGCACGTAATGGTGGCAGTGGTTATTGAAGAGGCTATTGAAGTCTTTGACACCTTCAGGCTTGCAGAAGGCGAGAAGAGCGACGACTATGCCAAGGTGGTGAAAAACTTTTATGAGATTTGCATTGCACACACCAATGAGGTGCACGAGCGCTACGTATTCAGGAGAACTCAAGCTGCTGGCGAACCAGTGGAGCATCTGTATCGCTACCAGCGCTGCATGAAGCGCGCGCAGTGTGTATGGCATGATACGCCCCCATGTGAAAAGGGTGTCACCCTCCTCTGCATATCTCGCATAAAACCAGTGTTGAATAAACGCTGGGCCCACTTTGGCCACCAAGTGACACATGATGTGTCGTTTGCTGACCCGCACGATAGAGTATCGGCGCTGCAGAAGCACTACACTGCGAGGCCGTCTTTGGTGAACGAAAGATTTCAAGTACACACACACAACTGAGGCATCAGTCAGCCAGTACAGCCGCCCAAACGCTGGACCGACATGGCCTGGAACAAGCATTTCATGTCCTCCTGATTGCTGACCTGCATTCCGAGGCATTACGATGCTGGTTGCTCGCCATGAGCGACAGCGCGATCACGTGGGAGCGCGTCTGCAGCATCTCTACTGCCACGGAAATGGCAGCGAACGATAGATCAATGGATTCAGAAAGCAGCGTTCAACATTCGTCAATCAGCAGTGACGTCCTCTTGCAGAGGAAGTCATCGACTTCTAGACCGTGTTCAAAAGCAGTAGTGCACAGTTTGCACTGCCCCGACAAGCCGAAACCGAAGACGTCGACTGCAAGGACTAAATCAATGTGCCTTCTCTGCGATGGGCGGCACGCCCCTGTAAGTTCTCTGTTCATGAAGAGCCCTTGTTATAAATGTAAAAAGAAATGCCATGTCCCACAAGTGTGAAAAAGTAGAGTTGTGCATCAACTAGAGCAGGAACCGACGACAGTGCCATGCCGCGTACTTGTTAACCTGTTTACGCTGCTTGTTCACCCGCCATGTAGGCTTTTTGTTTCATGCCAGTTTCAGTGTATGCATTAGTAAGTGGTTGGAAGTAAATGTGGGTAGCACGACGACGGCCACTATGACAATTGCAATGGTGTACGGACATACTTAGAGATAACAGGCCACAATTATATGCCGCAAGTTTGAAATCTTTCCAAAACAGTGCAGGGTAAAACACACGTGCACCTTTCCGCCCCCCCGTACCACCTGCAGTTGACGGGGCGGCGGAGCGTGCTGTGCAGTCAATGAAGACTGCACTGTTCAACCAGTTGCTGGATGATAGAAAAAATGGTAGTAGAAGAACCTTTCAGCACAGAACAGACAACTTTTTATTGTGTTATCTATCCACACACACCTTCACCGCGACAACGCCGACCAAATTGTTTTGAGAACAAAGATGCGGACACAATTGTCCTTGTAGAGGCCACAGCTGACCAGTTACATGGCAGAAAGATTATAGGACTGCACTTAAGTCTGTTTAAAAGGGGAAATGCGAAAGCCTTTCCCTTTCCTTTATTTTTCCCTTTTTGACTTTTATGTTTATGGGCAGTAGACTTAACTATGTCGACGTGCATGGATATTGTGACGTCTGTTGCCGGGACCGGCAAACTATGTCGACGTTTATGGCTATCGTGGCGTCCGAACAACCTTCGCGGGTCTCGAACCCAAGACCTTCACAGGGCTTGAACCCACAACCTTTTTTATTGATATCATCACTGCTATCATATCCAATATCATCATCATAGCTATCACCAGCTGTCAGCATCGCTATTATCATCGCTATCACAAACTTTAACTACCGCTGTCACAGGTATTATCCTCATCATCATCACTATCACTATCGATCTAGCACTATCACTATCTCTAGATCTAGTAGTAGCTATCATTATCACTATCGCTACTATCACTATCCCTATCGCTACCGCAGCTACCACTCTCTCTAGCTCTGTTACTATAAGTAGCTATCATTACTACTATCTGTCACTATTTTTGCTATTTGATTGCTAAGTATCACTACCATCATTAGAGGTACCACGCAGCTTGTGATTGTCATTTCGTGCGGGCACTTTTGCGGACAGCCTTTCCTGCAACTTCCATCCACGCCACACTTTCGGACAGCTTCTGTCTACAACTTTCGTCCACGCCACTCATCGGTCAAGTCTTTCGCCTTCAAACGCAGAACCGCGCTGTGGGTGGAAGGCAGAAAGGTCAGAGTGAAAGAAGAAAGCAGTGTCGTGTCTTTCCGAGCCTCTGGCGACTCGTTCGTCGCGGAGGCATGGGAGATGAAGAAACCAGCGAGATGAAGAAACAGCCAATTTTAGCGGCTACTACCTTGGATTCAAGAAACCGAAACTATGCCGCCATTTTCCCCCGACGTCATACAGGGGGGGGGGGGCGTAAGAGATTAGAGGGCACCACCAATTTTAATAGCCGCCATCTTGGATTCGAGAAACCGAAACTATTCCGCCATTTCGTCTCTAACGTGATACTAACATCGTTCCATATCTATCCACCATATTGGACTTTATCCCTTCTCTTACGGCGCGGTTCAGGTGTCTAACGGTATATGATACAGATACTGCGCCATTTCCTTTCCCCAAAAAACAAATATTATTATCACGGCATCATTGGCACGCCGCAGGTGGTTGTTTCTTCAATGCTGTTGTAGATGACGCTACAGGTCTCAATGTGAGATGTGCTGTTTTCTAGTTGCTGCCACAGATGGCGCTGTGATCTCAGGGTGGTAGCAGACCCCACGTAATCTCGAAATGTGATGACTAAGAGCTCACGCTCTTAAAAGATACGAACACGACGAATATTCACTAAACGTGTGCGCAGTGGGATGTTCTATGCAGGCTCAACGGATACCCTCGGTCCCGACGGAAAGGTCGAAAGTAGGTTGATATCCAAGCAGAATGTGCAAGACGACCCTCCTAGTGGTGGTGCTGGCTCATGAAGCGCAGCGGCAATACGAGTTCGAGTTCAAAACAGGAAGACTAAGCCAAATAAAATCTTTGCCAAACTTAACCATGCTCCATAGTTTCCTTTTCCCTCCTATAGTGGGGCCCGTACGGATTCCCTAAAAACCAAAACGTTTTGGAAGGTGAGGAAAAGGGTTCTCCTTGTTTCATAATGATTCAAAGCTTGCTAGGTGTCTTAAGTGTTCCGCTGTACAACTGAGAAGCTAACCTGGCAGCCTGGTTACTTTTGGCAAAGACGGTAACTAAACGTGTCCGAAACAAACAGGCCAAAGCCAAGTAGCTTAAGTTACTCGATAAAAAGGCAAAGTTACGTAGTTAAACATGCTCGGAATAAAGAATGCAAAACCAAGCAGCTATTTTTATGTCAGGTTGCCTTGTCCCGTGCTTAAAATATCCGTAAACATGTTTGTGTCAGCGCTGCCGTCGTCGTTGGGTTCATGCGCCGGAACGACCTTACCTGCTGGAAGCGCCACTAATTCCAAGCAGCTTTCGCTGAATAATGCGTTAATTCAATAAGCTTTTTTCTGATGAATTTTTCTCCTCGCACGGATTATTTATATAAGGTAGGGATTATTTCGCAGAAAAAAAATTCTTGGATTTTCCTGGTACGTCTTGTAACTTGAAACACATTTCTTCTGGAATCGCCATCGTGATAATTCCTGACCCTTGAATGTTTCGTTCGGCTGTTTTACCATTTGAAAACAACAATATTTTCTTGCTCACCAATTAGCACAGTTTTTGTTTTGATGATTTATTGTGCGCTTTTATTCCTTTGTAGCTTGTCAGTGCTCTTATTGCCCGCTGCCCTCTGTAATGATTTGCCCTGAGCATCAAATAAATAAACAAAAGAATTTAATGTCAATTAATACTAGATGAAGGGGTGGCATACATTAACTTCATGGCTAGAAATCTGCATGATGCGCTATACCTCGTTCGGCACTAGGATGAAGAGACGGAACGAGCGGAATGCAGCGCACTTACCGGGAAAACCATGTGTACGCCAGCGTTTTGCATGATTTTTGCTCGCTCCTCGAGCACTTTAGCCGGCAAAGCTTCATCACTTGAAAACGTGGACATGTTTCCTTCTCAACTTGCTGAAGCGGCGGAGCGAACGGTAGCTATCTGACTGTTCGCACGGAAGCGATATCAGCGTCTGTCAGCCTGCCTGAGCTGCGCAGCATGAATACAAATTTCTAGAAGCTTCCATGCGGTTCTTTGAACAATATGCAACGCGGAGAATTAATGAGACGGCCGCGCACCGCTGTCTGTAAAGAACCTTGGCTACTCAGAGATGAATAGGGCAAGCATAATTAATGGTTGTAATAAAAACGCACACACTCTTCTCACAGAATTATGGACGGTGCGCAAAGCCTTGCAGCAGCCGGATCAAGGATTGAGAGGGGCGAAATGCTTGCTTAAATATGAGTTATGTGCATGCGCTTCCAGAATATTCCACCAGAAGATGCGCAGTTAGCATCAATTTTTCTTTAGGTTCGTTTTTAATGAAGGAATGCATGTCGCGGCTACAATTTCATGAGAACCTCTTTGTCCGGATACTTTTGTTTGATCGCTTATCGTCCGCTTACACCACTGGCAAAGTCGCGAAAATAACATAAACAGAAGGAAATTAACTTGCATTTGGATTCGCATGGCCAGGGTTCTGGTTCGTACGCCGCTAGGTCACAAAGCCGCCACCACGCGCCGCATGAAGTTGAGCGCCTCCTCCATCTCTTACATTCTCCCTCCCTGGTTTGGGAGAGAGACGCCGATAATCTTCGCGCACTCTCCACTTCCTGTGTCCTCCCCTCATGCCCAGCTTCTCGGGGAGGGTAGAAGGGGGCGGCTTTGCATTTCTGTTTTTTTTTTCTTTTCTCACCCAGCGTGTTCAAGGGAGACAGACTGTGTGACTCCCCTACTCATTTCTTAGGCTGGGTTGCAAGAAAAGGAAAAAACTCGGGACGCGGCTAATGCGGCGTACCCGCGCCGTCTTTGTCGGACGTTGAGCAGTCTTCTGTCAAAAAAGATGTCGGCCCCGTCACTGTCTGGAAGACGTTGAAGTAACGAGTAATGGCCCTTCCTGGGCGTACGCGTCCAGCGTCGGCGGTCATGGTGTACGCGGGAACAAGCGTCGGAAAGGGGCATGCATCTCCATGTTCCTGGCGCTGGCTCGCTTCCCCTTTCAAGCTGAGGGAGAGAATTTCAAGCCGTGAAGAGAAGGGGTTGGGGGGCGATGAAAGGACAACTTAAACCGCGAAGAAAACTTCGGGAAACCTGGAAGAGCTTCAAGCCATGAAGAGATTCACCGAGATCCCCGCGATCCTCCCATTGTTATAAACCAGACCCCTTTTCCGACGCGTACGCGAGCGCCCGTGCGCTGACACCAATATCTAGCACGGAAAGATATCGGCACTTCGTCGAGGCTCGCTGGCGTCTTCTGCAGTGCGCATGCGCAGACCGGTTTTGGCGTACGCCAAGAGCGCCGACACTGAGCGCGTACCCCAAGGAAGGGCGCTTGGAGTTGGCGCTTTAGCTGTGTGGTCTACTAGAATTGATATGAATGAGATTAAAGTGAGAGGGCACCAATGGAAATACAAATTTGACATCTTGCATTTATTATTGATAAAACCAATCAATCACAAATTCGATATACTCCTGATGTTGACAGTCAATCATAAAATGGATTGCAAAATCGATTTACTAAGGAGGCTGCCATCTTGAATTCCTCAGACTTCCCAAGAAATTCCCAAGAAATCGAGAAACGCGATGAGTAAGAGCTAACACTCCTAAATCAACTGCAAGTATGCATGTGAAACAGGAAATGGTTCGCTTTTCGCCGTTTTCCTAAGGCTACATAAAAGCTGCTGTGGGTGAAAAAGACGAGTCTTACTTTACCGTTAATCACTCGTACACTTTCACTGCACGACCCCTGCGAAACAGAGAACGAAGCAATGAAAGATGACGATGACGACGATATAGGTAACTCCTACCAGCAAGCACTTATTATAGCACGGGATGCCACTGCTGTGGCTCTGTGGTATGAAGCGTACGGAAACAAAGAATGCCCATTTCTGGCAGCGTCGGTCACAATCCCTCTCTGCTCTCTTTGTTGCAAAGGTTACTTTTTTTTAGTACCGTCAAATGAATTTCGGGAGGTTTCTCTTCAGTCTGCTGAATGTAGGAGCTATATGATATTCTGCGCTAAAACAGTATTCGGAAGCTCATTACGGTTATTGTTAAAAAAATAATTAAATATCGGGACGCTGTAAGACTGGGAAACTTTTTTGGACAAAATTTGCGAGGCAGAGAGCGCCGCGACGCGTTGACGCTCAGCTGGAGGTACATAAAGCAAAAAAGGGATGTGCGGTATCGCTCAATGCTAAAGCTAAATGTCATCAACGAGGGGCAAGCACTGCTAAGCGAGAAGGCCTGCCAAAGCAGCGACGGTAATCCTTCTGTTAAAGTGGCAAAAGTTGATTTCGGCGCCGCTGCACTACTGTATAGATGTGGGCATAGCTATCTAAAAGAATTAGCGTGTTCGATTGAACGAAGCCGGCCTAACTTGCGTTGCCCACCCAGCCGCAAACACCACCAGGGACCCGGTTTTTCTCCGACGCCGACACCTCGAAGAAACACGACCATTTCGATCCGACATTAGGTGACGTCCTCATAACAAAAAAGAGACATTTTATGTTTGATGAATCGCTTATCTTCAAGAAAGTCAGGCTTCCGTGCACAGCGACACACTTCCTAATTTTGTTAGCCAGGAAGCCGCTCTGTTACACACCTGTACATGAGAATGAGTCAACCTGTGTACACACACGTGACGCGGCCAATCCTATCCTTTAATTTTTTTTTTAAACGCCACACTTTCTTGCATAAATCCTAACCTAACAAGATAACAAGTCTGTATCCTTGTTTGAACATTGCTCAGCGCGGTTCCGAGTGCAAATGTGCTTTCAGGAAGACCTTCCACCGGTCTAAACAACGCGACGTCAAGGGATTGCAACTGAATGTGCAAAAGTGCTTTCTCCACGGAGCCGGTTAGGAAACATTCCTCCACCACCTCTGTTCTCCCGTTTAAAGGCACCTCGTTATGCATTGCAGCCTTTCTTGTTTTGCTATGCGAAATTCACAGAACAAGAATTCCAGCAATCTCGAGGGTACGTTGTTCACATGTCACAAACGCTTCCTGCCTCCACGAGAAGTCAGCTCGGGGACGCAGTCAGCGCGGGGGAACAAAGCGATCGGGTCTCACCTCTCGGCCATGTTAACGTGGTTTTGTAAGTTGTTAACACTTCTCTCAGTATAGTTCCATGCACATGTTTGTGCGCCCCAAGCAACCATTCTTATTTTTGTAGAATGGAAAAAAGATTGGAAAATTGCCTCCCTTCTACCGATGCAGACACCCTAGCTGCGCCTTCCACGCTGATTTCCAGGAAGATGTTTAGGATCGCCGAATAATTTTCTTAGTGAGTTCACTAAACTAGCCCAGACAACCAAGTAAGACTTAGGTCCAAGTTTTAAATCTGTGGCTTGAACCCCACCAGAGCTCTTCCTAAATTACCACTTGTCCTCGAAGTTGTACTAAACACATGCTAGATTTTTATCTTCGCGTGCTATAGCTTCGTCACCGTAGAGAGAAATGCTTCAGTGAAGACTATAGACAACACACAAACAGCGCCAACTTCCTTTATTGCAAGACTGGCGCATAGACTTCAGGCTTTTCCATAAAGCACGTAGGAGTCATGGACGATTAACAAAAAACAACACCTCAGCAGATATGAATCAACATGAGCACAAGCCCTCGGTCGAACTTATGCACAGATGAGAAGGCCCCTAACCGCCACAGCCAAGTGTACTTAAGAGGTGAAAATACAACATTAAGAAAACAAAAATAAATTGCTACAAACGATAAACGACGCAACCGAGGCATGTTCCTTGCAAACGCCCGGAAGAATGCCCGACGCGTCAAGAAAAGAAAAGGGTGGTGATAAAGTAGGAGCCTCAAGGGAGGGCCGTGCCAGAAAACTATGAGGAACGTGCAGTAACACTGACAAAAGATAAAACAAATACCACGTCCATATAATATATAAAATAAAACCGAAGCAGAAAACGTGAGAAGAGTAAAATGTTACTGGTTACATGTCTTTCAGGTCAGTATGCGCTTAGATTCTTACTATAGTATGCGCTTAGATTCCTACTAAATCTGAAAAGCGAAAATCGGTTTCTTTTACTGGTTTCCATTCCAGTACCCACCAACCATCAAAACGGTTGCTATGAATTATTTCAATATTTTTGAATGGTTTGGTTGCTGCTGCTAACTGGAGATGTATATCTTCACCGAAGGCCTACAACCCGCTCCGTGTCTTCACTCAAACAGATGAAATCATTTCATCTAATAATAATAATAATAATTGGTTTTTTGGGGGAAAGGAAATGGCGCAGTATGTCTCATATAACGTTGGACACCTGAACCGCGCCGTAAGGGAAGGGATAAAGGAGGGAGTGAAAGAAGAAAGGAAGAATAGGTGCCGTAGTGGAGGGCTCCGGAATAATTTCGACCACCTGGGGATCTTTAACGTGCACTGACATCGCACAGCACACGGGCGCCTTAGCGTTCATTTCATCTGCAACTATAAATTTTAGTGGGCTCTTGATCAAATGGATGTCACATCTCGCTAACAGTTTTCTTTGGCTCTCTGAGTCATAGCAATCCTGCAAGAAACTTAAATATACTGAAACCTGTAATAATTTGTCTTCCCTTTTTCCGCCGAACACATTCAGGTTGGCAGGGCTTAGATGCAACCGTGTCGTAATGAACTACTCTCATTAGTAGCTAAATTATAGAACTTTAAAATAAAAAGAAATGTTATGGCTACATAAGCAGTTTGTTTCGATTACATCATACGGGAAGACAAGTTATTCGTGATTCGATCAACTCGAAAAGAAACTAGTCAACTTCTCTTGCAGTCAACCACAGGTTCCTCATTTTCAGCCTCGTTGCAACTAGATTTTATCAACAAGGAATGCAGCATATATAACTCTATCGCCCATAAGGAGCAGGGAATTAAGGTACTTTGTTGCAAATGCATGCTTAGTTTGAGCTGTCCTTTGGGCTGTCTAAAATTATTCCGTCGGCATGTATAAGTGCAAAAGCACAAATCCGGAGGTTCAGAGCATAGAAAGACCGTCTCTTTTTAATTTTTGTCAACTCCGTCCCAAGCATAGAAAAAAATGGGAAGAAATGGAAATAAAAATTATCCAAGAATGAGAGAGCCCGCGGAGACGCGAACAAAGGCCGCTGCGCGAGACGACGTGGATATCGATCACCGCTTTTTTTTTCATCATGGCACTTACTGCACGAGCTTATGTATGTATAGAAAAGGGCTATAGACTGATTATTTACTAAGCACTCAGCTAGTGGCCGCACTGCACTAGTTTGATTAAAGGTAACACAACTAAAAGGGCGGCAAATATAGACACAGCTTCAAGAGCTGAAACCAGTCCGGTAGAAAGTCTGTTCTGTCATAAACGTCCTAAGTTGTAGCCTGTGATGCTACAACTGAGGCTATCGCCACAGCCGAACACGCCTCGTATTAAACACCACCGCACTTTTGCTCTGTACATTGCAGAGCGTCGTCTTCGCCAACTTCTATCCGCTCCTTCCCATGGCACTGCCCGCTCATTGTCGTCTTCTGTGTAGCACAAATCCTTGCTTTCGCAATGATGGGGCTGTAACTATCTCAGCAGATTTTTCTTGTCAGCTGTAGGCTGAACATCGCCAGGGGTTTCGAATTATCGCTTAGCATAAAATAGTTTCCAACCATTTGCTATGTTTTGCTGACTTTTGAAAGGATCTAAATGTCAATATTAATGAAATCGTTTGGCGGCTTTCTTCATCTCCCGTGTATTTGTTCGACGAATTTCGTTAATCCGACGTTGTCTGCAATGCTGAGCCAGCTTCATTTGATCCTTTTCTCTATCGAGCACGACAACTTCTATGCCTGAGTTCCACATTCACATTCTCACAGCTAACTAGCTACTAGAATTCACACCTGCCTCAGACAGAAGGAGTAATTTAACTTTACCTAAACCATAGCTTATATATTGCACTTCGTGATTGCAAGCCATACGTGACAACTTGTTACTTAACCTGGAAAAATGGCGTCTGCTTTCGTTTCTTTAAAAGAATATGCTTGGGTCAATGAAGTGGCTGGCGATATGCACAACACCGTTAATGTGGTGTGTCTCGAAAATCTCACTTAGACTTGACGCTGTACAAAATGTGTTTTCTCGGTGGACATCACCTGTCACCTTATGTGTAAGGTCGCATGCGACGTGCCGCCACACGGTATATGTGCCATGCCTGCGCGCAGTCACACCTGACTGAATTTGTCGACACTCCTTCAATGCTGGGATTCCCAGAAATAGCTTAAGCTATGCAACAAGTAAGTTTTCAAATAAATTTTACCTTAAATCTGATGTTTTGGAAACATGTAGTTTCGTCCCTCTGAGGTCATGACAACTGGCAGTACATTGAGCCGCGGTCAGGGGATAGATAACAGGCCAGAGAAAGTGAATGCCGGAAGTGATAGATATTGGAGTTGGGAGGTGAGCCAAAAAGAAATAGGGCATAGTTGTTTGGCGGTTCGCTTTTGCACTTTTGTCGCAGGCGCGGAGGTTGTCGATTATAGATAGGGGTCGCGGGGGAGCGTCGATGGAATGGTTCTGTCCGCGTTGCAACCGCAATTTTATTCTCTTTGTTTTCAGAGGCATGTTTTTGCGTTTTCTCATGCTGTTCAGGTAGCACCATTTGACGTCGCTCCGCCAGCAAGAAATTATTTCACCACCTTAAAATGCTTTCTCAACGTTCAGTTCATAAAAGTTGCTGAGCATTCCGAGAGCTTTGTGATGTAGGCATTATTTGAACGGGACGGTTTAAATTATAAACTGAACCGAGTAATTTTATCCAACGAGTTGTTTTCATAGCAATTCTATTAAACAGCGTGCGCTAACAGGACGTACACAGGAAACTTGGAGACTGAGGAAAGAAGCGCAATTTCCAACTTTAATGACAGGAAAGGATGCCAGACGCTCTTTTATATCTGCTGGGGTGAGGGTGTGCGAAATGAATGACAGAGGCAAACAACTTCAAACATCGGCAAACAAAAAAACAAAAACACGTGGCGTAACAAAGCTCACCATGCAGACCGAAAAGCTGAATGTAACAACAGGTGACTAAAGAGTGATAACGGTTGATAGGAAGTGCGAAAACATGAGCAGATAACGGTTGATATGCAGTGCAAAAACATGAGCAGAGAAAACGTAAAGAACTACACGAGGTATATGTAAAAGAAGAAACTTAAAAAGGCACATAAAGCGGCGTGTAAAAGGCGCATAAAAAACAGTAAAAACGGAACAACATAGGAAAATGCAGAGTAAGAGCATACTGCTAAAAAAACCATAAGAAAAGAACCTAGACGAAACCATCTAAAAAGGAGAGTTCCTTTCTAGAAAGAAGAATAGAAGGCGTGCTAACGCACTTGTCTTTTCTTTGGTCAAAGTAAAAGGCCGCAATGACTTCTCTTTCAGTCTTGTCCGGTGCCTTGGCCAGGAACCTGGTTTCGTAGAACTTGGGATGGCAATCTTTACATTGGCTGCAGTGTATAGGAAGGTTACCTCCCGTCTTGCTATTCAAAGTCACATTGTGCGTTCGGGCGCGCTCATTAAAACATTTTCCTGTTTGTCTCATGTAAACTCTGCCGCACGTCAAAGGGATCTCGTTCACCACATTAGCAGTACACTCTGTGAACTTCTTTGATGTTTGATGAGGCAGGACTTCTTAACTCGCCTACTGGAAATCATAGGGCAAAGCTTTGCCAGCTTGCAGGGAGCTGAAAAAACCAGCTGCACCCCATGTCTGGAAGCAACTTTTTTCAAATAGTGCGAAAAACCATGTAGGTAGGGTAGGAAACAAGGTTCCTAGCCAAGGCACCGGACAAGACTGAAAGAGAAGTCATTGAGGCCTTTTACATTGACCAAAGAAAAGACAAGTGCGTTAGCACGCCTTCTATTCTTCTTTCTAGAAAGGAACTATCCTTCTTAGAGAGTTTCGTCTAGGTTATTTTCTTATGGTTTTTTAGCAGTTTTTTCTTACTCTATATTCCCCCATGTTGTTCCGTTTTTACCGTTTTTTATGCGGCTTTTACAGGCCGCTTTATGTGCATTTTTAAGTTTCTTCTTTTACATATGCCTGGTGTTGTTCCTTACGTTTTCTCTGCTCATGTTTTTGCGCTTCATATCAACCGTTATCTGCTCATGTTTTTGCACTTCACATCAACCGTTATCACTCTTTAGTCACCTGTTGTTACATTCAGCTTTTCAGTCTGCATTGTGAGCTTTGTTACGCCACGTGTTTTTTGTGTTTTTTTTTTGTTTGCCGACGTTTGAAGTTGTTTGCCTCTGTCATTCATTCCGCACACCCGCACCCCAGCAGATATAAAAGAGCGCCTGGCATCCTTTCCTGAAATTAAAGTTGGATGTTGCGCTTCTTTTCTCTGTCTCCAAGTTTCCTGTGTACGTCCTGTTAGCGCACGCTGTTTAATAGAGATGTGCCAACTTGCCCGTCAGAAAGTTCTACTTTTCATAGCACTGCCATACAAATTAAAGTTTATTGTTGCCATTACTCAAACCATCCCAGAGCCGCCGCGGTAGCTGAGTAGTTGTGGTGCTCGGCAGCTGGCCCGAAAAAACGAGGCTTCGATCCCGAATGCGTTGGTCGCATTTCGATAGACACGAAATTCTAGAGGCCTGTGTACTGTGCAATGTCAGTGCACGTGAAAGAATCCCAGATGCTCCAAAATATTTGGAGCTCTCCACTACGACGTCCTTCATAGCCTGAGTCGCTTTGGGACGTTAAACCCCGTAAAAGCAAGCGAGTGTATCCCCCCACCATAATAACGAGTGAAGTAAAGTTATGGTCTGATACATATTTCCTTTCGTGTTCTGTTGTGGGAAAACTTTTTTAAGACTCTCGATATTTTGTTCAATGAAGAGGGCTACGTCGGGCTGGTTGGTGAATGTTGATGCAAAGGACTGGACAGCGGCAACGCTACAGAAGAGAACACAGACACCAGCGCATGTGTATGTGTTGTTTTCTGTCCCGTCTGTTACCGCATTTCAGCCGTTACCAGCAACATGAATTTGTTGTTTGCCTATATTCAAAATGGCTCTAAAATATTCAGTTCGCAAGCAAAAATTTGATACTCGCGCATCCTAAGCTTCTTACCCAAGAAGAACAAAAGTCTCTCGCTTTTTTTTGTAAGCCCCTCTCTTAGTTTGCCCAACATCCATTTTTATTAAAGCGAATTCAGTCCTTGCCTAGGCTCTCAGGTGCCAATACACCCTGTCAATGCCGGCCGAGACCACGTGAATCGAGTACTGAGCAGACCAGAACGGCATCAGAGGCATGTTTGGAAGGCCATGTTCTTGGTGCTGGCTGGCTGCCCTCTCGAGCAGATTGGGGAGGAGGAAAAAAACTTCATTGTTCTCTGGTGCTTCTTTCTGCTGACAGAAAGAATTTCGGCCCGTGAAGAAAATAGGCTAGGGGACGCTGAAGGGACTGTTTAAACCGCGAAGAAAAGTTCTGGGAACCTGGAAGAGCTTCAAGCCATGAAGAAAAGTCACCGAGAGCGCCGCTGTACTCCTATTGTCGTAGGCCGGACGCCGCTTCCAACACGTGCGCGAGCGGCCGTTAGCTGGCGCCGATGTCTAGCACGGACAGATATCGGCGCCTCGCCGAGGTTCGGCGGCGTCTCCTACAAAAGGCATGCGTAGACCGGTTCTGTCGTATGTTAAATATGTTAAAGGCGCGTTTATACTCCTACGTAACGCGCGCGCGCTTCCGCGCGCCGCACGGCGACGTCACGTCGGCCAAAGCGAGACCCTCTTTACTCCAACTGCGCTTGACCTCCGACGCGTTCTGCGGCTTCGACGCACTCTGACCGCGCTGGCGGAGACTTGGAGCATGTCTCTATTTCGTGCCGAGTGCGCCAGCCGCCGCCGGCCCGGCCAGACCGGTTCCGCGTGCTCCTCGGGGCGGCGCTGCTTCGCAAACCTACGAGAGATGGCGCGTCGAACGTTCTGCGCAGTCTGCACATGCGCTACTCCTGGCGCAGCCGCTGAGCCGCTTCGGGGCGGCCGGACTGTAGGAGGGCCGAATTCGCGCCTGGCGAGGTGTCGCCAACCTGAAGTGACTGACCACCGCCGGCGCTCGCCCGCGCGCCGAGGAAGTAGGAGTATAAACGCGCCTTAAGAGCGCCGACTTTGGGCGCGTGCACCAAAAATGCGGCCCTTGGAGCACACTTGCAGAATATCGAGCGTCCTCTGCAGTTTGCCAACCGAAAACCACCACTCCTCATGCTAACCCTTTCAGTCAACAGAGCAGGAAGCGAAAACGCGGTTTGCAAACGTGGGTTGCTGGTTGGAAGCAACCTTCCTGTAAGTCACAATTCTACAAGTTGTTCATTCACTTCTGAGAAAATGAATGCTGCACGTCAGGAGTACTCTGTCGATAGTTCTTTGTGTTTGGTTACCTTAGTGTGCAGTGACGCGAAGCAGATGAGTTCTCATGTCTTTGAAAAAGCGTTGTCAGCCTTCTCTGTGCGCGCGCTCACGTTTCCCCGCTGAGAGGTATACGAGCACTGTGACATCACGACTGAAAGAAAAAATAGTGACGCCATGTGTACTCAAAGCAATACGAAAATAAATAGCAATAAAGAATAAGATATCTGGCGTTCTGCAGTGGTAACCGAGTCTCATATTAAACTGCACATCTCCAACCGAAAATGTTTAATTTTCGCCCAACGTTTCAAAGCAGACTCGGCTCCTTCATCAAGGGTGACTGAGGGAAGTAGCTAGCGTCTCTAAGTACGGAGGGGAGGAAGGGGTCAAAGGAACGAAAGCTGTGATGCGAAACGCGTGGGGGAGGGGGAGGGAGGGAGGAGGGGGTTAAGGCTGTTAGTCACGTTGTCGCACTTTGGGGAGGCGGTCAATGGCGACTTTTTTTCGTTGTAGTCCCTGGAGCACGTTTCCTTTTGTGCGGTTGATGTTTTTCGGGGTGGTTTGGATCTGCCGGAATTCCAGAAGGAGCCTTTTTTGGTAATTTTTTTCGGGTACTGGGATGCTGGTTTCTGCGAAGTTGATTCTGCGGTCTGAGTCCTCGAAATGTTCGGCTGCAGGACTGCGATCTCTTGCGAAGTTGCGGACGTCGTTTTTATGTTGCCGAATTCTTTCTTTGATGTTTTTGGTTTCGCCGATGTAGCTTGCGTCGTAGTCGACGCAAGGAATCGACGCAAAGAATTTTGTAGACAATGCCTCGGGCTCCTTCTCTCCGCGGCCGGTCTTTATGGACTGGTAGACAAAGCACAACAGTGTTGTGGGCTTGTGCGCTACCTGGAGACCCCCTTTTTTCGGGAATCTGGCGATGATTTCACTGATACCTCCGACATCAGGTAGAGTGACGTATTTTGGTGGTGGCGTTGGTCTTTGTGCGTTGATTTCTTGGCGCATGTTGTCGTGTTTTTGATGTCGAATGGTTTTTTGAATAAAGTTTTTTGGGTAGCCGTTCATGATGACTTCTTTGAATATCGTGCGTTGTTCTTTTTTTCTGTCAAGTTCTGTGCTTGTTCTGCAGATGAGACTGAGAAGTGCAGTTTATTATAAGTCTTCAAACCCAACAAGACAGGCAAATCTGTCAAAATGTTTAGTTTTTTTTAACCGAGTCTCCTGATTTTTGTGTTCTACTTAGCGGTGTTCTTTTGTCTTTGATATAGTGGCGTTGGAGACCGATGCACCATGCTCGACCCCTTTCGTCGCCAAATGATCTATGGTGAAATAGACACTTTGCTCCATTCGACTCATTTCTTGCCACACAAAGCGAAAACACGTGCTTTTTGAAGCTGTCACCAATTACGTGGCCGCAGAAGGGCCTCGCCCATTCACGAAGGTCGGCTTTATTTTGTACTGTACACAGGCCATAACAACACAGTGCACTCACGTTGCATGACAAGGAACAAAGTAAAGGCTCTAAGGAAAAGCCTTTCAGCGTGCCGTCTTTTTCAGTGAGTGAGTAGATGAGAACCACGGCCACTCGATGATGCGGTTCCATCGAGCGGCCGCGTTGATACCTACCGCTGCCTCCACACGGTAGTAGAACAACAGCGGGCTAACGGGGTCGCATTTTTTATTGTGGCACTGAGGCTTCAATTTAGGATTTCGAAGTGGTCTGTCTGTATGTCTGAAATTTACTTGACCTGAAATAAAATAATCGGAAATGTTTTACGGCCGCGAGTGAGTTTCGAGCCCGGGGCGGCGAGAACACATCAGTTTTGCTGGTTACTGCATTAGACAACTGCAACATCGCCGCAACCGAAAATTCCGCATCTTAAAATACCAGTCTCTTAAAATACCAGTCTCTTGCGCTGTGTTTTGGATATCATCGTCTTCATCAACTGCATCCGTGCGCAACGGAACCGAACACCGAAACAGCACTGAAATCCGAAGTGCTAGCACCCCTCATTTGCATTTGGCGAAACCACGCTAAATCATCCGAAATTTGTTTTTGTGCCACTCTTTACCTGTGCCATGCGCTGGGCTTTTTACAATGCTGGTGGAATTCCTTAGGTTGGTGCAAGGCATCAAAGAATGTAACTGATCTTGAGGATTCTTCCGCCGGCTGTCGAGGCGGTCGGACGTGCGTTCGGCGAGCTCCGTCGACATCGGGGACGAAGTCGTGCTCAGGAGCCTGAGGACGACCCAAACTGGCTGGAATCGGCGTCCGAAGAGAACCGGAAGGCTAGGAACACCAATAACCAACAAGGTGGGCCGATTTTCCTGAATTATAGGGCCGAGAAGGCCCCAACGGGAAGGAGACCGGGCTAAGCCTAACGAGGCTTAGCCAAGACAAAGGAGAGGCCTAGGCCTAACGGCCGACGCCCGAGCCCTCCCAGTGCCATGGAGGTGGTTGAGGGAAGAGAGATAGACCCGGAGGAGCTAAAAGCCCCAGGGCAATGGTTTAGGACAAGAAAGAATGGAAGACTAATTCCGGAAAAGGAAATAGCCGACGACCCCGTGGTCCAGTCAAAAGCTAAGGACAGGACGGCCGCAAGGCAGGAGGGAAGAAGACTGGCTGCGAAATCGGTGGAGAAACAAATAACGAGAATTCCGCAAGATTTCGACAAAATAATCATGCGTCCCAGAGGTGGGATAGAGAAGCTACTTGTGCACGGATGGGATAGAGAAGCTACTTGTGCACGGAGGAGCGTTTCTGGCGAACGCCATCGCCGAAGCGGCCGAGGTCGGAGAAGGCAGCAGAGAGGACATAATCACCTTCAACAGGAAACAGCAGTCCATCATGATAGCCACCGGAGATGGAAATAGAAGAGAGAAATACGCTTCGCTAACAGAGCTGAAGATAGAAGCCGTAGAGACAACGCTGAACGCGTACCTGACCCCGCCGGAAAACTGCGGGAAGGGAGTGATCTACGACGCCCCGGACTTCTGGACGGAGGAAGAAATTTTCGAAAGACTAGAGCAACACGGAGCCAAGAACCCACCCATACTGGGAGTGAGAAGATTAGGGAAAGAATCCAAGGCCGTCCTAATCCTGTTCGAAAGCAACAGGGTGCCATGGCACGTGTACCTATCCCCAACGCCGACGAGGTGCGTCCTCTACAAGAAAAGGTACGAAGTCTGCTACGCATGCGGACGAATGGGACACCGACAGGACGTCTGCCCGGACCCAGAAAACAAGAAGTGCAGAAGCTGCGGAGAAGAGAACCCAGCAGAAGGCCACAAATGCAAGACCAAATGCCAACTATGCGCAAAGGAACACCCACTAGGAGACCGAAGATGCAAGGAAATATACAGAACACCGTACGAGATCAAGAAGAAGATCTGGGAAAAAGGCAGGAAGAAGAGACCCGCAGGAAGGACCAGAAGCCTACAGGAAGAACGGATCGCCGAGACGACAGCTTCCCCAGATTGGGGGAAGGCGAGGCAAGGAACCAGACGCCCCCAGGAAAACCGGGAGCCCCCAAAGGACACGGAGGACTCGGGAAACACAGAAGGGCGAGATCCAGATCACGGTCCAGGGACCCGGAGAGATCGAGGCCCAGGGACCCAAAGGACCCCTGGGGAAAAGGACGCAGCGACCGGAGCAGAGAGCCGAGCAAGGAGCCGAAAACAGTAAGCTTTGCAGGAGGGGCCTCCCAGGCTAAAGGTGATAACGACAGGGAGATAGAAAAACTTAACAGAGGGGCCTCCCAGGCTAAAGATGATAAAGACAGAGAGATAGAAAAACTTAAAAAACAGGTAGAGGAGCTACAGAGACTCCTGAAAAAGCACATAGAGGGGAGCGCAAAAGCAGCTCCACTAGAGATGAAACAAGCAGAACAGCCCAAAACAGGTACAAAGCAGACCGGACCTCTTACGCAGAAACCCCAGGCGACAGGGCAGGTAACGGAGGAGGCGGAAAAAGCAAGGAGACCCCCACTCAAACTCAAAGGGGACGAGGAGGTAGATATATGGGAAACGCTCAGGAAAGAGAGCGAAGCGAATAGGCTAGCAATCTCCACCCTACAAGCCGAGATGAGGGAATTCATGATGCAGATAACGCAGGCAATAGGACAGCTGCAGTCTGAAGTCCAGGCTCAGAGAACAGAATTACAAAGCCAGAGAGCGGAGCTGATAGCCCACGCGGAGCAACATAAACGAACGGAGGAAGCAATAGCACGAATCCAACATGGATAGAAAGGCCAAAAACAAGACCCTCATTTGGCAGTGGAACTGCCGAGGCTTCCGAAGCAAGCGAGCGGTATTGCAACAATACATCGACACATTAGAGGAAAAGCCCCTGGCCATAGCCCTGCAAGAAACTGGTAAGCGGCTAAATCTACCAGGGTATCAAGCATTCCACAGTGATAGAGGGGAGAAATCTCACGTCACCACATACGTTAAAAGGAACATAGCAACAATTGAGCATGAGCTAAACACGGCAGAGGCAGAAGTCGTCCTAGTAGAGATGATAACGGGCAAAAAGAATGAACCAAGCCTGTTCCTACTAAACGTGTACTCGAGACCGAAGCAGCAAAAAGTCAGGTTCAGGGCAATATTTCGGAAAGCAATGAAAGTGGCAAACATTAGCCCACTGATCATAGTAGGGGACTTCAACGCCCATCACGAGGAGTGGGGATACAGTACGAGGGACACGAAGGGACGACACCTATGGGAGGACATACAGGAGTTAGGCCTAACCCTGCAAACAGATCCGGGGTGCCCAACTAGGAGAGGGAATAGCGTCATGGCGGACACCACACCTGACCTCACGCTAACCAAAAACGTTAGGGCAGCCACTTGGATGAACACAGGAACGGACCTAGGAAGTGACCACCTCATTATCGCCACGACGGTACGCACGGGCATCAAAGATAAAGCGGGTAGACTGCCCAAAATCACGGAATGGGACAAATTCAGGGCCCAAAGGGACCAGCAAAATTGGGGAACCATCCAAAACATAGAGGAATGGACAGAAACCCTTAAGAAGCACGTGTCGGAAGCGACCGTAACTTTGAAGGGGCAATATGTTCTAGAACTAGCAGACAACAAACTGCTGCACATGTGGGAGGCCAAAAATGGACTCGAACGCAGATGGAAGAAGCAGAGATGGAATAGGAACCTCAGGAGAAGAATAGCAAGACTAAATCGGGACATAGAAAAATATGCACGACAGTTGTGTGAGCAAAACTGGTGCAGCAGGTGCGACGAGATGGAAAGGGGTATGAGCTTAACAAAGACCTGGAACCTATTAAGGCACCTACTCGACCCTACCAACTCTAAAACGCAGGCGAGCATTAGTCTAGCCAAGACAAAGCACATCTATGAAGGGACGGACGAGGAGTTCGTTAAAAAAATTATACAAACATATATAGGGGACACGAAGAGGGTAGAACTCCCAGAGTACCAGGGTCCCCCGATGGAGCTCTTAGACGGCCCAATAACAGAAGCGGAGGTAAGGGCGGAAATAATTAAGCTAAAGTCAAAATCGGCCCCGGGCCCAGACGGCATCACCAACAAAACCCTGAGGAACCTAGATGATGGCTCGATAACAGCAATCACTGCATATATGCAGAAGGTGTGGGAAACCGGAAAGCTTCCCGCGCAATGGAAAGAGGCGAACATCATACTCATTCCAAAGCCGGGAAAAGCGCCGAAGCTCGAAAACTTAAGACCCATATCCCTCACATCTTGCGTAGGGAAGCTAATGGAACACGTAATTCAGACAAGGCTAACCAGATACATGGAAGACAACGAGCTCTGGCCAAGCGAGATGATTGGCTTCCGCCCGGGGCTGAGTACGCAAGACGTGATGCTGAGGCTGCAGCACGACATAATCGAATCCCAATCCAAAGATGCAAAAGTAATCCTAGGTCTCGACCTCAAAAAGGCGTTCGATAACGTCAAACGCGAGGCTATACTAGAGGAACTACATAGTCTAGAGGTAGGTCCGAGAACATATAACTATGTCAAGGACTTCCTAACTGGGAGAACAGCGAGGATCAAATATCAGGACATAGAATCAGGGAACATAGAACTGGGCAGCAGGGGCACCCCCCAAGGGTCGGTACTATCCCCACTCCTCTTCAACATAGCAATGAGAGGGTTACCTAAATTACTTCAAGGAATAGAGGGTCTAAAGTTCAGTATGTATGCAGACGACATCAATGTCTGGATAAACAAAGGAGACGACGGGCAAATAGAAAGGAAACTCCAGAAGGCAGCAGACACTGTGGTAGAGTATGCAGCACAAAGAGGACTGGCATGTTCACCAGAGAAATCAGAGCTTCTGGTATACAACCCAAAAAGAAACAGGCTCAAGCAGGGAGAGGACTTTAAAATCACTGTGGAAGGAAAACTGGTGCCTAAGGTAGATATGATCAGGATTCTGGGCCTATTCATACAAAGTAACGGCTACAATGATGAAACCCTAAAAAGATTGGACAAATTTGCGACGCAAGTCACGGGAATTTTCAGAAGGATATCGCTTAGAGGTAGAGGCCTCAAAGAGCAGAGCCTAATGAAACTAGTACAGGCATATATACTAAGTAGGATCAGCTACGCGACCCCCTTCCTCAAGATAGGGGCAACAGAAAAAAGGCAGCTTGATGCCATAATCAAAAAAAGCTATAAGAAGGCGCTGGGCTTGCCAATAAGCACCTCAAACGAAAGGCTACTAAATATGGGGCTTCACAACAACTGGAGTGAGATAGCTGAAGCGGTAAGATCAGCGCAGCTAGATAGGCTCAGCAGGACGAGCACCGGCAGAGCTATACTAGAAGCGGTCGACAGGCAAACCGACAGGGGGATGCAAAAGAAACAAGACATTCCAAAATGTGCTAGGAAAAAGATCAGAGTAGACCCATTGCCCAAAAATATGCACCCAGAATTCAACAAGGAAAGGGAAAAGAGGGCAGAAGCCATGGCCAGAGGACTGGACAGTCTAGATAAGAAAGCAGTGGCATACACAGATGCAGCAAGTGGGAAGCTAGGAGCAGCCGTGGCCTCAGTGGTCAACGGAAAGGGGGAACCTGAGATAGCAGCATCCATTCGCAGCCGCAACCCGGAAACGGCGGAAGAAGTCGCAATAGCGCTCGCATGCGTAGGAACGCACGCCAAAATTATAGCTAGTGACAGCAAAACTGCAGTCTACAATTATGACAGAGGGAGGATTGCCTTAGAAGCAGCACAAATTCTAAAAAAGAAGGAAATTGGGAGGGACGTACGCATCGTGTGGGTACCAGCTCACGCATCCATCCCTGGAAACGAGGCGGCAAACACCCTGGCTCGAGACCTCTACTTCCGAGCCAGGGGAGAGCCGCCCGACTGCAAGGACCTGGATGAGAGACTGATCAGCTATGCAGAAATAATAGAGAGCTATAGAAGTCAAAGGAGAATTTTCCCCCCGCCGGACAAAACACTAGGGAATAAAGAAGCTACAACATGGCGTAGACTACAAGGTGGGAACTTCATAAACCCGGTGTGGGCATCACACGTATTTAGGGAAGAGGAAATAGAGGAAAAATGCAAAAAATGTGAGATTAGGGGGACCCTAGATCACATCATTTGGGAATGTACACACTCCCCAGGGATTAAAGAAGGAATAAATAGCAAGGAAGCCTGGGAAACCCTTCTGCAAAGCGCGGACCCCGCCGTGCAGAAAAAAGTCATTCACCTGGCACTGGAGGCCGCAAGAGACCAAGCACTCTATGCCTGCCTTTAGATGCGAGGCTCCCGGCCCCCACCCCTAGGCCTGCGTGCCAGAGATGGGGAGTAGGGGAGCCTCTTCTCTGGTGGAAATAAAGGTTTTTGGAATGGAATGGAATGTAACTGATCTTTTGCAGAAACTCTGATTCCCTTTCTGGCAGATATTTGCCAGCGTGTGGAGAGACCCTTTGCTAGGACTGGCGCATTAGCGGTTGTGTATTTTTTTTTTATGACAGCCTGAAGACAAGAGTGCGTCCATGGCCGTTCCGGGCCGTTTTCACAGAGGCGCCGACTACGTCATGCTTCAAACCGTAGGGGGCAGAAACACAGCGCATTCAATAAGCAACCACGGACTGCGCTCCACGATTCGAGGAAAAATGAAAGGAGGAAAAAAAGAGAGACAGGCAAAGGCACAGCAGGAGACCCCTCTTCATTGTCCTTTTCTTCCTCCCTCTCACCATCTGCAACTGGGTGCCCATGTACCTCTTGTAAAAGAATTTCGCCCTACCTAAGCACCTGCTCACATCTTTGACCCTTCGCGTTACCGCCTCTCTCACTTCTTCATCCGTTTGATGCTGCGAGCAGTGCGTCTTGTTCTCGTAGCCTTTGTGGGAGGAACACTGCCAAAAATTGTGCCCGCAGGGCTGAGGGAAATTCAAGAAAGTTTTGGTTAAGACGATTCCCAATATTTGCTTATTTATTTTAAAAACAAGCGACAACAGCAATGGCATATCGCAGTAAGCATGCGGCTCTCGAGGACGGTGTGTGATTCGTTCCCCAGTGCCGCCATTTACCCACTGGTTTTCAAAGGGCATAAGTTCTCTCGAAGCCTGGCGCTTGGTGTCTTTGAGCTGAAGTGCTTGGAAAATGGTCGTTCACCTAACCTTGTGTTGAACAAAACACTTCATCCCACTGCGCTTGGTGCGAGGTTGCCATTGCACTATTAAAACTCATCGTCAGCAAAAGAAAACATTTCTAAGAAATGGATACTCAAGATTCTTCACTCGATGTATCATCTAAAACCGAAAATTATGCAACAAAAACAACTGTATATGCTTATATGCTAAGGACACGCCAGTGGCAAAATCGCGTATGCAGCGCAGTCCGTGGTTGCTTATTGAATGCGCTGTGTTTCTGCCCCTTACGGTGTGAAGCATGACGTAGTCGGCGCCTCTGTGAAAACGGCCCGGAACGGCCATGGACGCACTCTTTTCTTCAGGCTGTCATAAAAAAAATACACAACCGCTAATGTGCCAGTCCTGGCAATAGGTCTCTCCACACGCTGGCGAAAATCTGCCAGAAAGGACATCAGAGTTTCTGCAAAAGATCAGTTACATTTTTTAATGCCTTGCACCATTATACCTTTCTTCGAGTGCTTGGTGTCGTAGGCTGTGGAAACAAGTTATGGCACATATAAAAGTCGCCGGATAGTGTTAATCGTTCCGTGGAAACGGCTCTCTCTTCTTACTCCCGCGGTTTGTGTGCTCATATAGCCCCTGCAACTCCCCGGAGCCACTCCTTGAAGAAGTAGTAGTTTACTAATCGCTTCAGAGGCAACAACTGACGAATATACAAAAAGGAAACTAATGTTGCCGGTCCTGCCATTGCTATCTAATCTCTCAAGCACTGAACTGCAACCGGCGGAAATAAAGGCAAATAGAGAGGATAGCGAGAAGTAAATAGGAGAGTGACAGAAAAAAATAATTTAAAACGGGGGTACGTGTGCACGCCATATGCAAAAAAAAATTAATATGTTCGCGCCACTCGTGCGACAGTGCTTATAAGTATTGTGCTTATGCGCAACACGGTAAATTCACTGCATATTCAGGGCCGCGCGCACGTAGCGCCCTGTTGCTAATCGCTCGTGCAAGCGGCACATTGAACAAGCGGGCTGGATGGAGCGCTCAGCCGCCGAGCTGGAGATAACCAGTAAGCTTTAAAATGTCGTGTTATGGGACAACAACTTCTGTTCATTTCTCAGCAAATTTAAATCATAATCAAGAATATTTAAATGGGGTTTGATACTTGATTGCTGCTCTGGGTAACGGCGTAGTTACTAGCTTGCCGTACTGATGGCCTGGTCTTCAGAATAGTTCCCAGCATGACATTCTATGAAGTCATCGTTAGCGGTTCATAGTTTATGTACACCGTTGACATAATAGTCGAAACTAGCATCGATTACAGCAATGGTAAAGCCCTTATCGATGGCGAACGATTGAATGATTGAATCATGAGAGGCACTTTACCAACCTAGAAAAAATGTTGTGAACAACCACACAATAATTTTTACATTGGACGAATCACCTACTGCCATAAAACGCAGCATCAGGTTTGCTGCCTCTTATAGTGCAGCACTCAGTCACTTCAACGCGTATGTGCTGCACTTTAACACATCGACAAAACTTTCAATGAGCTGTCTGCTATTGAGGCTAATAACTGGAGTGTTAAAATGTAGTCAATAATGCACGATTTTAAAATTTTCAATGCACAGTGCAAGAACCATTTTCAAGTATAGGTGAGTGAACTCTAAGTGTGAGCGTCCGGGAATTACGCATTTCACTGCTTGAACGAAAGTACCTGAAAGTTTCATTGCTTTGCACTGTTAATGCGCACGCAATTTCACTATCA
Source organism: Amblyomma americanum (assembly GCF_052857255.1). NCBI lineage: Eukaryota > Metazoa > Arthropoda > Arachnida > Ixodida > Ixodidae > Amblyomma > Amblyomma americanum. The sequence continues at coordinate 53,526,844 of NC_135500.1, forward strand.
CCTCAGCCCGTGTCGTGGGATCACTGTAGGCGCCAAAATAAATGTACCTGTCAAGCAAAAGAGCCTCCTTATGATTTCCTCTATACACCTCATAGTAGGCACGCGCTTTCTTGTAGGACGTTATGTAGCAGCCCATGGTCGTAGCCTCACACCGATGGGAGAACTTTTGATAAAAGTGCGCATTCGTACGGCACGGCTCAACCTCCCGGAGGAACCTATCAAAACAGGGGCATTGTAGCAGGGACGTGCGCCTTGCCAACACACGGAGAGAGGGCGCCAGGCGTTTCTTGCCGGTGCGGGGGATTCATAATCAAAAGAAAAACAGCGCAGGAAATCTTTTTCTCCACTGAAATGTAAAATACTTTGTAGTTCTTTTAATGTAGGACATTACGCTACCTGAAGCTCCGAGAGCTTGTCGATGTATTTTAAATTAAGGCTTTAGTGAGCGATGAAGTGAAGTCAAGTGGGGTATTTTTCGGGGCCTCGCCATAGGCTCCATGCTATCGTAGCTCATTGCCAATGGTAAACGTAATATGTAAGCTACATTGATGAAACTCTACTAAAAGAAACTTTAAGAAGCATTTAACATATAGGCGAGAGACCTAATCTCTAAGTTTTATGCGCGACTAGGTATTAATTTTTATTTTTCATCGCCCTTGAGTTACGCACAGTCGCGCCGCCGGCTGTCGCGAGATGGCGCGACCGGTTTTTCGAGGCGTAAGGGCCAGTATCCTGGGGATGAACCCACGAATCTTCAATGCTAGGCTCACGATCTAAACACTCGTTGGCTGCCGTGCGGTTCCAACTGATATATCTGTATGCTATCTCTGTCTAACTAACAAGGAACTGGTGATATGGGTGCTTTACAAATGGTTGCGTGCGATAATTCAATAAAACAAAAAATTCGATGCAGAAACAAGACAAAGGAAAACCAAGGAGTTAGGGGGCAGAAGGCCACAACAAAAAAAAATTACGAATAGTTCTTTCAGTCCATCAATCCAGATCTGTGGTCACTACTTTTCCTCAGCAGAGGTATTTGAATGCGACTTCCAGGCACCTGCCTACCAATTGTAAGCTGCGGTTCCTTTGCGAGACTGTTGAACATTGCTTTTGTTTTCTGCATGTTAATTTTTAGACCCACTGTTCTGCTCTAGCTGTCCAACTCATTTATCATGCTTTACATTTCCTCTCCTGAGTGACTCAGCAAGGTAATGTATTCAGTAGAGCGCATATTGCTCACGTATTTTCCTTGAACTGTTATCCCCCACCTGCTCCCGATTCATACCTCTGAATACGGCTTGTAAATAGGAAGTGAGCCGCATTGGTAAAAGTCATATCTCCATGCCTAACACCCTTCGTTATTGCAATGCTAATGCTTAATTTATTGAGGAATATCGCAGATGTGCAGCGGTTATAGGTATTTACCAGTATTTTCACATCATTCTTCTACATCCTGATCCATCAGTGCCTAGATGACTGCTGAGGCTTCGACTGAGTCAAATGCTTTCTAGCAATCTGTGACGGTAATATGGAGTGTTTGGTAACATGCTGCGCATTTCACTGCCACCTGAGTGATAGTGGGAACATCGTCTATTGTCGAGTATCCTTTACGAAAGCCTGACTTTATTAGCGGGGTTTTTAATTTAATAGCCTTTAGGCAAAGAACAGTAAACTGATCAGTCTCTAATTTTTCAATTCTTCGACATCTCCTTTCTTATGAAATAAAGTGATATGAGCGTTCTTCCAAGCTTCTGGCACGCTCGAGGTCATTAAGCATTGCGTACACACGGTGGCTAGTTTTTCTAGCAAAATCTAGGTCGTGTACAAGTCTGCACGGTTGCTTACACAAAGATGCAGACTGTTACTCCCGTTACCACGTCTTCCCGTGTGACAATCTTGACAAAAGGGCGGTCACGCCTGCCTGTTCTCGCTCTCTGCCCAGGTGAAAAAGACGGCCGCAGTATTTAGCTACAGCTTATTATGAACCGCATGAAAATTCACTCCATGTGACCCTCTCGTGTCACATTTTGTTCTCCATGGTGGTACTTTGTACCGCAGGAACTTGATCCGGGTTAGCCCCGACCTACTCCTCGTTATGCCCAAGCAACTTCGCACTCCTGCCGTCGAAGAGCTCCATGATCTCAGAACTGCAGGTCACCGGAGGGTCTTCGTATTCACGGTCATGTGCATTGCCGGTTTTTGGGCCCCACCTGTGTTAATCTGTACGGCGCCATTTTAGTGCCTGTGACCAGTGCCAACGTGAGAAATGCATTACCACTCTTTCAGCGGATTTCCTCTAAATTATTGACGTCCATCCGAACCGTTTTGCAGCGCCAGCTTAAAACTCCAGGGTCGGTTACTCCAGTCGTCATTCAAGAAAGGATGAATCGTAGTGGTCACGCACAATGCTACCCACTGCAGATTTATACACGTAATGCTACTGAGATTGCAGATTTTTCCTGATAGACGTCCTAAGTAATGACGCTGCCTGCCAATTTATTTCTCTACCGCGGCCGCTGTTTTTCCTAAAATGCTTTGGACGACAGTTTCAGTTATGTCCACAAATTATTAAGTAACTACCCCCTATCAAGCCCAAAGGAATCGCCTCACCGAGCGCCTGAACAGCTATGACGGATATGCTCTCACTGTAAGCATTTTAATAGAACATGTTGGGGGATATTTGGTGCCCTTCAACAACAACAACAAAATATACTGCCGCCAAATCAGACAATGCACAGGAAGAAAAACTGGAGAGGCGCCTGTCCAGTCTTTATTGCTGTGTGTCCTGTCCAGTCTTTCTTGCTGTGTGTTGTCTGATGTGGGTCCACTTTTTTTTCTGATGTAATAAATTTTCCAAGACCATCGTGAGTGACATAACTCTACCATATGTTGTATCCGCATATTTCTCCTGCTATGACACTGCTCTTTGCTCCCTTTTCTTTCTTTTTTCAAATACTGTAGGCAGCAGCGCTGCCCAAAAAGGAGAGGGTTACATGTGTTGTAGCAACAATTCCGCGAAGATTTTTACATCGAACGATTCGGCAATCAATGCTGGTAAACAGTTCCACTGGTGCGTTGTAGGGTGAAAATACCAATTCTGATATATTTTGGTCCTGGCGAAATAAGGGCGTATCACCTTGGAGTGGTTTAGTCGACTTGATCTATGGGGTGCAGCAAAAATATAGGTGTCACGTGACAATCCGGATTTCTTGTGATAGAGCAAATGAAATAATTTTAACCTGGAAAATAGACGGCGTACATGAAGGGGCTACAAGTACAGCTGACTCAGCAGATCGGTAGCAGCTGAAGTTTACCGGTAGTCATAAAATGAACCTTGAAGAACGGCGTTGGATCTGCTCCAATTTAGCAATGTCCTTGTTATACTAAGAGTCCCAAACTATAGAGGCTTACTCGAGAGCAGGTCTGATTATAGAGCTCTATGTCTCAAGCTTAACGCCTGGAGTACGGCCTTTTAATTTTCTGCGAAGAAAACAAAGCTCATTGAATGCTTTAGTGCAAGTGTTGCCAATATGCGTGACCCATTCAAGGTTGTCTGTATTAGTCCTGAATACTTGACAGCCGACACAGACTGAATAAACTGGTCCTGTATGTAATAATTGCAAAAAGACGCTTTTTTCTTGTTATTCACATAAAAACAGTTAGAGTAAAGTTAATTTTCATATCGGTCTCATCAAAAAAGTCCGTAGTTTACAAAAATGTTCATTCAACACTGTTTCTTGTGAATAACAGTTTATAACAGTGTACATGACACAGTAATCTGCAAACAATTTTACTCTTACTCTATCATCGCGGTTTTCGGCAATGCTATTGATAAAACTTAAAAATAACAAGGGACCGCGCACGGCACCCTGCGGCACTCCGGACAACACATCTTTAACAATAGATCCAGTCTCCGAAAAATCCACAAATTGCGCCTTATTGCTTAGGTATGCCTGCAATCAGCAATCAAATTGTCAGGAACCCCAGCTTTTCTTATCTTGTCGATGAACAAAGTGTGCACCACGCGATCGAAAGCGTTCGATAGATCGGTATATCGCATCAATGTCTTCTTTACTATCAGCAGCTACAGCAAAGTCATGAAAGACAGATAAAAGCTGCGTAACAGTGGACACGTTTCTTTAGAAATTCATGCTGATATGCGAGGAAAAAGCCTTTTAGTTCGAGGTGATGAGATATGTGGTGGGCTAATCGCGCTCCAATGTTTTACCACAAGTGCATAATAAAGAGATTGGTCTGTAATTAGCAGCATTTAATTCGTCTCCGAATTTGAATATTGGAATTACTTTAGCTGTTAACCAGTCGGTTGGTAATGCACTTTTCTTAAGATATGCATTAAAAATAATAAATAGATAATAAGATAGTATTTCAGATGATCGTGTAAGAAATGCGTTTGGTATACTGTCAGTTCCGTGGGAGGATTTAACTTAATATTTAGCGAGAGTGAAAATATCACCTCACAACTAAGCGGAGTTCGGGCATTGCGACCGCAGGCGGGACCTGGACAATGTTCGAAATTTGTACACGATCGAAGCGCGATCCAGCAAAGTCATGTTGGAAAGTGCTACTAAATTCATTAGCAATACTGGTAAGGTCACCAGTTACGCTACTGTTAGTTTTAAGCTGTTTTACACTTTCCTTTCTTCATGACAGGAACCGCCAAAACTTTTGGAAGATTTTTTTATGAAATTTTTAGGGTCAGTCTATAATATTTACTGCCTGTGTTCCTTAAGGATAGCCAGTACAGCGATAGCGTTTGCCTTAGTTTTTCGCTTTTATTGAATACAGCGTTTTAAATGAATTATTCTCTCGGTGAATCCACAGTTGGCGACGCTTTACCGTTTTGCAACGTAACGGAACAAAGCTATAAATGCAAGTTGCAACCTTTTGATTTGATCCCAAAGTGGCGAGACATATCTGCCACCCTCAAAATCAGAAAAGTAGAGGAGCAGATTATCAAGAATATATTCGTCGTCTGCAGCTAAAAAATTACGAAAAAATTGGTGAAAATGCCTGGGCTTTTTTTATCTGTTTTCACATTAACGTGCACGAGCTTGTGGTCCGAAATTCCTTAGGTAATACAGACTGTGTAATAATCGGAAACATTTTTGAGAAACACAAGGTCAGGAACTGGCTGGGTTGTTTCAGTGATGCTTGTTGGAGCTCCTTGAGGTTATGAAAAAATGTGGTATCAAGATGAAGGCGGGTGCTATCTGCCTCTTCGGATCCCGATACCGCCAGTCGTTTCTAATCTATGCCCGTTAATTTAAAGTCTCCAGTGAGCACTACCCGGTCAGTAGGTTTGCGTGTGCGCTCTAAATCTGGTCTGGCCATGCTGCGTTCAACACTTCGTGTCTCGTTCCTCGACTACGCTCACGGCGGGGTTGTCTGCGCAGACCGCGCCAAACTAACACGCTCCACACAACTAGCCTCGCAGTCCTAACAGCCTTATGTGTCTTACGCCTCTGGGTCTACCTCTCACTGTGCCCCGGAACGCCTTATTTTACACCGACACGGCGTCTTTTATAGCCGGGGGCACTGAAATGACTGAATAGTGAAGATATTCAAGAAGCGTCTGGGTTGCGCTTCAATGCAGCAATATTTACCTCGCGCGCACTTGTCAATGCCTTGTTTTCTTTTGGCGTCAGATAACAGCGAAACCAACACCCTCGGGAAGCAAAATGGCAGTATTAGATTCGTGTCAAGGACCTCCAACCTGCCACTGCACGCATACGATGCAAACAAATGTTGGTAAAGCTGCTTCGCCCTGTCGTCTACCTCGTGTTTTATCTTTTTGCGCCTTAAGAAGCTAGAAAAAAAAATGTAAGCCATGGAGCAGTTTTAGTAAAAGCGGATGATTTTATTACTATATTGGTGATGAAGAAAGAAGATATAAAGAGATTTTCATTCGCTCATTTTTCTCCACCTACAAGAATTTTCAATGATTTCTATACAAAAAAAAAACATGACCCCTACAAACCCCCCCAATGCCCACTGTCAATTCTTCACTGCTGCGCCGACGGTGTTAAGCGATGGCTAGTGCAGCGCGAGGCAAAAATCTCGTTACCTTAATCTCTTAATCTTCGCAACGTGCGCGCCGCCATGCATTTTGTTTCGACAGTTTACGAGTGCTCAACGTTTTCAGTAGGTAGCGTTGTTTACGAAGAAAAAATTTTCATTTGTTTTTCATTGTGTTAGAATGTCACCTTCAAACCCCCAGACATCACAGAGGCTATATACACAAAACAGCTAAAAATTGAGATTCAGAACTCATTCCAACGAAGACATTAGAAAGTGCGGTTTGGGCTGCACTCACTTTATTTCTCAATTTGTTTTCGTTCTTGAACTTTCATACGCATTTGTGTGCACCTAAAACACATGTTGCACGTTTGTGCTGTCGCTGTGGGAAGACGCATACTGGTCTAACCTCTTCCTCCTCCAGGACATTCGGCGGTTCCACGCTTACCTCTCTCCAGGGGGCTCAGTGAGGCCGCATCTTTCTCAATCAGGACGCTTGATTGTTCCAAATTCTCGTTGTACAAGACTACACGATTCGTCTCCTCTGTCTAGGACTTTCAACCATTCCTCTTACTCGTCCAGTAAGCTGAACCATACCAATCCTATATCCTCCAGCACGCTGGCCAGTTCTCCGTCTTCCTCATCCGACGATCAGCTCTCCAGTGTCTTCTTAGTCCTAAAAGACCAGCTCCCCATTGTCTTCGTCATCGAGGGTAATGAGGTCCTCAATGTCCTCGTCTACCCGGGCGCTCAAGGCTTCATCATCCTGGTCCGCAATATCACTAATTTTGAGGAACGAGCGAATGTGTGCCAGAGGGTACACACCGAGCTCATCAAGCTTTCTAGGTCCATCGCTGCTGCCTTCACCGCTCTCGTCTGGTGGCAGCTCGTTGCAATCAAGTTCTTCCTTCACAATTCCCGCCAATTGCCAGAATTGCGTCAATAGATATTCGAAAAACGCATGCACACGTTATTCGAATTTCGAAATAATTTAGGAGGCTGTAGTGATGCGGCAGTGGAGTAGAAGACACTAAGTACGCGTGCAAACTTATTCGAAAAAGACAGGTGCATTACATGTAATGCAGAACAAGCTGCGTATACGAAAAGAAAAAGCTCAAATCATTCCATTGCCCTTTGAAGTACATTGGTAAAAGGAATTGTAGCGATCCCCATCACAAAATTTTTAAAGATTGTGCCGAGTTTGGAAAAAAAGAAAATGACTCATTCTGTAAGGTGGTCAATCCCTGTTCTACAGGCGCCTTGTGGGTTAAACTCTCATGCATTGCGCGACGATATTGAACATGCCTGCGAACATACGTTCACGGTCAGGAAAAACATGAATGACATTTTGAGGTGGAAAGGGGCGCACCACGGCAGCTATCGCTTAGCACAAGCAATGACATTGACACTGTTGCCGTTAAGCGCAAATTATGACGTTACTACTCTTAGGACGTTAACTTCAGGTACACCATGCGCACAAATCAGCTAAGCGCTGTTCAGGATGCACTGTTTATTACGGTGTCTCTCTCATCCGCAATGATTTATAGCGTACTGTTACCAAGATTAAACGGGTAATTGCTATAAATGCGCAGGATATCCGTTTCGAGCTCCTTGGTGTAGTTGTGCCGTTTTATTGAGATCTATTTGTAATCTGTTGCAAGCTTCCAGGAATGTCAAGACCGTGCAGGATTGCAAACTTATTGTATGCGTGGAGAATAGGAAGCTTACCCAAAGCGCTAAGGTACAGTCCATAGCCGGAGAAGCATCCGTACGACTTGTAGTTTGCGTTTAACTACATCTAAGAAACATTTCCTAAAACTCTGGTTGTTTGCATACATTTCTGTGCATTTCTTGAGCGATTCAATGCAGACTGGCGCAATGGCAGTACGTGCCGAGCCTTCTGTCTTGATTTTTGCACGCAGAACATTTTTTGATGAGCCCTTTTTTCTTTCAGAACTCCTACACTGCTGTGGAGAAATAAGCCTTCACGCGATTAAGTTATTCTTCTCTGCTCCCGCCTTTAACATCCGTTCACACTTCATCACCAGACGTCTAATTTAAGCCTTCCCAACAGCCACGGGATTCTTGGTTTGCTCTGCAAACTGTGTGTCTAGCTTTGATACGTACACTCGAATGCTCCGGCATTGTAATGGTATCAGGTGGTTAGTTCAACACCCGTGGTTGATTTGGCAACAATCACATGAGGAAATTTTGCGGGTGGCATAATCCTTCATGCCCGCACAAATAAACCTTCGTATATTTACTATACTTGACTGCCACGTTCTTCACACTAAAGAAAGTCGTTCCAGAGCTTTATAATGTTCTTCAGCCATTATTGGAGGGATGTGAAATCGCCCACCAATTTTTCCAAGAGGGTAGCGATGTGTGGCTTAGCCTATTTTAACCAATATTCGAAAGCAAGTTTGTACAATAAACCCGGGCAATGCGTCTGCGTCCACAATAGGTGGCCTGATACAAAGAAAATCTCAATATCGATCAGATGTAAGTGGTTAATTCGCTTGTCAATAGGGTCTTTCGACTGCTTCGTGTTTAAAAGGCAAGTGTGCGGCTTACCCTACGTGAGCACTTTTGTCTTTGTCTCAACCTGGAATTCAAGTATGAGGTCAAATAAAGACACAGCGACCATTGAAGGCCAACCGCAACAAAATTTTACTTTGGCTAGATTGCCTGTAATTTATTGGGTACGTCAAAATTAACATTGACAAAGTTCCTTGCATGCCATGTAACTAGTGCTGTTGCTACAAGCGTTTAAAAAGCTCTGAAGCAGACGACTCGTGCACTGGCTGCGTTTCACACATTTAGGAAGTTTGCCAGATGTGATGCAGTATACTGCCAACAGAGAACCCTCCTCAAGCCGAGCACATCGAGGCTGAACGGATTACAGACGGCGTGAAGTGCAAGACTAGAGGTTGAAGTACCGCTTGTCTTTCCTAGGTATAGGTTGTGTAGCAAAGTTTTTATGTTTCACTGATGTACGGCGAAAAGCGAGCATTGTGCGGCATAGGGTGATTGTGTTCTTAAATCTGGCGTCCGTTTGGGATTTTTGTCTGATTTGAACAGAATTAATCGGATATCCCTAACGTCTCTGGCAATTACATGAAAAGAAAACAGTTGTCGCAGTAGCTCGTAGTAGAGCTCCCAAGTTTTTTCCTAGGTGCTCTCTATAAGGACAAAGCAGAAGCTGCGCTGCAAAACGTGGTCCCTACTCGCGGGCGTTCGGTCGCTTTGCCGTGAATTGGTGCGATCAGTGTTATCATCGCTCACAGTGCACGCTTTTAATGCGAGCACGCTTGCTGCATTTCTTAAGGGCAGCAACGAGCTACCCTAACTACCACATCTAGGAACGCGAGTGGTTCCGTTTTTTCCCGCTCATACGTCACTTCCGGCTCTTGGTAATAGCTGCCCTTTTTTCGAGCTGTTCTGGTTTGAAAAACCGCCCACTGCGATCGCTGTAGGTGAATTTGAGAGCTGGACGTTCAGGTCTTGTCGCAAAGTGTTGAGGACAGAGGTTTTTGCCTCGCGTCCTGGTTGAAGTCGCCAAGTATAACGAGCGGCTTGTAGCAAATATCGGCGGGGATGTTCTTCTTAACTTAAGATGCGGCCTCGTACGCGGCCACGTTTGGCACAAAATAGACATAAACGACGATGAGTGTCTATGGCAAGGGGCCCGCGCACATTTCGCCGTGATTGTATTACTCATAAGGTTGCACCAGCGTCTTTGGAAGCCTTGCTTGACGTAGATGGCGACGCCCGAAGCAAAGTTGTTTGGGCGCTCAGGGCTGCAGATGTCGCGGTATCCTTATCTTTCGCGGCCGTCTTCGCGATGCCTCCATGTCACCGTCAGGCAGAGAATGAGGGCCTGAATGACGTTCACGTTGTGCGCAACCTCATCCTTTTGCTTGGGCAGCGAGCATACGTTGAGGCATGCGACGAGGAGCATCGCTCTGTCGGCCACGGTATCACATTCTCAGGTGACCGTTTCTAGCGGGTGTTTTTGCAAGCGTCGGAACTCGTCAGCCAGAGCCCCCCATCACGGTTTTCTTTGTCGTGGTCAAATGTGAATTCACTGCTTTTCTTCGTGACATAGAGACCTTCGAGCTGAGTAAATCGGCTCAGCGCCACGTAGACGAGATACTCAGAGTACTGTCTCGCGCATTCCATCATCCACCGCATCGTAGATGGCCCCGTTGTGTCTTGTGATGGCCGAGGCTTGCAATACAAGGAATTGCGTCTGATTGAGCATAATATGAAATATTCTCTCTCCTTTTATAGTAGGATGCAACTTAAGTCTTCAGTGAAGACCGCCGCACAGAATTCCTCCATGTCAAAAAAGGTAGTCCGCTGTTAAAGCTTTTCTTGTTTCCTAAACAAAAAGCCAATCACAAGAAAAAATTATAAGCTCTAGAATATTGATAACTGGCTTATTTAATAAAGTCAAAATCAAAAGGCTGATTTCGTTTACTGTTGAGATTCGCTTACTTGAAGGTCTTACTTGATCAGTATGGACACGATGACGTGAACGATCTGGTCGAAATAGAGTGCACAGGTGATTGGGTTTTTGGCCACGAGTTTGCTGTGTTCGCATAGCGTGATCTGCTCGAAAGGCGCATTTACGTATGCTGGGGTAATTTTTAGACGCTGCAGCAGCGAGAGCAAACTGTTCCAGTGCACTTTGGAGGCCGACAGCGTAAGGAACACAGACGGATTGCCTAGCTGTCGTATCATGTCGAAGACGTCTTGTTTCCGAACGTGCTATTAGGTGCCAGTGTTCGAAATGCCCGTCATGTATGCCATGTAACGATTCACCGCTTTCTCCACAACGTGTTTATCTTTTAATTGAACTCGGGTGATGTTCTACCTCATGCGATTGTTGCGGAACATTGAAGTCATAGATATGGCCATGCTGTATAGCAATATCTTTGCTATAGGCAAATCAACGCTTTCTTGCATTCTGGTAAAATGACTTTTTATTGGTCCCAGAATATATACAAAAGATAAGTGTACAGACAAAGTTTCCATAGTCAAAGACTGTACCGGGACCCTCGATAGATCAAATTTACAAGAAATCATTACAGAACAGTTAGCGGATGATTATAAAATATAGAAAACAACAAATCAATGCTTTGCCTCTGTCACGCGTTGCCGCATATCTGCGCCTTGCAGCCGGTTCTGTCGCCTCGCCTCAACCGCGCGTTGAGGCGAAACAATACGAAGTTGGGGCTTGTGCGTGTTGTCCTGTCTTGTTGTGTGCGTGTCAGTGCAACACCTTGTACCACGAGTTAAAGGGCAACTGCGTAGGTTTTCGAAATCAACGAGGCAAAGCATGCGAAATCCTTTTACGCCCGCAATTTAAATGGTGACATAATCATCAATTAAAATCGTGATGGCCTTCACATTTCACTGCAGCGCTCACTGCCAATTCAAGGGTGCATGGCGACGTCATCGGAGGTACTGGTACATTTCCAATGCATAAACGCTTGCTTTGAAGGAATGAAAATGTCAGTCGATTTCGGTAATTAGGCAGCGTTTCAATGCAGGCGGAGCGCAAAAGGCGCCCGTGTTCGGCGCAATTTTAGTCCACGTTAAAGATCCTCTGGTGGTCGAAATTATTCCTGGGCTCTGCACTACGGCACCTCTTTCTTACATTCTTCTTTCACTGCCTCCTTTAACCCTTCTCTTACGGCACGGTTCGAGTGTCCACCGAAATAAGTGAGACAGTTACTGCGCCATTTCCTTTCCTCAAAACCAATGTTCATTTTCATTTTCCAAATATAGATACGTGCGCTAGCATGATGTGTTTCGGTGCTGTGCTGCTCTACTAGGTTAAGATGCATAATGGTGTGTGTGTTTAATGCAAAAATGAATGGAAAAAGTTTAATACCAGCCACTTCCGCTGTGGCACTGCTCACCTGCTTACGAACTACACTTTGGCAAGTAAGCTAGCCGGTGGGCAGGTGGTCAGTGGCGAGCGCCCTGTGTTTTCACCTGATTACCATCGCCTACACCTTGACAAGTAATCCACCCGGTGTGCAGGTGAGCAGCGGCGAAGTGGCATAAGGCAGGTGCTACGGCACGTGTTGCCATCGGTGGGACATAGGTTGCGAACCAGGTTGGTCTTCCCGAGCAGGCTCTCAAGAATAAATGAGCTGACACCTGATACGGTGCGCAAGTTGCCCACCACCGTGTGGGTTGGTTGGCCACCCGTTACACACACAAAGTGTGTTACAAAAAGCGCGTGCGTAAATAACACACCCTGTCAACTACACGCACTGAGTTGCAATTTATGGATGTCACACGAAGCTACGCTACGATCCGAAATTTATTTATTTATTTGGGACGCTAAATATGCCGCACGGCACACGAGGTGATGTCATTAACAACCGTTATAATACGTTACAATAAGGCATGAAGTCTGGTTATATAAAAAGAGTCCCATAATCTTCGAACATAAATGTTTTCCGTTAGCCATAAGTGGAAATCGGAGTCATTGTTTGAGGACTGGCCTGCCTCTTGAAGAACGAGAGCGCGCAGCACATAAGTTCCTGGGCATGTCCACAATAGACGGTGGACTGTGGTGTCAGAAGCGGGTGTTTCGCAGTGGGGACAATTTCCCGGCGCAGGCATCTTCTCACTTTGCCACTGGTGGCGAACTGCAGGCGTAAGGGCCACTCCGACCCGCAGCTGCCTCACCTCCACCTCCACCTGTGATAGGATGGGGGAAGAGGGTAGGAACACGGGAGAATAAGATCACGTGTATGGTGCCTGAGGGGGGCTGGATCTGGTGGAAAAGAGGCAGAGGGAGTTTGTTAAACGTCTGTTAAACGAGTTATCATGTCAGGTGCGATGCTATTGACATCTGCACGAGCTTGAAAACAGTGGATGAGTATAGACACCGGCTAAGATTGACAAGCAGAATGTATGGCCTGTAAAATCCGCAGGATACTACGGACTTTCTCTAGATGCTCCAGAAGTTCTTATGAATGGGTAAACAGGTGCACCTGGTTATAAGGAGGGTCGTCAGGTAAAGCAGCTATGGCATTTAAAATCGCTTACAACTCCAAGGGAACAGATGAAGTGTGAGTTCAGTAGGTTTGGCGGCTGTAGAGTTGAGGGTGTGTCGGGCTTATAAAAGCAGTTGATTTCCCTTTGGGGTTATGGCGAGATCTTTGTAAAGCATACATCCATCATATTGGGTACAAAACGCTCGTGCTAACGGTGGAGAGAAGAACAACTTCTTATGAAGAGCAAGATTGTTTGATGTAATGGGACAGTAGTCCCAAGGAGGTGGTTGAGGCTTGAATATCGGTCGAAGAGAAACTTTCTGCGCTCTATTGGTTTGCCGATGGTAATTAAATACTGCAGTGCGTTCAGCTGCGCATACTCCTGCAGAAGACAAATAGGAGTTGCTCGGGGTAGGCCAGTAATGACTCGCATGGCTTCGTGGTTGAGTGCCTCAAGTGTAGACAGCTCGTTTCGTAAGTTGTTGAAACTGAGCCTGGTATAGGAGCCGAGGTTGGAAGACAGCACGAACAAGTCGACGAGCTGTATATGAGCGGCACCTCCAGAGCGATTGGCTATTCTGCGGATGAGGCCAAGTGTGTTTACAGGATAGCGTAGGTGATTCGGCTAATAATGAAAGAATGAACAAGCCTAAGTAGGTTCGCCTCCTTCATCCCCGCGTTTTCGTTTGCTATCCTCTTGAGAAGCCTGCATGTTTGGTTGGTCGTGGCTTCAAGTCGGTTTATTGTTTCGGTGTTTCTCCCATCTTGTTGTATCCACATACCCAGTATCCTGATCTTGTCCACCCTTGGGACCGGGGTGTTGTTGACCAGGAGCTGGATATTAACCTGCTGCTGGCTCATGATTAGCATCTCCGACTTTTCCGGTGAGCATTTTAGCCCTATGGGTCTCAGATAGCTTTCCGTTTCCCATATTGCCCTTTGTAGGGTGTCTTCTATTTGCCCATCGCTCCCCCCTCTGTCAACCCAAAGGGTGAGGTCATCAGCGTAGAGAGTGTGGCAGAGGCCCTCTAGCTTTCTGAGTCGTTCTGGCAGCCCGATCATTGCAATGTTAAAAAGAATAGGAGAGAGCACCGATCCCTGCGGTGTTTCCTTGTTGCCTAGCATAATGTTTTTTCTTATTGTGCCCCCGATCTCTATGTTTACCGTTCGGTCCGTGAGGAAGCTTTTGATATAGTTGTATAGCTTGAGTCCAACATTTAGGTGATTGAGGTGCGACAGGATCGCTTAGTGTTTGACGTTGTCAAACGCTTTGCTAACGTCAAGCCCCACTATGACTCTCGAGTCGCTAGTCTTCCTTTCCAATACTTGTTCTTTGATTTGTAGCATGACATCGTTTGTGGCACGCAGCGATGGCGTAGAGGTAGAACATCCGCCTCGCGTGCGAGAGGACCGGGGCTCAAATCCTGGTGCCGCGCAATTCTCCACCGGGTTTAAAAAAAAATATCCGCGTGTCGATGGAATTGCATAACCAAGCCTGGAGTGCGTCCTGATCTCGGTGACCAGAACCGACAACGCACTCTCTCACCAGAGCAGGCTTTGGCCACCCTGGTGTAGTACTTGGCCACAACCTTCTATGATCAAACCAATTAACCCTCGGCCCTCAGTCCGCAGCGGCTGCGGAGCAACTGACCACGGCGGCGGTCAGACCTGTGACGCAGCGGAGGGTGCTAAGAATCTCTGGCTCCGGACAGGCCGCCATTGGAGTCTGAACCTGGCAACGTTTAACGCTAGAACTTTAGCTAGTGAGGCTAGCCTAGCAGTGCTGTTTGAGGAACTAGCGGGAATTAAATGGGATGTGATAGGGCTTAGCGAAGTTAGGAGGACAGGTAAGGCGTATACAGTACTGAAGGACGGACACATACTGTGCTATCGCGGGTTAGAGGATATAGCTGGCAACGTAGAGGAGTTCTACAGTATTAACGAGAGGGTAGCAGCTATAGTAATTAGGCTGAATAGGAGGTACAAGCTGAAAGTGGTGCAGGCCTACGCACCCACATCCAGCCATGATGACCAGACCGTTGAAAGTTTCTATGAGGACGTAGAATCAGCAATGAATAAAGTAAAATCGCAGTACACTGTACTGATGCGCGTCTTCATTGCGAAGGTGGGCAAGAAGCAGGCTGACGACCACGCGGTAGGTGACTATGGGATAGGCTCTAGAAATAGCAGGGGAGAGATATTAGTCGAATTCGCGGATAGAAATAATTTACGGATCATGAATACCTTCTTCCGCAAACGAGAAAACAGGAAGTGGACCTGGAAGAGCCCCAATGGTGAGATTAAAAATGCAATCGACTTCATACTATGCGCTAAACCTGGCATCATTCAGGATGTGGCCGTCCTCGGAAAGGTGCGTTGCAGCGACCACAGAATGGTAAGGTCTAGACATAGCTTAGACTTGAAGAGGGAACGGAAGAAGCTAGTGAAGAAGAAGACCATTAACGAGTTAGCCATAAGAGGGAAAGCACAGGAGTTTAGGATAGCGCTGCAAAACAGATATTCGGCTTTAACTGAGGAAGATGATCTTTATGTTCATTCAATGCACAATAATCTGACATCAATAATTACGGAGTGCGCAGTAGACGTAGGCGGTAGGACACTTCGAAAGGATACCGGGAAGCTATCTCAGGTGACGAAAGATCTGATTAAGAAGCGCCAAAACATGAGGGCATCTAACCCTACCGATAGAATAGAACTAACGGAGCTATCAAAGTTAATAAATAACCGCAAGGTAGCCGACATAAGGAAGTTTAATATGGAGAGAATCGAGCATGCTATAAAGAACGGAGGTAGCCTAAAAACAGTGAAGAGGAAACTAGGCATAGGTAAAAACCAGATGTATGCATTAAGAGACAAGCAGGGCAATGTCATTGGCAATATGGATAAGATAGTTAACGTAGCCGAAGAGTTCTACACAGACCTGTAGAGTAGCCAATGTAATCGGAGCGTTAATGAGAAAGACAACAGTGCACAGCAATGCGTCATCCCGCCAGTAACGAAAGATGAAGTAAAGAAAGCCTTAGAAGCAATGAAAAGGGGAAAAGCAGCTGGGCAGAATCAGGTATCAGCAGATCTGTTGAAGGATGGAGGGGACATCGTGCTAGAAAAACTAGCCATCCTGTATACGCAATGCCTTATGACCTCGACTGTACCAGAAGCTTGGAAGAATGCAAACATTACCTTAATTCATAAGAAGGGAGACGCCAAGGACTTGAAAAATTACAGGCCGATCCGCTTACTATCCGTTGCCTACAAAGTATTTACTAAAGTAATCGCTGATAGAGTCCGGGCAACGTTAGACTTTAATCAACCAAATGATCAGGCAGGCTTTCGTAAAGGATATTCCACAACAGATCATATTCACACTATCAATCAGGTGATAGAGAAATGCGCAGAATATAACCAACCTTTATATATAGCTTTCATTGATTACGAGAAAGCATTCGACTCAGTGGAAACCTCAGCAGTAATACAGGCATTGCGTATTCAGGGGGTAGAAGAGCCTTATGTCAAAATACTGGAAGATATATATAGCAACTGCACAGCTACTATAGTCCTCCATAAAGTCAGCAATAAAATTCCAATAAGGAAGGGCGTCAGGCAAGGAGACACGATTTCGCCAATGCTGTTCACCGCGTGTTTACAGGAGATATTTCGATGCCTGAATTGGGAACAGTTGGGAATAAGAATAAATGGAGAATACCTAAATAATCTGCGATTTGCTGATGACATTGCCTTGCTGAGTCATTCAGGAGGTGAACTGCAAATCATGATCAATGAGTTAGACAAGCAGAGCAGATCGATTGGTCTAAAAATTAACATGCCGAAAACCAAGGTAATGTTCAACAGCCTAGCAAGGGAACAACAGTTCACAATTGGCAGCGAGAGCCTAGAAATTGTCACGGAATACGTCTACTTAGGGCAGGTAGTGACAGCTGATCCAAATCATGAGAGGGAGATAACTAGAAGGATAAGAATGGGGTGGAGCGCATATGGCAAATTCTCGCAGATCATGAGTGGCAGTTTACCAATTTCCCTCAAGAGGAAAGTGTACAACAGCATAATCTTACCGGTACTCACCTACGGGACAGAAACGTGGAGGCTAACGAAAAGAGTTCAGCTTAAGTTAAGGACAACGCAGCGAGCCATGGAAAGAAAAATGGTAGGTGTAACGTTAAGAGATTGGAAGCGGGCAGAGTGGGTGAGGGAACAAACACGGGTTAATGACAAAGTAGTCGAAATCAAGAGAACGAAATGGGCTTGGGCAGGGCAGGTAATGCGAAGGCAAGATAACCGCTGGTCCTTAAGGGTAACGGAGTGGATTCCAAGAGAAAGTAAGCGTAGCAGGGGGCGGCAGAAGGTTAGGTGGGCGGATGAGATTAAGAAGGTTGCAGGCATAGGGTGGATGCAGCTGGCAAAGGATAGCGTTAATTGGAGAGACATGGGAGAGGCCTTTGCACTGCAGTGGGTGTAGTAAGGCTGATGATGATGATAATCGTTTGTGGACAGTTGTTGTCTGAATCCGACCATGCTGTCTGGGTAGAGTTCCTTACCTTCCAAGTATCCGTTGAGCCTATTCTGTATGACGTGCTCCATGAGCTTGCCTACACAGGAAGTTAACGATATTGGCCTAAGGTTCTCAAGTTTGAGTTCTTTTCCAGGTTTGGGGATGAGGACTAGATTTGCTGTTTTCCACTCCCCGGGTATCTCCCCCTGTTCCCAACACTTTTGAATGAATGCTGTTAGTTGCTGGAAGGAGTCGTCATCGAGATTTCTAAGCATCTTATTGCTGATCCCATCTGGGCCAGCCGCAGTTTTTCCGCGGAGCTTGTTTAAGGCCGCTTGGACCTCTCTTATGGAGATTGGTTGGTCTAGCTCCTCGTTGTTTTCGCCGCTATAGTCGAGCAATGTTTCGATGTTTGTTTCCCCTATGTACCTCTCTTTTACCTGGTTGATCATCTCCTCCTCCGATCCCTGGAAATTGTGAGTTAGTCTTTGAATTTTTCTCCTGGTCTCAGCTTTGGTGCTGCCTGGGTCCAGGAGGTGTCGCAATAGTTTCCAGGTGGTGACGGAGCTTAATTGGCCGTCTTTGTCTATTTAGTGTTTGGGCATGGCTCTCAATTTCCTTGTTGAGAGCAGCTATTCTCCTTCTCAGGTTACGGTTGCCCCTTTTTTGGGCGAGCTCGGTTTCTGCCTCATTTTTTTTTTGCCACAGTTGTCTCATGTGGCTGTCAACCCAGTTTTGTTCCTCATCTAATTCTACTTCCTCCTCAGCTGCTTTGCACGCCTGCTTGATGCCATTGGCCCATTCAGCTATGTCGGTGACCTCCCCGCAACCCCCTCCGTTGGCGCGGAAGGACTGCCAATTGATGGATTTGAGTGTTTTCCTTTCCCGTTTGATGTTGACCCCGTTTTGGATAACGATCTCTATGATTCTGTGATCACTGCCTAGGTTCTCTCTCATGTTGTGCCATGTAGCCTCAACGTCCACTCCTATCATGGCCAGGTCGGGGGAGGTGTCGTATGAAACGCTGTTCCCCTGCCTCGTCGGTGCGAGCGGGTCGTTAAGGAGGGCTAAATTGCACTGTGTCATGGCGTCCCATACTTCCCTCCCTTTTATCTGGGAGTGGTTGCATCCCCATGCTTGGTGTGGCCGCTAGGGGGCCGTGGTGAGCGGAAGTATGTCACGTCGGCTCTGTCTTCCTGCAGTGATTTCTAGCGGCAAATGTTGTCGGATCGACCAGAGCTGGTTAAAATCGCCAATCGAAAGTTGAGAGGACTCTGCGGACACCAGCGTTTTTTCCGTAAGTGAATTTTTCGCCATTTTAGAACCAAACGTCTGCCAGCCGTGTGCCGACGCGCTAACCCGAAAGCAGGCCACTAGGCCTAACGAGGGCTACGGCTTACCGAGGCCCCCGGTGCCGCCGCGTCAGCTGTGCGGCAGCCAACAGGAGGTATGAATATCGCCGTGGAAGGTCGCAGCGCCGAAAAGGGCGAGCTCGACGCCCCAAATTGGATCACTGTACTCAACAAATGCAACCTCGAGGAGAAATGGGCACGGAAAACCAAGCTCGTCTCAGAAGAAATGAAATTGATAGACACCCCACCACGATCAGCGAAACGCAACGTCAAACAGCAAGCGGAGAAATCTATCGCCTCGAACCAAGTCAAGCTTCCCGAGAATGGCTGGAGAATCATTTTCCGCCCCAAGGGAGGCATGGTAGTCAAACAGTACGATGGACCAACCCTGACCGAAGCCATACATGTAAGTGCGAAGATTGAATGAAACAAAGCGTGCCAGCTCGTCAAGAACGAGAAGCAAGGCATTTTGGTCTTCTTCACACCCAGCACGGAGGCAAGAGACAAGCTCCTACGCCTCACACATCTGGACATTGAAGGGAAAATGCACGAGGTGACCGTTCACCTGGCAGTACCCGACGACTTCTCGAGAGGAGTCATCCACGGAATAGGACTCACGACCTCACTGCAAAAGATCAAGCAGGGGATAACAGAACATGAGGAGAACCCCCAGGTGCTGGAGATCAGACGACTAGGACAGAGCAAGACCATCATGCTCACATTCACCACCAAGGAGGTACCGAGGAAAATCAAGTGTCTAGGTGCCATCTTGAACTGTTATTTGTACAAGAAAAAGTACGACGTATGTTATAAGTGCGGAGACCTGGGACACCGATCCGACGTACGCGAGAGCAACGAGGAGAAGTGCAGAGGCTGCGGCATCCCCAACCCAAACGAGGGACACGACTGCAACCCCACCTGCAAGCTGTGTGGCCAGCCAGACCCCAGTGGCGACAGAACCTGTAAGGAGATCTTCAAAACCCCGTACATCGTTAAGAAACGACAATGGGAGAAGCTCCAGCAGCATGAGGAGGAGGAGAAGAAACTACCAGAGCATCGCAGCAGGCGGGACGCGAGCAAGACGCGGGCCACGAGCAAGGAGCGACGCCGGTCTACATCCTTTCCGAGGCTAGCGCAGCAGGCCACCCCAACCCCGCCCAAGAAGCAAGGGGCACCACCCACCAAAAAGGTAGGCTGGGAAGCGAGGAATTCCCATGACTCCGACATAGTGAGGGAGCTCAAAGTGCAAATGAAACAACACGAAATAATAAAACAGCAACAGGAGCAATGGAAACTTTACCAGGAGCAAACACAGGCTCAGATGCAGGAGCTCCGTAATCACATTATCGAGTTGCAAAGGGAGAACACTGAGCTCAAAGCTCAACTCAGACAACCGCAAGCGCATCAGGAGGCCATGGAAGATAAGTCGTCCGAATCCGAGCCAGAGGTACCTGCACCGCCAAAGAAAAAACGAGTTAAAATGACCGATTCGGGCCTTACGAAGACCGAGGGCAGGGCAGACAAACTTGAGGCAGACATGCAGCAACTAAACGAGGTAGTACAACAGGCGCCATAGCTACCCAGCGTAACGCGGAGAGGATAGATTAACTTTCCGTCCAGCTCAGCCAACTAGTTATTCCAATAGGAACTAGAATTGACCAACTGGCAGACCAGCAAAAACAAATCCTCCTGCGGTTGAATCATGGCCAGACTCAACGCTAGGGCAAACACAATATGGCAATGGAACTGTAGGGGCTTTACAAAAAAAGAAACGTTCTCCAAGCCTACCTTGCGGGACGCGATGGTCCCGACATCATCGCGCTGCAAGAATGTGGGAAAAACACTAAACTGAGCGGATACAAAACGTACCCAGGCCAGTCGCCAAACACGCAGACTGCTAGCCTGGTGAAGAGAAATATCACTGTCATGCAGCATGAGGTAGGATGCACGCAGATTGACTATGTGTTAACGGAGATTATACCGCAGAGGCGGAAAGAACGCAGCCTGCTAGTCTTGAACGTCTACAGCTCTCCTAAATTTAGGAAAGGCTGCGGCTTCAGGGAGGTCTTTGCCAAAGCGCAAGCACTGGCACAAGGTCAGCAGCGTCTCGTAATAGTAGGAGATTTTAATGCGCCACATCAAGCATGGGGATACATGTGAACAGACTCTTGATAAAAACTACCGACGCACTAGTGTTAGACGAAGTGGCGATTGCACTTCCTTAGCGAAGAAAGGCGGTGCTAAAAATGCATTCCCAACACATTGTATTCATATCATATCAAGTTTGGATTTTTTGTCCCTCTGCTTAAATTTCAATACGAATGCTTTCTAAGCGTGCTAGGAGTAATATTTTGAGTATATTTTATAAGCGCATCAAAATACATTTTGTATCGCCTTAGTATATTTATCATACTATAAAAATATGCTAAAAGTATTCAATAAATACACTACATTAAAATACACTAAAACATTCCATTAACACATTAAATAT
The DNA here is from genome assembly GCF_052857255.1 of Amblyomma americanum. Classification (NCBI taxonomy): domain Eukaryota; kingdom Metazoa; phylum Arthropoda; class Arachnida; order Ixodida; family Ixodidae; genus Amblyomma; species Amblyomma americanum. The sequence continues at coordinate 53,548,273 of NC_135500.1, forward strand.
ATATGCACTTCGGCTTAAAAAAAGGTGCACTAGTCGGATTCACCGGATGGCACTGATCAATGTTCTCAACAGCAGAAGTTATGTCTGAACAGGTTATAAGCACCAGGAGACAGACAATCCCAGAGAAAACGCGTTGTCATCAAGGAGTCTATGACAATGCAAGTCACATGACGGAACCTTAACGGGAAAGATTTCGCCACACAGGAAATGCCGACGGAAAGCGACTTCAGGAAACAGGAACTGCTCCGACAAGCGTGATACTCGGCTTGGCTTATGTATACTCTTTAGAGGAGACACATTATCTTGTCCGGTGAGGCGCTTCTTGCGCAAAAAAACTGTGGGCCCCCAAACTGTCGCACAAGTGTCGCAGTTGTCGCATTCAAACCTGCGGTCTATCTACAGCCGAGCTGATAGTCGTAACTTGCGTCAGGCATCGGTCAGGAGTCGAACTGTCAACCAAGAAATCAATGGCCGTCTTTGGGAGCCGGTCGGTCTTGCCAGTCGGGGTCCTTTCTGCTGTCATCTTCGGACCCGGAGGCGCGCATGGCGCCCTTGCTGGTACAGTGCCATCACGCTGTCCACACGTAATTAATTAAGTGGTTTTTGCCTTCCTGCTAGAAGCTACCATAAACGAATGGACGACAGAAAAGGGATAGTTTTCACTGTTCCCGGAAACGTGATTGTGAGGACTAGGTTGTTCGACGGCACCTTGAAGCGCGCTGCAAATATGCTGATGCGTACTACCCATTTGTTAGAATTGAATTATACTTTGGACGAATTAATTTCGTATTTCCGAAAGTACCCTTTAAACATATTGCCAACATGTCATTTCCCGAAACGCGATTTTGTGCACTAAAGCCTGGACTCCATGTACACGAAAGAGCGAGAGACGCGACAAGGCGGCACGGCGACGATCGCTCCGTCGCTTGTCGGAAACCTCCATGCAAGCGAAGGCGGCAGGCGACGCGAACCCGCGACGTGCGCAGTGGACTCCGTGCTTTGCGCGCACTGAAGCTTAGAAACACGCCCGTAACCTTTTCTCTCTTAAAATTTTGTGAGTGTGCCTCATAGTCAGGGCAAAAGAAATATTTCCTCTACGACAGCGGTGTAGCGGCAGTGGAGATAACCAACGGCGTGCATGCAGAGACGATTGTCACATCACGGATTCACGGGGGAGGTGTGCTTTCGTTCGGTGCCTGTGCACTCCGACTTAGTAAAAACACTCATAAACTGGCACCGCAATCTGATTGTAAGTGAACAAACTATAATATACCAGTAAGAATGCGCGCCGCGAGTGTTTCTGCACAGCTAGAGCGCAGCGGCACGGTGGATCGAGCGCCGGTACCCGCGGCTCGACACGCATCTCTCCCTGCAGTACGCCCGCTCGTGTAGCCCGCTCCAAATGCTGTTAGCCCTCCGAAACCAACAAGTAGATTGTTTTAATTATATAAATCATGCGGGTCTGCCTCTCAGCTAAGAGACCAAAGATTTTCTGGACGGTGGCGATGACCAAGACGACGCGCTGGTCTTGTGAGATGTACCCGTGAGAAACCGCGGACAATCCGGAAACGGCTTTGTGGGGCTCTGATTGGCCAATCGCGTGGAGGACTTCCGGGCGACGAGCGAAATTTTCTGTGGGTGCAGATCCGAGCGACAGGGCAAGCGAGACATGCATTTTGCTTCGCGCGACGGCGTCGCTCGTCGCTTGCCGCCGTCGCCTTCGCGTTAGTTTTCGCGTACATGGAGTTCAGGCTTAACTGTTAAAAGCAGCTTGAAGTGTGCTGCAAATATGTTTACGTTCTCAGCTCATTCGTTAGAATTGAAGTATACGTTGGACGAATTAATGTTGTATTTGCGAAAGTACGCTTTCAACACATTGCCAACATGCAAAGGCCATTTCCCGATACATGAATTCGAGCACTAGGTTGTTTGTTCTACGGGAGCTAAACATGGGCTTCAAATATGTTTAGAAGGACTGCCCGTTTGTTAAATTTGAAGTATACTTCAGACTAATTAGTTTCATACTTAAGAAAATACAATTGCAATATACTTTCACGATGCTAAAACCGCATACATATTTTTTCTTGTATTTGAAACATGCTCTAAGCATGCTTTATGGTTCAATAAATCTTATTGCTGGGGTATTTGGTGACACATACTAGATTAAAATGTAGCGCAGTAGAGACGAGCACGGGAGGTGTGGTGTCTTCCTCCAGTGCCCGTCTCTTTTGCTCTGTATTTTATTCAAGTATGCTTTAAGTGACGGATTTTTGGGAAATTTTAAATTGATTTCTAATACCAAGCATAAAATTTCAGGAACATATTTCCAGCATATTTTAGTGCTTTCATTAATACAAAATATTCATAAATGAATTATAAATATCCTGCCGTATATTCTAGACCTATTATATTTCGCTATGGGCTCACCACAACCCACTCCGACCCAGCGTATATAATGTGGGACTCGCAGCAGGTCTGCCAAAATTGCGTGCGGGCTAAGAAGGCGCCCCTCGACCGCAGAATACAGCTGAGAGCAATTCGGATTTGGCGATTAGTACAGGGTGTTGAGGGGAACGAGGCCAGTCACGCGGCTTCCCGAGCGTTCCTTCCCACGGGTTCCACTCAATCTCCCTGTTCTGCCGCGGCAGTCATCGAAATCCCGCTAATCTCTTAAGCGGATATTACAAACCATCTGCGCCTCTTTAGGAAGGTACTCCCTGGACATGGCAAAGGTCTCGACAAAGCCGAGGAGTGGCACCTTAGACGGCTCTAGACTAGGGATTTCTTAAACCCCGCCATTCAAAAATACGTGGACCCTACATTCACGCGCAGGTGCAAATTCTGCGGCAGTATGCTGACATGTGTATTGTACTGGCAGGCCCACATGGTGTGGGCCTGCCAGTACAATACACATGTAGCCGTTATAAGTGAGCCAAACAGGGAGCTCTGGGGGGCGGCCCTGTCCGGCTCTGACCTGGAGGCCCAGTGGGCCCTGCATCAGGGAGCACGGCCAGCAGCAGCGGCCAATGGCGTCCCGGAATAGGGACGGCCACCCAGTGCAACAACTACCCCACCTCCCGTTTCCAATTTAGTGCAGTGCAGCATTATATGTTTCCCCCTCCTTTCCCTGTCCTGTGCCAGCTGTGGCAAACTTATCCTCCCAATCTTCTTAATGTCAGCCGCCCACCTAACTTTCTGCCACCTCCTGCTACATCTCCCTTTCCTTGGAATGCAATCCGTTACCCTTAAGGACCATCGCTTGTCACAAAATTCGGCGCATTTTCGAAAAAAAAACCGGCGCTGCGCCTAAGCAATCGCGCCCGCACGAGGCAAAATAAAACAAAAAACAGCGAAGAAGTGCCCCCGCAGAGTGCGTAGCTTTGCGCACTGCTGCAACACAGCTCGCCGGCGCGGCGTCGAAGGGGCATGGCCGAGCGCGGCGTTGATTTTTCTCGAATGTCGGTGTTTTTGCTCGTTGTCTACGGAAAGGGGGTAACCTTGACCACGCCACAGTAATACCCTCTCCCCTTCGCTACTGCGCCAATGACTCAGCGTGCCGCGAATGACCTAGATTGTTCTATAAGGTGGTTTCCGCGCTCGACCAATGGGGTCGTGCGCCTGGCGCAGGAAGGAGTTTGTGCAGTTGAAGCTGCGTGTATGTGCGCGCCTGCCTTGGCGCAAAGAACAAAGAGACGCGGACTGCGCCTATAAATGAGGTGCTGCAACCGCTGTCGGTGAGCCCGAGCCGCCGTTTAAGCTTCCGAGAAGCGCGACCGCTCGACTCCCGGGAGAACACCACTCGCCAAGCCACGGACGGACCAGCGAGGCAACGACCGCCAGTCTGTGGATCAGCCCCGTCGTGCCCCTCAGGTCGTCGGACTGTCGCAGTGCGCGGTGAACAAATTGTGTTTTGTTTATTTGTCTCTCTGTGTGTTAGTGCACTTTAGATGCAAAGATATTTTCGAATTTTTATCTCTCTCTGTGGTTACTTTGCACGAGTTGGATTGTATTGGTAAATCACTTTGTATGTGCTCGTACGAGTGATTGAGGAATCCTCTGTATCGTCTCTTTGCTGTATAAACTTTGTTTTGTTTTGTGAACCTTTGGCTCCAACCCATTCTCTGGCTTGCGACCGGCGAAAGCTGGGCACCCAACGACCAACCCCCTTTTCACTTGGTAGCTGGTCTCCGGCTGAGCTTGCCACGCTGAGTCGAGGGCATCTCCTTTGTGACCGAGACCGCTATCCCCACACGCTCTAAGGGTGCCTGGGAGCGCACGCTAAAGGGCGCGAAGTGGTGACATCAGTTATCTTGCCTTTGGATTACCTGACCTGCAACCAAGCAATCCCCGCCGGTTGTACACACCAGCTATAAACCGAGAAGACGCAACCCAGAGTAGTACGCCACTCAATGTGGAGCATAGTTTGCAGAAAAAAGGAAAAACCATGAAGGGAGGAAGTTTTGAGATAGGCGATAAGAAAGTAAAAGATGAAGGGGAGGACAGGAAAAGGCGACTGCCGCTTCTCCGGATATAACCAGGTCAGAGGTGCCGTCTACGGGGAGCTGGGGCCAAAGTCGTGTGTTTCCCCCATCGTGGGGCCTTAAACGTCCAAAAATTCCGCATAGGAACCCCAACCGAAAGTTTGCTGCGGAACGAAACCGCCGCGCTCCTCCTCTGCCGTTGCAATTCTGGGGCGTTCATCAAGCGCGACGCCGTAGCGGCGCGTTGACTGAAAGTGTCCTTGAGCGGCGCGCGCTTTCTCTCTCCGCGTGCTGCTCGCGCCCGTTTCCTACGTCTCCTCGCGGGCGCTGCGGGTGCGAGCAGATGCCGTACGGCTATACAGTGCGCCGATTATGTTCGATGGAGGGCAGTCTTAGCGATGACCGTAGGGGCGAAGTGGTTGCCTAAAGGCCGGGAAGCGTGAAGCTTGTATCACGGGCTTCCTTAAAAATCAGCAGAAATGTGCGCAAATGGCAGCTATCGTTTAATGCAGGTAAAGTAACGGGTGGTACAATAGCTATTATAAAATAACAGAAATTTCTTGGATGTACGGCAGATAAGCCATTTAAGGGAACTACGACCGTACGGCAGAAGCGGCTAGGCAAGCGCGACAACTGTATAGGAACGACAGTGCGTTGTCATTCGGGTCACATACCAGCTCGACGCCCTTGGTATAAATCTCCAGGTTCAACCGGATTAATTCGTTAACGCGAGGAAAAGAAAAGAAATCTAGCGAAGTGGTGAGCAGCACACACTGTTGAAACAAGCAGAATATGAAGACATGCAAAAAAAAAACGCGAAGCGCATTGGTGCCGCAGATTCGTTCGAAGAAAGCATTTAATTTCAGTTTTCATTTGATATATCACCTGGTTTTCATTTTAAACACAAAATTAGGCTTCACAAGAAAGACTGTTTTGGACTGTTTGCTTAAAGTCGCGATCAAGAGCTAAGCAAGAGAGCACGTGTAAAGCCAGTTTCCCAACTGCATCCAAGCGCGACTATGAGGAGGACGCACGAGCCGGCGCGTGATTTTTTCACGACGGCTTCGAAGGCGCGAGCTCGATCCCGGCCGCGGCGGTAGAATTTTGATGGCGTTGAAGTTCTAGAGACGCGTGTACTGTGCGATATCAGCGGGCATTAACGAACCCAGGTGGTCAAAATTCCCGGAGCCCTTCACAACGGCGTCCCTCATAGCCTGAGTCGCTTTGGGACGTTAAACCCAAATAAGCCAAACCAAATCAAGCGCGAGCAAAGAGAACTGAGCGTGCCCGCGCGCAAAGCAAGTTTTTCACACAACAGCATCAAAGCGCGAGCCAGGAAGAAAGACCGTGCGCGTTAGTTTCTTCCACGTGAAGGTGCTGCTGACACACCAGGGGAGCTTCTCGTCCGTCCCGATCAATCACGAGATGTCACTCGTAGACGGCACTCTTCACTGACCTCCGCAGCTCCCTCTGGCTCAGGTAGTGTCCCCTATAGACTCAGCCAGCAGGAGACCACTCAGCCACGCACGGTTAAGCGTGGGTGCTAGTGTCCGTGATGGCGCCCTCCTCACCAAACTCCCCCGTGCCCGCTCGGAAAACTGTGGTGTCACAACTCACCGACATTTGCATGTTGCAGATGCGCCAGCGGGGTCTTCCCGAAAGGAAAAACTGCTAGGCACGTGAATTGTTTTTTGCAACACAAAGTGCAGGCGCCCAGTGGAACACACGTCAGCAATCTGCGTTAGCAGCAGAACTCGACGGCTTCCGAGACACTGTAGCTGATCGGAGGCAATATTCATCAAAATCTCACCAGGTTAAGAGCGCGCAGTTCAAACGCCATCAGGCGCGAGGGGATGCTCTCCTTGGCGAATGCCAGCGTGTAGGATGTCTGCAGAGACGAGGTCAGGGCTTCTATCGCCGCTTGCTGCACGTAGATTTCCAACCATATTTGGAAGTTGTGCGTTCTTCGGCTGCCACCAAGCACTCTGAAAAGCAGCGTCAGGTCCTCTTCATTCACATGGCGGTCTGCGAGTGAGTGAAAACAATGAGGCTCGTGTGTCTCGAGAGGTATGCTTAATTAAGACTAGTTACCAATAGCACGAACATGGCCACAGGACTATGTAAAGCTGAATGGAGTTTGAAACTAAATTCTTCCTCAAAATCCATTTCGCAAAAGAGAACTCCTTCAAGCATGTTGTAATGCGCCGGATTCCTTCATTGAGACAGCTAATAATAATATTGCCTGTGGGAATTTTACATACAGACCCTACGGCATAGGTATGAGTCGTAATATACTTGAAATATTTGGAGCAAATAAAACCCTCAGAGGCCTTCAAAGCGCGTCATTATTTGAATTATGAGAAATGTTTAGCAATATATGCTCATCTGATAGTGCAAACATGTCTGCAAGTTCTGCATCAAGAAATTGGTGACGAATATATCGGAAAGCTTTCCCCTTAAGGACATCATTTCAGGAAATGAGTGCATTTTGCTTTGCATTCATTAAATTACAGAACACCGAATGAAGAATATTAAGGCTAAAGCATTTAATGGCTCATACTCCCGGTCGAGATCCTGTCCGTCCGTAACATCGCCAGCCGGAAGTCACGACAACGGAAGTGACGTCACACCGACACTTTGACCATGGCCGATTCGCACCAAATTCGATTTCCAGCCGAACTCGACTACGGAAAACAGCATGATGACCCCCAAATTTCGCCCGGCTCACCCCCGAAATCTGACCTTGGACGATTTGCATCAAAATCGATGTCCAGCCTAGTTATACTACGGCGAACACCATGGCAACTGCCAAATTTGGCCCAGGTCACCCCCAAATTAGCCCACCCATCCCCGAAATTTTACCTTAGCCATAGGCTCTCACCTAGTGCGCTTTAGATTGCCAAAGCGCCCCCTTAATTTTTTATATGTATCAATGCACAAGTTCGCAAAATCCCGCCTCATGTGCATTAAAAAGATCTTGCGGAATTTTGAAGACACATGGAAAAGGTGCAAGCGTTGCAAAATAGGAACCAGGTTTTTGAACACGCCATGTGCCCGATAACCTTTTATACGAGATTAAGTCGTGGCGGCTTCTCTTAATAGGCTTCCAATTGAGGCCTCGCTATACACTAAGACCACAATGGCTTCTGTTCTAGGAATTGTGCGATGCGGTGTCTCTTGCATAAGCTCTTGAGCGGTATTCTGGTTGTAGAAGATGACGTGATTGAGGGCCACTTGAATAAACTTAATGCAGGCATTGTTATAGTATCCTTTCCCATTTCATTCCAGAGCCTGTTTGCACTATAATATGCTTTTCTTCTTACAAGAAAAACGTATGCAATCAGAGTTTGGTTTGGTTTGTGGTATTTAACGTCCCAAAGTGGCTAAGGCTATAAAGCACGTCGTAGTGAAGGGCTCGGAAAATTTCGAGCACCTGGGGTTCTTCAACGTGCACTGAGATCGCACAGCACACGGGCCCCTAGAATATCGCCTCCATTAAAATTAGACCGCCGCGGCCGGGATCAACCCGAGTCTTTCGTGGCAGCAGCCAAGCGCCATAACCACTGAGCCACCGCGGCGACGGCGGCTTCCGTGGCAGTCTGGCCATTTGAATAAAACCTTTCAGGCGTATACACCGTTTCGCCATCCGCAGCCGGCCGAAGCCCGTTCGAAGGTGCGCCTTCGAGCTCTTCAGCACAGCGCCATAATCAGTATAAGGCACCTAAATCTTCCTTGCTTAATTTTTTTCACAGGCAACGAGAGAATTAAAATTTTTAGTGATCCGTGGACGAATGAAAATAGTGCATGTCTTTACGCAGCAAAATGCTGAAGAGACAAAGTAATTTAAACGAAGAAACATGCGTCACGTGTTACTATACTTGATGATAAAAGTCGATAATGAATTTTCGTGGAGCAAGGGCACATGTGGCCAAAGAGCGCCATAGCAGAAGGGGTTTTAGCCTTCTCAAGGTGGGGTCAGTGCCCCATTTCCCACGCCTTTCATCCCAGATAAGCGAAGCACTAGACCTGTGGATAGCATGAACTCATTGTATCAATAGTTTTTACCAGGCCACACTGGGGTTACTCGGCCCCGCACTGTCGTCATTTGAAGTGGAGGAACCAGACAAATGGACGAAGGACAAAAGGAAGTAGGCACAAACAAAACAACGCTCCAGCCTTGTTGTGTGTGTGCCTAATTCCTCTTGTTCTGTGCCCATTTCGCTGGTTCTACCATTGCGCATTATGAACCAACTAGCCCAGCATTTTACTCTACCGTTACTCGGCCCCGCACTAGGGTTACTCGAGGGGGTGGGGGCGTAGCTATGCATGCTCTCATGCATTAAGGGAACATTCTAATAGAGTTAGTAGGGGAGTGATGCGACGAGTTTGGTTCCGGGGGGAGGGGCTGGGGGGGGCTATCCACAGGGTTTCTTTCCACAATAACTGAAGAGGCGACGCGAAAAGTAATAGTCCTGTAAAAGCTCACAGGCAGGGTACGGCTATGTAACGCCAGATTCAGCGATGGCTGTTTAGGCATTTAGATTTGGGGATGCTTTGAGGTTGAAAAGGTTGAGTGTGTGTTGGGGTTTATGCCACATAGGCAGCTAAGGCCATCTTGCGCCAAGCTCAAGGTATAGAATACGGTTTCTGTAGGTTGTTCAGAAAAGCGGAAAATCATCGATGGTGAAAATGGCTTAACAAGATTGTACCGCCCAATAATAAATGAGAAGAAATTTGGAAAAGGCTAATAATAAAAGCCTTAAAGAAGGACAGGTAGCCTCAGCGGCTATCGTTGGCTGGGCAAGGATCCTGCGGCTTCCAACCAATCAAATAAAAACCTCAACATTCTTCTCAGGGATGAGGAAGTGACTGAGATGTATCATGTAGTAAAGCGAACCAGTGGTTAAAATTTAGTTTTTCCGGTGAGCCTGCTTCTTTTAAAAACCTAAAAACCGAAGGTATGTTACCAATGATATTATCCCCTAAGAGCATTGTTAGGTGGAAAGGAATGAATTCATGATAAAATTGCGTGCAGTACTTTTTCTTGGTTTTTCCAGTTTCACACAACACAATAAATTGTGGTTAACCGTAAGTTCATTTCCGCATTCTTCGCAAACTTGTTTTTCTTGTTTTGTCAGCAGAAAGTTGTGCGTAAGGTTTGGTTTGTGGGGGTTCAACGTCCCAAAGCGACTCAGGCTATGAGAGACGCCGTAGTGAAGGGCTCCGGGAATTTCCACCACCTGGGGTTTTTTAACGTGCACTTACATCGCACAGTACCTGGTCCTCTAGAATTTCGCCTCCATCGAAATTCCACCGCCGCGGCCGGGATCGAACGTGCGTAAGGTTCGTGTGGCCTATTCGGAGATGGCATAAAATCACTTCCTCGAAACGTTCCACTGCACATATGTCTTAAATGTACCGAATTCTGGCTGTACCAAGTGTAGTTTATTATTCACATCGCTGTTCCAAGCCGACTGCCTTTTTCCTTAATTTCCGTTGCACTAATTTCATGCAATCATACAAGAATATATTTACTTCTTTTATTACATTTCCCCGAGCTTTAGCAGCACACAAATCTGCTTTCTCGCTGCGTTTTATTCCGACATGACTCAGGACCCAGCAGAATTGAATGTTATGTCCACGAGCTGTGGCTCTTACTATGTTCCCTTTGATGTCACCAAGAATAGGAGTGATTGCATTTCTAGAGTGGTGAGCTGTAAGTACACTTAAGCAGTTTGCGTGAAGGATACTGTTTGTGAGGTTCTCGTTTACAATATGTTCTATGGCCACACATACTGCGTAACTGCGTAAGGTCACGAAGGATGCTGAACCTGCATGTTGCGTCGTATGCTTTCTCGAGGTCAAAAAAGACGGCAAGACAGTGCTGTTTGTGTATATTATGACAAATCCAGGCGCTCACAAGCAGCGACACAGAGGGACAAAGCACTTCTATAAAGAAGCTATAAAAGATGCTATAAGAAGAAGCTGTAAAAGCTTTTCGGATAGTATTTTCTAGGTGAGCTAAAAAGTCTATTGTCGCGCATGCTTTCTTAAATCCGCACTGATGGATGTCAATAAGTTCCCGAGATTCAAGGTGAGAAGTTAGTCTTACATTCAGCACAGATTCCAACGATTTAGCGAGGCAGCTGGTAAGGGATATTGGCCTGTAACTACTCGGGCATGTTGGCTCCTTTCCAGGTTTCAGGAATGGTACAATAGCTGCTTTCTTCCAGGCTTTCGCTAGTTTTCTCAGCATGTCACAAAATTTGGCGCATTTTAGAAAAGAACCGCCGCAGCGCCTAAGCAATCGCGCCCGCGCGCAGTAAAATAAAACAAAACCAGCGGGGAAGAACCCCCGGAGAGCGCGTAAACCGTGCGTGGGCTTTTCACTCAGCTCGCCAGCGGGGCGTCAAAGTAAACATAAACACGCGCGGCGTCGATTTTTCTCGAATGTCGGAGAAGTTTTTGCTTGTCACCGGAAACGGGGTAACCTTGTTCGCGCCAATGTGATACCCTCCCTACTTCGCTCCGACGCCGATGACTCAGCGTGCCGAGAATGACCTAGATTTTTCTCGAAGGTGATTTCCGCGCTCGACCGATGGGGTCGCGCGCCCAGCGCGAGAAGGAGAAGGAGTTTGTGCAGTTGAAGCTGCGTGTATGTGCGCGCCTGCCATAGCACGAAGAACAAACAGACGCGGACTGCGCCTATAAATGAGGGGCTTCAAACGCTGTCGGTTAGCCCGAGCCGCTGTTAAAGCTTCCGAGAAGCGCGCCCGCTCGACTACCGGGAGTACACCACTCGCCCAGCCCAGACCAGCGACGCAACGTGCGCCAACCTGCGGGACGGCCCCGTCGAGCTCCTCAGGTAGTCGGACTGTCGCAGTGCCCGGTGAACAAATTGTGTTTTGTTTATTTGTCTCACTCTGTGTTTGTGCACTTAAGGTGCAAAGATTTTGTTGAATTGAATCTCTCTCTATTGTGACTTTGCATGAGTTGCATTTTATTTGTGAATCACTTTGTATGGTCTCGACGGAAGTGGGTGAACCAGAGAGGAAAAGAGGCCCGAGAAGAAGCCGAAAAGAAGAGACAGAGGGCTCGATAAGAAACAGACAAAGAGAGAAAGAGGAATGAAAAAGAAAGACAGGAGTCTCGAGAAGAAGCTGAGAAAGAAAGAGAGAGAGAGAGACTTCGAACATGAAAAACAACTGCTTGCCATGAAGCTTGAGCTCCAACGTGCTGCGAACCACTCAGCGGAAGTCCATAGCACTAGAGAAGAAGACAGCAGCCTGCGGATAGATGCCAGCAGAATACTTCCCAGATTTGTTGAAAAAAAGGACGATCTCGACGCGTTTCTCAGGCGATTCTAAGGAATCGTGGGAAGTCAGAATTGGTCAGACAGTGAATTTGCTACCGTTCTTAGACGTGGTTAAGCGGGGAAGCTCTGAGCGTATTCGGGCGAATTTCTCCGGAAGATGCTGCAAGCTACAGCAAGGTAAAGGCCACCTTGCTTAAGCGATTCCGACTCACCACCGAGGGATTCTGAAATAAATTCGGAACAGGGAAGCCCCCTGACGGCGAAACGACAACCCAGTATTCGGCAAGATTAAGCCACTACTTTGATCGGTGGATTGAACTTTCAGAATTTGCACAGGATTACAGTGAACTTCGCGAGCTTCTCATCAAGGAACAATTCCTGAGTAGCGGTCACCCGAGCTTGTCACTGTACCTGAAGGAAAGAAGAGCCAAGACTCTCTCCGAAATGCTATATCTTGCCGATCAATTTCTTGAAGCTTAAGAAGGAACGAATCTCAGCAAAATTAAGAATACGAATACGGAAAACCCCGGAAATTCGGAAGGCCGAGACGCTCGACCCAGCACAAAGCTTGCGCCAAAATGCTTCCTCTGCAACAAGTCAGGCCACTACGCGTCTAATTGCCGCAACAGCGCTACTAACCGTAGCCCAACAGACTGTATTAAGTGCGGCCAGATGGGACACAGAGCCCTGGCTTGTCCGAAACCAAGCAAGCCCATTCCCCAGGTATCGTACGTACGGGCCTTCTCAGATGACCACCTGGAGGAAGATGAAAATGGGTTTGTAGAACTGAAGGACGGCAAGAAGGTACCAGTCGTGAACGCCTTTGTGAACGCGCTACCGGAAGCCGAAATGAACAGAATGCCTGTCCGGAAAGGGAAGGTAGGAGAAAAACAATTACAATGTTGCGAGACACGGGAAGCAGTGCTGTAATAATAAAACGAAGATTAGTGAGAGATAAGGATCTCTCTGGAATTAAGAGCCTTGTGCGGCTAGTGGACTGCTCGTTTCAGCGCTTGCCGGGAGCCGAAGTACATTTGCGGACTCCCTACTACAGCGGGAAACTAACTGCACTGTGCATGGAGCGCCCCATATATGACCTCATACTGGGCAACATAAAGGGGGCAAAATTTCCAAAGGGCCCAGAAAGTAGCCACGAGAAAAAGAAGTCCGAATCTTGCTCTTCGGAACGGCTCAGTGATCGCCAAACGAAAAGGAAGCGCGAGCGTGCTATCTCAAGCAAAGGAGCAGCGAAGCAGAATCCCGCGGATGAACGCCCCGAGGAAGAAAAAAGTTTTCGCAGGAAGGGACGGTCACTGCAATAAAAAGCCATGCGGAACTGAAAAACGGCCATGGAATGGTCACAAGGAAGCAGCCAAATGTGAAGGAAAGACAGCTCAAGAGGACAAGGTGTCTGAAACTCCGGCTATGCTCAGCTTAGCGCAGGTTGTGGGCATGTTCATCACACTGTTGTGCACATTACTTCAGCTGCCTTTCGGTCACACAGGAAACTTCGGGAAGGTGACCAAGAGGGTATTTACACCGGTCAATATTCTGTGCCTGTGTGTTTCGACAAATGTGCCCTGGAATCCATCGATTGCCTTGGTTGTGTGTGCGCGCCTAAGCACACAATTCGTTTCCCGAGTCCGCAAGTTTATCTACAGGGTTCAGGTGGGGCGAAACAGAAGCCCATGTTGACCGAGAAAAAGACCCGCCAGTCGAAGAGAGTCTTGTTGCGACAAAAGGCAACTGTGAAGGTCCTCACGCGCGCATTATGGAAGCGCAAGTAGGAAATGTAGGAGGAAGTTTTACTTGGAAGTTTTACTCGAGATTTACTTGCTAAAATAAAAACAAAGTATACAATGTACCAAGCATTTCTTAAGCAAGGGGATCCCGAACTGCTTAAATCATTTAAGAAGTATCGTAATAAATTAAACAAAGAACTTAAGCCAGAGATAACTATTTCAATAATCTTTTTTAGGATCATCCAAAAACGCGGCCGTGACATGGAAAAAAGTAAACTCAATATTTCAAAACGTGCAGGCTTCAAAACGAATTAGTGAAATGGTTGTGAATGGCACAACGATTTCCGGAACTGATCTAGCTAATGTTTTCAATGACTACCTAGTAAACTTGAAGTTTCCTACACCGTCAGGAGACTGCACCCAATACTTGACTGGCAGTTGTCTTGAGACAATTTATTTGAGTCGAGTTTCAGAAACGAAAGTTTTCTTTATTATCGTGAAATTAAGAAATACTAACTCCAGTGATATCTTTGACATTCAAGTCCGACCGATTAAACTCATTGCTGACATTATTGCTGTCCCACTTGCCCATATTTTCAATCTTTTTCTGTCAAGTGGAGTATTTCCAGCACAGCTACAGTGCGCAAAGGTTTGCGTTCTACACAAAAAGGTGACAAAAATAATTTAGCAAATTACAGACCAATTTCTATTTTACCAATTTTTTCCAAAGTGCTTGAAAACGCCATTCATTCACGCCTGGTTTTATTTACAGATACACATAACATCCTGACTGACTGTCAATACGGTTTTCGGAAACATTATTCCACCGAACTTCTCCTGCTTCATCAAAAAGAGTTATTTCTAAAAAAACTTGAAGAAAAATGATACGTACTGGGAGTTTTTATAGACTTTACACAGGCATTTGATTCTCTTAACCGGGGTATTTTGGTGAGAAAATTAGAATTCTACGGAATTCGTGGTATTGCCTTGAAGTTAATGGATTCATACCTTAGTACTTGCATGCAGTCTGTTTCAGTAAACAACAGCACCTCCACATTTAAATGTACTTCGTTTGCTGTCCCTCAGGGCAGCATTTTGGGCCCTTATTTATTTAATATATACATAAACGTTGTTGTTAACATTGATGATGATACGAAATTCCTGATCTACGCAGATGACAGCAGCCTGTTTCTCGAAGGTGATGATTAAAAAAAACTTGTTAATCATGCAAACAACACTTTAAGCCAACTTCATGATTGGTGTTCCTGCAACGGCTTGGTTATTAATACCCAAAAAACAAAAGAAGTCATTTTCCGAGCGAAGGGCAGAGACATTGTTCCAAATAATATTCTTCAAATACAGTGTCAGCCTGTAGAAATTGTGACAGAATTTAAAACTCTAGGCGTAATTTTTTCAGAGCACATGCTATGGGACTCGCACACTAATCATGTTATCACCACCCTAGCTCGCACTATAGGATTATTCTACAGGCATCGAGACCTATTTCCTGTAAGCACAAGACTGCTAATTTATCATTCACTGTTTTTATCGCGCAAAAATTACTGCTTTTTAGTGTGGGGCAAGACAACATCAACAAATATCAGGAAACTGATAGTAATGCAAAATAAAGTAATCCGGATTATTTCAGATTCTTCACCAGACTACTCAGTAGACAGCTTGCTTAGAAAGTTTAGACTAATTAGCATAGAGAACTTGTATAACTATCATCTTTGTAAAAAGTTAAGAAATGAAAAGAAACAAGGCATTAATCTCACAACTAATCTGGCAAACTTGCAAATGAATACCCATTATTACACAACTAGACATCCTGAGCACTGGGAAGTTCATCGTAACCACACTAATTATGGTGAACAAATGTTACGACACACAGTACCAAGTGTATTAAATTATTTTTCTCGCAAAGAAATTGATGTCATGAGCATTTCTAGAACAGAATTCAGAGATTTATTCCTTTAGTTGTTTAGAAATAGGGTTGAGAAAAGGGTAATTACTTTTTTTATCTCTTTCTCAAATTTTACAATTGTACTACCTATGCACTACCTTTGATCGATTTTTTTTCTCAGGTTTGATCTGTATGCTCTGTGTACCTGTTAAATCTTCTGTTTGGTTTTATAACTGCTGTTCTTTCAAATCTGAAGTACTTTCAATCATGCATACTTACACTGCGTTTCGTACCTATACATTTCACAGAAATTGTCTTTCACCAATTTTTAGTGATGTACAAAATATCCATCAAAACATGTTTTTGTGTGTGCGTGTGTGTGTGTGTGTGTATGCTTATCTGTATATGTATATTGTATGAGCTGCTGTTGCCTATGTAAACAAGAGGGGTGGGAGCCTGTCAAGTTGCTGTTCAGCGGCTTTTTCTTCCATCTCCCCATGTTTTGTACAAACATGAAAATAAACCGTATTCGTATTTGTAAGTATCGGCTAAAGTATGCATCATACTTGGGTGCTCCCTGTATAATGTTAAGTTAATGTGTTGCCGAGTTTCGGTATTTGTGTAAGTACATTGTGATTTTTGTCAAGTGACATGTAAGAACTTGATTGAATGTATGTATTCTTGCATTCGGCATATAGATTGTGCGCGCAAGCATGTGCGCACGAATTTTGTGTTTTGTGAATAATATTGCCCAATATTCTTAAAGGAAGGGGCAGTGTCACGAAACTCGGCGCATTTTCGATAAAAACCGGCACTGCGCCTAAGCAATCGCGTCCGCGCGCGGCAAAATTAAACAAAAACAGCGGGGAAATACACCCGGAGAGCGCGTAAACCGTGCGTGGGCTTTTCACTCAGCTTGCCGACGGGGCGCCAAAGTTAACATAGATACGCACGGCTTCGATTTTTCTCGAATGTCGGAGAAGTTTTTGCTTGTTGTCGACGGAAAGGGGGTCACCTTGTGCGCGCCAATGTGACACCCTCCCCTCTTCGCCCCGGCGCCGCTGACTCAGCGTGCCGAGAATGGCCTAGATTTTTCTCGAAGGTGATTACCGCGCTCGACCAATGGGGTTGCGCGCCCGGCGCGAGAAGGAGAGGGAGTTTGTGCAGCTAAAGCTGCGTGTATGTGCGCGCCTGCCTTGGCGCAAAAAACAAACAGACGCGCACCGCGCCTATAAATGAGGGGCTTCAACCGCTGTCGGTTAGCCCGAGCCGCCGTTTAAGCTTCCGAGAAGCGCACCCGCTCGACTCCCGGGAGAACACCACTCGCCCAGCCCGGACCAGCGAGGCAACGTGCGCCAGTCTGCGGATCGGCCCCGTCGAGCTCCTCAGGTCGTCGGACTGTTGCAGTGCCCGGTGAACAAATCGTGTTTTCTTTATTTGTCTCACTCTGTGTTTGTGCAGTTTAGGTGCAAGGATTTTGTTGAATTGTATCTCTCTCCATTGTTACTTTGCACGAGTTGCATGTTATTTGTGAGTCACTTTGTACGTGCTCGTACAAGTGATTGTAAATTCCTCTGTATCGTCTCTTAGCTGTATAATCTGTTTTGTTTTGTGAACATTTGGCTCCGACCCATTCTCCTGCTTGCGTCTGGCGAAAGCTGGCCACCAAACGACCAACCCCCTTTTCACTTGGTAGCTGGTCTCCGGCTGAGCTTGCCACGCTGAATGGAAGGCATCTCCTTTGTGACCGAGACCACTACCCCCCCACGCTCTAAGGGTGTCTGGGAGCGCACGCAAAAGTGCGCGATGTGGTGACAGAGTACCCATATTTTGTTTTAAAAATTTTCAAAAGTGCTTCCAAAGGCAGTTGGGAAAGATTTGCAGCATTTCGTAATGAATATTACCAGGGCCAGGTGCTGTTTTCTCCGGTTGAAAGAACTTTGTTGATTTCTTGGATTGTTATTAAACCATTGTACCGTTCGTTTGAGCAACCAGTTGTTGGAAGTCTGTTTCTTCATTGCATATTTATAGTTTAAAAAAGATTCTGTGTAGAGTGAAGAACTAGAAATTTTAGAGAAATGCTCACCTAAGATGTCTGCTTGTTCCTGTGTACTTGTTTATGTATCTGGAAGTCTTAGGAAAGGAATTGTGAAAAGGGAAAAGCTTTTAATAATTTCGCAGACTTGTTCCGACATTTTTTCGATGTAACTTAACTATTTATAGATAAGTAGTTTCTCCAGACTGCTTTTTAAGCATTGCGACTGATATACCGTGATTTTGTTCTTTCCTTTTTAAATCTTGGATGTGGTCGTGTGTGGCGCATCTTCGGAAAGTTTCCTAGGTTTTGTTTTGTTTCTTTTTGCTTCTCTGAATTCTTGTGTGTACCAGAGCTTGTTATTTTGCCGCACTACTACTGACGAATGAAAAATGGGTAGACGTGCGGCTGCAATGATACATGTTGTAAATATTTCATTTAGTTCAGCAATGTTAAGATTATCAGAACATATTTTCTCCAGACGGGCCTTTTCTTGAAATTGGGGCCAGTCCGCTAGATGCAGCTCCCAACGGCTTTGTTTAGTTGGAATGATTAGTGGTGGTGATGAAAAGCCAATTACCACTGGAAAGTGATCACTTCCGTACGGGTTATCATGAAAATCCTACTTGAAATCGGTAAAAATGGATGGAGAGCTAAAAGACCAGTGTATACAACTTATCTTTCCGGAGGATGGAGTGCAATATATGGGTTTCCCGCATTGAGCAAGCAAACGTTGTTGCTTAGAATAAAATCGTAAAGAACCCGACTTGTAGTGTCTGACTGTTCACTCCCCCAAAACGGGCAGTGCGCATTAAAATTTCCGGCTACCAGATATGGCTCTGGTAACTTATTAAAAACTGCTCCTAGGTCATAGAGTGTTACTGTGAGGAGTAGTTAAGCATAAGCTCTGCATATCGCAATGGTTTTAAAGCTAATGACGGTGACCGCAACGGCTTCATTATTCGTCTGGAGCTTGATCACATGCATTGCAGCACCGCTCTGAGCTACAACAGCAACGCCTCCAAAGAGCCTATTCGCCTGCTCACGATCACGGCGAAAGACTTTATACTTTTTAAAAATATTTTTGTGCTAAGCTTCCGAATTGGTCTCCTGAAAGCACATTGCTACAGGAGACTGAATGTCAGAGATCTGTTGCATCAATATAGTTATTTAAATTTTCACAGCAGTTCCAGTGGATAAGCAACGCCAGGGAAATTTTTTGAAGAGATTCATTGGAATCCTTAGGTCCCTCTTTGTTTAGGGCCTGTTATCAAGGTTTCTTCTCTCTTTTTTGCGATAAATACAGCTTTCAAATTTTGATTCCGCCCATTGCAGCAAAAGCTTCTGGTGTCAGGGGCCAAAAACTTATTTTTTTCCCGCAGGGTGATGGTAGTGGCAACGATGAAGATGAAGACAGCATTGCCGGCCACGTTGAAGCTAAGAAAAAGGAGGTGTCCAAGGCACGGCCAAACATGGCTTGCATAGCTGATTGCATGCGTTGAAAATATTCCAGCCGAAGGATTTGAATCGGCACTGAATACCCTACAGTAGAAACCATAATGGAAAAATATCCAGCACTATCCCTCACCTCAATTGTAAGTTTTCTGTGGTGTTTTTTGTTTTTTTTTTCAGCTGCTGTGGCAATATTTTGCACACTTCCTTAATGAAGGTGCAACGGAAGAATACATACAAAGGATACATACAGAAGGATACATACGGAAGGATACATACAGAAGCACGGTATTCCTATTGGATCGAGCATAGCTCCTGTATTGTGCCAAATATTTTTATCTAGTTTTGACAATGTGCTTCTTCACAAGCTTAATACTGACACTCAGGCTGTTAAGGGTACTAGATATGTTGATGGTTTTTTAACCATTTAAAACTAACTGCTCTTGACAGCGTCAATTCGGCAGCCAATGACGTTTTATCTATCATCACATTATCACTGACCTGCGCTTCACTCATGCGACGCCACTTCATGACAACATCCGGATTTTAGACTTGCTTCTCACCTTTTCTGACGATGGCCACATTTGCTGGAAATACGCTCTTTGAACTAAGAAAGGCGTTTTACCCTACACCTCGTCGCACTCGAAACTACTGAAAACAGGTATAGCCAATCTCTGTCTAGGAAATGCCATGCAAGAAAGCTGCCTCCACGTTATACAGAACAGTATCTTTGAACAAACTGGTTGTATCTGATCAGCCGGATACCCTGAACAGATCCTTGTCTCGGTTGCTGAATCGCTGTCACGTAACCTTAGGTTACAGCACGCACCTCACAAAGAAGAAGCGTCTCATCAGGGTTTGAGGCCTGCTATTATTCCCTACATGCCCAAAGTCCCGCATGGTATCAAAAAGGTGGCAGTGAAATACGGTGTGAACGCTGTGTTTTCAGCACCCACAAAACCTTCGACATTATGTGCCCGTATCTTTTTCATTATCCGTGCCATATCATTATCATTAAGTGTCCGTATATTGTAATCAGAATAATAATAATAATAATATTTGGTTTGGGGGAAAAGGAAATGGCGCAGTATCTATCTCATATATCACAGGACACTTGAATGCGCCGTAAGAGAAGGAATAAAGGATGGAGTGAAGGAAGAAAGGAAGAAAGAGGTGCCGTAGTTCAAGGCTCCAGAATAATTTCGACCACTTGGGGATCTTTAACATGCACTTGCATCGAACAGCACATGGGCGCCTTAGCGTTTTTTTTTTTCCATAAAAACGCAGCCGCCGCGGTCAGGTTTAAATGTCAAAACTGTGCTCCCCTGTTCAGCAGTGTAAAAATGATCGGCCGAGGCAAAACGCAGATAGAACGTGAAATCTTGGAAGCTTTTAAAATATAAAAAGCCAGGCACTGACTGCGTCAGCGATACGTCAGTCAAATTTTCTTCCAAAGAATACCAGTTCATGAATGGGACATATTCTCCACGTGCAAAATGGCAGTACTTTTAATGACTGACCTTTATTCTGCCTTTGTTTTCTTCCTTTTGTCGGCGTGTCCTGCTCATGCGCATGTGCATCCTGCTCTGCTCGATTCCTTTATCAAGTAAAAATCTTCAGTTGTGTCTCCAGCGTCGTCCGTGTGAATTCCTATTATTGTGTACGCGTCCTCATCTGCTGGTTTTTCTACCTGGTACCTACTTAATGCGAATCTCTTGGTGCTCACAGTGAATGAGAGAACTGGAAGAGACACAAGGGGTCCTAACGTTGCAAGGGTGACCTCCAGATACGTCTTTCTCTGAAATGTGAACCGTGGGCAAGAGAGGAGAAAATGTTCTATTGTTTCAACTTCCCCACATCAGTCACGAAGGTTTGTCGTAGCGATCCCGCCTCTGCATATGTACTATCGGGGACAAAAATGGTATACTACACGCAGCGGGAGTTGGAGCAACAGGAAACTGCATCGTAATGCCATCTAAACCAGGAAACATTGAAACGAGTCAAGCGACATGCCTGCAGATAATAAAGTGCTCCAATTGGCTGTCTCGAGCCCAGATGCCGCCTGTAGCTAGATGGCGTTACGATGCACTTTCCCTAGTGCTCCTATATATGCTATGCTATATATATATATATATATATATATATATATATATATATATATATATATATATATATATATATATATATATATATATATATATATGCTCATTACGGGAACATATATAGGAACACTACTGAATAACCAACGGAAAACTAGTGTTCCTGTATATGCTCTCTGCGGAAGCATATACAGAAACACTACTTTTCCGTTGGTCCGGCTCCAGCTGCATGGAGTATACTACTTTTGTCCCCGATACTACAAATTTAGGTGGGGGATTGTGCATCGCAGAAGTGTCCTTGACACCTCACACAGCCTTAATTTATATGACCACACATTCCAATTAAGGGTATACTTTAAATGCTTAAAACCCGCAGTATTGAGCAACGGAATCGCTGAAGCTGGCTTAGATATATTGGAAATGCAGGAAACGAAATCTCCACCACCGCGGTGGCTCAGTGGTTAGGGCGCTCGACTACTGATCCGGAGTTCCCGGGTTCGAACCCGACCGCGGCGGCTGCGTTTTTATGCAGGAAAAACGCTAAGGCGCCCGTGTGCTGTGCGATGTCAGTGCACGTTAAAGATCCCCAGGTGGTCGAAATTATTCCGGAGCGCTCCACTACGGCACCTCATTCTTCCTTTCTTCTTTCACTCCCTCCTTTATCCCTTCCCTTACGGCGCGGTTCAGGTGTCCAAAGATATATGAGACAGATACTGCGCCATTTCCTTTCCCCAAAAAACCAATTATTATTCACCACAATGAGTTGCCGTAGTGGAGGGCTCCGAAATAATCTCCACCATTTGGTGATCTTTAACGTGCGATGTCAGTGCACGTTAAAGATCCCCAGTGGTCGAAATTATTCCGGAGCCCTCCACTACGGCAACTCTTTCATCCTTTCTTCTTTCACCCCCTCCTTTATCCCTTCCCTTACAGCGCGGTTCAGGTGTCCAACGATATATGAGACAGATACTGCGCCATTTCCTTTCCCCGAAAACCAATTATTATTATTACCATAATGAGGCGAGTGACGGGATTGATGACAAGGGCACTGAGAGCTGACCTTGCAATAAATTGACCACTTCGCTAAAATAGACACCCGAATGACCAGATGCCCAGACAAAATAGACCTCTCTCACGAAGAGTTGAACAAAAAACCTAAAGGAACGATTCAATAGATATTTTCCTGAAGTGTGGAGAGAGATAAAACTGAAAGGCGGTCTGCAAGATGAGAATCCGTGCTACATTTCTCGGAATTTTGAGAAGAGCCAAACCAGTAGCCAAAAACTCTCCAAAGAATATAGGAGTGTAATAAGGGATACGAAACGGAATAGATCCAAGCCATTCCTGAGAATGTATCCCAATCGCCGCCTTCTCGCAGCTCCCGGAGTAATCAGCGGAGAGAACAGTACGATGGGGAAAGTTCTCTAGGTGATCAGCAGCAAGATCAATAGGATATTTGCGGGCATATGTTTCTCATGGGACGGAAAAATATGGTCGTAAGAGAGGACAGGGTCAGCCTTCGTATCAACAAAAATAAAGTAAACGCACTACACACCAATGAGTACGACAGGATCGCGCGATAACTATCCAGACGGAGTTTGTTGTTGTTGTTACCCTCATACAATGGCACATGCCCACATAGGGGAATTGGCCACGAATTGGGGGCACAGAGAGTTTTTCAGATAAATATTTCCTGGACGAAACTGAAATGAACGTTGAGGAAGGAAGAAGTAAACAAAGAAAGATGGCGAAATGAAACGGGAAGTGCATAACGTACGCAGGAGATCGAGACATGTTTATAGCCGAATAGTTAAGTAATAATGATAATAGTAAGAATAAAGATAATATTGAAAAAATATAAAAGTACCAAGGTGGCCGATTTCGTTCCATTAAATTATTTTGGCCGGCGGTAAATACAGACTTGTGGCCGTCCCCAAGTGCGGTGGGTCCAAATAACAGTGTGACTGGGGCTGCTCAAACAAAGGCCGAGCTGTTGTAGTGGTTGCTCAAAAGCCGTCTTCTCATCATGGTGCACCGGCGACAAAAAAAAAACAATAAATAGTGTATGGTTTCGTGCTCACCACAGAATACACAGATTGGATTAAGCGCCAACGCAGACCTGAGCAAATAAAAATTTGAGGATGGGATCCGATCCGGCAGCGGAGCCTTGATAAAGATACCTCAAGCTGCCGTGAATGGCATGATTGCCTACTCCACGAATACTTCAGTAGCAGGTAATCATCAGATCTCAAAAAAGATCCAGCTGTCATTATCAACAAATTCTGTCTTCGAAACAATGCTGCTGTGATGTGCGCTGTAGACGGAACGAGAGATAGCACGGGGCCATTGAAGGACGCCTTTGCCAGGTGGTCCGCAACTTCATTGGCTGCCACACCGCTATGACCTGGCACCCATATCATGTTAACAAGGCTCAAATACGGAGGGAGTAAAGAATAGAAGGTGTTTAAGATTTGCGAATCCACCGCCGAAGCAAGACACGAATACAAAAAAGAGAGTCTGTAATGACAGCCACTGAAGAGAAAGCAGGCTCTAATTTTCGAAGAGCAAGCACCAACGCCAGAAACTCCGCTCGAGAAATTGGGGTGTAGTCGGAAAGCCGCACAAAAAAAAAGACCAATCTAAAAGCGGGCAATATATTCCCGCTCCTGCCTTTTCATCACATTGTGAGGCGCCAGTAGCTATCGTTAAGCAAATACCTTTGCTTTGTAAATGGTTTTCTAATAAACCATTCAAAATGCGGGGTAAATGCTTAACGTTTTTCGGGCAGAGGACCCACTGTTTTTTGTTGTAAGGATGTTATACAAAAGATTTAAAGGATGAAGCAAATTTTGTACCATCACTACATGCGGGGCAAGAAATATAGGCCAGCAGACTCCAAAAAAGGAAGACGGCTGGCAACAAAAAACAGACAAGGAACGGTGTAAATCAGATTCGTATATTCTAAGTTACGTTTTAACAGTTAGGAATTGAAATCTAGATAATAAAAGAGGAATACGGGCGTCAAGCTAAAGCACGTTATTGGCAACAAATTTCGGGAGGCCAAGACACAACCGAAGCGCTTCCCGCTCCAAAAGAACGAGCGGGCAAATTTTGTAAGCAGCTGTATCAGAAAACAGCACAGATCCAAATTCTAAAATTGGTCGAACATACAAAACATAAATCAGCAAAAGTGGATCTCTCCGCATTCCAGACCGGGGATTAATTAATCTACGCAACATGCCCACAGCACGAGCCCCTTTCGCTGCCACATGGGCAATGTGAGAGCACTACGTGAGGCTGTCATCATAAATGACATCAAGATAACTTAATAACTCGAGGAATATTTTTTCGCTGCTAACTCAGAGACAGATGAACAGGATCTTTCATTTGAAAAACAAGTACAGCGCACTTGTTAGCATTTAAGGTGAGACGCAAGTCACACAACATAATTTCAAGCAAATTCAGGTACGATTGCAGGCACATATAGAGAGATTGAATGTCAGCTGCAGCAGTGAAAAATGCAATGTCGTCAGCATAGATGTATGTGCGAATGTTTTGATAGCTGGGAATAGAGCTCAATATAATAATAAAGAGCACAGGCGAGAAGACTGCCCCTTGTGGAACACCTCTGAATTGTTTATATCTTCCAGAATTCGCACCATTTAGTATACAAAAAATTCTGGTTTCAAGGAACGCAGATATCCACGCAAGTAAGTTATTCGGAAACTGCAGAGTATATAATCTTTGCAATAATATGTAGTGTTATACGCTGTCATAAGCTCTGGCTACATCCAATGTAATCAACGCAGCATGCATTTTTGGTGTCGCGCAAGACGAATGCGACTCTCAACATCGGTGTGAGCATTGCATATAGAAAATTTTTGACGGACACCAATTGGACAGGGACTGAGGGTATTATTACGGTCCACCAACTCCGAAACACGTAGGAGTATGACCCTTTCAATTAACTTAACCACGTTTGATGTCAATGAAATGGGTCTAATATTATCCAGAGAATAGCCACCACCATTGGTTTTAGGTAAAGGGATCACTTATGTGATTTTCCACTAAGGAGGAATAAATGCATGTTTGAAAAATTAACCAGCTGAAATAAGAATGTAGGGGACTCCTCAAAGAGGATTCTTAACATTTTTGATGTTACCCTATCAGGGCCAGGAGCAGCACTTGGTAACCTCAACACTCTCGGGGAAAGCTCGGGAAGGGTAATAGGAGGCACATGCTGGAACTGGTCCACTGACGCCACAAACGCGGAGCGCAAAGGAAGTACAGAGGCGAAACGCTGCTCTGATCCTTTGGCAATTGTCTCAACTGTTTCTATTGCTTCTTGCGGGGTCAAAACACATCAGGTTGAATTTTCTGAAACCGGAATCTTTTTCCGCGATCTTAAGAATCCGAAAAGTGTGCGACGATTTCCTGATTTTGGTAGGAAATCAAAATGCTCGGATTCATAATTTTCTTTCGCTTGTAAGATTGTGCGTTTAAAAGTAGCTGCAATGAACTTATAATCATGCCACTTTTTTGGGCGCTGATTATTTAGAAGCTTCTTTTATGCAGCCTTTCTGCGCCTGTAATCTCCCGAGCAATTTGCATTCCACCATCTAGCTGAAATGTTCCCTCTTGATGTACGTACCCAAAATTGGGACTTCTTTCGAGATTGCTCAATAGACAAGCATATGCCTTTTGCTGTATGCTCTTCAGCAGAATGAACCACAGAAGCAAGAGTGGAGCGCGAAGTTGACTGAAACTGGTCATAGTTTATATATGACCTCAACTGAGGGAGCCCCAGAGTTAGGCGGTAATTAACATCAAAAACGAAAGGTATGTGATAGCTAGATGTTCCACAATCCATAGTCGACCAATTGAGCACAGGAACACAAGGGCTGGTGAAAGTTAAATCTAACATAGATCGAAATTGTGTGCGGAGAAATGTAGTAGTAGTAGTAAGTGTTTACTAATAAATAATAATTAAAATGGAGGTTAAAAGATTTTTGCTAGCCCCGGCATCTGCCATCACTGTGGCGGCGGCACCTGAGCTGGGGCAGCGGAAATAAAGGATAGCATGTAGTATAAAGAAGTGAAATGAAAGAGGTGAGGGGACAGCAAGAAATGACATAGGGAGTGGTCATATATACACTATTTACAAAGGGTCACAATAATGTTGTTCAGGTTGCGCGCAATCTTGAAGAACTTGAAAACACTGCTAACACGTGGCTATTAAATCTTAGTGTATGGCTAAACTTAAATAGTCTTGAACTCAACGAGAAAAAAACTAAATTTATGCTTTTTTGTGCAAAAAACAAGCCAATTGATTACGATTTTAAGCTTCGTTACGGCTCTTGCTACCTTGAGCGTGTCAGCTCCCATTCCTTTCTAGGAGTTAAATTCCATCACAGCCTAGGCTGGAGCGACCACATAGACCACACCCGTGTCAAGATAGCGAGAGCTATTGGTATGCTTTCCCGGCTTCGAGATCTTATACCTTGCTCGCTGAAAAGACAGTTGTATTTCTCTCTTATCCATTCTCGCATCAGTTATTGTCTTCTTATCTGGGGTACTTGTAACAAAACTGACTTAGAAAAAATATCAGCCCTGCAGTCGCGTGCAGCTCGGTTTCTTTTACCTGCAGGAAACAAAACAAATAGTTGCTCGGCAAATACACAGTCTCGAATGATCCCTGTGAAAACCATGTATGAACTCAAAATATGTGTGTTTATTTATAACGAAATAAAAACAAATTACATTAATTTTTTTAACACGTACCTAAATAGATCTACTGGTTACAGCTTGCGTCAGACTTCTGTTGTGGTAAATAGGCCTCGTACTAACTACGGAACACAATCAATTGAGCACCAAATCATGTTGATGTGTCATTCTCATCCGTTTGTAATAGATGCAGCTAAAAATAGTTCCACGCCCAGGGGTTTTAAACGCATCTGTTCGTCTTTCTTTTTGTTTAACGTTGTGTCCTAGACGACCAAATGCTTACTTCTGGTTCTGTTTGATGTAATATTATGTCGGTTCGAACAACCCTAATGTATTGCATTTCTGTACCATTTTTGTATATGATTTAGTGTGTATTATTATTTTATTATCTGTATATATTTACAAGAACTGTTTATGATGCGTCTGTTGTGTAAGTGATGGCAAGGACAGCCTTTTTTTGTTGTGTAATGCAATACCGCTCCTGCTGCTGTACCCAAGCGAGGACAAGACCCAGTCAGGAGGTTTAGCACCTCCTTTTGTCTTGCCTCGTGGGCAATACCTGTATGTTGCCCAAAAGAGAAATAAGCAAAAAAAACAGTCAAGAAGGAAGAAATAAAAATTAAAACAGACGTGCACCCCACTTTGCACACAACAGCTGGAGTGGGGCGCCCAGCTGTTCCTCGTCCTAGGTAGTGCACGGGGAATGTTCGGTCACTGCGCGTCGCTACCTGGCGCAAAACAGACGGGACGTCAAGCCCGTCTGTTCGAGAAATGCACAGAGGCTCACCATGGTTCGCTCACGGGTGCGCGCACAGCCCTGCGGCCACAATAGCATCTTGAGCGAGTCTGGGAGTATGCCCAGCGCTCTGTAGGCCGCGAGCTTATCACGACGAGCGTCAGCGAACGCGGCACAGCGAAGGAGCAGGTGCTCCAGAGTCTCCACTACACCGCATCTGTCACACACATCACTCGCCGAGAGTCCGTGACGCACCCGTCGCTCCCTAGGCCCCACGCAGCCGATGCGCGCGCGGAGGAACATTGCGCGTTGCGACCGCGAAAGAGCGCGGCAGACGTTGATGTTGGCGATGCACTCACCTCCGGCGATGCGTGGGTCGGAGTGCTGCCCTTGGAGACCTTCGTGGATGACCGCCCGCACGTCCTCCAGAGCAAGGGGGAGATCACTTGGCGGTAGTTGGTGTGCGGCGGTCGCGAGTTCGTCGGCCTCCTCGTTGCCAACGATGCCGCAGTGGCCGGGCACCCACTGTGCACGCACAACGCATCCTTTCTGCGCGAGGCACTCGATGCTTGCGCGAATGCCGCGCACTAGTGGGGTACCCCGGCCATTGCACTGCAGGCGGATGAGGGCGGTGCGGGAGTCGCATAGCAGTGCACTCCTGGGTGGCGGAGGGACGATGGAGAGCAGCAGGTCCAATCCCAGCTGGATCCCCATCAGCTCCGCCGTGGTGCAGGAGACCAGAAAGGTGGCGTGTCTGGCTGTGCAGACGCAGGGTGGGCATGGTAGCCGCCGCTGCGAGGGAGCGGCTGTCGCGGACCACTGAGCCGTCGGTGTACACGAGGAGATGGTCCTGAAGCTCCTCGTGTATGACGGCTCTGGTCAGCTGCTGCACAGCGCTCAGGGGTGTGTTAAGCTTTCCCGCGATGCCGACGATCTCTCGCTGTATCTCCGAGGCAGCAGGCCAGGGCGGGCAGGAGCCGTAGGAGGGGGGGGTGGGGGGCGGATTACGAAGCTGGCGCACTGCCCTTGGTCAGCCGCGGCCGTGCTGGATTGAAAGAAAGATGGCTCCATCAAATTCTGTTAATTATCGCCGCCTGAACGCAATAAGAAAGAAAAACGTCTATCCTCTGCCACGCATAGATGACGCCCTCGATTGCCTGCAAGGTGCGGAATTTTGTTCGTCACTGGATCTGCGTTCTGGATATTGGCAAATCCTCATACCCGAATGTCACCGTGAAAGAACTGCGTTCGTCACGTAGACGGATTATACGAACTTAACGTCATCTCTTTGGCCTTTGCAGTGCCCCCGCAACAGTCCAAGTAGTGATGGATAACCTATTGCGCTGCTTGCGCTCGAAGACGTCTCGTTGCTACCTAGCCGACATCGTCACGTTCTCGGCCGACTTCTCCACACATGTGACTCGCCAGTGCAAAGTGTTTGCCTGCCTCATCACCTCAGGCCAACAATTAAATTTGAAGAAATGCCACTTTAGAGCGCGCCATCTGATCATCCTCAGCCATGTCGTATCCAAATCCGGGATCCTTCCAAATCCGGCAAAGCTCCGCGCGGTTGCCGACTTTGCGAAGCCGTCTACCCTCAATGAACTGCGGAGTTTCATTTGCCTCTCTTTGTACTTTCGGCGCTTCATACGACATTTCGATACCATAATTTCACCTTTGACGCGGCTTAAATTCCAGAAATCTTTGTCGTCATGCTCCTCTACAATGCGATGAAGCTTTTGTTATCTTACGTCGGTTCTTGACTTCACCCCACATCCTTCTCCATTGCGACCCAAACGCCCCGACAGATATATACACGGATGCTAGCTGCGTGGGCATTGGTGTTGTGCTCGCCCAGCTAAAACCTGGATTTCACGAATGCGTTGTCGCCTATGTGAGCTGTGGGCAATATCTAAATTTCGGCTATACCTCTACGGTTACCCGTTCGACGAAGTCACCGATCATCACCCTTTGTGCTCGCTGTCGTCGTTGATGTATCCATCGGGTCGCCTTGGCCATCGGGCTTGGCGCCTTAAGGAGTACGACATTCCTGCCGTCTACAGCTCCGGACGCAATGACTCTGACGCTGGCATGCTCTCCCGATCGCCGCTGCCTTCGGACACTGCGACCATCTCCAGCATTGACTCCGTGCTGTCCTCGCTGCGCCCAACAAACGTGATTGTGGAACAGTGTAAGGACCCATGGATTTCATCTCTCGTGCACCATCTGTCCGGCCCCCGTATGGCTGCAGCCTCTCGCTTCTTTCGGCATCAATCCCTCCGCTTCACTCTGCACGACGGTCTCCTCAATGGCTCCTCGCCATCAATCGCCGCCTACGAGCTGAAGTCTGCGCGTCTTTCGATGCCGACTCCCAGACCGCTCATGCTGGGGTTTTGAAAACCTACACTTGACTTAATTTGACACCAGTACTACTGGCGTAGAATGTACAGCTTTTTACACAAGTACATTCACTCATGCCTATAGACTGGCAACTCCGCAAGTTCCCACAACGGCGTCTTTCTGGCCCGTCGCAGCCATTACCTTGCACTGCCCGTCCCTTTGATCGCGTCGGCATCGACCTTTACGGGCCCCTGCCCTCTTCCCCTTCTGACAACCGCTGGGTAATACTCGCCCTAGCCCATCTCACGTGCTGGGTTGAAACGGCGGTAATTGCAGCGGTTATAGCGAGACATACGGTTTTCTTCATTCTCCGCCAGCACATTATCCGCCACGGCGCTCCGCGTGAGCTTTGAGCGACCGCGGCCGTGTGTTTTTATCAGAGGTAGTTCAGGCCACGGCGGAAGAATAGACCATTCTTCCACCGTGGTTCAGGCACTCCTCAAAGAATGCGCATTGTTCACAGAACCTGCACAGCGCATCATCCTCAGATCAACGGCCTCACCGAACGGTCTGTCCGGACACTCGGCGACATATGCTCACCATGTACATCAGTCCCGACCATTCTAACTGGAATCTCGTAGTTCCGCTCGTCACGTACGCGAAAAATAACACCATCTAGCCCACCACCAGATATTCGGCGTTCTGTCTCCATTGCGCGCGCGAACCTACAAGTATGTTTGATACTGTTTCCGAACATCCTAATGCATCAGACAGGGCGCCTGCTTCTCAAAAATTGCTAAGTATTTCGAGTAATGCCGCCAGCTCGCCTGTCTCTGATGTCCGATGATCAGAATCGACAAAAAGTGCGCCGAGATTTCGGTGGTCAATCTCATGTAACACTTCCTACCGGCTAACTCGTTTGGCTATGGATTTCTGCTGCCTCTCCTGGCCTGTTTTCCAAATTTCTCTCCAAATATCACGGCCCTTATTGTGCTGTGTATCAAGCTTTCCCTGTGAACCATGTCGTCGAACTATTGACACCCTCCTCCGACCTCGGCCGTCGTAGTCGTGACACGGTGCACATCAGTCGCCTGATGGCTTACCATGACACCGTAATGTGCTCTACGCCTAGAATCGCCAGGATGGCTCCTTTCCTCCCCGGGGGCAATTGTAACGACGAAGATGTGTCTACGTGGTAGCCGCAGTGCTACCGCTGACACACGCTGCTGGCTGGCTCTAGAACAACAGGCGATGGTCAGAGAAACGCCGTTCAGTTTCTAGTTTTTTTTTCATGGCCATTATTGTTATTATATATCACTGACATCGCACGGCACACGGGCGCCTCTTCGTCTCGCCTCCGCCGAAACGTGACCGTTGCTGTCGGGATCGAGCCTGGATACTCCTCAGTAGCCGAAGACCAATGACATCGCAAAACACTCGGGCGCCTTTTCGGTTTTGCCTCCATCGAAACACGGCCGCCGCGATCGGGCTCGAATTCGGGCACTCCGGCTCAGTAGACGAGCGCCTTAACCACTGAGCCCCCACGGCTCACCTCCACGGCTCCACAGTTCACCTGCCTATTAGGCAGTTTTTGTTTCACGTACGTACAGAATTCATGTATGCAAACGTGTGAACTCTACGTAGCATACGCGCATGTCGTTTCAAACAGTAGACGCTTTTAGCATCCCGGAGACGTACTACCGGAGACGTATACCGGTTTACTGGACGACGGCTGCGCATGCGCAGTGGCTTCCCCTCACCCCAACAACTCTTCTGCGCATGCGCGAGAGGGGTCCGGTAAACCGGTATGGTAAACCGGTATACAACTCCGGTAGTACGTCTCCAGTATGCTAAAAACGTCAGTTACACGTACGCGGCAGACGCCGCACTTTCTTCTTAGCGTCATCTACTGACAGATGCAGACACAGCTGTAGCCACTCCAAGACAAGACGAGTCAAATCCAAGCCAGTCGAACTGCGTCGGAGCGCTGCCTGCTTCGTTAGGCTTAACTGCTTGGAAATCGCATAAATCTGACAAAGAAAAGCTATTTGTCGCTCGAAACTTCAAGCGAGGGTAAGAATGGTCAAATTGAAGACGAATACAACAGTTTAGAACACGATATCGCGTCGAGAGATTAGCGACGAAGCTGTCCTCGCTGTGAAGCGGGGGGCAGCGAGCCGCCACGTTGTGAGCGCTGCGTACGCAACGCAAATACCGTAACGTAAGATCCTAATCTCACGTACGTCCGTAAGACTCACGCAGACCCTTTGCGTTCTGCGCATGCGCACTGGTCGCCCGTAAGAGCTCTACGCACGTGAATTGCTACGCGGCATGGGTGTTAAGATATCGTGGGTGGCTGTGGTGTTGGTTGGCGCCGAAGTTACAATTAATCGGGCCACACTGCCCACCACTGCAGTCTCCGTAAGTTTGGAGGGGGAGGAGCGACAAACTTCTCCCCCCCCCATGTGCCAGAGATTGTGATCCGACTGCTGACCGGTGATAGGGGCCACGCCTGATTAGTCGTTGACCGGAGGCATGAGGCTTAGGCAAGTTCCGTAGCGAATTAATTTAATTAGGCAAACAATAACCAAATATTACAATATGCCCGACAAGGTAGCGCCGTACACTGACGTGACGCAAATAACACAAGCGCCAATTGAACACGTTAACGCAACAATTAACAAAAAGAAAGAAACATCAGAGCGATTGTTATACAAAAATGTTACGAGACGGAAATACAGTACAAAGGATTACAACGAGAAACACAGAAAGGAAAAATACAAAGATAAAAGAGTTGAAGTGAGTGGTGAGAAACGATGGCTTAGCTGCGGAGTGGCAAGGTCCGGTCGCAGGGAGCGTCGGGCTGCGGTTGCTCGTCGCATGGCTGAGGGGGGCTGCGGATACGGGCGAACTTGGGACTCGCGTCTTCGGGACCACTGTCGCCGCGCTCTACGCGTCAGATCTCCGCCTAGGCTCCTTGCCGACCACTTCCCTGGCTGACCTCACTCATGACCGCACGCACCGAAATCTACAGACCAACTGCCAGCGCGCGGCGTTCCCGTACGTCGCCCCCTTCGCATGGCAAAGAATGAAAAAAACAACAACACAGGGGAAAAAAAGACTCTTCAGGAGCCACGCACAGAGGAATGCAGCTCCCAAAACGAAAAAAAAGAACACATGAAGGAATGTCAAAAGAATTCGGCACAATTCCTTAATCCCACGAGGAGTCATTGGGGGCCGCGAACTGTGCCGGGGCATTCAATCCGCTTCTGCTGTTCCCAACACGTGCAAGCGCTTGCCACCTGTATGGCAACATTGCTAGGAGAGGGGGAAGGGAGTAGTTTTGAGTGACCCCTCCAGCGCTATGGTGAAAATGCCGTTCCACCGCGGGGGAGCGGGAAAACGTCTTCGACGCCGCTCCGCGACATGTTACTGGGAAACAAAGGTCAAAGCTGGACAGGGCAGGCATGAACTTTGTGACACAACCCACACGAAAAAAATGATATTCTTTTTAACATTCACAAACAAAACACAAATTTCGTGCATGCACACACGCTCCTGGCGGACAAGCCACCTCAGATGAAAGACGCGCACATCACTGTCAACAGCGCGCACAACCTCGTCGTATCACCAGTTTTCCACGAAGTCTCGCAGGATAGCGCACCGACACACGCCTCACGCACTGCCACACCTCACGCAGTCACGTCCCAGTAAGTCAAAACAGTTCGACACTGCACATTCGGTCGTAACATTCCAACACTGAAACACGACCACACGCAAACATCTTGCGCTGCATAACATTTCAATACACTACCAACAATGCACAAAATAACAATAAAAAGAAATTTCTAGCTAAGGGTGAAACTGGGCCGTCGCAACGCGTTTAGTTCACCCCATGGCTATTAACACCCGGCTGAGGCTGTTAAAGGCTTGTTCTTCGTTATCCCCCCACCTAACGCTGTTTGGTGCGAGTTTTTTGGTCAGGTCTGCTAGAGGTGCGGCAACAGTTGCTTAACTCGGGATGAATTCACGATAGTATCCCGCTAGGCCCAAAAAGGCTCGTACTTGGCGTTTGGTTATCGGTTGTGGGGCTTGGCGGATCCTGTCCAGTGTTGATTCCATCGGGCCAAGGGTCCCCTTTCCAATCGAGTTTCCGAGAAAACACAGTTGATCGACGCCGAGTTCGCATTTCTTCGCGTGTATGGTCATCCCGGCTTCCCGGATTCGTGTGAGAAGCTGCTCCAGTGCCTTGACATGGTCCTCCCACGACTCGGTCGCTACGAGCAGGTCGTCATAGTAATGATAGACGTTGTCTATCCCGTCTAGGAGCTTCCGCATCAGTTTAGCAAAGACGGCTGGGGCGGTCTTGATGCCGAAAGGCATGTTCCTGAATTGGTAAAGGCCACTGGGAGCCGAAAACGCCGTCTTTTCCCTTGAGTGATCGTCCAGGAGGACCTGCCAATAGCCCTTCGCGAGGTCCATCTTAGAAAAGAACTTTTTGCCTCCCACCTCCGCGATGAGGCAGTCGGCGCGGGGCATCGGTTCGGCGTCGGCGACCAGTGCCTCATTTAATCTCCTGAAATCTACGCAAAAGCGGTTCGAACCGTCGGGCTTCTTTATCAGGACTGTTGGGGCATTATACGGTGAGCGTGACTTCTCTATCACGCCCATCCGCAGCATCGCGGCAACCTCCCTCTCAACTTCCTGACGCACTGCGAAGGGAAGCGGGTACTGCTTGACCTGGATGGGCTTGTTGGTGGTAGTGGTCAAGTTGCACACGGCCCACGTGGTGTATCCAGGCCGATCGGAAAACAGCTCCTTACGTCGAGAAATGAGGGACCGCACCCCCTGTGCCTGTGGTGGGGTCAGTTTCTCGGACGCCGCGACATCGCGGTGGTCGGCTTGTTCCCCGAGAGGCCACACCAGCGCCCCATCGTCTATATTGGAGGCTACCGCCGCAACCACCGGCACGTGAGAGTCGGTTTCAGGGAGCCGGCTGAAGTATTTCTTCAGCATATTGACATGGAATGTTTTTGGGTTGCCCTCAACATCCACCACGTAGTCGACTTCTCCCTTTTTCCTTTTAACCACATAGGGGCCCTTCCATTTAATCATGAGCTTATTGTGCTCGGTGGGGAGCAGTAAGAGCACCTGGTCTCCAACCTGTAATGCCCTCGATTTAGACCCGCGGTCTTAATACCGCTTGTATCGCTCACCTGCCTCTTCTAGAGCCTCATGTGCCATCTGACAGGTCGTTTCGAGCCTCTCGCAGGCCAATCACATACTGGTAGGCCGTCTTGTTCTCCTCTTCCACTTTGTCCCCCGTCCACAATTCCTTCAGTATAGTGAGGGGGCCTCGCACGTTCCGCCCGTACAAAAGCTCGAATGGGGAGAACCCAGTGCTTGCCTGGGGGACCTCCCTGTAGGCGAACGAAAGCGGCTCGATAAACCGATCCCACTCCTGGGCTGTTCTGTGCACATGCGGCGGAGCATCTTCTTTAGCGTCCCGTTGAGCCTTTCCACGTGGCCGTTGGCCATCGGGTGGTAGGGCGAGGTGGTCTGCAGGCGAAGGGACAGCAGATGGCCTACTTCTGCCATGAGTTCCGAGGTGAAATTCGACCCTCGGTCGCTCAAAATCTCCCCCGGAACACCCACTCGGGCGAAAATTTGTAAGAGAGCCTCGGCCACCAGCTCGGTCTCGATGCTGGGCAGGGCGACGGCCTCTGGGGAGTGTAGTTGAGTTGAGGTGTTGAATGCTACAGGTGGGGTTAGCCTTGCTTTCTCTGCCGGTGGCCTCTGGGAACTGGGTCGCATAGTGAACTAGCGTCATGATGTAGCGATTCCCCTTCCGAGTTGTGGGCTTGAGGGGCCCAATAATATCGCTAGCCACCCGGCGAAACGGCGTGTCAACAAGAGGCATTTTCTCAAGGGGCACCTTTTTGACTGATCACCGTGGGGCTATCTTCTGGCAGCTGTCGCACGACGCCACAAACCGACTAGCGTCACCATGCACGCTGGGCCAGAAGAAATCAGCCAGAATGCGGTCGCAAGTCTTTTTGTGCCCCAAATGACCTGCCATCAGTCCGCAGTGTGCGAGGCGGAGAACCTTGTTTCGGTGCTGAAAGGGGACAACCAGCTGTAAGTACCCGAGCCTGACTCTGGTAGGAACTGGCGATAGAGCATGTCATCTCTTAGCAGAAAGATGTACGAGCCCCCTCCCTTGCACCGGACCTTTCCCTCTTGCTTCTGCATCTGAAAACAACGCCGGAGGGTCTCGTCCGCTTGTTGGTCTCGGCTAATCTGCGTCGGGGTGACTTCTGCCATCGCGGTTGGTACTCGTAACTTGCGGAACGTCTCCGACGATTGCTGCCTGGACTGTTGACGGGTGGTCACGGCCGCCGCGGGTGCAGGCTCGCCCGGGGTACTTGGCTGTCCCTGTACGGGATCCGATGCACCCGCTTCGGCCCCTTCGACACTCAGGGCTATTCCCCTCCAAGTCGCGTCGGGCTCGGACGGATGCCTGGCGCTGTCGATATTCCAGACAATTAGATCAAACAGTGGCGATTCCATACATCCGGCCAGCACCTCTCCCCTATAGTAAGGTGTGTCAACTTGAATTCGCGACTCGGGTAGCGTTTTGACCGAGCGGTCCACCAGGTAAACGGCTCGGTGTCGGCCAGTAAGTTGGGAGTTTGTTACAAGGTCTCGGTTGACAATAACAATGTTACACCCTGTGTCTCTCAACACCTTTATGCTCTGCCCAGCAATGAGGCCTTCAACGACGGGAAGGGCCCCGGACTCTTGGGCCTTGCCGAGGTTCACCACTGGCAGGAACTGGCCATGTTTCCGCTCTAGATAGCCGTTTTGAATGCAGGCCGACACGTCCTTTGCTCCAGGGCGTGCCCGGTTGCCCTGCACAGGGTTTCCCCGGCTCTCCTTGCAATGCGCCGCGACGTGCCCCGGTCGCGCGCAAATGTAGCAGCGTGGTGCGGATGATACTGCCGCGGGTAGCGGTTTTCCCTGGTGGCCCTTGCGCCCAGCGTCGGAGGACTTGTCTACGGGCCGGTCCTCACGTTTCAGTTCACGCCGACCAAAGTATGTGGACCCCTAGCAGTGACATAGTTGTCTGCCCTTTGTAGCAGCTCATTCTGATCGCCCTCCGTTTTCTCCTTCAGGAAGGTAGCCATCGACGGCGTGCAGTTCTCTAGAAACTACTCCCTCAAAAGGAGGCTCTTGATACCCTCGTAGGTCTGCTCGCACGAAGAGAGCTGTACCCACCGCTCCCAGTAATTCTCTAATCGGGAGAAGAACTGGGACGGGGTTTCGTGCTCGTGGGGGTTTCTGTCCGGAATTTCTGTCGAAATCCCTCCTCCGTCAAGCGGAAACGGAGCAGAAGAGCTCGCTTGACATTGTCATAGTCTACCGCATCCGCTCCCGGCATGCGGCCAAAAACGCTCAACGCCTCTTCCGCAAGGCACGTGCTAAGGGCAGTAGCCCACTAGTCTCGCTGCCACTTCTGCGCCTCTGCGACTCGTTCGAACCGTGTCAGGTAGGCGTCCAAGTCGTCCGTTTTATCGTTAAACGGCGCCATTAGCTTATGTGGACTGACGATCGACCGTGAAACGCGATGTAGGTTCGCTTTGAACCGAAGCGGGATCTGAACCAACGCTCCCGCCACCCTCGCCTCTCGCGTGGAGAATTTGTAGTTCAGCGTTCAGTTCGAGCATTCGACGAGCGGAGCGCGCCTTGTCCCTTTCTTCCTCCTCGAGCAGCCGCTGCTCTTCTTCTTTCATGCGCTCGCGCTGTTTCGCGCGCTCGTCTCTGAGGAATTCCTGGAGGGCGACCCCCTCGAAGCCTCGCTGCTTCCCGAGAGCAAATATTTTTTCTAACTCTGCCATTGCAACAACGGTTCTTTGTTCTCAGTTCTGACAGTACGTGAGATAATAATTGAATGCTATGCCTCGCGGTCACGGCCAATCGTGGTCAGCAAGTCCTGTCGTGGACGCCAGTTTGTCAAGATATCGTGGGCGGCTGTGGTGTTGGCGGGCGCCGAAGTTACAATTAATCGGGCCAACCTGCCCACCACTGCACTCTCCGTAAGTTCGGAGGGGGAGGAGCGACAAACTTCTTCACCCCGCGTGCGAAAGATTGTGATTCGACTGCTGACCGGCCATAGGGGCCACGCCTGATTAGTCGTTGACCGGAGGCATGAGGCTTAGGCAAGTTCCGTAGCGAATTAATTTAATTAGGCAAACAACAACCAAGTATTACAATATGCCCGACAAGGTAGCGCCGTACACTGACGTGATGCAAATAACACAAGCACCAATTGAACACGTTAACACAACAATTAACACAAAGAAAGAAACATCAGGGCGATTGCTATACGAAAATGTTGCGAGACGGAAATGCAGTACAAAGGATTACAACGAGAAACACTGAAAGCAAAAATACAAAGATAAAAGAGTTGAAGTGAGTGGTGAGAAACGATGGCTTAGCTGCGGAGTGGCAAGGTCCGGTCGCAGGGAGCGTTGGGCTGCGGTTGCTCGCCGCATGGCTGATGGGGGCTGCGGATACGGGCGAACTTGGGACTCGCGTCTTCGGGACCACTGTCGCCGCGCTCTACGCGTCAGATCTCCGCCTAGGCTCCTTGCCGACCACTTCCCTGGCTGACCTCACTCACTACCGCACGCACCGAAATCTACAGACCAACTGCCAGCGCGCGGCGTTCCCTTCGCATGGCAAAGAATGGAAAAAAAAAACACAGGGGAAAAAAAGACTCTTCAGGAGCCACGCACAGAGGAATGCAGCTCCCAAAAAGAAAAAAAAGAACACATGAAGGAATGTCGAAAGAATTCGGCACAATTCCTTAATCCTACGAGGAGTCATTGGGGGCCGCGAACAGTGCCGGGGCATTCAATCCGCTTCTGTTGTTCCCAACACGTGCAAGCGCTTGCCACCTCTATGGCAACAATGCTAGGAGAGAGGGGGGAGTAGTTTTGAGTGACCCCTCCAGCGCTATGGTGAAAATGCCGTTCCCCCGCGGCGGAGGGGGAAAACGTCTTCGACGCCGCTCCGCGACATGTTTCTGGGAAACAAAGGTCAAAGCTGGACAGGGCAGGCATGAACTTTGTGACACAACCCCCACGAAAAAAAAATATTCTTTTTAACATTCACAACCAAAACACAAATTTCGTGCATGCACACACGCTCCTGGCGGACAAGCCACCTCAGATGAAAGACGCGCACATCACTGTCACCAGCGCGCACCACCTCGTCGTATTTCCGAGTTTTTCCACGAAGGCTCGCAGGATAGCGCACCGACACGCGCCTCACGCACTGCCACACCTCACGCAGTCACGTCCCAGTTAGTCAAAACAGTTCGACACTGCACATTCGGTCGTAACATTCTAACACTGAAACACGACCACACGCAAACATCTTGCGCTGCATAACATTTCAAAACACTACCAACAATGCACACAATAACAGTAAAAAGAAATTTCTAGCTAAGAGTGAAACTGGGCCGCATAAAGACCCTAAACTATCGCACTGAACGGACTTTCCTCAGTGGTCGATGAGTAGCCCGCCCTGCTCAGTGTCCAAGGGGCAGAGATTGATTCTGTCATTCTTCATTTAAGAACCTTCT
Organism: Amblyomma americanum; assembly: GCF_052857255.1. Lineage (NCBI taxonomy): Eukaryota > Metazoa > Arthropoda > Arachnida > Ixodida > Ixodidae > Amblyomma > Amblyomma americanum. The sequence continues at coordinate 53,587,749 of NC_135500.1, forward strand.
ACTCTGGAAAAGGAATCCGCAGATAGAAACCGGGTGCCTATTTCAAAAGCGTCACCTAGCGCTCCTGCTATTCTGTAAACAGTTTTTATATCCTGCCTTCCTCGCCATCCCTCTCTGCAATAGACTGAGCTGAAAAGCTTTCTCCTCTGCACTGGTAAGTCACTCAGAACGGCTTGCCTTCTTTCATATTTACCTTGCTTTCTCCAAGTGGCGATATGGAGCTGAATCTCTCTCTCGCAAACCTAAGCTTCGCATTTTTTTCCCGCTGTCATTTTATTTAGTGCTGAGCACCTGCCGGGACTCTTTCCAACTCGACAGAGTTAAGGACTAAGGGAATAAATTTCGTCAACAAACATATACACAGCAAGCTAACTGAACGCGACGGGAAACAAACAATTGCTACTAGACCCACTTCTTCGCTCCAGTAGATTCATTCTGAGCTCAGTTTCCGCCTTATCGCCTCGGGCGGAAGAGAAGCGCAGGTGTCGTGTATTCCCACTATGAACTCACAACTTCAGCTTTGGACCTCCAGCAAACTAATTTCTTATTCTTAGGATTCGCTTGTTTGCCGAGTTGGTGCTTGCTCTTTCTTTAATATTGTTGCGGGAAAGAATATATTTACAGTTATTTACAAAAATGAATGAACAGCTACGGGCGGCACTCAGAACACAGCCAGAGATGAGTTCTCGTCTTCTTCCTCGTCCACTCGTTCACTCACTCCATGTCGTTGTCGTCGTCTACCCGCTGCACGACCCCCGGCTGATGAAACGCCGTCCCGGCGTTAGAGTGCTGGGGTAGGAGCGTCGTGATAAGGTTTGAGGCGGCATACATGGACGACGTCGGTAGACGGGGCCAGAGGACGATGGCGAGGACGCAAGGAGAGCAATTTTATAGTTCACGTCGGTGACTCGGCGCACCACACGGTAAGGGCCACGGTAGTGAGAAAGGAGCTTCTCGGAGAGACCGACGCTGCGCGACGGCGTCCAGAGAAGGACGAGTGATCCGGGATGATATTCGACGGCCCGGTGCCGGCAGTCGTAGGCGGACTTCTGGGAAGCTTGAGAGGCACGGAGCCGACTACGGTCTATTTGGCGAGCCAGCGTGGCCTGGGCGATGGCGTCCTGAGCGTAAGCAGTGGTGGGGACTGAAGAAGGCGGCATGAGTGTGTCCAAAGGCAATAGGGGGTGCCTACCAAACAAAAGGTAGAAAGGGGAATAGCCTGTTGTGTCATGCCGTGAAGAGTTATATGCAAATGTCACATAAGGCAAGGCTGCGTCCCAATCGCGGTGGTCCGGTGAGAGGTACATTGCTAACACATCGGTGAGCGTGCGGTTAAACCGTTCCGTAAGCCCGTTGGTTTGTGGATAGTAAGCTGTCGCGAGCTGGTGCTGCGTGGCACACGAACGGAGAATGTCATCAATCACTCTGGACAGAAAATAACGACCGCGGTCGGTGAGCAGTTGACGAGGGGCGCCATGGTGAAGAATTACGTCTTGGAGAAGAAAATCGGCGACATCGGTAGCGCAGCTGGTGGGCAAAGCACGCGTGATGGCGTACCGAGTCGTGTAATCAGTTGCGACAGCGATCCACTTGTTACCCGAGAGAGACGTGGGAAAAGGGCCAAGAAGGTCGAGGCCAACACGGTGAAAAGGTTCCGGAGGTACGTCGATGGGTTGTAGAAGACCGGCAGGCAAAGTGGAGGGCCTCTTCCGGCGTTGACACAGGTCGCAAGCGGCAACGTAACGCTTGACGGAACGATACAGACCAGGCCAAAAGAAGCGGTGCCGCACTCGAGAGTACGTGCGGGACACGCCAAGGTGGCCGGCTGTCGGCAGATCGTGCAATTCCTCAAGGACAGAAGAACGTAGATGTTGCGGTATGACGAGGAGCAGCGGAGGACCGTCGGAGCGTAGGTTGTGGCGATACAAAATGCCATTCTGGAGCACATAAAGTTGCAGAGACGGAGATCGGTTTGCAGAGCGGAGGCGATCAAAGATAGGTTGTAAAGATGAGTCGTTGCGCTGTTCGTTGGCGATATCGGTGAGAGCAGTGATAGCTAAGAGGCAGGGTAGGGTCTCAGCGTCTTCGAGGTCAGGTGGCTCTACAGGGTATCGGGATAAACAGTCAGCATCCTGGTGGTGACGACAGGACTTGTACACGACAGAGTATGAATACTCTTGAAGGCGCAAAGCCCAGCGACCAAGGCGACCGGTGGGATCTTTTAGCGAAGACAGCCAACAGAGAGCGTGGTGATCAGCGACGACAGTGAATGAGCGGCCGAACAGGTACGGGCGGAATTTAGCGACAGCCCAGACAAGGGCGAGACACTCGCGCTCAGTAATGGAGTAATTTTACTCTGCGGCGGAAAATAGGCGGCTGGCATAAGCGATGACGCGATCTTGGCCCTGTTGACGTTGGGCTAGCACGGCACCGATCCCATATCCGGAGGCGTCGGTGCGAATCTCTGTGGGAGACGACGGGTCAAAATGGGCTAAGATGGGCGGAGAGGTTAGCAAATGAACGAGGGAGGAAAATGAGTTTTCTTGAGCAGGGCCCCAGATAAAGGGGGTGTCGTTCTTAAGAAGGTCGGTGAGGGGGCGAGCGATGCCGGCGAAATCTTTGATAAAACGTCGAAAATATGAGCACAAGCCGACAAAGCTGCGCACATCTTTCGACGGCCTAGGAAGAGGAAACTCCTTCATGGCTTGAATTTTGACTGGATCTGGGCGTACACCAGAAGCATCAACCAGGTGTCCAAGAATAGTGAGTTGGCGGCGACCGAATTTGCATTTCGATGAGTTCAGCTGGAGTCCGGCGTTACGAAACACTGTCAAAATACTGGAGAGGCGTTCGAGGTGCGTGGCAAAAGTAGGCGAGAAAACCACAACATCGTCTAGGTAGCAGAGGCAGGTAGACCACTTAAAGCCGCGAAGAAGGAAGTCCATCATTCGTTCAAAGGTAGCCGGCGCGTTACAGTCCGAATGGCATGACTTTAAATTGGTATAAGCCATCAGGCGTCACGAAGGCGGTCTTTTCACGGTCCTTTTCATCTACGGCAATTTGCCAGTACCCCGATCGAAGATCAATTGAAGAGAAATATTTGGCGCCGTGGAGGTAATCTAATGCATCATCGATCCTCGGGAGAGGATATACGTCTTTTTTTGTGATGCGGTTTAGGTGCCGGTAATCAACGCAGAAGCGCCAGCTGCCGTCCTTCTTTTTTACCAGGACAACTGGAGAAGCCCAAGGGCATCTTATCGACCTCTTGATTTATGACGGTGCGTTCAGCGCTGGACACGCGGTACGGACGCCTGTGGAGAGGAGCGGCATCACCGATGTTTATCCGATGCGCCACCACAGAGGTACGAGTCAAAACACGGGCATAAAAGTCGAAGATATCGCGAAAAGATGATAAGAGGCACCTAAGATCTTGAGCTTGCATCGCTGGCAGTTCAGAACAGATCATGTCGACGTAGTCATTCGTTGGTATCTCTGGTGATGTTGCCGCAGGCAACAGGCATTGATGAATGGAAGGGAAGCAGCTGTCCACCACTGATATGACACATTCGGCAGCAGGGCACAGCGTGGCGAGTGAGATGCCTTGCGGGAGCGGTTGGATAGACGAGCCAAAGTTCAGAACCGGAAGGTACGCACGGTTTGCCGACATTGTAAAGACAGTGTGCGCAAGCGCAATACTTCGCGTGAGGGCAACGTCAAGGTCCGGAGTGACTACGTAGGGGCCATCAGGGACAGGGGGAACCGATGAGAAAGAAATGTAAGTTGCGGCTTGAGGCGGTAGACGGACAAAGTCGACAGCACAAAGACGAGGTACAACTGGGGACGGCGACTCAGCAGAAAGAGGAAGGTCAAGCTGGACAACACTGAGGCGCAGTTGATGAGGGCTGAATGCTCAGACAGGAAGTCGAGGCCAAGAATGACGTCATGAGGGCACTGGTCCAGAACAGAGAATTGAACGGATGTATGGCGGCCGGATATGGTCACACGGGCTGTGCATAGTCCAACCACAGGAGGCGTTCCGCCGTCGGCAACGCGGAGAACGGCTGTGGGTGCAGGAGTCAGTACCTTTCTGAGGCGGCGTCGTAGGGTGGAACTCATGACGGACAAGTGCGCGCCCGTGTCGATCAGGGCTCTCACAGGGACTCCATCAACATCATCATCATCATCAGCCTTACTACACCCACTGCAGGGCAAAGGCCTCTCCCATGTCTCTCCAATTAACCCTATCCTTTGCCAGCTGCATCCACCCTTTGCCTGCAAACTTCTTAATCTCCTCCGCCCATCTAACCTTCTGCCGCCCCCTGCTACGCTTACTTTCTCTTGGAACCCACTCCGTTACCCTTAAAGACCAGCGGTTATCTTGCCTTCGCGTTACATGCCCTGTCCAAGCCCATTTCTATCTCTTGATTTCGACTAGGATGTCATTAACCCGTGTTTGTTCCCTCACCCACTCCGCCCGCTTCCGATCTCTTAACGTTACACCTATCATTTTTCTTTCCATGGCTCACTGCGTTGTCCTTAACTTAAGCTGAACTCTTTTCGTTAGCCTCCACGTTTCTGCCCCGTAGGTGAGCACCGGTAAGATTATGCTGTTGTACACTTTCCTCTTGAGGGAAATTGGTAAACTGCCACTCATGATCTGCGAGAATTTGCCATATGCGCTCCACCCCATTCTTATCCTTCTAGTTATCTCCCTCTCATGATCCGGATCAGCTGTCACTACCTGCCCTAAGTAGTCGTATTCCGTGACAATTTCTAGGCTCTCGCTGCCAATTGTGAACTGTTGTTTCCTTGCTAGGCTGTTGAACATTACCTTGGTTTTCTGCATGTTAATTTTTAGACCCATCGATCTGCTCAGCCTGTCTAACTCGTTGATCATGATTTGCAGTGCACCTCCTGAGTGACTCAGCAAGGCAATGTCATCAGCAAATCCCAGATTATTTAGGTATTCTCCATTTATTCTTATTCCCAACTGTTCCCAATTCAGGCCTCGAAATACCTCCTGCAAACATGCGGTGATCAGCATTGGTGAGATCGTGTCTCCTTTCCTGACGCCCTTCCTTATTGGAATTTTATTGCTGACTTTATGGAGGACTATAGTAGCTGTGCAGTTGCTATATATATCTTCCAGTATTTTGACATAAGGCTCTTCTACCCCCTGATTACGCAATGCCTGTATGACTGCTGAGGTTTCCACTGAGTCGAATGCTTTCTCGTAATCAATGAAAGCTATATATAGAGGTTGGTTATATTCTGCGCATTTCTCTATCACCTGATTGATAGTGTGAATATGATCTATTGTGGAATATCCTTTACGAAAGCCTGCCTGATCATTTGGTTGATTAAAGTCTAACGTTGCCCTGACTCTATTAGCGATTACCTTAGTAAATACTTTATAGGCAACGGATAGTAAGCTGATCGGCCTGTAATTTTTCAAGTCCTTGGCGTCTCCCTTCTTATGAATTAAGATAATGTTTGCATTCTTCCAAGCTTCAGGTACAGTCGAGGTCATAAGGCATTGCGTATACAGGGTGGCTAGTTTTTCTAGCACGATGTCCCCTCCATCCTTCAACAGATCTGCTGTTACCTGATCCTCCCCAGCTGCTTTTCCCCGTTTCATTGCTTCTAAGGCTTTCTTTACTTCATCTTTCGTTACTGGCGGGATGACGCATTGCTGTGCACTGCTGTCTTTATCATTAGCGCTCTGATTACATCGGCTACTGTACAGGTCTGTGTAGAACTCTTCGGCTACGTTAACTATCTTATCCATATTGCTAATGACATTGCCCTGCGTGTCTCTTAATGCATACATCTGGTTTTTTCCTATGCCTAGTTTCCTCTTCACTGTTTTTAGGCTACCACCATTCTTTATAGCATGCTCGATTCCCTCCATATTAAACTTTCTTATGTCGGCTACCTTGCGCTTATTTATTAACTTTGATAGCTCCGTTAGTTCTATTCTATCGGTAGGGTTAGATGCCCTCATGTTTTGGCGCTTCTTAATCAGATCTTTCTTCACCTGAGATAGCTTCCCGGTATCTTTTCGTACTGTCCTACCGCCTACTTCTACTGCGCACTCCGTAATTATTGATTTCAGGTTATCGTGCATTGAATGAACATCAAGATCATCTTCCTCAGTTAAAGCCGAGTATCTGTTTTGCAGCGCTATCCTAAACTCCTGTGCTTTCCCTCTTACGCCTAACTCGTTAATGGTCTTCTTCTTCGCTAGCTTCTTCCGTTCCCTCTTCAAGTCTAAGCTAATTCTAGACCTTACCATTCTATGGTCGCTGCAACGCACCTTTCCGAGGACGGCCACATCCTGAATGATGCCAGGTTTAGCGCATAGTATGAAGTCGATTTCATTTTTAATCTCACCATTGGGGCTCTTTCATGTCCACTTCCTGTTTTCTCGTTTGCGGAGGAAGGTATTCATGATCCGTAAATTATTTCTATCCGCGAATTCGACTAATAGCTCTCCCCTGCTATTTTTAGAGCCTATCCCATACTCATCTACCGCGTGGTCGTCAGCCTGCTTCTTGCCCACCTTCGCATTCAAGTCGCCCATCAGTACAGTGTACTGCGATTTTACTCTATTCATTGCTGATTCTACGTCCTCATAGAAGCTTTCAACGGTCTGGTCATCATGGCTGGATGTGGGTGCGTAGGCCTGCACCACTTTAAGCTTGTACCTCCTATTCAGCCTAATTGCTATAGCTGCTACCCTCTCGTTAATACTGTAGAACTCCTCTACGTTGCCGGCTATATTTTTATTAATGAGGAAACCCACACCTAGTTCTCGTCTATCCTCTAACCCGCGATAGCACAGTATGTGTCCGTCCTTTAGTACTGTATACGCCTCTCCTGTCCTCCTAACTTCGCTAAGCCCTATCACATCCCATTTAATTCCCGCTAGTTCCTCGAATAGCACTGCTAGGCTAGCCTCACTAGCTAAAGTTCTAGCGTTAAACGTTGCCAGGTTCAGATTCCAATGGCGGCCTGTCCGGAGCCAGAGATTCTTAGCACCCTCCGCTGCGTCACAGGTCTGACCGCCGCCGTGGTCAGTTGCTCTGCAGACGCTGGGGACTGAGGGCCGAGGGTTAATTGGTTTGATCATAGAAGGTTGTGGCCAAGTACTACACCAGGGTGGCCAAATCCTGCTCTGGTGAGAGAGTGCGTTGTCGGTTCTGGTCACCGAGATAAGGCCACACTCCAGGCCTGGTTATGCAATTCCATCGACACGCGGATTTTTTTTTTGTTTTTTTAAACCCGGTGGAGAATTGCGCGGCACCAGGATTTGAACCCCGGTCCTCTTGCACGCGAGTCGGATGTTCTACCTCTACGCCATCGCTGCATGATTCCATGAATAGCGAGCAAATTGTGGTGTGCGCGAAGGGCTAAGCGAGGATTTTGGGACTGGGGCTGTACTGCAGCATCACCTCCAGACACTGCAGCGTCTAGTTTTCCGCTTGCGAGCGTCCGTAGGGGCCAGGAGAGGAGCGACGGCGTAGGGGCGAACGAGACTGCCGACGCAGGGGGGACGGGGAGCGGCTGGAGCGGGAAATCTGGCCGTCAACGGTAGCACTCTGCTGGGCTGGATGGGGCGTGAAGTGGCGGGGCTGGTCATCGTTGCGGTGAGAGCTTAGATGACTGTATGTGCTACGACGAGACCAATAATTGCGACAGTGACGGGAGATGTGGTCAATGCGGTGGCAGAGGAAACAAATGGGTCTCTCGTCGGGTGTCCACCAGTCGTTAGGGTTACGGCGACATGGAGCGAAGTAGGAAGGTCGTTCAGGAGCAATCGCAGTGATGTCGGGTGGTGATGAAGGACGCACAGGGCTGACGGGCTGGAGACCAAGGTTTGCAAGCTCTTGACGGACGACGGCTTGTACCATCGGGATGGTGGGCAAGTGGTTGTCGCCACCACGTAGAGGCAGGGAGGCAGGGGACATAGCTTCGAGTTCGCGTCGAATGATGCGGGTCACATTTTCTGGAGGCGCAGGAGTTTGTCGGTGCAGCAGGTCTTCACATGAGGAAGTCGCAGCCGTGTTGGGGAGGCGTGTGTACGGCTGACTAATACGTCTGCTTTTAGCTTCCTCGAAGCGGCGACATTCCTTAATAATGCCGTCGACTGTAGTGCAGTTCTTGCAGACGAGCAGGTTGAAGGCGTCGTCGGCGATCCTCTTCAACACGTGACCCACTTTGTCAGATTCGGGCATGTTACTGTCAACTTTGTGGCAGAGGGCCAACACGTCCTGAATATAGGAAGCATAGGATTCCGTGGGCGTTTGAGTTCTGGACGCAAGCTCCCTCTTAGCGGCGAGTGTTCGGCCGAGCGGCCGTCCAAACAGCTCGCGCAGTTTCTGCTTGCAGACGTCCCAGCTGGTCAAATCATCTTCGTGAGTCTTGTACCAGACGCGGGCGGTGTCTTTTAGATAGAAGATGACATTCGCGACCGTAAGAGTCGGATCCCAACGGTTGTACGTACTCACGCGTTCATACATGTTGATCCAGTCGTCCACGTCAACGTTGTCGGTGCCAGAAAATGTCCCAGGGTCACGAGGGGAAGAAAGAACGAGCGATGGCATTGCCGATTGTGATGTTTGCTGGGAGGCATCTTGGGTCATGGTGAGCGAAGTCAGCTGGCGGCCGCTGCGGAGCTCTGTCTTCGGTAGGTGTAGAGGAAAGCCGCACCTCCACCAAATATGTTGCGGGAAAGAAAATATTTACAGTTATTTACAAAAACGAATGAACAGCTACGGGCGGCACTCAGAACACAGCCAGAGATGAGTTCTCGTCTTCTTCCTCGTCCACTCACTCCATGTCGTCGTCGTCGTCTACCCGCTGCAATATAAACGCTACCTCTTGTGTTATTGTTGGTAGATGAGTGCTGAGAACGATCCTCCTGGCATCAAACGTACGTAAGATGAACGTAAGAAATACAGTTTTTTCGTTATTTGTATTATACCTTCACGTTCTCTTCGTAAATTTTAACTCAGCAGTAGTTTTAACTATGTATGTTATTAAAGTTTAACAGGGAATGTTTTATACAAGCACAAATCAACAGGCTGCAAAAAAAAACTCATGGTCATGTCTAAACTGGTGAAAAAGGTTTACTGTAAAATAAGGCGCCAAAGTATTCGTAATTGCTTATAAAGACCATGACAGCAACCAGCCCGGCGCTCTCATGTACCCAGTTAAGTTGCATTTTGGCCATCTTAATAACGTGCACATGTTTGTACGAAACTTATGGATGAAAAATTTGCACTTCACCGTTGCGAGGTTGCGCTCCAAAATGGCTCCAAAATACTTGTTCACTTCCAAATGGCGGAAGATTTTACCCACCATGGACCTTTAAGCAGACGTAGGCAGTTGGATTGCGTATTTGCCGCATTTAGAGAAATGACAGATGCATTGACGTGCACACGTGTTGTGCATCATGTCTAACATTGCATTCGGCGCATATTTAGCGCCTATTCCCGAATGCTTACATAAGGGAATTTCGAAAATTATTCCGATCAATTGACCGCTGGCTCTTTATATGCTCTGGAAAGGATCAGCCCGTCGCAATACGCATATCTGCCATTTTAAATGTTATAACAAGCCGTAATTAGCATATTACGCCTGCTACGAGTACGGAAAATGCACTTGTGAAACAAAAGGTGGAATTTAAACTTAAGCTCCGTCTTAAGAGTAGGGGGCGACAGCGTGAATGGGTTAAACCTCGTATATGAAGAAGAAGCCGCCTGAGCTGCTCGTAGCAATTCGGTTCGCTATTCACTCGTGAAGGCATATGTACAGCCTCTCTCTACTGCATTTTGTTGTTTTTGTTGTTGTTGTTGCCTCTGAAGCGATGGCACATACCCAAATTTCCTCCGGTGACTTCATCATTTGCTTCTCCTTTCTCTACTCTATATCTGTTCCCGCATACCCCGTACGGTGGTTGAAGTGTCTGCACCGTTGTGCTCCCCTTTGCAGCCTAGCCGTATCCACAGGATGGGTTGACTCACGTTGTTGCTCTCATCTTCTCTTTGCTGCCAGTCGCCTTTGGGATCTGTCGAATGCCCGGCTCTAAGCATGATTTATTGTTGCTGTTGTTGTTATCCTCATACTCTGGCACATGCCAACATAGGAGGATTGGCCAAGAATTTGGGGGCGCAGAGAGTTTTTCAGGTAAATATTTCCTGGACGAAATTAAAATGAATGGTAAGGAAGGAAGAAGTACACAAAAAGGAACAACGAATTGAAACGGGAAATGCATATCGAGCGCAGGATATCGAGACTGATGTTTATAGATGTAGCCAAAGATAAAAGATAATGATAATTGTAATAATAAAAATAATATTGAAAAATAAAAAAATTAACAAGGTAGTCGAGTTGATTCCATTAAATAATTTTAGACGGCGGTAAAAACAAACTTGTGGCTGTACCCAAGTATGGTCGCTCTCAACGGCAATATAACTGGGCTGCTCAAAGAAAGGTCAAGCTGTTGTAGTGGTTTCTCTAAAAGCCGTCTTCTCATCATGGTGTATCGGCGACAAAAAAAATTGGTCTATGGTTTCGTGCTCACCACAGAATACACAGACGGGATTAAGCACCAGCCCAGACCTGTGCAAATAAAAATTTAAAGGTCGGATCCGGCAGCACAGCCTTGATAGAAATACCTCAACCTGCCGTGAATGGCATGATTACCCGCTCCACGAATACCTCAGGTGCAGTTAATCATCAGATATCAAAAGAGATCCAGCTGTCATTTTCAACAAATTGTCTTCGAAACCACGCTGCTGTGATGTACGCTGCAGCCGGGACGATAGGTAGGACGGGGCCATTGAGGGACGCCTTTGCCAGGCGGTCCGCAACTTCATTGGCTGCCACACCGCTATGACCTGGCACCCATATCATGTTAACAAGGCTCAAATACGGAGGGAGTAATGAATGGAAGGTGGTTCAAATTGGCGAATCCACAGCCGAAGCAAGGGACAAAACAGTGAAAGAGAGTCTGTAATGGCAGCCACTGAAAAGAAAGCAGGCTCTAATTTTCAAAAAGCAAGCACGAACGCCAGAAACTCCGCTAGAAAAATTGGGGTGTAGTCGGGAAACCGCTCAGAAAAAGACCAATCTAGAAGCGGGCAATATAATCCCGCCCCTGCCTTTTCATCACATTGTGAGGCGTCAGTAGCTATCGTTAAGCTAATAGGTATGCTTTGTGAATGGTCTTCTAATAAACCATTTAAAATGCGGGGTAAATGCTTAGCGTTTTTCAGGAAAATGTCATCATAGACAATTTCTACAGAGGACCCACTGTTTTTTGTCGGAAGGATGTTATACAAAAGATTTAAAGGATGAAGCAAATTTTGTACCATCACTACATGCGGGGCAAGAAATATAGGCCAGCAGACTCCAGAAAAGGAAGTCGGTTGGCAACAAACAGACAGGGAGCGGTGTAAATCTGATTCATATACCCTTAGGTACGTCTGAACAGTTAGGAATTGAAATCTAGATGATAAAGGAAGAATACGAGCTTCAAGATAAAGCACGTTATTGGCCACAAATTTGGGGACGCCAAGGCACAACCGAAGCGCTTCCCGCTCCAAAAGAACGAGCGGGCGAATTTTGTAGGCAGCCGTACCAGAAAACAGCACATATTCAAATTCTAAATTTGGTCGGACATACAAAACATAAATCAGCAAAAGTGCATCTCTCCGCATTCCAGACCGGCGATTACTTAATCTACGTAACATACCCACAGCAGGAGCCCCTATCGCTGCAACGTGGTCAATGTGAGAGCGCCATAGGAGGCTGTCATCATAAATGACACCAAGATATTTTAATGACTTAACTTGAGCAATATTTTGTCGCTGGTAACTCAGAGACAGATGAACAGGATCTTTCATTTGAAAAACAAGAACAACGCGCATCTTTGAATTTAAGGTGAGACGTAAGTCACACAACCAAATTTCAAGCAAATTCAGCTATGATTGCAGGCGCACATAGATTGAATGTCAGCTGCAGCAGTGAAAAATGCAATGTCGTCGGCATAGACGTACGTGCGAGTTTTTTGTTGGCTGGTAATAGAGCTCATTAGAATATTAAAGAGCACCGGAGACAAGACTGCCCCTTGTGCAACACCTCTGTATTGATTATATCATCCAGAATTCACACCATTTAGTATACAAAAAAAAGCTGACTGTTTTCAAGGAACGCAGATATCCACGCAAGTAAGTGATTCGGAAACTGCAGAGTATATAATCTTTGCAATAATATGTAGTTTTCTACGCTGTCATAAGCTCTGGCAACATCCAATGTCACCAACGCAGCATGAATTTTTTGGTGTCGCGCAAGACGAATGCGACTCTCAAGACCGGTGTGAGCATTGCATACAGAAAATTTTTGACGGACAACAATTTGACAGGGACTAAGGATATTATTACGGTCCACCAACTCCGAAACACGTAGGAGTATGACCCTTTCATATAACTTAACCACGTTTGATGTCAATGAAATGGGTCTAATATTATCCAGAGAATAGCCACCACCATTGGTTTTAGGTAAAGGGATCACTTATGTGATTTTCCACTAAGGAGGAATAAATGCATGTTTTATTGAAAAATTAACCAGCTGCAGTAAGGATGTAGGGGACTCCTCAAAGAGGATCCTTAACATTTTTTATGTTACCCTATAAGGGCCAGGAGCAGCAGCTGGTAACCTCAACACTATCGGGGAAAGCTCGGGAAGGGTAATAAGGGGGACATGCTGAAGCTGGTCCACTGACGCCAGAAACGCGGTGCGCAAAGGAAGTACAGAGGCGAAACGCTGCTCTGATTCTTTGGCAATTGTCTCAACTCTTTCTATTGATTCTTGCGGCGTGAAAACACATGAGGTTGTATTTTCTGAAACCGGAATCTCTTTCCGCGATCTTAAGAAACCGAAAAGTGCGCGACGATTTCCTGATTTTGAAAGGAAATCAAAATGCTCGAATTCATAATTTTCTTTCGCTTGTGAGATTATGCGCGTAAAAGTAGCCGCAATGAACTTATAATCATGCCAATTTTTTGGGCACTGATTGTGTAGGAGCTTCTTCCATGCAAAATTTCTGCCTCTGTAATCCCGCGAGCAATCTGCATCCCACCATCTAGCTGAAGTGTTCCCTCTTGATGTACGTACCGAAAATTCGGACTTCTTTCGGCGTACCTCAATAGCCAAGCATACGCCTTTTGTTGTATGCTCTTCAGCAGAATTAACCGCGGAAGCAAGAGTGGAGCGCAAAGAGGACTGAAACTGATCATAGTTTATATATGACCTCATCTGAGAGCACGCCGGAGTTACGCGGCAATTAACATCATAAACGATAGGTATGTGATCGCTAGATGCTCCACAATCCACAGTCAACCAATTGAGTACAGCAACACTATAAAAGTTATTATTAGCACAGATCGAATTCGTGCGCGGAGAAATGTGGCCGAACCTGAATTCATACACGAAAGGTTGCTATCAGTAACCCAATCCCAAAGGTGCTTACCATTGAAATCTCTCTTAAAGCCTCACGAAACGTGATGAGAATTAAAGTCGCCGACCAATTGAACTGACTTCTGACAATTAAGGAGCAGGAGATCTAGCAGCCTGGTATCCTGCACACCGCAAGGAAAATAAGCATTTGCTAATGAAAAGGAATAGCACATTGCAATTTCAAAATCTAAAGCCAATGACTCACAGTCTATAGTAGCGGACTGAAAAGTAATCTTGGCCCTGTGACAAAATTTAGAAGAAAAACTAGTTTGAGTAAGCCTCCTCCTCTCGACTGTCGATCTTGTCAAAATGGAGAATAGTATTGCAAATTATGCCGGGCACGTCACCGCAACAAACACTGTCATGCCAACCCCGCTCTCTGCGCAGGCTTTCCTGATGTGGACCATCTCGACGCTGCCTTTTTGCTTTGCCGGCTTGCTGACACCCGATGAACACCGCCCCATCAAGCCACTTCACCGCCCGCCTCTGACCCACGACATCGCAGAAGCTAGCGCTTTCCCGCTGTTTCCCGCTCGGAATGAGCCTCTCATCTGGCAACCGGCTGCAACTGTCAACACGGAAAGCACACTTAATTCACGACTGCACCGGATCGACTTGGGGCACGTCACCGCATCAAACACGGTCATGTCAACCCCGCTCTCTGCGCAGGTTAGTTATTTACCGCATGCTTCTTGTACCCGTACAAGCAATCCCTTTTTGTTTGCGGTGTCGTGCCCACTTGAGTATGTGGATTCTTGCCGCAAATTGATGTACCAAAGTTGCTTACATTGCATTAATGCTTATGTTGTTCACCTCTTGCTTGTTCTCTCCGACGACGTTGAACTGAACCCTGGACCCGTGACCCTAGAATCAATCGCTGAGGCGATAATCACGTCTTGAACAATCACAGAACACTGTACTCACTGAGCTTTCAAACATACGTAGTGCCCAGACTAGCATCGAAAATCACTTCAGCACTCTTTCCCTGAGGGTTGATGCTTTAGAAAATATAGTACATACAGGTCAAGCCAGCGGAAAAACTTCAGAACCAGGCTCGAATGATGAAATTACCAGGCTTTCCTCCGAAATAAAAATCCTCATAGCAAACTGCGATGACGCCGAAAATCGCTTACGCAGGTCGAACTTGATCTTTTTTGGCATCACGGATGCGGCCGGTGAGACCTGGGAGCAATCAGAGGAGCCTGTAATCTCTTTCTGCTCACAGCATCTTGATCTATCGATAAATGCTGATGATATAGAACGTGCGCACCGAATGGGCCGCTTTCAAGATTCAAAAAACCGCGCAATCATTGTCAAAATGGCACATTTTAGGGTGACGTCAAAAATTCTGACAGCAGGGCCGAAGGTGAAGGGATCAAAATTTTCTGTTCGTGAAGATTACTCAGCGCATGTTCGATTAGCCCGGAAAAAGTTGTACTCTTTTGGTAAGGAAAGGGACGCAACGTTCAAAATACGTTACGACAAACTGCTGAACGACAAAAACAATACATATATGACGCCAATAGGGATCTAGTAATCGAACTTTCGTCATAGCGATCACCACCTGCTTCCAAGGTTCTTTTTAAAAAACCCGCTCAGCCTTCGCAAAGTTCGCACGTCACTCCATCTTATCATAAATTGGCTGTCATGTTCACGAACATTCGCAGCTACTTACCAAAAAAGGAAACTGTGGAATCACTTCTCGATGATAATTGCTCGGATACTGCGGTCCTCACCGAGTCATGGCTGGCTTACCGCAGATATTCAGGACAGCGAACTTCTCGATTCTAGTAAAGCGTTCAGGTTCTACAGACTTGACAGAGCTGGCCGAAGAGGAGGTGGTGTTCTGATTCTCGTTAAATCAACGGTAGTCTCACACTTCGTGCCTGTTCGTTGTAGCCTTTAACTATAGTATGTATTATTCTGTCCCTTAAGTTTAGCAACACCTTGCTTATCGCCTGCTACCGTCCGCCAGATTTAGGTTGTTCTTTTTTTTAGTGATGAGCTGTATTCCGCCCTTCTGCTCCTCCAATCCCGCTTTCCACGAGCGAACTTAGTAATATGCGGAGACTTTAATTATCCGGATATCGACTGGGAACAGCTGTCAGCTTCTTCTCGTCAGTAGAAAAAATTTATTGACTTAATTCTTACTTTTAATCTGTTTCAGTCTGGTAGAACCCCAACCCGTGCCACCAACATCCTTATCTAGTGCTTGTCACAAAGCCTGAGTTATGTCAGTCTCTCTAGTGTAATAGTGGCCTTAGTGATCACCATCTGTTATTTTTTTTTATTTGGCTATTTCCATTGCCACCCGTAAGCCATCTTTAAAATATATTCGCGACTATAACAAAGCCGACTATGCGCAAATTAACGTCGAGCTGGAAGCGTTTCTTTATCAATTTTAGTAAAACTGCTAACACCCGAACAGATAATAGTAATTAGTTACTTTACAAACAAAAAATTACTTTCACTCATGGAAACATATGTTCCGGTTATCTGCATTCGCGGAGATGCTGATAAACACTGGTTTTCTAACGCCCTTCAGCAGTTGTTAAGAAACAAAAAGCGACTTTTTCGAGCTGCCAAACATTCTGCCTCTGTTTCCAATTGGAACAAGTACTTTGAATGCCTCCGGGCTTATACAAATCTTTTGAGGCACTCAAAAATGAAATTTTTCCATAAATACTTGCATAACATCATTCGGAATAACCCTAAGAAGTTCTGGAATATCCTGTTGCCAAACCGTAACTCGCCTCAAAATATCATCTTGCACGACCAAGATGGCTCGCACGTCCCCGCAGATCGCTGTGCAGACATCATGAACACCTACTTTTCTTCAGTTTTTACTAGGGAATTAGTCCTCAATGTACCCAGCTATCCCAGCCGTAATTTCAGCCAGATGCCTTCAATTTCAATTTCAGTCGAAGGCGTAGCTAAACTTATTGATAACTTGAAGCCTTCAAACGCTCCCGGGCCGGACGACACCATTGGGCATGGTGGCACCGCAGTGAACATGTCGAGTAATCCATTCATCTTCTTGCTCCAGGCGCTTGGTCTGCTGATTTCTTGCGATCGTTTCGTGGACGGCACCCGGACAATCAACCGTACCGCATCAGCACCGCTTGCTCCGCATTGTACCGAGTGCTGCAAAGCCCCGCTGAACGAGCTGGGTCCCGGCGCATTTCTTGGACGGCTGGATCAACTGGTCTACGCCCCCCTCGGAGGCACAGCGGCTTCCACAGCGCCGTCGTCTTCACGTGCCTATAAAGGGCGCGATGCGACCGACGGCGGCATTGGGCATGGTGGCACCGCAGTGAACATGTCGAGTAATCCATTCATCTTCTTGCTCCAGGCGCTTGGTCTGCTGATTTCTTGCGATCGTTTCGTGGACGGCACCCGGACAATCAACCGTACCGCATCAGCACCGCTTGCTCCGCATTGTACCGAGTGCTGCAAAGCCCCGCTGAACGAGCTGGGTCCCGGCGCATTTCTTGGACGGCTGGATCAACTGGTCTACGCCCCCCTCGGAGGCACAGCGGCTTCCACAGCGCCGTCGTCTTCACGTGCCTATAAAGGGCGCGATGCGACCGACGGCGGCATTGGGCATGGTGGCACCGCAGTGAACATGTCGAGTAATCCATTCATCTTCTTGCTCCAGGCGCTTGGTCTGCTGATTTCTTGCGATCGTTTCGTGGACGGCACCCGGACAATCAACCGTACCGCATCAGCACCGCTTGCTCCGCATTGTACCGAGTGCTGCAAAGCCCCGCTGAACGAGCTGGGTCCCGGCGCATTTCTTGGACGGCTGGATCAACTGGTCTACGCCCCCCTCGGAGGCACAGCGGCTTCCACAGCGCCGTCGTCTTCACGTGCCTATAAAGGGCGCGATGCGACCGACGGCGGCATTGGGCATGGTGGCACCGCAGTGAACATGTCGAGTAATCCATTCATCTTCTTGCTCCAGGTGAGAAAACGGTTTGGCAAATGTTACAGAAGTAGCGACATTTTTCTTGTGGTGCTGCCTTGCCCAGGCGAAGTGTATACAATTATTTGTGATAGCATAGTCTCTTTGAGGTACTTGCTGCTGCTTGCTGGGGATGTGGAAAGTAACCCCGGACCTAACATGCAGGAAGTCCTGACTGAAATCCGCAAATTGGCTGGTGAGATAGCTGTAATAAAAAAAGACAACAAGGCTATAAACGAATCTCTGGAAGGCATTCATGCGAAACTGGACACGTTGGCTCATCTCGAAGGCAGAATCGCAGGTGTTGAGGAGAAAATGGAGACATTTGAAAACATCATTAGTAGGCTAGCTCTTCAGGTTGATGACCTTGAGAACAGAAGTAGAAGATCAAACTTAATTTTTTACGGAATTACGGAAGAAGAGGACGAGAAAACAGATGACCTGAATTCAAAAATCACAGAAAAAATTAACGGTACCCTTGGTGTCACAATCTCGGGAATCGAGAGAATGCACCGCCTAGGCACCAAAGCTGAAAACAAAACCCGACCAGTTATTCTGAAGTTGCAAAGCTTCAGAGACAAGGCAAACATAATGAAGAATTGTTACAAACTAAAGAATTCCGGTGTTTCGGTTGGCGAAGATTTTTCTTTACGTGTACGTGGCATTCGAAAAAAACTTTGGGATAGCAGCAAAGACAACCGAGATAGGGGTGAAAAAGTATCACTTATGTACGACAAGATTAAAATCAATGAGCAGGTTTATGTCTGGGACGACGATAAAGAAGCCAGAGTACCCGTGGCAAAAAACCAGCCATTCAAAGGGGGAAAAAACCGATCAAGCACGTAATACCACCCACCTTAATCATAGTGAACATAAACGCCAGAAGTGTCGTCAACAAAACTACAGAACTTGAAGCATTCATTCTCGAACACTCTCCTGATATTGTCGCAATCACAGAAACATGGCTTTCTCCTGATATTTCAAGTAGTGATGTCTTCCCTCCTGGTTACACTGTCATGCGCAAAGATAGGTGCTCTCGCGGCGGTGGTGTGGCAATCTTGATCAGGGAATACATTTACGTCACACCCATGCCAGAAATCATAGGCGCTGAAGCACTTTGGTGCAAAATCATGGTAGACACATCCGTCTTTTTTTTAGGCACTATGTATCGGCCCCCTAATGCTACCCTAGATATCTTACACGTGCTAGCAAATTATATGGAAAGTCATTTCACCCACAATACTAAGATAATCCTTACGGGAGATTTTAACCTGGCTGGCATAACCTGGGACACGCTTGATAAAAAAAATGCCGATACAGCTCATACAGATGCACTGCTTGATGTAAGCTTTAACTTCGGCCTTAGACAGCTTATCCAGGAACCTACACGTGTTACCGCAGTAAGCAGAAATGTACTCGACTTGATTTTTGTGAGTGATAGCATTGCAAATGACAGAGTTTCATGGGAAGTTGTGGATGGCGTATCAGACCATAGAGCAGCTAAATGCTTCTTGCTGCTGGGCGTGCCATCACCTACGGTAAAGATGAGTGCACGAATTTTCGACTGGACAAACGCCGACGACGTTAGTGTACTGGATTATCTAGATGAATCGTATTCCACCTTTAGTTCTCTCGCCATGAATAGTTCCGCTTCAGTAGACACATTATGGTCAGCGTTTGAAAGAATTATTCAGCACTGCTTATCAGCATATATTCCCACAAAGGTTAAGCCGGTGCATAAGAAAAACCCTTGGATAACAAGAAAAATTATACAATTAAAGCGCCAGACTGCAAGACATAGGAAACTGAGGAATAAACTGCCGCTACCCGTCTACACTGATAAATTACGCGAAAAGTCTCATGCACTAAAGGCAGCTATAAAAAAGGCTAAAGATGAGTACATGAACGTCACCCTAAGTAATTTTATCAAAGTATCTCCTTCCAAGTTTTGGCGGTACCTCAATTCGAATTCACGTCAGGACAGTAATCCACCACCCGCCGAGGCTATCGCGAAGGCTACAGACTTCAATGATTACTTTATATCAGTATTTACGCACGACAATGGAAAAAAACCTGACCTAGAATATCCTCCGAGTAACACAGCAAAAATAGATGATTTGATCATAAATGTATCGGGCATTCTTTCCCTCTTACTTGAAATAGACCCTAAAAAATCCGGTGGTCCCGACAACATACCAAATGCATTTCTTAAGCGTTACGCGGAATGGATGTCAAAGTTCTTGCTGATTATTTTTGAAAAATCACTGCAAACAGGCGAAATCCCGGAGAAATGGAAAATTGCCAAGGTCATTCCTATACATAAATCGGGCAACATTACCAACGCATCCAATTATCGACCAATCTCGCTTACTTGTACAACATGCAAAATCCTCGAACATTTAATTCTTAAACATATCCTATCATTTCTAGAAAAAAATAACATAATTGTGCCTAACCAGCATGGCTTTAGAAAAGGTTTGTCTACGACTACTCAATTAATAGAGACAATTCACGACCTAGCGTTTACAATAGACAAATGTGGCCAAACAGACATGATATTCTTAGACTTTTCGAAAGCGTTCGATCGGGTCTCCCACCCTAAGCTCCTCCAAAAACTTTTCCATTATCTCGGTGACAATAATATTACCAAATGGCTGAAAGGCTACCTTACAGGCCGGCGCCAATATGTACACTTTAAAGGGCATTCTTCAGATTGCGGCGATGTGATGTCTGGCGTGCCACAAGGCTCCGTTCTGGCCCCTGTCCTCTTTCTTCTTTTTATCAACGACCTGCATAATAGTACTAACATAACAGTAAGAATGTTTGCAGACGACTGCATCATTTACAAAGAAATAACCTGCCATGCAGACCAAGCAATTCTAAATAGTGCCCTTGAAAGCATAGCACAATGGTGTGAAACATGGCAGATGACGATTAATGTAGAAAAAACGGTTTGCATGACAGTAACAAATAAGAGAGCGGCAATAAATCTCCCTTATTATCTACAAGGACAGATGTTAAGGAAAGTAGAAGAATATAAATATTTAGGAGTAATAATTGCCTCGGATCTTAAATGGAACAAGCAGGTAGCCTATATTACTAATAAAGCACTGGCAGCTCTCTACTCGATTAAACGATCGCTTAAATCCGCATCAGTCGACACTAAGCTCTTAGCATACACTTCACTTGTTCGCTCCATAATGGACTATGGAATAATATGTTGGCTACCCTTCCGCAAACAATACATAGAAAGATTAGAGGGCGTACAACGAAAAGCGGTCAGATTTATTTTTAACAAATATCGCCGTCATGACTCCCCTACACAGCTCTTAAGACAAGCCGACCTTCCCACTATACATAACCGAGCCAGACTACTGCGCCTCAAGTTTCTTTTCCTTCTGCTTAATGGCGGTATGAAAATCGATACGAGTAAGTACTTAATAAAGTCAAACACGCGCACTACCAGAACAAAACACCAACAGCACTTAACCGAGTACAGATTTCACAACGATATATTCAGGTACTCTTTCTTCCCACAAGCAATCCGTGAGTGGAATAGTCTGCCTTGCGATGCTGTCAACTGCGCATCACTCAAAGATTTCATCGCCAACATATCACGCTTTATTTTGCAATAACAACTACGATGCTGGTGCGCTAACTCTTGCACTCTTTTTTTCTTGCTGACGATGACATCCCGACTTTCTTATCTGACTCTCGCTTATTATATTTTTTAACCATGTTGCTCGTTTCTCATGACAGTATCATTCTTCAGCAGCTATTGTTTCATTTCTTGCTCCTTAAAAACTTGTCTGCATTTTTGTTACTGTTTTTTTTTTTACCGTGCCCAAGTCCTCAAATATGCTACTTGCTCCTGTTTTGCTATTTTGTTTTACCTTTTGTATAATGCATATTGCCTTGTTGGACTACGATCGCCTTTGTGTTGGCACTTACTTGACCTGTGTTATTTTGTGTATGTGATGTCCCACTCCTGCGACGGCCTCAAATGTGAGGCCAGCAGTATGTTCAAATAAATAAATAAATAAACTACCAAGATTCTTAAATGTACAAGAGATATTTCATGCCAGATATTACAAATCATTTTGAGTCAATCAAATTCCAGTTTTGCAATCCCAAATGACTGGCCATTAAGTAAGGTTGTCCCGATTTTGCAAGGCTGGTGACCGTTCTCATCCATCGAACTATCAACCAATTTCCTTAACATGTATTGCTTGTAAAAACATCATTGCTGGAACACATCATATACTCACAAGTCTGCTCTCACCTAGAAAGGAATTCCTTTTTACCAATCAACATGGTATCCGCTCTGGATTTTCGTGCGATACCTAGCTTTTCGAGTTTACTACCGACCTTCACCTGAACTTAGATTCATCATTTCAAACTGATATCATCTACCTCGATTTCTCTAAAGCCTTTGACCGGGTTCCACACCAACGTCTTTGGCTAAACTCTCCCCTCTCTCCAAAGATCTCTTAATACTGTTATGGATTTCTTCTTTCCTCTCAGACCGGACTCAGTTTACTGTTATCGGCAATCACCGCTCCAAAGCCTCCAAAGTTATTTCAGGTGTACCTCAAGGCTCTGCCCTTGGACCACTCTTATTTTTAGTCTTTATCAACGACCTTCCTGCAAATATCTCTTCCTCAATTCGCCTTTCGCTGACGATTGCATTCTTTATCACCGCATAACTGCCACCTCTGACCAGAGACTCCTCCAGAAAGACCTCGATATAATAAAAACCTGGTGCACCAACTGGCTGATGAATCTAAACATATCCAAATGCAAGAGCATGCAAATATCCCGAAAGCATTCCACCTTTAACTATTTATACTCGTTGAACTCCACTGCCATTTCACGTGTTGAATCATACCGACACTTAGGTGCTGTTATCACCGACAAGCTCAACTGGTCTGAACGCATCACGAAATTAATGGCAGAGACATCCAAAACACTTGGTTTCATTAAGCGTTCCCTCTCTTTATCCCCCAGTTCCATAAGAAAACTTGCCTACGAGGTGTACGTTAGACCTAAACTTGAATATGCCGGCGCAATATGAAGCTCTCACCAGCAGTGTCCAATTGAATCACTTGAAAGCATCCAGAACCGGGCGGCTCGCTTCATCTGTTCCCAATATGATAGACGGGTTAGCGTTAGTGCCATTAAATCATCCAGTAACATTGAATCATTAGCGCATCGATAGAAGATTTCACGGCTGTGCCTATTCCAAAATCTATATTATAATCGACCTGACCTGAGAACATTCCTTTTAGTACCACCTGTACGAACATCACGTCGTCTTTTCAATTCTATGAGCGTGCAACGCATAACTGGTTCCACGAACGCATTTAATACGTCTTTCTTACCCTTCGCCATTGAAGAATGGAACTCGATTCCTGAACCTGTAGTCTATGAACGTGACGCCTCTAAATTCAGGCAGCTAATATCAGCTCACTTTTCCAAATAATCTTTTTATCAGCAAACATTTCCAGATTTACTCAGATACCAGACGCGAATTTTGCTTTGTAGCTGTTCAGTACGCCCATTTATAGGTCATATTTTCTGCTTTGTCTTGTATCTTTTTTCTTCTCTTTTCTGTGTTTCTAATAACGGTGCATGTAAATCTTTGTATTGGTTTGTAAAGATATGCGAAAATCAATCGCATGGGTGTTCTTTTCGTCTTTTTTTTTCTTTTTTTTTCTTTTTCAATAACCTTCGTTTCATAAGAATGTGTAACGTTACTTGCCTCTCCAGTTTTTATTTCGCTTTAATATGACCACGTGCTTACTGTACTTGTTATCCCCCCTCCCCCCTTATGTAATGCCCAACCCAGGGCCCTTAAGGGATAATAAACGATGAATTAAAGTGTTTTTCAGATGTAAGTCAAGTTTCTTGTAAAGTAATTATGTCTAGATTATGTTGAGATATAAGGTATAGTAAGTCTGTTGAAGCTGAAAGAAGTGACGGACAGTTGCACTGGAGAACTCTTAACACACCTATGGTTGAGAAATCTGGGCAGCAGCAACTGCCTGCCCTAAAATAGTTTCTTTTAGCTTATAACCAATCTGTTGCTTCTTTGATTTCAGCTGAGGATGTTGAAAAGAAGGGTTAGACATGGGGGTCCGTTGCGTTTGAGGATCCGCGTATCTGAATCCACCATCTCAGTATCATGAATAATTGGAGCATTTTCTGAATTAGTGGACCGAGGAAGTGGAGAAACAGCAGTAATTTGTTCCTTGGGCTGAGACTGCTCAGGCAAGGGATGTTGGGTCATTAACGAAGGCACGGGTGACATGGCAGAAGTTATTTTAATTTGCATGGCGGTAATGTGCGTTGCCAGAGCATTAGTTATGCACTATGTGACAGTGGACATTATCCTGTCAACCATCTTATCCGTAGAGGCTTCCACGGCAGTCACTATTGCCTGAGAGATCGACGAATCTAGTTAGTGTAACATGCTGAACGGGCTGACACACCTGCAGCATGCACAGCCGTGAGCTCTCTCTTTAATTTCTAATATTGCCTCGCACCGCGAACAGCGCTTGCGGTCAGTTATGTCTAGGAATTTGCAGTTCATGACCCCAAGAAGGACAATCCGCGGAATTTGCAGCGTGAGATCCACCACAAAGGCAACACTTCTCGTTTTGATCAGAGCATACATTTGATGGATGATCATTGCCGCATTTGCAACAGCGCAAGGTGTACTTGCAGCCACGAGCACTATGGCCATATCGCCAGCAACTGCTGCACTGCAGTGGCTTAAACGGAAGGGGATTTACACGGAAGATTAGGGGCCATGCTTTTATTTCTGAGGGGCAGGCAGTACCCGCAAAAGTGGCAATAAGCGTTTCCGTTGGCAACCGCTCATTGTTCAACTCCCGGCTACAGCGATACACCGCAACAAAACCCGCTTCAAAGAGAAGGTCTAGGGTCTCAACTGGAGACAAGCAAGAGTCCACACCGCGAACCAAACCTTTCGTGCAGGCCAGATGAGACGGACTGAAGCTGTTTACCGAAACCACGGAGGAAGACTATAGGAGTACAGTGCTCTAGAATATGGGTAGTGGGTTCAGAAGCCGGCGCGCTCCATGCAATGCGGTGAGGCGGCGAGTGTCGACAGGTCCCAGATGTAAGCGGTGGCGCTGTTGTAGCGTGGGCTGTAGGCTCGGCGCGCCCTCGCGTGCGGCTTGCAGTCCCGCCAAGCTGCCTGCAGCTCTTTTTTGCTTTATGTGCGGTGCATTTTTCCTCTCTGTGAGTTCGCGGCGTTAAGAATACGGTCATGCCGAATAGTCGGCGTCAACGGCATTATTTTGCTCCTGGTTGCAAAACGGGATACCATTGGACGAAAGGCGATCAGCCGTCACTCTTCGCTGTGCCAAAGGATGAAAACCGACGCAAGCAGTGGGAACGCAACCTTCATCGAAAAGGTAGGGCTTTTGACGAAACTTGCTCTGTGTGTGAGCTTCATTTCGAGCCATCATGCATTGTGAGGGACTTTATACACATCATTGACGGCAAAGAAGTCCGCATACCGCGTGGAAAGCCGGAACTTTTACCCGAGGCGGTGCCAACTTTGCTGCCGAACGCGCCGAGCTATTTGTCAAAGAAAACACCGCTACAGAGGCCACCTAAAAAGAAGAAAAGCACAAGTACATATACTAATAAAGCGAAAAGACCACAAAGTAATGATTACGACGTTAACAAGGAATCGAGGTGTCCGGACATTGACACTGAGTGTAGCGTGTTGGCGAACTACCAAGACCCTTGTGAAGTTGACGAAGCATCTGTGCCGGACGATTTTTCTAGGCTGGATGTTCCTCGCAGGAAAAAGAAGCTTCATGCTAAGATGGGCAAGTCACTTGCTCATAGTCGCGCGGCTAAATATGTACTGTGCAAACAAGAAAACACGACATTCCTTTGAGAAATTCAAGGACATCTTTCACACTGTGCATAGTTGGAGCGCTGCAATAAAGGAGTGCTTTATTTTATAAATGTTATTTTGTATTGTCTTGCATTCATCAGCGTTTATACATCGGCGGCAATCGACCTTTCGTTTTGAAGAAAAAAAATGCATGCATCAGAACAACAATTAAAACAGGGGCATGCATACCACACTTAAAATTATCGCATTCGCATATAGTTCCCGGTACACACAACGGTCGCCAAGTGGAGCGTTTTTTTATTCCAATTCCTTGTTGCCCCGCCCCTCTACTAAAACACTTCCGATGGCTGAAGCTGGAGTACGCTCGGCCACGTTTGCCGACAGCTTCGAGTTGGCCGCTGGATAACCCCGATGATCGATAGAATGTTTACTCCTCTCCCTTTACTCGGCCTTTCCTATGGGCGGCGATAATACTACTATGCACAAACGTTGAAATATGGGAGCCGTACCTGCAAAAGAGCACGATCAGCGTTGCGAAGCATGGGGCCACTCGTCCGCACCACCGCGCTATCGGCTGTTGGCTACTACTACATCTAACTCTCTTGATTCGCCGACAATATCTGTGTACAGCTTCACCTATCTGTAGGACCTGTTTTAAAAGACAGAGCCTTGTTTATTTCTCCAACGATTCTATGCACAGCGCGCAGCCACGGCGCGGCGCGCCGCATATCATACTGCTCGTGCTTTGGTGGCGCCATCTGGTATCGTCGACACAAGCCGCCTCACCAGCGGCCGCTCCCTGAACCACTACCCATATACTAGAGCACTGTAATAGGAGTGGAAACTCCGCTGTCTGCGGCGACCAGAAAACGTCACAAGTCCGCGGCGCCACTATCATGCTGGCGGCGCCTGGCGGCCTGGAAAGAAAATACTGCTGTTTCAGTTGCAAAGGCAACCGGTCGAGCGTGTTGCTCCCGTTCGGCCGCGCGCGCCTGACTTCTATCGAGGGCACCCTCACGCGCTTCTTTACCGCTGGTAGCCCAAAGTGCAACTGGTGCAACTTTGCAAAGTGCAACTGGTGCAACTTTGCAAAGTGCAACTTTGAGCACCGTAAAAATAAAACGCGTTCTTTTCCATGACTGCTCTAAGATGATCTGTAGCTTCTGGTTGTACGCAGGGCTATTGTTTGACACCCGCGCGATGACTGATTGGATGGATATAAGCGCTGCTGGCATTCGTCGAAGGCGAACATGCCTTCACGAGTTTGCGTTAGGCAACGTTTCACTGCTGCAACCAACTAGCCCAAATGAAATCCTTAGCCTTCACGTTCGCCGAGTATGTTTCATCTGCTGGAGGAGAACGCGGGCGTCGTACGGCGCAGCGTTTATGACTACACGTCATCCGAGAAGGCAACAAGCGGCAACAACATTCTCACCTTCTCCCTGCAATACCTGTAACCGCTTTTGCAATTTCGAACAAAACGCCTGGGTCCCATCTTTGTCCAGCAAATTCCGAAAGAGGCCGCACTGCGCGTAGCAGCGCTGTTAGTATTGTAGGCTTAACGCCTGAGGAGCGAAGAAAACGAGACCACTGCTACGAGCCGACACCAGAACAGAAGTGCCAGCCGTGGCTGCACGAGCCACGACCAGGTGCCGTCTTTATTCTCTTCGCAAGGTGGCGCGCGCTAGCCGGGTTGTCGGCGCCGCCCAAGAGAGGGTGCTACAGGGCCGCCCGCCTAGACTGGAAGTCGAAACGGACGGAGGGCCGGCGAAGGCCCTCGAGCACTAGGTCAGGCGGCACTGGGAGTCGTTCCAGGGCGGTCTCAATGTAAGCTGGTTCAAGGCGGTCTAGACTGACTGTCTCTTCGCGGCCGTTTTGGAGGATGGTGGCAGTTTTCGGGGTGCGGCGGAGAACGCGGAAAGGTCCGTCGTAAGCCGGTGTGAGTGGAGCTCGGACAGCGTCGCGGCGCACAAAAATGTGGGTCGAAGTGGCCAGGTCGGGGTGTACGAAAATGGTATGGTGGCGGGACGGACGTGGGGGAGTAGACCGGAGGTCTTTAACGCAGTCCAGCAGGCGTTGGAGGAATGCTTGGGGCTGGACTGGAAGTTTCTGGGATGTAAAGAAGTCGCCTGGAAGACGCAAAGCACTTCCATACACGAGCTCTGCATCTGAGCACTGTAAGTCTTCTCGGATGACGGCCCTTAGACCAAGCAGCACAAGGGGCAAGGAGTCGACCCAGGAGGCGCAATTGAGGCGGGCAGCGAGGGCGGCCTTCAATTGGCGGTGAAGGCGTTCCACCATGCCGTTAGCACACGGGTGATATGCAGTGGTACGGCAATGTCTGGGGCCGAGAATATTATTAAGGGAAGCAAACAGGGAGGACTCAAACTGGCGTCCACGGTCGGTTGTCACAGTGCCAGGACAACCAAATCGAGATACCCACGCAGAAATGAAGGCGCGCAAAACAGTCTCTGCGGTGATGTCAGGAATGGGGACTGCCTCCGGCCAGCGAGTAAAGCGGTCGACTATGATCAAGATATAGCGGTAGCCTCGAGAGATGGGTAGAGGGCCCACGATGTCGAGATGAACATGGTCGAAACGACGGCCAGGGGGTAGAAAGGCTTGGGAAGGTGTCTTGGTATGTCGACAGATCTTGGTCGACTAACAGGGTAGGCACCGGCGCGTCTAAGCACGCACATCAGCGTTGATTCCGGGCCAAACATAGCGCTGGGTGAGAAAGCGCTGAGTAGCCCGAATGCCTGGATGGCATATGTCATGGAGAGAATGGAAGATAGGGCGACGTAGTGAAGGCGGAACAAAAGGGCGAGGAAAGTCCGTTGAAGCATCGCACCACAAGGGCTCAGGCGAGCAAGGATGGGGCACAAGCCATAATCGGAGAGAACGAGGGTTCGCTCGAAAGCGGCGAGCTCATCGTCGTTCTGCTGGGCAGAAGAGAATGCGGACCAGTCGACGGTGGAAGATGGAGCGTCTACCGCGACTATACGAGAGAGGGCGACAGCGGCGGTGTTGTCTGCACCTTTCACATGCCGGATGTCGGTAGTAAACTCCGAGATATAAGCGAGCTGACGGAGTTCACGTGACACGTACTTCGATGAGTTGGTCCGGAGCACATATGCCAGCGGTTTATGATCAGTTAGCACGTGAAACTTGCATCCTTCTACAAAATGCCGAAAGTGCTGGATAGCGGAGTAGATGGCTAGGTGCTCTCGACCGAAGACGCTGTAGCGGGTCTCAGCAGGAAGTAGCTTCCGAGAGTAAAAAGACAATGGTCTCCACTCGGAGTTAATGTACTGCTGTAAGACGGCTCCGATGGCCACGCTGGAGGCATCCACCATCAATCTCGTAGGGGCATCGTTGCGCGGATGGACTAGAAGCACGGCGTTAGCGACTGCTTGCTTCGCGGCAGTAAAGGCGGCCTGGGCTTCTGATGACCTAGAGATTGCGGAGGACGGGTCAGCGGTTGACCGGAGGAGGTCGGTGAGCGGGCGAAGTAGTTCTGCACAGTGCGGGATAAAGCGGCGGGAGAAATTCCCCAGCCCCAGGAATTGTCGCAGGAGGCGCAGGGTTGTGGGCAGGGGAAAATTCTCGATGGTCTGGACGTGGGACGCGAGAGGGCGGATACCCACTAAAGATATGTGATGACCCAAAAACTCGAGCTCAGAAGCACCGAGAACACACTTGGAGGCATTGACAACCAGGTAGTAGTGCTGTAGACGCTTGAACAAAGCATGTAGGTCTTGCTCATGATCATGAGGTGTAGGGCTGGCGATGAGGTCATCGTCAAGGTACGCGAATACACTCGGTAGGCACCGCGTGACCTCAGCCATGAACCGCTGGAAGGTTTGAGCCGAATTGCGGAGTCCAAAAGGCATCCGGACGTGCTCAAACAAACCAAAGGGCGTCGTGATGGCGGTCTTAGGTATGTCGGCGGGTTCAATGGGAATTTGGTGATACGCCTTAACCAGGTCAACTTTGTTAAAAATGGCGCAGCCGGCGTGGCGCGATGTAAAGTCCTGGATGTGGGGCAGCGGATAGCTGCCGTGTACAGTGTTGGCATACAACGCCCGGTAGTCGCCGCAGGGACGCCAGTCACCGGGATCACGCTTGGGCACTAGATGCAGCGGACACGCCCACGCGCTGGACGACGGCGTATAATGCCGAGCTCCAGCATGTGGTCAAACTCACGTTTGGCGATAGCTAGACGGTCTCCAAACAAGAGGCGCGGTCGAGCAGCTGCGGGTGGACCCCGGGAGACGATGTGGTGTGTCACAGTATGTTTAGGCGCCTGAGTGAGGTTGCATGGCTTAGTGAGCTCCGGGGAATCCGCCAACACTTTTTCGAACTGAGAGGAAGGTATCAGCGTGCGAATGCCCATGGGAGCAAGGTCGGACGAGACTCCCGAGATGGAGAGATGAGTCAGACCGTCGGTAAGGCGACGATGCCGCACGCTGACGTCTAAGTTGAAGTAGGAGAGGAAGTCTGAGCCGATGATCGGGCGAACCATGTCTGCGATGACGAAGACCCATCGAAAAGTGCGGCGTAGGCCGAAGTCGAGGGTGAGAGATCGTAGCCCATACGTGGGTATAGACGAGGCGTTGGCAGCACGGAGCGACAGTCCTGATGGCTTGGAACGATCTGCCTTAGTCGGTGGAATCACGCTGATTTCCGCGCCCGTGTCGATAAGAAACCGGGTGCCGGAGAACTTGTCAGTGACCATGAACAGGCGGCTCGAATGACTGGGGGAACCACACGCCGCCGTTAGTGATCCCGGCGGGCGATTCCCGGCCACGAACAGGGCGGTGTACACTTCGTGGCCCGGTGGCGAAAACGCCTGTGGTACCAGCAGAGAGATATAGGGCTGGGACTCCGAGCTTGACGTGAGCGCGAAAGAGCGCCATGATCAAGAAGAGACGGACGGGTCTCCAGAGGTCGGCTCCGGAGTGCGGCGACTGAGGCGGAAAGCTCCTCGAGACGGGCCTCAAGGCGCGAAATCGCTGGGTCTCTTGGCGGCAAAACAGCAGTGACGGACGGGGAGGTGGCCTCATGAACGTTATCTGCGAGCTCAGCCAGGCGGTCGAGGGTGACGTCACCGGCCGCCGCAAGGACGAGGCTGATGGGCTGGGGAAGGCGTTGGAGGAAAAGCTCTCGAAGCAACGCTGAGTGGTTGGGGATGTCGCGCTCACCGAGAAGCTGTTGCATGCGGCGCAGAAGCTGGGAGGGGCGCCGGTCGCCAACATCTTCCCCGGTAAGGAGCTGCTGGAGGCGGGTGCGTTCCGACGGCACAAATCTCTCCAGCACCTTGGTTTTCAGGTGCTGATATGGTGTAGCACCCATGGGGGCGGAGAGAACGTCGGAGAGCTCACCGGAAACGTCAGGAGGCAGGCTTGAGGCAACATGGTAGTAGAGCGTCGCCTCCGACGTGATGCGGGCTAGGTAAAATTGCGCCTCGACCTGTTGGAACCAAACTTGCGGGTTCTGGGGCCAGAAAGGTGGAAGGCGAGCCTGCGGCGACGAGACGTCCTGCGGAATCAAATCCTGCTGCGTGGATGTTGCGGAATCGGTCATTGGTCGTCCTAGGTCACCAATGCAGGCTTAACACCTCAGGAGCGAAGGAAACGAGACCACTGCTACGACCCGACACCAGAACAGAACTGCCAGCCCTGGCTGCACGATGTTGTTGTTGTTGTTGTTGTTGTTAGCCTATCAAAAAATGGCACATACCCACACTGGGGGATCGGCCAAGAATCGGGTGGCTATTCACCTGAACGCAGTTTACAAAAAGGAAAAGCACGTGGGAGCGCAACACCGGTGAATTTTTCGTCATGAACAGAAAAGGGATGAGTGTTTTGATTTTAGAAGTTTAAGAATAATAAAGAGAGTGATTAAATATTAATGATTTAGTCAAAATGTAATAATTGATAGAAAAGAAAAGGTTGGAACACTTAGCAAGGCAGTCGGTGAGATTCTATCAGGAAATTTTGAACAGCGGTGCAAACAGATCTGTGGCTGAACCCAAATGTGGTGGCGCCAAATGATAGCAAGAGCGGGCTGCTCAAACTAAGGCCAAGATGCTGCAAGGGCTCCTCCAGCAACCTTTTTCTCAGTGAGTTGAATCGGCGACAATACAGCCAAAAATGTTCAATAGATTCTGGCTCACGGCAAAATGCACAAAGGGGAGAGAGCGCCAAACCCGACTTGTGTAAATAGAAATTTAGAGGGGGGATGCGGCAGCGTAGCCTCGTCAGTGATACTTCAAGCTGCCGAGAGCAACAAATTTTCCTGTTCCAATAATATTTAAGGTGCTCATAATCCGCAGATGTTAAAAGTGATGTGTCTTGCGTGCTTAAAAACGCACGTCGCCGAAATCTAGATGCTGTAATGTAGGCTGTAGCCGGGATGATTGGCAACACGGGGCCGCTGAGGGAAGCCTTTGCGAGATTATCAGCAATCTCATTTACTGTCACACTGCTGTGGCCGGGAACCCATACTAAATGAACAAGGCTCAAATGCGGAGGAAGTAGGGATAAGAAAGTTGATAAAATGGGACCGTCAACCTGTGCAGCGAGAGACGAACACAAAGATAAAGAATCAGTAATTACTGCAACTGCTGTAATAGAGGGGTCTAGCTTGCGTAGAGCAAGTACAACTGCTAGAAACTCTGCTTGAAAATAGGGGTGAAATCTGGAAGGCGCCGAGAAAAGGACCAGTCTAAATGCGAGCAAAATATTCCCACACCTGCTTTTTCATTGCATTGCGATGCATCAGTGGCTATTGCTATATCTGTTGGTAGGGTCCTCAGATGATCTTCTAGAAGACCATTTAGAATACTCGGTGGCAAAAGTTTTGCATTTTTTGGGAATATGTCGTCGAAAACAATGTGGATAGTGGGCCCATTCCGAAGCGCAGGAAGGATATCATAAATGTTTACATCTAAAGGCTGAAGTAATCTTTGCACAAACACTACCTGAGGGGAATTGAAACGAGACCAGGGGACACCAAAAAAGGAGGTCGGCTGAGAACAGAAAATGCTTTGGGAACGGTGGAAATGGGATTCATAGATCCTGAGGTAAGTTTGAACAGTTAAAAATTGAAGTCGTGATAAGAGAGACGGAATGCGGGCTTCAAGGTACAGCACATTGATAGCCACAAATTTTGGAAGGCCGAGGCACATGCGAAGTGCTTCCCTCTCTAAAAGGACCAGAGGGCGAAGTTTATATGTAGCCGAGCCTGAAAACAACACTGATCCAAATTCTAAAATTGGCCTGACATACATCATGTAGATCATTAATAGCGCATCTCTGCGCATGCCGTACCAGTGATGACATAATCTCCGTAACATGCCCACGGCGCGAGCCCCTTTCGCCGCGACATGGTCAATGTGAGGTCGCCAGGTGAGTTTGTTGTCATAAATGACCCCTAGGTATTTTAGGGATTGAACCTGCGGTATTATTTTTAACTGGCAAGTGAGAGATACCACTACAGGAGTGGATAGAGGGAAAACAAGAGTGGCGCACGTGCCAGCATTGAACTTCAGGTGTAATGCGCTCAACCAGTGCTCAAGTGTATTCAAATATGACTGCAACAGACCATACAGGGAATGTATATCCGGCGCAGCAGCAAAAAACGCAATGTCGTCCGCATAGACGTAAGTGCGTACATGGCGGTGGAGAGGAATTGAGCTTAACAGAATATTAAAGAGCACAGGAGAAAGAACAGCTCCTTGCGGTACACCTCGTGTTTGTCTATACCTCTCTGAATGAACACCATTATGGACGCAAAAGAATTCCCTGTTATGAAGAAATGCAGATATCCATGCAACTATATAATCTGGAAATTGAAGAGACTGTAGCCTATGTATCAGGATGGAGTGTTCTACACTGTCGTAAGCTTTGGCGACATCTAACGTAACCAAAGCCGCGACCAGGCGTTGACGACGAGCAAGGAGAATTCTGCTCTCAAGATCAGCATGTACATTCCATATCGAATACCGTGGCCGGAAACCGAGTTGGCACGGGCTGAGCATACTTTTGCGCTCCACAATGGCTGACACCCGAATTAGTAACAACCTTTCTATCAACTTAACCACGTTTGATGTTAAAGAAATTGGCCTAATATTATCCAATTCATAGCCCCCACCCTGATTTTTAAGTAAAGGGATCACCTTGGACAGCTTCCACTCAGAAGGTATCCAAGCGTGTTTAAGAGAGTAGTTTATTAGGCGCAATAAGGAGTTGGGAGACTCTTCAAATAGAATCTTGAGCATCTTTGTGGTAACACCATCAGGGCCAGGAGCAGCAGATGGCAATCTCTGGACAACTTGTGAAAGCTCTGATAGATTTACTTGTGAGGCATTATCATTTTGTACGACTGGTGCAAACAACAATGGTCGCATAGGTAGTAAAGACGAGAACCGCTTTTGCAGGCCTGTGGCTATTAATTCAACCGCCTGGATAGCTTCTACAGGTGACATAACTAATGACTGACAATTATGAGAGGACATGAGATGTTTCCTAGACCGTAGAAAACCGAATAGTGCACGTCGGTTGCCCGCCTTTGAGAGATAATCGAAGTGTTCTGAGTCATATTTTTCCTTTGCGCGAGAAACTGTGCGTTTAAAGGTGGCTGCAATAAATTCATAATCACTCCAGTTATTCGGACATTGGTTATGAAGAAGCTTTTTCCATGCTGCCTTCCCCCGCCTGTAATCTCTTGTACAGTCCGCATTCCACCAGTTAGAAGAATTCCCTTTTGTTGGCCTCACCTGGAACTCCGACTTTTTACGGCTTTCCTCAATAGCCAGACATATGCTTGCTGACTGGTGGACCTCGGCGATGTTAGACACTGGAGCAAGGGCAGAGCGCAACGCCGTCTGAAATCTGTCATAATTTACATGTGACCGCAACTGAGAAGACGCCGGAGTAACACGACATATGATATCAAAATGAATAGGTATATGATCACTTGAAGTGCCGCTATAAACTGTCGACCAATTCGTTACGCCAATTCCAGGACTAATGAACGTGAGATCTAAAACAGATTGAGTGTGTGAGCGAAGATAAGTGGCCGATCCTGAATTTAAGCACATCAGGTTGTGATCAGAAACCCAGTCCCAAAGGCGCTTGCCGCATGTATTAGTCCTAAAACCCCACGATACATGGTGAGAATTGAAGTCCCCAGCCACGAGAACTGGGTTTTTCAGTTAGCGAGTAACGAGTCCAGAGGTCTAACATCCTGGACTCCATTGGGGAAATAACAATTTGCATTTGAAAATGGAGAGCACCCAGGAAGTACAAAGTCTATTGCCAAAATCTCACTGTCAGGAGACATTTGTTGAAAAGATACCACAGCCCTGTGGCAAAATTTTGAAGAGACTAAAGTTAGTAAACCCCCGCCTCTTGACTGGCGGTCTAGGCGAAATGACCGGTAATTTTTGATATGAAAATGTTTGTCGGTTGAAAGCCACGTTTCTTGCAGAATTATGACATCAGGATTAAGCTGAGTAGAAAGGCAGTGTAAATCTGTGGAAGCGGAAAGAATAGAGCGACAGTTCCACTGCAGAACTCGCAACGACGCTATGGTTGCGAAAGTCTAGCATCAGCAACTGCCTGCTCCAAAATGGTATCCTTGGGTTTAGTGCCAAGCTGCTGCTTCTTTGATTTTGGCTGGGTGCCCTGAGAAGACAACGAATGAGACATGGGGGACCCACTGCGCTTAAGAAGCCGCGCATCAGGCTCCACCATCTCGGAATCATACATTATATCAACATCCCTCGAAGTACCCGAGGTAGGTACAGCGGAAGTGACAGAAGTTTGTTCCTGGGGTTGTGATGCTACTGGAATTTGAGACCGGATAAGAGGAGAGGGAATTGTTGTCGAAAGAGGTGCCAAACTAGCCTGCACGGCATGTGTAATCTGAGTCGCTAGAACATTTGTAAAGCACTCCGACACACTTGCGACAATCTTTTCTACCATTTTAGACATCGAAGCCTCCACAGCAGCCGCAATTGCCTGGGACAGCGTTTAGTCTAACATGACACCTTGCCGAGCGGTCACAACGGCATAACCGTGGGCATGTTCTTTGACCTCTGAATTAGCGTCACGGCGCGAACAGCGTTTCCTGTCAATTATTTCCAGAATTTGAATTTCCTGAGCTCGAGAGGGACAATTTGAGTAGTTTGCAGAGTGCGCACCACCGCAAAGGCAACACTTCTCATTCTTCTCAGTGCAGGTGCTTGTTGAATGACCATCCCCACAGTTGCAACACCTCAACTTGGATTCGCAACCGCCAGCGCTATGTCCATAGCGCCAGCAGTTGTTACACTGCAGAGGCCGAGATGATAATGGGTCTACTCGAAAAATTAAAAGCCATGCCTTGATTTCAGATGGGCAGGAAGTGCCGGCAAAGGTAGCAATCACTGATTCAGTGGGCATCCGCACGTTGTTTACATCCCGGCTACAGCGGTGCACAGCAACAACACCTGCAGCCGACAGAAGCTCAAGAGTCTCGGCCGGAGACAGGGAAGAGTCTACACCTCGTACAATACCTTTCGTGCACGCCAGATGAGAAGGGATGAAAGAACTTACCCGAAGGGAGGCAAAGGATGAGGAGTTTAGTAAATCTCTTACACAGGCGAGGTCTGGCGATCTGCACAGAATGCCACCGCGTCCAAACTGGCGAACCTCTGAGATTGACTCATAACGAGAAGTCGTCGACTGGAGAGCAGCCCGAACAGCACCAGGGTTGTTCATCCTGATAGCACCACCATCCTTAGGCACCAGCGCGACAGGGATACTGCCGACACCACTGCGCAAAAAAGCTTCCAACGGTAGGAGATCAGTTGACAGAGAAGCCGACCAGAGGGAACTCCCCTGGCCGGGAGACTGGGTGGTCATAGTCCGGACTTACTGCCTTACCACGCAAAGACGCAGAGAGAAAATGCCACAATCAGCCACCCGAAACTTAGCCGATCGTTCCCAGCAGAGCAGAGCCGACGGGGCAGCGATGAACAGGACGAACGCGTCGAGCCCTCCAGCCTGCGGCCACGAGCCACGACCACGAGCCACGAGCTGCACGAGCCACGACCAGGTGCCGTCTTTATTCTCTTCGCAGGGTGGCGCGCGCTAGCCGGGTTGTCGGCACCGCCCAAGAGAGGGTGCTACAGCATTATAGCCCTCGAACAGACACCGACAAGAACTGTTGCTGTTTGACTTAAGAAGTTAAGGGCGCAGAAATACAACGTCACGGCGTGCCCGCAGAAGCAAACATCCATGTCGTCTGCTTCGAGCGTGCGCCGCCGGAGCCGCCTGCCCGGGCGCTGCATTTTATTTTTCGCTGCGGCTTCTACGATGCGCCGCATGGCGCCGCCACTGCATACGGGCCCGTCGGCGCACACAATTGTGACTCTGGTCGCCTGCGCTCGCTCGCGCTGACAGGATTTTCACCTCCTATATAGTCTTGCTCCGTGACCGAAACAGACCCAAAAGAAGAGCAGTTTAGAAGATCCGTTACGCACGACAGGTCTGGTGAACGGCACAGAATCCCGCCACGTCCAAACTGCCTAACCTCAGTGATTGCCTCATAAAGGGAAGTGGCCGCCTGAAGAGCAGCTCGAACAGGCCCTGGATTGTTAATTTTGATAGCACATTCATCCTTTGGCACCAGCGCCACTGGAATGCTGGGGACGCCGGAGCGTTGAAGAGATTCCAGAGGCCTCTCATGAGGCGGTAGACAAGCCGACCATGGGGAGCTGCCCTGGCGCGGAGACTGAGTACACATTCCCTCAGATTTACAAACACACAGCGCGTGCGTTATCCACACAAGAAAAAAGGGTGCAAAGGCACAGGGGAAAAAGGAAAACAGGACAGTAGCCCAATACTTAGCCAATCTCTCGTCTTCTTCGGCATAGCTCACCATCGGTTTTCTTTTTTTTTTTCAGCCTGTACATCGCTCGATCTGGTTTTGGGGCTGTGCCGTAGCGCGATACTCAGTCCTATGAACATTTATTCCCGGCGAAACTTCAAACTTCGATCGAAACCAGCCAGCCCGCCAGCTGCCCCGTCGGCCGTCGTGAAGATGGCGCGACGAACGCAGGCGATGTACAGAGTGGATTTCTGTGAGGAAGTTTTAATGCAGTAGATCATTTTAATAACAATGCATTTCTCAGTCTGTACAATAAGTTGTATGCTGGAACAAACGCAAGCGCATAATTGTTTGGTTTTGCTTGTGCTTATGTGCTCAGTGACATAAACGACACTTCCGCTTCTGCAGCTTCGGGCCTTTGGAAACACGCACCGGTTGAACATGGAATGCGGCAAGAAATTTATTTTGCGCTGTTATTCTTGCATGTGGGTTGTATATTAAATTATACAAAAACCAAAGTTAACTTGTAATCAGAACTATAACCCAGTCAAATCTGAAGTACCAAAGCTGACATGGTAATTTAGACGAAAAGAAAATTAGCCGTGAGGCCTGTTGGTCAGGCATACTGTATGAACAAAAATGTAGTGTTCACACAGCGCAGAAAGGGTGAGGAGAAGAAGGGCGCTACTCCGGCAACTCCTAGGGTGCCTCGATTCGCGCGCTCCATCGTGCATGCCATCGAGCACCCATGGAGCGAAAGCTGGTGGCGCTGCACCCGCACCTCCATTAGTGTTCCTGTATATGCTCCCGCCGCAGGGAGCATATACAGGAACACTAATCTCCATGGGCGCGCAAATCATCATGGGACGATGGGCTACTTGGTGCGAGACAGTAGGTTTTTTTTTTCCCAGAAACACAGAGCGGTGTTACTAAGCGTTACTATTTCGCATCCACGGCGCGCTCCGTGCGCAGACTACTTCGGCGTAAAAGTAGTGTGCAAAGTCCATAGTAGCGAAAGCGGAAAAGCACACGATGCCAATAAAAAGTTCCTGTTTTTCGAAATGCTGTGGAAAAACTTTTTAAAATGTTGAAGCGACAAAATTTTTTCAAAACATAATTCTGTTTAAAAGTGCGCCTGTCAAACACAAAATATTGGCGTTTGTGGTCTGCAATTCTAGCCCAATAGGAGAGCAAACAATCGCGTATTTTCAGCAAACTTTGCATTTACATGCTTTTTTGGTCGTTTGTTACGATTTATAGATAGGATATTGAATGATAGGACATTCTTAATTATCGACAAACGCTGTTTTTTCATTATTTTTTGGCCAAAAGTTGTGGATCTGCGGTTGGTAGCTCTCCGCACCATGATGCTTAGAGCGCCCATGGTGGTACAGGTGGTCTCGAGGAAGCTCCACTAAAACGCCCATAGGCGGGGCACCAGCTGTCCCTTCTTCCTATTGCAGTTTTCTGCTTCAGTAACTAATGCAAGAGCTTATGATTCAATTTCAGAATTTTGGCTGCCCTGGACTCGCTGTACATTCCAAAAAAATACGATCGAAATTGAGACCGGGAGACTCCTCCCACCGGCAGCGACCGCCATATTGAAAGCTCTCGTGACGTCACTAGCACATGCACGGAGCAACGTCGTCTGCTTTCGTTGCTGCAATATGCGCAGCGAGGTCTCATTCCCCCCGGTACTTTCGCGGGCGATCGAAGCCGCAGTCGTCCCACATATATGAATGACTGGTATCGCAAAAGCGATAATAACAGTAACGCATTTTTTTTTCGCTATTGGTAGGGTCCGGTCACACTATAGGCTGATGCGACGGCGATCGACGGTCGGTCGGCTGACCGGTACACAAATGCCGTCGCTGACGCACCGGTCTGTCACGCTAGACCGACGACGACGCCAGCACGATCAATTATCGCGTATCGTAGTAATTAATGTTAAAGAGTCAGCTTAGCGGGAACCAGCAGAGAGTGGCAGGGGACTAGTTGGTATGACATTCTATTAACTTAAGAATTTGAAAACTTATCGGACCTCATGCTAGCCACGGCGACATACGCGATGTGCGTGCACCAGCGAAGATGTGCTTTCATTCGGTGCCCGCTCATAGAACCGATCGGCGAGGCAAGCGAGACGGGCAGAAAACGCCGCTAGACGGCGCTCGCCGCCGTCGCCTGGGCTTGTGCGGCCGAGCGAAATTTGCTTCACGCCCGGAAAAACTGCGCTTGTGTACCTTATCCGTATAGAAAAATCGAAACAAGCGGCTACATATCATATCTTCACCCTTTGTTACTAATCAGTTAGGAACTTTTGCCATATTCTTGAATTTCGGTTGATGGTGGACCGCTGGCCCCTTTCGTGACGAGGCCTAGCGAGTAAGCAGGATTCGTGTGTGCGATTTCGGCTTTTGCGGAGAGCGAATTCGCAAGTTTTAGCGCCTGCAAATAGCCGTCGAGCGTAGTTTTGGCTACAATGCCCTCAAAGCGACGACTACAATAAGGGGGAAGTGCCGATATATATGTGACCCGGTCTTCATGGCATGTGCAGAAATAAGGCAGCCGGCAGCAGCCGTCGGCGTCGACTGTGGACAACAAATCTGCTTGTTTTTATTAATTCAAGTAATGTCCGAACGTACTTTTAGCTAAATCGATCTGAAATTAAATCTTGGTGACACAAGAGAAAGCAGATACAATTAGCGGAAAGCGCTGCGGTATCCTACGAGAAGCGTTTCCCATGCTGGCGATGTATAGCATCATCGGCGCTTATTGCAGTGTTATCATGGCGTGTAAATGAGTAAAGGTGCAATTTGTGAGCAAGAGTACGCAATATTTAAGATAAGGATAACCCACCTGGCGTTTAATAACACGCAAGCGAGCAGTACAGTTTGCGTACAGCCATGTATAAAGGTCCCTCAGCGCGGGGCTGCAGTTGCCGTAACCGTCGCACTCCTAGGACACGATGCGCACGCACGGCAAAATGCTGTACTATTATTTCTAAGCACTCAATTAGACGGCGGCGACTATTCATCGGTGCGGACAGTGAAAGCATTCGAGTCACATAGGGTTTTGCAAGCGGCTTAATTGGTTCCTGCAAAAAGGTTCTATGAGTCGAAGGAAATGTATGTTCGAAGCTTACAAACGCCTACATGCAGCGCAGAAGTCGTCGCACTCGGCATATTTCTCTCCTCCTTTCGTGCTTCAAGGCTACTGCAGTGCACCTTTTGATAATTTGAGTTTAATTGTCGAGCGATGAATATATAGCGGCCAAGAACTTCGTAGCTATAGCTATAAAACGCCGCGGCTTTCACGGCGCACATCGACGAAGGTATGCACGCCACGTGCCGCTTTTCACATACGGGATCACTTCACTGCTCAAAAGAGACCACACTCATAATATACGAACAGCATGCTTCTAAACGTATATAATAAAGCAGGGGTCCATCGATTTCTGTTTCCTCAACAATCGGAAAGTGGGCGACACGAGAAAGTCCGCTGACCCAAGGATCACTCAGCTCGCGTACTAAGTTGAAGGCTTCCCAAAAGAGAACACGGAAAATGGATTTTATTTCGCTAGGCTAAAAGAAATAACTTTTCGAGCAACCGCTGTCTACGGTGTGCATGCAAGCACCTCAACAGCTCGCCGCCGACGACGCGTCATGTTTTTTACAGGCATATTTTTAGCGCAAAGGACGGGACGAGATACAGACAAGACGAGCCCGTCCTTGCGCTAAAAATATGCCTGTAAAATCCGAACACCAACTAGCCCAACTACTCACCCTGTTGACGCGTCATGTGCATGCGCTCGTGACGTCACAAATTACATGTTGCCAGACAAGCTAGCAGTTCGCAAAAGAAACGTAAAAAATTTGTTTTAAAAATATTTACCGCCCACAAGCAACTGAAAATTGGGAAAATGTAATTTATTTTGTTCGGATTTAAAGACGATAAGCAGGGTGTGCGTCAAAATAGGCTGTCGTGTAAAAAATTCTAAGGGGGCACCTCGTATTTTCTTTCTTGTGCGCTGTTTCTAGTCGAAACAAGCCAATCCAAGACAAGAGCTTTAACTTTAACAAAGCTGGGCTGGCGCGGCGTGCAAAACTTCTTCAGTGAACGCTTGATGTAACCTTGCCTGCTGCATAAATAGTGAGTGCTTTCCTTTCTAATACTAAAACAGTGAGAAGCGCGAGGGAGGTACATCTGTTGTAAACGTTCGCGCCTAGTTCAGTAAAAAACAGTTGAAAATCTGGTTCTTTGTGCGCAAGTATTAAATCAGCCATGACAGCGTTCTGTCATGATTCGTGTGCAACAGATGTGCCAACTGTTGTGTAAGTTATCCTTGGTATTCTGAAAAATTTATTTGTGTGTTCATCACAGTCAACTGCGCCTGTCGTTGCCCCGCTTGTCACGCATTCACTACGCATATCGACGCATGTTCGGTGGCAGTCGGCGCCTGCCACCCATGTATACGATGTTACTGAATCGATGAGGGGTGGAATCGAGGTTTTGCTAATGTTTGCATGTTCCTAGCTGCCCCATGACAGAGCAGCAGGATTCCCCGAGTGGCTCATACGCACTAGTGATGAGTGTACTTTTTTTCTTCATCATGCCCGGCGTTTAGTATCCAGAGGGTAAAATTCGGCGCTGTGCTCAGTGGTCCTCCTCATGAGATAGTGTCACGATGTGGCCACATTTCTTCACAGCTGACTTCCGGCGCTTCAGCGTTTCCATGCTGTTGTGGCGTCTTAAAGGCTTGTAGTTCACGCGGGACGCTTCGCGTGGAGCGGTCGGGATTGGCCATTCCAAGGAGGGAAGCTATGCCCGGTGCTAAATCGCAGCTCGGAAGCTGGTTCACGTGCGAACGGCTCAGCGATTGGGCGGCGCATCGCGGCGTAAATTTCTAGCTTGTTTGAACCTCGTCGCCCTGGCCGCTCGAGCCGCCGGGACGACTCGAAACAGGTTCTCGCGCCTCGGCGGCACGGATCGCGAGTGTTTTCGCTTGCCACTGAGCGCAATTGTGGGTAAAAGCTGGGCGAGCGCACTTGTTCGGCTGAGCTCTTGTGTTAAAGCGGGAAGGCGCTGTGCGAAAACACTGCAGATGCCAGGACGCATCCTGCACTCTTCGCCTTGTCCACTCACAGCAAAGCTGCTCGGTGATCATATAGAAACTACCAGGAGCAAAGCAATGTGGTTACAAAGCCTTGCAGCTGCCTAATATTTCTCATGTGGTGCTCTTTGCTTTGTGACAACCTATGCCACCTCAATGCTGGTGGCATAGCCAGAAATTTTGTTCGAGGGGGTCTGATGTTGCAGCGTGGCCTGCTTCTTATAGAATTTATTGAGGAATCAAATGCATCAATCGTAATTGCATTGCCAGTGACGTTACGTCTTAGCTGCTGCAAATCAATTATTGAACGCTATGCACTGTCAAGACAAAAAAAATATGTATTTTTCATACAAGAATATACTCGTATGTCCCAAAAACTGTGGCAGAAATAACTGATATTAATGTTTCCATCTTTTTTGTCTATTTAGTAAGTAAATAAAATGTCTCATGAATTTTAGAACTATATCAGTTCGAAACCAGCAAGGTAGTTCATGTCCCTGATATGAATAATGAAGTTGAGGACAAATATTTTAACGAATCTTTTCATTCAAGAATGTACAGTTTTGTACGTATTGACACAGTGTATTCCGCACGTCTGCTTAGCGCTAACCTGAAGCACACGTTGCCTCAAAAAGAGGAAGTGAAGGTGACGGTGATCTAGAGCTGCGGTCAAGACTTCTTCCGAAGCCCGCTACTGTTTTCTTGTCATCTGTGATCTCCCTAATTCACGCGTGACGTCTTGGTGGAGGTGTGGGGTAACTTCGACTTTAAAGGATTCTAATTGGCAAGGGTGGAATGTTGGGCAACTCGGTATTGATCCATGAGAAAAGGAGCGCGAAAACAAG
The DNA here is from genome assembly GCF_052857255.1 of Amblyomma americanum. Taxonomy (NCBI): domain Eukaryota; kingdom Metazoa; phylum Arthropoda; class Arachnida; order Ixodida; family Ixodidae; genus Amblyomma; species Amblyomma americanum. Next base: position 53,630,969 of record NC_135500.1, read on the forward strand.
ACGACGGACGAAGACAAAACACGCAGCACGAGCGCTCGTGCTGTGTGTTCTGTCTTAGTCTGTCGTCTTGTTTTCGCGCTCCTTTTCTCATGAATTAAAGGAGTCGGGCGGGCTGTAGTTCTTGCTTCCCGGAGGGGTCCTGGGTATGGGGTGTGCCACCCAGCAATTGCACTGAAATTGTAGTCACAACAGAGAGCGTATATATAAAGAATGAGTTCTGCAAAATATACATTACAAATGCGAAGGCACAATGCAGTCTTACAAATGCGAAGATACAGCTTGAAAAAGGGCAAAAAAGCGTAGCTGGAAACAAAGCTCACCGCATTATACATAGGGCATAGCAGAAAGATATTTCAATTCAAGTATATTCTCTTATAACTCTGCACACCTAAGTTAATGTAGCTGTTTTTACCATGTCAAACAAGCCAAATAAACAAGTTGTGCAATCACAGATAGTAACATTTATGCATAGAAAGACGGACTATCCTGCACAAACAAAACTATTATCGCAGAAATGCTGATATGCATTTGGGTTATGCTGCGGTCACGACAGCACCATAAGGATAGAATAATAGAGGAAGAATGCAGAAATCAATCAAAAATGTCTATTTTAGCTGCCTGCAAATGGCAACAGTCATACTGCACAGAAAATTAAAGAAGGGTATTGGTATGGCTCAAAGAACAAGTAAAACCAGGTAGCTAAAAAAAGGAAAGAAAAGGACAAGCGAAAGCCAGAGACCATGTGACAAGTTGAACAGCTCATTATCCGACAGTGTTTGTTTGGAAACGCCGTGTGGGCCGGATTTTCAATGAGCAAGTTGGGTCAAATCAGTTACTGATGTCCACGTAATTTTTGCATTCGCATGATGACTTTGATCATGATGCTAACTGTTAAAGTAAACTGCAAAAATTTCTGTGGTTTTATGGGCTAATGAACAGTCATACAGTTTCCTTATTACGCGTTTATGGACCTGATGGAACCGAGCTTTTTACTTGCATTGGTTCTGCTGCTTCGCTCTGTAATGGACAAAGTTTATGAGAAATTTATATCCATAAAGTTTCGGAATTGAAATTCATGCGCTCCGTAGATTCCGCGGCCGCCGCGAGATGCCACAATGAGCCTGCTTTTCATTGAAAACTTCCCTAACACTTTGTGCTCGGATGGGGATCCTCCAGGTACATCGGCGTTAACGAAAACCAGCCCGAGTTCGCATCGTTTGCGCAGAAATGTATTTTCGAGCGTGAAGAAAGCATTGTAGACAAAATCCAGCATGATTTCCAGCGCCGGTGGTTGTTTGGGTCGGCGTTGCATAACAGTATGAAAAAATTTCGAGGGGGGCTGAAGCCCCATCAACCACCCCCTGGCTATGCCCCTGCTCACTGCAGCAGTTATATTCATTTACATTCACATTGCCAAGGGGCTTTTTTGCTCTGCTTGGCCGTCTGCTTTATTCATCAAGCTCTGGAAATTTTTAAGGAGCCTCTATTGCCTTCTTAATGTTGACTACTCATTGGCTTTTTTCAAACCATAATGCTTACCACACTTGAGATCTTGTTTATTGGGGCGTGCAGGGTGTTTCGCCATTCAGGCAGCTTATGAGTGGGATTCAAAAAGTAAAGGAACAAGAGCTGTCACAGCTGCACTTTCAGTGTGCAGTTCTTAGATGCTGCATATTTGCGTCAGACTCTGAAACATTAGTTGTAACGTGGCTGTGCTAAAGGACACAATCACATGGGCAAGTGCCTAAACGGTATCTGGTTTTACAGTGCGAGCCATTATTTGGGAGCCTACCCTGAGCTGTCGCACGGCCAGAAACCATTGTAGTTTCTGACACCACTTCATGCTGAATAAATTCAGTCCATGCGGCCAAGAGAGAAGAAAAGAAAGAAGTAGCGGGAGGGGAAAATGGGAGCACGCCGCTATGGAGAGAGAACTGGACATGATGGTTCTGGCCGAATAATTTTTTTACATCTGGAGGACATCTGTCAAGTGGAAACGCATAGCTTGTTCGTATATTCAGTGGTAGCGTATAGTGTTGGAATCAGGTGTGGATTTGGCGTAGTGCAATCATTAATAGCAGTACAGATGTGCAAGATGGCAATTTCCTGATTGAAGGAAGTCCACAATGGGTTAAAATTTGTGCCATAATAAATGTTTGATTCAGGGTGATTATTGCATTCAACTCGATGTTATTTGCAAGAAACCTGACATCTCAGTAGGCAGTGTGCACAGTAGTGTTTATGAGCAACTGGGCGACCAAAAAGTTTTTTCGCGTTGGCAGCTAACACGGCTTGCAAAGGTTAAATATTTTTGCATAGATTTGTTCTGTATCTACATTTATGCCTTAGTTTACATCTAGAAGAAAAGGGTGTAAAAAAATCATTGCGACTGCATTGAAAAGTAATATTTATAAGTGGCATACTGTTGTGCAAGGGTGTATGTATCATCATGTAAAGTCAAGTTTTCCATGCTAGCTCTTGTTACATTACATTAGAATCGCTCTCATATTTCGAGCCAGTGCGGACACAAAATGATTTTGGATCAACATATGTGTACAAAATTTACTTCAAGTTACTTCGATGCCTATACTCGAAAGTGAATGCTGTACTAAATATAATTACCCTTTAATTATTCAGTTTGTCCTGAAATGTGGTTGGAGATATGTTTATGCTTAGAGAACTTCTTTCCAAATCAGAGTGCAGACTTCACCTCAGGTCCATCTGAGTGTGGGTCCTGGATGTCATTCTCATTTTCGCCACTAAATCACTGCTGCCATTGGGCACGTTAACATCTGCTAACAAGGGCCAAAGCACTCAAGTCCTTTTTTTTATGGAGGGATAATGTGTGATCAGTGGTGACCACTCTATTTGCTCTGCACAGTAGTCGGCATTGTGACAGGCAAAAGACGGGCCGCTCTGTCTGTTTTTACTTGTGTACACCACTGTAGATATTTGGCTGTGGTTTGGCTAAAGGTAGGTGTGGCTTCCTCAGTACTCTATGACTTTAGTGCATTAGAATGTAGATGGCTTGTCTGACGTCATGGCTGTACACTTCTGTGGCACGGGTGGTGCTGCATAACTGCATAAGTGCTACTACCAAAAATATTTTTTTGTTAACTGTTTCAGGTGGTTAATTTTAAGGACTGACTAGTTGCATGCAAACCCAATGGGGCCGATGGTAATGCCACAAGGGCTTGGTGTGATATAATAAAATCTCTCGACAGCTGTCTAGTTTGTCGTGTAGCAGCAACACAATTGGTTCAAGTGTGACCATGGTTGAGGATATTGAAGGATTTCGAAGCTTATTGACAGTTGCTATGCGACAAAAGCATAAATCATTTGATGTCCGGGTTTCCAAATTCAAAGGAATAAGTTTGTTTCTGCTGAAAAGGGGTCAGGTACTTTCTGTCACAGCTGAATTAAAAAAAAGGAAGCATGAAGAACAGTTACCAATGTCTGATACGAGGTTTAGTGACAGCTGTAGAGGTATTTCTATTTTGCAATATATCGAGGTAAGGACTTTGACTGCGACATGTATATGTGCATAACTATAGAGCACTCCTGTTAGTTTTCCATGGTTGCTCGTCTGTCAAGTAGCACTCTTGTCTAGTCGGCTGTTCCAGGTGCATGGCACAACCACCGCTGTTCCGCTCCTTGAGTGGCGCGTTTTGCAGCAGCTGCTGCAGGTGGCACGCGCCGTATTTTTTCACACTCACCCTACCTCTCTCCTCTTTTCATGGTAACCGCCCTCACGTTACACATTCCTTCTCTCTCGCCGTACCCTCCTCTTTCCACTGTTAGCACCAAGAGGGTTATGCATTCCTGCTGTCTAGCCATGCCCTGGTGCTTCCATCATAACCACCCTAAGATGGTGATGATGAAAAATATTTTTTAGCTCAAAAGCAGGTTATGCATTCCTACCCTCTTGCCATACCCTTCTTATTCCACAGCAACCTTGCCATGCCAACCATCCTTCGATTATGCATTCCTGCACTCTTTTCATACCCTTTTCCTTCCCAGATAACCACCCTCAGTGGCTGCTGTGGTAGTCACCCTCCGGTTACGCACTACTACGACATCAAACCCAAGGAACAGGCGCTTAACAGCTGCCGCTGTAAAATAACTGTTTACCAGAAGTCAGGTACATCTGATCTAATAGTGTGAAGTTCATTTTTTGTTTTATGTTGAGAATTAGCAATTGTCCGTGCCTTCAAACTTCACTTTGCACCACTTCATACTCAAGTAGGCAGCACTAGCCTCAAGAATTGTAGCTGTTCTCTTGGAGCAATAAAAGGCATTCGTGTAATTTCTTCAACTGTCCTGCACAATAAATTTTGCGACTAGTCTTCATGGGTGAAACACAGAATGGCCTGAAATTTTAGTTTAGTTGTGAGGCAAGCGTTTTGCAATGACTGAAGCCATACTTTAGACATTAACTGCATTGTGGGTCACAGGTGGGTCAGGTCATGTGTTAATCCTGTACGGCCACAAATGCCGAGTCACACAATGGCCATTCTTTAACAGTATTGCATGACCATCTACCTGTTGAGTTGCCAGTGCCTTATCACTGCATAGAGTAGCTAAACAAACTAGAAAAAGCGTGAGTGTTTGAGATGCTTTTATTATTGTCTTTCGCTGCTCTGCACTGTGATAAGGCGCTGACACTGGGCGGTCAGTGGTCGTGCGATGCTGGTAAAAAATGGCCTGGGTGTACATCTGCTGTAATAGTGTGTGTGGTCTCTTTTTGTGTTTTGTTTTCAGAAAAAACTAATGTCTATGCCACAGAACTTTACTTTTGCCAAGTTTATATAGCTCTTTGAAAACTTTCAAAAGCGCTGTGACAGGGGACACAAAGAGAAAGACATGAAGGACAAGTGCTACTATCAACTGAAGTTTATTGGAAAACACACACGGTTAACTAGCTCACACAAGGCAGCCAGCAGCGCATGCGCATACCCCCAAAAAATCAGAACGAATCACTGTGTTGAACCAAGATACCGAATTTCACAATCATGGATTACAACAAATGGTGTGCTGACGCACATGTCGGAGTTTTTGTGAATATAATAAGCCTCAGATAATTCCCTTGTTAGCTGATTGGATTGATTGTAAAACATTTTATTCGCCGGGAAGAGCTTGGCAAGAAGTCGCGTTAAGTGGCCGAGAGTACATAGCCCTCGACGACTTTGTCAGCCCACTCCACCGCCAAAACTTGCGTTCTGGGGTCAGAGCTAGCCAGCACGGTCTCCCACCGCTCGGCCTGGGTGGGCTCGGTGGCTGTGCCACAACACTGCCAGCTAACCCTATGGTTTTCGCCATGCAGGTGCTCATCGCCGCATTCACCTGCGTGTTGCCTGCTCTGCTGACTTCGCACTGGAGTGTGCCGTCGAGGCATGCGCCGGAGTGGAAAAAAAGCAGATTGGACACCGACTTCGTGACTGTCATCGCCGCTGCAACACGTGCTCAAGCAACATCCGTGGATGCCTGGGAACTCGACCGACGTTGGGCGGCCCAAGCGACAGGAACAGCAATCCACCAGCAGCGTATAAAAGAACAGCGACCTTCAGCAACACTCTGTGGGCTCGGTGGCTGTGCCACAACACTGCCAGCTAACCCTATGGTTTTCGCCATGCAGGTGCTCATCGCCGCATTCACCTGCGTGTTGCCTGCTCTGCTGACTTCGCACTGGAGTGTGCCGTCGAGGCATGCGCCGGAGTGGAAAAAAAGCAGATTGGACACCGACTTCGTGACTGTCATCGCCGCTGCAACACGTGCTCAAGCAACATCCATGGATGCCTGGGAACTCGACCGACGTTGGGCGGCCCAAGCGACAGGAACAGCAATCCACCAGCAGCGTATAAAAGAACAGCGACCTTCAGCAACACTCTGTGGGCTCGGTGGCTGTGCCACAACACTGCCAGCTAACCCTATGGTTTTCGCCATGCAGGTTAGTAAAACGGAATCCTTTTCTAAAAAATCTAGCAATTACGCTTTGATACAGCTACCGAGCCCTCAGATCTGTCTTGCCATTATAACTGAATGCGTATCCGTGATCCGTTCATTGCTGTTATTGTCGGGGGATATTGAAACCAACCCCGGCCCTAATGATAATGCCGCCGTACTAATCGAACTACAGAAATTAAATGCCGGTCAGGACACTCTAATCGCGGAAATGCAAGATTTGAAACACCAACTCATAGCTACAGATAAGAAACTACTTGATCTGAGCCAAAGGATGGCTCAAGTAGAAAGTCAGTACGAAAACCTAATGGCTCTGCAAACAGAAATTCACAGCGTCAAAGGTGATACAGCTCAAACTACCCAGCTCATATGCAGTTTAGAAAACCGTATTGATGATTTAGAAAACAGATCCCGACGAAACAACCTAATATTTTACGGCATACGCGATACAACCCCATCTGAAACCTCGGCGCAATCGGAACAACTAATCATTGATCAATGCAGTAGCCTTTTAAACATAAATTTAGACACAAAAGAAATCGAACGCGCTCATCGAATCGGCCGCCACTCTGACAGCACAGACCGTCCAATCATCGTAAAGCTCACATACCACAAAACCAAAAAGCTTATCCTGGCTAATGGACGCAAGTTGAGGGGTACCAATGTTAGTATCGGTGAAGATTTTTCACGGCCTGTTAGAACTGCTCGCAAACACCTTGTTGCGTTTGCAAAAGCCAAAAAAGTAGCTTTCACCCTTCCCTTCAAAACTCTCTTCATTGGCCCCAAGCGCTATTACTACGATGCATCATCAGAAACAGTCAAAGAAATCTCGTAGCCATCATCTCGTGATACCAGAGTAAGAAACTGTTCTCATCCCACGCCTCAGCATAAGCTTTCATTTTCCGTTATCTTTACTAACATTCGTAGCTTTCTTCCGAAACGCGATACCGTATTCAACCTCATGTCATCATCCGATAGCAACCTGCTTATCCTAACAGAAACTTGGTTGACCAACGATGTTAGCGACCATGAAATTCAGACAGACTTTCCCGGTTTTGATATTTATCGCAAAGATCGTAAGGAAACACGAGGTGGGGGGGTTTTAATAGCAGCAAGCCAACAGTTGTCATGTACGCCAATTAGCCTTGCCTCAGATCTGGAAATTCTTTGGCTTCTCATTCGAGCCTCGCCCCAAACAATATTGCTTGGCGTCTGCTACCGCCCTCCAAACAGCAATCCTGATTTCTGCACAAAATTAAATAAAATACTGTGTGACGTTGCTACATCACACCCTAACGCACATATTCTATTATTCGGTGACTTTAACTTTCCTAACATTGATTGGTGTACCCAAACGGCTGCTAACACTGAATCAAATTATTTTCTTGACGTATGTCTTAATTTTAACCTTACGCAACTCATTACGGAACCGACACGTGTAGAAAAAAACTCCGCCAGTGTTTTAGATCTGATACTAACAAACCATCCGGAAAGCCTAACGTCTATTTGCTTCCTACCAGAGATCAGTGATCACAAGGTTATCCATGCCACATTTTCCTTTGTTCCAACACCACGTGTCACTCACAAAAAAACTATTGTTCTGTACGACAAAGGGAACTATGAGGCCATAGATAATGAACTAACTGCCTTTCTTCCATCCTTTGCAGCATCATTTCATAACAGATCTCCTGAAGACAACTGGCTTATCTTTAAAATTAAGGTACACGAACTAACAAACAAATTCATTCCGAAAACCACTTTTCGTGAAAATCGCCACAAACCATGGTTCACAAGGTCCATAAAACGAATAGAAAATAAGAAAAAAAGACTTTTCCGCGCAGCCAAGCATAGGCCGAGCACTTCAGCATGGAATAAATACTACGCAGCCGAAAAAGCTTATCTAGCAGCCACCCGCGACGCAAAACACTCCTTTTTCCGAAATGATTTGCCTAACATTCTACGTCACAGCCCAGAAAAATTTTGGAAAATAATACACCCGCAACAGCCCCGTGAAGTTATTCTCACTAACGAATGTGATGAAATAATCGCAGATGCTGACAGTGCTGCCGTATTCAATCGCGCATTTGCATCTGTATTCACTAAGGATACCGGCATACTTTCTGCGTCTACCCTTCCCAGAAACATAACAAATAACATGCCGGCCATAACCTTCTCTGTTGGTGGTATTGTTTCCCAAATTGAAAATATTAAGCTCTCATCATCGGCCGGCATCGACGAAATCAACTCGAAAGTGTTAAAGAATATCAAACATACCTCTGCAAAATTTTTGTGCCTCATATTTTGGCAGTCATTGTCTACAGGTATTTTGCCTCACGACTGGAAGGTGGGAAAGGTCGTTCCCGTCTACAAATCAGGTAATAAAAATTCCCCTTTGAATTATCGTCCCATCTCACTAACCAGCGTGCCGTGCAAGATCATGGAACATGTCATATACTCACAAATCATGAACTTCTTAGATACTAGCAACTTCTTTCATCATTCACAACATGGATTTAGGAAAGGATTTTCATGTGAAACACAGTTGGCACTTTTTCTACATGACCTGCATGCAAACCTTGACTGTAACATCCAGACTGACGCTGTATTTTTAGATTATGCTAAAGCATTCGATAAAGTATCCCACCGACTCTTGCTGCTAAAACTTTCCCTCCTAAATTTACACCCTCATGTCTTAAGATGGTTAGAACAGTTTCTTACTAATCGTACTCAATCTGTGCTCATAAACAGCCAGTCGTCTAGCCCCCTACCCGTAACCTCAGGCGTTCCACAAGGATCCGTCCTGGGTCCCCTTCTTTTCTTAATATACATTAACGATTTACCCTTGCATGTATCTTCCTCAATCCGCTTGTTTGCTGACGACTGTGTCATTTATCGTACAGTAACTAACATCCCAGACCAACACGCTCTTCAGACTGACCTTAACAGTGTACAAGAATGGTGCGATCAGTGGTTAATGACTCTTAACCCTAACAAATGCAAGCTCATGTCATTCACCCGAAGTCCTAGACCTTTTCGTTCTACTTACACAATAGACAACCTACCAATAGAATCTGTGCTAACATTTAAGTACCTAGGCATCACACTATCAACTAACCTATCCTGGAATGCGCACATTGTCAACATCATTTCATCGGCCAACAAAAAACTAGGTTTCCTCAAACGCCACATCCGTGATGCACCAAAAGACTTGAAATCACTAGCATATAGGTCACTGATAAGGCCTAAACTTGAATATGCATCAGCCATCTGGGATCCCCATCAAAACTATCTGAAGGCTAACCTCGAAAAAGTTCAAAATCGCGCTGTTAGATTCATTCATTCCGCATACTCATACGACATCAGTGTATCGTCTTTGAAAGCTGAAATTAACTTGTCGCTTCTTTCCCATCGCCGGCGCATTGCTAGCCTCTGCCTTTTTCACAAATTTTTCAACGGTTCATTGCACGAAGCACCCTACATCGTATGCCGCACGCACATATCTCAGCGCACTGGTCATCCGCTCCAAGTTGTCCGTCCACGCTCCCGTACTACTACATTCTCGGCCTCGTTTTTTGCCCGAGCAGCATCTGACTGGAACGGCCTTCCCCACCAAGTCGCCGCCATTACCTGTCCATCAAGATTCCACCAGGAGATAACGCAGATGATGTTAGACTAGAACCTCATGTTATATCCGTAGCCCCACCCCTTATGTAATACCCCTGAATTGGGTTCTTTAAGGAAATAAACTGAACTGAACTGAACTGAGAGAAGGAGCTGTAACTAGATCACCCGGAGGTGGCTCTATTTTGCAGTCCCACAAGATGTGATCGTAGGTAGCACGTTGGCCACAGTGTTTGCAGTTTGGGTTGTAAAGATCTGGATAAATGTGCGCGAGGAGTGATGGGGTGCGTATCGATCTCGTCTGTAGACGATGCCACGTAACCTCTTGTTCTTTAGTAAGTCTTTTGTCTGGAGGGGGGAAAATTCTCCTCTCTAGTTTAAAATGATTGGTGAGATCATGATATGTGATCATTGAGTCCTTCGTGAAATTCAGGGAGCCAGACTCATCCACTGCCCGGTCGACGAAACCTCGGGCTTTATTGTGGGCTGCCTCGTTCCTCGGATTCCCCGAATGGGCTGGGACCCATATCAATTCGGAATAATTTGGTGAGAATTTGGTTGCGTTAACGATTCTAAGGGAGGTGTTTGTAATTCGCCCTTTAGTGAAATTATTGATACCCATTTTGGAATCGCTGAGGATGATGCTCCCTTGGGTATGTGCTAGAGCGAGGGCTATAGCCGCCTCTTCTGCCGTTTCAGAGGATTTCGTTTTGATTGTCGCCGAGACGATGTGGTCACCATTCTCGTTCACAACCACAACTGCAAAGGCATTGGTATTTTTGTATTCTGCCGCATCTACATACAGTGTTGCAGCGCACTGTCTGTATTTCTTATATAAGGCTTTGGCTCGTGCTTGTCTTCTACCCTCATGGTGTAAGGGGTGCATGTTTTTGGGGAGTGGTTTGATTAGTAGGGCCGTCCTATAGGCGGGGTAAGTCTACTTTAGCATCGTTATTCGTAGGTTGAAAGTTAATTCCGAGCCTGGTAAGAATACTCCTGCCAGTTCTGGAATTGGCTAATCGCGCTGTTTGAGCCATTAAATGGGCTTCTTTCAGTTCATTGTAGGTGTTATGTATTCCTAACCTCATAAGCCTTTCGGTTGAGGCATTTAGTGGGAGTCCTAACGCAGCCTTATAGGCCTGCCGTATCATGCTATCCAATTTGTCCTTTTCTGCTTTTGAAAATTTCAGATAAGGGGTGGCATAGAGTATCCTGCTCAGCGCAAAGGCCTGCACTAGGCGGCATAAATCTCTTTCCCTCACCCCTTGTCTGCGGTTAGCTATGCGGCGGAGTAATCGCGCCGTCGCTTCTACCGTGCGTTTTAGCTTAGTGAGTGTGTCAGTGTTTTTCCATTTGTTTGTAAATACAACCCCAGTATTCTCATGGTCTGTACCTCTTTGACAGATCGTCCATTAACATAGACGTTTATTTGCGGGGGGGATGTCGTGGTACGCCTACCTCTTTGTTTACGACGGATCACGAAGAGTTCAGATTTTTGCTCAGAACAAGTGAGGCCGGAATCCCATGCGCATGCCTCGATGATGTCCACTGCTGCTTGGAGTGTGTCTTCTATGTAGCCTTCGCATCCTTTGGTTACCCAAAGTGTGATGTCATCTGCATAGAACGTGTGATGTAGGTCTGGTATTTGTGCCAGTTTGGGGGGAATTTTGATGAGGGAGAGGTTAAAAAGGAAAGGGGACAGGATGGAGCCCTGTGGCGTTCCTTTACTTCCTAGTTTGATTGGGGCAGACTCTATTGTTCCGACCGTTATCACTGCTGTTCTGTTAGTGAGGAAGGATCGGATGTAGTTGTACGTCCTTTCTCCGGGGTTGATTTCTGACAAGTTTGTCAAGATGGCTTTGTGGGTGACGTTGTCGAAAGCTTTAACAAGGTCTAAACCCAATATTGCTTTCGTTCCTGTTCCCTCGTCAGCTTCAATTATGTCCTTGTGAAGCTGCAAGAGAATGTCCTGGGTAGATAGTTGGGCCCTGAATCCTAACATTGTTTCAGGTAGGAGGTTCATGTCGTCCACATAGTTTTGGAGCCTATTGAGGATGACATGCTCCATGAGTTTGCCTAGGCATGATGTTAATGAAATTGGCCGTAGATTCTCAGTGCTGAGTTTCTTACCCGCTTTAGGAATAAAAGTGATTTTCACGTGTTTCCACTCTGGTGGTATGTTGCCTGCATGCCAGTATTTGTTCATAAGGTCTGTAACCGCCGCGATCGACGTTGCGTCTAAGTTCCTGAGAGTCTTATTTGTAACTTTGTCTGGTCCTGCCGCAGATGTTGTCCGCAGTTTTCCAATTGCGTACCAGACCTCTGCGTCTGTGATGTCTGCGTCTAAATTTGGATTAGGAGTCCCCCGGTAGTCTGGTTGTGTGGTACTATCATCCGTGTTTAGATAACGTTCTGCTAGCTCTTTGATTAGGTCTTCAGTTGTACCCTCATATTTATGTATGAGTCTGTACAGTTGACTTTGTTGCACGGGACGTGTTTGTTCTGGATCGAGCAGGTGTCTTAGAAGATGCCATGTCTTCTTATTTCCGAGCTGTCCATTGACGCTTTCACATATTTGGTTCCATTGTTGTGTTTGGAGAGTAAGTGTATGTTCCTCGATTCGCCTCTCGATTTCAGCGATCTTTTTGCGTAGTCGCTTGTTGTGTTTTTGCTGCTTCCAGCGTTTTTGGAGGCCTTTTTGTGCCTGCCACAGGTGTAACAGTTTTGAGTCTGCAATCTGCTCCTCCTTCTCAACTGGCACCACAACGCTAGTGGAGCTGACATCCTCATTCAGGGAGATAACCCAGTCGCTAAGGTTAGAGATCTCCTTTGGAGCTGTTTTGTCGCGAAGTTGCCTGAACTTGTCCCAATCCATGGTTCGTATTTCTTTTGCTTTGTTTTTAAGTTTTGTCGTGGGGAACGTGATGCTAAGGATGAAGTGATCACTGCCAAGGTTTTGCCCGGTGTTGACCCACTTTGCGTCCTTGACGTTTTTAGAGAGGGATAAGTCTGGAGATGTGTCTACACATACACTGTTACCCATGCGTGTGTGGTCGCTCGGGTTGTTTAGCGTTGTGAGCCCTAGTGACTGTATGATCTGCCAGAGCAGGTTCCCTTTCGGAGTTGCTTTGGTATATCCCCATGCTGGGTGTTGAGCGTTGAAGTCTCCCACAATTAATAGTTGAGCCCTAGCAGCCAGCTTTACTGTGTTTATCAACAAGTGTGGGAGTCCATTGCCTTTGTTTCTGGGAGGGTTGTATACATTAAGGATGAAGAGATTTGAGCCTCCTTTTTGCCTTGGTACTATTTCAAGTAGGGTGTAATCTTCTTCCGAATCATTTATAAAATGTTGAATTGCGGTGATATTTCTATGCACCAGAGTGGCTGTGAAGGAGCCGGCTGCGTTACTAGTATCATAATGAGGTGGCAGATATGCTTTATAGCCTGGCAGTGTAGCCCTGCCGCTAGCTTCTTGCAATGCAATCACGTCTGGGGTTGGAACAGACGGTGCTTGTTGGATGTGGAGCTGCAAGTGGGCCCGCTTGCGGCGGAAGCCTCTGCAGTTCCATTGCCAAATTTCAAATTTTTGGCGTGGTGCCATGTTGGGTTATAGATGGTTGTGGCGTCGTGGACAGATCCACGGTGGGGGGTAGGCGGGCCTCGATAGTTGTAAGCCTATCCATTATTTGCTGCATGCAGGTGGCTATTTGGGATACCTGTCCCTCTAGTGTTGCAAAGCGAATATCTATCTCTGCAAATTTGGTAGTAACGAGGCCTTGGAAGGTAGCTTGTTCTGTTGATATAGCGCTAGTTCTCTCTGACAGAGTATTGATGTCTGCCCTGAGTTTGGTAGGCGCTTTCGACGGCTGCGGGGTGTCGGCTTCCGAAGCCTCGGCCTTTCTTTTGGATTCCTCGCCTTCTTTTGTAGGATGCGGTCTTTTAGTTGCTATTCTGGCGTCTGTGTCCGTCGCGTTATGGGCTGAAGACTGGGACGCGTTGGAGGGAGTGTGGCAAATAGCGTCTGTTTCCATCGCATTATTGGTCGAATCCTGGGACGCGGTGGGTGGCATTCTAGCCGCAGTGGCATTCTGTACCTGATGCGCTTGTAACAGGCGTTTAATGTCAGCCAACTCTTTTTTAAGGCTGGCAATTTCTCTGTCTCGGGATTGTAGTTGGATCTGAAACTCCTTCTCTCGAGCGTCAATAGATTGGGAGGCCTCTGCTGGCCAGCTCACCTTTTTATTGGAGCGGCTATCGCTGCGTCCGCGGCTTGAGCTTCTCTTGTCTTTCCCTGCAGGGTTCCCCAGGGGCGGGAAGGAGCTGAAGTTGTTCCGGCTGTGGCTTCCTCCTTTTCCGGTAGCACCGTGTTCCTTCTTCCTGGGCCTAGACTGGTGTCCGTGTAGTGATGAGTCGTTGTCCCCTTGCTTGGGTGTCTGGTTGCCATGGGGCGTTCCTTGTTTGTTCTTGTTGATCAGCCGGAATTTGCAGTTCCGGCTGCCTGTGTTGTGGCCCCCGTTGCAGACGATGCATACGGGTTGGCAGGTTGGCTGTTCTCCCTCAGGTGGAGGCGAGTGATTTTTTCCGCAGCGGCGGCAAAGGTTCGTTGTAGGTTTGTAGCAGACATCGGCCCGGTGTCCTACTCTCCTGCAGTTGTAGCATACCTCATGTTGCTCCCTGAAGGGGTGGACCCGAAAGACGCCGCACTGATAGATTACTTGGCTGGGTAGCTTCTTTCCAAAAAAGGTGATTTGTATTGTTCTGGATTTCCCGATCCTTCGGGCATCCACAACTTCTATTCCTTCGTTTCGGTTTCCGAAGCCTTGGCGAACCGCTTCGGGCGAGTCTCCCGCGTAGGCGTTGTAAATGACCCCTTTTACCGAGTCTTCGGGCGCCGCCACGTACGACGTTACGTTGTAGGTTTGATCTTGGAGGTTCAGTTTTTCAATACTGGCGTATGCAGTCGCCCGTTGACGATCGGGCGTGCATAGCGTAAAGGTGTTGTTGGCCGTATTGACTCTGATAATGTCTTCATTCTTCACCGTATCATACGGCAGCCTGGCCACCTCGCAGGCGCAGAAGAGTAGTAGTCTGGGCGCAAAGTCCCTCAGATTCCAACCTTGTGGTCGGCAGACGATTTTGTAGTCGTCGGTCGGTAAGCGCGGGAGAAGGGCTTTCTTGCTGAGTGCAAGTAGCTTCTTCCCGGTCTTTCGCGATGGAAAATTGGAATTAGACTTGCCTTGGCCGTGCCCCTGCGCAGGCTCGTCGTCGGTTGATGCGGGCCCTTTATTCTTCAGGCCTCGTTGTCGGTCGCGGTAACGAAGAATGGTTTCCCATTTTCCGGCCTCGAGCTCCGACGGTGATATTTTCTCGCCTTCCACGGCGTACTCCATCTGTGCTGGTCCCTGGGCGCTCAGTTCCCGGCGGAGAGGTGACGAGCTAGGTCGAGCTCGATGGCTAGGCCGGCAGTCAGCCGGCAATATGCCTAGGTGTCCGTAGATTGGCAAAATCCGGCTGCAGCAGGCACTGGACAATGGCCCGGATGTCGTCCAAAATATTCGAGCCCGAAGGCTGACTCTTTCTGCCGAAAAGTGGCTTCGAGGCGGGAGCCCATGCGAGACCTAGCTGATTGGAATGCCATACAGAATTTTTGTACTATTGAACAAAGGTACACATGCATATTTGTCCAACGGGCTAGAATTGTTAAGTTTGCAGTCTCTGTAATGCAGGGCCAATTTAGAGGAAGGAGCCCCCTTTAAGGATGAATTATGTTGGCATAGTTGTGTGCTTACACATTTACCAGTTTGGCCTATATAACTCCTGCCGAATGTGAACGGTACCTCATATACCACTCTCTCGGCACAAGGTGCAAATAGCAACTCATGTTTTATATTGCACTGTTTTTTACTTTCTCTTGGAAAACAAAATCCACCAGAGCCTCCCAGTAACGAGAAATGAAAGTCTGCAGTAATTTCGTACCTTCACAGATTATCCCACAGATTTAAACAAGTAGGCACTAGATATGGGGTAATGGTGCAGTTTTCAGCTCCCCAAAAACTTGGAAAAATCTCTTCTACGGTCGATAGAAGACCTAGATTAGAAAAACAAAAGTCAAGAGAAAGTAAAAAAGAGTGCAATATAAAACATGAGTTGCTGTTTGCACCTTGTGCCGAGGGAGTGGTATATGAGAACACATTGCCGTTCACATGTTGCCGTTCACATGAGGCAAGAATTATATAGGCCAAACTGGTAAATGTGTAAACACACGGCTACGGCAACATAGTTTGTCTTTAAACGGGGCTCCTTCCTCTAATTTGGCCCTGCATTACAGAGACTGTGAAATTAACAATTCTAGCCTGTAGGACAAATATGCATGTGTACCTGTGTTCAATAGAACACACATTCTGTATAGGCATTCCAATCAGCTAACAAGGGAGTCATCTGAGGCTTATCATATTCACAAAAACTCCGACATGTGCGTCAGCACACTATCTGTCGTAATTCATGATTGTGAAATTCGGTATCTTGGTTCAACACAGTGATTCGTTTTGATTTTTTGGGGGTAGGCGTATGCGCTGCTGGCTGCCTTGTGTGAGCTAGTTAACCGTGTGTGTTTTCCAATAAACTTCAGTTGATAGTAGCACTGGTCCTTCGTGTCTTTCTCTTTGTGTCCCCTGTCGCAGTGCTTTCGAAAGTTTTCAAAGATTCACCAATTAGCTCAGTTGTCCGTATTACTCCAATTTGTATAGCTCTAGCGTTATGAAGTAAAGCTCCTCCCTTGATTTCTTCAACTGTACTACTACGTAGCTCTTAGCTTAGCTTATCATTCTACGACTAGCCATAATGGATGAAAAGACACGCAGACTTGCTTGAAATATTAGGTTAACCTTGAAGCAAACGCTTTGCAGTGTCTATAATCATGCTCAAGATGTTCACTGGAGAGTCGCGTCGTGTGTGGTTGCTGTACGGCTATGAGTAGTGAGTCACACTATGAAAATGTGGGACAACTGTATTGCAGAAGTTAGGAACATCTACGGTGATAGGGCGTGGCCCGGCTCTCTTGGTGTTGTCTTCTGTTTAGATGAAGCTAATGTTTGTGCCTTCGAAGTTCACTTTGCACCACTTCATACTAAAGTATGCAGTATTAGCCTTTAAAAGGGATGCTCTTCCCAAGGTGCAGTGATGGCATTGTTCTTTCTTCAGCTGTCCTACACTGCTCTTAGATCAATTTACGTCATCACTTTATGACTACTCTTCACTGGTGAAAAGGCACACAGAATGGCCCGCCCAAAGTTTGAGGTTAGTCTTGAGGAAAATGCTTTGCAATGACTGAAAACCAGGAGTAAAGACCTCAAATTTTTTGGAGTGTTTTTTCATTTTGGAATATCTTATATGTGATTAGTAAACACTTGTGCCCATGTGGAATTCATCTGCGCTAAATAAATAATTTCGAATTACATGTTTTTCCTCTGTAGTTTCGGTTTCAGTTCCCAGCGGGCTACAATGTCTTAGTGAGTATGAGATCATGTGAGGTGTACAAAAGCTGCTATGTAACTGCTGCTTTGTCATTTAATTCTTTCAAACCTTTAAGCTAAACTGATCCTAAAGCTGGAATCTGAACAAGTGAATAAAGAGCAATTACATTGCAGTTTTTGCATGCCTTACACAATCTGGTGCTCACGGTGACATCACAATCGTCTTTTCGCTGCTGAAACAGAAGCCAAAACTATAAATTATAAATTCACTTATAAGTTAGGCACTGAGTATATGTGGATTTCATAGAAAGACAAAGTTTGTTGCGATCCATAGTACAACAGCACAGAAGACGAGGGCAAACGTAAAACCAGATGACACGAGCACTGACTTTCAACTAAACTTTTTACACACTTGCATACATTTATATTTTTCCTGCAAGGACTAAGTTAAAAAAACCAAACTTCTCTACAGAGATCAAGACCTACAACTCTGCAAAAGCATCCTCCAAAAATTTCATTTGGCGGTTGCCAAGTTAGAATGACAGTATGCTGGCACACAAAGAACCATCCTTACCAATATGGTAAGCCTAGACTATCTCCCTTACCATCTGATTGGTATGTTTGGAAGTGACAGGCGTGTCATGAAACAAAGGGTTGCACGTGTGATCTCGCTGGGGACAATGAATCGGTAAATTAGATCCCGTACTGCTATCCAAAGATTTGTTGTGTTCCATAAGGCAGATGTTTAAACAATGTCACGTCTTTCCAACGTGGTAGCCACCGCAAGAAAGGGGTATCCAGTAGACAACACCTTTGGCACAATCTAGCATTTTAAAACTATGCTTTAGAGAGAAACTTCTTGCATCTGGCTGCTGCCTGCGCTGCACTACTGAGCAAATATTGGCCAGTTTATGGCATGAAGAAAAAGCTACGTCACCGTTGTATTTTCTGCCAACTTTTCGCATTCTGAGCAACACAGCGTGTACGTACAGGATTGCGGCTACTTCTCTACGGACTTGCTCATCGTTCTGCCTCAGAGCATGACTCTGATCCGACTTGCTCTTACCAGTCGTTCTTTTGCACAATCTTGCGATCACTATGTTGGGATACCGTGCTTCCCTAAGCCTGGCAAATCTGATCATCCACAGTCACCGTAGCTTGGTGTAGACACGAATTGCACAAGGCTTTGCATATGCAAGACATGGCAATACCATCTTTAACCAACTTCTAATGGGCAGGCTGATAGCTAAGCAGTGGCCTGACCGAACGGTGGGGCAGTGGTACTTTCAGCCACGTCACATTTGCTGGAAGTACTTCTCCCGTTCGGTCAAGCCTGTGAGATAGTCGAGGCTTACCATATCTTGGGTGGTTCGCTTTGTGTGTTAGCAAATCGTCGTTATCAATTAACTGCAAAATGAAATTTTTCGAGGGTGCCTTTGCAGAGTTGTGGGTCTCGACCAGTGTTGATAAGTTTGGCTCTTTGAAGTGAAAAGCTTCACTACGCTTTTCGCCGCTTAGCCAGGAGAATGACCTTGAACGACCTTCAGCCCAACGGTGCTCATGGTGCAGTTCGGGCGTCCACCGATATATGTGAGGAAGTTACTGTGCCATTTCCTTTCCTCAAAGCCAATTTTCAAAAGCAAACTGCAATTTTCTTCGAAAGCAAAGGAAAGGTGCATACGAGGCTCCCTGAGACAGCCGACACCTCAGTTGCCCTTTAACCTACCTGGCTGTAGTGATAGATGTGCACTGCATGCGTTGGCACAATGTTGCAGCAGAAACGTGGCACTGACACCATAGACGGTCTGCGTTCACTATGGTCCAGACTCCAGTGGTTTTGAGGAAAGGAAGGCGCATAACTGGCTTCCTGGGACAGCTGACGCCTTAATCTCGCTTTGATGTATATGGAGATGGTGACAGAGAGATATGGGCTGCATGCATTGATGCTGACAACGTGTTATGGTAGACAGGAGGCACTGCAGCAATAGGCCGCTGCGTTCATTGGGTGACCGACGTCTCTCGATCAACCATCAATTTAACTGCCACCTGCCGGGGTGGCAGGGTGGGTGCATTGCCTATCCACTGTGCAGACTGCACTCAACATTAGACGCCACGCCGCGTCTAGCTGCCCGATACACGACAGCTTTCGCTCTCTAACTAGTTTTAGCAGTAGTTGAAGCACAGCTGATTTTTTTTAAACTTGGCTTTTGCAGGAAAGGTATAATTGTATGCAAGTGTGTAATAAAGTTTAGTTGAAAGTCAGCGCTCAGGTTGTCTGATTTTTCGCTTGTCCTCGTCTTCCACACTGTTATACTATGAATTTCATGCGGTGATTTATGTTTACTTATGTGTTGCACATTTTTCTAGATATTCAACACTATGAAAATTTTCGTGTGTCTACCACTTCAAGATCTATACTGCATTGTTGGTCACTGGAGGGCACGTTGTGTATTGAGGCTGTACGGCCACGACTACCGACTCACACGGTGCTGCCATGCGATAGCCTGGAGTTTTTTTCGACCCTGTTAAGAGCACACATGGCAAGTCGCTATTTCCATCTCTTGGCAGTCCAAATAAGCTGACTTCACCAGCGGCTCACTCAGGTGTCAAGCTGCAAGCACCAAGATTTAATGGTGGCCCACCGGTGGCCTCTGCGTACAAGGATTAGGGCACCGAAAATTGTTGCCATAGCTAATAATAATGCTATTCGGTTAATGAGGAAGGATCGTATCCATCTTACCTGTACTCATCTATGGGGAAAAAACATGGCAGCTAACAAAAATGGTTAACCTATGTTAAGGACAACACATTGATCTATGGAAAGGAACATGACAGGTGTAATGTTAAGAGGCAGGCTGGAGGACAAAGTGGGTCAGGGAACAAATGAGCTTTAATGACATCCTAGTCGAAATCAATGGGAATAAATGGGCACGAACGGCATATACTAAAATGGCAAGATAAGCTAAAATTATTAAAGGTAATGGACTGGATTTCAGGGGAAGGCAAGCATAGGATTTGTTGGCAGTAAACCAGATGGGCAAATAAGTTTTGGGAGTAGCTTGCGTAGATGAAGAGCTGATTTAGGAGACGCCTTTTTCTTACAGTCGACTTGGTTAGGTTGATGGTGGCAGTGATGAATGGGAATGGAAAGGTAAAGTAGCTGTCTCACTTCCTTGGGGGTTGTTGACCTGTGCTCTGAGTAAAGGAATGATGCACTGGTTTGAAGGAGTGAGTGAGAATGAGTTGCTATAGTATAGGGCTTTGGATTAATTTCGACTTGGGGTTTTTGAACGTCGTACAGTACACTGGCATCTTTTCCATTTGCCTCCAGTCAAGTGTGACAAGATGTATACATTAAGAGACAAGAAGGGCAATGTTATTAGCAATATGGATAAGATAGTTGAAGTAGCTGAAGAGCTCTGCAAAAATCTATACAGTAGCCAATGTAATCAGAATGTTAGTGAGAGAGACAGTAGCGCACAGCAATATGTCATCCTGCCAGTAACAAAAGAGGAAATAAAGTCATAGAAGCATTGAAAAGGGGAAAAGCAGCTGGTGAGGATCAGGTAGCAGCAGATCTATTGAAGTACGGAGGGGAAGTTGTGCTAGAAAAACTAACCACCCTGTATACGCAATGCCTTACGATCTCGACTGTACCAGAAGCTTCGAAAAACGCAAACATTATCTAAATTCATAAGAAAGGAGATGCCAAGAACTTAAAAAATTAGAGACCGATCAGCGTACTGTCTGTCTGTTGCCTACAGGGTGTTTACTAAGGTAATCGCTAATAGAATCAGGGCAACCCTAGACTTCAATAAACCAAATGATCAGGCAGGCTTTCTTAAAGGACATTCCACAATAGATCATATTCATACTATCAGTCAGGGATAGAGAAATGCACAGAATGTTACCAACCTGTATGTGTAGCCTTTGTTGATTTTGAGAAAGCAATTGCCTCAGTGGAAACCTCGGCAGCCATGCAGGCATTGCGGAATCAAGGTATCGAAGAGCGTTGTGTGAAAATACTGGAAGATGTCTATAGCAACTGCATATCTACCATAGTTTTCCATAAAGTAAGCTATAAAATTCAGATAAGGAAGGGCATCAGGCAGGGAGACGCGAGCTCACCAAAGCTATTCACCGCCTTTTTACAGGGTGTATTCCGTGGCCTGATTGGGAACAGTTAGGATATAGGGGTTAATGGAGGACATCTAAATAATCTGCAATTCACTCATGACATTGCCTTGCTGAGTCACTCAGTAGATGAATTGCAAAACATGATCAATGAGTTAGACAGGCAGAGCAGAACGGTGGGTGTAAATATTAACATGCAGAAAACCAAAGTAATGTTCACAGTATAGCAAGGGAACAGCAGTTCACATTTGGTAGTGAGGTGCTGGAAGTGGTAAAGGAATATGTCTACTCAGGGCATGTAGTGACCACTGACCCGGATCATGGGAGGGACATAACTAGAAGAATGAGCAGGTTCTCTCAGAATATGAATAGTAGTTTATCAATATCCCTCAAGAGGAAAGTATACAACAGCTGTATATTACCAGTACTCACCTGCGGAGCAGAAACATGGAGGCTAACGAAAAGGATTCAGCTCGAGTTGAGGACAGTGCAGCAAGCTATGGAAAGAAAAATGACAGGTGCAACAAAAAAGGAGTATACACACCTAACTTTGGCGGCATGTTTTTTTCTTACAGTGGTGCGGAAAACACTACTATGCATGAATTGCTACGTGATATTCGCCTACGACAGCTAAATTTATATCGAATTTTTTCCGTCATGCTGTTTTGGTTTCGGTTTAGCAGCCGACCGATGGCTGTGACGTCAAAGAGTGCTTTTCCGTCACATGAGGCATCTAAAAACGTCCATATAATCTCTGCTTCATTGTTTTAATTTACTGCAGTGCAAAAGCCAGCCTTCCTCAAGAGCAGGAATGACAACAAATATGGGAGTCCCGATTATATTGCAGTTTTTTTTCCTCGCGTGACCTGTAAGCAGATGCTGACGTCACAGTCCTCATTCGGCTGTTGAAACCGATACCGAACAAGCACGAGAAAGAAATGTGATTATAAATTATTTAGCAGTCGTAGCAGAATACCATGTGGCAATTCATGTATATTAACGACTTCTGCATCATTACAAACAAGAAAACACACACCCAAAAGTTAGGTGTCTATATTCCTTCAAGAGACCAGAACCGGGCAGAGTGGGTGAGGGAACAAACATGGGTTAATGACATCCTAGTCAAATCAAGAGGAAGAAATTGTCTTGGGCAGGGCATGTAATGCGAAGTCAAGATAACCGCAGGTCCTTAAAGGTAGTGGAGTGGATTCCAAGAGAAGGCAAGTGCAGCAGGGGCGGTAGAAAGTTAGGTGGGTGGATGTATGTAATTAAGTTGTTTGTGGGCATAGGCTGGGCACAGCAGGCAAAGGACAGGGTTAATTGGAGAGACATGGGAACGGCCTTTACCCTGCAGTGGGCGTAATCAGGCTGATGATAATGATGAAGTGTGACCACAGTGTCTGGAATTTGATCCTGCGCTCTCATGTTCATCACAATATCTTGAATCTCTTGGGCAACCTGTTGTAATTTTCTCGTTAGTTGAATTTCTCCAAGCTGCATTACTGCAGTTTTTTCTAGGTTCTGCATTGTCTTGTATGTGTGGCATTTTTAGTCTGCTGTCTGAACCTGACCAGTGTTGTGTTTGCAGTTTCTCTAAAGCATTGTACATAGTTTTGCAGTTCTGCTTTTCAAAGCTTTGATGCTCATTAATGCTGTTTTTGAATGTGTCCAGATAAATCCTGATTTTAATTTACTTGAATGGATTGTTGACGCAGCAAAATGGCTGGCACCAAATGGAAATCCGTCACGGAATATGCAGCCTACTTGGCCAATGTTGATCAACAGCTGCCCGCAGCCAATCTGCTGGCCAGGCAACTGCATTCACTCCGTTCGCCATCCACCAACACCCGCTTCAGGCTGCCACTGAACTGCACTGTTGTAAGGCATTCCAAACTATTGCTATGTATTACTGCACGGGGGCTGGCATTTTTGGCTTTGTGGATATTGAGGATCGGTTCATTACCTTGTCCCCATGTTCTGAAATCTGTTCGGAAATGAATGGCGAGACATTATAAGTTCTGATGCCTTGTCACCACCATCTTACTTTGCTGGTGGTGCCCCGTATGAGCCAAGCCTAAAAGCCAGCAGCGGTGCCATCTTGAGCTGTGTGTACAGAGGTGATGCAGCGGCTACTGTGCGGTGCTTGTGAACGCTGCCGAGCTGCTTGGTGTTTTGCAGTGCTTCTTAATTGAGAATACGGCTGGTTTTGTTTAAATGAGGCAACAAACTACATAATCCAAGTAAGAGATGGTCAGTGCTGCATGGCGGAAGCGGCTGTAAGCAGCAGCAGTGGCCAGGGTGATGCCAAAGGGCCGCGCTCCGCTTACTACCAAGGTGCATATGTTTTATCTTTTGTGGAGCCCATATTTCAAGTTATGAATTGCAACTGTGCACGCAAGCGACGATTGAAGCGCATGCGCAGCTACTGATTACGAGTTGCAGGCTTACTGCGGCTCACCGCATTTCAGCTGCATCGTGCGCTGATCATCACACAGTGCGGCCTGTTTCATGCACATATCTCCCGATGGTACCCATCATGACTTAATAGTGAGTTACTGTCACGTCGCACGAAGGAATTCGAAGTTAAGTAGGTCAAATTGCATGCGTGTCATTTACTGTTGTTCTTGAGGTTCGCCGTCTTGTCCTGGTGGCTGTGAAATCAAATGCAGTGCTTTTTACCTCCTGGGCTATGTCATGGCATTGGTCTGCTGATTTGCCTCTTCCATCTCAAGTGGTATTGAATGTGCGTTGATGGGCATTTTCGCATGTTGTCCTGATCGAAGTTGGTGATCATTCTGAGCGGTAGCTGCAGGAAGCCTCTCATTTAATGGACACTGATAAGAAATGAGCAGTGGGATTGGGCATCAAAGTAAGGTTACGAACATTTGAGTGTACTGTGGGAATGATCACTAGAAGGACTTTGGTATAGGCCAGTTGGTATGACATCATGAAGAGCAAAACCACAAAACAGGACGGGACTGAGGCAGCCCTGTGTTGTCGCCCGCCTCAGTCCCGTCCTGTTTTGCGGTTTTGCTCTTCATGATGATCACTAGGACAGAGATGTTGTCTTGTCTAGCAAGTTATTGCTATTATCACTGCATGACCCTCTTTAATTACTTTTTTCCAAATAGCTCATCATACACACATTCGATGGAAGTCATCGAATTTGATAGACAATGTCAGGTAGCGGCCAGCAATTTGCACTGCCCATCAACCTACAAAGTTCACGGTTGAGGGCCTACCAGCAATGCATTACAGTCTTGATGTGGCACCGCAATAATACGACTGATCAGCAGGTCATATTTATTATTTATTTATTTATTTATTTTATTTATTACATGCTGCAGACCCTTGGGTCCAAGCAGAGTGGCATTAGTATATATACAGATAATAATGAACAAAACAGGAACAAACAAGTACACATTTATACAATTTTTATTCACACTGCAGTCAGCAAATTATGGTTCCAGTTCGATACTGTCCGAGGAAAAAAGGAAAATTTAAACGTATCAGTTCGAGCATAATAGGGTGTGAGTGAGTCAGGATGGTGATGTCTTGTGAGGCGCGTTAATGCAGGCTTTATATAAGGTGATTTATTCACTTGAAGTTTGTTGTTAAGAAGGAGGGAAAGGAATTCAAGTCTTAACTGCTTTCAAAGTGATTCAAGAGTGGGTATACAATTATCTACCATAATTTTAGAGGGAGAGTGAAGCCGTGCGAATTTATTAAATATAAACCTAACTGCCTTTCTTTGTATTCTTTCAAGGCAGGGTTCGCACGGGTCCTTGAAAACCTTGAAAACCCTTGAATTTGAAAATGTGATTTTCAAGGCCTTGAAAACCTTGAAATATTTAGTGGTTCTTGAAAAACCCTTGAATTCTGTGATGATAGTCATTGGCGCCGTTCAGCGATTGCCCGTTGATCAGCTGGCCACCTTGAAAGCGAAGGTAGCCTCCCGATCCAAGCCAAGAAAATCCAGTCCGGTTCGGGCGTTCGTCCTCCATGTTGTCGGGTTGTGTTTTTTTGTTCGCTGCGGTCGCGCACTTTTTATAGTTGCCGTCCTCATACTGCTTGTTAATCGCCTCCCGTTGGCTTATTCAGAGCACTTGTATTGCGGCATGCGCTGGACATGGGCGTAATTGTGTGTGCGCACAATGCCCGGGAAATGCAATTTCCAGCGATCGTGGCTTAGCCATGACGAGTACTAAGACTGGATTGCGCTGGACACCACGAGTTCGCATTATGCTAGATGCAGACAGTGCGGAAAAGTGACATCTCATCAATGGGAGAGTCTGCGCTGAAGAGCCACAAGAGAAGTTCGAAACACAGCGCGAGCATGAAGAACGCAGCAGGTAGCTCCATGTTGAACTACGTGACATCGCGCGAGTGTGGCGAATCCGTTCGTGTGGTCGAAACGCAGTCCTCGAATTTGAATGCCGCAAGCAAGGCTCACGATTTAGTGACAGAAGCAGAAATATTGTGGGCTTTGAAAGTTGTCACGTGTCATTACTCGTACAGCTCATTCGCCCACACAAGCGATCTGTTCAAGAGAATGTTTCCCGATAGCGAAGTGGCGAAGGTCTTCACATGTGGAGAGAAAAAGTGCGCGTACCTGGCGTGTCATGGTCTTGGACCATTCGTTCTATCACCCATTCATCGGGCAATAGATAAGTGCGACTATTACGTCGTTCTGTTTGATGAATCCGCAAATGATTACCTCCATCAGAACCAGATGGATATACACGTCAGGTACTGGGATGCATCTCAGAAAATAACTACAAGGTACTTCACATCTGTTTTTATGGGCCACGCGACTGCAGATGACATCGAGGATAAATTGTTGAAGGCACTGGAGCCATTACCGCTTGTTAAGATCCTACAAGTGTCCATGGACGGACCGAATGTCAACTTGAAATTTTTCAGAAGCTTTCAGGAGCACCTGCAAAAAAACTATCAAGTACAATGCCTAGATTTAGGCACTTGCGGTCTGCACGTTGTGCACAACGCCTACAGGCGAGTGTAACTGCCAGCAAGTGGGAGTGGACATTCTGTTGTCTAGTCTAAGTGCATTGTTTGAAGATTCCCTGGCGAGGCGAGAAGACTTCGTAGCTGTGACTGGTCAGGCTACATTTCCTCTTAAGTACGTCGCCCATCGCTGGGTTGAAAACATTCCGGTAATTGAACGAGCCCTTTCGCTGTGGCCTGGTGTGAGAATTTACATTGAGTCTGCAAGAAAGAAAGAAGTGAACCAGCCGAAATGTGCCTCCTTTCAAAACTTGCTCAGTTTCTCCAGTGACCCACTAGTCCTTGCAAAACTTAACTTTGCCCTTGGGATTTCTTCAGTGACCCACTAGTCCCCGCAAAACTTAACTTTGCCCTTGGGATTGCACTGATTCTGAAACCTTTCCTGACGGACTATCAGGCAGACCAACCACTTGTGTTTTTTCTGGCAAGGGACCTCGAAACAGTTGTCAGGAAGCTTCTCACAAAGTTTGTGAAGTGTTCAGTTCTCTCTGCATCAGTTGGGACTACAGGCCTGTTGAAAATCAACATTGAAGACGTGAACAATCACACAGCACTTGAGAAAGTGGACATTGGTTATGCAGCTGAACAAATTTTGAAGAATTCCAAGGTCAGTGCAAAAGATGCGTTTGCTTTTAAAATAGAATGCAAGCAGTTCCATGTTAGTGTGTGTAAAAAGGTTCTTGAGAAGAGTCCTTTAAGATTCCCTTTGGTCAGAGGCCTTTCCTCACAGGATCCCCGTCAAATGTGCACCAAGCCAGACCAGTGCCTAGCAGGACTCAAGAATGTTTTGAATGCCCTCATCGCTGCAAAAAGGTTGAGCAATCACCAACGGGACTCTGTTCTCTCTGAGTACGCCGAAATGCTGCAGATGGAGAAGCATAAGCTGCAATTGTTTGAAAAGAGCTCTGACAGGCTAAACATTTTTTTCTTAGAACTCCTAAAGTTCAATTCATCCTACGCTGAGCTCTGGACAGTAGTCCAACTTTTGCTTGTGCTCAGCCATGGCTAGGCAACTGTGGAAAGAGGGTTTAGTGTCAACCGGCAGGTCTGTGTGGAAAACCTGAAAAGTCTGTCGTATATCTCACAACGCGTTATATGTGACGCCGTTGACAAGGCAGGTGGCATCCTTAACATTCCTTTAACAAAGGAGTTGAGGACCTCCGTTTCAGCTGCAAGGCATCGTTATCAGGCATATCTGGAGGCGCAGAAGAAGGAGCAACTTGAAGAAGCAAAGGAGTCAAAGAGGCGTCTTGTTGAGGAAGAAATTGATACCTTAAAGCGAAAGAAAGTAAGACTTGAAGCAACCGTTGCTGATCTGACAGCTTCAGCAGACAACTTGGCTGAGAAAGCAGAAGAGACGGGCGACGTCGTGCACATTGTGAAGTCAAATTGCCTTAGGAAAACGGCAAAAAGCAAGACTGAAGAACTTCTGAACATCAAGCAAGAAATAATCACAAAGCTTCAGGAGCTTTCATGAATACTTGTTGCGCCCTGTCTTAGTTTAGTATTAAACTAGTCTAGTTTGTAAGTGCGTCTTTTTTTAGTGTTCAATAAATTTGTTACAGCGTGTTTTAAAAAAGTTGTTGTTTTACTATAAAGGGTACTAAATTGAGTATCGAAATGAGTCCTTGTAAAAACTTTTGGGGGCCTTGAAAGTCCTTAAAAACCCTTGAATTTGTGCCCTCAAAGCCTGTACGAACCCTGCAAGGTGACTGATATTTGACTTAGTGTACAGATTCCATGAAATACATACATACTCGAGCTTTGGTCGAACAAATGAAAAGTAACAGAGTGATTTCAAATTAGTAGGGGCGTTTTTTAGTATTTGCCTCAAGAAGCACAGTTTGCAGAAAGCAGAAGAATAAATATTATTAAAATTTGTGTTCCACGACAATGTTGGTGTCAAGGTAACACCCAAATATTTGTAGTTGATAGCTTCGCGTAGTGGAGAAGAACCTAATGTACTAGAAAAAATAAGTGGGTTTTTTTTACGAGTGCCATAAAGGCATACTGATTTTTCAGCGTTGAGAAGCATCCCCCATTCATTGCACCAATTCAATATCCTGTGTAAGTCTGTTTCAAGGACAGTCTGGTTATGTGGACAGGTTATTTCGTTATACAGGACACAATCATTGGCAAAAAGCCTAATTTTCACACTGGGAGATATGACATTAACGATGTCGTTCATGTACAGTAGGAAGAGTATAATGCATAGGAAGAGTATGAAGAGTAGAAAGAGTATAATGCAAACCGGAGATAATTTTACACTCGCTATTATGACATGGTCTCAGCAATTTCATGGTGACCAAAACAATTTGTTAAACAATGCGCGACGTGATAAAAGCAGAAAAAGCACATGTCCTCCACTTTTATCCCAAGCTCACCATCTGTACCGGACTTCCTTCCGTGTGCCTACCATCCACGAAATGGATTGAACATATCCGAGAGTTTGTAATTGGTGCGAAGGCTTTCATGTCTTCATAAGAAGTGTACTGACAATTTAATTCTAGGTCGGTGGGAAAGCGGCATAGCAGAAACATGTTGCAACTGCACTGAGACTGTCTTTGCATGCTTCCAGAATGCGCTGTCGGCGATTTGCTTCCTATTTCTTGGATTACTTGTGTAGCCCATGATCACACAGTGTTGTTCCGATCACTCTGCAACCGTGAACAGCATTAATAAAGGGATACAAATCTTTAAAACGGAAAAAGTCTTGCGAAAAATGTTGCTCTGCAATGCATAAAGCCCATGACTATACAGCCCACTTGAGACACCAGGGGGGTAGATAGTATTTCCCTCCTTCCCAGTTTGCCTTCAGTAAAATGGCTTATACTCCATCTCACATGCTGTTTGCAGCACTGTCAAAAGTATAGTTCTCTTATCCAATCAGGGCTGCAGGGCACAGCAAATAGTCCCTCAAATATTTGGGCAGTCTAGGGGTATTTTTCATACTGTCAAAACTGGTATTTTAAAAACATAGTTTGTACTGAAATTCATAGACAAGTGCTGCATGGGTACAGCTCTGCGGAGGCCTATTGCAAAGTCCTGATGCACTCTCTTTTGGCAACGTCGCGTTGCCCGAGTTGGTTATGTCACCCGTGTCCCCTTTGTGCCATCCATCGAATGTGCAGCAGTTTTCCCAATCTGGAAAAGCAGTTAGCTTTAAAC
The DNA here is from genome assembly GCF_052857255.1 of Amblyomma americanum. Lineage (NCBI taxonomy): Eukaryota > Metazoa > Arthropoda > Arachnida > Ixodida > Ixodidae > Amblyomma > Amblyomma americanum. Next base: position 53,660,350 of record NC_135500.1, read on the forward strand.
ATTATTGATGCACTTCGGCGTCAAGTGTGGGGGCAGTTGAAGTTTGAACTCGATCATCGAGAGGATTGCACAATTCGCCCAGGTGAGTGAGGAGCGAATGCTCTACCAGTGGACAGCGCAGACAGAGAAGGCGGGCAGAAAGAAGCGTTCTTGTGGAAAAGGCCGCGAGTGGACGAAGAAGCTGGACGATTTTGACTTGAGCATGTTGCGAAGGGTGGTGCACAACTTCTTTCAGGGAGCGGAGTGCCAACTGTCGCCAAGGCAGTGCAGCGTTTCAAAGACCATGACATGCTACCAACCGTATCATATCATATCATACCATATCATCCTGTCAAGCAGAATGAAGTGCTATGCATGAGCAGTCTCAAAAAGGGCATACAAGCTTGGCTATCCAGAAAAGGTGTAGCATGGAGCAGCGACGTGGTGAAGGTGGAGCTCATGAAGCTTATCGACAGCGTAAACGCATGCGGGGACCGCTCCCATGTGGACTGCATTGCTGCAGCTGCTATCACCTCGTTGTGCACCTGCCACACTGCCATTGCCAACTGAACCCTATAAAGCTTATCTGGAGCAACATCAAGGGTATCTTGGCAAATGCAAGTGAGACATTTAAGCTCCAAGAGGTGGAGCCTGTAGATTGGCAAGGCATCATGCAAGTAACTGATAACAAGTGGAAGAGCTATGTGGAGCATGCTCTCATACAGGAACATGCAATGGGAAACCTGGGCCACATCATCGACAATATTGTTGACCAAGGTCCTGCTGTTGTAATCAACCTGGAGGACACAGCAACCAGCAGTGCTGATTTGTGCGGGTGTGCGAATACTCGAATACCAATCGAATAGAAAGTTTTCGAATTATTCAATTCGCTTATAGAATACCTATAATTCGGGTAACTGCATATTCGGTATTCGGGTGACCGCACAATGCGAGATCTGTCATTCCTCCTCCTCCAAATCCTCCATTGCAGTCTGTGGTTTTCTGATCGTGCGACTCACATTTTAATTTACAGCGGCCGCACATCAGGTGGAAATAAATTCTCAATAGCACAAACCAAATTGCACTCGTGACTAAACCGAATCATGAACAGCCTAAAAAAAAAAACCACCACTTCACGCGGCTGGTACATGGCTAGCGCGACAGGCCACGAGCGACAGCAACCACAGCACAACACAAGCCACGGTAGGTGTGCACCTTTAAAGACTATCTATCCCGCAGTCGACACGCATGGAACTGATCTTCCTGTGAAATTTTGTGGTGAACACCGGTACGCCGGCCTATTAGCGAACACGAAAAGAGCAGCGTCTACTATTATTCATCATTTAGGTCATGGGCCATCCTACTCCAATAAGGATTCATTCATTTATAAGGCAGACAATTATGTTGAAATGTTTTTGTTTTCAGAAGAGACAGAAGCATGCGGCATCTAGAAAACAACAACACTGAACTTAATAAAAAGAATGATGAATGTACGCACCATCACCTGTCGGGTGCAAGTTTCCTACTCCTAGTTGTACACGTGCCCATGCTGCCACGCTGTCTGCGCTTCATAGTTTCATGTCTCTATAGTTCTGTTTTCTGCGTCTCCGCGCTGTTTGGTTCAGGTCAGCGGACAAAAGGCACGAAAGGATTGTATCGGTTTGTGTGCAGTGCCTGTTTCAACAACATGGCTGATCGCACAAAAAGAATGATCTGGAAACATTTCAGCAAGGATAATCTGCAGGAAGCGGCATGCAAGAGTTGCAACGCCAAACTTCGGACACCATCGGGCACAACGACACCTCTGGCGAACCACCTAAGGAACAAACATTACGCTTTGCACAGCGCGTTTTTGGTGGAAAGCGGGAAGCGAACAAGTTTCGGCAGCGCATCGCAGCCTTCTATCAAATGTAAGTTTGACACGGCCAAGGAGTTGTCGCAGCATGAAAGGCAAGAAATCGCGACGCGGATTGTGTGGATGCTGGCACTCGACCTGCAGCCATACGACTTCGTTGAAAGCCGAGGGTTCAAGGAGTTAATGCATGACGTGGAGCCACTGTACAAGGTCCCCTCTCGGACGACTTTTTCAAGAACAGTCATCCCCGACCTGTACAGGTTCACTGTAATAGCTGCCAAGCGTTGAATTCACGCTGACCTGTAGGAAGGTGTAGTCTTTTTCGTTCACCAGTGACATGTGGATGTCGAGGTCAAACCAGATCTACATTAGTCTCACGTGTCATTACTTCACCTCTAACTTCGAAATCCTGGCATTCACGTTGGGCAACCAGCACGTGATTGACAGTCACACTGCATGCAACATGTTAGCACACCTGGAAGCAATTACGAGTGAATGGGATCTGCCACTGCAAGAGGTAACTATTTTTGTTGTGACTGACAATGCTCGAAATTTCCCCACAGCTCTTCGGGACTTTCAGTGTGCCCCTATGCAGTGCTTGGGCCATACATTGCAATTGGCCATCAAGGATGCCAAGGATGAAACCGCGGGAGTGCCCGCCATTCTTAAGAAATGCCGTGCAATAGTGGGCCAGTAGAAGCACAGTGCCCGAGTGCAGCAAGACTAAAGGGCTGCCAGCAGCGGATAGAGCTACCCCTCCTGGAGCTCATCCATAATGTAGACACCAGGCGGAATAGCGAGCATGACATGCTGTCACGTCTCCTTCAGCTTAAAAGAGGAAGTTTGCCGTGAACTCGTTGCGTCTGAGACAGTGGTATCCAACTTGACACCACAGGAATGGAAAACGGTGGCTGGACTGGTCAAAGCCTTTCAGCCAATTGCATCAGCAACAAAAAACCTGAATGGGCAGAAGTATGCAACCTGTCTTCAGTGATACCATTCCTTTACGGAACGCACATGATGCTGAAGGACTGTGCTGCAGTGGATGTGACACATCAGTGTTCGCAAAAAATTCACAAAAAAGTGTGAAGGCAAGATTTCCTGACCACAATGAGCAAAAAGAGTACATCATGGCAACGGCATATGACCCACGATTCAAAAACTTCTGCGCTGAAGCTTTACAAGAAACAAAGCTTCTGGAACTTGCATGGAGTGAGCTGCAGAGCTCGTCAACCCCACCACCCAGTGACTGTGCTGAGCCCTCAACATCTACAGCACAAAAGCAGCGTAGTGCCAGCATATGGGACAATATCGACAAACCTGCAATGTCATTTGGGAAGAGACACAACCGTGAACCAGGTAACATTGATGAATTTCAGCGGTACCTTCGAGAGCCAGTTTGCAGCGGGGATGGAGACCCTTTTGTGTACTGGAGGAAAACAGGCAAGCAGAACATTCCCGGTCTGTACAGAATGGCCATGAAATACCTAGCTATATACCAGCAAAGCAAGTTCCAAGTGAAAAACTTTCTACAGCTGGCAGCATTGTCAGTCCAGTCGAGAAAAGCTGTTGCCGGATCACGTGCAGCAGCTGCTTTTTTTTGCAGAGAACTTATATATTATAAGCACTTCAACACATGTTTGAATAAAGTTGTTACTATTCGGTTCGATATTTGGGTCTTTTCTTCATTTGATTTGATATTAGATTCGAGAGGTACTATTCGGTATTCGCAAACCCCTACTGATTTGAGTTGTGTGGTGGAAGATGAGATGTTGACCTCTATACCGGGCTAACGTGATTCATTACTTGCGTGCGTACAAGTTGGGATCGTTTAGTACTGACACATTGAGGGTAACGGAAATGATAATGAGAACGTACAGTCGAGCCCACATATCACGGCCCCACTTAAAACGAACTTTCGCTTATAACGAACGAGACCTGTGCAATCATCACAATATACATTGTTTCACTGACACAGAATCACACGTATAAGGAACGTCATTAAGCCCCGCTGGTCGGTTACTGCGAATGGATGGCGTCGTGCCCCGTTTCGTGCCGCTCTCAAGCGAGCTACCCTTTTCCTGCCGACGCGCCTTCCAAGATCGCCCTCCCACCCCTCCTCACAACTCCGCTTCCCTTTCCTCTCTCTCTTGCAAATCCGTGTGTGCCCTCCGCAATCAACCACGCTGCCGCCAGTGCCGATCGCGGAGGCCACACTCCGTGAAGCAGGCCTTCCATGGGCGCCAAGAGGTGGCTGCACTGACACTCACAGACACACCTCATTGGTTGCTCCGCTGGCTCTGTGTGTCTGTATCTTTAGCTTGATTGCCGCCTGTATGCGTTGCGTGTCTACCCCATCGTGCACTCTTGTCACTCTTGTTGTGGTGCAAACATTTCGTTGGCTTTGTTCAAATCTGGGGCCTGGTTGTCATTCGGGATGACGGACAGGAACACCGTGCCCATTTTCATTTTGTTCAGCGGTAGAGATGATTAAAGCGCCCTGGGCGGAGGTGACGGCCACTGGCGAGTGGAACTGCTTCCGCAAGGCCGGCTTCGTCGACACTGTGTCTGATACCGAGCCTAATGCTTTGGAAGATGACCAGCCCGACGGCGATTTGTGGCAGCACGTCTTCGACTCCAACATGGGGGGTCATGACATTGGTTGGAACGATTTTATTTCTGTCGATGACAACGCCAACACTGCGGGACCGTGCAAGGATGAGGGCATCGCTTCTGAAGTGCGGGACGAGGGTGATGCGGAGAAACCGGATGAGGATGCAACTTCAGAGCCAGTACCCATACGTGCGCCTGTAGCAATGGGCTACATTAAGAGCCTCAGTCAACTTGTCTATGCCAAGGGCCTTGGCGAAGAGCACGCTTCTGCTTTAAATAAACTGGAAACCTCCTTCATCGGGTCTGCGCTGCAAAAACAGACGTCCATCTCGGACTTTTTCGCAAAGAAAAATTGAGTGTTTTGACAAGCAACTGTCTTTAAAGCTGTTGTCCAATTGCTGCGAACTTGGGGATATAAAGAACGGAAACCGCGTAGTTCGTTATAAGCAGGCTCGACTGTATCTGATGAGCTATGGCAGATGCTGTAGTGGAGTGCTCCTGATTAACTTTGACTACTTGTGCACTGACAATCGCACAGCACACAGGCTTGTTTTGCATTTTGTTTCCATCGATATAAAGCTGCTTCTGCTTGTATTCGACCCAGCTTTTTTGGACAGTGCCACACTGAAGTATATACATCCCTTTTAGCGACCCTTTAATGCTAAAGAAAACTGGTTAATTAATTTTGACAAAGAACTATTGAAGATTAGATTGTTTTTTAATTTCAGAAAGACCTTTTATCCAATTAACTCTTTCCTGCCCACGCCTATGCCCATCGATAGCCCGCTATCGATGGTTGCAAGTTCGTATTTACGCGCTTTCGAAGCGTTTACGGGCATGCTGCGCCATCTAGTGAGGAATAAAGGAACTATTCTTTCAGTTTCGGTTTTTTGTTTCACGTTTTCGCTGCGCGGGGGTTTTAAACGACACTTCGAAGTTGGGTGACGCTCCCTCGTTGTGTCCGTGATGGCGTCGACATCGCGCGCTTCTGCTCTGCGCAAACGTCGCGCTTCCATCGATCCCGATGCATCTGCAAGCGATGTTTTTGAAGATGAAAGCAGCAGCGACTCGGAGGACAACTTCAGTTCATCGGATTTTAGTACTGAAAGCGAAAGTGCGTCGATCCAGCCCGGAACGGCCGCAGGCATCCGTCGGTAAGTTTCGGTTTCTCTGAATCGTTTCGCTGCGCTCCCACGCTGATCTGTAGATATCCTCCGTGTGCTGAAGGTCAGATTTCTTATCTGCAGGGTGGCAACGTCTTTCGGGAGGGACCATTTGCCGGCGGCTGCGCAGGGTGTCGTGTTTTCTCCTGCACGACGGCCAGGCCTCGACCTTGGCATCGCGCTCCGGAGTGGCGCTAGGCGGTTCTCCAGAGCCGTTGATTTCTTTTTTCTTTTTTTCACTGGTGAAATCATCCGAGAGATATGCGACAATACAAATAAATGTGCCTGGATGCATATTCTTGAAAAACCAACTTACGGTGAGAGAGATGGGTCCTGGAGAGAAGTAACACCGGATGAAATGCAGAAGTTCATCGGACTGCTAATCTACATGGGTATCGTGCAAGTCCCACGTCTGCACTCATATTGGAACACGGGGAGATTGTTCGCAGGCCTTGTACCACCGAAAGTGATGCCGAGAAGGCGATTCAAGGCATTACTGGCATTCTTGAGTGTGACGGACCCAGAGAAGACCACTGCCGCAACCCACGGGAAGCTTCACCGCGTATCTTCTCTGCTAAAACACATGAACATTTCGTCTCTGCAGTTCTTTCAGCCGCATCGGTACCTGTCCATTGACGAGAGGATGGTGAAGTCGAAAGGTCGTTCTGGAATTCGGCAGTATATGAGGGATAAAGTAATAAAATGGGGGTATAAATTGTGGGTTCTGGCTGATTCAAAAACTGGCTACACGGTTCAATTCAATGTGTATACCGGAAAGCGAGAAGCGCCCAGTGCACGTGGTTTGGCATTTGATGTTGTGACGCGGCTGTGTGAGAACTACCTTGATCAGGGATACTTAATTTTTTTGGACAACTTTTACACATCAACATCTTTGTTCATCCATCTACTGGAATTCAAGACACTAGCTTGCGGAATGACCCGAAAAGACCGCTGCGGTTTTCCCAGCGAACTAAAGGACACAAAATGGGAAAAAAAAGCAGGAAGAGGAGATGTTCGATGGCTGCGGGACAAGGACGTATTGTATCTGCAATGGAAGGATAAACGGGTTGTCCACATGATGTCGACAGCCCACACCGCTAACGACTATGTTATTGCGAAGCGAAGAAAAAAAGTCGAGAACAAATGGACCGAAGTCTCAATCAGAAAGCCGCAACTCATAGACGACTACAATGTGGGCATGCTGGGAGTCGACAAATCTGACCAGCTTATCGGATCCTACAACGTCCTCATGAAGTGCGTGCGCTGGTGGAAGACCCTGTTCTTCCATTGTATAGACATTGCTGTAGTCAACAGTTTTATACTGTTTGATGAGCACCGCCGACAGCATCCAGAGGTGGCAGAATTGTCAAGAATCTCGCGCTTCGACCAGTTCGCCTTCAGACTAGAACTGACTGAGCAGCTGCTGGGATTTGATGAGCGACCTTCTGTAAACCCCGCCGTTCCTCCAGTTGTTCCACCAGGTGGTGCACCCCAAGGTCTTCAGCACAAGCAAAAAAAAATGGAGCGTTATAGGAACTGTAAGTTGTGCTATGAAGACAGAAAAGTTGAACAGAAAACAAATGTCTTCTGTGAGACCTGTGCTATCAATTTGTGTTTCACTACGTCGAGAAACTGTTTTGCCCGTTGGCATGACACGCACCATGCCTAACGTTTTTTTTTCCGCCTCAATAAGTTCTAGACATAGAAAGCTGAAATTTTGTGAAACATTGTACAGATGTATCCTCAACAAAATGTATATACTGAAATTTTTTTATATTTTGTGTGTGTAAAAAAATGTTGATGTTTTTGTATATTTTGTCCAGTGTTTGAAATTTTTGTGCAATTTTGTTTTTCAAAATTTTCTACAATTAGCATGTTCTTTGAGACTAACACCATTAAAAAGACAATTTCCTCTTCTCAACAATGATACTATTTCCTTGAGTATCAAGCATGTTTTGTTGAAGGAACAAAAATATTTCCTATACCACCCAAAAACCACTACTTTTCCCATGGGCAGGAAAGTGTTAAGCATGATATTTTGTTCTCTAATCTCCTTTTCTATGAAATTCAAGGACTAGCACTTCACCCATTTAAAGGAGTATTTAGGGGGGAATACCTAAGTAATTTGTGGTTTGTTGGTGACATTGTCTTGCTAAGTCGCTCAGCGGATGAGCTGCAAAGCATGAACAATGATTTAGACAGCCAGAGCGGATTGGTAGGCCTTAAAATGAACACACAGAAAACCAAAGTAATGTTCAACAGTCTCGCAAGGGAACTGCAGTTTGCGATTTGTAGCAAGGTGCTGGAAGTGGTTAGAGAATACGTCTACTTAGGGTAGGTAGTGGCCGCTGATTTGCATCATGAGAGGGAAATAACCAGAAGGATAAGAATGGGGTGGAGTGCATATGGCAGGTTCTCTCAGATCATAAATGGCAGTTTGCCGATACCCCTGAAGAGAAAACTATAAACAGCTGTATCATACCGGTACTCATCTAGGGGGCAGAAACGTGGAGGCAAACGAAAGTTCAGCTTAAAGACAACGCAACGAGCTGTGGAAAGAAAAATAATAGGTGTAACATTAAGAGATCATAAGCTGCCAGAGTGGGTGATGGAACAAGCATTGGTTTATGACATCCTAGTCAAAATCAAGAGAAGGAAATGGGCTTGGGCAGGACATGTAATGTGAAGGCAAGATAACCCCTGGTCCTTAAGGGTAACGGAGCGGATTCCAAGAGAAAGCAAGTGCAGAAAGGGTCGGCACAAGGTTAGGTGGGCGTATGAAATTAAGAAGTTATACATATACCACATAGCGCAGATGTTATTCTGTACACTGGTGATACCAGTGTGTTTTACTGTGGTAGGCCCATAGTCCTTTTTCCCAACTAATCCTTTATCCCTAGGACAAAAATGCCTGTCAATTCTAGCCTTCACTCTTCAGAAGGCCTCCTTCCGCCAGAAGCTTCCTCTGCACCAGAACAAAAAGCACCGGGGAAATTCAATTCAAAGATGCCATGGGGAGACGGTCATTGTAAAAGTGAAATGTGTAACCAGTACTGCTAAACAGATTTGTCGTCTCATCTAATGACCACCTATGCATGTGAGCAGACATTAAAGAACCACAGGTGGTCGTAGTTAACATGGAGCCCTTCACTATGGTGCCTTTCTTCTTTCTTTCATCTCTTCCTTCACCCCTTCCCTCAATGCGCGACTCAAATGTCCAGGTTTAAAGTTTTTTGTGTCTTAAACTACCGAAGCCCTATGCTAGTACGGCCGCCGCGGTGGCTGAGTGGTTATAGCGCTCGGCTGCTGGCCCAAAAGAAGCGGGTTCGATTCCGGCCGCGGCGGTCGAATTTTGATGGAGGCAAAATTCTAGAGGCCCGTGCACTGTGCGATCTCAGTGCACGTTAAAGAACCCCAGGTGGTTGAAATTTCCGGAGCCCTTCGCTACGGCGTCTCTCATAGCCTGGGTCGCTTTTGGACGTTAAACCCCCATAAACCAAACCAAACCTCTGGCAGCACAGCCGGACTCTAGCGGGGCGTGCCGCAAGCTCTCTTATGGCGTGCGCACTTGTGGCAAACACAATGAGAGCCTTTCTATTCGAATTTCGCTCTACCACTGCTAGGAGCATGACGACCCTACTCCTCCTGACTTAACCTGTCCCGCCATTCACTTCTGTAGCAACAGGGGCTGTGCGCCTGGGTTCGTGCCTTTGCACGCACATTCACAAGAGGTGCCGCGTGTTAAGCAATAAGGAAAAACAAAACTTGGAGGGTTGCTCTACTTCGTGCTGACCGATGAGACACATATTTTCTTTGATATATTTGGAGTTAAAAACCGCATAAGGAGAAGTCGCCGTTCAGTTTCCAGATGCCAAAGAGAGTATAGGACGTGTATTATGGCTTTTAATGGTAGGGACGGACTTCGATCTGCTTATTTGCACTGCTTATCTTTCATAGTGTGTACTGAATGTAGGCTAATCGCTAGCAATGGCCCAGGCCGGAATGGCAGGTGCTGAAGCCGAGCGGCAAAGAATACAGATTCAGAATTCGCAAGTTTTGTGCTAGGTCTGTATGTCCTGCATCATATATGTCTGAATTGTGTGATGAAGTATCCCGCATTGATAATGCAGATTAATATTAACAATGAATCTCTTTACACATAAATTGAGGTTAGGTGTGCTGGTACAGATAGCCGGAGAGAGGATTCTAAACATCAGGAGCTGCAGTACGTGTCGGGAGAGGTGGGTTGAGAATGCTTTTAAAAAATTTGAGAAGTGTTTTTTTTTGTGCCTCATGTATATTCACTTACAGCATATGTATAATTCCCTATCAGATAAGGGAAGTATTCCTCATACCGTATTTATGCGCATAATTTGCGCACTTTTCATTCAGAAATTAGGGCTCGAAGAAGGGGGTGCGCAAATTACGTGGGGATTTCACGAGTGCGACTTCAAAAACTCTGCAAAGGTCACAACGCGCAATATAGTTATAGTGTATGTTGCTGCGTATACGTCAACATCCGGACCCGCACCCCGCACTGGCCCCCCCACCGCGGGATGGCATGAAGGCGCATGCGTGAAGCTGAATAAACCGCTAAAACAGCGCCATCGCTTGCGGCCCAGCAAATTGTTCGGTAGTTCCGGATTCCGTAAGTTTGCTTTCGCAACTTCGTCCGGGATAGCAAGAGCGAAGCTATAAATCAGTTATCACACCCCACAATTCTTTAACAGTACCGCGCAAGCATCGACCAAACTGCTTGTCGGCGCCTTATCACGGCACAGAGCTGCGAAGCCAGCTAGAATAGCCGCGTGCGCACAAGTTTGCCGACACAACGATTGTCGTCTATAGGCAAACTTGTGCGCATGCGGTTATTCTTGCTGGCTTCGCCACTCCGCGCCGTGTTTTAAGCCGCGTGAGCTGGTTTATTATTTCACATAAAAAGGTCAATATGAAAACAGAACCAAGAACAGGTGCCCAAAGAAAAAGAGGAAGAAAAATAAAGAACAAGAAATATAAGAGAAAAATTGAGAAAAGAGGCCAGAACTAGAAAGAACCACAGTGAGAAGCAGTTTGAAACTTGCCGTATAGTTGTGATATCCCATCGCAAGACATGACCGAACAACGAAACACAAGCCGTCATAGCCACCAAGAAAAGCATAGCCGGCAGTCGAGTCACATGCATCAGCCAAACAAACAGCGGTGTTGGCTCTTCTATCAGCTGCCGATCCTCCCCAGAAGCGCTGCTGGCCGTTCCGAGTGGCGATGCCGCTGGTGCCGTCGCGATTGTAACAGCGGCCTCTGACACCACTATGAACGCCCAGTGCACAAAAGATTCAAAAAGCCTTCTGAGCAAACACGCAGAATAGCCGAATGCTACTGGGTAGAGCCATAGGTTAGAGCCTGCGTTCATGATGGTGGTCTAGCGCAGCGCGGTGCATAAAATATGAGAGTAAAAATATTTTTTTGTAAACCTGGGTGATGAGTTAAGGGTGCGCAAATTATGCGTGTATATACGGTATATATTTTTGTAAAAGAGAATTGAGTTATCCATCATGTTTTTGTCTTTTGGTGAACTGCATCACTTGTGCTACCATATAATTGTTGCTATGCCTCATTTCCATTTTGTGCACATGCATCGTTGTCGTAACCAGGTAAAAGTGCATCTCTAAGGTTGACTGGACCTGCATGGTTTAGATTGCAGAAAATTGGCATTTTTTTTAATGTGCAGCCAGATTTTTTTTGACATCGTGTTAGCAGTGCGTTCTGTGAGCAAGATTAATCAGAAATGGTAATGACAAGGCTGTAGAAAGGCAGAGCACAGTATAACTTGCGAGCAGTTTTTACTTTCTAGAAAACTAGTGTTTCAGATATGAAATGGCTGTGCCAAAGAACGAAGGGAAATGCTATGCATTCAAGCGATGTCTAAGTATTAAGTGGGGACCAGTGCAATAAGGTGCACATGTTACACCTTTATGAGCACGCTTACTGCAAATAAATTTTTCCCACAATTAACCTGTACAGATTTCTTTTCTTTGACAGCATGAAGCACGGCTTGCTTATTTGTTGGCGTGCCAAAAAGATTTAGACTCTGAGTTCACTTACTGGTACCGAGTATTCAGTTCTTAAAGCCTTGCATTCACAGTGCTCCTCCGAGGGAACTTACTGTCACTCTGTGCCAAAGTTTTTTGTGTATCTTTGGCTGTTCAGCATGAAACAGCAAAAGGTGACGCTTCCTCATGGCATGCCCATATTATCTTGTGGGCCCCTTATATATCAATAGCAGCAGAAACTGTCATGGGGTGCTCCATGTGCTCCTCGAGTTTGATATACCTCATTGGAGAACATAAACCTAATTGCCATCATATCCCTGCTTGTAAATAGTTAAAGAATCGCAACTTAGTGAATGAATAAAACATGTGCAGGCCCATGTCCTCAGGCATATCAGCATTCTTATTTTCAAGCCAAGCTGCAATCCGCTGAAAATGCAACTGCACAGTAAACTTGCCAAAACTCTTGCTATGCGAGCGCCTGGTCCGCATGCGAAGGAAGAGTATGGTGACAGCGCCATGATCTTGCAGCAGCGGCAGACAGGGAGGGAGCACCCCCTGTGCAAAGGCCATTCAGAGTGTGCGCTGCCGCTGTTCGGACTGCATACTTATTTATTTATAAATAATACAGTGGGGAAGAAAGACTTACTGCACCTTTCCTCATAAGCAGTTTTCATTTCCCTTTGACTGGCACTCTTTTTCATGCTTTGTGCTGGCTGCCTCAGTGCCTGTGGTACAACACTGCAGCAATTCTGGCGGGGGTGTGCCAGCCCTGTTCATGGCTGCTTGCCGGTTCACCACGTCTGATTTCAGTGCTGGTCCAATCCTACTGCCACCTGTCCCGTGGTGCTGAATCTGTTGCCAGTGCTGAACGAGTATTTCTTCTACATGGGCATAAAGGCTTTTGAGGTTGCACCGGGCAGGCTTGCCCTCGACGCCTCCGAGCTCAGGATAAACTTTGGCAACAACCTGCACATCCAAGCCACCTTGCTGCACTGCCTGCTGACCAGGCACCGCTGCGTTGAGGTGCGTGGCTTCAAGCTATTTTTTGCTGTCTAATACAACCACCATCCGTCTTAACAAATTTTTTGCCTTTAGCTGGTGTGAACACTGCACAGGCTCATCATGCTGCATGTGAGTAGCATGGCTTTCCAGACTTCCAGCACGTTAACCCTCTGTGCAACAGCTGGACATATGGCCCACTTGTTTCAAATGCCAGGAAAATGGTGCACGTTCGTACCCTATTTTTGTGTGCTGAGTTCTACAGAACTATAAAAAAGCCATTCAGTGTGTTTTTATCTTTCGCCAGTAGGCTTCCTTGGTGTTCTGTGTGTTTTTACAAGTGCGGGTGTACAGTTTGGCAAGTATCTTTTTGGCGAGTAAAAAAGTCTTGAAAAGTTGTTCAGCTTTTAAGCATTTTCCATCTGTCAACTACCTCATAATACTTCTTGAAGCAATTTTCAGTTGTAATACCAGTTGTTTAATATACATGCAATAGACTGAGGTGAGAATAAGAATTATAATTTAGGTCTTTTTGCAATGGAATTGGTGCAGCTGTGTACCTCTCTTTTCTGGAAAACCAGTAGGTAGTAGAAACCGCAGTAGTAGTAGACATGATGGCATTCAGTTCCTAGAGTCATATTAGGAGCAATTTTACCATTAATATGCATGTTAGACATGCACACAGCTTGTGCTTTATAAAAGGTTAAAGCGATGCTGAGGACAAATTTATGTGTGCCTGTAATGATAGAATACTGGGTTCTAATTACAAAGGGGCCACTTTCGTGGGAAATGGAACTTTTGTCAGCTAGGAAAGATCAGAAAGTGAAACATAGTTATGGCCATCTCTAGCAGTTTTCTCAAGGCAACTGCAGTGGTGTCAAGGCAGATTTTTTTTTTTTTTGTGCCTGGACCTTTGAGGCTTACCTACACCGTTTTTCGCTTCCAGACAGTGGCGTAGCCAGAAAATTTGTTTGGGGGAGGGCTCATGTTGCAGCGTGGCCTCCTCATAGAATATGTGGAAAGATCAAACGCAACAGTAATAACTGCATTGCCATTGACAATGCCATTGTGTATTACATAACGCTACACATTGTCTAGACAAGTGAAATGTGTATTTTTAAATAATAGAATGTGTTCGTATGTCTTAAAAATCGTGCAGACATGATCAGAAAAACTTAAAACTGAGCGGGGGACAAGCACAGCAGAGAAGCAAACAGGATGAGTTCGTCCTTCTGTGCTGTGCTTGTCTCCTGCTCAGTTTGATGTTTTGTAATCATGTCACACCAACTATCCCCTTGTAGTTCACTTGTGGCAGACATAACTGATGCCAATGCTTCCATGTTTTTGAGTATTAAGTAAAGGAAATATCGCATGAAGTCTAGTGCATGCCATTGATATGAAAAACGTAAGGGCCAAGAAATTAGCAAGTAGAGGACAAATACTTTAATAAATGTTTGTCGTTCATGATTCTTTAAATTTTTGTACATATGCAACGGCCAGGGAAAAATCTCATTGACGATGTCCTTCGTTTCAGTGTACTGCACAGCAGCAGCTGTCACCGGTCATGTATTGCGAGTAATTGCACCGAAATTTTAGTCTTAACAGCGAGACATCGATAGGCCCTTCAAAGTTTTTTGCTAGGATGGGGCCCCTTGTGTTACATGACTCCAGGTGCATTGGAGTTGCCACGAAATCCAACCCGAGTTAGCAATGTTCGTGCCCAAATGTCTTTTCTAGTCTGAAAAAAGACACTGTAGGTGGCAAAATTCAGAATGACTTCTGGCGCTGGTGGTTGATTTGATCGGCGGTCTGTGACAGTTTGAAAAAATTTGGGGGGGCGGGGGGGGGGGGGGGGGGGGGCTGAAGCTCCCTGGCTATGCCCCTGCTTCCAGACACTAATCACAGAGTCCGCAGGTTTTAAGAGTACCCACCTGCTCGATCGCTCATGGTACCTAGACTTGCAGTTCTAGGCAACGAAGAGGAATTGCATGCAATGTATGGAAAAGGCATTCAAAGAAAGGAAAATCGAATATGGGCATAGAACACCTTCTAGGCTGTCTTGAGAAAATAAACAAGTCAAGGTTTTTCTAAGCGACACTCCTAGGCAACGAAAAAGAGTTTTCCTCAAATGTACCAGTGTCTCACCCATTGAACCTGGGCAAAACTGGATGGGCTGACTTGCCCAAAGTAACATAGTTGTACCACTATTAAAAAAGTGACAAGCTCTCATGTTCATCTGCATCATCATGACAAGCAAATAGAGCCTGTAGCTTCGCTGTCGTAAGGGTTGACACTCACTAAAATTCGCCTTCTACATGCTCTAGTGTCATCAGGTCTGTAAGTGGCTGACGAAGAAGGCACTTTTGTATGTGGAGCTGACCTACATCAGTCACGGCGCAGGAGGCCATTATAAAAACACGTATACATTTCGTGAGCTTGCTCAGCAAGTACATGTATGCCAAGTGGATTTTTTAGCAGCTTAATATGGAAGAAATATCTGTGACGAAACTGGCAACCTTCTCAAGCACCCGGCAATGCTGCATTGTCTCTAAGGACATGCAATGTCCGTAATCAAATTAACGTTAGAAATGGTAGACACGCTCCGTTCTACGATACAAAACGTCACACTTATTCACCTCCAGAAATTTGATGTTATAGCTTTCATTGAAGTGATGATAGTGAATTTTTATGGCGCAAGGGCACCTGTGGCCAAAGAGCGCCATGGCACAAGGTATTTTTCGTATGCTCAAGGTGAGGTCAAAGACCCATTTCCCAAGCATTTCACCCTGATTAAGCCGAGCACCAGGCCGGCAGAAGCTTATACCCATTGTATCACCGGTAGGTACCCGGCGGCACTGGGGATAAAACCCTGCACCTCCCGCATGTGAGGCGGATGCTCAACCACTAGGCCACCGCTACGATGTTTCATTGAAGTGAAACCGAAAGAATGGGCTTCCTCTGTAGCTGCTGTCCATTGCCTCCCTATATGGCAACTGCAGCAGTCCTTGTGGACTAACACTACCTAGTGTAAATGTTTGTAACCAGAGTGGTAGACCCAGGAAAGAAATTGCTTAAACTGTTGTTTCCAACATTCAAAACCCGCTGGAGACACCTAAACTGTTCCAATGTGGAGGCCTTACTTGAGGATTGCTTCCGTGGTGAGCTGAGTAGAATCACACTTGTTTTTAAACTTCAGGGGAAACTTGCAGTTGTTTGCCAATAGTGGCAATCTTGTGTAAGGCAAACAGTCTCTTCTCGAGCATGTGAAGGAAAGATTGTGACATAAGGAAGAAATCAATGTCCTAGTGTTTGAAAACGGCCAGCAGGAAATTGGGACAGTAGACTGTTGATCTGTGCTTTGGAGAGGATTTAAAATCATTGACATCAGTGGTGACAAACAACCCTTGTATAATGGGTGAAGGACAAAGGCAGATCAGGAAAGCAAGATCCAGCAGTTGTCAGTTGGTCTTCTTGCTTTGCAAGAAACAAGCTTAAACAGTTTACAAGTCACTGTTGTTTGAGTTTTAACTCATACAGTTTCACTATTTTGCTTTGTTTTGTGTTTATAAATTCTGCTTGCAGCATGCTACTGTAAATATAAATATATATTTCTAATCGTGAGTGGGCGGAAAGTGTGAACCTAACCAGGTCACCTTTTTCCGTGTGCTGTCTTCTTCAAGCAGTTAACGGTGCCTTCTGCTCTGTTTGTAAGCAGTGGCTGGAAGGCATGTAAAGAGAGTATGACAGCTACGAATATTTCTTTTTGCCCTATTCTTTTCAATTCTCTCCATCTACCTATCTTTTCTGTTTTATTCCAGTAAAAAAAAAACAGTGACCCACCGTGGTGGCTCAGTGGTTAGGGCGCTTGGCTACTGATCCAGAGTTCCTGGGTTCGAATCAGACCGCAGCGGCTGTGTTTTTGTGGAAGCAAAACGCTTAGGTGCCCGTGTGCTGGGTGATGTCAGTACACGTTAAAGATCCCCAGGTGGTCGAAATTATTCCGGTGCCCTCCACTACGGCACTTCTTCCTTTCTTCTTTCACTTCCTGCTTTATCCCTTCCCTTACGGCGCAGTGATATATGAGGCAGATACTGCGATATTTCCTTCCCCCAAAAGCCAATTATTATTATTATTATTTATTCCAGTGACAGCGAGAGCATGGGGCGGACTTGCAAAATGAATCAAAATGGAGTGGAATTCAAGCGATAATATATCACTCGCCCCGCCTCTTTGTGGATAACAAAGCACTATGTCACCATGCATGCGTTCCATAATGAACCCTGCATTAAAAAGACAGTCGTGCATAATGCTCTTCATGTTTGAAATGTGCTTTTAGTCATGCGCGCTCAGTGATGTTGTTTAACAGAAGAACTTGTGGGACACTTACTAGTTATTCGTGGTAATGCAAAAGCATAGAGTCTCATTGTGCGGCCCTCATTACCACACATTACACACAGTAATGTTCTTGTTTTTTTTCTAATGTGCGAAATCATTTCTTCAGTGTCCTCTTCCCGTGCACGCCTGCCACAATTGGCAGGTGCAGGCTTCACACAGACTAACCTGGCCTGGCGGTGTCGCTTTTCTTGAGCCAGCGAGCATTCGCCAGCCTGGTGATGTCACGTCTCATTAGCCAATGGGATTTCTCCGTTCTGGTGATGTGAGTGCCCACCAGTGTGACGACTCCGTTTGGCGGGTTTTCACTCTCATGAGGCTTCTATGCTATCGCCTAATAGTGCCCCTTCTAGTTCAGGAGAATCATGCCTGTGGGCATTAAATTAATATATTTTTAAACTGTGTATGACTTTAGAAAAAAGTGTGCTAGTTATGTCTTGTAAAACAACAAAACAAGACAGAGTTGGTTCTACTCTGCTAAAATATGGCCTTGTGTTGCCTTTCATTTTATCTGCAGGTCGTTGAAGGGTTGTGTTTCATGCTGCCACGCTACCTCCAGCTGTTCTGTGATGCACTGAGGAGCAGTGTGCTGAGAACCCTTCGACTGGACAAGTGTTGGCTGACAGGCACAGCAGTGGAGAGCATCGTTGCCGCCATACGTGACTCTGAGCACATTGCGGAGCTATCTTGGAATGAGTGTGTAATCACCTCTGGCAACTTGCAGGCTGCTGAGGGTGCCGTCGCTGCCTATATCGCCAATGCCAAGTTTCTTCGCATCCTTGATGTGCAGGATGTTCTGCTTTTGTGCAAGTCTGTGACGCTTGTGAAGTCATTGGAAAAAAATGTGAGCATCGAGAGCCTCTTCATCAGCTCATCAATGTTACTTGGTAAATGTGGAGATACCTTTTGCCGTTATCTTGCCCACAATGCAACAGTGAAGAAACTTTTCATTTTCTGCAGATCCAGGTTTGATATATTGACGGTGGAGAAGGTCTTTAAGGCCCTCCTGAAGAACTCAACTCTGCAGTCACTGGCCATCAAAAAATTTTACCCACAGCCTTTTACCCTGCGTTCGTTTGCCACTCTTGCTACTCAAAACACAACCCTGCGTGAGGTCAAGTTTCTGCAGTGCGAAGGGCTGTCTCTTTTCTTGTATGGAAGGGAAAGTGCTGCATCGTTAGAGTGGATGACCTCGCCTTTCGTGATGGCCTTGCGGGGGACATCTTCACTGCGGAGGCTCACTTTTACCGCATCCGTTTTCTCCGAAAACTGGATCCGCCTGCTTTTGGAAGCAGCCACCGCCTGTCGCTCACTGGAGGAGATCACCTTTGGCGGGACCATGTACCAGTCCTCATCCATGCCATTTTACTGCTTATTGCGAGACACGTGTATTGCTGACAAGGTCAGGTTGGACTCTTGTAATATGCAGCCAGAGGTATTCATATCGGCCCTGCAGTCATGTGGCAAGATGCTGAGCAAGGTGCGCCACCAGTTGGAACTGGATGCATTGAGCTTTCGCAATGTTGTCACAGCCGTCATTCTTCATGACCACATCACCAAGTTAGAGCTCTATGTCGACAATTCGGATTCCAGAATGGGCATTGAGCACGTGTCCCTCCTTGCCACCTACTTGTCTTCGACACGAGCCTTGAAAGAGGTCTCCTTTATGTTTCGTATCTCTGAAGAGTGTGTTCACATTGTTGTCGAGGGCCTTTGCGAGAACACAACGATAGAGAAACTCTCTATCAATTACTGGTCCATGCAGTGCAGCGATGTCACCAAGCTCTGCAAGTGGGTGGCGGCCAGCAGGAAGTTGTGCCACCTTGTCTTCTTGAATTCTGGCTACCATGCATGCAGTGTGCTCCTTGAGAACCTGGCTCAACTGCTTCCTAATAGCTACACACTAACCCATATATGCACCTCATGGTACCCCAGCAACCTCCACATATGGAAAATTGTCGAGCAGCTGAGGCAGCGCAACCTGTCACTTGTTGAGTGCGCTGTGGAATTTGTGCTAGGCTTGTCTGTTAAGCGGGCAGCAGCCGCTTTCGAGCGCTTGTCATGGCACCCGCAGGTGATGTCCAATGTTCTGCTTAAACTCCAGAGCAGCCCCTCTGAAGTGAGCACAATGCTTAATGAGTGCAGGCAACGTGTGCGGATGGATTTCTGGCAAATTACGGGCGTCGTGCGCAGTGAACTTGTCTGCTATGAGAGGCTCGATGGGCGAAAGCAAATCCATGAGCTTGGAGTGGATGCTTGGTTGTGTGTACGTGACTTCTTGAACATCAGTGATGTGCTGGATGAGACAGGTAGGATAAAGTCACAAAAGCGGAAGCGACGATGAAGTAGTGCAAGTGATGACGTGCTCTCTTGTGCAATATGTGGTCTTTTCATTTTTTTCCACAAATGCATCAGCGGGGCTCAGAATGGACCTTAAACATTGGAACAACTGATCAGAACAGCTATAGTTTTAAACTTCTGCTGCCTCTCGGAGTGACTATTGGATGCACTGAATATTGCAATTTCATTTTCACTTGTGTGTCTGTTGTCGGGAAGCTGCAGCTCTATGTCCAGCACAGTGCCTCATGCAACTTTTATATCTCGTTGACTGTTCACAAAACCCTGTTCTGTAATGTAAATTGTGTCTTATATGCAGGTTTTTTTGCTAGAGAGCTTATTTGCAGTGTTTCTGCAGAAAAAATTTAGGCTTTCCTCACGATTTTTTTTTCTCAACTCAGCCATGGCTCATGGTTTTCCCCCCATATGTTCTGGCCTGTGTTCAACCGTAGGTGGAATCACTGCTGTTACTTTATTTGTATTCTTTTTGATCATCCCCACTGCTTAAATATAATTCCAGACACTGCCCTTTGACTAAAGTGTGTAAAAAAATGTGTGCTGCTGTAACCTTAGAACATCTTGGAGCATTATGCCATGTTTGTATTCTTTTGCTGTTCTCTGAAAAGATGTAGACAAAGTTAAGTTTTTCCCACTGCTCTGAGAGATATGCACTTTCAAACAATGTCTCTCAGCTGCTCAAAAATATGAGGGGGCTGGGGAAAAATTCAGCGGTGTTTTCTTGGTTTCCTTACAATTCTGTAAGTTTTACGTTACAGCCAAGAATATCGAACAGGAACATTCACATGCCTATAAAATGTGCACAGTGTCAGTAGTTTCGTTTTCGTAGTTGCGGCATGTTGGTTTAGAAGCTTTGGTTCACCTTAACAGTGAAGTTTGAATGTCTTGACTAATGTGTTTCATGTTTCCTTGTTATCTGTTTGCATTCTCATGGCAGCAATGGATGCAGTAATTAGAAATGCTAGTTCCCTTTTGCATGTAAAACGAACAGAAACCAGATTCTACTTGAGAGATTGAGTGACTGCTATTTGGAGCACAAAGTTAATTTAAATGCCAGGCTTACTCCGATGCCAATTTTTCGCTGCAACTAGAAAGCTTTCAAAACATTTTTGCTGGGCTTTATAATGAATGGTTTGAAGCACCATTGGCTATAATACCAATACCATATAAATGCCTGTTTGCGCCGCTCTTTTTTGCAGATTTGAGGGCCAGTTTTCGGGGTGTGGTCCATACACGCGATTTGCAAAAAAAATTAAAATAGAAACACACCAATCAGGAAGTCAGCGGCATTTATTCCACTTTCAGTCGCCACTCACAGTGTAGTCCGACTCCGAGCTGATGCTGTGCTCCGGTGCACGCGCATCCCACAAGAAGTCGCACAGCATGTCTGCTGTCAAAGCGTAGCTGTTTATTCTGCGCTTCCATCACTTAGCAGAGCAGCTCTTCTTCCTGCTCTGGAAACTTGCACTGCTTGCCTCGGAAAGCGTGCTTTTTTCAGCTTGTGTTCCTCAATCCATCCTTTTGGTTGCATTATCGTCGGATGCACTTA
Source organism: Amblyomma americanum (assembly GCF_052857255.1). NCBI lineage: Eukaryota > Metazoa > Arthropoda > Arachnida > Ixodida > Ixodidae > Amblyomma > Amblyomma americanum. Next base: position 53,681,305 of record NC_135500.1, read on the forward strand.
TCGGCCACATCGAATTTCCTGCCTACCGCGTGCTTGCTGTGTTCAACAGCAAACTGCCAGCCTTGTAGCTATTAAGGTGCTTACCCATCGTGCTAAAACTGCTAAAACTACAATGCTCGGTGGCAGCACGCGAAAGCGACAAGTTCCACAACTACGGTGAACCACAACTCTCATCCCTTTGACAGTCATGAAACACTGGAGCTGGTGATATTGATGCTGATATTTTCTTATTAACTTATTGGTCCGGCAATACATGGTACTGCTCGTGGGGCAGGACAAAAGGAGGTAATTAGTCTCCTGACGACGCCCTGGCCCCACTGGGCACAACAGCAGCAGTTGCAAAATACATGTAGACAGTATATATACAGTTGGACATAACATTGATCACCGTACAAAAATGCGCATGACGCATTTGACAAGTTCAAAAAAAAAAGAAACACGTTATTGTTAACATTTTCTACACAAATATTGAAATCAGGACACTATAAATTTGCAATTAAAAATTATTATTCGTACGTGCTTGGCCTTCTATTTGAAGTGAACAGAATTTGTATTCTGCGTTTGGACGTTCTCAGACTACATGTTTTTGTGATCTCGAGAATGTCTGGATAATTTATTACATAATTTGATAGTGAATTGTCTGCTTAGCATAATTTGTCCTTAGTTTTCCTATAACAATGAAAGTCCTATGCATATTGTGACCAGTATCTCTATTTAGATAGACTAAGAAATCGAGTGTAATAGCTTGATACTTCAGAAAATATGTATGCAGATAATTTCTGTATATATATTTCGTGAAAAGGTCTGATATTTTGTTCTCATGAAGGTTACAAGGTGTACATTTTTTTTATATTGTGTTCTAATCGCCCTTCACTGCAGTGCAGATAGTCTATCGTGAGTTAATTCCGGTTCCACATATTAAGGCACAGTAATAAAGTGTGAGTGTACAAGCAGCTTTTTGAGCCCGGGAGAGACAAGATTACAAAGGCGGCATAATATTCTAGTACATCTCGCTACTTTCATTCTTATATTTTCTACATGATAGGACCATGCTAGGTTCTACTGAAAAGTAACACCTAAAAATGAATTATGACCTACGTGCTCAAGCAATGCATCATTAAAGTTCAGGTTTGTATTGAAGACATTGGGCTAATTTTTTGAATAAAATATCATGTATTTTGTTTTCTTTGTATTTATTTGAAGCTTGTTTGTTCACACCCATAAACTGAGCTCATGCAGCCATGCATTTGACGTGGCTTCAAGTCCCTCAAGGCTCTCTCCGTCAAAAAATACACTGGTATCATCAGCATACAGCAACATTTCTCCCGCTGACGAAATGTTAACGATGTCATTAATACACAGTACAAATAGCAACGGGCCAAGTATAGAGCCCTGAGGAACGTCGTATTTAATATTACCTTTCCCCGTTGCAATGCCATGTATGGATGTGAACTGGGACCTCGCATGTAGATGGCTTCCTATAAGACTGTTTGGTGCCTCTAAAGCCATATGCTTCGAGCTTGTTGAACAAGATATGGTGCTGTATAGAATCAAATGCCTTCCGAAAATCTAAGTAAATTTCAATTGTAAATAACTTGCCTTCAATATTACGAATGATTTTGCTTTCATGCGCAGCAGGGCATTTCAGTTCTTTCCTTTTTGAAATCCGTACTGCTGTTCGATGATAACTTTCTTTGACAATAAAAAGGTACTAAATCGATTATATAGGATACGCTGTGCAACGTTGGAGAACAGTGATAAGACTGAGATTGGTGTGTAATTGTTTAACTGATTGTATTTACCACCTTTGTGTAATAAAGTAACACGAGCGATTTTTAATCCGGTTAAACACCAAGGGATAGCATTTGATTGTAACTATGGGTTAGGGGCTTTGCAATAACACTGGGAACTGCTTTAATCGGTAAGACCTTAATATCATCTTTGCCAGCTGCAGATTTGTTGTCAAGGGAATTCGACAGAGAAACAACTTCATATTCACATGGAGCAAGAAATACACTGTCATTTACGACATCATTAATATAATGTAAAAGGCTGCACTCTGGTTGGTTATCGGGCACGACCATTGGAGCTCCGGCATTTATGAAATAATTATTTAACACGCTGGCTATCGATTCGCGAGATATTTTCCCACCTATTTGTAGTTCAGATGCGATGTCTGCTGTAGGGCCGTTGGTCAACTCCTGAAAAACTTTCCATGTTCTGCTGCTATTTCGCGCTAAGTTCTCAAGCTTACGTTCAAAAAACTCGAATTTGGCTTTTTTTAAATTGAATTTAACCTCCTCCTGAAGCATTCAAATTCATGCAGTGTTTGAACGTCACGTGTTTTTAGAAAGACTAAACATTTTTTCCTTTGCTTGATGCACTTATAAAGATGCTTAGTTATTCATGATTTCCAGGCTTTTTTGTACTGAAGCACAGTTAATAAAGGAGAGGCAACATCATAGCAATGCTGTAGTGTGGAAATAAATGCATCATATCACTCAGAGGGATCACTTTCCAGTACTAATTTACCCTTTGTCAGCTAGCAGCTAAAGACGAACAAACTGACACTAAGGTGATTAGTATCTTTTAGTTGTCACATATATTAAGGAGCATAAATTAAATTTTTAAGGAATAAGGTGCGAAGAAGACTCGAATTAACCGAAGAATAAAGAAGAGGTAGAAGAATCATTCGGTGAGGTGGAGAGAGATGATTGGTGGAGAAGCATTCGGTGACGTGGAGAGATGATTGGTGGAGAAGAGAAGACAAGGTTTACGTGGAATAACACCGAGGCTATAAAAGGGCGAGTGAGAGCAAGGCACTGGGGGAACAGCAGAGAAGCGGAGGCTCCAGCAGGTCAGGGACACATCGGCTGGAAGAGAGCGATGCCGGCTACTGCTGCGGTGAGCTCGCGTTCTACGACATCGCATCGTGGACTTCCTGCCGTGCCTGAGCCTGATCCGGGGAGACAACAGAGGACGCTACCACCTGCTACGGCCAGGGGTATCTCCAGCGCTGTTGCCACCCATCCGGGTGGTGCCAACAACACCGGCATCACCTCTATGGACGCTTGGACCGGGAGCTTGTACGACGCAGCCAGCGACGCCAGCCCAAGTATGTCGAACACCGCCTCGACGCCGGATACTGGATACATACAGCGCTGCAGCTACACCGAACCAAACGTGAGCACGAACGCCAAACGCTAGTAGTAGACGCTGATAGCAGTGTGCCCGGGTCGTGTGTAGTTAGTCTTTGTGGTTTGTGTTAGTTTTGTGTTCTAGTGTGTGTGACACGTAGGCTGTATTAAATGTGCGTTTGTGTGGGTACACCCGTCGCCTAGTCCGTTCCTTCGGTCCGAGTATTCTCCGGAGAGATCCGTGACAAAATAAGTAGGGCCCCCTCTCTCAAGAGTTTTTCCATGAAAAACTGCTCACGTCATCCTCATCTCCATGCCATCCAGCCAACCGACTATCTTCCGTGGCGTTTATGGCCCCAGCACACACCACACCGCAGATGTCCAGCGCACACCAAACGCACACCACTAACACAGCACACCAAACGGCATTTTCAGAACACTAACACACCACTGCCGTTGTCCGTACAGTCCTTATAAACATGTTCGTGTCCACAACACACTCCCTTGTATGATCACATAACAGCAACAAGATAAATCCCAGAGATATATTAAGAGAACAACAACAACAAGATACATGACAGAGATACCTAGAGCTGTTCAGTTGGCTCTACTCATGAAATCCGCTCCAACGTTATCTCTGTCTTCATTGAAATTGGAGTTTATTTGCACCTTATTCCACGCCCGCAATGTCAATAGCCGATCTTTGAAATGGTAGGTCAATGGCTGGCATCTAGCCCACAGGTGCGGGACCAACTCTTCCCTTCGGAACTGTGCGCTGGCACACGTCACATGAGCGAACAAATCGCTAACGTCACTCTTAACACCCGGCCAAAAGAACTCCTAGGTGATCCTAGACACCGTTTTTTGAACACCCTGGTGTCCGGCCATAATGGCGTCATGTCCTAAGCGTAGCACGGTCTCGCATGTCTCGGTAAAACCAGTTGTTGGACCCACCTTCCTGAACTAAATATGCACTCCCTGTGCAGAAGACCATTTACCAGTTGATATTCGAATGATGAACGACAGTTCTTTCTTTTTTTCACTCTTTCGAAGCAGGTCTTCAGGCTAGGGCTTCTTTTTGCCTAATTGCAATTTCTCCCGGTGTTACACTCAGGCACATCGCAATAGGAGTAGAGAGCGGACGCTGCGTTTCTCGGGCTGTCGCTTGAGCTCTTGTCTCAACTGCCGGCGAGAAACTGACTGCACCCGTCTGAGCTGTCGCGGGCCTTTCCTCCTTTGGATGTTCTTCAACGTCGAGCATCCTCCACTCGGGATCGGGGTCTTCGACACTTCTTGCACCCGTAATGTTTCCCAAGATGAGATCGTAGATGGATTGGTCTACGCATTTTTTCACTACCTGTCCTGTATAATATGGTGTGGACACTAGAATCCTTGCTTCAGGAAGGTACCTCACTGTGCTATCTATAAGAGTGACGGCCGACGCTTCCCCTGTAAGATCCTCGTCCTTCACCAGGCTTCTACGAACCAAGACTGTGTTGGCTCCGCTGTCTCTAAGCACCAATATAGGACGGTCTCCTATTTGCCCAACAACCACTGGCATTGCTGCTTTCGACTTGGGTGTTCCACTCACTGCCTCATTTTCCAGTGGCGTTTGCTTTCCTTTCAGCTGTGGAACTTCGGGTGACGTGACAGGTTCTACCCTAGAGTCGACAACGCATGCAGATCGGTCCTGAGTTCTGTATCGGCACTCATCCAGAGTATGACCCCTCTTCTTACAACCTTGACACACAACCTGTGTTTTCTGGACAGCGCTACTAGTCCGACAGTCAGCTGCACGGTGTCCCACCTTGCCGCAGAGAAAACACCTTACTGGCGCCTTAGATGCACCGCCATATGCTCTTGATTATGCCGCATCTGTCTCTAGGGTCTTTTTGGTTTCCTCCTTTGCCTAACTCAAATTTTTTAACCCTTGAGCCTCGAGGAATTTGTCTGCAGTGTCGACGAACTCTTCCAACGAACACAACTTTCTTTCAGGAATAGCGCCAGCTTTGAGCTGCAACACGCTAAAAATTGCTCTGTGACCAGCTTGTCACGCACACCTTCAAAACTCTTTTCTGTGTTCGAGATATCAAGCCACCTATCAAAATAGTTGGATTGCCTGCAGGAAAACTGCTTAGCGGTTTCCGAATCCTGAGGTTTCGCGGTGCGAAATCTCACGAAAACCCTCAGCCGTAAGCCTGAATCTTTGGAGGAGCGCCTTTTTGACTTTTTCCTAGTCCATGGAATCAGCAGCAGGCATCCTTCAAAAGACAGTGAGCGCCTATCCGACTAAACACATGCTCAATGCCGTGGCCCATTCACTGCGTTCCCAGCCTTGCCCCAAAGCTATTCGCTCGAATCGCAGATATGTGTCCAGATCATCTTTTTTGTCATCGAAAGGAGCCATCAGCTTCCTTGCACAAACTCTGGCCGGTCTAGGAGATTCTGTACCCGCTAAGGAGCGCTGATCATTGTGCGTGATCTCATATCCTCCAGCGACATGCGCCTGTTTCCACAAAATAAACTCCTCCCGTTCTATCCTTCTCTTCTCCAGTTCTGCCTAGCGAGCTCTTTTCTCGCTCTTCCGCCTCGCGAGCTCTTTTCGCCTCGCGCTCTTCTGCTTCACGAGCTCTTTTCTCTTCTCGCTCTTCTGCCTCGCGAGCTCTTTTCGCCTCGCGTTCTGCTTCACTAGCGTCTGCGCGTGCTTACGCCCTTTCCTCTTTGCCTTTTTGCCTCTTCTTTCTCCTCGTCACAGAGACGCAGCGCCTCTTCCTTGCTTAAACCCTAGCTTGAGCGCCAGCTCTAACGTTTTTGCCAAGTCCATACTTTCTGCTGTCGAGAGATCGGAAAAATCCGAGACAAAGCAAAAAAGGAAATGAGTCCTGGCACAGGCTCACCACTTATCTTTGTCACGGATCTCTCCGGAGAATACTCGGACCGAAAGAACGGACTAGGCGACGGGTGTACCCACACAAACGCACATTTAATACAGCCTACGTGTCACACACACCGGAACACAAAGACTAACTACACACGACCCGGGCACACTGCTATCAGCGTCTACTACTAGCGTTCGGCGTTCGTGCTCACGTTTGGTTCGGTGTGGCTGCGGCGCTGTATGGATCCAGTATCCGGCGTCGAGGCGGTGTTCGACGTACTTGGGCTGGCGTCGCTGGCTGCGTCGTACAAGCTCCCGGTCCAAGCGTCCGCGGAGGTGATGCCGGTGTTGTTGGCTTTGGGGCCACCACCCGAATGGGTGGCAACAGCGCTGGAGATACCCCTGGCCGTAGCAGGTGGTAGCGTCCTCTGTTGTCTCCCGGAACGGGCTCAGGCACAGCAGGAAGTCCACGATGCGATGTCGTCGAACGCGAGCTCACCGCAGCAGTAGCCGGCGTCGCTCTCTTCCAGCCGATGTGTCCCTGACTTGCCGGAGCCTCCGCTTCTCTGCTGTTCCCCCAGTGCCTCGCTCTCACTCGCCCTTTTATAGCCTCGGTGTTATTCCACGTAAACCTTGTCGTCGTCTTCTCTTCTCCACCAATCATCTCTCTCCACCTCACCGAATGGTTCTTCTTTCTCTTTATTCTTCGGTTAATTCGCGTCGTCTTCTTCACACCTTATTCCTTTAAAATATATGTCACACTAGTGTATTTTATACTTTGAGAATTTCCATCTACTGGGAGGGCTGTAAATATGGATAGGTGGTCTCTAACTCAGGACACCGGACAAAGTTCTGTCCTTTGGAATGTTCGTGAAACACGGATCAATCACCGTGTTTCAATGCGCAAGTACTCTAGTGGCCTCGGTAATTAGGTTTTTTCAACTATTTGCAAGCACAACTTCTAGAAGTTGGCATTTCGGTTGTTTAGCTGAAAACAGGTCAACATTAAAGTCGCCAACAAGAACTACATGCCATTTTTTGACATTTGCAAGAACGAGCAGTCTTTCAACAGAGCTAAGAAATTTATCAAGGATGCCATGGGGAGGTCGGTAAACTGCAAGAAGTACATTACGACACACAATTGTAACTGTTTCAAAATCATTGTTCACGCATATGAAATTTCACAAAGATTCAAACCGATGATGCTCCCGAACATAAATGGAAACGACCCCACCGCGTCTTTCTGAGCGATACACAGAAGCGTGTCTATAATCACAAAGACTGCACCTCTGAGCTATCAGAATACCAGATTTCTGAAAAAACCAAAAAGTCAAAAGCACACGCCATAACAGATATGTTTCGATTTCTACGCGTTTGTTTCGGAGACTTCTCGCGTTCATTTGAAAGACGGAAACGTGCTTCCCACACAACCAGTTTTCACTGTTATGCAGTCTGTTAAAAGATTCAGTCGTGTAATTGGCCATGATTTTATTTTGATGCCGCACTGGGCATGAATTGAACACTAGACAATTTATTCGAGGTCATCTTCATTTAGAATGCTGACACCAGTTACACCAGGGAATTTGTGCACGAAAACTTCCCTTCTGAAATTCAAACATACTGATACCCATTTTCTTTCGCTTTACGTTTTGCGAGCCAGTGCAGGCACTTGTTGGTTCCCGTCAGGTTATCGAAGAATATGACTCCAAGTTTCTTAGTCTGCAATTGCTTCCTTCTTTCAAACCATTTTGATCTGAGAGTTCGCAACTCAAACCTGACGATTACCACATCTGGCCTGCCAGGTTTAGAGGGTAGTCTGGCAATCCTTGAATATCTTCCTTAGACAGTTCTGCGATCTGAAGGAGATCAGCTATTTTATTCTTGCAAGAGGTCCTCATCTTGTGCCTTAAGACCGCGGATTTCAATGTTTTGTCTCCGACTGTATTACTCTAGATAATTTACCTGTTGTTGTAGTGCGGGTACAGCTTTCAGTTCTGGTGAACTTTCCATAGCCTCTACCCATCGACGTTAGTCGCTAATTTCCTTGTCGTGTCTGTTTTGTGTGCTTCTTATGTTATAAGTATCCGACAGATGCTGAACGGATTATTCGATACTTGTTATAGCTCCTGGAAGTTCATCAACTTATCCAATTTTGCTTCGAGTGCCGGAATTAGGGATAGCTTTCTGTTGATTTCCGCCAGTTCTGCCTGTATATTTTCAGACGGATTTTGTGCCTCATGTTCGCTCGCAGAAGGCTTGCAAGATGAGCATTTTTGCTTTTTTAGAGTTCATTCTTTCATTGCTTGAAACGATTGTTTAGATATGCCACTGCACTTGCCAAGATGGAACTTCAAGTCGCATTCCGAACATGCAGTTATCAAGTCGTCTGCATCGAATACTTCATGGCAGTACAAGCACTTATCAGGCATAGCACACTTTTAGCAAGTTACGGCCTGAAAACCGAACAAGAAAAGACTAAGGGCAGCAGCAGTAGCTTATTTGGACTAATAGCACACGAAATGAGGCGAAGTTTTTCACAAACCTACAATAAATTGCGGGATGCGTTTAGGCACAGGAACGTTGGGCCATGCTTCCGCTACCGCTGCTGCCCAAGAAGTGGAGATGTCGGGATCCGGGTCGTTGCTTTTGTAGACAGGGCTCAATGACGATTTGTTCACGTGGCATTCGATGAAGTGGTGACAACAGTGGTGATCGCGTTGGACAAGGTTGTTCGTCTGGTATACTTGCATGGCGGCATTATCTGCAGTGAATTGCGGGATGCGTTTAGGCACAGGAACGTTGGACCATGCTTCCGGTACTGCTGCTGCCCAAGAAGTTTTTTAGGCCTTGGTTGCGATCCGCTGGCTTCCGTGAAAATGCACTGGTGGTCTTGTAGTCACCATAGGTCGTACTTTGCAGCTCTTCCGCCGACATAACAGGCCATACATTACAGTTCCTCCGCCGACGGAATGATCTCGGACGACGTAAGAGAGCGGCATCCTCCTTCAAGTGGTGGCCGCTCTTAAATTGCAAAAACTGGCGCCACAGAACAAACAAGCGCCAGCAAAAGCTTTCAGGCAACCAGGCTGTTGTTGCATGATAAGAAAGTTCGTGCCCGATATTGTATTCTCGATCATTGTCACACTACTTCTGTCTTATGGCTACAAGAAAGGCAATATTCACTCAGACACATAGGCTGCTCAAAACTTAGGTGCAACAACACATAACACTAACAATTATGAACCATCAAGAATATTCCCATAGTTCGCGTAGGCAGATTAGAAATCAGTAGGCATGGCTCAAGCCATCGGCGTTCGTGTTTGCATTTCCTTTTCTATACCGCACATTAAAGCACAAATCTTGAAGTTCAAGGCTCCATCTTAGCAGTCGAGGGTTTTTGCCTGACATTTGAGATAGCCATGTGAGCGGGCAGTGGTCTGTCACAAAGACGAACGGGGTTTTGTAGAGATAGCAGGCAAGCTTTTGGGATGCCTAAACCAGGCATGCACACTCTTTTTCGCATGCACTATAAGCCTCCTCTCGCCGTGAGCTTCCTACTCGCTAAGAGCACCAGATGTTTATTGCCGTTTTCGTCTTCCTGACGAATCACTCCTAACCATCGGTTGCTTGCGTCACATTGAACGATAAACGGTCGGTCATACCTCAGAGCACGCAGTACAGGGGTGCTGCACAGCGCTGCCTTGAGCGCCCGAAAAGGCCTGTCCATTTCCTGGCTCCAACTCTGGCACGTTTTTTCGCAGTGCGTCTGTCACGGGAGCGGCGAGTTCAGAGTGGCGGGGTTTATATCTTTCATAATATCCCGTAAGCCCCAGGAAAGCTCTTATTCCGAACTTGTTTTGCGGCTGAGGAAATTCAGCTACTGCCTCGACCTTCAAGTCATCTGGGGCCAGATTACTGTGACAAATTCTGTCACCAGCTATTGACAGTGACGTCAAAATGACACGATGAGACGTCACCACGTGACGCAACGAGGAATCAGCCAATTGCAGCATGGCGGCGATCCGAAAGCATTCGAGAGACCGTCTGCTTAATTTTTTGTAATAAGAAATGAGCTACGATGAAAATAACTAATATTTTATTTTGCCAAAGCATTGTGTTTAAAGTGTGAAAATTAAGCAAAAGAAAAAGTGTTTGAAGTTGTGCTAATAAATAGGCTGGTGGGTAACTTTTGCTCCGCGGGGATGCGCTGATGGCGGTGAAGCGTCAAGCCGCTTTGCACGACTCTAAATGGTCCTTCCCATTGAACCTCGAGCTTATTCTTACGGGATGGCCTCAGAACAAGGACTTGATCTTCTTCCTGATACGACTGCAGCTTCGTATTCCGATCGTAATAACTTTTAGCCCCAGCCTGAGCCTCCTTCGTGTTGGCTTCTGCGATTTCCCGGCATCGGCGCAGCCTGCCTAACAAGCCCAATATATATTCGACTACAGTCGGGTCTGTGTCTTTTGACTCCCAAAATTCCCTTAGCAAGCGTAAAGGGGAACGTAAGGCCTACCCGTACACGAGCTCTGCAGGACTGAATCCGGTCGCCTCATGAGCGACTGTCCGCAAAGCAAATAGCATAGCAGGGACACATTCATCCCACTGGCGTTTCTTTGCAAAAATCAGTGCTCTGAGTATGCGCTTCATTACACAGTGGCACCGTTCAACGCTGTTCGACTGCGGTTGATATACAGAGCTAGGAATTAGTGTCACCCCGCACTTCTCTAGGAAGCCGGATGTTAGAACACTCGTGAACGTGGTGCCCTGGTCGCACTGAATTTCCTGCGGAAATCCTACTCTTGCGAATATGGATAGGAGTGCGTTGACTACTTCCACTTCTTTGATGGGATAGCCTCCGGGAATTTTGTGGCGCGACAAACCGCAGTCAGGAAGTATCGGTGCCATGATTTTGTTATGGGGAGCGGTCCCACGATGTCTATCACCAGCCGGCGAAAGGGCACCGATATTAGCGGTACCAGTTTTAGCGGTGCCTTAGATTTCTCGTGTGGTTTCTCCACTCTCCTGCAAGTAATGGAAATGTACAGCGCAAATACAGAGGACACAAGAAAGAATGACATGGAACACACGAGCGCTGACTTGCAACATGTTTATTTCGAAATTCGGACCAGTATTTACAGCAAAACCAGGCAATCATCACGCATGCGCAGTAGGAGTCAAATGTCTCAAATATAACAGCTCTTTGTTAGTTAGAGCAATAGATGACTTGGCCACGCAGGACTCACCCAACCGGTCCATCAATTCAGCCTCTACTATCTCTAGAGTTAGTTGGCAACGGTGTTCGGCAATCACAGAACTATCTTTGTACACATGCCGACACACAAAATCTTCATCAGAATCGCTGTCATCATTACCGTTCTTACATTTTCTGCAGTGAGCTTCCAGGAACTCTCCTCGCCGTTCAGACAAATTATTGCAGTGTTCTCGGAGGCGGTCATTCAAAAATCTACCGCTTTGCCCTACATAACTCTTTCCACATTTCAAAGGGATGCTGTAGACGAAGGACTGCGTACATTCAACGAACTTAGTTCGGTGCTTCTTTTTGCAGTTCTGATTTTTTGGATCAGTGGGCCTGGACAGTCTGCACAATTTTTGTAGGTTATCGGGTGCAGAGGAAAGAACTTTTACGTTCCCCCGTTCACCGATCTGTTTAAGGCGATGGGACAGGCCATGAATGTACGGGGTCACAAACACCGGAAAAAGAGGATGAAATGGCAAGCACTTTTCAAGCAATTTGAGTGCACGTGCATATTCTTGGCTCTTTGCAGCCTCAATGCATCACAAGCTGCTGTGCGACCATCTGTTTTACACCTTTGTGGTACTGCTAAAAAATAGGCCAAGTGTTCTTAGGGACAGCACGAACAGCTTGATTTGGGTTAATTGTTTCTCATAGGTCCTCAGTGTAAAATCCGGCCACTGCTTTTCGTACTATACCTGATTGCTTATATACAACAGAGGAGGTCACTGCAGCCTTTGACAGCATACTTTTTTGGCATCTGAAGCTTCTCATGCACGCAAAGTTACTTTACTTCATTTGTCCACTGCTACATCTGAGTCTTATACCTTTCTTTGCGTACACAATTTACTGCACAGCTCTTCAAAAGAACAGCTCCCAACAGGAAATTTATTTGCTCACTTGTGTCCACATGCTGCGCCTTAAGCTCCGTGGGATATACTTGAGCTCTAATATGGAGACATAACTAAGCATGAATACTGACGTCTCAACTTCCTAGCATGAGAACAAAGCTGTATTACAGTGGAACCGGAATATATTGAACTCGAAAGAGATTGCAAAATAATTTGATATTATATACCGTAATAAGGAAAATATATTTACTAAACAAAAAGATTGAAGGCATGTGCAGGGTGAGCCTACCAAAGATCCGAGAAACAAACTGGAGAGCTGCCCAACGCCAAAACACACACAGGCACAGCACTTCGTCCTTGCCTACGGTCATGACAGTATTAATAATAAGCTTGCCTATGACCTAGACGCAAGGGTACATATCACTCAAGCCAATGATAGCCTTCTTGCAGTAATGTGCCACCCACCGCGCGCTGGCAGTGCACCACTCGTTAGGCATTGGTCGGCCTAACTTGCTTAATATGAAAGCTGAAGCACGCGGCGCTTAGGGACTGTTTAATTTAAAACGTCCAATTCTGTTGCTATTGCACCGTAAATTGAATAATCAGCCATTAAAATGAAGACACAGCTCGCTCCCACCCGCAACGCCTTCAGCAGCGAAGCAAGCGAGGGCCGCCTCTAGGCTCTAGACTTTAGTTAGCTTGACTTTACAGCATAACAGTGATGTGGCATGCGAAGTGACTGCACGAGACCTTAGGCCGCCCTCAAGCACATGCCACGTTAACCTCTGCATGCAGTGTCACAGTGCTGGCTCTATCAGAAGGTTCCCAAAACGGCGCAACCAACCCGTCTGTGCGCACAGAAAGTGACTGAAGAGTGCCGTTAGGAAATAGGAATTCGATATACATTGCGACTTCCCTGTATTTTTACAGAAGATTTTTAAGGGAATAATTGGTGTGTTCGATGTAGACAATATTTCTGAATATCTGTTCTCGGTATCACCTATATAAACATTGGTCATTCTTCAAAAGTGCTGCTTGTTTATTTAAATGATTTAATGGCCCTAGGCAGGCATTGCAGAGGAAGGGCAAACAAAAAGGTGTCTTGCAAATTATTTTACGCATGGTCTGTACACACATACGCTTTCCTGCTGTCACTGTGCATCATGATACTTTTCAGACCTAAATTTCTGTTTGCATTTTTGAGCAGTGCACACATATGCAAATCACTCTACATGTAAAGCATGTCTTTGTTTCTTTCCGGGCAGGCAGTTGTTTGACATAAATCCTCCGAATGGAAGCAGGCGGAACGATGTGAAATGTTCCAGGACATCTGTGCCGTCAAAAATTATGAACCTCGTAAACTATCTAGGGCTTGAAGGTGTAAGTCGACGTTTTGCATTGTGACGCTTTAAACTTGTGCTTAAATGTTGGTAATGCGTGGAATTAACAAATGTCTTGATTATTAGACACATTCACTTTGTATGCAGCATAAGTTACTCCTCTGGAGAAAATTATGTATCTGGACATCTCTGATAATAGGTTTTATACGGCTCTTAAAAAGAGATCATCTTTTTACAATATTTCTTAATCTATTTATTAGGCTTTTGCACAAGTTATCCTTTCTTGGCCTGCCGTACAATATACTTTGCTGAATACAAAATTATTTGACAGGACGGAGTCAAAAGGTCTTGATTAATGAATGCCAGTCGACAGACGTTTCCGTGCTTTCAGGCGTGTCCCAGGGGTCAGTACTCGGCCTACTGCTGCTTCTTATCTACGTAAATGACATTGGCTACGGTATAAACTCCAAAATTAGATTGTACGCTGATGATTTCGTCTTGTACCAAGGAAGAAAACATGATTCGGACAGGATAGAACTTCATATTGACCTCAACTGTATTTCATCCTGGTGTTGCTCCTGACTTATGAATCTAAATGCAAGCATGTTCATTTTACCCGAAAGCATAAACTGATGAATACACAATACTATTTAAACACTGAAATGATCTCTCAAGTAAGCCAGGCAAAATACCTAGGAGTGACATTTAGCTCTGACTACCACCATGTAGGAACTTTAACTCTGAAGGCTGCCAGCTGTTTAAAATTTATCAGACAAAATATTAAATATGCTCCACAAGATAGCAAAAAACTGCTCTACGTAACAAATGTCCACTCAGTCGTAGAATATTCTTGTGTCATATGAGACCCGTACACGCAAGTTCTTAACAACAGATTGGAAAAAAATTCAGAACCGAGCCGCCCGTTTTGTATCCCACAACTATTCGCACTGTAGCAGTATCACTGACATCAAAAGTAGCTTAGGATGGCCTCTTCTATCCTCACGTCGGGAATTTTTTCGATTCCTGTTTATACGAGACATATTTTATTGTTGCACTGAACTAAACAAAGATGCTTATCTTTTACCACCTATGTATATTTCCCAGCATCGAGATCACCCACATAAGAATAAAGAAATATCAGCGTGCACCCCAGTTTTTGCACATTCATTTTCTCCACGCACAATCAGTGCATGGGACAATCTTCCCCACGACATGGGTGTGGCTACATCAGATTCAGAATTTTCTGTTGCGCTAAAGGCTGCTCTGGTTTAACACTGATTTCCGTTGTCTGTATGTCGACTTTGTCTGTATGTCGGGGTCTTATGCCGACATGGTGGGGGAACATTTGTTCACTTTACCACGTTTTAAACTTAGCAAATTTTTAGTGTGCGCGGCAACATTACCATGTATATCCATTTAATTCACGGTGTTCATTTACGCTGATATTTTGTCGCATGCTCTTGCTATGTCCTATCGGAGTGCTTGCATTATCCTCTATTATTGGTTTACTTGATTATATATTTGTTTCTTCGGTGCTAATGTATGAGAATACTGTGGCACACCTCCCTCTTGTAATGCCCCTGCAGACCAATGTAGGTACATGATAAATAAATAAATAAATATAAAGGCACACTGACAAAGTTGTTTTTTGGGCTTTCTGTGGACATCTTTTGTAGAGGAGTCTATATCTGCATATGCTTGTATATGAGGCATGTTCTATAGCCTTAATGTGTAAAAAATATTAGGTATTTCTCCTCTTTAGCACTTGGGGAGTTAGCTTCAACTAGTAGTCTGTACAACCATGTTGCATACTACTCCTTTGCTGAAAATTTAGAGCAGTATTTTTCTTTGGGTAACCGGCTGCTGCATACATTTGTGCATATTTTAAGTGAAAAATCGTCTCTATTGTCTGTCAGTCATGGCATACCAAGGAAAAACTGCAGAGTTGCTTTGTCAAACCAAATTGCACTCCACTGGTCATTGCAGAATTGACTGTGCGTGTTTTTGTTTTGCAGGAAACAGAATGAACCCATGTGGCGTACGAAAGTCAGACACAGCTAAAAAACACAGCAGCAAATACCCCTCATAGGAGTCTCTCCAGCCAATAGCGTAGGCCAATTGTCATGGTTCATCCTATTTAGAGGATTTGCCACGACATCATGAGAACGAGCCGACACTATTGGATGAAGGGCATCTTATGAGGGGCATTCACCACTGCATTCTTCAGTTGTATGCAACAACAGCACAAGAAGCAAAAAAGCGTGCAAGACTGAACCAATGTTATGCTTTTTTTGAACATTTCATCGTGGCTGCTGTAGCAAATATATACCTTATGTTCACCATGTACAGGGGTAGTCAAAAAATCCCAGGCCGCTCCGAACGGCCGCGGAGCGGCTCCTGTCCGCTATCGGGGCGCTGTTATCGCACGTTTTTCTCGCCGCGCTTGTGTTTCCAGGGTATGCGCAGAGAGGGGGTGATGCCCCCCCTCTCTCTCGCTATCCTCGATAACGAAGCAATGAAAAAAATAGTGCGGCGTACGCCTGCAGGGTTCGCTCTTCGCTCTCCGTATTCGGCTGTGGTGCAGCGCGTCGCAGTGCAGACGACCATTCGCATAATCTGACGCACTATGCTGGCGGCCGTATTCAGTATGATTTCGTGTGCTTCTTCCTACGTTTCGGTTTCCTGGCGTACGATATAGTGCATTACCTTCACCTAAGTTCTGCTGCGGCTCTCTGAGCAGTCAACTTTGAATTTTCGCGTTCAGTATTTCCAGTATTCTTGTTCAACTTTCTGGAAGCTTAGTACAATCGAACAGGGTTTGAAGACGCATTGTCTGCCTCTATTTCTGAAGAGTTTTTACTGCTTCGTTATTCACAGGTTGTCATCTCGAGTCTTGTGTTAATGAATAGGTTTAGCGTCTTCGCGCAGGCAAAGCAGATGAAGTCGCTCGTGTGTTTGGGGTTAGCATGTTTTGTGGAAGCTTCTGCTGGTATTTTATGTAATGCTACGCAGTATGCTCCAGCTATGAAGTTTACGCTTGCTGCACTTGCGTTCCTCCCTCTGCACTCACGAGGGCAAGAGGTGGAGTATTTTGCCATGATGTCAGAATACAAGCGCCCAACGTATGAGTTCCAGGACACGCCGTCATATGGCTAGTCAAAATCAAAGAGATTAAGCGAGATGCTCTTGCACCGTTCCCTCGATGTCGTACCGCGCGACTCTTGGAAGAACCAATGTAGTCGTCAACCCTGGATAGGCATAAAGTCGGCATTGGTGTCTACCTGCCTGTAGTCAAATGTGCCTGCGGTTGGCGCTGCCCCAGGCCTGTCCACTTGGCGTTCAAGCGCGTTGAGTTCGGCTTGGGAAAAGTGGCGAATCATTTCGTTCCTGGGCAGTTATGCGCATCTAAACTATATACGCACGGTGTCCCTGTCAGTGAACCTGTTTTGCTTCTGCTTCCTCACGCTTGTCTTGAGGAGAGCGATAAAATGATAGGAATTTTATGTAGCTAAACCGATTAGGATATGCAAAAGCAGGCCTTTCCGTCCTAAACTTCTTGTTAATTTCCGCATCGGTACACTCCAGCTGTATCTGTCCCCGAGCAAGCGGCTGATCGCGCCGCTTAGTGCGGGAGCACGGTCTCCGTGAGCCCGCTGAGATACCGCCAGTGTCATCTATTTAGAGATGCTGTTGCCTCCAGCGGACGTGAATGGCGTGCCATGGGCCACACAGTTTTCTTGCTCCTTTGTGTTTGCGCCGTTTGCCCCGGCAGACGTTCTTCCTCCTTCCTTTTTCCTCGCCTCCGCGTTAAAACGAGTGTGTCGGTTTCGGGGGCGGACTAGTGCTCTCGCGCGCACTATGGTAATAGTGCTTTCCCTCTAAAATACATACGGTGGCAGAGCCAGCAGTCGCAGACAAGGACATATTAGGATGTCTGCGCCTCCGGTGGATGCAGTCGCTTGTCAGCGAACAGCAGGTGAATGGACAGAATCAATTTGAATGACACGGCTCCTTGCTCACCGTTTCTGCCGTAAGGTATACGTGTGCCGTCTTGCACTTAGACTTCAGTGCAAGTTGATTGTCTCCGCGGTTCAAGTCAGTAATTGACCTTTCGTGCGCGGCTGCAGTCCAAGTGTCGCTCATGAATTCTGGGTAGTCACGCTCGAACCTGAGCCATCGTCTGACGAGCTGTTGATAGCGTAAATTCATTACTTGTATCCTAAGTGTATGCAGCTTTTATTTTCGTATTGTTTTCGGCACCGCGGAAGCTATGACGCGCCAAACCTGACCTGCAAATAAGTGACAGTTTAGAGGGCAAAAAAAAATGTATAACAGTATTTCTACTGTAACACGTCCGCAGCTACTTCTGATTATCGAATAAAAGCACGATGCAAACGAAATGGTAATCCTATGTGCCACCGCCGTGGTGATGAAGTCGTTTTGTGATATCTCCCCATCACAACTTTTGAACATTTTATTCATATATCCTGGATGTCAAGAAAAACAAGTCAATCTTCAGCCCCACCTGCAGTTTTTCATACCTTCTAGGCCGGAAATGCGAAAATAAGGGGAAAGGCTGCGAAATAGCTGCACATAGAAAAAGAAATCAGACACGACTGAAGCAGTCAGCTTGATTGCCGCCCGCCAATCTGTACATGAAATGTGGTCAGTGGCGAGAGAACCCGCCGTTTGCAGCCTGGATGTCTTGCAATCTTGCTGAAGAGACGCGTACAGATTGGGAACCAAATCTTTGTCGGATCTCAGCCGTTCCCACTCCTCTTGTAGAGCTACCCATAAAGCGTCTCTGCTGTCGATTTGGAGAGCATGTCGCGCCAAGTTTCGCTTCATTAAGCACCATACATTCTCCATGATGTTGATTTCGGCACCTTTAGGCGGCCATTCCAGCACGTGTGATCTGAAGTTGGTCAAGAGTGGCCCGGACTATGACCGACGCTATGACCAAAGCATTCGAAGCGCTTTCACAGCGTGACGTTGGCATACGTTTCTTGAACGCGGGGAATGAACTGGCTTGACTGCGAGCTTATCACTGCCAGTCATGGCATTGTGTCGATGGTTCGAGGGAGTGAAGCTGTATGCCATTCACGAAAAAAAAGAAACTTCGAATTTAATGTCGCCCACTGATGCACTGAGTTGGCGTGAATCCTTCGCGTGCTTTGCCGATTGCCCAGTTGGACTCTAGTCGTTGCGAAACGTAGACGCCATGCCACGCATTGACAGGGAGACACGATAGCGCATAATTGCGGTTGCTATTGCGGGTCGAAGCCGCCGAGAAATTGTTAGAATGTTTGGGTGCTCGAGGTTCTCAGTGGATCGCATTGTGTGCGCGTACAGAGATGAACAACGCGTTGAGGATGCTCCAAGAGAAGGTCGGCCTTCAGCCACAACCCCTGAAAAAGACTTGTGGATTGCTGCCGCTTCTAATATTGAACCAACACTGACCTGCGAGGAAATTCGGCAAGAGCTGGGCCTACGTGCGTCAGTGACAACCATTCAACGGAGACTGTACGCGGCAGGGCTTCGCAGTCGCATTGCTTGCCAGAGGTCCCCATTGAGCCCACGGGAGAGGCAAGAGCGCCTTCAATTCGTGAGGAACCACATGTCGTGGGGAGAAGAGGAGTGGGGCTTTGTAGTGTTCACCGACGAATCCACATTTCTGACACGATGGGACCAGCAGCAGCGCGTGTGGAGAGTCGTCTGTGCAAGGTAAGAACATCGAATATCACGGCTATAGTAGGATACACCTTAAGAAACCCGCAGTTGCTAAGACTAGGCCATGAACCGCGGCTACCTGTTCGATATCGAATGAGAAACTTCTTTTTCAAAACAGCCTCATAGTTTCCTGAATTTCACTGATAATTTCAGTTGTGCGTTATCGGCAAACTTTTTTCACGTGCTTAAAATAGTAGTGGAATGGCACTTACTAGTTCAAAACCTATAATGGTTTTATGCAGGTATGAACCAGAATATATCCAGCACGTCGCAGCTAGCGAGCGCTGTGCAGTCAGTGTATGGGGCGCGGTCACACGCCAGGGGCTTGGACCACTTCATAGAATTGAAGGCACCTTGAAAGCAAATGACTACGTGGACATCTTTCAAGAAGTGATGCTGCCTTTTTTACTGGGTGGAGCATTTCCTGACGGACTGTTTGTGTTCCAACACGACAGAAGCCCCATACATACGGCCAAGTCAGTAGTATACGGGCTTCGTAGTGGCCTAGATTGCTAAGCAGAGAACGCTGCTGAATCCTAAGAGCGTGATAGAAAAAAAGAACGAGGCACGGCCTAGCGCTACGTCGCCGCTCTAACGTCAGGTCAAGACGCCTGTAACTGTGCGTCTTTATTATATGGTTGGGCTGTGCCTTGTCTGCTCCTTAAGAAGTCAATGCGGTCAATGGTTTCTTAGTCGAACGTTACCACTGCAGTGCTCAGGCAGCACCATTTTAAACGATTTTTCTCTGCGATTCCTTATTGAAGAGGGTAAGAAAAACTTCGTTATAAAGCGCTTCAAACAGAAATAATGGGCTGTAGCATACGTGGCCCTTCACCTTACAGATGCATGTTAGATACGGGTAGTTGCAAGTCTTGTCTGTGAGATATCTATTACGGGCTGAGGGCGGCCATTGGCGGCACGATAAGAAGCGATGTGCTCTTGGCATGTCTGTTGAATGGCAATTGCTATATTTTCCCGGATCTCCACTATTTTACTTTCCTCCAAATACGTTTCCTCAAAACGCAGATAATGAGGTTTGACAGTGAGCCTTCAGAAACTCAGTGTCAGTCCTAGTTAAATATGGCACAATTGTTCACCATCTACCTGCATAGCAGCAGCGAAAGCTTATGCGTGATTTAGGTATGCTAAACACAAGTGCCATTTTACAATAAAAAAAAGTATATCTCACATAGCACTGCAATTTCTAAGAAAGCAATATTGTGCAAAATTATGCTATTTTGGTTTCTGTGCAGCACTACGTTCAGAAACTGTCCTATACAGCTGTAATCTCTCCCCATTGTTGCATACGAACATTTTAATAAGCGTCACCTCCTTTGCAGGTGTGTCCGGGCCACTCTTGACCAACCTCAGATCAGCGTGCTTGAATGGCCACCTAAAGGTGCCGACATCAACATCATAGAGAATGTATGGGGCTTAATGAAGCGAAACTTGGCGCGATATGCCCTCCAAATCGACAGCAGAGACGCTTTATGGGTAGCTCTACAAGAGGAGTGGGAACGGCTGAGATCCGACAAAGATTTGGTTCCCAATCTGTACGCGTCTCTTCCAGCAAGATTGCAAGACATCCAGGCTGCAAACGGCGGGTTCTCTCGCCACTGACCACATTTCATGTACAGATTGGCGGGCGGCAATCAAGCTGACTGCTTCAGTCGTGTCTGATTTCTTTTTCTATGTGCAGCTATTTCGCAGCCTTTCCCCTTATTTTCGCATTTCCGGCCTAGAAGGTATGAAAAACTGCAGGTGGGGCTGAAGATTGACTTGTTTTTCTTGACATCCAGGATATATGAATAAAATGTTCAAAAGTTGTGATGGGGAGATATCACAAAACGACTTCATCACCACGGCGGTGGCACATAGGATTTCCATTTCGTTTGCATCGTGCTTTTATTCGATAATCAGAAGTAGCTGCGGACGTGTTACAGTAGAAGTACTGTTATACATTTTTTTTGCCCTCTAAACTGTCACTTATTTGCAGGTAAGGTTTGGCGCGTCATAGCTTAATGAAATTACGCTATCAACAGCTCGTCAGACGATGGCTCAGGTTCGAGCGTGACTACCCAGAATTCATGAGTGACACTTGCACTGCAGCCGCGCACGCAAGGTCAATTACTGACTTGAACCGCGGAGACAATCAACTTGCACTGAAGTCTAAGTGCGAGACGGCGCATGTATACCTTACGGCAGAAACGGTGGGCAAGGCGCCGTGTCATTCAAATTGATTCTGTCCATTCACCTGCTGTTCGCTGACAAGCGACTGCATCCACCGGAGGCGCAGACATCTTAATATGTCCTTGTCTGCGACTGCTGGCTCTGCCCCCGTATGTATTTTAGAGGGAAAGCACTATTACCATAGTGCGCGCGAGAGCACTAGTCCGCCCCCGAAACCGACACACTCGTTTTAACGCGGAGGCGAGGAAAAAGGAAGGAGGAAGAACGTCCGCCGGGGCAAACGGTGCAAACACAAAGGAGCAAGAAAACTGTGTGGCCCATGGCACGCCATTCAAGTCCGCTGGAGGCAACAGCATCTCTAAATAGATGACACTGGCGGTATCTCAGCGGGCTCACGGAGACCGTGCTCCCGCACTAAGCGGCGCGATCAGCCGTTTGGTCGGGGACAGATACAGCTGGAGTGTACCGATGCGGAAATTAACACGAAGTTTAGGACGGAAAGGCCTGCTTTTGCATATCCTAATCGGTTTAGCTATATAAATTCCCTATCATTTTATCGCTCTCCTCAAGACAAGCGTGAGGAAGCAGAAGCAAAACAGGTTCACTGACAGGGACATCGTCCGTATATAGTTTAGATGCGCATAACTGCCCAGGAACGAAATGATTCGCCACTTTTCCCAAGCCGAACTCAACGCGCTTGAACGCCAAGTGGACAGGCCTGGGGCAGCGCCAACCGCAGGCACATTTGACTACAGGCAGGTAGACACCAATGCCGACTTTATGCCTATCCAGGGTTGACGACTACATTCGTCCTTCCAAGAGTCGCGCGGTACGACATCGAGGGAACGGTGCAAGAGCATCTCGCTTAATCT
The DNA here is from genome assembly GCF_052857255.1 of Amblyomma americanum. Classification (NCBI taxonomy): domain Eukaryota; kingdom Metazoa; phylum Arthropoda; class Arachnida; order Ixodida; family Ixodidae; genus Amblyomma; species Amblyomma americanum. The sequence goes on from NC_135500.1 coordinate 53,703,561, forward strand.
GTTTGATTTTGACTAGCCATATGACGGCGTGTCCTGGAACTCATACGTTGCGCGCTTGCATTCTGACATCATGGCAAAATACTCCACCTCTTGCCCTCGTGAGTGCAGAGGGAGGAACGCAAGTGCAGCAAGCGTAAACTTCATAGCTGGAGCATACTGCGTAGCATTACATAAAATACCAGCAGAAGCTTCCACAAAACATGCTAACCCCAAACACACGAGCGACTTCATCTGCTTTGCCTGCGCGAAGACGCTAAACCTATTCATTAACACAAGACTCGAGATGACAACCTGTGAATAACGAAGCAGTAAAAACTCTTCAGAAATAGAGGCAGACAATGCGTCTTCAAACTCTGTTGGAGTGTTCTAAGCTTCCAGAAAGTTGAACAAGAATACTGGAAATACTGAACGTGAAAATTCAAAGTTGACTGCTCAGAGAGCCGCAGCAGAGCTTAGGTGAAGGTAAATGCACTATATCGTACGCCAGGAAACCAAAACGTAGGAAGAAGCACACGAAATCATACTAAATACGGCCGCCAGCATAGTGCGTCATATTATGCGAATGGTCGTCTGCACCGCGACGCGCTGCACCACAGCCGAATACGGAGAGCGAAGAGTGAAACCTGCAGGCGTATGCCGCACTACTTTTTTCACTGCTTCGTTATCGAGGAAAGCGAGAGAGAGGGGGCATCACCCCCTCTCTTTGACGGTACAGATATCCTGGAACGTTTCACATCGTTCCGCCTGCTTCCATTCGGGGGATTTATGTCAAACAACTGCCTGCACGGAAAGAAAAAGACATGCTTTACATGTAGAGTGTTTTGCATATGTGTGCACTGCTCAAAAATGCCAACACAGATTTAGGTCCCAAAAGTATCATGATGCACAGTGACAGCAGGAAAGCGTATTTGTGTACAGACCATGTGTATAATAATTTGCAAGACACCTTTTGTTTGCCCCTCCTCTGCAATGCCTGTCTAAGGCCAATAAATCATTTAAATAAACAAGCAGCACTTTTGAGGAATGACCAATGTTTATATTGGTGATACCGAAAACAGATATTCAGAAATATTGCCTACATCGAACACACCAATTATCCCCTTAAAAATCTTCTGTAAATACACAGAGAAGTCGCAATGTATATCGAATTCCTATTTCCTAACGGCGCTCTTCAGTCACTTTATGTGCGCACAGACGGGTCGGTTGCGCCGTTTTGGGAACCTTCTGATAGAGCCAGCACTGTGAAACTGCATGCAGAGGTTAACGTGGCATGTGCTTGAGGGCGGCCTTAGGTCTCGTGCAGTCACTTCGCATGTCACATCACTGTTATGCTGTAAAGTCAAGCTAACTAAAGTCTAGAGTCTAGAGGCAGCCCTCGCTTGCTTCGCTTCTGAAGGCGTTGCGGGCGGGAGCGAACTGTGTCTTCATTTTAATGGCTGATTATTCAATCTACGGTGCAATAGCAACAGAATTGGACGTTTTAAATTAAACAGTCCCTAAGCGCCGCGTGCTTCAGCTTTGATACTAAGCAAGTTATGCCTACCAATGCCTAACGAGTGGTGCACTGCCAGCACGCGGTGGGTGGCACATTACTGCAAGAAGGCGATCATTGGCTTGAGTGAAATGTACCGTTGCGTCTAGATCATAGGCAAGCTTATTATTAATACTGTCATGACCGTAGGCAAGGACGAAGTGCTGTGCCTGTGTGTGTTTTGGTGTTGGGGTGCTTGCGAGTTTGTTCCTCTGATCTTTGGTGGGCTCACCCTGCACATGCCTTCAATCTTTTTTGTAAATATATTTTCCTCATTACGGTATATAATATCAAATTATTTTGCAATCTCTTTCGAGTTCAATATATTCCGGTTCCACTGTAATACAGCTTTGTTCTCATGCTAGGAAGTTGAGACGTCAGTATTCATGCTTAGTTATGTCTCCATAATGGAGCTCAAGATTATTCCACAGAGCTTAAGGTGCAGCATGTGGACACAAGTGAGCAAATAAATTTCCTGTTGGTAGCTGTTCTTTGGAAGAGCTGTGCAGTAAATTCTGTACGCAAAGAAAGGTATAAGAGGCAGATGTAGCAGTGGACAAATGAAGTAAAGTAACTATTGCGTGCATGAGAAGCTTCAGATGCCAAAGAAGTATGCTGTCAAAGGCTGCAGTGACCTCCTCTGTTGTATATAAGCAACCAGGTATAGTACGAAAAGCAGTGGCGGGATTTTACACTGAGGACCTATGAGAAACAATTAACCCAAATCAAGCTGTTCGTGCTGTCCCTAAGAACACTTGGCCTATTTTTTAGCAGTACCACAAAGGTGTAAAACAGATGGTCGCACAGCAGCTTGTGATGCATTGAGGCTGCAAAGAGCCAAGAATATGCACGTGCACTCAAAGTGCTTGAAAAGTGCTTGCCATTTCATCCTCTTTTTCCGCTCTGCTATGGTCACACTGCACTGTACGGCTGTTGTTCAGTGCTGTTGGGGAATTGTTAAAGAACTGGCCATGTGCGCATCAGGTTCTGCTTGCCAAAGCAGTACAATGCACACGTGGAGGCACACAGAAAAACTATGCATTGGGTACTGCAACGTACACCAGGCACGGTGTAGAAAAAACAAAATAGGCTAGTCAGTGGTTGGTGCATAGAATACATTTGCAGCGCTGAAGAATATCCTAGGAGAAAAAATGGTTCTTATTAAAATGGCTGCAAGGTCTGTGAACCTTATATTGTCAGAACTGCTAGGAAAAGAAGTTTGTCCCAAAATCTTTTAACATGGGGCACTCACCTTTGTACGAATTCGAGGGTTATGGCAGCACCCTCTGGGTACTCAATCCATTATGTAGTATAATATGAAGGCTGCACTTGCTGCTTCAGTAAAGTCACTTGCTTCTGAGAAAATGATTTGGTTCTCACATCAAAGTACTGTTCACTGTGTATGCTTCCTGGAAAATGAAGAGCCACAGTTAAGACTTTAAAATTTTGAATCTATGCCTCAACTTTGTTATGGGGTCAGGGGACCCAGCCAGGTACAAGTTTTGTACCTTTTGTACCCGGCCCTTAGTTTTCTGTACTGAGAACTAAAATGTTAATAAACTCAACTCAACTCTTATTCCTTTTTTTGCTAAATCCTGAACCATCTATTTTTAAATAAAAGTCAAAGACGCCTATTCCTAGCAATAACAAACAGAAGAAAATAAGATTAGACTGTATTGGTTGGGATAGGAAGTCCTTACGGTAGCTGCATTGGTTGGGAGAGAAAGTCCTTACGGTAGTATAGTAATTCCATACTAATTGATTAAACACAGGATAAGGCCCATGCTAGAATTTTACCTTCGAGATGAAATGTAGTCCTCAATTAGAACTCTGAGGTATGCAACCTGGGCAGGTGTTATCTTCGCTGCAAGGACATGAGTTATTTGCTACAATGTAAGCACAAGGTGCCAAACTGGATCATCTATGTCAGCCACGTTGGTGCCAACGTAGAGAGGCAGCAACTTAAGCAGAGTGCAATTTTTCATTGGATGCCCAGAAAGCTTGAAAGCCCTGCCTGAGCACTTTTGCAGGTTTATTGTGCAAGTCAAGGTTGGTATATTTCATTGTTGATATCCTGTTGTTCAGGTAATCATATGTGAACCAGCATTTATTCTTCACAAAATAATGAATATACAATGCCACATCATGCTTAACCACCGCCTCAAAGAGGTCATATGTAATTCATGGCGGCAGTCTAGAATTACACACATGGAAAAACTTAAGGGCATGGAACGAAGACTGTTCAACAATACCACATTCACTGTTAGCTGAGGAACTTCCTGCAATGCACTCGACGTATTCATCATAATGCTGAGGCGTTCGCTTTTCCCCAGTCGCAAGAGGTTCCTGCTCAAAATTAGAGCGAGTAGCAAGGCAGAACCTGCAAAAGTAAGCGCTTGTGCTAAAATTCCGTACAAAGCCACCAATGCCATGACTGCCAAGGTTGTCTCCCATTATAAAGTATAGCCGCACATGATGATGGGCTCCACTGGTCAACACTCCTGACCTCTCAAGACTGACCATGTCCTCTCTCAATGGCTGCAGCACTTCTGCCAACCCAAATTCTTTGATATCTTACTGGCGGCAAAGCAAAACCATCTGCATGGCTTCCACACGAGACCTACAGTACAAAGGCACATTTCCAAGTGTCAGGTACACACCCAGCAGCTTAAAATCTCTCTTCGCAGAACCTAGAGGGTTTGCAATTTAAAATTCATCTTGATATAACAAAATTCGTATTAGTTTACCCTTCCTGTTTGTGAAAGGCTGACATGAAATGCAATCTTACAAAAATTCTTCAGAAGTTGTATTCTTCTCACTGCTTACCTGAGACATGGAGAATTTCATGAAGCTTTCAGCTTGCACATTGTGATATAAAGACTCATTTTGTCTGTTGAGACCTAAAGACACTTCCACGGGTTCTATAAGTTGAAGTTCTCTTCATAGAAGTCGTGGCGACAGTATGATGACCTGATCCAATGACCAAACACTGATCCAATTTTCACAAGTAGGTCTTTGGATCGTGAACCAGGCCCTCCAGTGAACTCTGGTCGCTTAAGCTATGCAATGAATCAATCTCCTTAACTATGGTTTGTACTGTGCTTGCTGACAAATGATGTTGCATTTCCAGCTTAAGCAGAAACTGGGCAAGGCTAGTAGTGAAGAGGTTGCTACCGGTGGGGTTACTAGCATTGACCCAACATATAACTCAGCGTCCACAAAACGCACTTAAAAAAATTCTAACTGGAGGATATTTGTGAAGCAGCATCTTTTAACATACCCCAACTTTAGTGAGAGTCCCTTTCTGAGGCCCTCGAAGTTGTATACAACTATAGTTGGTGGTTGAGTAAGTTACACTCTGTCAAATTGTATAAGTAAATAGGGAAGCCAGGGGCGTGATGCGACCACGGTATCGTTACATAAGCACCCTAGGTGTGCGATTTGATGTATTGCTCCGCTTGCTTACATGCGTCTATGGACCAGGGAAGGCCCACCTCCTCGCCACCTGCTAGCTAATAATGGTTGTTCATTTTCACCACCTCAGAGCTCTCAGTCAGTTCACTAAATTTTTCTACTGCATCTATGACAGTGACACAAAACCGTGCACGGCCGTCACGAAAAACTATCATGTTCTGGCCGAGCAGCAGTCCCACTGCTGCCATCAACACGCAGATCATACTCGCTCAAACCAGTGCGACAACCCAATGACGTGTGAAACTAGTTCATAAAAGTATACTTCCTCATCTGTTTTCGTCTCTCAGCTCTCATTTAAACTGTGTTACATTTTTAATGACGACAGCAATTCCTCCTACAAGCACCACTCCAAGTACTACCACCGTCACCTTAATTACTGTTGGGGTAAAAGAAGTCGTGCCACGTCACGGAGTGACTCTTCAACCGCGGAAATGACTTTTGACCCCAACTGACTATCGCATTAAATTAAAAAAAATAGTTTTCAGTAATCGAAAAATAATATTCACCAAAGAAAAAATACTTTGGTTCTGGAATAAACATCGAAAAAAGTACGCCGAATTTTCATAAATAAAAGCTGAAAAGTCTAACTGATAGCTATGAAGGATACTGTAGTGAAGAGCTCCGTGCGCTGACATTGCAGAGGACACCGGCGTAGTCGCATGTTTAGGGATATCTTAACTATGGACTGGTTCTTGAACAGTTGAGAGACACTTTTTAGGCGTAGGCAAAACAAAAAGGAGTGTATTACAGAACTGAGTGCAAAAAAGGTTTTTACAGGGCCGTCTACAATTCTTATCTGGCCTGTCTCGACGCTTGTAAAGGTGTATCCAGACGACGGATCATGGACCTGTTTTGGCCCTCGGACTAGCGGTCACATGGGGTTTCGCTTCCGGTCTGCGAGCCGGATCGCTCGAGAAATGCGAGAGCATTTTTTCTGGCGGCGAACCACGGAAATCTGACGACTACACCACACTGGTCTTTTCTGGCAGTCGAATCACCACTGCTATCATTGTGCGCGCCAAGGCGCCACCAGCCGCACCAGCGGAGGTAGTGTGTTTTTACTGTTAGCCACCGTGCTGTGAACATGTCAACGTGGTCGGACGACACTACTTTTTTATTGTTTTGCTTTAGTGGAGCAGTTCCCGACGTTGTGGGACAGCAGCCGGGATGATTATCACCAATGCCCCAAGAAAGACTTACTGTGGCAAAATATTTGCAAGAAAATGTTGCAGCAGCATCCTGAGCATGGGCCATACAACATGGGTATGATTACAATTTGTTTCTAGCTTTTTGCACGTGTCTAGGCTGGTTGTAACATGCTTAGTGTCCAGTTTTTTTGAGGAATAGGAACATATTTACCCTTTAACCTGTGTCATTCGCGATTAGCGTTTTTGGAAAGTTGAAATTGCGACCGACGTTGCATCCCTCACGTGAATGATCTAATAAAACACTTTGCGGGCTAGTTGTTGCTGCATGGTTATCTCAAAAGTTACCGGCGCTAATTAAACGGATGAAACAAAAACATAGCGCCCGTTCCGTTGTGTGTGTTTGTGTTCCGTCTGTTATATGAATGCTGGTAAGTCCTCTGATAAATCCAAAAAACTATGAGTTCGACAGTTCACAAAATTGGAACTTATCTATGCAGAACGAAAACCCCTTCACCATGGCGGCCAAACCCGTTTGTTTGCAGAAATGGAGTGCAGCGCTGGAGGTGTCTATTGTCAGAATAATGCCGGGTCCATTTCCTGCACGCCTACGCCTCGTGTTGCTGTCGCACTTTTAAGGGATTAAGAGCAGCTCTGCCAAGCCACTGCTAGGGAGGTACCTTTCAGCCTCTCCGTGTTTGAATCGCGAAAGAATGCTAAGCTAATTGTCGGATACGTGGACATGAGGCTTGAAACAGCAGTTTTGAGCGTAACAATGAACTTCTGCACCGACGTCGGCCTGCGCCGCCATGGTTTGTGTCTTTTGGTATGCAGGAAAGCTGAATTGCGGAGTTTTGCAAGGGGTCCGAGGAAATGCACATGGCATGTGTTGTGTTGGGATCTATGCCAACTAAGGCCATTGTGCGCCAAATGCGAGGTTGGCACGTGCTACAGTGTTTTATTTTGATTACAGAATTGCTGCACATGGCACATGGCATGTGTTGACATGGTTTACGCAAAAAGCGTACAGGCGCTAAAAGACGAAGACAAGCACACTCAAGACAGGACAGCCGCCAACTTCCAACTAAGTTTATTCATGGAAAAAAAACCGTTTAATAACCACACCAGCAGGCAAAGATAGAAGCAAAACAAAAAACACGCAGTGACAGAGCATAGGAACACGTGCCAAAAGGATCAAGCAATGATTAGAACTCTGATAATGACCCACTGAGAAACCTAATCTCTTCTTCTGAGAGCGAGACAGATGGCTTGCTTATGCAGATATGACCCCTCTGCTTGATGTAAAGCTTCTATGATTTCACGCTCTAATTTGTCTTTAGACCTTGCGGTGAATTTGGTGCTTTCAAAACTTGGACGACACTTGCAGCTTTTGCAGTGAGTGGCCATGTGGCTCCCATAACCATTTTTTATCGCAATCTTGTGCTGCCTCACTCTTTCATTGTAGCATTGACCTGTCTGGCCAATATATTACAGACCGCAGCTAAGAGGCACAGCATACACAACGTCAGTAGTGCAAACAGTGGCGCGGATTTGGTGATTAGTTTTGCACTGCCTAACCATTCTTGCTTTGTTCAAAGTGCACACGCGCGACAGCTTGCAAGGAGGAGATAGAACCACATTGACCTTATACCTGCTGACTACTTTCTTTAGATTGTGCGAAAGCCGATGAATATAGGGAATCACCACCGTCGGTTTCTTTTCTTTGTCCTTGTCTTTCTGCGCCTGTTCACCCCTTGACGCCACCTTGTGCTTTTTTACAATGTTCTCACTAATACTCGTAATGAGGTGTTTTGGGTACCCGGCTTGGTGAATGCGTTCAATTTGGACATCAAAGCTCAGTGCCATCTCATGCTGGCAAGATTTTTCCAAGGCTGTATTCAGGCATGTCGCAACGATTCCTTGCTTGATTAGCTTGGAATGTGCACTACCGAAAGGGAGCAGCTCTTTGCACGATCTGGTGTTGTAGGACCAACAAATAAGTCTGTCCTGCCTAAACACAAGTCTCAGGTAAAAAAACTGCAGGCTATTATCGCGGGGAAGTTCTTGAGTGAAAAGAAGCCCCTTGGATTCACTACTGAAAATGGTGACAATGTTTTCATAAATGGTGCTTGGTTTTGAACCTACGTGATCGGTTAGCACAATTAGGTAGTCATCCACATATCTGAAAACCCTAACAACTTTAGAGGTCAGTGTGATGACCCCCATAATGCGCAGGTCCACAAGGGACGGAGAGGCAAAGAGACACCGTATGGCTCAGTTTAAACAAACAGGTATATTCAATAATTACACATGATTAAGATTATACATCAGAGGCTGGGGCGTCCGAGCTTACGTGCCGACGACTTCATGGGGGCGATGGAGTGGCTCCGGAGTTGGGCTCGAGCGGTTGCTGGCAGAAGCTGCACGCCGACGGGCTTCGGCGCTGAAGGCCCTCTTGGCGAACGATGTCGTCCTGAGCGTGCTTGCAGTAGAATTTCAATAGTCGTCCGTTTCTTCGAGGATGGTTCACAAACCCTTCCTCTAGTGTCGTTCGGCTTGGAAGATGAACAGGAGGCGAGCTTGTAGATGATGACAGCAGAGCATAATTTTACAACATACATATACAGAGAGTTAAACTGGAAAAAGCAGAACTGAATTTACAAAAGAACAAACTTTGCACTACTTTACTCATCGACCGGGCAGGTTAGTGCCTAAGTAGCATCACATTACATGCTAAGCATGGAGCCCCAGCTCAGACTGGACTGCATCCGTTTACATGTGCTTTTAAGCACTTGATTAACAAAGGACTAAGGGCGGTCATTTCCAGTGGCCCGCCCAAAGCATCAATTCTCCAATCCAAAATAACATGCGAGATGGGGACAACCCCTTGGGTTGGGCTTAGCCTCGAACCCAGAGTCTGTTAACAATACAAACTAAATAAACAACAAAAACGCCACCACTCTCTCTCAAGTGAGAGTATACACAGGCTCTCTCTTCGGAGCTAATTCACTAGCGCCTGTCTTTCCACATTCTTGGCGAGTACTGCCTGTCCGCCATGACAGGTGTCCGTCACGGCCCTTCTGGGAATGCGCTTTTGTTCACGAGGCATGGCGGGAAGCTGTGAGTGCCTTCCCGGCGATAGCCCACGTCGAAAGGGGAAGGAGGGAAAGAATGTCGTCTTCGCGGTAGCGCATAGCGTCGGCTGTGGTACGGCGCGCTCTGGCCCGCTGACAGCTCCCTTGTCCTGGAATGTGCCCGGGAGGGCCGCACCTGGAACGGCCACGCAAATTGGGGAGGATAAAGCCTGTTTCCCCGCGGCGGCGGCGGCGGGTCCGGTTGTTCTGGTCGTCACTCAAAGAGCATGGCTGGGTAATTGATGATGCCGCTGTCACGGCGGCGGGTCCCTTCGTTCTGGTCGTCACTCAAAGTGCATGGCTGGGTAATTGATGATGCCGCTGTCATCTGGGTCTCCGTCTACGCCGCGCCGTGGAACGCGGAACCTCGCAGCACCCAAGGAATGTCACACTCGCTCACCCTCCAGAAGAATGTTCTCCGAACATTTGAGTCCCTGCAGCTCCCCTTGTCTTTCTGAATCGCCTCGCACAGTGCGTCCGACAAAACACTTTTCGCTGCACTCAACACCACTGCACAACACCAATGCCTCCGCTGTCATAACTGGCGTCTCCAGGGGCAGCACTGATCTTCTTTTACAGATAAACATGAAACTCAGCACCCAAGCCTCTCCTTTCTAGTCCAAACTGGACGAAATAACTTTACCACAGTTATAAAGGAGCTCCCACTTCTAGCACGATCACGGCACAGACAAAAATATAGATAACGAAAGGAAGTAGGGCAGGTTCTGCATGCGCTCCGCATGCTCTCCTGTGAAGGTGTTACTTAATGACAGAAAGGTTTAACTACCAACTCCGATAACTTAACACATAAGCACATAGCAATGTTATGAGCTGCGGCATTACACAATTCTAACCAGTTCACAACTCCGCTCTGTTTACGCCATTAGTCCGACTTAGCTTTCCGATTTCGCAGCGGATATCGGCCTTCATGAGTCATACTAAGTAAGTCTGTGCCCCTTTGTCTGCTTTGGGACTCGCGAGGGCTCGTGGCAGGAGCCTCTCCTGGCGTTATCTGCGCGGCAACCTCGCGCGCTTCTTCTAGCAATGCATGAAGTAAATCCGGTGGCATGCCGGCCGTCACCTCGGGCGCCTGCCGAACAAATGCAGGAGAGGGCGTTTCTTGCGAACCATCTGCGCGCCCCGCTTCACTTCTGTCCCCATCAAAATCCGCGCTTTCCCTTTCCTCATTTCGTGAATACTGAACCGGTGCCGACTTGAGGCGATTTGCGTGTATCCTTATCAAACGCCGGTTCACGTCTCGGACTCTGAAGTTTACCGGAGAAAGCTTCTCGACAACCTCGCACGGTCCTCTCCACTTCGTCCGGAACTTACGAGCTAGCCCAATCTGCATTTGGCAGTTTTCAATGTACACGCTGTCTCCCACATCAAACGGCGCGTCTCTAGCACTGCGATCGTGCACCTCCTTCCTGCGCTTCGCCGCTTTCTTTAAGGACTCCTTTGCGATGTCCCTCGCCACTTGCAAGCGCGATTCTAGCTCAACCTTATAGTCGTCCAGTCAAGCGTATGGGACACGACGGGGGCCCTCTGGCACTTCACTAGGCTGGTCCGGGTCTCGGCCGTAGAGAAGAAAGAATGGCGATTCGCCCGTGCTCTCGTGTGCTGCGGAATTGTAGGCAAACATTGCATACGGGAGCCACAAGTCCCAGTCCCGCTGGTCGCGCGAAACAAAATGCGACAGGAACCCGGCCACGGTTTGGTTCAGTCGCTCCACCGCGCAGTTGCAAGCCGGATGGTACGGTGTTGTCTGCTTCTTAGCGATCTTAAGCAGCTCGCAAACTCTCCTCATTAGCTGCGACACGAAGTTCGTTCCCCGATCTGTCAAGAGTTGCCTCGGGGGTCCATGTCGGAGCACGATCTGTTCGACAAATGCTCTTGCAACCGTGTCTGCCTTCTGATCTGGGAGTGCTACCGCTTCCGCGTATTTTGAAAGGTGATCGACAAATACTAAAATGTACTTGTTTCCGGAAGTGGTCGTGGGCAATGGGCCCATTATGTCCATACCTGTCCGCTCGAAGGGAGCCGAAACCTCAGAGAACGGCTGAATTGGAGCTGGTCTTCGTCCCTTGGGTGTTTTTCTTTCGAGACAGGAATGACACTTCGCACAGTAGTCTCCAACATCCTGTCGCATGCCACTCCAAAAGTACAAACGCTCCACACGCCTGCGTGTCTTTGCTACGCCAAAATGACCGGCGCATGGCGCATCGTGAAACTCGCGAAGGACCCTTTCTGTCCACGACCGAGGTATGACGACTCTCTCCCAAGCGGTTTTCTCTGGTCTCCCTTTCCTGGTTGGCCTCGTGCGCCGACACAGGGTGCCGTCTTTGTCAATGAAATAACCTAGCTGTTCGGGGTGAGACGGTGCGCCCTCTAAGCTTTCGATTATTCGCTTCAGGTCAGGATCTTTGCACTGCTCTGCGCGTAATTCGGCGGGGTCGACTACGGGGACAAACTCATCTATAGCTGCCACGGCAGCTGTGCGGCTGAGTGCATCAGCATTCAGATGTGTCTTTGCTGACTTGTGCTCAACTTCAAAGCAGAATTCCTGCAGGTGTAGATTCCATCTAGCGAGTCGCGAGCTAGGGTCCCTGACACTCATCACCCATTTCAGAGGATGGCAGTCTGTGACTAGCTTGAATTTGCGGCCGTAAAGGTAGCATCTGAAGTGCTTTACTGCCCAGACAACGGCGAGGCACTCCCTTTCCGTAGCTCCGTACTTTTGCTCTGTGGGGCTCAGCTGTCGGCTAGCAAAAGCAACGGGATGTTCTTTGCCCTCGATAACCTGAGATAGCACGGCACCAACTGCGAACTTTGACGCATCTGTGGCCATAACGAAGGGCAAATTAAAATCCGGGTGGCGCAACAGCGGTGCACTCATTAGCTTCCTTTTCAGGGCCCCAAAAGAATTCTCCGCGTTTTCGTCCCAGCGAAAGGCGACATTTTTGGCTGTTAAGGCGGTGAGCGGCTTAGCGAGCTTGGCGAACTCCTCTATGTGCCTTCGGTAGTAACCGATCAGGCCGAGAAACTGCCGGACCTGGCGGACGCTAGTCGGGGATGAAAAATCCGAGACACACCTTAGTTTCTCAGGGTCCGGTCGCACGCCGTCAGCTGAAACAACGTGCCCGAGGTACTTCACCTCATTTTTGAGGAATTGGCACTAAGAGGGCTTCAGCTTGAGACCCGCTCCTCTTAGTCGCACCAAAACCTGCTCAATATCGCGCAAATGGTTCTCAAAACTGTCACTGTATATGATAATGTCATCCAAATACACGAAGCACAGCCTCCCCAGAAGACCTGCCAGGATAACATCAGCGGTTCTCTGCCAGACAGCAGGGCTGTTGGCCAGACCCATCGGCATTCTTTTCCATTCATAGTGCCCTGAGGGCGTGTTGAATGCCGTTTTCTCGGCATCTGCCGGATCCATTGCTATCTGCCAGAATCCCGCCGCCATGTCCACTACCGTGAAGTACCTGGCAGAGCCCAGCTGAGAAAGCGTCTCCTGTATATTGGGGATGGGGTATGGATCGATGCGAGTTACGGCATTTAGTTTGCGGTAGTCCACTACCAATCGATACGAGCCATCTGGCTTTTCCACCAATAGTGCTGGTGCTCCCCAGGGTGACTTTGAGTGTTCGACAATGCCGCGATCAATCAGGTCCTGCACCTGCCGCTCCATCTCCTCACGTTGGGAGTAAGGAATCCTGTACGCACGCTGGTAAACGGGCGATGAAGTGCCGGTTTCTATCCTGTGCTTTATAACGCCACAGCAGCCCAAATCCAGGTTGGACGCGGCGAATACCTCCGAGTAGTCGTTCAGCAAACCAGCCAGAGCCTCCCTCTCCCTGGATTTTACGTGAGAAAGATCGAACGACACCTTTGGAGCAGCCGAAGGACTAGCATGCTCTACAGTTGCGAGTACCGTATCGGTGGGCTCACGTTGCTCTATCGCAGAGGTGAAGAAAGCCAATGTTTTGTTCTTGGGAAGGCTCAGTGGCTGCTGGCTACAGTTAACCACCCGTAGGGGCACTCTGTGGGCGTCATTAACTGTCACGAGGCACGCGGCTGCCTTCAGGCCATTGCTGAGAGAGTCGACCGGCTCAAGCACTCCCACGGCGCCGCTCTCTACATCTGAAGGCACAAACGCGTACAAAATGTGCTCCGACCAAGGAAGGACGACCGCCTCCTCGACCAGCCGGACGGCAACCCGCGAATATACCTTCTCCGATGATCCCACTGTTTGACGGGTGTCAATATCGGTAATGCGAATCTCAGCCCCTCTCCTGTTCAAAAACGGAACTTTTGAGCCGCCCGCATTAACCTCTTCCTCAGAGAATGAGACTACTACCTTCCCTTTTCTCAAAAAATCCTGCCCTAATATACCTGACACTCCGTTTGGCAGAGACACCGTGTCCGGGCATACGTAGCAGGGGTGCTCCAATGCAATTCCGCCGAGAGAGAAGTGTAACCGGTAGAGTCCACTTATGCCAAGAGGATCCCCCGTTATGCCTACAAATTTGGTTGCCATACCACCAGACGCTTCCAACACCTCGCGGTCCCCCTTCCTTCGAAGCGTGTTAAAACTGCTCTCCTTAAGCAATGTCACCTTTGACCCCGTATCTATCAACAATTCCATACAACAACCATTTAACTTGCAACGCACAACAGGGCATGCCTCGTCGGCCACACAAACTACCACCACCTCATCATCTACTGCTCCCTCCCCACGCTCCTCAGGCTGGGGAGGACTAACTAGTTTTTTGACTCGGTATCTGGAGCCCCGCTGTAGGCTTGCTTAGGGCGTGTCTCGCCTGCTTCTCTTTGTGGCTCCCCACGGCGCACGTTTTGGCAGAACCTGGCGATGTGTCCGCGACCCTGGCAAGCGAAGCATACGATTTCTTCAAAATCTCGCATACCGCGCCTGTAGCTTTGTGGCGGTCTCCGGTTTCCAACGAATGGGCGCTGTTGAGCGCGCGCTTCAACCTGGCATTCTACCTGCTGAGATAGCAGCTGTTCTAAGCGATCTAACCGCTCTGTCAAGAGAGCAACCTCAGGGTTGAGCACCGCTCTCTCTATGACGCGTACTCTCGCTGCGGCTGTCGTTAACGCCTCATTTTGTTCCTCATCCAATGCGGCCTCTACGGCTTGGTCTATTTGCTCGGCTTGCGCGAGAGCACGAACCGGCGCACGGGGTCTTGCAGACCAGCCACGAACAAAGCGGTCATTTCCTCTTTAAGTATATCATCCGCGTATTTCTTCTTAAGCTGGTCTCCTTCCTCCTCCCTGCTTAACGTATCGCGCGCTAAGCGCTGAAACCGCGACGCAAACGTTCGCACGTCCTCCCCTACCATCTGTCCGGCGTCACGGAACCTCTGTACTCGCACGTGACGTGGTTCAGTGTCAAAATGCTCAAACGCGAGCTTCTTAAATTCCGCAAATGATTTTGTGGATTTTACTTTTTCGTCTCGCCATGCAAAATCATGAGCAGCTCCTGCCATCTTACACCTCGCCATTCCCAGCATTTGAGCATCGGACCATCCCCCCATTTTCCCAATCTCTTCTAGCATGGAAAAGAAATCGCAGATTGGAACCCCTGTCTTATCTCCCGTAAACGTCGGAATGACGCTTCCTAATGCCAGCATGCTTGCTCCGAGCGACGGCTGTGGAGTGGGAGCTCCCTCAGATACAGTCATTTTTTTTTCAAGCCCTCCAGTGCCTCAAGCCTCTCAAATGGGGGTAAAAGTCCCACAATCAGTCCCGTGATTCCCTTTTGATTACAATTTTGAAGTCATGAATGTCACAGCATTCAGAGGACATTTGTTTTTGAGACCCCACTTCTGACACCAGTGTGATGACCCCCATAATGCGCAGGTCCACACGGGACGGAGAGGCAAAGAGACACCGTATGGCTCAGTTTAAACAAACAGGTATATTCAATAATTACACATGATTAAGATTATACATCAGAGGCTGGGGCGTCCGAGCTTACGTGCCGACGACTTCATGGGGGCGATGGAGTGGCTCCGGAGTTGGGCTCGAGCGGTTGCTGGCAGAAGCTGCACGCCGACGGGCTTCGGCGCTGAAGGCCCTCTTGGCGAACGATGTCGTCCTGAGCGTGCTTGCAGTAGAATTTCAATAGTCGTCCGTTTCTTCGAGGATGGTTCACAAACCCTTCCTCTAGTGTCGTTCGGCTTGGAAGATGAACAGGAGGCGAGCTTGTAGATGATGACAGCAGAGCATAATTTTACAACATACATATACAGAGAGTTAAACTGGAAAAAGCAGAACTGAATTTACAAAAGAACAAACTTTGCACTACTTTACTCATCGACCGGGCAGGTTAGTGCCTAAGTAGCATCACATTACATGCTAAGCATGGAGCCCCAGCTCAGACTGGACTGCATCCGTTTACATGTGCTTTTAAGCACTTGATTAACAAAGGACTAAGGGCGGTCATTTCCAGTGGCCCGCCCAAAGCATCAATTCTCCAATCCAAAATAACATGCGAGATGGGGACAACCCCTTGGGTTGGGCTTAGCCTCGAACCCAGAGTCTGTTAACAATACAAACTAAATAAACAACAAAAACGCCACCACTCTCTCTCAAGTGAGAGTATACACAGGCTCTCTCTTCGGAGCTAATTCACTAGCGCCTGTCTTTCCACATTCTTGGCGAGTACTGCCTGTCCGCCATGACAGGTGTCCGTCACGGCCCTTCTGGGAATGCGCTTTTGTTCACGAGGCACGGCGGGAAGCTGTGGGTGCCTTCCCGGCGATAGCCCACGTCGAAAGGGGAAGGATGGAAAGAATGTCGTCTTCGCGGTAGCGCATAGCGTCGGCTGTGGTACGGCGCGCTCTGGCCCGCTGACAGCTCCCTTGTCCTGGAATGTGCCCGGGAGGGCCGCACCTGGAACGGCCACGCAAATTGGGGAGGATAAAGCCTGTTTCCCCGCGGCGGCGGCGGCGGGTCCGGTTGTTCTGGTCGTCACTCAAAGAGCATGGCTGGGTAATTGATGATGCCGCTGTCACGGCGGCGGGTCCCTTCGTTCTGGTCGTCACTCAAAGTGCATGGCTGGGTAATTGATGATGCCGCTGTCATCTGGGTCTCCGTCTACGCCGCGCCGTGGAACGCGGAACCTCGCAGCACCCAAGGAATGTCACATCAGTGAAAGCCGGTCACTGACACGTTTGTCAACACACGATAAATAAATGTCACTCAATATAGGCGCAAGGGACGACCCAATACAAACACCATAGCGCTGAACATAAAGCTGATGGTTGAAAAAAAACGGCAGTCGATGAAAGGTAAAATTCTAAAAGTGTTAAGAAATCACAACTAATTCCTGTTTTGTCGTGAAATGGTAGTTTGCCAATGCATGCAATCTTGTCTTAGATGGAAATCAACATTTCGGTATGCGGGATGGAATAATACAGGTCATTGACATCAATCGAAAAAGCCCGCTGTGCTCCTGGCATTCCATCACTAAGTTCTTGAACAACCTCATTAGAGCTGCGGACAAGAAAAGGGTCATCTAGAGGTAGGGACTTTAAATGGCACTGGAGAAAGCGGCCAACGCACAGCTGCCAGGACCCTTTTTCCGAAACAATCATGCGCAGGGGGCACCCAGGCTTGTGACACTTGCCCGTAAAGAAAACATCCAGGAACTCTGTCTGCGCTCTTCACCATTTTCTTGAGTGGTTCCAAATTCATGTCAGTTAGCAGCTTTACAGCGGTTTTCTTGACCGTGCCAGAATTGAACTTCACTGCGACAAAGTTGTTCTGCAGAGCTTCAGCTGCTTTCTCTTTCAATAGCGTCTCGAGAAAGACAATGAAGCCACCTTCCTTGTCGCTTTGAAGTATCTCAAGGTTGTTTTCTCTCAAGTAGCCCTTGGTCTTCTTAAAAGGAGGATAAGAAGGGTGGCTACGGCTCACGTGCTGCATCAGGCAATCCAGGGCATCCGAAGCCGCTCGGTCCTCATCCTTGTCTATGGCTCTTCTTGCCACCTTCCTAGTCAGGGCAAGAAGCTCCGGTTTCTTCATCATAGGCTCAAAGCTGAATTTAGGGCCTTTCTCGAGCGTTGACTTTACACGGGGTTCGATAACCGCATCACCAAGCACCCTGGCGTCAGCCGAAGACTGTCGCACCTCCTTTACTTTGGGGAAGCTTGCTCTAATCCTGTGCCATAGAAATTCCGTTGTCTGTGCCGCCAGCCGCTTGTAGTCTTGGATGGTCCTCTGCGCTTGTGTTCCATGGTCGGACAGGATGCGCAACCAGTCATTGAACAACCTGTTTTGACGCCACGCTTCAGACTTCAGGATCTTGCAAATCCTTCTAGTATGGCCCCACGATGGTTGAACAACACCAAAGATGGCTTGAACCTCAGGAGGCTCCAGTCTACGCTTTAAGTAGTAGGTTATCATGCGGGAACGGCATGTCGCTGCAGCGATGAGGTTCACGCTAGTAGAAATTGCAGTGTGGTTGTTGAAGGAAGACAGGACAGTGCTCAATGGAGAAGAAATATGTTGCAGCAAGACTCATTTGAGCTAGTTGGTTGTAGCTTGACATGGTTTACGCAAAAAACGTACAGGCGCTAAAAGACGAAGACAAGCACACTCAAGAGAGGACAGGCGCCAACTTCCAATTAAGTTTATTCATGAAAAAAAACCGCTTAATAACCACACCAGCAGGCAAAGATAGAAGCAAAACAAGAAAACACGCATTCGGAATAGTTCATCTCGGGTAGTGTTTACATGGAATGGCTGGAATAAAACACTCGTTTTAAATTTCTGGAACTGTCGTAAACACGAGACGAACTACATCTTTTATAGTTACGGGGTGACCATGCATGTATAATGTACTGCATAGAAATTACGAAAGAGTTCATTTTTAGAAATGATTGCTCCGTATAATGTTTTATGAAGCGTGCGTTATTTTCAAATCAAATCAAAAATCAGTTTTATTCAAACGACTAGTAGGAAGTACATGTGAATCACCTGGGTCCTTATCCTTCTCGGCTAGACTTGGGCCCATGCAGGAAGTCCGAAAAATAATTATAGCGAGACAACTCAGTATTTCACACAGAATTCATGTAACAGCAGTTATGCGACAGTTATACACAAAGAAAGGCGAAATGCTCAATAAATTATACAATTGATCGGAGGACAAAAAAATAAAAAATAATAAAAGGGAGAATGCATCGAAGAAAAACACAGACATATAGTGGAGTCGAATATTCCTGGCTCCGGAAAATTTTTTTTATATCGGCGATTGAGAACTGACCTACTTTTAAGTAAGCAGGCAGTTGGTTCCAAATTTTAGCAGTGGCATAGGCGATAGTTCTTTTACCGTACACATTATTAACAGCTGGAAGGTTAAAACGGCAACTGAAAAAATTTCTAGTTGGACGAGATGGATATACAAAAACAGATGATGATAGTGGGATGTTATGGTTTAGTATATGTATAACGACAGAAGCTAGTTTGAAATCCCGCATAGCAAAGAAAGGTGTAATGTCTAAGTGACGAAAGAGCGGAGTGGATCTATCTGTGTGTTTACTATGTGTTACTATTCGAATTGCTCTTTTTTGTAAATTACTATTTGATTTAAGTACATGTTATACGTAAGTCCCCAGGACTCCACACAATAAGTCATTGTTTTGAAAAAGGCAATGATACAAAATTTTTAATGTGCGGAGCGAGAAGAACTTTCTAGCTTTTATTGGGACATTCTTTTATTAGGACCTTATTAGGACATTTTATGGCATTCCTCCATATTAATTTTACATAACCTGCATTATATGTACGACACCTTTCAGTTTTACTGCCTATGGATTGCTAATCTTTTTATAGCACATACAATTTAAATATAACAGAAAGCCTCCGGCAAAAATTTACCAGCACATTTTGCCATAAATAGGAGCAATTTTTTTTACAGTGTAGTCTTTGGAGTGGCTACTTTAGACTAATGGTGCTGATGGCGATACTAGCTCCGAAACGCTTCCGGTAACGCGCGGCATTTGAAAAGGTTTGCGCCCGTGTAGACGACGCTCGGCGGTCACGGCGCCGGAGGGTCGACAAGAGAGAGACAATCCCTCTGGCAGAGCCCCGGGCCCAAGGTCCATGTCGGTGTAAATAGTCATTTCTCTGTCTCTCCCGACGCGTGTCGAGATGGTTTTGATAAAGCAGTGCGGCCTGCGAAGCATTCCACGCTGTGTTCGGTCGTTGTTGCTTGAAAATGTTATTAATTGGGGGGGGGGGGAATAGTCGAGGACAGGGCACGTAGGGAAAGTGGGGGCGGGGCGCAGCCTGGTAAATTTCTCCTTTTGCAGGGGTACACTGCTACTGAGCCGCGCGGGGAGTGGGTTGTAATGTATGGAGCTGTAATGTATGGCCCGTTATGTCGGCGTAAGAGCTGAGAAGTGCGACCTATCGTGACAGCAAGAACACCAGTGCATTTTCACGGAAGCCAGCGGATCGCAACTAAGGCCTGGAAAACAACACGTCTCAACGACTGCCGCACTTTGGAATGCGTCCATTGGACGCCTGTTTGCGTCGTTTCCAGAACCCGTAAGCGGCGGACGCTACCGCGGGCGATCCAACGGACCCCGGTGCGGCGGGGAGTGGTGGACAGCATCGCTGGCTTCGCTTGGAGGTCGGTTTAGTGTTACGTCCTTTCAGCGGAGCCGACACGCCGCCGAGGAGGCGCAGTCAAGAACGGCGATGAAACGGACCGAAATGCCAGTCAGACCGTGGTTGCCTGTGGAATGCTGGTTGTGTTGGTTTTACGCGGTGATATACGTGCTCGCGTCTGGGAGGCGGGTCTCCGTGGCGCCCTGTGGAAAGTAGGTCGTGTGTGCTCGTTGATTTGTCCGTGCCAATTCCCTGACTAAGAGACCTGGGGAAAGATAGAGGGGTTAAAAAGCCATTGTTTAGTATCGGAGAGTATTCTGATCTCTCTAAGATTGCAACATGTAAGACGAAAATTAATTCGTTCTGTTACGAGAGCTCCTCTTCGTGGTCCTTCAACGCCGAGCCGGCCGTCATACCTACGGCTCCGACCATACATCCAGAGTAGCGACAACTGGTGGCAGCGCGGTGGAATCGAGCCTGACTGACCGACGGAGGATTGCACGTCAAGATCGCAGAGAGTGGAATTTGCGGAGGGGTGAGTGTTGGCATTGGTTTTCGGGTACCAGGCTGAGAAGACAGAGGTGTGACCAGCCGCAGAAGCGAGATTTAAAGTACTTCCGGGTGGAAGCCACTGCATTGTCACACTGCTTGCTGTCAATCATGGATTTGAAGCGGCTGCTCAAGACTCAGCTCCTGAGTCTGAGTGAGGAGTGAAGAGTAGTCCTGAGATGACAAACTCAGAGATCATCGTGGTTATAGAATCTTCTGATGCCGGAAGTGGGCAAGTAGAGGAAGCATGGAATGATATTCAGAGATGCCAAGCTGTTGAGCGAAAGCAATTAGAGCTGGAAGTGGACAAACTTCGCCTAGAGGTTGAGCTCAAAAAGACGAGTGGTGGTCGAGCAGTAGAGGAAGTAGCACGAAAAGATCTTTACGATCTATCGAAACTATTGCAGCCCTTCACGGTTGGGCCGGATATCGGCCTCTATCTCGTGAACTTCGAGGGAGCTTGCGAAAATGCACAGTTTGGTCGCAGCTCTTGTCCGCGACGTTTGCTGGGCTTGCTGCCTTGCGAGGCAGCGGATGTCATCGCCAGACTCTGGCTAGGACTCTGACAATTACGATAAAGTGAGAGAAAGCTTTCTTAAGAGATTTCGTCTATTGCCAGAGGCTTTCAGGCAAAGGTTTCGGAGCCTAACAAAGACGCAAGGTGCCAGTTACGCAGTTTGCCTATGAGTTGAAGGCAAACCTGGTGGAATGGATGAGAAGCGCCAAAGATAATGAGTTCAGTAAGGCTCAAGAAATAATTGCTATAGAGCAGTTTCTGTCCAAAGTGCCTGAGTAGATGAAAATTTGGATTCAGAACAGGACGACAGTCAGCTCGGTAGAGGTAGCGGCCGAACTGGTGGACGAGTATGTCTCCCGCCGGGGAGTACGAGAGGAAGTTTTTTCCGCCAGGTCGGTTGAGAGAGGAAAGAGCTGGACAGAGCGCCAGTGGAAAGGGGTACCTAAACCCAAGGGTGGGACAGCGGAGGCCATGTTAAAGGCTACGAAGGTTGACAGGTTTGAAAGTGAAACAGAAAGAAAGAAGGTTGATGACCGCTCAAAGAGAAAGATTTTTGAAGCGCGCAAGCCATCCACTTGCTATAACTGTCAGGAAACGGGGCATATTGCTGCAGGATGTCGCAAACCAAAAGTAATATTTGCTAACGCATGTGATTCAGCGACTAATGACGAGCTGATGAGACCATATTTATTGGATCTCTTTGTGAACGGCAAGAAATGTCGGGTGCTCAGGGACAGTGAAGCAACGATTGACCTTGTACATCCGGACTACATTGAGCAAACTTAGTACAACGGCAAATGTGCATGGATAAAACCTAAACTAGAGGAAGCAAGCATTTGCCTTCCAGTTGCTGACGTGATCATAAGCGGGCCTTTCGGTGAGGTTCACATCGAGGCAGGAGTTTCCAACAAGCTACCACCCCAGTATCCTAACTTGCTCTCGAACCGAAGTGATCGACTTCTAAAGGATGAAGGGAAAACCTTGACAGGAGTTGTTCAAGTTCTAACAAGAGCTAAGGCGCGTGCTATAGCGGCTTAGTTAGAGACGACATAGCTGGACTCAGGGGAGGGGCTGTGCGCACGTGACACGGGTGCACAGCCTCTGACAGCGCGGACAGAAAAAGAACGAAGATGAGGAGTCAGAGATAATACCGAAATGTCAGAGCAACCGTTCGCAACGAACTCGGATGAAGAGGTGATGAAATGGAAGGAGCTAACCAAAGCAAGCCAGGACAATCAGTAAGGGAAGGATTGGTTTGTGAAGGGTTGTTCGCTCTTCCATCATCAGATTCACTAGATTGAATTCTTGGAAAGGTGACCAGAGACGCTCTGGTTAAGGAGCAAGACGATCAGACTCTAAAGCATGTGTGGCATACGGCTAAGGAAGGAGTCGCTCGTAAGAATGCGATCTTCCCTGTGAAAAATGCCATATTGTGTCGCCAACACAGATGTGCAAACGGGCGCGTCCTTGATCAGCTGGTAGTGCCAGCCAACTATCGGACCGACATTTTGTCGCTTTGTCACGGAGCAGGTTGGTCGGGAAATTTGGGGGTAAGACGAAAAACTGCCTGCTATCCGAATTTTATTGCCGGATTGCTTCAAATAAGTCGAAAACTACATCAAGGCATGCGGCACTTGCAGAAGACTAAGGTGGCAGACTGGGCATGTTGGTGATTCATAATAGAAATGTACAGCGCAAACACAAAGACACAAGAAAGAATGACATGGGACACACGAGCGCTGACCTGCAACAGGTTTATTTCGAAATTCGGACCAGTATTTATAGCAAAACCAGGCAATCATCACGCATGCGCAGTAGGAGTCAAATGTTGTCTCAAATATAATAGCTCTTTGTTAGAGCAATAGATGACTTGGCCACGCAGGACTCACCCAACCGGTCTATCAATTCAGCCTCTACTATCTCTCGAGTTAGTTGGCAACGGTTTTTGGCAATCACAGAACAATCTTTGTGCACAGGCCGACACACGAAATCTTCATCAGAATCGCTGTCATTACCGTTCTTACATTTTCTGCAGGGAGCGTCCAGGAACCCTCCTCGCCGTTCAGACACATTATTGCAGTGTTCTCGGAAGCGGTCATTCAAACATCTACCGCTTTGCCCTACATAACTCTTTTCACATTTCAAAGGGATGCTGTAGACGATGGACTGCGTACATTCAACGAACTTAGTGCGGTGCTTCTTTTTGCAGTTCTGATTTTTTGAATCTGTGGGCCTGGACAGTCTGCACAATTTTTGTAGCTTATCTGGTGCAGAGAAAAGAACTTTTACGTTCCCCCGTTCACCGATCTTTTTAAGGCGATGGGACAGGCCATGAATGTACGGGATCACAGCAATCCGTTTTGTTGAAGGCGGTAGCGACGTACGAGGCTCTGTTGAGCAGAGGCGCTTAAGGAGGGTTTCCGCGACACTGATAAAAACATGAGTGGGATACCCCGCTGCTCTAAGACGAAGGATCTGTTCACTGAAGCTAGCAGCCATTAGCTCAGGACTAGATTTACAAAGCGCATTTTTGAAGCATAGTCTTACAATTCTCCTCTTCACCAATTTGGAATGCGCGGAGCCGAATGGAAGCAGTGGCTTGTTAGCGCGTGGCTCGTACTTCCAGTAAATCTGTGCGTTACGAAATAAAAGCCTGACGTCCAGTAATCGAATACTAACGTCAGAAGGCATCTCATGCGTGAATTCTAGAGGCGATAAGCCTGCACGTAAGAAGGTCAGTGTGTTAGTAGCTAGTACTTCAAAAGAGTCTGAACTGCAGTCAAGGAATATTAGAAAATCATCAACATACCTAACAATTTTGGTTACATTAAAATCTGGTAGGTAGCTACAAAGGGCTCTGTCAAGATGAGCTAAAAATAAATCAATAAGAACCGGGGCGATACAGGAGCCGATACAAATTCCCTCCTTCTGCAGATATGGATGGCCTTCCCGTTGGATAAAAGTTGACCGAAGATAAAAGCTAAGAAGTTCTAAGAAGCCACTGCATGACATTCCTGTTTCATTCATGAAGGCTACGTTTCCGAATATATCAATACAGTCCTGGACACAAGATAGCAAGCCTGACTGTGGCAACGAATAGAAAAGATCCTTTATGTCTACAGAGAACGGCCTGAGGTTCCTATGCGGTGAACACTCGAGGTAATTCAAGACGGCCTCAGAGTTCTTGACATGGAAAGGGTCTTCGATGCGTAAAAGATCGAGCTTTTTCTGAAGAAACATGGCAATAGACTTTTGCAAAGTGCCATTTTCTGAGACAATTGTCCTGAAAGGAGTGTCAACCTTATGTGTTTTTACGCTAAAAAAGACCTCAAGAAAATCACGGCGACTTGCATCTATACTCTTACTAACTTCTAACTTCAGCTTATTACAGAGCTGTTTTGCTTTAGGTTATACCTTTGACATAGCTAAGTTCTTGCAGGGATTAAAGGCATTTGAAACTGCCTCTAAGGCCTTGGCCTTAAAAAACCCATGAGACAGCACAGCAAAGCCCCCTCCTTGTCAGCGGGTAGAACACAAAGGGCGCGTTCTTTCAGAAAGGACAAAACGCTCTTGACAGGTACCTTCGGGACAGGCTGCTTGCAGTGATGCAACGCGTCCATGCCGTCCGACACACAGCGCAGGGACTCCTCTGCGGAGGCACACCGGGCCACCCGTCTGACCAAGGACACAAGCTCCGGGGCTGACCTCTTCTCTTGGACCGCGAACTTTGGTCCCAGTGCGAGCGCCTTCTGTACATCCTGAGGCAAGCTGATCTGTTCAAGGTCATGGACAGTACCAGGTGACACTGAGCGCTTCTCAGGGAGGGCTCGCCGAAGCTGCCGAAGTTGAAGTTGCCAGAAGTGCTCGGTGGTTTGGTCGACAAGGAAATACTCGGAGCCGCCTTCCGGTTGTGGACGGGTCCCCAGTGGCACTAAGCTGCGTGGCAAGAAGCCTACGGTGGAGACGTGCAAGGCGAAGCCATTCAGATCTCTGAATTCTGCAGATCCGGTTTCCGTGATTAACAGAAGGCAAGAATCCTCCAAACAAGGCGCGAACGTCCTCAGGAAGAATTTTGTTCCGAATGCAGAATGAAAGCGACCGTGCTTTTCAGACTGCGATTGCAATGAAAGCCACAGTTGATGAAGGCACACGAGGAACACTTAGAAAGGTGCCCAATGTAGAAGAAATATAGTTCACTAAGGTGGCAGACTGGGCATGTTGGTGATTCATAATGTAAATGTACAGCGCAAATACAGACAAGGACACAAGAAAGAATGACATGGAACACACGAGCACTGACTTGCAACAGGTTTATTTCGAAATTCAGACCAGTATTTATAGCAAAACCAGGCAATCATCACGCATGCGCAGTAGGAGTCAAATGTCTCAAATATAACAGCTCTTTGTTAAAGCAATAGATGACTTGGCCACGCAGGACTCACCCAACCGGTCTATCAATTCAGCCTCTACTATCTCTAGAGTTAGTTGGCAACGGTGTTTGGCAATCACGGTGTTTGTGATCCCGTACATTCATGGCCTGTCCCATCGCCTTAAACAGATCGGTGAACGGGGGAACGTAAAAGTTCTTTTCTGTGCACCCGATAAGCTACAAAAATTGTGCAGCCTGTCCAGGCCCACTGATTAAAAAAATCAGAACTGCAAAAAGAAGCACCGAACTAAGTTCGTTGAATGTACGAAGTCTTTCGTCTACAGAATCCCTTTGAAATGTGGAAAGAGTTATGTAGGGCAAAGCGGTAGATGTTTGAATGACCGCCTCCGAGAACACTGCAATAATGTGTCTGAACGGCGAGGAGGGTTCCTGGACGCTCACTGCAGAAAATGTAAGAACGGTAATGATGACAGCGATTCTGATGAAGATTTTGTGTGTCGGCATGTGTACAAAGATTGTTCTGTGATTGCCAAACACCGTTGCCAACTAACTCGAGAAATAGTAGAGGCTGAATTGATAGACCGGTTGGGTGAGTCCTGCGTGGCCAAGTCATCTATTGCTCTAACTAGCAAAGAGCTGTTATATTTGAGACATTTGACTCCTACTGCGCATGCATGATGAGTGCCTGGTTTTGCTATAAATACTGGTCCGAATTTCGAAATAAACCTGTTGCAAGTCAGCGCTCGTGTGTTCCATGTCATTCTTTCTTGTGTCCTTGTCTGTATTTGCGCTGTACATTTCCATTACTATCAGGAGAGTGGAGAAACCACACGAGAAATCTAAGGCACCGCTAAAACTGGTACCGCTAATATCGGTGCCTTTTCGCCGGCTGGTGATAGACATCGTGGGACCGCTCCCTATAACAAAATCATGGCACCGATACTTCCTGACTGCGGTTTGTCGCGCCACAAAATTCCCGGAGGCTATCCCATCAAAGAAGTGGAAGTAGTCAACGCACTCCTATCCATATTCGCAAGAGTAGGATTTCCGCAGGAAATTCAGTGCGACCAGGGCACCACGTTCACGAGTGTTCTAACATCCGGCTTCCTAGAGAAGTGCGGGGTGAAACTAATTCCTAGCTCTGTATATCAACCGCACTGGAACAGCGTTGAACGGTGCCACTCTGTAATGGAGCGCATACTCAGAGCACTGATTTTTGAAAAGAAACGCCAGTGGGATGAATGTGTCCCTGCTATGCTATTTGCTTTGCGGACAGTCGCTCATGAGGCGACCGGATTCAGTCCTGCAGAGCTCGTGTACGGGTAGGCCTTACGTTCCCCTTTACGCTTGCTAAGGGAATCTTGGGAGTCAAAAGACACAGACCCGACTGTAGTCGAATATATAATGGGCTTGTTAGGCAGGCTGCGCCGATGCCGGGAAATCGCAGAAGCCAACACGAAGGAGGCTCAGGCTAGGGCTAAAAGTTATTACGATCAGAATGCGAAGCTGCGGTCGTATCAGGAAGAAGATCAAGTCCTTTTTCTGAGGCCATCTCGTAAGGATAAGCTCGAGGTTCAATGGGAAGGACCATTTAGAGTTGTAAAGAAACTTTCGGACACTAATTACGCCATTTAGCGGAAAGAAAAGCGCCGAGAGATCATGATATATCGCCACAACCTTATGAAACGCTATGTGGCAGAGATTCGGACAGTCAACATGGCCGGTGAGGAACTAACGACGGACATTCCTAAGCTGGAGGGTCCTACGCAAAGCATTGACGCTGATGCCGTTATCGAAGTGGCAGCTCCTGCTGAAGGACTGACCGAAACGCAGTGGGCTGACTTGCACAGTTTAATCTCAGAGTACGACAGCCTTTATTCGGCGACACCGGGGAGGACAGCTCTCATTGCTCATGACATCGAGCTAACATCCGACGTTCCAGTTAAGTTTCGGCCTTACAGAATGGCTCCGCGTCAGCAGGAAATACTAAAGAAGGAGGTGAAGCGTATGCTTGAACTGGGAGTTGTTGAACCGGGCGAAACCGCCTACGCGTCTCCTATGATACTTGTGGAAGTTCCAGGAAAGCACCCTCGTCCTTGCATAGACCATCGGAAGCTTAATGCCATAACGAAAGATCAGACGTACCCGATCCCAAACGTAGAAGAGCGGGGAGAGAGAGTTAGTACTGCGAAATATGTATCCACTTGGAACTTAGTTCGGGGGTACTGGCAAGTACCTATGACCGAACGGAGTAGCCAGTATATATGCCGCATTTACCGCACCTTCGGGCACCTTTGGACCCCTTGCGTTATGTTTCGGCCTAAAGAATGCACCATTTTGCTTCTCAAAGCTCATGAACCGAGTGCTAAAAGGCGCTGATAGTTTCGCTCTCCCCTACTTGGATGATATAGCTATATTTTCAGCTACATGGGACGAGCATCTTTCACCTGAAAGACGCCTTAGACCGCTTGAAGAGCGCAGCGCTTACGGTGAAACCGACTAAGTGCCAACTCGCACGAGCCGAAGTGAGATATTTGGAAAATGTAGTGGGGCAAGGAAATAGGAGACCAGGGGCCAGATTACGTAACTGTAAATTAGGAAAATTGTCAAAAACTTGTCACAAAGGTTTCAATAAGCCTCGCTCCTATTTTTCGGTCGGGGCCGGCTGCCATATTGCTTTTTTTGCGTCATGGGTGGCTGCAGATGACGTCACGGGTGTGGCAGAAGTGATCACGTTGCACACCTAATTATGCAGCCGTTATTTGACTGTTTTTTGTCGCAGTTTTGAGGCCGTCAATTTGACCATTGCCTTTGTGACAGAAAATGGCGGCGGTGTACGCGGCGATACGACTGAGGCGGCTACGCTGGCGCGAGCAACGACAATGGAGAGCGCATGAATGTTTGGCGTGCCGGACAAGCTGTTTCGAAGGCTTTTTCGACTAGAAAAACAGATGGTGGAGTGGCTATGCGACGATGTCGCCGATGAACTGGGAGGTTTGCATGCGAGTGTGCTGTCGGTGCGGCGGCAGGTGCTGTGTGCACTGCGGTTCTTTGCCACGGGCGGCTTTCAGGCTGCCGTTGGTAGCGAGGCGCACGTCGGCATCGCACAACTGGCGGTGAGCAAATGCGTAGAGTGTGTGTTTGAGGCAATTTGTAAAGTTAGTGCGCAGAAGGGGTGGGTGCAGTCGTCACCTCTGTGACACAAATAAAGCACGCTTATGCCGGCAAAGTACTTTATTTTTCCCAGCAAATGGCACTTCGTGGTCGTCTTCTGTTTCCCTAGGGGAAACAAACAACCACACATCACATACTGCAACACCTCACCGTTTGGCATTTTTGTCATCGATCGAAAGAGCCGAGCAACACAGACTTCACCAAGTTGTCTTCGTCGATTTCATACCAAGCGCTTCTTGCAAGTTCGCTGGGTAGGCACGTAGCCTTCACTGCATTCGTTCAAATTTTTCTTCACACTTAGGTCAACCGCACAGTAGCTTGACTTCAGACGCCGCGTAACAAACGATAAACACGGCGTAGAATCGGCTGCTTTCGTGCAAAGCGGCTTGACGTTTTACCGCCGTCAGCGCATCCTCGCGGAGCAAAAGTTACCCACCAGCCTATTTATTAGCACAACTTCAAACACTTTTTCTTTTGCTTAATTTTCACACTTTAAACACAATGCTTTGGCAAAATAAAATATTAGTTATTTTCATCGTAGCTCATTTCTTATTACAAAAAATTAAGCAGACGGTCCCTCGAATGCTTTCGGATCGCCGCCATGCTGCAATTGGCTGATTCCTCGTTGCGTCACGTGGTGACGTCTCATCGTGTCATTTTGACGTCACTGTCAATAGCTTGTGACAGAATTTGTCACAGTAATCTGGCCCCAGATGACTTGAAGGTCGAGGCAGTAGCTGAATTTCCTCAGCCGCAAAACAAGTTCGGAATAAGAGCTTTCCTGGGGCTTACGGGATATTATGAAAGATACATACCCCGTTACTCTGAACTCGCCGCTCCCATGACAGACGCACTGCGAAAAAACGTGCCAGAGTTGGAGCCAGGAAATGGACAAGCCTTTTCGGGCGCTCAAGGCAGCGCTGTGCAGCACCCCTGTACTGCGTGCTCTGAGATATGACCGACCGTTTATCGTTCAATGTGACGCAAGCAACCGATGGTGGGCTCGGTGGCTGTGCCACGATGCGGTCGCTTACCCCGTTCTGCCTCGCCATGCAGGTGATCGCTCCCCTCTGGATTACCACGCTTTTCCCCGCCCCTCTTGCTGCCTGTCCACCGGACATCTCGCCGGAATGGACGCCCGCTCTCAACCGAACCGATATGTGCCAGCCTTGCGCCATCACCGCTTC
The DNA here is from genome assembly GCF_052857255.1 of Amblyomma americanum. NCBI lineage: Eukaryota > Metazoa > Arthropoda > Arachnida > Ixodida > Ixodidae > Amblyomma > Amblyomma americanum. The sequence goes on from NC_135500.1 coordinate 53,733,306, forward strand.
GCCCGATCGTGCGCTGACCTCACCAGTGCACTGCACCCTCGACAGACAGTTGGAAACACCATCGCCATCAACATCCTCTCCCGCTCCAGCTTTTAAGCAGCTTCGGCCACCGGCGTCGCTTTGTGGGCTCGGTGGCTGTGCCACGATGCGGTCGCTTACCCCGTTCTGCCTCGCCATGCAGGTGATCGCTCCCCTCTGGATTACCACGCTTTTCCCCGCCCCTCTTGCTGCCTGTCCACCGGACATCTCGCCGGAATGGACGCCCGCTCTCAACCGAACCGATATGTGCCAGCCTTGCGCCATCACCGCTTCGCCCGATCGTGCGCTGACCTCACCAGTGCACTGCACCCTCGACAGACAGTTGGAAACACCATCGCCATCAACATCCTCTCCCGCTCCAGCTTTTAAGCAGCTTCGGCCACCGGCGTCGCTTTGTGGGCTCGGTGGCTGTGCCACGATGCGGTCGCTTAACCCGTTCTGCCTCGCCATGCAGGTGATCGCTCCCCTCTGGATTACCACGCTTTTCCCCGCCCCTCTTGCTGCCTGTCCACCGGACATCTCGCCGGAATGGACGCCCGCTCTCAACCGAACCGATATGTGCCAGCCTTGCGCCATCACCGCTTCGCCCGATCGTGCGCTGACCTCACCAGTGCACTGCACCCTCGACAGACAGTTGGAAACACCATCGCCATCAACATCCTCTCCCGCTCCAGCTTTTAAGCAGCTTCGGCCACCGGCGTCGCTTTGTGGGCTCGGTGGCTGTGCCACGATGCGGTCGCTTACCCCGTTCTGCCTCGCCATGCAGGTGATCGCTCCCCTCTGGATTACCACGCTTTTCCCCGCCCCTCTTGCTGCCTGTCCACCGGACATCTCGCCGGAATGGACGCCCGCTCTCAACCGAACCGATATGTGCCAGCCTTGCGCCATCACCGCTTCGCCCGATCGTGCGCTGACCTCACCAGTGCACTGCACCCTCGACAGACAGTTGGAAACACCATCGCCATCAACATCCTCTCCCGCTCCAGCTTTTAAGCAGCTTCGGCCACCGGCGTCGCTTTGTGGGCTCGGTGGCTGTGCCACGATGCGGTCGCTTACCCCGTTCTGCCTCGCCATGCAGGTGATCGCTCCCCTCTGGATTACCACGCTTTTCCCCGCCCCTCTTGCTGCCTGTCCACCGGACATCTCGCCGGAATGGACGCCCGCTCTCAACCGAACCGATATGTGCCAGCCTTGCGCCATCACCGCTTCGCCCGATCGTGCGCTGACCTCACCAGTGCACTGCACCCTCGACAGACAGTTGGAAACACCATCGCCATCAACATCCTCTCCCGCTCCAGCTTTTAAGCAGCTTCGGCCACCGGCGTCGCTTTGTGGGCTCGGTGGCTGTGCCACGATGCGGTCGCTTAACCCGTTCTGCCTCGCCATGCAGGTTAGTAAGCCATGTTGTCTTTACGCTAAGAAATCTAGTGATTACTTTTTGATACAGCTGCCGAGCCCGCAATGCTGCCTTGCCATTGTCACTGAGTGTTCTGATGTCATTACTTCCTTGCTTTTGTTGTCCGGCGACATAGAGACTAACCCCGGCCCTGCCTCACTCGAAACTGTAGTTACGGAACTTAAAAAAATTGTCCGCCGGTCAGTCGACATCAATCGCGGAAGTTACAGACCTCAAAAACCAGTTACTAACAACAGACAACCTTATTTCTGATCTAAGCAGGCGCATCAGCGGTCTTGAAGGTCATTACCAAACCATACAGTCACTACGCACAGAGATAGAAGGCCTAAGCACTCACACCACCCAGGCAACTCGCCAGCTCTGTGATCTCGAGGATCGCATAGACGAAGCAGAAAACCAATCACGAAGAAACAACCTCATATTCTACAACATTCCGGACCCTGACCCATCTGAAACGTGGGCCGACTCTGAAAAGCTACTAATTCGCCATTGCTCCGAATTTTTGGACATCACCCTCGACCCCAAAACAATAGACCGCACTCACCGTCTTGGGCGCCACGAACCTGATCGCTGCCGTCCGTTAATTGCCAAATTCGCACTTTTCAAAACGAAGGACGAAATTCTAGCTAATGGCCGCAAATTCAAGAACACTGACTACTCCGTCGGTGAAGATTTTTCACGCCGCGTTCGCAATGTGCGCAAACATCTAGTTACATTTGCCAAAAGCAAGACTAACCGTTTTTCTTTGCGATACAAAACCCTGTTCATCGGTTCCCGACGATATATCTTCGACGAACCATCGCAATCTGTAAAAGAGATACCATAGCGGTTGCTGCGCCGCCAGCCCCCAGCCGCTCATGTACCTACCGCCCCCCATCCTAATCTTTCCTTTTCGGCGATTTTCACAAACATACGTAGTTTTCTTCCGAAACGTGAAATCATCTCCAATCTTGTGTGTTCATCTGCTAGTAACTTGCTGATACTTACCGAAACATGGCTCACTAATGGCATCACCGATACTGAAGTTCTTGCTGACTTACCGAATTTTAACCTTCTTCGCAAAGATTGCACATCCGCTCGAGGTGGAGGCGTTTTCATCGCAGTTAGCAATCAGTTCTCGTGTACAGTTATTAATATTGTAAGCACTGTGAGTGACCTTCATCTTCATCTCAGCGTAATCATCATCGGTCATAGGGTCGTGCGAGGAGGACGAAGTGTTGCTAAGCTGTGACTAGTCGGTAGCTGCTGCTTCGGCCTACCTGAAGTAAAAAGGTGAATTTGCTGGTGCGTTCTTCTGCCTCACAAGTGGTGGAGGTGACTCCTGATCCCAGCGTCCTCAACGCGGCACCCCCTGGAGCTCCGTTCCGGTCGTGTTCTTGGCGGCACATCAACCGCCATGGCGCAGTCACATCCCCCTGCTCTCACCGTTCCGGCGCCTGTAGCTACCGATGGGCATCCCACGGCTGCCCATGCCACCTCTGCACCACTGACATCCCAAGGTGCACTTGCTCAGCACCATTTGACCCACCCAACTTGGTCAGTTACCTCACGTCAGCGCGACCCTCCGGTTTTCGCCGGTCTCCGCGGTGACGACGTCGAAGACTGGCTACAGCAGTACGATCGGGTGAGCGCTTTTAACGGTTGGGACGCTTCTATGAAGCTACTCAACGTCTCATTCTACCTGAGTGACGTGGCTAAGACGTGGTTCCTCAACCATGAGGACGCCATTCCTGACTGGCCTCAATTCACGACACAGATCCGCCAGATATTTGGAACTGTTGGTGCTGGTCCGACCTCTTTTCAAAAGAAGCTAGAGACCCGTGTGCAGCTTCCAGGAGAGACATACACATCATACATTGAGGACGTACTCGCCCTTTGCCGGCGAGTTAACAATGGCATGGTCGAGGCTGAACGTGTCGGACATATTTTAAAAGGAATTGGCTCTTTTGCCTACGCAGCTCTAGCTGCCCAAAATCCCGTCACGGTGGCAGACATTCGTGCCACTTGCCAGCGACTTGACTATCTACAGTCGCGCCGCCTCAACAACACCTGGGATCCGAGCCAAATTCCCGAAACTGATCTGCGCACCATCATACGATCTATAATACGGGAAGAGCTCCACAATGATATTTCGTCGGTTCCTGCCTTCTCACGCCCACCTGCTCAATCTACTGGGTTGCGTGGCATTATCAAGGAGGAGCTTACTTCACTCAATCGTCCCATGGCTACAGAACCACCAGCCCCTCCCTACGTTCCGACGTATGCTGAAGTCACTGCGGCTCCTCCTCCTTGTCCTCCTGTCCATCACGCGCCCGTCCCACCCAGCCTCGCCGCCCTGTCCCCGCGACCACCGGTGTATGGTAATTGGCGGCCTCTCCCACCTCGTCCAGTATGTTTCTACTGCGGAATCCGCGGCCATGTAACACGCGTTTGTCGCCGACGACTGCGAGATGAGCGTGCGAGCTATGGGTACGTTCGACGTGACGACGCCTACCAGCTTCCTCCTCGCCAGTACTACACCGATAATGACCTCCGTCCCTCTTCCTCCCCGTCGACTTCTCCTGACCGGTCTAGGACAGCACGGCCATCGCGTCGTCGCTCCCCGTCACCCTTTCGCCGGACTTCGTCGCCCCTTCGCCCTCCATCTTCAGCTTCTGCCCGCCAAACGGAAAACTAACCTGTGCAGTTTCCGGAGGTAAAACTGCACCGCCTGTCGTCGCTCCAATTCCTCCTCTGCTCCCATCAAACATGTTGACTGTATTCCTTGAGGGACATGAACTGGAAGCTTTAATTGATACCGGCGCCGCTATTTCTATTATGAAACTTGACTTGTGTTTAAAACTGCGCAAAGTGCGCACACCTTATACCGGTCCTCCTTTACGTGCTGCAAATGGACAGAATATTAACCCTTGTGGAGCGTGTACAGCCCGAGTCACCATTGATGGCATCTTGCACTTCATTGAGTTTGCTGTCCTATCCTCCTGTGTCCATCAACTCATCTTCGGCTGGGATTTCCTCCAAAACGCCTCAGCAGTCATTACGTGTTCCCCTCCCACTATTGAAGTCACTGAATGCAACATTCTTGCCGATAGAGAACCACTTTCTTCCCGTGTAGTTATGCTTGCCGATCACGTCCTCTATCCGGGCAACGAAGATATTCTATCTGTGACTTCTGACGCCGTCACCGATGGCGACGTCCTGATTACACCCAGCCCTCGTCTCCTGTCAAGAGGTATTATCATCATCGTGTCCCTTCTTCGCTTCTCCAGCGGTTCTTCTCTTCTCGCCGCATTCAACACCACATCAGAGCCCATTCTTCTGCGACGCGACTCTACTGTTGCATCAATTGCTTCCGCCCAGCCTGTCACACTTCTTCCCATTTCCACCTCCGATCGCTCTGATTCATCCCCTGCCTCGCTCAGTGCAGCACTTCGCCACACGATCAGCACCGACCTGACAACAGACCAGACAGACGCATTGCTCGCTGTATTGAACAAGCACGCAGACTCGTTCGACGTCAATTCCGGCACACTGGGTCAAACCGCTGCAGCAACGCATCGCATACTCACCGACGGATCAAGCATAGTTAGACGCCGGCCTTATCGTGTTTCTCCAACCGAGCGCAAAGTTATTCAGGAAAATGTTGCTGACATGCTTGCACGCAACATCATACGCCCATCGTCTAGTTCCTGGTCATCGCCTGTTGTGCTAGTGCAAAAAAAAGACGGTTCGGTTCGTTTTTGTGTAGATTACCGTGCTCTAAACAGAATAACTCGTAAGGATGTGTATCCCCTCCCTCGAATTGACGACGCCCTCGATTGTTTGCAAGGTGCCCAATTTTTCTCCAGCCTTGACTTAAGATCAGGCTACTGGCAGATCCCCATGAATGAAGATGATAAAGAGAAGACCGCCTTTGCAACACCGGACGGTTTATACGAATTCAATGTAATGCCTTTTGGACTCTGCAACGCTCCTGCTACATTCGAGCGTATGATTGACACAGTTCTCCGCGGCCTCAAATGGAAAACATGTCTCTGTTACTTAGATGACATCGTCATTTTTTCTTCGTCATTTCCTGATCACCTTACTCGTCTCGATGAAGTTTTGACAGCACTTTCCAGCGCTGGCCTACAGCTAAACACGAAGAAATGCCGTTTTGCATCAAAATCCATTAAAGTTCTTGGCCATCTCGTAAGCAGCGAAGGAATTAAGCCTGACCCTGAAAAAATCGCTGCTGCGCTGCACTTTCCCCGTCCAACTCGGGTCAAAGATCTCCGCAGTTTCCTCGGCCTGGCATCATACTTCCGCAGATTCATCCGCAATTTCGCCTCTATTGCCTCACCTTTACATGCGCTTCTTCACAACGACACGCCTTTCATCTGGTCTCCTGCTTGCGAAGAAGCATTTGAAACTCTGAAGCGTGCTCTGACTTCGGGTCCCGTCCTCTGCCATTTTGATGATAAAGCACCGACAATTTTGCACGCCAGTAGCCATGGCATTGGCGCTGTCCTTCTGCAACGCCAAAACACCTCTACAGAAAATGTTGTTGCCTATGCGAGCCGAACTCTGACTTCTGCGGAACAAAACTACACTATTACCGAACAAGAATGTCTCGCCGTCGTCTGGGCTGTTCAGAAGTTTCGTCCTTACCTGTACGGCCGTCACTTCACAGTCGTCACTGACCACCACGCCCTATGCTGGTTATCCACTTTGAAAAATCTGTCCGGTCGTCTCGGGCGGTGGATCCTCCGCCTTCAAGAGTACGACTTTACTGTCACTTACAAATCGGGCAAGAAGCACAAGGACGCCGACGCTCTCTCTCGTTGCCCTATTGCTTTGCCGTCGCAACCCATGTCCTCGCATTCCTCTCCTGTCCCAACGGAGTCAAGCCATTTAAACCCTCCAGTTATGCAGTCTTTGAGCGCCGCCTCTATTGCTCCCATGCCAGATATACACTGCAATCTTGCTCACCACCAGAGTGCTGACCCTTACTGTCAAAAGCTGATTGATAGCCTCAGCGGTGTTCTTAGACCTCCAAATGCCCGTCTCCGTCGTCGGCTCAAAAATTTCAAGTTACAGGATGGCACATTATTTTGGCACAACTACAGCCCACTGGGCCACACATGGGTTCCCGTAATTCCTTCTTCCCTGCGTCCTCAAGTTCTACAAGCCTTCCACGACGACCCCACCGCAGGTCACCTTGGGTACCACAAAACCTATGACCGCATCAAACGTCGTTTCTTCTGGCCTGGCCTTTCAACCTCAGTATTAAAATACGTAGCGTCTTGCATCCCTTGTCAACGACGCAAGCGGTCTACGTCGCCTCCTGCCGGTCTCTTGCAACCTCTCCCATGTCCTTCCACACCTTTCGAAGTCGTCGGAATTGACTTGTATGGACCCCTGCCCTTGACTCCAGCTGGCAACCGCTGGGTCGTTACTGCCGTTGACCACCTCACCCGATACGCTGAAACCGCAGCACTTCCTTCCGGCTCCGCTTCCGAAATCGCCAACTTCTTCCTCCACACCATACTTCTTCGCCACGGCGCCCCTCGCCTCCTCCTTAGCGATCGTGGCAAGTCGTTCCTCTCCACCGTCCTCGCCGCAGTGCTTCATGCTTCAGGCACGGTGCATAAAACTACATCTCCTTACCACCCTCAGACCAATGGCCTCACAGAACGCTTTCATCGCACCCTTTCTGATATGCTATCCACCTACATTCACCCTCAGCACAACAACTGGGACTCTTTACTCCCCTTTGTAACCTTCGCCTACAACACTGCCGTTCAACGAACCACCACCTACTCTCCGTTTTTTCTTGTTTATGCCCGCCATCCTACCTTCTCCCTCGAAGCATCTTTCTTCACAGCTTCTACTCCGTCTGCCGCGCCTTCCCACGAACAGTTCGTGTCTCGTATCGCCCACTGCCGTGATCGTGCCCGCCTTCAAACTGAAGCCACTCAAGCTTCCAGGAAAAGCACGTATGATGCGACTCATCGCTCAGTGTCTTTCCGCCCTGGAGACGAAGTGCTACTCTGGACACCTACTCGCATCCCCGGCCTGTGTGAAAAGTTTCTGAGCCGTTTTATTGGCCCGTACACGGTTCTGGAACAAACTTCCCCTGTAAACTATCTCATCACACCTGCATCGCCTGTTCGCGATCGTCGGTGTCGCGGCACCGAGATTGTGCACGTGTCGCGCTTGAAACCCTTTAACCGCCGACCTTAAGATTTAATTTGCGACCAGGATGGTCGCTTTCGTTCGGGAGGGGGAATGTTGTAAGCACTGTGAGTGACCTTCATCTTCATCTCAGCGTAATCATCATCGGTCATAGGGTCGTGCGAGGAGGACGAAGTGTTGCTAAGCTGTGACTAGTCGGTAGCTGCTGCTTCGGCCTACCTGAAGTAAAAAGGTGAATTTGCTGGTGCGTTCTTCTGCCTCACAATATTCCATCTGACCTTGAGATAGTATGGCTACTTTGTCGCGCTGCGCCCCAAACCGTACTGCTGGGCGTTTGTTATAGAGCGCCAAATACCAACTCCGATTTCTCTCGAATTCTTAACGACGTGATCAGCCAATTAACGAGGAAATACCCAAAAGCGCATATCATTCTTTTTGGAGACTTCAATTTTCCAGAAATCAACTGGCAGACACAGACAGCTGTCGGCAACAGGGAAGCGAATGATTTTATCGAGGTCTGCCTAAACATCAACTTAACACAAGTGGTATCTGAACCGACCCGCGGTGCAAACATCCTAGATCTAATCCTGACTACCCACCCGGAAGCCCTCTCATCTATCACTTATCTACGCGAAATCAGCGACCATAAAGTAATCCACGCCACATTTGAGTTCCACCCATCACGACGCCAGAATCAAAACAAAACTATTCGCCTCTACGACAAAGGAAACTATGAAGCCTTTAGTCTTGAATTAAACCAATATCTCACAACATTTGAAGCATCTTTTCACGATAATTCAGTAAATGACAATTGGTCCCGTTTTAAGAAAAAGGTTAGCGAACTAACCGATAGATACATCCCCAAAATAAGCTTCCACTCGGACCGCCAGAAACCATGGTATACCAAAACGATAAAAAGACTCGACAATAAAAAGAAGCGCCTTTTCCGTGCGGCAAAATTAAAGCAATACGACGAGTGCGCATGGGAAAAATACTATACAGCCGAACGCACCTACCTATCAGAAATTCGCTACGCAAAATACTCTTTCCTTCACAACGACCTCCCCAAATTGTTGACTTCCAATCCCAGAAAGTTTTGGCAGGTCATAAGTGAGCACCCGGCACATACCATCACTCTAACTAAAGAGTCTGGAGAGGAAGCTGATGACATTGAGTGCGCTGACATTTTTAATAACGCCTTTTCATCTGTGTTCACTAATGAAATTCACCCACCAACTGCAACTTTCGCCGTCAATATAGAGTCCAGCATGCCTGCTATCGCGTTTTCTGAAGCCGGCATTACCTCGCTCATTGAACACCTTAAAACTTCATCATCGGCCGGCGTCGACGAAATTAACTCCAAAATACTGCGCAACACTAATAATATTTCTGCAATGTACTTACTGTTATTGTTTTCACAGTCGCTTTCTACAGGTTCCATTCCGGATGACTGGAAAGTGGGAAAGGTCATTCCCGTCTTTAAGTCCGGTAACAAAGATTCTCCTTTAAATTACCGTCCGATATCATTAACCAGCATACCTTGCAAAATCATGGAACACGTCATCTATTCTCAAATCATGGACTTTCTTGACGCTATCAACTTCTTTCATCCCTCCCAACACGGGTTTCGCAAGGGTTTGTCATGTGAAACTCAACTGGCCGTCTTTCTTCATGACGTTCACTCTAACCTCGACATAAATTTACAAACTGACGCTATTTTTCTAGACTTTGCTAAAGCATTTGATAAAGTTCCCCACAGGCGTTTACTGCTAAAACTAACCATGCTAAAACTGCATCCTAACGTCTTATTGTGGATCGAAGAATTCCTTTCTAAGCGCTCCCAGTTTGTTCTCGTTAACAGCCAGAGTTCCAACCCTCTTCCAGTAACATCAGGCGTACCCCAAGGTTCTGTACTTGCTCCCCTCCTATTCTTAATCTACATAAACGACTTACCCTCAAACCTGGTTTGCAATGTTCGTCTGTTTGCAGACGACTGCGTTATTTACCACACGATTTCCAACACCTTTGACCAATCACAGCTGCAAAACGACATTGACACAGTGCATGCCTGGTGCGATGACTGGCTAATGTCGCTTAATCCTAATAAATGTAAACTCGTATCTTTTCACCGCCGGCGTAACCCCCATATTTTCTCTTACTCCGTTGCTAACGTTCCACTAGAATCTGTATACTCATACAAGTACCTAGGTGTCACCTTGTGCCAGGATCTCTCCTGGCGCTCTCATGTAACGAACATCGTCGCATCAGCTAACCGGTCATTGGGTTTTTTGAAACGTCACCTACGGCACGCCCCTCAAAGTATTAAACTTCTCGCCTACCAATCACTCATTCGACCAAAACTAGAATACGCGTCTGCTATCTGGAGCCCGCAACAAGCATATCTCATCAGTTCACTAGAATCTGTCCAAAATCGCGCCACGAGGTTCATTCATTCTGCCTATTCATACGACATCAGTGTATCGTCACTCAAACGACAATCAGGTTTATCAACTCTTGCCCATCGTCGTCGCATTGCTTCTCTTAGTCTGTTTCATAAGTTTTTTTACAGTTCCCTCGGACAACCACCCTACATCACACCGCCCGCTCGCATATCTCATCGCACCGGCCATCCACTGCAAGTGTCATGCCAACGCTCCCGCACCGTCACTTTTTCCGCATCCTTTTTTCTTCGCACTGCTAAAGACTGGAATGGCCTTCCCCACGACGTTGATGCCATCACCTGCCAATCAAGTTTTGTGAACAATTTAAATATGCATTTCATAAATATCATGTAAGCAACCATATTCAACCCATATTTGTACTCCCACCCCTTATGTAACACCCCCAAAGTGGGGTCTTTAAGGTAATAAAGTGAAGTGAAGTGAAGGAGTGATTCTTTGTCAAGAAGACGAAAACGGCAATAAACATCTGGTGCTCTTAGCGAGTAGGAAGCTCACGGCAAGAGGAGGCCTATAGTGCATGCGAAAAAGAGTGGTGTGCATGCCTGGTTTGGGCATCCCAAAAGCTTGCCTGCCATCTCTACGGAACCGCGTTCGTCTTTATGTCAGACCACTGCCCGCTCACATGGCTATCTCAAATATCAGGCAAAAACCCTCGACTGCTAGGATGGAGTCTTGCACTTCAAGATTTGTGCTTTAATGCGCGGTATAGAAAAGGAAAGGCAAACGCGAATGCCGATGGCTCGAGCCGTGCCTACTGATTTCTAATCTGCCTACACGAACTATGGGAATATTCTTGATGGTTCTTAATTGTTAGTGTTATGTGTTGTTGCACTTAAGTTTTCAGCAGCCTACGTGCCTTAGTGAATATTGCCTTTCTTGTAGCCATAAGACAGAAGTAGTGTGACAATGATCGAGAATACAATATCGAGCACGAACTTTCTTATCATGCAACAACAGCCTGGTTGCCTGAAAGCTTTCGCTGGCGCTTGCTTGTTCTGTCCATGGCGCCTGTTTTTGCAATTTAAGAGCGGCCACCACTTGAAGGAGGATGCAGCTGTCTTACGTCGAGCAGCTGACACTCCTCGCCGTCCGAGATCATTCCGTCGGCGGAGGAACTGTAATGTATGACCTGTTATGTCGGCGGAAGAGCTGAAAAAGTACGACCTATGGTGACTACAAGACCACCAGTGCATTTTCACGGCAGCCAGCGGATCGCAACCAAGGCCTGGAAAACTTCTTGGGCAGCAGCGGTAGCGAAAGCATGGTCCAACGTTCCTGTGCCTAAACGCATCCCGCAATTCATTGCAGATATTGCCGCCATGCAAGTATACCAGACGAACAACCTTGTCCAACGCGATCACCACTGTTGTCACCACTTCATCGAATGCCACGTGAACAAATCGTCCTTGAGCCCTGTCTACAAAAGCAATGACCCGGATCCCGACATCTCCACTTCTTGGGCAGCAGCGGTAGAGGAAGCATGGCTCAACGTTCCTGTGCCTAAACGCATCCCGCAATTCATTGTAGGTTTGTGAAAAACTCCGCCTCATTTCGTGTGCTATTAGTCCAAATAAGCTACTGCTACTGCTGCTGCCCTTACCGTCTTTTCTTGTTCGGTTTTCAGGCCGTAACTTGCTAAAAGTGTGCTATGCCTGATAAGTGCTTGTCCTGCCATGAAGTATTCGATGCAGACGACTTGATAACGGCATATTCGGAATGCGATATGAAGTTCCATCTTGCCAAGTGGAGTGGCATATCTAAACAATCGTTTCAAGCAATGAAAGAATCAACTAGAAAACAACAAAAAAGGTCATCTTGCAAGCCTTCTGCTAGCGAACATGAGGCACAAAATCCGTCTGAAAATATACAGGCAGAACTGGCGGAAATCAACAGAAAGATATCCCTAATTCCGGCACTCGAAGCAAAATTGGATAAGTTGATGAACTTCCGGAAGCTATAACAAGTATTGAGAGATCCGTTCAGCATCTGTCGGATACTTATAACATAAGAAGCACACAAAACAGACACGACAAGGAAATTAGCGACTAACGTCGTTGGGAGATGATATAGAAAGTTCACCAGAACTGAAAGCTGTACCCGCACTACAACAACAGGTAAATTATCTAGAGTAATACAGTCGGAGACAAAACATTGAAATCCGCGGTCTTAAGCCACAAGATGAGGACCTCTTGCAAGAATAAAATAGCTGAGCTCCTTCAGATCGCAGAACTGTCTAAGGAAGACATTCAAGGATTGCCAGACTACCCTCTAAACCTGGCAGGCCAGATGTGGTAATCGTCAGGTTTGAGTTGCGAACTCTCAGATCAAAATGGTTTGAAAGAAGGAAGCAATTGCAGACCAAGAAACTGTGAGTCATATTCTTCGATAACCTGACGGGAACCAACAAGTGCCTGCACTGGCTCGCAAAACGTAAAGCGAAAGAAAATGGGTATCAGTATGTTTGAATTTCAGAAGGGAAGTTTTCGTGCTCAAATTCCCTGGTGTAACTGCTGTCAGCATTCCAAATGAAGATGACCTCGAATAAATTGTCTAGTGTTCAATTCATGCCCAGTGTGGCATCAAAATAAAATCGTGGCCAATTACATGACTGAATCTTTTAACAGACTGCATAACAGTGAAAACTGGTTGTGTGGGAAGCACGTTTCCGTCTTTCAAATGAACGCGAGAAGTCTCCGAAACAAACGCGTAGAAATCGAAACATATCTGTTATGGCGTGTGCTTTTGACTTTTTGGTTTTTTCAGAAATCTGGTATTCTGATAGCTCAGAGGTGCAGTCTTTGTGATTATAGACACGCTTCTGTGTATCGCTCAGAAAGACGCGGTGGGGTCGTTTCCATTTATGTTCGGGAGCATCATCGGTTTGAATCTTTGTGAGATTTCATATGCGTGAACAATGATTTTGAAACAGTTACAATTGTGTGTCGTAATGTACTTCTTGCAGTTTACCGACCTCCCCATGGCATCCTTGATAAATTTCTTAGCTCTGTTGAAAGACTGCTCGTTCTTGCAAATGTCAAAAAATGGCATGTAGTTCTTGTCGGCGACTTTAATGTTGACCTGTTTTCAGCTAAACAACCGAAATGCCAACTTCTAGAAGTTGTGCTTGCAAATAGTTGAAAAAACCTAATTACCGAGGCCACTAGAGTACTTGCGCATTGAAACACGGTGATTGATCCGTGTTTCACGAACATTCCAAAGGACACAACTTTGTCCGGTGTCCTGATATTAGAGACCACCTATCCATATTTAAAGCCCTCCCAGTAGATGGAAACTCTCAAAGTATAAAATACACTAGGGTGACATATATTAAGGAGCATAAATTATATTTTAAAGGAATAAGGTGTGAAGAAGACGACGCGAATTAACCGAAGAATAAAGAAGAGGAAGAAGAATCATTCGGTGAGGTGGAGAGAGATGATTGGTGGAAAAGAGAAGACGACGACAAGGTTTACGTGGAATAACACCGAGGCTATAAAAGGGCGAGTGAGAGCGAGGCACTGGGAGGAACAGCAGAGAAGCGGAGGCTCCGGCAGGTCAGGGACACATCGGCTGGAAGAGAGCGACGCCGGCTACTGCTGCGGTGAGCTCGCGTTCTACGACATCGCATCGTGGACTTCCTGCCGTGCCTGAGCCCGTTCCGGGGAGACAACAGAGGACGCTACCACCTGCTACGGCCAGGGGTATCTCCAGCGCTGTTGCCACCCATTCGGGTGGTGCCCCCAAAGCCAAAAACACCGGCATCACCTCCACGGACGCTTGGACCGGGAGCTTGTACGACGCAGCCAGCGACGCCAGCCCAAGTATGTCGAACACCGCCTCGACGCCGGATACTGGATCCATACAGCGCCTCAGCCACACCGAACCGAACGTGAGCACGAACGCCGAACGCTAGTAGTAGACGCTGATAGCAGTGTGCCCGGGTCATGTGTAGTTAGTCTTTGTGGTTTGTGTTCTAGTGTGTGTGACTCGTAGGCTGTATTAAATGTGCGTTTGTGTGGGTACACCCGTCGCCTAGTCCTTTCTTTCGGTCCGAGTGTTCTCCGGAGAGATCCGTGACAACGATAAGTGGAGAGCCTGTGCCAGGACTCATTTCCTTTTTTGCTTTGTCTCGGATTTTTCCGATCTCTCGACGGCAGAAAGTATTAACTTGGCAAACACGTTAGAGCTGGCGCTCAAGCTAGGTTTAAGCAAGGAAGAGGCGACGCGTCTCTGTGACGAGGAGAAAGAAGAGGCAAAAAGGCAGAGAGAGGAAAGGGCGCAAGCACGCGCAGACACTCGTGAAGCAGAACGCGAGGCGAAAAGAGCTCGCGAGGCAGAAGAGCGAGAAGAGAAAAGAGCTCGTGAAGCAGAAGAGCGCGAGGCGAAAAGAGCTCGCGAGGCGGAAGAGCGAGAAGAGAAAAGAGCTCGCGAGGAAGAACTGGAGAAGAGAAGGATAGAACGGGAGGAGTTTATTTTGTGGAAACAGGCGCATGTCGCTGGAGGATATGAGGAGATCACGGACAATGATCAGCGTTCCTTAGCGGGTACAGAATCTCCTAGACCGGCCAGAGTTTGTGCAAGGAAGCTGATGACTCCTTTCGATGACAAAAATGATCTGGACACATATCTGCAACGATTCGAGCGAATAGCTTTGGGGCAAGGCTGGGAGCGCAGTGAATGGGCCACGGCATTGAGCATGTGTTAAGTCGGAGAGGCGCTGACTGTCTTTTGAAGGATGCCTGCTGCTGATTTCATGGACAAGGAGAAAGTAAAAAAGGCGCTCCTCCAAAGATTCAGGCTTACGGCTGAGGGTTTTCGTGTGAGATTTCGCACCGCGAAACCCGAGGATTCGGAAACCGCTAAGCAGTTTTCCTGCAGGCAATCCAACTATTTTGATAGGTGGCTTGATATCTCGAACACAGAAAAGAGTTTTGAAGGTGTGCGTGACAAGCTGGTCACAGAGCAATTTTTAGCGTGTTGCAGCTCAAAGCTGGCGCTATTCCTGAAAGTTGTGTTCGTTGGAAGAGTTCGTCGACACAGCAGACCAATTCCTCGAGGCTCAAGGGTTAAGAAATTTGAGTAAGGCAAAGGAGGAAACCGAAAAGACCCTAGAGACAGATGCGGCAAAAATCAAGAGCATATGGCGGTGCATCTAAGGCGCCAGTAAGGTGTTTTCTCTGCGGCAAGGTGGGACACCGTGCAGCTGACTGCCGGACTAGTAGCGCTGTCCAGAAAACACAGGTTGTGTGTCAAGGTTGTAAGTGGAGGGGTCATACTCTGGATGAGTGCCGATACAGAACTCAGGACCGAGCTGCATGCGTTGTCGACTCTAGGTTAGAACTTGTCACGTCACCCGAAGTTCCACAGCTGAAAGGAGAGCAAACGCCACTGGAAAATGAGGCAGTGAGTGGAACACCCAAGTCGAAAGCAGCAGTGCCAGTTGTGGTTGTGCAAATAGGAGACCGTCCTATATTGGTGCTTAGAGACAGCGGAGCCTACACAGTCTTGGTTCGTAGAAGCCTGGTGAAGGACGAGGATCTTACAGGGGAAGCGTCGGCCGTCACTCTTGTAGATAGCACAGTGAGGTACCTTCCTGAAGCAAGGATTCTAGTGTCCACGCCATATTTTACAGGACAGGTAGTGGAAAAATGCGTAGACCAACCCATCTACGACCTCATCTTGGGAAACATTACGGGTGCAAGAAGTGTTGAAGACCCCGATCCCGAGTGGAGGATGCTCGACGTTGAAGAACATCCAAAGGAGGAAAGGCCCGCGACAGCTCAGACGAGGGCAGTCAGTTTCTCGTCGGTAGTTGAGACAAGAGCTCAAGCGACAGCCCGAGCAACGCAGCGTCCACTCTCTACTGTTACGATGCGCCTGAGCGTAACACCGGGCGAAATTGCAATTAGGCAAAAAGAAGACCCGAGCCTGAAGGCCTGCTTCGAAAGAGTCGGGGAAAGAGTGAAAAGAAAGAACTGTTGTTCACCATTCGAATATCAATTGGTAAATGGTCTTCTGCACAGGGAGTGCATATTTAGTTCAGGAAGGCGGGTCCAACAGCTGGTGTTACCGAGAGATATGCGAGAGACCGTGCTATGCTTAGGACATGACGCCATTATGGCCGGACACCAGGGTGTTCAAAAAACGGTGTCTAGGATCACCTAGCAGTTCTTTTGGCCGGGTGTTCAGAGTGACGTACGTTAAGCGATTTGTTCGCTCATGTGACGTGTGCCAGCGCACAGTTCCGATGGGAAGAGTTGGTCCCGTACCTGTGGGTAAGATGCCAGCCATTGACCTACCATTTCAAAGAACGGCTATTGAAATTGCGGGCGTGGGATAAGGTGCAAATAAACTCCAATTTCAATGAAGACAGAAGGTAATGTTGGAGCGGATGTAATAAGAACACAGCACACTACTAATACAGCACACACAGCACAGCACTGTAATAAGAGCACAGCACAGTAATAAGCACAGCGTCACGAACAACCAACCGAACTGTCCAGGCACAGAACAGAGACCGCGTTCAGTCCAGAACATGCACGAGCGACACAACGTTCGGCGCTCGAGCTTCGAAGTGTTCGGCGCTCGAGCTTCGCAATGTTCGGCGCTTCTCGTCGTCTTCTTCGTTTAGCGCCAGCCTCTGAAGATTCTAAAGCCCGTGTCCAGTCTTACAATTCCCCCCGGGCGAAAGGGCGCCATCCTGGCGGCCTAGGGCGATGTGACGACGGCGGGGTCGTAGTGAGGTTTGAGGCGGTCGTGTGGACAATTTCGCGGCCTCGGCGCCGATGATCAGGGGATGGCGTAAGGGGTTCGATGAGGTAATTGACGGGGGATGTCTGCTGAAGAATACGGTAGGGTCCCTGGTACTTGCTAACAAGTTTGGAGGAAAGGCTGGGACCTGAGGAGGGTACCCAGAGCCAGACCAGAGTCAGGTAGGTAAGCGGGAGGAAGGGTAGGGGTATATCGGGTGCTTTTCTGCTGCTGCTGGGCGTGAGAAGTGAAGGACCGGGCAAGGTGTCGGCATTCTTCGGCATAAGTTGCGGCTTGAGAAAGAGTTGTAAATTCGGAAGCATCATGGCGGTAAAGTAGAATGGTGTCCATTGTGCAAGAAGGCTCACGGCCGTGCAGGAGAAAGTACGGAGAGAATCCGGTGGTGGCTTGAGCAGCGGAGGTATAAGCGTATGTGACAAAAGGGAGAACGCGGTCCCAGTTACAATGGTCGGAAGCAACATACATGGCCAGCATGTCGCCGAGGGTGCGATTAAAACGCTCAACCATGCCATTTGTCTGGGGATGGTAGGCGGAGCTGGTGCGATGAACAACGTTGCATTCCTGAAGGAGAGCTTCTACAACTTCTGAGAGGAAGGCCGGACCGCTATCACTGAGCAGCTCCTTGGGCGCACCATGGCGAAGAATGATGCGATGGAGAATGAAGGATGCAATGTCGTGGGCTGTAGCGGATGGTAAAGGCGATGTTTCAGCGTAAAGTGTAGGGTGGTCGATGGCAACGATGATCCAGCGGTTCCCGGTTGATGTGCTGGGAAGAGGGCCGTAGAAGTCGATGCCAACACGCTCGAAGGGCTGTACTGGGCACGGCAGCGGCTGCATAGGAGCGGCGGATCGGCGAGGTGGATGTTTTCGTCGCTGGCATGTGGTGCAGGACTGAACGAACTGGCGGACGTAACGGGTCATCCCACGCCAGTAGTACCGCTGTCGTAGACGGGTGAAAGTCTTCAAGAATCCGGCATGGGCACACTGGGGATCATCGTGGTAGGAAGAGCAAATGAAGGTGCGCAGATGTATCGGAATGACGAGAAGCCACTTGCGACCATCCGGGAGATAGTTGCGACGGTAAAGGAGCTCGTCTCGGATGGCGAAATGGTGGGACTGACGACGGAGAGCACGGGAAGGAGGTCGAGACGATTGGCCAGATAGGAGATCAAAAAGGCAAGTGATCCTCGGGTCTTTGCGTTGCTCGGAAGCCATATCAGCGAACTCAAACTTGATAGAAGACAGGGCGGATATACAAGGCGCTGCCTCAGATGGTACAGGGGAACGTGAGAGGGCATCAGCATCGGCATGTTTGCGGCCGGAACGATAGATAACGCGAATGTCGTACTCGTGGAGTCGCAGAGCCCATCGCGCCAGTCGGCCAGAGGGATCTTTCAAAGAGGACAGCCAGCAGAGGGCGTGGTGATCGGTGACAACGTCAAAAGGGCGCCCATACAGGTAGGGGCGAAATTTGACGATCGCCCAAAGGATGGCTAAACACTCCTTCTCGGTGACAGAATAGTTGGCTTCAGCTTTTGTGAGTGTCCGGCTAGCGTAAGCGACAACGTATTCGTCAAAGCGTTGCTTGCGTTGAGCGAGTACGGCACCGAGGCCGACGCCACTGTCATCGGTGTGGAGTTCCGTCGGAGAACGAGGGTCGAAGTGACGCAGAATGGGTGGAGTGGTGAGGAGGCGACGGAGTGTCGTAAACGCTTCATCACAGGCTGGCGACCAGGCCGAAAGGTCGTGGGTGGAAAGGAGCTTGTTCAGGGGGTCGACGGTAGTGGCAAAATTGCGGACAAAGCGGCGGAAGTAGGAGCAGAGGCCCACGAAGCTGCGGAGGTCTTTTACAGAAGTGGGCTTTGGAAATTCGGCCACAGCTCGCAACTTGGACGGGTCCGGGAGAACGCCATCATTCGATACGACATGACCGAGAATGGTGAGCTGCCGAGCTCCGAAGCGGCACTTTTTCAAATTAAGTTGGAGGCCAGCGTCGGCCAGTCAGCGAAGAACAGTCTCGAGGCGCTGGAGGTGAGACGGAAAGTCCGGGGAAAAGATTACAACGTCGTCTGGATAACAAAGGCATGTGTGCCATTTGAGCCCTCGGAGTATGTTGTCCATCATGCGCTCGATTGTGGCGGGTGCGTTGCAGAGGCCGAAAGGCATGACATTAAATTCATAGAGCCCGTCGGGTGCGACGAATGCAGTTTTTGGGCGATCGGCTTCCGCCATCGGCACCTGCCAGTAACCGGAGCGCAAGTCCAATGAAGAAAAGAACTCAGAGCCCTGCAGGCAGTCAAGGGCATCGTCGATACGGGGAGAGGGTAAACGTCGTTGCGTGTAATCTTATTCAGACGACGGTAGTCCACGCAGAAACGGATGGAACCGTCTTTTTTCTTGACCAGAACCACTGGCGATGCCCACGGGCTGTGCGACGGTTGTATCACATGACGCTAGAGCATGTCGGTAACCTGGGCGTCAATGATGCTGCGCTCAGCGGCTGACACGCGGTACGGACGTTGGCGCAAAGGGCCATGGGTTCCAGTGTCAATACAGTGGGTAACGGTGGTGGTGCGGCCAAAGGAAGGTTGCTGGTAGTCAAACAAAGCTTGAAAACGCTGCAGAACGGCTACAAGCTGGTCTCGTTGGGTATACGTCAGGGCGGCGTCGACGGAACGGTGAAAAATATCTACAGACGACTGATTCGTGATGGGAACAGACGTAATGGCGCTGACGTGAATGCCGGCCGCGCTATCGACGAGGGGGTATGCGGAGGCGGGATCGAGAACGGCAACGCTACCAAGCGATTGGCCACGGAGTATAGTGGTAGGGCAGGAGAACGGGTTGGCCACATAAATAGCGCTGGAGCCACGAACAATTGTCAGCACAGCATGAGGCAGCAAAACAGACTTCTGGTCAGCGCATCGTAAAGAGGGGGTATAAGTCACTGTTGCATCTGAGAGCGCAGCACAAGAAAGAGGCACCAGCACTGAAGAGAAAGGTGGAACGTCTGTGTCCTCTGAGACGACCGCAGTAGCGGCAGCAGCACCGGTTACGTCAAGGGGGCGTCACTGTAGGGCGACAAGTCAAGCTGAGCACGGGCGCAATCAATAACGGCGTGATGTGAGGAGAGGAAGTCCCATCCAAGGATAACGTCGTGAGAGGAGCGGGCGAGGACGATGAACTCGATTGTGTAGGGAACGTTCCTGATGAGCAGGCGGGCGGTGCAGGCGGCTAACGGTCGAATGTCCTGAGCGCTGGCCGTCCGGAGAGAAACGGGAGGAAGGGGCGTCGTCACTTTTTTCAGTCTGCGACAGAGGGTGTGACTGAGAACCGAAACGGCTGCGCCAGTGTCAACAAGTGCTTCGACGGCGACTCCTTCAACGAAAACGGTAATAATATTGGCAGGCGCAGAAACAGGTGAGCCGCTGGTGACGCAGTTCTTGCCTCCGGAACTGCGGTGGTTAGTTTTCCGCGTGGACGGCGGGTAGGCGACGGAGCATTGGGGAACGGGAACGACGTCCAGGAGACGGCGAGCGATGGGAGCGGGGATGGTAACTAGGAGAAGAAGAATCCGGAGGCGGCAAGTGTGACGCAGGCAAGGACGATGGCGGAAGGTCGTACGTCGGCTCACGCCTATAATCGTAGGGACGGTGGTCACGACTGCGACACAAACGAGCAACGTGACCAGCGACGCCACAGGCGTAGCCAATAGGACGGTTGTCTTGCGTGCGCCAGGGGTTGAGTGGCTGCGGCTGTGATCGGGGGCGGGCAACCTGACGGTAAGGTAGGGTTGCAGGTCGCTGGGGTTCTAACTGCCGGGTAGGTGGCCTGTAGACAGGGGCAGCAGGTGAGGGCCGCGACCGCACCACGGCATCAGCGTACGTAAGAGGAGCCGCGATCAGGGGTGGCTGAGGAGGTGGCAGGACTTCAGCGACCTGCTCCTCGATAACACGCTTTAGGTTGGGAGTGAGCGACGGCGCATGCGTAGGCGGGCAGGTAGACAAAGATAGCTGGCGTGCGACTTCCTCACGTACAAACTGCTGGATGCTCTGGAGGAGCGACTGTTGGCCCAGAGCACCGTCCCCTGGGAGAGCCAAGTTGCAAAGTGCGGCATCCTGAAAGCCTGCACGCCGGGTAGAAAGGCGCTGTTTGCGCAGCTCATCGAAGCTTTGGCAGTAGCCGATGACACCGGAGACAGTCTGGGGATCTTTGGCGACGAGCATCTGGAAGGCATCATCCTCAATGCATTTCATAATGTGTCTGATCTTGTCGGCCTCGCTCATAGAAGGGTTTACACGCTTGCAGAGGTCGACGACATCTTCTATATAACTGGTGAAGTTTTCACCGGTTTGCTGGGCCCGACTTCGCAAGCGTTGCTCGGCGCGAAGCTTTCGCACGGCGGGACGGCCGAAGACTTCTGCCAGACTGGTTTTTAGAGCTTCCCAGCTGGAGATGTCAGCCTCGTGGTTTCGACACCAGAGATTGGCTACGTCGCTTAGATGAAAGATAACGTTGGTGAGCTTGATGCTATCGTCCCACTTGTTGTATGCGCTGACGCGTTCATAGGAGGCCAACCAATCCTCCACATCCGTGTCATCTGTGCCGCTGAGGATGGTCGGGTCACGCTGCCGCGCGGCGCCGGAACAGAAGACAGCCGACGAAAGCGGTGAAGCGGTTTGGGTGACGGTCTCAGGCATTGCAGAAGTGGTAGTCAATGCGCGGGTGCGAAGCTCCAGGGCGAGGGATCGTTGGCACCTCCACCACTTGTAATAAGAACACAGCACACTACTAATACAGCACAGCACAGTAATAAGAGCACAGCACAGTAATAAGCACAGCGTCACGAACAACCAGCCGAACCGTCCAGGCACAGAACAGAGACCGCGTTCAGTCCAGAGCACGCACGAGCGACCCAGCGTTCGGCGCTCGAGCTTCGGAGCTCGAGCTTCGCAATGTTCGGCGCTTCTCGTCGTCTTCTTCGTTGAGCGCCAGCCTCTGAAGATTCTAAAGCCCGTGTACAGTCTTACACGGACTTCATGAGTAGAGCCAACTGAACAGCTCTAGGTATCTCTGTCATGTATCTTGTTGTTGTTGTTCTCTTAATATATCTCTGGGATTTATCTTGTTGTTGTTGCTGCTATGTGATTGTACAAGGGAGTGCGTTGTGGACACGAACATGTTTATTAAGGACTCTGTATGGACAACGGCAGTGGTGTGTTAGTGTTCTGAAAACGCCGTTTGGTGTGCTGTGTTAGTGGTGTGCGTTTGGTGTACGCTGGACATCTGCGGTGTGGTGTGTGCTGGGGCCAGAATCGCCACAGAAGATAGTCGGTTGGCTGGATGGCATGGAGATGAGGATGACGTGAGCACTTTTTCATGGAAAAACTCTTGAGAGAGGGGGCCCTACTTATCTTTGTCACGGATCTCTCCGCAGAACACTCGGACCGAAAGAACGGACTAGGCGACGGGTGTACCCACACAAACGCATATTTAATACAGCCTACGTGTCACACACACTAGAACACAAAACTAACAGAACTAACACAAACCACAAAGACTAACTACACACGACCCGTGCACACTGCTATCAGCGTCTACTACTAGCGTTTGGTTCGGTGTAGCTGCGGCGCTGTATGGATCCAGTGTCCGGCGTCGAGCCGGTGTTCGACGTACTTGGGCTGGCGTCGCTGGCTGCGTCGTACAAGCTCCCGGTCCAAGCGTCCGTGGAGGTGATGCCGGTGTTGTTGGCTTTGGGGGCACCACCCGGATAGGTGGCAACAGCGCTGGAGATACCCCTGGCCGTAGCAGGTGGTAGCGTCCTCTGTTGTCTCCCCGGAACGGGCTCAGGCACGGCAGAAAGTCCACGATGCGATGTCGTAGAACGCGAGCTCACCGCAGCAGTAGCCGGTGTCGCTCTCTTCCAGCCGATGCGTCCCTGGCCTGCCGGAGCCTCCGCTTCTCTGCTGTTCCCCCCAGTGCCTCGCTCTCACTCGCTCTTTTATAGCCTCGGTGTCATCCCATTTAAACCTCGTCGTCGTCTTCTCTTCTCCACCAATCATCTCTCTCCACCTCACCGAATGATTCTTCCTCTTCTTTATTCTTCGGTTAATTCGCGTCGTCTGGTTCACACCTTATTCCTTAAAATATAATTTATGCTCCTTAATATATTTGACAACTAGAAGATATATTAATCACCTTAGTGTCAGTTTGTTCATGTCTTTAGCTGCTAGCTGACAATGGGTAAATTAGTACTGGAAAGTGATCCCTCTGAGTCATATGATGCATTCATTTCCACACTACAGCATTGCTATGATGTTGCCTTTCTTTTATTAACTGTGCTTCAGTACAAAAAAGCCTGGAAACCATGAATAACTAAGCATCTTTATAAGTGCATCAAGCAAAGGAAAAAATGTTTAGTCTTTCTATAAACACGTGACGTTCAAACACCGCATGAATTTGAATGCTTCAGGAAGAGGTTAAATTCAGATTTAAAAAAAAAGCCAAATTCGAGTTTTTTGAACGTAAGCTTGAGAACTTAGCGCGAAATAGCAGCAGAACATGGAAAGTTTTTCACGAGTTGACCAACGGCCCTACAGTAGACATGTCTGAACTACAAATAGGTGGAAAAATATCTCGCGAATCGATAGCCAGCCTGTTAAATAATTATTTCGTAAATGCCGGAGCTCCAATGGTCGTGCCCAATAACCAACCAGAGTGCAGCCTTTTACATTATATTAATGATGTCGTGAATGACAGTGTATTTTTTGCTCCATGTGAATATGAAGTTGTTTCTCTGTCGAATTCCCTTGACAACAAATCTGCAGCTGGCAAAGATGATATTAAGGTCTTACCGATTAAAGCAGTTCCCAGTGTTATTGCAAAGCCCCTAACCCATAGTTACAATCAAATGCTATCCCTTGGTGTTTATCCGGATTAAAAATCGCTCGTGTTACTTTATTACACAAAGGTGTTAAATACAATCAGTTAAACAATTGCACACCAATCTGAGTCTTATCACTGTTCTCCAACGTTGCACAGCGTATCCTATATAATCGATTTAGTACCTTTTTATTGTCAAAGAAAGTTATCATCGAACAGCAGTACGGATTTCAAAAAGGAAAGTCAACTGAAATGCCCTGCTGCGCATGAAAGCAAAATCATTCGTAATATTGAAGGCAAGTTATTTACAATTGAAATTTACTTAGATTATCGGAAGGCATTTGATTCTATACAGCACCATATCTTGTTCAGTAAGCTTGAAGCATATGGCTTTAGAGGCATCACAAAGTCTTATAGGAAGCCATCTACATGCGAGGTCCCAGTTCACATCCATACATGGCATTGCAACGGGGAAAGGTAACATTAAATACGACGTTCCTCAGGGCTCTATACTTGGCCCGTTGCTATTTGTACTGTGTATTAATGACATCGTTAACATTTCGTCAGCGGGAGAAATGTTGCTGTATGCTGATGATACCAGTGTATTTTTTGACGGAGAGAGCCTTGAGGGACTTGAAGCCACGTCAAATGCATGACTGCATGAGCTCCGTTTATGGGTGTGAACAAACAAGCTTCAAATAAATACAAAGAAAACAAAATACATATTTTATTCAAAAAATTAGCCCAATGTCTTCAATACAAACCTGAACTTTAATGATGCATTGCTTGAGCACGTAGGTCATAATTCATTTTTAGGTGTTACTTTTCAGTAGAACCTAGCATGGTCCTATCATGTAGAAAATATAAGAATGAAAGTAGCAAGATGTACTAGAATATTATGCCGCCTTCGTAATCTTGTCTCTCCCGGGCTCAAAAAGCTGCTTGTACACTCACACTTTATTACTGTGCCTTAATATGTGGAACCGGAATTAACTCACGATAGACTATCTGCACTGCAGTGAAGGGCGATTAGAACACAATATAAAAAAAATGTACACCTTGTAACCTTCATGAGAACAAAATATCAGACCTTTTCACGAAATATATATACAGAAATTATCTGCATACATATTTTCTGAAGTATCAAGCTATTACATTCGATTTCTTAGTCTATCTAAATAGAGATACTGGTCACAATATGCATAGGACTTTCATTGTTATAGGAAAACTAAGGACAAATTATGCTAAGCAGACAATTGACTATCAAATTGTGTAATAAATTATCCAGACATTCTCGAGATCGCAAAAACATGTAGTCTGAGAACGTCCAAACGCAGAATACAAATTCTGTTCACTTCAAATAGAAGGCTAAGCACGTACGAATAATAATTTTTAATTGCAAATATATAGTGTCCTGATTTGAATATTTGTGTGGAAAATGTTAACAATAACGTGTTTCTCTTTTTTTTTGAACTTGTCAAATGCGTCATGCGCATTTTTGTACGGTGACAAAT
Organism: Amblyomma americanum; assembly: GCF_052857255.1. Classification (NCBI taxonomy): domain Eukaryota; kingdom Metazoa; phylum Arthropoda; class Arachnida; order Ixodida; family Ixodidae; genus Amblyomma; species Amblyomma americanum. The sequence continues at coordinate 53,758,568 of NC_135500.1, forward strand.
GTTATGTCCAACTGTATATATACTGTCTACATGTATTTTGCAACTGCTGCTGTTGCGCCCAGTGGGGCCAGGGCGTCGTCAGGAGACTAATTACCTTTTTGTCCTGCCCCACGAGCAGTACCATGTATTGCCGGACCAATAAGTTAATAAGAAAATATCAGCATCAGTATCACCAGCTCCAGTGTTTCGTGACTGTCAAAGGGATGAGAGTTGTGGTTCACCGTAGTTGTGGAACTTGTCGCTTTCGGGTGCTGCCACCGAGCATTGTAGTTTTAGCAGTTTTAGCACGATGGGTAAGCACCTTAATAGCTACAAGGCGGGGAGTTTGCTGTTGAACACAGCAAGCACGCGGTAGGCAGGAAATTCGATGTGGCCGATAAGTGCATCCGACGATAATGCAACCAAAAGGATGGATTGAGGAACACAAGCTGAAAAAAGCACGCTTTCCGAGGCAAGCAGTGCAAGTTTCCCGAGCAGGAAGAAGAGCTGCTCCGCTAAGTGATGGAAGCGCAGAATAAACGGCTACGCTTTGACAGCAGACATGCTGTGCGACTTCTTGTGGGATGCGCGTGCATTGGAGCACAGCATCAGCTCGGAGTCGGACTACACCGTGAGTGGCGACTGAAAGTGGAATAAATGCCGCTGACTTCCTGATTGGTGTGTTTCTTTTTTAATTTTTTTTGCAAATCGCGTGTATGGACCACACCCCGAAAACTGGCCCTCAAATCTGCAAAAAAGTGCGGCGCTAACAGGCATTTATATGGTATTGGTATTATAGCCAATGGTGCTTCAAACCATTCATTATAAAGCCCAGCAAAAATGTTTTGAAAGCTTTCTTGTTGCAGCGAAAAATTGGCATTGGAGTAAGCATGGCATTTAAAATAACTTTGTGCTCCAAATAGCAGTCACTCAATCTCTCAAGTAGAATCTGGTAGAAGGGAACTAGCATTTCTAATTACTGCATCCATTGCTGTCATGAGAATGCAAACAGATAACAAGGAAACATGAAACACATTAGGCAAGACGTTCAAACTTCACTGTTAAGGTGAACCAAAGCTTCCAAACCAACATGCCGCAACTACGAAAACCAAACTACTGACACTGTGCACATTTTATAGGCATGTGAATGTTCCTGTTCGATATTCTTGGCTGTAACGTAAAACTTACAGAATTGTAAGGAAACCAAGAAAACACCGCTGAATTTTTCCCCGGCCCCCTCATATTTTTGAGCAGCTGAGAGACATTGTTTGAAAGTGCATATCTCTCAGAGCAGTGGGAAAAACTTAACTTTGTCTACATCTTTTCAGAGAACAGCAAAAGAATACAAACATGGCATAATGCTCCAAGATGTTCTAAGGTTACAGCAGCACACATTTTTTTTACACACTTTAGTCAAAGGGCAGTGTCTGGAATTATATTTAAGCAGTGGGGATGATCAAAAAGAATACAAATAAAGTAACAGCAGTGATTCCACCTACGGTTGAACACAGGCCAGAACATATGGGGGAAAAACCATGAGCCATGGCTGAGTTTATGAGAAAAAAAAAATCGTGAGGAAAGCCTAATTTTTTTTCTGCAGAAACACTGCAAATGAGCTCTCTAGCAAAAAAACTGCATATAAGGCACAATTTACATCACAGAACAGGGTTTTGTGAACAGTCAACGAGATATAAAAGTTGCATGAGGCACTGTGCTGGACATAGAGCTGCAGCTTCCCGACAACAGACACACAAGTGAAAATGAAATTGGAATATTCAGTGCATCCAATAAGTCACTCCCAGAGGCAGCAGAAGTTTAAAACTATAGCTAATCTATTCAGTTGTTCCAACGTTTAAGTTCCATTCTGAGCCCCGCTGATGCATTTGTGGAAAAAAATGAAAAGACCACATATTGCACAAGAGAGCAGTTAGAGTAGCCGCGCACGTCATCACTTGCACTACTTCATCGTTGCTTCCGCTTTTGTGACTTTATACTACCTGTCTCATCCAGCACATCACTGATGTTCAAGAAGTCACGTACACACAACCAGGCATCCACTCCAAGCTCATGGATTTGCTTTCGCCCATCGAGCCTCTCATAGCAGACAAGTTCACTGCGCACGACGCCCGTAATTTGCCAGAAATCCATCCGCACACGTTGCCTGCACTCATTAAGCATTGTGCTCACTTCAGAGGGGCTGCTCTGGAGTTTAAGCAGAACATTGGACATCACCTGCGGGTGCCATGACAAGCGCTCGAAAGCGGCTGCTGCCCGCTTAACAGACAAGCCTAGCACAAATTCCACAGCGCACTCAACAAGTGACAGGTTGCGCTGCCTCAGCTGCTCGACAATTTTCCATATGTGGAGGTTGCTGGGGTACCATGAGGTGCATATATGGGTTAGTGTGTAGCAATTAGGAAGCAGTTGAGCCAGGTTCTCAAGGAGCACCCTGCATGCATGGTAGCCAGAATTCAAGAAGACAAGGTGGCACAACTTCCTGCTGGCCGCCACCCACTGGCAGAGCTTGGTGACATCGCTGCACTGCATGGACCAGTAATTGATCGAGAGTTTATCGTTGTGTTCTCGCAAAGGCCCTCGACAACAATGTGAACACACTCTTCAGAGATACGAAACATAAAGGAGACCTCTTTCAAGGCTCGTGTCGAAGACAAGTAGGTGGCAAGGAGGGACACGTGCTCAATGCCCATTCTGGAATCCGAATTGTCGACATAGAGCTCTAACTTGGTGATGTGGTCATGAAGAATGACGGCTGTGACAACATTGCGAAAGCTCAATGCATCCAGTTCCAACTGGTGGCGCACCTTGCTCAGCATCTTGCCACATGACTGCAGGGCCGATATGAATACCTCTGGCTGCATATTACAAGAGTCCAACCTGACCTTGTCAGCAATACACGTGTCTCGCAATAAGCAGTAAAATGGCATGGATGAGGACTGGTACATGGTCCCGCCAAAGGTGATCTCCTCCAGTGAGCGACAGGCGGTGGCTGCTTCCAAAAGCAGGCGGATCCAGTTTTCGGAGAAAACGGATGCGGTAAAAGTGAGCCTCCGCAGTGAAGATGTCCCCCGCAAGGCCATCACGAAAGGCGAGGTCATCCACTCTAAAGATGCAGCACTTTCCCTTCCATACAAGAAAAGAGACAGCCCTTCGCACTGCAGAAACTTGACCTCACGCAGGGTTGTGTTTTGAGTAGCAAGAGTGGCAAACGAACGCAGGGTAAAAGGCTGTGGGTAAAATTTTTTGATGGCCAGTGACTGCAGAGTTGAGTTCTTCAGGAGGGCCTTAAAGACCTTCTCCACCGTCAATATATCAAACCTGGATCTGCAGAAAATGAAAAGTTTCTTCACTGTTGCATTGTGGGCAAGATAACGGCAAAAGGTATCTCCACATTTACCAAGTAACATTGATGAGCTGATGAAGAGGCTCTCGATGCTCACATTTTTTTCCAATGACTTGACAAGCGTCACAGACTTGCACAAAGCAGAACATCCTGCACATCAAGGATGCGAAGAAACTTGGCATTGGCGATATAGGTAGCGACGGCACCCTCAGCAGCCCGCAAGTTGTCAGAGATGATTACACACTCATTCCAAGATAGCTCCGCAATGTGCTCAGAGTCACGTATGGCGGCTACGATGCCCTCCACTACTGTGCCTGTCAGCCAACACTTGTCCAGTCGAAGTGTTCTCAGCACACTGCTCCTCAGTGCATCACAGAACAGCTGGAGGTAGCGTGGCAGCACGAAACACAACCCTTCAACGACCTGCAGATAAAATGAAAGGCAACACAGGGCCATATTTTAGCAGAGTAGAACCAACTCTGTCTCGTTTTGTTGTTTTACAAGACATAACTAGCACACTTTTTTCTAAAGTCTTACACAGTTTAAAAATATATTAATTTAATGCCCACAGGCATGATTCTCCTGAACTAGAAGGGGCACTATTAGGCGATAGCATAGAAGCCTCATGAGAGTGAAAACCCGCCAAACGGAGTCGTCACACTGGTGGGCACTGACATCACCAGAACGGAGAAATCCCATTGGCTAATGAGACGTGACATGACCAGGCTGGCGAATGCTCGCTGGCTCAAGAAAAGCGACACCGCCAGGCCAGGTTAGTCTGTGTGAAGCCTGCACCTGCCAATTGTGGCAGGCGTGCACGGGAAGAGGACACTGAAGAAATGATTTCGCACATTAGAAAAAAAAAACAAGAACATTACTGTGTGTACTGTGTGGTAACGAGGGCCGCACAATGATACTCTATGCTTTTGCATTACCACGAATAACTAGTAAGTGTCCCACGAGTTCTGTTAAACAACATCACTGAGCACGCATGACAAAAAGCACATTTAAAACGTGAAGAGCATTGTGCACGACTGTCTTTTAATGCAGGCCTTATTATGTAACGCATGTATGGTGACATAATGCTTTGTTATCCACAACGAGGTGGGGCGAGTGATATACTATCACTTGAATTCCACTCCATTTTGATTCATTTTGCAAGTCCGCCCCATGCTCTCGTTGTCACTGGAATAAATAATAATAATAATAATTGGCTTTTGGGGGAGGGAAGTATCGCAGTATCTGCCTCATATATCACTGTGCCGTAAGGGAAGGGATAAAGCAGGAAGTGAAAGAAGAAAGGAAGAGGTGCCGTAGTGGAGGGCACCGGAATAATTTCGACCACCTGGGGATCTTTAACGTGTACTGACATCACACAGCACACGGGCACCTAAGCGTTTTGCTTCCACAAAAACACAGCCGCTGCGGTCTGATTCGAACCCGGGAACTCTGGATCAGTAGCCAAGCGCCCTAACCACTGAGCCACCACGGTGGGCCACTGTTTTTTTTACTGGAATAAAACTGAAAAGATAGGTAGATGGAGAGAATTGAAAAGAATAGGGCAAAAAGAAATATTCGTAGCTGTCATACTCTCTTTACATGCCTTCCAGCCACTGCTTACAAACAGAGCAGAAGGCACCGTTAACTGCTTGAAGAAGACAGCGCACGGAAAAAGGTGACCTGATTAGGTTCACACTTTCCACCCACTTACGATTAGAAATATATATTTATATTTGCAGTAACAAGCTGCAAGCAGAATTTATAAACACAAAACAAAGCAAAATAGTGAAACTGTATGAGTTAAAACTCAAACAACAGTACTGGTAAACTGTTTAAGCTTGTTTCTTGCAAAGCAAGAAGACCAATTGACAACTGCTGAATCTTGCTTTCTTTATCTGCCTTTCTCCTTCACTCATTATACAAGGGCTGTCACCACTGATGTCAATGACTTTAAATCCTCTCCAAAGCACAGATCAACAGTCTACTGTCCCAATTTCCTGCTGGCCGTTTTCAAACACTAGGACATTGATTTCTTCCTTATGTCTGAATCATTCCTTCACATGCTCGAGAAGAGACTGTTTGCCTTACACAAGGTTGCCACTATTGGCAAACAACTGCAAGTTTCCCCTGAAGTTTAAAAACAAGTGTGATTCTACTCAGCTCACCACGGAAGCAATCCTCAAGTAAGGCCTCCACATTGGAACAGTTTAGGTGTCTCCAGCGGGTTTTGAATGTTGGAAACAACAGTTTAAGCAATTTCTTTCCTGGGTCTACCACTCTGGTTACAAACATCTACACTAGGTAGTGTTAGTCCACAAGGACTGCTGCAGTTGCCATATAGGGAGGCAATGGACAGCAGCTACAGAGGAAGCCCATTCTTTCGGTTTCACTTCAATGAAACATCGCAGCGGTGGCCTAGTGGTTGAGCATACGCCTCACATGCGGGAGGTGCAGGGTTTCATCCCCAGTGGGCCGGGTACCTACCGGTGATACAATGGGTATAAGCTTCTGCCGGCCTGGTGCTCGGATTAATCAGGGTGAAATGCTTGGGAAATGGGTCTTTGACCTCACCTTGAGCATACGAAAAATACCTTGTGCCATGGCGCTCTTTGGCTACAGATGCCCTTGCGCCATAAAGATTCACTATCATCACTTCAATGAAAGCTATAACATCAAATTTCTGGAGGTGAATTAGTGTGACGTTTTTTACCGTAGAACGAAGTGTGCCTACCATTTCCAACGTTGATTTGATTACGGACACTGCGTGTCCTTAGAGACAATGCAGCATTGCCGGGTGCTTGGGAAGGTTGCCAGTTTCGTCACAGATATTTATTCCGTATTAAGCTGCTGAAAAAATTCACTTGGCATACATGTACTTGCTGAGCAAACTCACGAAATAGATACGTGTTTTTATAATGGCCTGCTGCACCGTGACTGATGTAGGTCAGCTCCACATACAAAAGTGCCTCCTTCGTCAGCCACTTACAGACCTGATGACATTAGAGCATGCATAAGGCGAATTTTAGTGAGTGTCAACCCTTACGACAGCGAAGCTACAGGCTCTATTTGCTTGCCACGATGATGCAGATGAACATGAGAGCTTGTCACTTTTTTAATAGCGGTACAACTATGTTAATTTGGGCAAGTCAGCCCACCCAGTTTTCCCCAAGTTCAATCGGTGAGACAATGGTACATTTGAGGAAAACTTTTTCGTTGCCTAGGAGTGTCGCTTAGAAAGACCTTGACTTGTTTATTTTATTTTCTCAAGACAGCCTAGAAGGTGTTCTATGCCCATGTTTGATTTTCCTTTCTTTGAATGCCTTTTCCACACATTGCATGCAATTCCTTTTCCTTGCCTAGAACTGCAAGTCTAGGTACCATGAGCGATCGAGCAGGTGGGTACTCTTAAAACCTGCAAGGGACTCTGTGATTAGTGTCAGGAAGCAGGGGCATAGCCAGGGAGCTTCAGCCCCCCCCCCCCCTCCCCCCCCCCTGAGAAATTTTTTGAAACTGTCACAGACCGCCGATCAAAACAACCACCAGCGCCAGAAGTCATTCTGAATTTTTCCTTCTACAGTGTCTTTTTTCAGGCTAGAAAAGACATTTGGGCACGAAGATTGCTAACTCGGGTTGGATTTCGTGGCAACTCCAATGCACCTAGAGTCATGTAACACAAGGGGCCCCATCCTAGCACAAAACTTTGAAGGGCCTATCGATGGCTCGCTGTTTACACTAAAATTTCGGTGCAATTATTCGCAATACATGACCGGTGACAGCTGCTGCTGTGCAGTACACTGAAACGGAGGACAGCGTCAATGAGATTTTTCCCAAGCCGTTTCATATGTACAAAAATTTAAAGGTTCATGAACGACAAACATTTATTAAAGTATTTGTGCTCTACTTGCTAATTTCATGACCTTTACGTCTTTCATATCAGTGGCATGCACTGCTTTGCTGGTTCCAGACCGATACAGTTCTAGACTTCGTGTGATATTTCGTTTACTTTCCGTATTTACTCGCGTAATCCTCGCACATTTTTTCCCTGAAAATCAACGCGAAGTTTGGGGGCGCGATAATTATGCGGGGAAAATTTTCAAGCAAATGTTTCGGAGGGTTAAATGCAAAGATGAATGGGTGCAAGATCAGGATTGTCAGGTCCGCAATTGTAAATATAACGAAAACATTACTTTCAAGCGTAACTTAGCTTCATTATGAAAGTACAGGGTGAACGTAAGCTCAAGCTGCTAAAGCACTTTATTTGCCGTGCGCAACCTCCCCGTCACTACTCGCGTTCGTCCTGCAGGCAATTCTACTCTTCATCAGAGTCCGTGTCGACACTGGAATCGATGGTTTCTTCATCTTTCGATGCTTCTTCGTCGTCCCACACCAGGTGGTCCTCGATCGCATCCAGGGCGTTCGAAATTCCTGTTTTCTTGATGCTTCTGGCCACCATGTTTACATCAATCATTCCCCATGCCTCTGATACCCAGCTGCACAGCAGGTCCATGGACAGTCTTTTGATCTTGCCGCCCGGTGTCAGAGCATGTTCACCTTCGGCCATCTATTCTGCGTACAGCCTCCGGACGTTATCTTTAAATGGCTTGTTCAAAGATACGCCAAGAGGCTGTAGCATTGATGTGAGGCCGCCGGATATAACAGCCAGGTCCGTGCGCAGTTTCTTAAACTTCGCCCGAACCGACTCTTGAAGATGGCCCCGAAAGCTATCAAGCACTAGGAGCGACGGAAAAAGAAGCGCTCCTGGTCGCCGCCCCCACACAGTCTTCACCCAGTCCACCATAAGGTCCGCGGTCATCCACCTCTTTTCTTGAACGCGCACGTGTGTACCAGGGGAGAGCTTTCCTTTCGGGAGGGTCTTCGGCTTGAAAATGACGTACGGTGGGAGCTTCCGCCCGTCCGCCGTCACGCCTAGCATGACCTCTGTGCACCTCTGTTTTTCGGCACCTGTAGTCCTGACGTGCACAGTCCGAGCGCCTGTCTGTTCGACTGTCCTGCTGCTGGGCATATCGAAATTCAGCGGAGTTTGGTCCGCGTTCCCTATCTGGGAGAGCAAGAAGTTTTTCTCCTGCCAGATCCTGATAACGAATCGATGGAAGTCCACTATTTTCTCTTCATAGGCTGCGGGCAGGCATTGGCAAAGCGTCGTTCGCCTCCTGAACGAGAGTCCATTGCGCCGCATAAATCGTGTGGCCCACCCGTTACTAGCGCGGAAGTCTTGCACCGGGATGCCCTCCTTTCTTGCGATTAGGAGCGCCTGGTTCCGTATCAAATCAATCGACACAGCACACCCATCCGCACGTCGAGCCTTGATATATTCCAGTAAAGAGGATTCGACGGCAGGAAATTTCCCAGTCTTCGGTCCACGGAAGGCCCGGCGCGTCTTACCAGTCGTCTTGAGTTCGTCGTGCTGCCGTCTCCAATACCGGATGCAAAACTCGTTGACGCCGAAGTGTCTGCTGGCGGCGCGGTTGCCATGTTCAAACGCATACTCAATAGCTTTTAGCTTAAAAGCAGCTTTGTAGCATGCGTAGCGTCCCATGGCGAAGCGGCACAAAGAGCATGGTGCAACACGCAAACAAGGCAAACAAGGCCTACGAGACACCGGAGAGCTGGAGACACCTGCGCAACATGGCGAGCGGTGGTGAGTGGATGAGCGGTAGCGGCGGTGGCAGCGGATGAAGGCACAGTACTGCCACCTGGTAGCACACGCGCCCAACCATGGCAGTTAGTTGTGGCCGCAGTCAATAGATGGCGATAGCTACGACAAGCAGACGGCTCGCGGCAGTAATTTTGGGGGTGCGATGATTATGCGGGGGAAAAATTTTTTTTCCAATTACGCGAGTGCGAGCATTATGCGAGTAAATACGGTAATACGCACAAACATGGAAGCATTGGTATCAGTTATGTCTGCCACAAGTGAACTATAAGGGAATAGTTGGTGTGACATGATTAAAAGACATAAAACTGAGCAGAGGACAAGCACAGCAGAAAAGCAAACAGGACGAACTCGTCCTGTTTGCTTCTCTGCTGTGCTTGTCCCCTACTCAGTTTAATGTCTTGTAATCATGTCTGCACGATTTTTAAGACATACCAACACATTCTTTTATTTTAAAAATACAATTTCACTTGTCTAGACAATGCGTAGCGTTATGTAATACACAATGGCATTGTCAATGGCAATGCATTTATTATTGTTGCGTTTGATCTTTCCACATATTCTATGAGGAGGCCGCGCTGCAACATGAGCCCCTCTCCCCTCCCAAACAGTGTAGATAAGCCTCAAAGGTCCAGGCACAAAAAAAAATCTGCCTTGACACCACTGCAGTTGCCTTGAGAAAACTGCTAGAGATGGCCATAACTATGTTTCCCTTTCTGATCTTTCCTAGCTGACAAAAGTTCCATTTCCCACGAAAGTGGCCCCTTTGTAATTAGAACCCAGTATTCTATCATTACAGGCACACATAAATTTGTCCTCAGCATCGCTTTAACCTTTTATAAAGCACAAGCTGTGTGCATGTCTAACATGCATATTAGTGGTAAAATTGCTCCTAATATGACTCTAGGAACTGAATGCCATCATGTCTACTACTACTGCGGTTTCTACTATCTACTGGTTTTCCAGAAAAGAGGGGTACACAGCTGCACCAATTCCTTTGCAAAAAGACCTAAATTATGATTCTTATTCTCACCTCAGTCTATTGCATGTATATTAAACAACTGGTATTACACTTGTAAATTGCTTCAAGAAGTATTATGAGGTAGTTGACAGATGGAAAATGCTTAAAGGGTTAACAACTTTTTAATACTTTTTTACTCGCCAAAAAGATACTTGCCGAGCTGTACACCCGCACTTGTAAAAACACACAGAACACCAAGGAAGCCTACTGGCGAAAGATAAAAACACACTGAATGGCTTTTTTATCGTTCTGTAGAACTCAGCACGCATAAATAGGATACGAAGGTGCACCATTTTCCTGGCATTTGAATCAAGTGGGACATATGTCCAGCTGTTGCAAAGAGGGCTAACGTGCTGGAAGTCTGGGAAGCCATGCTACTCACATGCAGCATGATGAGCCTGTGCAGTGTTCATACCAGCTGAGGCCCAAAATTTGTTATGACGGATGGTGGTTGTATTTGAGAGCAAAAATTAGCTTGAAGCCACGCACCTCAACGCAGCGGTGCCTGGTCAGCAGGCAGTTCAGCAAGATGGCCTGGATGGGCAGGTTGTTGTCCAAGTTTATCCTGTGCACGGAGGCGTCGAGGGCCAGCGTGCCCGGTGCAACCTCAAAAGCCTTTATACCCATGTAGAGGAAATACTCGTTCAGCACTGGCAACAGATTCAGCACCACGGGACAGGTGGCAGTCGGATTGGATTAGCACTGAAATCAGACATGGTGAACCGGAAAGCAGCCATGAACAGGGCTGGCACACCCCCGCCAGAATTGCTGCAGTGTTGTACCACAGGCACTGAAGCAGCCAGCACAAAGCATGAAAAAGAGTGCCAGTCAAAGGGAAATGAAAACTGCTTATGAGGAAAGGTGCAGTAAGTCTTTCTTCGCCACTGTATTATAATTTATAAATAAATAAATATGCAGTCCGAACAGCGGCAGCGCACACTCTGAACGGCCTTTGCACAGGGGGTGCTCCCTCCCTGTCTGCCACTGCTGCAAGATCATGGCGCTGTCACCATACTCTTCCTTCGCATGCGGACCAGGCGCTCGCATAGCAAGAGTTTTGGCAAGTTTACTGTGCGGTTGCGTTTTCAGCGGATTGCAGCTTGGCTTGAAAATAAGAATGCTGGTATGCCTGTGGACGTAGGTCTGCACATGTTTTGTTCATTCACTAAGTTGTGATTCTTTAACAATTTACAAGCATGGATATGATGGCAATTAGGTTTATGTTCTCCAATGAGGTATATCAAACTCGAGGAGCGCATGGAGCACCCCATGACCATTTCTGCTGCTATTGATATATAAGGACCCACAAGATAATATGGGCATGCCATGAGACAGCGTCGCCTTTTGCTGTTTCATGCTGAACAGCCAAAGATACGCAAAAAAAACTGGCACAGAGTGACAGTAAGTTCCCTCAGAGGAGCACTGTGAATGCAAGGCTTTAAGAACTGAATTCTCGGTACCAGTAAGTGAACTCAGAATCTAAATCTTTTTGGCACGCCAACAAATAAGCAAGCCATGCTTCATGCTGTCAAAGAAAAGAAATCTGTACAGGTTAATTGTGGGAAAAAGTTATTTGCAGTAAGCGTGCTCATAAAGGCGTAACATGTGCACCTTATTGCACTGGTCCCCACTTAATACTTAGAGATCGCCTGAATGCATAGCATTTCCCTTCGTTCTTTGGCACAGCCATTTCATATCTGAAACACTAGTTTTCTAGAAAGTAAAAACTGCTCGCAAGCTATACTCTGCTCTGCCTTTCTACAGCCTTGTCATTACCATTTCTGATTAATCTTGCTCACAGAATGCACTGCTAACACGATGTCAAAAAAATCTGGCTGCACATTAAAAAAAATGCAAATTTTCTGCAATTTAAACCATGCAGGTCCAGTCAACCTTAGAGATGCACTTTTACCTGGTTACGATAACGATGCATGTGCACAAAATGGAAATGAGGCATAGCGACAATTATATGGTACCACAAGCGATGCAGTTCACCAAAAGATAAAAACATGAAGGATAACTCAACTCTCTTTTACAAAAATATATACCATATTTACACGCATAATTTGCTCACCCTTAACTTATCACCCAGGTTTACAAAAAAAAATATTTTTACTCGCATATTGTACGCACCGCGCTGCGCTAGACCACCATCAAGCACGCGGGCTCTACCCTATGGCTCTACTCAGTAGCATTCGGCTATTCCGCGTGTTTGTTCAGAAGGCTTTTTGAATCTTTTGTGCACTGGGCTTTCATGGTGGTGTCAGAGGCCGCTGTTACAATCGCGGCGGCACCAGCGGTATCGCCACTCGGAACGGCCAGCAGTGCTTATGGGGAGGATCGGCAGCAAATAGAAGAGCCAACACCGCTGTTTGTTTGGCTGACGCACGTGACTCGACTGCCGGCTACGCTTTTCTTGGTGGCTCTGACGGCTTGTGTTTGTTTGGTCATGTCTTGCGATGGGATATCACAAATATACGGCAAGTTTCAAACTGCTTGTCGCTTGTGATTCTTTCGAGTTCTGGCCTCTTTTCTCTGTTTTTCTCTTATATTTCTTGTTCTTTATTTTTCTTCCTCTTTTTCTTTGAGCACCTGTTCTTGGTTCTGTTTTCATATTGACCTTTTTATGTGAAATAATAAACCAGCTCACGCGCCTTACCACGGCGCGGAGTGGCGAAGCCAGCGAGAATAACCGCTTGCGCACAAGTTTGCCTATAGACGACAATTGTTGCGTCGGCAAACTTGTGCGCACGTGGCTATTTTCGCTGGCTTCGCAGCTCTGTGCCGTGATAAGGCGCCGACAAGCAGTTTGGTCGACGCTTGCGCGGTACTGTTAATGAATTGTGGGGTGTGATAACTGATTTATAGCTTCGCTCTTGCTACCCCGGACGAAGTTGCGAAAGCAAACTTACGGAATCTGGAACTACCGAACAATTTGCTGGGCCGCAAGCGATGGCGCTGTTTTAGCGGTTTATTCAGCTTCATGCATGCACCTTCATGCCATCCCGCAGGGGGGGGGTGTCAGCGCGGGGTGGGGATCCGGGTGCTGACGCATACGCAGCAACATACACTATAACTATATTGCACGTTGTGACCTTAGCAGAGTTTTTGAAGTCGCACTCGCGATATACCCACGTAATTTGCGCACCCCCTTCTCCGAGCCCTAATTTCTGATTAAAAAGTGCGCAAATTATGCACATAAATACGGTATGAGGAATGCTTGCCTTATTCGATAGGGAATTATACATATGCTGTAAGTGAATATACATGAAGCACAAAAAAAGACCTTTTCAAATTTTTTTTAAAACCATTCTTATCCCACCTCTCCCGACACGTACTGCAGCTCCTGATGTTTAGAATCTTCTCTCCGGCTATCTGTGCCAGCACACCTAACCTCAATTTATGTGTAAAGACATTCATTTTTAATATTAATCTGCATTATCTATGCGGGATACTTCATCACACAATTCAGACATATATGATGCAGGACATACAGACCTAGCACAAAACTTGCGAATTCTGAATCTGTGTTCTTTGCCGCTCGGCTTCAGCGCTTGCCATTCCGGCCTGGGCCATTGCTAGTGATTAGCCTACATTGAGTACACACTATGAAAGATAAGCAGTGTAAATAAGCAGATCGATGTCCGTCCCTACCATTAAAATCCATAATACACGTCCTATACTCTCTTTGTTGTCTAGAAACTGAACGGCGACTTCTCCTTATGCGGTTTTTAACTCCAAATACATCAAAGAAAATATGTGTCTCATTGGTCAGCACGAAGTAGAGCAACCCTCCAAGTTTTGTTTTTCCTTATTACTTAACACGCGGCACCTCTTGTGAATGTGCGTGCAAAGGCACGAACCCAGGCGCACAGCCCCTGTTGCTACAAAAGCAAGTGGCGGGACAGGTTAAGTCAGGAGGAGTAGGGTCGTCATGCTCCTAGCAGTGGTAGAGCGAAATTAAAAGAGAAAGGCTCTCATTGTGTTCGCCACAAGTGCGCACGCCATAAGAGAGCGTGCAGCACGCCCCGCTCGAGTCCGGCTGTGCTGCCAGAGGTTTGGTTTGGTTTATGGGGCTTTAACGTCCCAAAGTGACTCAGGCTATGAGAGACGCCGTAGCGAAGGGCTCCAGAAATTTCAACCACCTGGGGTTCTTTAACGTGCACTGAGATCGCACAGTGCACGGGCCTCTAGAATTTTGCCTCCATCAAAATTCGACCGCCGCGGCCGGAATCGAGCCCGCTTCTTTCGGGCCAGCAGCCGAGCGCCATAACAACTCAGCCACCGCGGCTGCCGTACTACCATAGGGCTTCGGTAGTTTAAGACACAAAAAAATTTAAACCTGGACATTTGAGTCGCGCAGTGAGGGAAGGGGTGAAGGAAGAGATGAAAGAAGAAAGGCACCATAGTGAAGGGCTCCATGTTAATTACGAGCACCTGTGGTTCTTTAATGTCTGCTCACATGCACAGGCGGTCATTAGATGAGACGACAAATCTGTTTAGCAGTACTGGTTACACATTACACTTTTACAATGACCGCCTTCCCATGGCATCTTTGAATTGAATTTCCCTGGTGCTTTTTGTTCTGGTGCAGAGGAAGCTTCTGGCGGAAGGAGGCCTTCTGAAGAGTGAAGACTAGAATTGACAGGCATTTTTGCCCTAGGGATAAAGGATTAGTTGGGAAAAAGGACTATGGGCCTACCACAGTAAAACACACTGGTATCACCAGTGTACAGAATAACATCTGCGCTATGTGGTATATGTATAACTTCTTAATTTCATACGCCCACCTAACCTTTTGCCGACCCTTTCTGCACTTGCTTTCTCTTGGAATCCGCTCCGTTACCCTTAAGGACCAGGGGTTATCTTGCCTTCACATTACATGTCCTGCCCAAGCCCATTTCCTTCTCTTGATTTTGACTAGGATGTCATAAACCAACGCTTGTTCCATCACCCACTCTGGCAGCTTATGGTCTCTTAACGTTACACCTATTATTTTATTTTCCACAGCTCGTTGCATTGTCTTTAAGCTGAACTTTCGTTTGCCTCCACGTTTCTGCCCCCTAGATGAGTACAGGTGTGATACATCTGTTTATAGTTTTCTCTTCAGGGGTATCGGCAAACTGCCATTTATGATCTGAGAGAACCCGCCATATGCACTCCACCCCATTCTTATCCTTCTGGTTATTTCCCTCTCATGATGCAAATCAGCGGCCACTACCTACCCTAAGTAGACGTATTCTCTAACCACTTCCAGCACCTTGCTACAAATCGTAAACTGCAGTTCCCTTGCGAGACTGTTGAACATTACTTTGGTTTTCTGTGTGTTCATTTTAAGGCCTACCAATCCGCTCTGGCTGTCTAAATCATTGATCATGCTTTGCAGCTCATCCGCTGAGCGACTTAGCAAGACAATGTCACCAGCAAACCGCAAATTACTTAGGTATTCCCCCTAAATACTCCTTTAAATAGGTGAAGTGCTAGTCCTAAAAAAAGGGTCTTTCTGAAATCTAAAAAAATCCAATCTTCAATAGTTCATTGTAAAAATTATTAAGTAACCAGTTTTCTTTAGTATTAAAGGGTCGCTAAAAGTGATGTATTTACTTCAGTGTGGCACTGTCCAAACAAGCTGGAGCGAATACAGGCAGAAGCATCTGTATATCGATGGAAGCGAAATGCAAAACAAGCCTGTGTGTTGTGCGATTCTCAGTGCACAAGTAGTCAAAGTTAATCAGGAGCACTCCACTACAGCATCTGCCATAGCTCATCAGATAAAGTCGAGCCTGCTTATAACGTACCACGCGGTGTCCGTTCGTTATATCCCCAAGTTCGCAGCAATTGGACAACAGCTTTAAAGACAGTTGCTTGTCAAAACACTCAATTTTTCTTTGCGAAAAAGTCCGTGATGGACGTCTGTTTTTGCAGCGCAGATCCGATGAAGGAGGTTTCCAGTTTATTTAAAGCAGAAGCGTGCTCTTCGCCGAGGCCCTTGGCATAGACAAGTTGACTGAGGCTCTTAATGTAGCCCATTGCTACAGGCGCACGTATGGGTACTGGCTCTGAAGTTGCATCCTCATCCGGTTCCTCCGCGTCACCCTCGTCCCGCACTTCAAAAGCGATGCCCTCATCCTTGCACGGTCCTGCAGTGTTGGCGTTGTCATCGACAGAAATAAAATCGTTCCAACCAATGTCATGACCCCCCATGTTGGAGTCGACGACGCGCTGCCACAAATCGTTGTCGGGCTGGTCATCTTCCAAAGCATTAGGCTCGGCATCAGACACAGTGTCGACGAAGCCGGCCTTGCGGAAGCAGTTCCACTCGCCAGTGGCCGTCACCTCCGCCCAGGGCGCTTTCATCATCTCTATCGCTGAACAAAATGAAAATGGGCACGGTGTTCCCGTCCGTCATCCCGAATGACAACCAGGCCCCAGATTTGAACAAAGCCAACGAAATGTTTGCACCACAACAAGAGTGACAAGAGTGCACGATGGGGTAGACACGCAACGCATACAGGCGGCAATCAAGCCAATCAAGCTAAAGATACAGACACACAGAGCCAGTGGAGCAACCAATGAGGGGTGTCCGTGAGTGTCAGTGCAGCCACCTCTTGGCGCCCATGGAAGGCCTGCTTCACGGAGCGTGACCTCAGCAATCGGCACCGGCAGCAGGGTGATTGATTGCGGAGGCCACACACGGATTTGCAAGAGAGAGAGGAAAGGGAAGCGGAGTTGTGAGGAGGGGCGGGAGGGCGATCTTGGAAGGCGCGTCGGCAGGAAAAGGGTAGCTCGCTTGAGAGCGGGAAACAAACCGCGCGCTGGGCACACCAAACGGTAGGAGGCGGTCTATCTCGCATCGCAGCACGGGGTTTATGCCGTCCGTTCGCAGTAACCGACCAGCGGGGCTTAATGACGTTCGTTATACGTGTGATTCAGTGTCATTGAAACAATGTATATTGTGATGATTGCACAGGTCTCGTTCGTTATAAGCGAAAGTTCGTTTTAAGTGGGGCCGTGATATGTGGGCTCGTCTGTACGTTCTCATTCTCTCAATGTGTTAGTACTAAACGATCCCAACTTGTACGCACAGAATTAATGAATCACGTTAGCCCGGTATAGAGGTTAACATCTCATCTTCCTCCACACAACTCAAATCAGTAGGGGTTTGCGAATGCCGAATAGTACCTCTCGAATCGAATATTGAATCAAATCCAGAAAAAACTCAAATATCGAATCGAATAGTAACAAATTTATTCAAACATGTGCTGAACTACTTATAATTTATAAGTTATCTGCAAAAAAAGGAGCTGCTGCGCGTGATCCGGCAGCAGCTTTTTTCGGCTGGATTGACAATTCTGCCAGCTGTAGAAAAGGTTTTCACTTGGAACTTGCATTGCTGGTATATAGCTAGGTATTTCATGGCCATTCTGTACAGACCGGGAATGTTCTGCTTGCCTGTTTTCCTCCAGTACGCAAAAGGGTCTCCATCCCTGCTGCAAACTGGCTCTCGAAGGTACCGCTGAAATTCATCAATGTTACCTGGTTCACGGTCGTGTCTCTTCCATAATGACATTGCAGGTTTGTCGGTATTGTCCCATATGCTGCACTACGCTGCTTTTGTGCTGTAGATGTTGAGGGCTCAGCACTGTCACTCTGTGGTGGGGTTGACGAGTTCTGCAGCTCACTCCATGCAAGTTCCGGAAGCCTTGTTTCTTGTAAACCTTCAGTGCAGAAGATGGTTTTGAATCGTGGGTCACATGCGGTTGCCATGATGTACTCTTTTTGCTCATTGTGGTTAGAAAAGCTTGCCTTCACACTTTTTTGTGAATTTTTTTGCGAACACTGATGTGTCACACCCACTGCAGCACATTTCTTCAGCATCATGTGCGTTTCGTAAAGGAATGGTATCAATGAAGACAGGTTGCATACTTCTGCCCATTCAGGTTTTTTGTTGCTGATGCAATTGGCTCAAGGGCTTTGACCAGTCCAGCCACCGTTTTCCATTCCTGTGGTGTCAAGTTGGATACCACTGTCTCAGACGCAACGAGTTCACGGCAAACTTCCTCTTTTAAGCTGAAGGAGACGTGACAGCATGTCATGCTCGCTATTCCGCCTGGTGTCTACATTATGGATGAGCTCCAGGAGGGGTAGCTCTATCCGCTGCTGGCAGCCCTTTAGTCTTGCTGCACTCGGGCACTGTGCTTCTACTGGCCCACTATTGCACGGCATTTCTTAAGAATGGCGGGCACTCCCGCGGTTTCACCTTGGCATCCTTGATGGCCAATTGCAATGTATGGCCCAAGCACTGCATAGGGGCACACTGAAAGTCCCGAAGAGCTGTGGGGAAATTTCGAGCATTGTCAGTCACAACAAAAATAGTTACCTCTTGCAGTGGCAGATCCCATTCACTCGTCATTGCTTCCAGGTGTGCTAACATGTTGCATGCAATGTGACTGTCAATCACGTGCTGGTTGCCCAACGTGAATGCCAGGATTTCGAAGTTAGAGGTGAAGTAATGACACGTGAGACTAATGTAGATCTGGTTTGACCTCGACATCCACATGTCACTGGTGAACGAAAAAGACTACACCTTCCTACAGGTCAGCGTGAATTCAACGCTTGGCAGCTATTACAGTGAACCTGTACAGGTCGGGGATGACTGTTCTTGAAAAAGTCGTCCGAGAGGGGACCTTGTACAGTGGCTCCACGTCATGCATTAACTCCTTGAACAGTCGGCTTTCAACAAAGTCGTATGGCTGCAGGTCGAGTGCCAGCATCCACACAACCCACGTCGCGATTTCTTGCCTTTCACGCTGCGACAACTCCTTGGCCGTGTCAAACTTACATTTGATAGAAGGCTGCGATGGGCTGCCGAAACTTGTTCGCTTCCCGCTTTCCACCAAAAACGCGCTGTGCAAAGTGTAATGTTTGTTCCTTAGGTGGTTCGCCAGCGGTGTCGTTGTGCCCGATGGTGTCTGAAGTTTGGCGTGGCAACTCTTGCATGCCGCTTCCTGCAGATTATCCTTGCTGAAATGTTTCCAGATCATTCTTTTCGTGCGAATAGCCATGTTGCTGAAACAGGCACTGCACACAAACCGATACAATCCTTTCGCGCCTTTTTTTCCGCAGACCTGAACCAAACAGCGCGGAGACGCAGAAAACAGAACTATAGAGACATGAAACTATGAAGCGCAGACAGCGTGGCGGCATGGGCACGTGCACAACTAGAAGTGGGAAACTTGCACCCAACAGGTGATGGTGCGTACATTCATAATCCTTTTTATTAAGTTTAGTGTTGTTGTTTTCTAGATGCAGCATGCTTCTGTCTCTTCTGAAAACTAAACATTTCAACATAATTGTCTGCCTTATGAATGAATGAACCTTTATTGGAGTAGGATGGCCCATGACCTAATTGATGAATAATAGTAGACGCTGCTCTTTTCGTGGTCGCTAATAGGCCGGCGTACAGGTGTTCACCACAAAATTTCACAGGAAGATCAGTTCCATGCGTGTCGACAGCGGGATAGATAAAGTCTTTAAAGGCGCACACATACTGTAGCTTGTGTTGTGCTGTGGTTGCTGTCGCTCGTGGCCTGTCGCGCTAGCAAAGTACCAGCCGCGTGAAGTGGTGGTGTTTTTTCTTCGGCTGTTCATGATTCGGTTGAGTCACGAGTGCAATTTGGTTTGTGCTATTGAGAATTTATTTCCGCCTGATGTGCGGCCGCTGTAAATTAAAATGTGCGTCGCACGATCAGAAAACCACAGGCTGCAATGGAGGATTTGGAGCAGGAGGAATGACAGATCTCGCATCGTGCGGTCACCCGAATACCGAATATCCAGTTCCCCGAATAATAGATATTCTATAAGCGAATTGAATAATTCGAAAATTTTCTATTCGATTGGTATTCGAGTATTCGCACACCCGCACAAATCAGCACTGATGGTTGTTGTGTCCTCCAGGTTGATTACAATAGCAGGACTTTGGTCAACAATATTGTCGATGATGTGGCCCAGGTTTCCCATTGGATGTTCCTGTATGAGAGCATGCTCCACATAGCTCTTCCACTTGTCAGCAGTTACTTGCATGATGCCTTGCCAATCTACAGGCTCCACGTCTTGGAGCTTAAACCTCTCACTTGCATTTGTCAAGATACCCTTGACGTTGCTCCAGATAAGCTTTATAGGGTTCAGTTGGCAATGGCAGTGTGGCAGGTGCACAACGAGGTGATCAGCAGCTGCAGCAATGCAGTCCACATGGGAGCGGTCCCCGCATGCGTTTACGCTGTCGATAAGCTTCATGAGCTCCACCTTCACCACGTCGCTGCTCCATTCTACACCTTTTCTGGATAGCCAAGCCTGTATGTCCTTTTTGAGACTGCTCATGCATGGCACTTCATCCTGCGTGACAGGTTGATATGGTATGATATGGTATGATATGATACGTTGCGGTTGGTAGCATGTCATGCTCTTTGAAACGCTGCACTACCTTGGCGACAGTTGGCACTCCGCTCCCTGAAAGAAGTTGTGCACCACCCTTCGCAACATGCTCAACTCAAAATCGTCCGGCTTCTTCGTCCACTCGCGGCCTTTTCCACAAGAACGCTTCTTTCTGCCCGCCTTCTCTGTCTGCGCTGTCCACTGGTAGAGCATTCGCTCCTCACTCACCTGGGCGAATTGTGCAATCCTCTCGATGATCGAGTTCAAACTTCAACTGCCCCCACACTTGACGCCGAAGTGCATCAATAATGTTTAAAGCTAACTGCTTTTCCAGATTGGGAAAACTGCTGCACATTCAATGGATGGCACAAAGGGGACACGGGTGACATAACCAAGTCGGGAAAGGCGACGTTGCCAAAAGAGAGTGCATCAGGACTTTGCAATAGGCCTCCGCAGAGCTGTACGCATGCAGCATTTGTCTATGAATTTCAGTACAAACTATGTTTTTAAAATATCAGTTTTGACAGTATGAAAAATACCCCTAGACTGCTCAAATATTTGAGGGACTATTTGCTGTGCCCTGCAGCCCTGATTGGATAAGAGAACTATACTTTTGACAGTGCTGCAAACAGCACGTGAGATGGAGTATAAGCCATTTTACTGAAGGCAAACTGGGAAGGAGGGAAATACTATCTACCCCCCTGGTGTCCCGAGTGGCCTGTATAGTCATAGGCTTGATGCATTGCAGAGCAACATTTTTCGCAAGACTTTTTCCGTTTTAAAGATTAGTATCCCTTTATCAATGCTGTTCACGGTTGCAGGGTGATCGGAACAACAATGTGTGATCATGGGCTACACAAGTAATCCAAGAAATAGGAAGCAAATCGCCGACAGTGCATTCTGGAAGCATGCAAAGACAGTCTCAGTGCAGTTGCAACATGTTTCTGCTATGCTGATTTCCCACCGACCTGGAATTAAATTGTCAGTACACTTCTTATGAAGACAGGAAAGCCTTCGTACCAATTACAAACTCTCGGATATGTTCAATCCATTTCGTGGATGGTAGGCGCACGGAAGGAAGTCCGGTACAGATGGTGAGCATGGGATAAAAGTGGAGGACATGTGATTTTTCTGCTTTTATCACATCTCGCATTGTTTAATAAATTGTTTTGGTCACCATGAAATTGCTGAGATCATGTCATATTAGCGAGTGTAAAATTACTTCCGGTTTGCATTATACTCTTTCAACTCTTCATACTCTTCCTACGCATTATGCTCTTCCTACTGTACATTAACGACATCGTTAAGGTCATATCTCCCGGTGTGAAAATTAGGCTTTTTGCCAATGATTGTGTCGTGTATAACGAAATAACCTGTCCACATTACCAGACTGTCCTTGAAACAGACTTAAACAGGATATTGAATTGGTGCAATGAATGGGGGATGTTTCTCAACGCTGAAATATCAGTATGCCTTCGTGTCACTCGTAAAAAAACCACTTATTTTTTCTTATACATTAGGTTCTTCTCCACTACGCGAAGCTATGAACTACAAATATTTGGGTGTTACCTTGACACCAACATTGTCGTGGAAAACACATATTAGTAATATTTGTCCTTCTGTCCTTCTGAACATTACTAAATGCAAGCATTTGCCCATTTCTCGTCTGTCTACTACACACTCTACCTACTGCATTAATGGCATCACTCTTGAAACTGTGTCGTCTTATAAATATCTGGGTGTTCATGTCTCTTCTAACCTGTCTTGGAAACCTCATGTTGACTACATTATAAATAACGCTAACCGCATCCTTGGATACCTCCGCAGAAATTTTTCATGTGCACCGAGTTCATTAAAACTACTACTTTACAAAACTTTGGTCCGCTCTAAATTGGAATATGCTTCATCGGTGTGGAACCCTGGGGTCGAATCTCTCATTTCTGACTTAGAATCAGTTCAAAACCGCGGTTGTCGTTTCATACTTTCCAACTATCATCGTACTAGTAGTGTAACTGCCATGAAAGCTAACCTTTCCCTACCGCTTCTTTCCCATCGCAGGTCAATAGCTTCATTATGTACTTTTCACAAAATTTATCATAATCCTTATCTTAAAGAGAGGTTGTTAAAAAGACCATCATATATTTCAGCACGCATGGATGACCGCCACAAAGTTTGGATCCCTCCTTGTCGCACGAGATGTTTTCACGATTCATTCATACCCAGAACTTGTGTCAGCTGGAATCACCTTCCCCACGATATTGTTGAAATTACCGATATTGTTGCCTTTCGAAACGCTGTTCCTAATTTTATATAAGTCTCTGTCTATATCTATGTTTTATTTTATTTGCTGCTGTGTTCTTTTGTGGTTTGTTTTGTGTAATGCTGCCTTTTGCTAGTGCTGTTACTAATCTTAAATCAGTGTGTGCTGTAACTATATTCAAAATTTTTTAGCTGCTGTTTTTGTTTTTTGTACTTATATGTTATTCCCACTCGCCTCTCTAACGCCTAACGGCCCTGAGGGTAAATAAATGAAATGAAATGAAACTGTGCTTCTCGAGGCAAAAACTAAAAAAACGCCCCCACTAATTTGAAATAACTCTGATACTTTTAATTTGTTCGACCAAAGATCGAGTATGTATGTATTTCATGGGATCCGTACACTAAGTCAAATATCAGTCACCTTGAAAGAATACAAAGAAAGGCAGTTAGGTTTATATTTAATAAATTCGCACGGCTTCACTCTCCCTCTAAAATTATGGTAGACAGTTGTATACCCACTCTTGAATCACTTTGAAAGCAGTTAAGACTTGAATTCCTTTCCCTCCTTCTTAACAACAAACTTAAAATGAATAAATCACCTTATATAACGCCTGTATTAACGCGCCTCACAAGACATCACCATCCTGACTCACTCACACCTTGTCATGCTCGAACTGATACGTTTAAATTTTGCTCAGACAGTATCGGACAGGAACCACAATTTGCTGACTGCAGTGTGAATAAAAATTGTATAAATGTGTACTAGTTTGTTCCTATATTGTTCATTATTATCTGTATATATGCTAATGCCCCTCTGCTTGGACCCAAGGGTCTGCAGCATGTAAAAAATAAAATAAATAAATGAATAATAAATATGCCCTGCTGATCAGTCGTATTATTGCGGTGCAACATCAAGACTGTAATGCATTGTTGGTAAGCCCTCAACCGTGAACTTTGTAGGTTGATGGGCACTGCAAATTGCTGGCCACTACCTGACATTGTCTACCAATTGGATGACTTCCAGCGGATGTGTGTATGATGAGCTATTGGGAAAAAAGTAATTAAAGAGGATCATGCAGTGACTATAGCAATAACTTTCTAGACAAGACAACATCTCTGTCCTAGTGATTATTCCCACAGTACACTCATATGTTCGTAACCTTACTTTGATGCCCAATCCCACTGCTCATTTCATCAGTGTCCATTAAATGAGAGGCTTCCTGCAACTAGCGCTCAGAATGATCACCAAATTCGTTCAGGACAAGATGCGAAAATGCCCATCAACACACATTCAATACCACATGAGATGGAAGAGGCAAATCAGCAGACCAATGCCATGACATAGCCCATTAGGTAAAAAGCACTACATATGATTTTACAGCCAACAGGACAAGACGGCGAACCTCAAGAACAACAGTAAATGACACGCATGCAATTTGACCTACTTAACTTCGAATTCCTTCGTGCGACATGACAGTAACTCACTATTAAGTGATGATGGGTACCATCGGGAGATACATGCATGAAACAGGCCGCACTGTGTGATGATCAGTGCACGATGCAGCTGAACTGCGGCGAGCCGCAGTAAGCCTGCAACTCGCAATCAGTAGCTGCGCATGCGCTTCAATCGTCGCTTGCATGCACAGTTGCAATTCATAACTTGAAATATGGGCTCCACAAAAGATAAAACATATGCACCTTGGTAGTAAGCGGAGCGCGGCTCTTTGGCATCACCCTAGCCACTGCTGCTGCTTGCAGCCGTTTCCGCCATGCAGCACTGACATCTCTTACTTGGATTATGTAGTTTGTTGCCTCATTTAAACAAAACCAGCCATATTCTCAATTAAGAAGCACTGCAAAACATCAAGCAGCTGGGCAGCGTTCACAAGCACCGCACAGTAGCCGCTGCGTCACCTCTGTACAAACAGCTAAAGATGGCACCGGTGCTGGCTTTTAGGCTTGGCTCATACGGGGCACCACCAGAAAAGTAAGACGGTGGTGACCAGGCATCAGAACTAATAATGTCTCGCCATTAATTTCCGAACAGATTTCACAACATGGGGACAAGGTAATGAACAGATCCTCAACATCCACAAAGCCAAAAATACCAGCCCCCGTGCAGTAATACATAGCAATAGTTTGGAATGCCTTACGACAGTGCAGTTCAGTGGCAGCCTGAAGCGGGTGTTGGTGGATGGCGAACGGAGTGAATGCAGTTGCCTGACCAGCAGATTGGCTGCGGGCAGCTGTTGATCAACATTGGCCAAGTAGGCTGCATATTCCGTGACGGATTTTCATTTGGTGCCAGCCCGTTTGCTGCGTCAACAATCCATTCAAGTAAATTAAAATCAGGATTTATCTGGACACATTCAAAAACAGCATCAATGAGCATCAAAGCTTTGAAAAGCAGAACTGCAGAACTATGTACAATGCTTTAGAGAAACTGCAAACACAACACTGGTCAGGTTCAGACAGCAGACTAAAAATGCCGCACATACAAGACAATGCAGAACCTAAAAAAACTGAAGTAATGCAGCTTGAAGAAATTCAACTAACGAGCAAATTACTACAGGTTGCCCAAGAGATTCAAAAAATGGTGATGAACATGAGAGCGCACGGTCGAATTCCAGACACTGTGGTCACACTTCATCATCATCATCAGCCTGATTACGCCCACTGCAGGGCAAAGGCCTTTCCCATGTCTCTCCAATTAACCCTGTCCTTTGCCTGCTGTGCCTAGCCTATGCCCACAAACTTCTTAATACATACATCCACCCACCTAACTTTCTACCGCCCCTGCTGCACTTGCCTTCTCTTGGAATCCACTCCGCTACACTTAAGCACCTGCGGTTATCTTGACTTCGCATTACATGCCCTGCCCTAGACCATTTCTTCCTCTTGATTTGACTAGGATGTCATTAACCCGTGTTTGTTGCCTCACCCACTCTGCCCAGTTCCGGTCTCTTGAAGGAATATAGACACACTAACTTTTGGGTGCGTGTTTTCTTGTTTGTAATGATGCAGAAGGCGTTAATATACATGAATTGCCACATGGTATTCTGCTACGACTGCTAAATAATTTATAATCACATTTCTTTCTCGTGCTGTTTCAGTATCGGTTTCAAGACGAATGAGGACTGTGGCGTCAGCATCTGCTTACAGTTCACGCGAGACAAAAAAACTGCAATATAATCGGCACTCCCACATTTGTTGTCATTCCTGCTCTTGAGGAAGGCTGGCTTTTGCACTGCAGTAAATTAAAACAATGAAGTAGAGATTATATGGATGTTTTCAGATGCCTCACGTGACGGAAAAACACTCTTTGGCGTCACAGCCATCGGTCGGATGTTGAAACCGAAACCAAAACAGCACGATGGAAAAAATTCGATATAAATTATTTATCTGTCGTAGGTGAATATCACGTAGCAATTCATGCAAAGTTGTGTTTTCCGCACCACTGTAAAGAAAAAACATGCCGCAAAGTTAGGTGTGTATACTCCTTTATCGTTGCACCTGTCATTTTTCTTTCCATAGCTTGCTGCATTGTCCTCAACTTGAGCTGAATCCTTTTCGTTAGCCTCCATGTTTCTGCTCCGCAGGTGAGTACTGGTAATATACATATGTATACTTTCCTCTTGAGGGATATTGGTAAACTACTATTCATAATCTGAGAGAACCTGCTTATTCTTCTTGTTATGTCCCTCCCATGATCCGGATCAGTGGTCACTACATGCCCTGAGTAGACATATTCCTTTACCACTTCCAGCACCTCACTACCAAATGTGAACTGCTGTTCCCTTGCAATACTGTGAACATTACTTTGCTTTTCTACATGTTTTGACCCACCGTTCTGCTCTGCCTGTCTAACTCTTTCATCATGTTTTGCAATTCATCTACTGAGTGACTCAGCAAGGCAATGTCATGAGTGAATCGCAGATTATTTAGATGTCCTCCATTAACCCCTATATCCTAACTGTTCCCAATTCAGGCCACGGAATACACCCTGTAAAAAGGCGGTGAATAGCTTTGGTGAGCTCGCGTCTCCCTGCCTGATGCCCTGCCTTATCTGAATTTCATTGCTTACTTTATGGAAGACTATGGTAGATATGCAGTTGCTATAGACATCATCCAGTATTTTCACATAACGCTCTTCGATACCTTGATTCCGCAATGCCTGCATGGCTGCCGAAATTTCCACTGAGGCAAATGCTTTCTCAAAATCAACAAAGGCTACACATAGGGGTTGGTAACATTCTGCGCATTTCTCTATCCCTGACTGATAGTATGAATATGATCTATTGTGGAATATCCTTTAATAAAGCCTGCCTGATGATTTGGTTTATTGAAGTCTAAGGTTGCCCTGATTCTATTAGTGATTACCTTAGTAAACACCTTGTAGGCAACAGACAGACAATAAGCTGATAGGTCTCTAATTATTTTAAATTCTTGGCATCTCCTTTCTTATGAATTTAGATAATGTTTGCGTTCTTCGAAGCTTCTGGTACAGTCGAGGTCGTAAGGCATTGCGTATACAGGGTGGTTAGTTTTTCTAGCACAACTTCCCCTCCGTACTTCAATAGATCTGCTGCTACCTGATTTTCACCAGCTGCTTTTCACCTTGGGATTGCTCCTAAGTCTTTATTTCCTCTTTTGTTACTGGCGGGATGACACATTGCTGTGCGCTACTGTCTCTCAATATTCTGATTACATTGGTTACCGTATAGATTTTTGCAGAATTCTTCAGCTATTTTAACTACCTTCTCCATATTGCTAATCACATTGCCCTCCTTGTATCTTAATGTATACATCTGGTCACACTTGACTGGAGCCAAATGTAAAAGATGACAGTGTACTGTATGATGTCCCACCACATTCAAAAACCCCCAAGAAGTTTAAATTAATCCAAAGCTAGAACTATAGCAACTCATTCTCACTCACTCCTTTAAACCAGTGCATCATTCCTTTACTCAGAGCACAGGTCGACAGCCCCCAAGGAAATGAGACAGCTACTTTACCTTTCCATTCAAATTCTTCACTGCCACCATCCACCTAACCAAGTCGACTGTAGGAAAAAGGCGCCTCCTAAATAAGCTCCTCATCTACGCAAGCTACTCCCAAAACTTACTTGCCCATCTGATTTTCTGCCAACAAATCCTATGCTTGCCTTCCCCTCGAATACATTCCATTACCTTTAATAATTTTCGCTTATCTTGCCATTTTAGTATATATCCTTTGTGCCCATTTATTCCCCTTTATTTCGACTAGGATGTCATTAACGCTCATTTGTTCCCTGACCCACTTTGTCCTCCAGCCTGCCTCTTAACATTATACCTGTCATGTTCCTTTCCATAGATCAATGTGTTGTCCTTAACATAGGTTAACCCTTTTTGTTAGCTGCCATGTTTTTCCCCATAGATGAGTACAGGTAAGATACATACGATCCTTGCTCATTAGCCGAATACCATTATTATTAGCTATGGCAACAATTTTCGGTGCCCTAATCCTTGTACGCAGAGGCAACCGGTGGGCCACCATTAAATCTTGGTGCTTGCAGCGTGACATCCGAGTGAGCCGCTGGTGAAGTCAGCTTATTTGGACTGACAAGAGATGGAAATAGCGACTTGTCATGTGTGCTTTTAAAAGGGTCGAAAAAAACTCCAGGCTATCGCATGGCAGCGCCGTGTGAGTTAGTAGTCGTGGCCGCACAGCCTCGATACACAACGTGCCCTCCAGTGACAAATAATGCAGTATACATCGTGAAGTGGTAGACACACCAAATTTTTCATAGTGTTGAATCTTTAGAAAAATGTGCAACACATAAGTGAACATAAATCACCGCATGAAATTCATACTATAACAGTGTGGAAGACGAGGACAAACGAAAAATCAGACAACCTGAGCGCTGACTTTCAACTAAACTTTATTACACACTTGCATGCATTTATACCTTTCCTGCAAAAGCCAAGTTTAAAAAAAATCAGCTGCGATTCAACTACTGCTAAAACTGGTTAGAGAGCGAAAGCTGTCGTGTATCGGGCAACCAGACGCGGCGTGGCATCTAATGTTGAGGGCATTCTGCACACTGGATAGGCAATGCATCCACCCTGCCACCCCGGCAGGTGGCAGATAAATTGATGGTTGATTGAGAGACGTCGGTCACCCAATGCACGCTGCGGCCTATTGCTGCAGTGCCCCCTGTCTACCATAACACGTTGTCAGCATCAATGCATGCAGCCCACATCTCTGTCACCATCTCCATATACCTCAAAGCTTGATTAAGGCGTCCGCTGTCCCAGGAAGCCAGTTTTGCGCCTTCCTTTCCTCAAAATCACCGGAGTCTGGACCATAGTGAACGCAGACGGTCTATGGCGCAGACGGTCTATGGCGTCAGTGCCACATTTCTGCTGCAAGATTGTACCAACGCATGCAGTGCACATCTATCACTACAGCCAGGTAGGTTAAAGGGCAACTGAGGTGTCCGCTGTCCCAGGGAGCCTCGTATGCACCTTTCCTTTGCTTTCGAAGAAAATTGCAGTTTGCTTTTGAAAATTGGCTTTGAGGAAAGGAAATGGCGCAGTAACTTCCTCACATATATCGGTGGACGCCCGAACTGCACCATGAGCACCGTTGGGCTGAAGGTCGTTCAAGGTCATTCTCCGGGCTACGCGACGAAAAGCATAGTGAAGCTTTTCACTTCAAAGAACCAAACTTATCAACACTGGTCAAGACCCACAACTCTGCAAAGGCACCCTCGAAAAATTTCATTTTGCAGTTAATTGATAACGACGATTTGTTAACACACGAAGAGAACCACCCAAAATATGGTAAGCCTAAACTATCTCACAGGCTTGACCGAATGGAAGAAGTACTTCCAGCAAATGTGACGTGGCTGGAAGTACCATTGCCCCACCGTTCGGTCAGACAACTGCTTAGCTATCAGGCTGCCCATTCGAAGTTGGTTAAAGATGGCATTGCCATGTCTTGCATATGCAAAGCCTTGATGAATTCTTGTCTACACCAAGCTACGGTGACCATGGATGATCAGATTTGCCAGGCTTAGGGAAGCACAGTATCCCAACATAGTGATCGCAAGATTGTGCAAAAGAACGACTGGTAAGAGCAAGTCGGATCAGAGTCATGCTCTGAGGCAGAACGATGAGCAAGTCCGTAGAGAAGTAGCCGCAATCCTGTACGTACACGCTGTGTTGCACAGAATGCGAAATGTTGGCAGAAAATACAACGGTGACGTAGCTTTTTCTTCATGCCATAAACTGGCCAATATTTGCTCACTAGTGCAGCGCAGGCGGCAGCCAGATGCAAGAAGGAGAGAGGGAAGAACTTTCTCTCTAAAGCATAATTTTAAAATGCTAGATTGTGCCAAACGTGTTGTCTACCGGATACCCGTTTCTTGCGGTGGCTACTACGTTAGAAAGACGTGACATTGTTTAAACATCTGCCTTATGGAACACAACAAATCTTTAGATAGCAGTACGGGATCTAATTTACCCATTCGTTGTCCCCATCGAGATCACACGTGCAACCCTTTGTTTCATGACATGCCTGTCACTTCCAAACATACCAATCAGATGGTAAGGGAGATAGTCTAGGCTTACCATATTGGTAAGTATGGTTCTTTGTGTGCCAGCATACTGTCATTTTAACTTGGCAACCGCCAAATTAAATTTTTGGAGGGTGCTCTTGCAGAGCTGCAGGTCTTGATCTCTCTAGATAAGTTTGGTTTTTTAACTTAGTCTTTGCAGGAAAGGTATAAATGTATGCAAGTGTGTAAAAAAAGTTTAGTTGAAAGTCAGCGCTTGTGTCATCTGGTTTTACGTTTGCCCTCGTCTTCTGTGCTGTTGTACTATGGATTGCAACAAACTTTGTCTTTCTATGAAATGCACATATACTCAGTGCCTAACTTATAAGTGAATTTATAATTTAGTTTTGGCTTCAGTTTCAGCAGCGAAAAGACGATTGTGATGTCACCGTGAGCACCACATTGTGTAAGGCATGCAAAAACTGCAATGTAATTGCTCTTTATTCACTTGTTCAGATTCCAGCTTTTGGATCAGTTTAGCTTAAAGGTTTGAAAGAATTAAATGACAAAGCAGCTTTTGTACACCTCACGTGATCTCATACTCACTAAGACATTGTAGCCCTGTGGGAACTGAAACCGAAACTAGAGGAAAAACTTGTAATTCGAAATTATTTATTTAGCGCACATGAATTCCACACGGGCACAAGTGTTTACTAATCACATATAAGATATTCCAAAATGAAAACACATTTAAAAAAATTTGAGGTCTTTACTCCTGGTTTTCAGCCATTGCAAAGCATTTTCTTCAAGAATAACCTCAAACTTTGGTCGGGCCATTCTGTGTGCCTTTTCATCAGTGAAGACTAGTCATAAAGTGATGACATAAATATATATAAGAGCAGTGTAGGACAGCTGATGAAGGAACAATGCTATCACTGCACCTTGGGAAGAGCTTCCCTTTTAAAGGCTAATACTGCATACTTTAGTATGAAGTGGTGCAAAGTGAACTTTGAAGGCACAAACATTAGCTTCATCTAAACAGAAGACACCAAGAGAGCCGGGCCACGCCCTATCACCGCAGATGTTCCTAACTTCTGCAATACTGTTGTCCCACACTTTCATAGTGTGACTCAGTATCCATAGCCGTACAGCATCCACACACGACGCGACTCTCCAGTGAACATCTTGAGCATGATTATAGACATTGCAAAGCGTTTGCTTCAAGGCTAACCTAATATTTCAAGCAAGTCTGTGTGTATTTTCATCCATTATGGCTAGTCGTAGAATGATAAGCTAAGCTAAGAGCTACGTAGTAGTACAGTTGCAGAAATCAAGAGAAGAGCTTTACTTCATAATGCTAGAGCTATACAAATTGGCGTAATACGGACAACTGAGCTAATTGGTAAATCTTTGAAAACTTTCGAAAGCACTGCGACAGGGGACACAAAGAGAAAGACACGAAAGACAAGTGCTACTAACAACTGAAGTTTATTGGAAAACACACACGGTTAACTATCTCACACAAGGCAGCCAGCAGCGCATGCGCCTACCCCCAAAAAATCAAAACGAATCACTGTGTTGAACCAAGATACCGAATTTCGCAATCATGAATCACAACAGATAGTGTGCTGACGCACATGTCGGAGTTTTTGTGACTATAATAAGCCTCAGATAATTCCCTTGTTAGCTGATTGGAATGCCCATACAGAATGTGTGTTCTATTGAACACAGGTACACATGCATATTTGTCCAACGGGCTAGAATTGTTAATTTCGCAGTCTGTGTAGTGCAGGGCCAAATTAGAGGAAGGAGCCACGTTTAAAGACGAATTATGTTGCCATAGCCGTGTGTTTACACATTTACCAGTTTGGCCTATATAATTCTTGCCGCATGTGAACGGCAACATGTGAACAGCAATGTGTTCTCATATACCACTCCCCCGGCACAAGGTGCAAACAGCAACTCATGTTTTATATTGCACTCTTTTTTACTTTCCATTGACTTTTGTTTTTATAATCTAGCTCTTCTATCGACCGTAGAAGAGGTTTTTCCAAGTTTTTAGGGAGCTGAAAACAGCACCCTTACCCCATATTTAGTGCCTACTTGTTTTAATCTGTGGGATAATCTTTGAAGGTACGAAATTACTGCAGACTTTCATTTCTCGTAACTGGGAGGCTCTGTTGGATTTTGTTTTCCGAGAGAAAGTAAAAAACAGTGCAATATAAAACATGGGTTGCTGATTGCACCTTGTGCCGAGGGACTGGTATATGAGGTACCGTTCACTTGCGGCAAGAGTTATATAGGCCAAACTGGTAAATGTGTAAGCACACGGCTATGCCAACATAATTCATCTTTAAAGGGGGCTCCTTCCTCTAAATTGGCCCTGCATTACAGAGACTGCAAACTTAACAATTCTAGCCCGTTGGACAAAAGTGCATGTGTACCTTTGTTCAATAGTACAAAAATTCTGTATGGCATTCCAATCAGCTAACAAGGGAATTATCTGAGGCTTATTATATTCACAAAAACTCCGACATGTGCGTCAGCACACCATTTGTTGTAATCCATGATTGTGAAATTCGGTATCTTGGTTCAACACAGTGATTCGTTCTGATTTTTTGGGGGTATGCGCATGCGCTGCTGGCTGCCTTGTGTGAGCTAGTTAACCGTGTGTGTTTTCCAATAAACTTCAGTTGATAGTAGCACTTGTCCTTCGTGTCTTTCTCTTTGTGTCCCCTATCGCAGCGCTTTCGAAAGTTTTCAAAGAGCTATATAAACTTGGCAAAAGTAAAGTTCTGTGGCATAGACACTAGTTTTTTCTGAAAACAAAACACAAAAAGAGACAACACACACTATTACAGCAGATGTACACCCAGGCCATTTTTTACCAGCATCGCACGACCACTGACCACCCAGTGTCAGCGCCTTATCACAGTGCAGAGCAGCGAAAGACAATAATAAAAGCATCTTAAACACTCACGCTTTTTCTAGTTTGCTTAGCTACTCTATGCAGTGATAAGGCACTGGCAACCCAACAGGTAGATGGTCATGCAATACTATTAAAGAATGGCCATCGTGTGACTCGGTATTTGTGGCTGTACAGGATTAACACATGACCTGACCCACCTATGACCCACAATGCAGTTAATGTCTAAAGTATGGCTTCAGTCATTGGAAAACGCTTGCCTCACAATTAAACTAAAATTTCAGGCCATTCTGTGTTTCACCCATGAAGGCTAGTCGTAAAATTTCTTGCGCAGGACAGTTGGAGAAATTACAGGAATGCCTTTTATTGCTCCAAGGGAAGAGCTCAATTCTTGAGGCTAGTGCTGCCTACTTGAGTATGAAGTGGCGCAAAGTGAAGTTTGAAGGCGCAGGCATTTGCTTATTCTCAAAATGAAACAAAAAATGACCTTCACATTTTTAGATCAGATGTACCTGACTTCTGCTAAACAGTTATTTTACAGCGACAGCTGTTAAACGCCTGTTCCTTGGATTTCATGTCGTAGTAGTGCGTAACCGGAGGGTGACTACCACAGCAGCCACTGAGGGTGGTTACCCTGGAAGGAAAAGGGTATAACAAGAGCGCAGGAACGCATAATCGAAGGATGGTTGGCATGACAAGGTTGCCGTGGAATAGGAAGGGTATGGCAAGAGGGTAGGAATGCATAACCTGCTTTTGAGCTAAAAAATATTTTTTCATCATCACCATCTTAGGGTGGTTATGATGAAAGCACCAGGGTATGGCTAGACTGCAGGAATGCTTAACCCTCTTGGTGCTAACAGTGCAAAGAGGAGGGTATGGCGAGAGAGAAGGAATGTGTAACGAGAGGGCGGTTACCATGAAAAGAGGAGAGAGGTAGGGTGAGTGTGAAAAAATATGGCGCGTGCCACCTGCAGCAGCTGCTGCAAAACGCGCCACTCAAGGATCGGAACAGCGGTGGTTGTGCCATGCACCTGGAACAGCCGACTAGACAAGAGTGCTACTTGACAGACGAGCAACCATGGAAAACTAACAGGAGTGCTCTATAGTTATGCACATATACATGTCGCAGTCAAAGTCCTTACCTCTACAGCTGTCACTAAACCTCGTATCAGACATTGGTAACTGTTCTTCATGCTTCCTTTTTTAATTCAGCTGTGACAGAAAGTACCTGACCCCTTTTCAGCAGAAACAAACTTATTCCTTTGAATTTGGAAACTCGGACATCAAATGATTTATGCTTTTGTCGTATAGGCACTGTCAATAAGCTTCGAAATCCTTCAATATCCCCAACCATGGTCACACTTGAATCAATTGTGTTGCTGCTACACGGCAAACTAGACAGCTGACGAGAGATTTTATTATATCACACCAAGCTCTTGTGGCGTTACCATCGGCACCATTGGGTTTGCATGCAACTAGCCAGTCGTTAAAATTAACCACCTGAAATAGTTAACAACAAAATATTTTTGGTAGTAGCACTTATGCAGTTATGCAGCACCACCCGTGCCACAGAAGTGTACAGCCATGACGTCAGACAAGCCATCTACATTCTAATGCACTAAAGTCATAGAGTACTGAGGAAGCCACACCTACCTTTAGCCAAACCACAGCCAAATATCTACAGTGCTGTACACAAGTAAAAACGGACTGAGAGCGGCCCGTCTTTTGCCTGTCACAATGCCGACCACTGTGCAGAGCAAATAGAGTGGTCATCACTGATCACACATTATCCCTCCATAAAAAAAAGGACTTGAGTGCTTTGGGCCTTTTTAGCAGATGTTAACGTGCCCAATGGCCGCAGTGATTTAGTGGCAAAAATGAGAATGACATCCAGGACCCACACTCAGATGGACCCGAGGTGAAGTCTGCACACTGATTTGGGAAGAAGTTCTCTAAGCATAAACATATCTCCAAGCACATTTCAGGACAAACTGAATAATTAAAGGGAAATTATATTTAGTACAGCATTCACTTTGGACTATAGGCATCGAAGTAGCTTGAAGTAAATTTTGTACACATATGTTCATCCAAAATCATTTTGTGTCCGCACTGGCTCGAAACATGAGAGCGATTCTAATGTAATGTAACAAGAGCTCGCATGGAAAACTTGACTTTACATGATGATACATGCACCCTTGCACAATAGTATGCCACTTATAAATATTACTTTTCAGTGCAGTC
Organism: Amblyomma americanum; assembly: GCF_052857255.1. Classification (NCBI taxonomy): domain Eukaryota; kingdom Metazoa; phylum Arthropoda; class Arachnida; order Ixodida; family Ixodidae; genus Amblyomma; species Amblyomma americanum. The sequence continues at coordinate 53,794,000 of NC_135500.1, forward strand.
GCAAATATTTTTTTACACCCTTTTCTTCTAGATGTAAACTAAGGCATAAATCTAGATACAGAACAAATCCATGCAAAAAAATGTAACCTTTGCAAGCCGTGTTAGCTGCCAACGCGAAAAAACGTTTTGGTCGCCCAGTTGCTCAAAAACACTACTGTGCACACTGCCTACTAAGATGTCAGGTTTCTTGCAAATAACATCGAGTTGAATGCAATAATCACCCTGAATCAAACATTTATTATGGCACAAATTTTAACCCATTGCGGACTTCTTTCAATCAGGAAATTGCCATCTTGAATATCTGTGCTGCTCTTAATGATTGCACTACGCCAAACCCGCACCTAATTCCAACACTATACGCTGCCACTAAATACACAAACAAGCTATGCGTTTCCAGTTGACAGATGTCCTCCAGATGTAAAAAAATTATTCGGCCAGAACCATCATGTCCAGTTCTCTCTCCATAGCGGCGTGCTCCCATTTTCCCCTCCCGCTACTTCTTTCTTTTCTTCTCTCTTGGCCGCATGGACTGAATTTATTCAGCATGAAGTGGTGTCAGAAACTACAATGGTCTCTGGCCGTGCGACAGCTCAGGGTAGGCTCCCAAATAATGGCTCTCACTGTAAAACCAGATACCGTTTAGGCACTTGCCCATGTGATTGTGTCCTTTAGCACAGCCACGTTACAACTAATATTTCAGAGTCTGACGCAAATATGCAGCATCTAAGAACTGCACACTGAAAGTGCAGCTGTGACAGCTCTTGTTCCTTTACTTTTTGAATCCCACTCATAAGCTGCCTGAATGGCGAAACACCCTGCACGCCCCAATAAAGAAGGTCTCAAGTGTGGCAAGCATTATGGCTCGAAAGAAGCCAATCAGTAGTCAACATTAAGAAGGCAATAGAGGCTCCTTAAAAATTTCCAGAGCTTGATGAATAAAGCAGACGGCCAAGCAGAGCAAAAAAGCCCCTTGGCAATGTGAATGTAAATGAATATAACTGCTGCAGTGAGCAGGGGCATAGCCAGGGGGTGGCTGATGGGGCTTCAGCCCGCCCTCGAAATTTTTTCATACTGTTATGCAATGCCGACCAAAACAACCACCGGCGCTGGAAATCATGCTGTATTTTGTCTACAATGCTTTCTACACGCTCGAAAATACATTTCTACGCAAGACTACTGATCCAGAGTTCCCGGGTTCGAACCCGACCGCGGCGGCTGCGTTTTATGGAGGAAAAACGCTAAGGCGCCCGTGTGCTGTGCGATGTCAGTGCACGTTAAAGATCCCCAGGTGGTCGAAATTATTCCGAAGCCCTCCACTACGGCACCTCCTTCTTCCCTTCTTTCACTCCCTTCCTTGTCCCTTCCCTTACGGCGCGGTTCAGGTGTCCAACGATATATGAGACAGATACTGCGCCATTTCCTTTCCCCAAAAACCAATTATTATTATTATTATTATTATTAAACAATGCGAACTCGGGCTGGTTTTCGTTAACGCCGATGTTCCTGGAGTCATGTAATGCAAGGATCTCCATCCTAGCACAAAGTTTTAAGGAAGTTTTCGATGAAGAGCAGGCTCATCGTGGCATCTCGCGGCGGCCGCGGAATCTACGGAGCAAATGAATTTCAATTCCGAAAGTTTATGGATATAAATTTCTCATAAACTTTGTCCTTTACAGAGCAAAGCAGCAGAACCAATGCAAGTAAAAAGTTCTGTTCCTTCAGGTCCTTAAACGCGTAATAAGGAAACCGTATGACTGTTCATTAGCCTTTAAAACCACAGAAATTTTTGCAGTTTACTTTAACAGTTAGCATCATGATCAAAGTCATCATGCGAATGCAAAAATTACGTGGACATCGATAACTGATTTGAAGCAACTTGCTCATGTAAAATCCGGCCCACACGGCGTTTCCAAACAAACACTGTCGAATAATGAGTTGTTCAACTTGTCACATCGTCTCTGGCTTTCGCTTGTCCTTTTCTTTCCTTTTTTTAGCTACCTGGTTTTACTTGTTCTTTGAGCCATACCAATACCCTTCTTTAATTTTCTGTGCAGTATGACTGTTGCCATTTGCAGGCAGCTAAAATAGACATTTTTGATTGATTTCTGCATTCTCCCTCTATTATTCTATCCTTAAGGTGCTGTCGCGACCACAGCATGGCCCAAATGCATATCAGCATTTCTGCGATCATAGTTTTGTTCGTGGAGGATAGTCCGTCTTTCTATGCGCAAATGTTACTATATGTGATTTTGCAACTTGTTTATTTGGCTTGTTTGACATAGTAGAAACAGCTACTTTAAGTTAGGTGTGCAGAGTTATAAAAGAACATACGTGTATTGAAATATCTTCCTGCTATGTCCTATGTATAATGCGGTGAGCTTTGTTTCCAGCCACGCTTTTTTGCCCTTTTTCAAGCTGTATCTTTGCATTTGTAATATTGCATTGTGTCTTTGAATTTGTAATGTATATTTTGCAGAACTCATTCTTTTTATATATGCTCTCTGTTGTGAATATAATTTCAGTGCAATTGCTGGGTGGCACACCCCATACCCAGGGCCCCTCCGGGAAGCAAGAACTACAGCCCGTCGGACTCCTTTAATCCATGAGAAAAGGAGCGCGAAAACAAGACGACAGACTAAGACAGAACACACAGCACGAGCGCTCGTGCTGTGTGTTTTGTCTTCGTCCGTCGTCTTGTTTTCGCGCTCCTTTTCTCATGGATCAATACCAACTCGTCCAATATTCCACCCTTGTCAATTAGAATCTGTTAAAGTCGAAGTTACCCCACACCTCCACCAAGATGTCACGCGTGAATGAGGGAGATCACAGATGACAAGAAAACAGTAGCGGGCTTCGGCAAACGTCTTGACCGCAGCTCTAGATCACCGTCACCTTCACTTCCTCTTATTGAGGCAACGTGTGCTTCAGGTGAGCGCTAAGCAGATGTGCGGAGTGCAGTGTGTCAATATGTACAAAACTGTAACTTCTTGAATGACAATGATTTGTTAAAATATTTGTCCTGAACTTCATTATTGATATCAGGGACATGAACTACCTTGCTGGTTTCGAACTGATATAGTTCTAAAATTCATGAGACATTTTATTTACTTACTAAATAGACAAAAAAGATGGAAACATTGATATCAGTTATTTCTGCCACAGTTTTTGGGACATACAAATATATTCTTGTATGAAAAATACATATTTTACTTGTCTTGACAGTGCATAGCGTTCAATAATTGATTTGCAGAAGCTAAGACGTAATATCACTGGCAATGCAATTACAATTGATGCATTTGATTCCTCTATAAATTCTATAAGAAGCCAGCCACGCTGCAACATCAGACTCTCTCGAACAAAATTTCTGGCTACGCCACCAGCATTGAGATGATATAGGTTGTCACAAAGCAAAGAGCACCACTTGAGAAATATTAGGGAGCTGCAAGGCTTTGTAACCACATTGCTTTGCTCCTGGTAATTTCTATATGATCACCGAACAGCTTTGCTGTGAGTGGACAAGGCGAAGAGTGCAGGATGCGTCCTGGCATCCGCAGTGTTTTCGCACAGCGCCTTCCCGCTCTAACACAAGAGCTCAGCCGAACAAGTGCGCTCGCCCAGCTTTTACCCACAATTGCTCTCTGTGGCAAGTGAAAAACTCGCGATCCGTGCCGCCGAGGCGCGAAAACCTGTTTCGAGTCGTCCCGGCGGCTCGAGCGGCCAGGGCGACGAGGTTCAAACAAGCTAGAAATTTACGCCGTGATGTGCCGCCCAATCGCTGAGCCGTTCGCACGTGAACCAGCTTCCGAGCTGCGATTTAGCACCGGGCATAGCTTCCCTCCTTGGAATGGCCAACCCCGACCGCTCCACGCGAAGCGTCCCGCGTGAACTACAAGCCTTTAAAACGCCACAACATCATGGAAACGCTGAAGCGCCGGCAGTCAGCTGTGAAGAACTGTCGCCACATCGTGACACTATCTCATGAGGAGGACCACTGAGCACAGCGCCGAATTTTACCCTCTGGATACTAAACGCCGGGCAAGATGAAGAAAAAAAGTACACTCATCACTAGTGCGTATGAGCCACTCGGGGAATCCTGCTGCTCGGTCATGGAGCGAATAGGAACATGCAAACATTAGCAAAACCTCGATTCCAACCCTCATCGATTCAGTAACGTTGTATACATGGGTGGCAGGCGCCGATTGCCACCGAACATGCGTCGATATGCGTAGTGAATGCGTGACAAGCGGGGCAACGACAGGCGCAGTTGACTGTGATGAACACACAAATAAATTTTTCAGAATACCAAGGATAACTTACACAACAGTTGGCACCTCTGTTGCACACGAATCACGACAGAACGCTGTCATGGCTGATTTAATACTTGCGCACAAAGAACCAGATTTTCAACTGCTTTTTACTGAACAAGGCGCGAACGTTTACAACAGATGTACCTCCCTCGCGCTTCTCACTGTTTTAGTATTAGAAAGGAAAGCACTCACTATTTATGCAGCAGGCCAGGTTACCTGTCAAGCGTTCACTGAAGAAGTCTTCCACGCCGCGCCAGCCCAGCTTTGTTAAAGTTAAAGCTCTTGTCTTGGAATGGCTTGTTTCGACTATAAACAGCGGACAATAAAGAAAATACGAGGTGCCCCCATAGAATCTTCTTACATGACAGCCTATTTTGACGCATACCCTGCTTATCGCCTTTAAATCCCAACAAAATAAAGTACATTTTCCCCAATTTTTAGTTGCTTTTAGGCGGTAAATATTTTTAAAACATTTTTTTTTCTTTTTTTTGCCAACTGCTTGTTGGTCTGGCAACATGTAATTTGTGACGTCACGAGCGCATGCGCATGACGCGTCGTCGGCGGCGAGCTGTTGAGGTGCTTGCATGCACACCGTAGATAGCGGTTGGTCGAATAGTTTTTTTTTTTTTAGCCTAGCGAAAGAAAATCCATTTTCCGTGTTCTCTTTTGGGAAGCCTTCAACTTAGTACGCGAGCTGAGTGATCCTTGGGACAGCGGACTTTCTCTTGTCGCCAACTTTCCGATTGTTGAGGAAACAGAAATCGATGGACCCCTGCTTTACTATTTACGCTTAGAAGCATGCTGTTCGTATGTTATGAGTGTGGTCTCTTTTGAGCAGTGAAGTGCTCCCGTATGTGGAAAGCGGCACGTGGCGTGCATGTCTTCGCCGATGTGCGCCGTGAAAGCCGCGGCGTTTTATAGCTATAGCTACCAAGTTCTTGCCCGCTATATATTCATCGCTCGATAATTAAAATCAAATTATCAAAAGGTGCACTGCAGTAACCTTGAAGCACGAAAAGAGGAGAGAAATATGCCGAGTGCGACGACTTCCGCGCTGCATGTACGCGTTTGTAAGCTTCGAACGTACATTTCCTTCGACTCATAGAACCTTTTTGCAGGAACCAATTAAGCCGCTTGCAAAACACTACGTGACTCGAATGCTTTCACTGTCCACACCGATGAATAGTGGCCGCCGTCTAATTGGGTGCCTAGAAATAATAGTACGGCATTTTGCTGTGCGTGCGCATTGTGTCCTAGGAGTGCGACGGTTACGGCAACTGCAGCCCCGCGCTGAGCAACGTTTATACATGGCTGTGCGCAAACTGTACTGCTCGTTTGCGTGGCATAAAACGCCAGGTGGGTTATCCTTATCTTAAATGTTGCGTACTCGCTCTCACAAATTGCACTTTTACTCACTTACACGCCATGATAACAGTGCAATAAGCGCCGATGATTCTATACATCGCCTGCATGGAAAACGCTTCGCGTAGTATAACGCAGCACTTTCCGCTAATTGTGTCTGCTTTCTCTTATGTCACCAAGATTTAATTTCAGATCGATTTAGCTAAAAGTACGTTCGGATATTAGTTTAATTAATAAAAACAAGCAGATTTGTTGCCCACAGTCGACGCCGACGGCTGCTGCCGGCTGCCTTATTTCTTCACATGCCATGAAGACCGGGACAAATATATATCGGCACTTCCCCCTTATTGTAGTCGTCGCTTTGAGGACACTGTAGCCAAAACTACGCTCGGCAGCTATTTGCAGGCGCTAAAATTTGCGAATTCGCTCTCCGCAAACGCCGAAATCGCACACACGAATCCTGCTTACTCGCTAGGCCTCGTCACGAAAGAGGCCAGCGGTCCACCGTCAACCGAAATTCAAAAATATGGCAAAAGTTTCTAACTGATTAGTAACAAAGTGTGAAGATACGATATGTAGCCGCTTGTTTCGCTTTTTTTCGATACGGATAAGGTACACAAGCGCAGTTTTTCCGACCGTCGCCTCACCGGCCGGGCGTGAAGCAAATTTCGCTCGGCCGCACAAGCCCAGGCGACGGCGGCGAGCGCCGTCTAGCGGCGTTTTCTGTCTGTCTCGCTTGCCTCGCCGATCGGTTGTATAAGCAGGCACCGACTGAAAGCACATCTTCGCTGGTGCCGTCGCATCAGCCTATAGTGTGACCGGACCCTACCTATAGCGAAAAAAAATGCGTTACTGTTATTATCGCTTTTGCGATACCAGTCAATCATATATGTGGGACGACTGCGGCTTCGATCGCCCGCGAAAGTACCGGGAGGAATGAGACCTCGCTGCGCATATTGCAGCAACGAAAGCAGACGACGTTGCTCCGTGCATGTGCTAGTGACGTCACGAGAGCTTTCAATATGGCGGTCGCTGCCGGTGGGAGGAGTCTCCCGGTCTCAATTTCGATCGTATTTTTTTGGAATGTACAGCGAGTCCAGGGCAGCCAAAATTCGGAAATTGAATCATAAGCTCTTGCAGTAGTTACTGAAGCAGAAAACTGCAATAGGAAGAAGGGACAGCTGGTGCCCCGCCTATGGGCGCTTTAGTGGAGCTTCCTCGAGACCACCTGTGTACCACCATGGGCGCTCTATGCATCATGGTGCGGAGAGCTACCAACCGGAGATCCACAACTTTTGGCCAAAAAATAATGAAAGAAACAACGTTTGTCGATAATTAAGAATGTCCTATCATTCAATATCCTATCTATAAATCGTAACAAACGACCAAAAAAGCATGTAAATGGAAAGTTTGCTGAAAATACGCGATTGTTTGCTCTCCTATTGGGCTAGAATTGCAGACCACAAAAGCCAATATTTCGTGTTTGACAGGCGCACTTTTAAACAGAATTATGTTTTTGAAAAAATTTTGTCGCTTCAACATTTTAAAAAGTTTTTCCACAGCATTTCGAAAAACAGGAACATTTTATTGGCATCGTGTGCTTTTCCGGTTTCGCTACTATGGACTTTTCACACTACTTTTACGCCGAAGTTGTTTGCGCACGGAGCGCGCCGTGGATACGAAATAGTAACACTTAGTAACACCACTATGTGTTTCTGGGAAAAAAAAACCTACTGTCTCGCATCAAGTAGCCCATCGTCCCATTATGATTTGCGCGCCCATGGAGGTTTGTGTTCCTGTATATGCTCCCTGCGGGAGCATATACAGGAACACTAATGGAGGTGCGGGTGCAGCGCCACCAGCTTTCGCTCTATGGGTGCCTCGATGGCATGCACGACGGAGCGCGCGAATCGAGGCACCCTAGGAGTTGACGGAGTAGCGCCCTTCCTCTCCTCACCCTTTCTGCGCTTTGTGAACACTACATTTTTGTTCATACAGTATGCCTGACGAACAGGTCTCACGGTTAATTTTCTTTTCGTCTAAAGTACCAGTTCAGCTTTGGTACTTCAGATTTGACTGGGTTATAGTTCTGATTACAATTTAACTTTGGTTTTTTGTATAATTTAATATACACCCCACATGTAAGAATAACAGCGCAAAATAAATTTCTTGCCGCATTCAATGTTCAACCGGTGCGTGTTTCCAAAGGCCCGAAGCTGCAGAAACGGAAGTTTCGGTTACGTCACTGAGCACAAAAGCACAAGCAAAACCAAACAATTATGCGCTTGTGTTTGTTCGAGCATACCACTTATTGTACAATCTGAGAAATGCATTATTATTAAAATGATCTACCGCATTAAAACTTCCTCACAGAAATCCACTCTTTACATCGCCTGCGTTCGTCGCGCCAACTTCACGACGGCTGTCGGGGCAGCTGGCGGGCTGGCTGGTTTAGATCGAAGTTTGAAGTTTCGCCGGGAAGAAATGTTCATAGGACTGAGTATCGCGCTACGGCAAAGCCCCAAAACCAGATCAAGCGATGTACAGGCTTAAAAAAAAAATGAAAACCGATGGTGAGCTATGCCGAAGAAGACGAGAGATTGGCTAAGTATCGGGCGGCTGTCCTGTTTTCCTTTTCCCCCGTGCCTTTGCACCTTTTTTCTTGTGTAGATAACGCACGCGCGGTGTGTTTGTAAATCTGAGGTAATGTGTACTCAGTCTTCTGGCCAGGGCAGCTCCCCCTGGTCGGCTTCTCTACCGCCTCATGAGAGGCCTCTGGAAGCTCTTCAACGCTCCGGCGTCCCCAGCATTCCAGTGGCGCTGGTGCCAAAGGATGATGGTGCTATCAAAATTAACAATTCAGGGCCTGTTCCAGTTGCTCTTCAGGCGGCCACTTCCCTTTATGAGGCAATCACTGAGGTTAGGCAGTTTGGACGTGGCGGGATTCTGTGCCGTTCACCAGACCTGTCGTGCGTGAGGGATCTTCTAAACTGCTCTTCTTTTGAGTCCGTTTCGGTCACGGAGCAAGACTATATAGGAGGTGAAAATCCCGTCAGCGCGAGCGAGCGCAGGCGACCAGAGTCACAATTGTATGCGCCGACGGGCCCGTATGCAGTGGCGGCGCCATGCGGCGCGTCGTAGAAGCCGCAGCGCAAAATAAAATACAGCGCCCGGGCAGGCGGCTCCGGCGGCGCACGCTCGAAGCAGACGGCAAGCAGACGACATGAGTGTTTGCTTCAGCGGGCACGCCGTGACGTTGTATTTCTGCGCCCTGAAGTCAAACAGCAACAGTTCTTGTCGGTGTCTGATCGAGGGCTATAATACTGTAGCACCCTCTCTTGGGCGGCGCCGTCAACCCGGCTAGCGCGCGCCACCCTTCGAAGAGAATTAAGATGGAACCTGGTCGTGGCTCGTGCAGCCACGGCTGGCAGTTCTGTTCTGGTGTCGGCTTGTAGCAGTGGTCTCGTTTCCTTCGCTCCTGAGGCGTTAAACCTACATTGGTGACCTAGGACGAGCAATGACCGATTCCGCAACATCCACGCAGCAGGATTCGCGTCCGCAGGACGTCTCGTCGCTGAAGGTTTGCCTTCCACCTTTCTGGCCCCAGAACCCGCAAGTTTGGTTCCACCAGGTTGAGGCGCAATTTTGCCCAGCCCGCATCACGTCGGAGACGACGCGCTACTACCATGTTGCCTCAAGCCTGCCTCCTGACGTTGTCGGTGAGCTCTCCGACGTTCTCTCCGCCCCCATGGGTGCTACACCATATCAGAAACTGAAAACCAAGGTGCTGGAGAGATTTACGCCGTCGGACCGCACCCGCCTCCAGCAGCTCCTTACCGGGGAAGACCTTGGCGACCGGCGCCCCTCCCAGCTTCTGCGCCGCATGCAACAGCTTCTCGGGGAGCGTGACATCCCCAACCACTCAGCGTTGCTTCGAAAGCTTTTCCTCCAACGCCTTCCCCAGCCCATCCGCCTCGTCCTTGCGGCGGCCGGTGACGTCACCCTCGACCGCCTGGCTGAGCTCGCAGATAACGTTCATGAGGCCACCTCCCCGTCCGTCACTGCTGTTTTGCCGCCAAGAGACTCAGCGATTTCGCGCCATGAGGCCCGTCTCGAGGAGCTTGCCGCCTCAGTCGCCGCACTCCGGAACCGACCTCTGGAGACCCGTCCGTCTCGTCTAGATCATCGCGCTCTGTCGCGCTCACGTCAAGCTCGGAGTCCCAGCCCTACACCTCTCTGCTAGTACCACAGGCGTTTTCGCCACCGGGCCACGAAGTGTACACCCCCCTGTTCGTGGCCGGGAAACGCCCGCCGGGATCACTAACGGCGGCGTGTGGTTCCCCCAGTCATTCCAGCCGCTTGTTCATGGTCACTGACAAGTTCTCCGGCACCCGGTTTCTTATCGACACGGGCGCGGAAATCAGCGTGATTCCACCGACTAAGGCGGATCGATCCAAGCCATCAGGACTGTCGCTCCGTGCTGCCAACGCCTCGTCTATAGCCACGTATGGGCTACGATCTTTCACCCTCGACTTCGGCCTACGCCGCACTTTTCGATGGGTCTTCGTCATCGCAGACGTGGTTCGCCCGATCATCGGCTCAGACTTCCTCTCCTACTTCGACTTAAACGTCAGCGTGCGGCATCGTCTCCTTACCGACGGTCTGACTCATCTCTCCATCTCGGGAGTCTCGTCCGACCTTGCTCCCATGGGCATTCGCACGCTGATACCTTCCTCTCAGTTCGAAAAAATGGCGGATTTCCCGGAGCTCACTGAGCCATGCAACCTCACTCAGGCGGGTAAACATACTGTGATACACCACATCGTCACCCGGGGTCCACCCGCAGCTGCTCGACCGCGCCGCTTGTTTGGAGACCGTCTAGCTATCGCCAAACGTGTGTTTGACCACATGCTGGAGCTCGGCATTATACACCCGTCGTCCAGTGCGTGGGCGTCTCCGCTGCATCTAGTGCCCAAGAGTAATCCCGGTGACTGGCGTCCCTGCGGCGACTATCTGGCGTTGAATGCCAACACTGTCCACGACAGCTATCCGCTGCCCCACATCCAGGACTTTACATCGCGCCTCGCCGGCTGCGCCATTTTTAGCAAAGTTGACCTGGTTAAGGCGTATCACCAAATTCCCATTGAACCCGCCGACATACCTAAGACCGCCATCACGACGCCCTTTGGTTTGTTTGAGTACGTCCGGATGCCTTTTGGACTCCGCAATTCGGCTCAAACCTTCCAGCGGTTCATGGCTGAGGTCACGCGGGGCCTACGAGTGTATTCGCGTACCTTGACGATTTCCTCATCGCCAGCCCTACACCTCATGATCATGAGCAAGACCTACGTGCTTTGTTCAAGCGTCTACAGCACTACTACCTGGTTGTCAATGCCTCCAAGTGTGTTTTCGGTGCTTCTGAGCTCGAGTTTTTGGGTCATCACATATCCTTAGTGGGTATCCGCCCTCTCGCGTCCCACGTCCAGACCATCGAGAATTTTCTTCTGCCCACAACCCTGCGGCACCTGCGACAATTCCTTGGGCTGGTGAATTTCTCCCGCCGCTTTATCCCGCACTGTGCAGAGCTACTTCGCCCGCTCACCGACCTCCTCCAGTCAACCGCTGGGCCATCCTCCGCAATCTCTTGGTCCTCAGAAGCCCAGGGCGCCTTTACTGCCGCGAAGCAAGCAGTCGCTAACGCCGAGCTTCTAGTCCATCCGCGCAACGACGCCCCTACGAGATTGATGGTGGATGCCTCCAGCGTGGCCATCGGAGCCGTCTTTCAGCAGTACATTAACTCGGAGTGGAGACCATTGTATTTTTACTCTCGGAAGCTACTTCCTGCTGATACCCTGTACAGCGTCTTCGGTCGAGAGCACCTAGCCATCTACTCCGCTATCCAGCACTTTCGGCATTTTGTAGAAGGATGCAAGTTTCACGTGCTAATTGATCATAAACCGCTGGCATACGTGTTCCGGACCAACTCATCGAAGTACGTGTAACGTGAACTCCGTCAGCTCGCTTATATCTCGGAGTTTACTACCGACATCCGGCATGTGAAAGGTGGAGCCAACACCGCCGCTGACGCCCTCTCTCGTATAGTCGCGGTAGACGGTCCATCTTCCACCGCCGACTGGTCCGCATTCTCTTCTGCCCAGCAGTATGACGATGAGCTCGCCGCTTTTCGAGCGAACCCTCGTTCCCTCCGATTACGGCTTGTGCCCCATCCTTGCTCGCCTAAGCCCTTGTGGTGCGATGTTTCAACGGACTTTTCTCGCCCTTTTTTTCCGGCTTCACTACGTCGCCCTATCTACCATTCCCTCCATGACATATGCCATCCAGGCATTCGGGCTACTCAGCGCCTTCTCACCCAGCCCTATGCTTGGCCCGGAATCAACGCTGATGTGCGTGCTTGGACGCGCCGGTGCCTACCCTGTCAGTCGACCAAGATCTGTGGACATACCAAGACACCTTCCCAAGCCTTTCTACCCCCTGGCCGTCGTTTCGACCATGTTCACCTCGACATCGTGGGCCCTCTACCCATTTCTCGAGGCTATATACCGCTATATCTTGACCATAGTCGACCGCTTCACTCGCTGGCCGGAGGCAGTCCCCATTCCTGACATCACCGCAGAGACTGTTTCGCGCGCCTTCATTTCTGCGTGGGTATCTCGATTTGGTTGTCCTGGCACTGTGACAACCGACCGTGGACGCCAGTTTGAGTCCTCCCTGTTTGCTTCCCTTAATAATATTCTCGGCCCCAGACATTGCCGTACCACTGCATATCACCCGTGTGCTAAGGCATGGTGGAACTCCTTCACCGCCAATTGAAGGCCGCCCTCGCTGCCCGCCTCAATTGCGTCTCCTGGGTCGACTCTTTGCAACTTGTGCTGCTTGATCTAAGGGCCGTCATCCGAGAAGACTTACAGTGCTCAGCTGCAGAGCTCGTGTATGGAAGTGCTTTTCGTCTTCTAGGCGACTTCTTTACATCCCAGAAACTTCCAGTCCAGCCCCAAGCATTCCTCCAACGCCTGCTGGACTGCGTTAAAGACCTCCGGTCTACTCCCCCACGTCCGTCCCGCCACCATACCATTTTCGTACACCCCGACCTGGCCACTTCGACCCACATTTTTGTGCGCCGCGACGCTGTCCGAGCTCCACTCACACCGGCTTACGACGGACCTTTCCGCGTTCTCCGCCGCACCCCGAAAACTGCCACCATCCTCCAAAACGGTCGCGAAGAGACAGTCAGTCTAGACCGCCTTAAACCAGCTTACATTGAGACCGCCCTAGAACGACTCCCAGTGCCGCCTGACCTAGTGCTCGAGGGCCTTCGCCGGCCCTCCGTCCGTTTCGACTTCCAGTCTAGGCGGGGGGCCCTGTAGCACCCTCTCTTGGACGGCGCCGACAACCCGGCTAGCGCGCGCCACCTTGCGAAGAGAATAAAGACGGCACCTGGTCGTGGCTCGAGCAGCCACGGCTGGCAGTTCTGTTCTGGTGTCGGCTCGTAGCAGTGGTCTCGTTTCCTTCGCTCCTGAGGCGTTAAGCCTACAATACTAACAGCGCTGCTACGCGCAGTGCGGCCTCTTTCGGAATTTGCTGGACAAAGATGGGACCCAGGCGTTTTGTTCGAAATTGCAAAAGCGGTTACAGGTATTGCAGGGAGAAGGTGAGAATGTTGTTGCCGCTTGTTGCCTTCTCGGATGACGTGTAGTCATAAACGCTGCGCCGTACGACGCCCGCGTTCTCCTCCAGCAGATGAAACATACTCGGCGAACGTGAAGGCTAAGGATTTCATTTGGGCTAGTTGGTTGCAGCAGTGAAACGTTGCCTAACGCAAACTCGTGAAGGCATGTTCGCCTTCGACGAATGCCAGCAGCGCTTATATCCATCCAATCAAAGTCATCGCGCGGGTGTCAAACAATAGCCCTGCGTACAACAAGAAGCTACAGATCATCTTAGAGCAGTCGTGGAAAAGAACGCGTTTTATTTTTACGGTGCTCAAAGTTGCACATTGCAAAGTTGCACCAGTTGCACTTTGCAAAGTTGCACCAGTTGCACTTTGGGCTACCAGCGGTAAAGAAGCGCGCGAGGGTGCCCTCGATAGAAGTCAGGCGCGCGCGGCCGAACGGGAGCAACACGCTCGACCGGTTGCCTTGGCAACTGAAACAGCAGTATTTTCTTTCCAGGCCGCCAGGCGCCGCCAGCATGATAGTGGCGCCGCGGACTTGTGACGTTTTCTGGTCGCCGCAGACAGCGGAGTTTCCACTCCTATTACAGTGCTCTAGTATATGGGTAGTGGTTCAGGGAGCGGCCGCTGGTGAGGCGGCTTGTGTCGACGATACCAGATGGCGCCACCAAAGCACGAGCAGTATGATATGCGGCGCGCCGCACCGTGGCTGCGCGCTGTGCATAGAATCGTTGGAGAAATAAACAAGGCTCTGTCTTTTAAAACAGGTCCTACAGATAGGTGAAGCTGTACACAGATATTGTCGGCGAATCAAGAGAGTTAGATGTAGTAGTAGCCAACAGCCGATAGCGCGGTGGTGCGGACGAGTGGCCCCATGCTTCGCAACGCTGATCGTGCTCTTTTGCAGGTACGGCTCCCATATTTCAACGTTAGTGCATAGTAGTATTATCGCCGCCCATAGGAAAGGCCGAGTAAAGGGAGAGGAGTAAACATTCTATCGATCATCGGGGTTATCCAGCGGCCAACTCGAAGCTGTCGGCAAACGTGGCCGAGCGCACTCCAGCTTCAGCCATCGGAAGTGTTTTAGTAGAGGGGCGGGGCAACAAGGAATTGGAATAAAAAAACGCTCCACTTGGCGACCGTTGTGTGTACCGGGAACTATATGCGAATGCGATAATTTTAAGTGTGGTATGCATGCCCCTGTTTTAATTGTTGTTCTGATGCATGCATTTTTTTTCTTCAAAACGAAAGGTCGATTGCCGCCGATGTATAAACGCTGATGAATGCAAGACAATACAAAATAACATTTATAAAATAAAGCACTCCTTTATTGCAGCGCTCCAACTATGCACAGTGCGAAAGATGTCCTTGAATTTCTCAAAGGAATGTCGTGTTTTCTTGTTTGCACAGTACATATTTAGCCGCGCGACTATGAGCAAGTGACTTGCCCATCTTAGCATGAAGCTTCTTTTTCCTGCGAGGAACATCCAGCCTAGAAAAATCGTCCGGCACAGATGCTTCGTCAACTTCACAAGGGTCTTGGTAGTTCGCCAACACGCTACACTCAGTGTCAATGTCCGGACACCTCGATTCCTTGTTAACGTCGTAATCATTACTTTGTGGTCTTTTCGCTTCATTAGTATATGTACTTGTGCTTTTCTTCTTTTTAGGTGGCCTCTGTAGCGGTGTTTTCTTTGACAAATAGCTCGGCGCGTTCGGCAGCAAAGTTGGCACCGCCTCGGGTAAAAGTTCCGGCTTTCCACGCGGTATGCGGACTTCTTTGCCGTCAATGATGTGTATAAAGTCCCTCACAATGCATGATGGCTCGAAATGAAGCTCACACACAGAGCAAGTTTCGTCCAAAACCCTACCTTTTCGATGAAGCTTGCGTTCCCAGTGCTTGCGTCGGTTCTCATCCTTTGGCACAGCGAATAGCGACGGCTGATCGCCTTTCGTCGAATGGTATCCCGTTTAGCAACCGGGAGCTAAATAATGCCGTTGACGCCGACTATTCGGCATGACCGTAGTCTTAACGCCGGGAACTCACAAAGAGGAAAAATGCACCGCACATAAAGCAAAAATGAGCTGCAGGCAGCTTGGCGGGACTGCAAGCCGCACGCGCAGGCGCGCCGAGCCTACAGCCCACGCTACAACAGCGCCACCGCTTACATCTGGGACCTGTCGACACTCGCCGCATCATCGCATTGCATGGAGCGCGCCGGCTTCTGAACCCACTACCCATATTCTAGAGCACTGTACTCCTATAGTCTTCCTCCGTGGTTTCGGTAAACAGCTTCAGTCCGTCTCATCTGGCCTGCACGAAAGGTTTGGTTCGCGGTGTGGACTCTTGCTTGTCTCCAGTTGAGACCCTAGACCTTCTCTTTGAAGCGGGTTTTGTTGCAGTGTATCGCTGTAGCCTTGAGGTGAACAATGAGCGGTTGCCAACGGAAACGGTTATTGCCACGTTTGCGGGTACTGCCTGCCCCTCAGAAACAAAAGAATGGCCCCTAATCTTCCGTGTAAATCCCCTTCCGTTTAAGCCACTGCAGTGCAGCAGTTGCTGGCGATATGGCCATAGTGCTCGTGGCTGCAAGTCAACCTTGCGCTGTTGGAAATGCGGCAATGATCATCCATCAAATGTATGCTCTGATCAAAACGAGAAGTGTGGCCTTTGTGGTGGATCTCACGCTGTAAATTCCGCGAATTGTCCTTCTTGGGATCATGAACTGCAAATTCTTAGGCATAACTGACCGCAAGCGCTGTTCGCGGTGCGAGGCAATATCAGAAATTAAAGAGAGAGCTCACGGCGGTGCATGCTGCAGGTGTGTCAGCCCGTTCAGGATGTGACACTAGCTAGATTCGTCTCTCTCAGGCAATAGTGACTGCCGTGGAAGCCTCTACGGATAAGATGGTTGACACGATAATTTCCACTGTCACATAGTGCATATCTGATGCTCTGGCAACGCAGATTACCGCCATGCATATTGGAATAACTTCTGCCATTTCACCCGTGCCTTCGTTAATGACCCAACATCCCTTGCCTGAGCAGGCTCAGCCCAAGGAACAAGTTACTGCTGTTTCCCCACTTCCTCGGTCCACTAATTCAGAAAATGCTCCAATTATTCATGATGCTGAGATGGTGGATTCAGATACGCGGATCCTCAAACGCAACGGACCCCGATGTCTAACCCTTCTTCTCAACATCCTCAGCTGAAATCAAAGAAGCAACAGATTGGTTCTAAGCTAAAAGAAACTATTTTAGGGCAGGCAGTTGCTGCTGCCTAGATTTCTCAACCATAGGTGTGTTAAGAGTTCTCCAGTGCAACTGTCCGTCGCTTCTTTCAGCTTCAACAGACTTACTATATCTTATATCTCAACATAATCTAGACATAATTATTTTACAAGAAGCTTCACTTACATCTGAAAAACACTTTAATTCATCATCATTTATTATCCCTTAAGGGCCCTGGGTTGGGCATTACATAAGGGGGGGGGGATAACAAGTACAGTAATCACGTGGTCATATTAAAGCGAAATAAAAACTGGAGAGGCAAGTAACGTTACACATTCTTATGAAACCAAGGTTATCAAAAACAAAAAAAGAAAAAAAAGACGAAAAGAACACCCATGCGATTGATTTTCGCATATCTTTACAAATCAATACAAAGGATTACATGCACCATTAATAAAAACACAGAAAAGAGAAGAAAAAAAGATACAAGACAAAGCAGAAAATATGACCTATAAATGGGCGTAGAGAACAGCTACAAAGCAAAATTCGCGTCTGGTATCTGAGTAAATCTGGAAATGTTTGCTGATAAAAAGATTATTTGGCAAAGTGAGCTGATATTAGCTGCCTGAATTTAGAGGTGTCACATTCATAGACTACAGGTTCAGGAATCGAGTTCCATTCTTCAATGGCCAAGGGCAAGAAAGACGTATTAAATGCGTTCGTGGAACCAGTTATGCGTTGCACGCTCATAGAATTGAAAAGACGACGTGATGTTCGTACAGGTGGTACTAAAAGGAATGTTCTCAGGCCAGGTCGATTATAAAATAGATTTTGGAATAAGCACTGCCGTGAAATCTTCCTTCGATGCGCTAATGATTCAAGGTTACTGGATGATTTAATGGCACTAACGCTAACCCGTCTATCATATTGGGAACAGATGAAGCGAGCCGCCCGGTTCTGGATGCTTTCAAGTGATTCAATTGGATATTGCTGGTGAGAGCTTCATATTGCGCTGGCATATTCAAGTTTAGGTCTAACGTACACCTAATAAGCAAGTTTTCTTATGGAACTGGGGGATAAAGAGAGGGAACGCCTAATGAAACCAAGTGTTTTGGATGTCTCTGCCATTAATTTCGTGATGTGTTCAGACCAGTTGAGCTTGTCGGTGATAACAGCACCTAAGTGTCGGTATGATTCAACACGTGAAATGGCAGTGGAGTTCAACGAGTATGAATAGTTAAAGGTTGAATGCTCTTGCATTTGGATATGTTTAGATTCATCAGCCAGTTGGTGCACCAGGTTTCTATTATATCGAGGTCTTTCTGGAGGAGTCTCTGCTCAGAGGTGGCAGTTATGCGGCGATAAAGAAAGCAATCGTCCGCGAAAAGGCGAATTGAGGAAGAGATATTTGCAGGAAGGTCGTTCATAAAGACTAAAAATAAGAGTGGTCCAAGGGCAGAGCCTGGGGTACACCTGAAATAACTTTGAAGGCTTTGGAGCGGTGATTGCCGATAACAGTAAACTGGGTGCGGTCTGAGAGGAAAGAAGAAATCTATAACAGTATTAAGAGATCTTGGGAGAGAGGGGAGAGTTTAGCCATAAGACGTTGGTGTGGAACGCGGTCAAAGGCTTTAGAGAAATCGAGGTAGATGATATCAGTTTGAAATGATGAATCTAAGTTCAGGTGAATGTCGGTAGTAAACACGAAAAGCTGGGTATCGCACGAAAATCCAGAGCGGAAACCATGTTGATTGGTAAAAAGGAATTCCTTTCTAGGTGAGAGCAGACTTGTGAGTATATGATGTGTTCCAGCAATGATGTTTTACAAGCAATACATGTTAATGAAATTGGTTGATAGTTCGATGGATGAGAACGGTCACCAGCCTTGCAAAATCGGGACAACCTTACTTAATGGCCAGTCATTTGGGATTGCAAAACTTGAAATTGATTAACTCAAAATTATTTGTAATATCTGGCATGAAATATCTCTTCTACCTCTAAGAATCTTGGTAGTTATGTCGTCCGGCCCGGGAGCGTTTGAAGGCTTCAAGTTATGAATAAGTTCAGCTATGCCTTCGACTGAAATTGAAATTGAAGGCATCTGGCTGAAATTACGGCTGGGATAGCTGGGTACATTGAGGACTAATTCCCTGGTAAAAACTGAAGAAAAGTAGGTGTTCATGATGTCTGCACAGCGATCTGCGGGGACGTGCCAGCCATCTTGGTCGTGCAAGATGATATTTTGAGGCGAGTTACGGTTTGGCAACAGGATATTCCAGAACTTCTTAGGGTTATTCCGAATGATGTTATGCAAGTATTTATGGAAAAATTTCATTTTTGAGTGCCTCAAAAGATTTGTATAAGCCCGGAGGCATTCAAAGTACTTGTTCCGATTGGAAACAGAGGCAGAATGTTTGCCATCTCGAAAAAGTCGCTTTTTGTTTCTTAACAACTGCTGAAGGGCGTTAGAAAACCAGTGTTTATCAGCATCTCCGCGAATGCAGATAACCGGAACATATGTTTCCATGAGTGAAAGTAATTTTTTGTTTGTAAAGTAACCAATTACTATTATCTGTTCGGGTGTTAGCAGTTTTACTAAAATTGATAAAGAAACGCGTCCAGCTCGAGGTTAATTTGCGCATAGTCGGCTTTGTTATAGTCGCGAATATATTTTAAAGATGGCTTACGGGTGGGAATGGAAATAGCCAAATAAAAAAAATAACAGATGGTGATCACTAAGGCCACTATTACACTAGAGAGACTGACATAACTCAGGCTTTGTGACAAGCACTAGATAAGGATGTTGGTGGCACGGGTTGGGGTTCTAACAGACTGAAACAGATTAAAAGTAAGAATTAAGTCAATAAATTTTTTCTACTGACGAGAAAAAGCTGACAGCTGTTCCCAGTCGATATCTGGATAATTAAAGTCTCCGCATATTACTAAGTTCGCTCATGGAAAGCGGGATTGGAGGAGCAGAAGGGCGGAATACAGCGCATCAATAAAAAAAAGAACAACCTAAATCTGGCGGACGGTAGCAGGCGATAAGCAAGGTGTTGCTAAACTTAAGGGACAGAATAATACATACTAGTTAAAGGCTACAACGAACAGGCACGAAGTGTGAGACTACCGTTGATTTAACGAGAATCAGAACACCACCTCCTCTTCGGCCAGCTCTGTCAAGTCTGTAGAACCTGAACGCTTTACTAGCCTCGAGAAGTTCGCTGTCCTGAATATCTCCGGTAAGCCATGACTCGGTGAGGACCGCAGTATCCGAGCAATTATCATCGAGAAGTGCTTCCACAGTTTCCTTTTTTGGTAAGTAGCTGCGAATGTTCGTGAACATGACAGCCAATTTATGATAAGATGGAGTGACGTGCGAACTTTGCGAAGGCTGAGCGGGTTTTTTAAAAAGAACCTTGGAAGCAGGCGGTGATCGCTATGACGAAAGTTCGATTACTCGATCCCTATTGCGTCATATATGTATTGTTTTTGTCGTTCAGCAGTTTGTCGTAACGTATTTTGAACGTTGCGTCCCTTTCCTTACCAAAAGAGTACAGCCGCCCTGATTTTTAATAATATAGCGCGAGCGTCGACTGAACTGCTGGTGAGCGCCTTATAACGGCGATAAGCGTGCAACAAGGCGAGAGTTCGCGCACGAGCAGGAAGAAAGGGCGTCGTCTGCTACGCTGTTCCGATCATGAGGACACACTCCCTGCCATAATACCATTTCGCAAAAACACGCCAGGCAGTAGAGCACATGCGCATGAATAAAATGCGACAGTGAGACGTGATGCCGTCTCTTTTTTGCTAATACGTCGGCCGCGCTGGCGAACCAGATTTAAGATAAGAGAAAATAAAAAGAAGGAAACGCAGCAACAGATGGAGACGATTGCCTGGATCCCGATAAAAGACGCACCGACCAGCTGTTTAATCGGTATTTCAGTGTCTAGAGGGTATAAAAATTGCACCGCAGCTTTCAAACGTGCCCTTCCGCGGAGAGTGCCTCCTTGCGAGTTATCATTTTTCGGTTTTTGTGGCTCTGGACCAAGGCCCACTTATGCTGCCTTTTTTGTCTTAATTCAGCAAAGTTTACTGACTCACTCCTGAACTACTTGGAGAGCAGACACGGAGCCACAAATGGTTGCGCTTTCCTTTTTGTTTTCTGCAAGAAGATTGCCGTTTCCTGCATGCGTCACCTGAGCTGGAAATCGTAGTCGTCAGATTAGGAGCGATGAGTGCATTGAGAAGCGTGGTGTGTATAGGAAAGTTTTTTTTTTTGAGGAGAGGAGGGGGTAGTAAGGCATAGTTGCATGTATCCGCGGAAGTTATAACTTTTATTTGCATGGTGCATTTTAGAACTGAAACAAGGCCTTGACTCAAGGTTTTCACACATCAGACTTAGAAGTTAATAACGCTGAAATTCTCCTCCAGACTGAGCAACACCCGCGATGCGCCTGGGCAGGGAGTCGAAGAGTGCGGGCACAAGGTTCATGTCATCCTTGAGGGCATCCCATTCACTCTTCACGGCTTCCCATAAGTCGTCTGGCGATGCATCGTGCAGACTCATTTTTGACAAGTTGGACTTGAGGATACCCCACACATTTTCAATTATATTGAGGTCCGCTCCCTGGAGAGGCCAAGACAACGTCATGGTGCCTAGTTGTTCCAGAAGTTCTTTCACGGCGCGTGCAGTATGAACCGGTGACAGGTCATGCTGTAGGTAGATGCAACCATCCGTGAAAGGGCCGTCCAGAAGATGGGGAAGAAGCTCCTCATTAATAATCTCCAGGTATGCTTCTGCACAGAAGCGGCCCGATATACGACGGAGTGGGCCAAGACCGTCCTTAGTTATTACTCCCCAAATAGTGTGGATCAAACCTGCAACAGAGGAAGAAAATTTTATAAACAACATAAATTGTGTGAATGGCGCTTAGACAAGATTAAACGACACCTAAAAAAATATTACGGCAACAATACACCCGCTCTTTACATGGAAGTATAATCCATCCACAATCTCAGCAAACATTTTTCAAATTTAACCAAGTATAAGTAATTCTATTAAGGAACAATTTTACCCGCCTGTGCTGCATCATCTATTTCTTGAACAGTGACAGCTGAAATTGATAATCACATGTCACCCCGCGAAGCAAATGCCATATACTTTCGCAGATGTAAGCCAAACATAGCCAAATAAAAAAAAATGAAAATGCTAAGTCACCTACCTCATTAGGTCTGGCCGGTAAACTTTCTGTTGCTGGTTCCATTTCGTGCAAACCGTGGACTCGTCTGTGAAGACAACATTTGCCCAGTCCTCAACGGTCCATTCAATATGATCGCGTGCAAACTGTAGCCTTTTCTCCTTGTTAGTCGCCGAAAGCTTCGGCTTCTGGGCCGCAACTCGATTGCGAAGACCTGCTTCTCGAAGTCGGACACGCACCAAATTGTCACTCACGTCCACTCCAGCAACATGCTTCAATTCGCCAGCAGTCATGAAGGGCGCTACACAAGCCGCAGCAACAATGGCATGGTCCTCTTCTTCGGTTGTCTTACGCTTCAAATGTCGAGGCGCGTCACAAATGCGCCCTTCGTCGCGATAAGCCTGAACTATCCTACTTACGGTAGCCTGAGTGACTCCAACGCTCTTAGCGATTTCTTTCTGAGACTTGCCGCAAAGCGACATTGTAATGACGCGGTGGCGTTGTTCCATTGGCACGCGTGGAGGCATTTTCCGCCGAAGAGAGCGTTTGAAAGCTGAGATGCCTTTTTATACTCTCGAGACACTGCAAAGCTGATTAAACAGCTGGTCGGTGCGTCTTTTATCGTGACCCAGGCAATCGTTTCCATCTGTTGCTGCGTTTCCTTCTTTTTATTTTCTCTTATCTTCAATCTGGTTCGCCAGCGCGGCCGACGTATTAGCAAAAAAGAGACGGCATCACGTCTCACTGTCGCATTTTATTCATGCGCATGTGCTCTACTGCCTGGCGTGTTTTTGCGAAATGGTATTGTGGCAGGGAGTGTGTCCTCATGATCGGAACAGCGTAGCAGACGACGCCCTTTCTTCCTGCTCGTGCGCGAACTCTCGCCTTGTTGCACGCTTATCGCCGTTATAAGGCGCTCACCAGCAGTTCAGTCGACGCTCGCGCTATATTATTAAAAATCAGGGCGGCTGTACAACTTTTTCCGGGCTAATCGAACATGCGCTGAGTAATCTTCACGAACAGAAAATTTTGATCCCTTCACCTTCGGCCCTGCTGTCAGAATTTTTGACTTCACCTTAAAATGTGCCATTTTGACAATGATTGCGCGGTTTTTAATTCTTGGAAGCGGCCCATTCGATGCGCACGTTCTATATCATCAGCATTTATCGATAGATCAAGATGCCGTGAGCAGAAAGAGATTACAGGCTCCTCTGATTGCTCCCAGGTCTCACCGGCCGCATCCAGGATACCAAAAAAGATCAAGTTCGACCTGCGTATGCGGTTTTCTGCGTCATCGCATTTTGCTATGAGGATTTTTATTTCGGAGGAAAGCCTGGTAATTTCATCATTCGAGCCTGGTGCTGAAGTTTTTCCGCTGGCTTGACCTGTATGTACTATATTTTCTAAAGCATCAACCCTCAGGGAAAGAGTGCTGAAGTGATTTTCGATGCTAGTCTGGGCACTACGTATGTTTGAAAGCTCAGTGAGTACAGTGTTCTGTGATTGTTCAAGACGTGATATCGCCTCAGCGATTGATTCTAGGGTCACGGGTCCAGGGTTCAGTTCAACCTCGCCGGAGAGAACAAGCAAGAGGTGAACAACATAAGCGTTAATGCAATGTAAGCAACTTTGGTACATCAATTTGCGGCAAGAATCCACATACTCAAGTGGGCACGACACCGCAAACAAAAAGGGATTGCTTGTACGGGTACAAGAAGCATGCGGTAAATAACTAACCTGCGCAGAGAGCGGGGTTGACATGACCGTGTTTTATGCGGTGACGTGCCCCAAGTCGATCCGGTGCAGTCGTGAATTAAGTGTGCTTTCCGTGTTGACAGTTGCAGCCGGTTGCCAGATGAGAGGCTCATTCCGAGCGGGAAACAGCGGGAAAGCGCTAGCTTCTGCGATGTCGTGGGTCAGAGGCGGGGGGTGAAGTGGCTTGATGGGGCGGTGTTCATCGGGTGTCAGCAAGCCGGCAAAGCAAAAAGGCAGCGTCGAGATGTTCCATATCAGGACAGCCTGCGCAGAGAGCGGGGTTGGCATGACAGTGTTTGATGCGGCGACGTGCCCGGCATAATTTGCATTACTATTCTCCATTTTGACAAGATCGACAGTCAAGAGGAGGAGGCTTACTCAAACTAGTTTTTTTCTAAATTTTGTCACAGGGCTAAGATTACTTTTCAGTCCGCTACTATAGACTGTGAGTCATTGGCTTTAGATTTTGAAATTGCAGGGTGCTATTCCTTTTCATTAGCAAAAGTTTATTTTCCTTGCGGTGTGCAGGATACCAGGCTGCTAGATCTCCTGCTCCTTAATTGTCAGAAGTCAGTTCAATTGGTCGGCGACTTTAATTCTCATCTTGTGTCGTGAGGCTTTAAGACAGATTTCAGTGGTAAGCACCTTTGGGATTGGGTTACTTATAACCTTTCGTGTATGAATTCAGGTTCGGCTACATTTCTCCGCGCACGAATTCGATCTGTGCTAATAATAACTTTTATAGTGTTCCTGTACTCAATTGGTTGACTGTGGATTGTGGAACATCTAGCGATCACATACCTATCGTTTATGATGTTAATTGCCGCGTAACTCCGGCGTGCTCTCAGATGAGGTCATATATAAACTATGATCAGTTTCAGTCCTCTTTGCGCTCCACTCTTGCTTCCGCGGTTAATTCTGCTGAAGAGCATACAACAAAAGGCGTATGCTTGGCTATTGAGGTACGCCGAAAGAAGTCCGAATTTTCGGTACGTACATCAAGAGGGAACACTTCAGCTAGATGGTGGGATGCAGATTGCTCGCGGGATTTCAGAGGCAGAAAGTTTGCATGGAAGAAGCTCCTACACAATCAGTGCCCAAGAAATTAGCATGATTATAAGTTCATTGCGGCTACGTTTACACGCATAATCTCATAAGCGAAAGAAAATTATGAATTCGAGCATTTTGATTTCCTTTCAAATTCAGGAAATCGTCGCTCACTTTTCGGTTTCTTAAGATCGCGGAAAAAGATTCCGGTTTCAGAAAAATCAACCTCATGTGTTTTGATGCCGCAAGAATCAATAAAAACAGTTGAGACAATTGCCAAAGGATTAGACCAGCTTTCCGCCTCTGTACTTCCTTCGCGCACCGCGTTTCTGGCGTCAGTGGACCAGCTTCAGCATGTCCCCCCTATTACCCTTCCCGAGCTTTCCCCGATAGTGTTGAGGTTACCAGCTGCTGCTCCTGGCCCTTATAGGGTAACATAAAAATGTTAAGGATCCTCTTTGAGGAGTCCCCTACATTCTTTTTTGAGCTGGTTAATTTTTCAATGAAACCTGCATGGATTCCTCCTTAGTGGAAAATCGCAAAAGTGTTCCCTTTACCTAAAACCAATGGTGGTGGCTATTCTCTGGATAATGTTAGACCCATTTCAATGGCATCAAACGTGGTTAAGGTAATCGAAAGGGTCATACTCGTACGTGTTTCGGAGTTGGTGGACCGTAATAATATCCTTAGTCCCTGTCAAATTGGTGTCCGTCAAAAATTTTCTATATGCAATGCTCACACTGGTCTTGAGAGTCGCATTCGTCTTGCGCGACACCAAAAATGCATGCTGCGTTGGTGACATTGGATGTAGCCAGAGCTTATGACAGCGTAGAACACTACATATTATTGCAAAGATTACATACTTTGCAGTTTCCGAATCACTTACTTGCGTGGATACTTGCGTTCCTTGAAAACAGTCAGCTTTTTTTGTATACTAAATGGTGTGAATTCTGGATGATATAATCAATACAGAGGTGTTGCACAAGGGGCAGTCTTGTCTCCGGTGCTCTTTAATATTCTAATGAGCTCTATTACCAGCCATCAAAACATTCGTACGTACGTCTATGCGGGCGACATTGCACTTTTCACTGCTGCAGCTGACATTCAATCTATGTGCGCCAGCAATCATAACTGAATTTGCTTGAAATTTGGTTGTGTGACTTACGTCTCACCTTAAATTCAAAGAAGCGCATTGTTCTTGTTTTTCAAATGAAAGATCCTGTTAATCTGTCTCTGAGCTACCAGTGACAAATATTGCTCAAGTTAAGTCATTAAAATATCTTGGTGTCATTTATGATGACAGCCTCCCATGGCGCTCTCACATTGACCATGTTGCAGCGAAAGGGGCTCGTGCTGTGGGCATGTTACGTGGATTACGTAAACCCCGGTCTGGAATGCGGAGAGATGCACTTTTGCTGATTTATGTTTTGTATGCCCGACCAAATTTAGAATTTGGATCTGTGCTGTATTCTGGTACGGCTGCCTACAAAATTCGCCCGCTCGTTCTTTTGGAGCGGGAAGCGCTTCGGTTGTGCCGTGGCCTCCCCAAATTTGTGGCCGATAACGTGCTTTATCTTAAAGCTCGTATTCTTCCTTTATCATATAGATTTCGATTCCTAGCTGTTCAGACGTTGCTAAGGGTATATGAATCAGATTTACACCGCTCCTTGTCTGTTTGCTGCCAACCGACTTCCTTTTCTGGAGTCCACTGGCCTAGATTTCATATCCCGCAGGTAGTTGTGGTACAAAATTTGCTTGATCCTTTAAATGCTGTTTTGTATAGCATCCTTCCGACAAAAAACAGTGGGTTCTCTGTAGAAATTGTTTATGATGACATTTTCCTGTAAAACGCTAAGCATTTACCTCGCATTTGAATGGTTTATTAGAAGACCATTTACAAAGCATACCTATTAGCTTAACGATAGCTACTGACGCCTCACAATGTGATGAAAAGGCACGGGCGGGAATATATTGCCCGCTTCTAGATTCGTCTTTTTCTGTGCGGTTTCCCCACTACACCCCAATTTTTCTAGCGGAGTTTCTGGCGTTGGTGCTTTCTCTTCGGAAATTAGAGCCTGCTTTCTTTTCAGTGGCTGCCATTACAGACTCTCTTTCACTGTTTTGTCCCTTGCTTCGGCTGTGAATTCGCCAATCTGAACCACCTTCCATTCATTACTCCCTCCGTATTTGAGCCTTATTAACATGGTATGGGTGCCAGGTCATAGCGGTGGGACAGCCAATGAAGTTGCGGACTGCCTGGCAAAGGCGTCCCTCAATGGCCCCGTGCTACCTATCGTCCCGGCTGCAGCGTACATCACAGCAGTGTGGTTTCGAAGACAATTTGTTGAAAATGACAGCTGGATCTCTTTTGAGATCTGATGATTACCTGCACCTGAGGTATTCGTGGAGCGGGTAATCATGCCATTCACGGCAGGTTGAGGTATCTCTATCAAGGCTGTGCTGCCGGATCCGACCTTTAAATTTTTATTTGCACAGGTCTGGGTTGGCGCTTTATCCCGTCTGTGTATTCTGTGGTGAGCACGAAACCATAGATTATTTTTTTTGTCGCCGATACACCCTGATGAGAAGACGGCTTTTAGAGAAACCACTACAACAGCTTGACCTTTGTTTGAGCAGCCCAATCATATTGCCTTTGGGAGCGACCATACTTGGGTACAGCCACAAGTTTTTTTTTTTACCGCCGTCCAAAATTGTTTAATGGACTCAACTCGACTACCTTGTTAATTTTTTTATTTTTCAATATTATTTTTATTTTACAACTATCATTATCTTTTATCTTTGGCTACATTTATAAACATCAGTCTCGATATCCTGCGTTCGTTATGCATTTCCCGTTTCAATTCGTTGTTCCTTTTTGTGTACTTCTTCCTTCCTTAACATTCATTTTATTTTCGTCCAGGAAATATTTACCTGAAAAACTCTCTGGGCCCCCCAATTCTTGGCCAATCCTCCTATGTTGGCATGTGCCAGAGTATGAGGATAACAACAACAGCAACAATAAATCATGCATAGAGCCGGGCCTTCGACAGATCCCAAAGGCGACTGGCAGCAAAGAAAAGATGAGAGCAACAACGTGAGTCAACCCATCGTTTGGATACGGCTAGGCTGCAAAAAGAATCACAACGGTGCAGACACTTCAACCACCGTACGGGGTATGCGGGAACAGATATAGAGCGAGGAACACGAAGAAGCTAGAGAAAGGAGAAGGAATTGATGAAGTCACCGGAGGAAATTTCGGTATGTGCCATCGCTTCAGAGGCAACAACAACAACAAAATGCAGTAGAGAGAGGCTGTACATATGCCTTCACGAGTGAATAGCGAACCGAATTGCCACGAGCAGGTCAGGCGGCTTCTTCTTCATATACGAGCTTTAACCCATTCACGCTGTTGCCTCCTACTCTTAAGGCGGAGCTAAAGTTTAAATTGCACCCTTTGTTCCACAAGTGCATTTGCCGTGCTCGTAGCAGCCGTAATATGCTAATTACGGCTTATTATAACATTTAAAATTGCAGAAATGCGTATTGCGGCGTTCTGTTCCTTTCCAGAGCATATAAAGAGCCAGCGGTCAATTGCTCGGTATAATTTTTGAAATTCTCTTATATAAACATCCGGGAATAGGCGCTAAATATGCGCCGAATGCAATGTTAGATATGATGCACAACACGTGTGCACTTTAATGCATCTGTCATTTCTCTAAATGCGGCAAATACGCAATCCAACTGCCTACGTCTGCTTAAAGGGCCATGGTGGGTAAAATATGCCGCCATTTGGAAGTGAACAAGTATTTTGGAGCCATTTTGGAACGCAACCTCACAATGGTGAAGTGCAAATTTTTCATTCATAAGTTTCGTTCAAACATGTGCACGTTATTAAGATGGCCAAAATGCAACTTAACTGGGTACATTAGAGCGCCGGGCTGGTTGCTGTCATGGTCTTTATAAGCAATTACGAATACTTTGTCGCCTTATTTTACCGTAAACTTTTTCACCAGTTTAGACATTTTTCACTATGAGTTTTTTTGCAGCCTGTTGATCTGTGCTTGTAAAAAACATTCCCTGTTAAACTTTAATAACGTACATAGTTAAAACTACTGCTGAGTTCAAATTTACGAAGAGAACGTGAAGGTATAATACAAATAACCAAAAAACAGTATTTCTTACGTTCATCTTATGCACGTTTGATGCCAGGAGGATCGTTTTCAGCACTCTCCTGCAAACAATCACACAAGCAGTAGCGTTTATATTAAAGAAAGAACAAGCACCAACTCGGCAAACAAGCGAATCCTCAGAATAAGAAATTAGTTTGCTGGAGGTCCAAAGCTGAAGCTGTGAGTTCATAGTGGAAATACACGACACCTGCGCTTCTCTTCCGCCCGAGGCGATGAGGCGGAAACTGAGCTCAGAACGAATCTACTGGAGTGAAGAAGTGGGTCTAGTAGCAATTGTTTGTTTCCCGTCGCGTTCAGTTAGCTTGCTGTGTATATGTTTGTTGACAAAATTTATTCCCTTAGTCCTTAACTCTGTCGAGTTGGTAAGAGTCCCGGCAGGTGCTCAGCACTAAATAAAATGACAGCGGAAAAAATGGGAAGCTTAGGTTTGCGAGAGACAGATTCAGCTCCATATCGCCACTTGGAGAAAGCAAGGTAATTATGAAAGA